>NC_081843.1:66915529-68391416 GCF_963259705.1 Myotis daubentonii
CTACAGATGTCACCAAATTCAGAGAAGCAACAGTGGGTAATCAAATTACCTTATAAGTCAAATTTGCAATTTTGGGTGCTAAGAAGATTGATAAAGGAAAGTAGAAAAGCTCTTACATGAAAAACAAAATACTTATTAAAATAAAATGATTTACAGAAATCTCCTGAGATATTAAAACCATGGTGCCATTTGCAATTTGATACAGCTCTGTTCTTCTAATCCTGCAGTAATATTTTTCATATATATGATAAATTCATTAAGGTCATCTATGTTACTTGTTAATTATAACATGATCCCTAGGTACTTTTAATCTGGCTTCTACCATCAACAAGCAATTGAAAATCCCCAGAAAAGTCTTCAAATTTTCTTTATAGTATTCAGAATGATTTACCACCACTTCCATCTTATAATGTTTCTTCCATTGGGATTCATGACACAGAAAGCTTTGGTTTTCCTCCTACCTCCCCAACTATACTTTTACTGACAACTTTCCTCTGCTCATCTCCCAGATGTCAAAACGCCTACAGACCAGACTTTTTAATTGGAGAGTCAAATCACATTTTGGGTGTTGGGACATGAGAAGAAGTGCTTTGCTTTACATTATCAGAACGCCATCGTCAAACAATTCCTCAACTTATCATTGAGATAATTTCCTCATATTAGACAAAGTAAAACATTGCTTTTAATGTCTTATTTGAGTAGTTTGCTTGTTTTGTTGTGGAGAGAGAGAGAGAGAGAGAGTGTGTGTGTGTGTGTGTGTGTGTGTGTACAAAAACAGTAATGGTAGCCATGGCCGATATGGCTCAGTTGGTAGGAGGATAGTCCTGTACACTGAAAGGTTGAAATTTATGGGTTCAGTTCCTGGTCATGGCACATACCCAGGTTGCAGGTTCAATTCTCTGTCGGAGAATGTGCGGAAGGCAACTGACTGATATTTCACTCCCACATCTCTCTTCCCTTCCCTTCCCTTCCCTTCCCTTCCCTTCCCTTCCCTTCCCTTCCCTTCCCTTCCCTTCCCTTCCCTTCCCTTCCCTTCCCTTCCCTTCCCTTCTCTTCCCTTCTCTTCTCTTTCTAAAGTAAGTAAAAACATGTCCTCAGATGAGGATTTTTTAAAAATTAAATTAAATTAAAACAGTAATGGGTAGACTCAGGCACACCAATCAGAGCCTTTCACTTTAGACTATGTCTACAATGCATAAATTCATGTACAGTTATAGATTAAGCAGTAACATGGGGATTTTTTGAATATGATAGGAATAATATTTACTCTCTAAGAGTTTTTAATTTCTTACCTAAAAAATCATTAAGGAACAGTACAAGATTAGTGAAATATTATGATTATCAGAAGATGTCATCATTCCCAGCATATAGGCTTGTCTTGGTAGCATAGATTTTATGGATGACATTGATATTGGTTCATGTAGGTATTTTTTTCATACTAAGAGAAAACACAAAATATTGTCCTAAGTTATTTTACTACCCAGTTATAGCTGCCATCAGCTACACACTTGTCTGTATGCTTTGAAAGTTACTGTGAACACTGATCCTGCATCTCCTGCTCTTCCTGGAGGCTTTCTATTTATTTGGCCTCCTCTGAGTTCTAGTTCCTGAGTGAAGCCACTGAGTGTGTGGTGCTATGTGAAATGCTATGTTATTAGAGGGAACCAATTGATCATGAACACATGGGTCCTTAACAGGTTCAGAAATTTATTCAGCTCAGACAGGAAGTGAGAGAATAGACTGAAGCATTGCCTCCTGACAGACAACAGGTGTAGTGTACCTTTAGCCATCATGAACTATTAAGCTAAAAATGTTCAAAACTCGCCGAAACCGGTTTGGCTCAGTGGATAGAGCATCGGCCTGCAGACTGAAAGGTCCCAAGTTCGATTCCGGTCGAGGGCATGTACCTGGGTTGTGGGCGCATCCCCAGTAGGAGATGTGCAGGAGGCAGCTGATCGATGTTTCTCTCTCATTGATGTTTCTGACTATCTACTCTCCCTTCCTCTCTGTAAAGAAATCAATAAAATATATTAAAAAAAAATAAAAATGTTCAAAACTAAAGGTTTATGCTAAATCAGATAATAGCTGCACTTTCATTTTTATATAAATAAGTAGTAGTAGCAACCAGTATTTTAAGGAAAATTATCAAAGAAAACATTGAATTAGAAAAAAAATAATATCTATATTCTCCAGTGGATTGGGAAAATATTAACTTTAACAGTAAAACATATTAATACAGCTTCAGAAAAACTTTCTGGAAAGAAGCTTGCAAACTTAGATCACAGAGTAATAAAGCCATAGACTATAAAATATGGCACATGGCTTATACATTATTTATTCTAACCCTTTAATTTTTCAGATGTGAAAAATGAGACTCAGATAATTTAGGTGAATTTCCAGATTATATAACTAGATATAACAGAACCAGGATTCAAGAACATGGGTATTCTGATTCCTCATTCAGCACAGTTTTCTTTACTCAGCAGTCTTTGCTGCCTTCTACTTACATGGAATTTTTTTTTCTAAAAACATCCAAAAAGTATGAAATGAATTTCAGGTTTCATAGTAAAAAAAAATTGAAGTTATGAATTGTCTATAATAGATACTTGATTTACTATCATAATTTTTCTGGCTCTTAGCAGTTGTCCCAATAAATTTTATTGAACAGAAATAAAAAGTGTTGCTCAGTAATTACCTTTAAAATTCAGTGGCTTGAAATACTTTAGGATTTCACTAAAAATTACTTAAACAAAACTCTTTTAATAGCTTTCAAAAACACCATTTGAACAAATAATTCATTGAGCTATTATGTGACCTACATGCTAACAGTAAATATTTAGTATTGAAGAGGCAATAATTTAAGTTGAAATTATAAATGTATTTTAGAAAAACGGATTCCTTGCGATTTGGTGTCCATTAATTTCACCATTTTTGTTTGTTTCAAATACCCCAGAGTTAATGGTAGTATTCACAAACTTATTTACTTGCAGTTCTGCCTTTCCTTGAGGCATTTCTAAGTGCCCGAAACTATTAATAAGGATGAATAAATAGACACAAATGAGCTTCTTTTCAGTCATTTACAATTTAGTCCACTGTGTGCTAATCCTGTGTCCTCCGTTAATCAACCCCAAAACACAAGTCTTCCACTGTGCTCAGTAGAGATGAGGCATATGTGGTGGAATTCAGTCAAAATATTAATTTAGACATTTGAGAACCATCACCTTCTTGAGAAAACTATCAGGTAAAATACAGTGATTTTCAGCCAAGCTAAATTCCCATGTCCATGAATTGCACAACCCTGTTAAAGTCAGTAAGTGTCAAAGTCTTGAGCTATGGACTAGACAACATTGCCCAATAACCACAATTAGGGTTTCCAGCATCTGCTGTTCCTCTTTTACAAATCCGAATTCTTCTTCCTATGCTATCTCTAATATACATTATTCATGCTGATGTTGAAATACTGACAATTTATGGGGAGACTTCAGGAGTTTGTGTCGCACTGGAAATCACTGCCCAAGTAACAGAAGGAAAGCTTACCCCAGGAAATTATCCCATAAACATTCCTAAAACCCCATTTTATAATGATGTGCCTTAAAAAAATTATACAATAATATTAAATCTTTTGTTTGTTCCAAACTCTAAAACTAGATTTTAGTCCTCAGTATCACTTTTTTTTTTTCACTGACTTGCCTTGATTTTACTTTACTTTTTCCTCCACTCCTTTAATCAGTAGCCTACCAACATTGTAATCATGTCTCCTACCCTTGGCCTTCATTCGCACTTACACTGGAAATAGTTTACCAGTTTTCATAACCATTTTCCCCCCTATTTCACAGAACTCTCAAGATGCAAAATTTTTAATGTAATTGATATTTAAATACAATGATTATTTCCACAAATCCACTCTATATTCTTCAGGAAAGTTAATTCATTTTCCCCTTTGGTCTT
Source organism: Myotis daubentonii (assembly GCF_963259705.1). NCBI lineage: Eukaryota > Metazoa > Chordata > Mammalia > Chiroptera > Vespertilionidae > Myotis > Myotis daubentonii. Next base: position 66,919,478 of record NC_081843.1, read on the forward strand.
TATAACAACAAGAGAGAGAGAGAGACAGAGATGAAAGTTCACACAACATGTAAATTATCCATACAAATAGGTAACAGCCCTCAGGTCTTTAGCCTGAAAAAAAAAAAAAAGAAAAGAAAAGAAAAGGAAAGAAAACTTAGTGAGAAATCAAAAAGTGGAACTGGAACAAAAGTTTTAATACATTTTGCTTTATTAAAAACATTTGTTTGGTATTTATGGAAATATGAACGATGTTTTTTAAAAATATATTTTATTGATTTTTTACAGAGGGGAAGGGAGAGGGGTAAAGAGTTAGAAACATTGTTCAGCTACCTCCTGCACACCCCCTATTGAGGATGTGCACACAACCAAGGTACATGCCCTTAACCGGAATTGAACATGGAGCCCTTCAGTCCGCAGGCTGATGCTCTATCCACTGAGCCAAACTGGTTAGGGCTGGAAATCTGAATTTTAATGAAACTCTAAATATTATGGTTTTGTGAAAAATGATGTCTTCTCTGATTTAAGAATCAATTAAGTTTTTTGGTCACCACCAAGAAGAATACTAGATGTGGAAAGGACCAATTTTGCAGGGCAAACTGAAGTTTGGAGCAAAACACCTTTTTTTTAATTAAGGGAAGGTTATATAATTGCTTGTTGGTATTATGCATTCAATTAATATTTGCAAATATGCAAAACTCTTTTTAGAAGAGATAGGAAGTCCAGGTAGAGATGATCATTTTTTTGGTTAAGTACTGCATGTATAACTTTCATCATTCTTAAAAAATGACAATTTGTCCTATGCATAATCCAAGATCTATGGCTGAACCAAGGGGATCTTCATAATGCATTTTCTTGTGGTTTGTAGCAAATGAACTTTTGGCTTGAGGGAAACATTGACTTGTTGATTCACTAATTTATTACTAAGTCTAACTCTCAGGAAATCTCTAAAATTATTTTTAACATAAAGTTAGAAAAGTTTAGAAGGCATTCTAACGTTTTCATCCACTCCTTCTATGCAGACCACATTTGTTTTCTGCATAATCCTTTTCCCCTCTTAACAACAGCTGTAGCACTGTTTAGCGCCCATTAGTCTAATGCTATTCTTAACTAAAATTACTAAATTGCCTCTAAGGGAAGCCCTGGAGGGGGCCAAAGGGTACATCAGTGCAGGGCCTTCCATTGACCTGCCCAACAACTTATTCATTCAGTACTTACTAATCTACACATACTTAGAGTAATCAGATAATCAACTAACCTAAAAGCTCATTGGTAATCTACTATATGTAAGGCATTGTAGTAGGCAGTTATTTGGAGAATGCCGAGAAATATGTTACTGACAGGATGTAACATTACTACTTTGGCTACCCCCAAACAACAGTCATGGGTTCATGACGCGTAGCAATTTGTAATTTTGCTGAGGCATGAAATTGAATTACATGTGGCAAGAGGCAGGTCTCTAGTAGGAATCTTTTAACAAAAGTGAATTTGAATGACTGGCCCACATATCTTCTCACAGTGGTTTAGATATTCTCTACTTGTGGTCAAGTTACTAAGTAGTAATTCTCATGACATGATAAAAACCTATTTTCTTTGTGAATAATCTTCCTGAAAATAAAGTCAGCTGCTAGTTCTGGTGATGAAAGTAAAGTGGAAGCAAAACTATTCAAGAAAGTGGTGGTTCTAATCCAGAAAACAGAAGTTTTATGGAGACAATTACATGCTAAACTGATATTCATGAATTTGGTGCTGCGGTATCCCTCATGAATATTGAGGGCCTGCCATATAAAATAAAGTCCTTATCGTCAAGGAACATTTAGAAAAACATAAAATTCATTATCATAGTTATCTTCTTGCAAGCCACGTTGTCTTTAGATCATTGAAAATACAAATGCCATCTTTATTATATTTTAGAATACGACATCCATGTTATTTATATCTTCCTAATATTGTGCACAAAACCAGCACAGTGTCTACTATTCCACTACACAAGATTTGAGGTCTGACCAAAACTACAGTTGTTATGTTTTGAGGAGTTTGGGGGGGGGTTTTGGTGTGTTTTATTTTTGTTTTGTTTGTTTGGTTTTAGGTCCTAGCTAATATAGATTGGGTTAAATTAAACCTAAGAATTGGGATACCTATTCCAATTAATTGTAGCAACACGCAATATAGACTTGGGCTAAAACAATTCCATAGGGAAGTGGGATCTGATATATTCTCTCAAGTTAGCGTAAACACTGTTTTTCTGGAAGAGAAGCCTAGAAACAGTTTCCGAAGCCCAGAACGTGGTGATAACTGGATGTTGCACAGTGGAAGTATGTGGGGTATCTGGCCACCTGTCCTTTGTGAAGATCAAGGCCCATCATGTCAGCTTTTGGCAGCTGTTTTTTCACACCCTCCTTTCCTCCTGCTGCTGGTTGTATATCTAGCCTCCCAGGGTCTCCTACCCCTAGGCTGCTCCTGTTTGTGTTCTTGCTCTGGCTATTTTCACTGTATGCAGGCTGTCTGTGTGCTTTCTTTAACTTGTAAAAATAGGATTGAAAATCCAGTGCTTGACTTCTTGAATGTGAAGCTTCTTCTTTCCCTGGACAAGCATGCAGTAGACTGGGGAGAAACAAGGCTAAAGGAAATAGGGAAGAAACAAGTCATTTATCTCTTAAAGTTTGCAAAGTACTTTTTGAAAATGAGAATTCTTTGTATTTTTAAAATTTTCCCCACCCATTAGCCTCAACACTACATTGCTGCTATACTTACACCTCGCTCGTTATGTATTTACTTTTTATATAACTAAGCAGCACCCTGTCATAAATGAAATATTCATGCAAAAAAAAAAACCTGCTCAAATGCATTTATAAAAAGAACATATAAAAACTACCATCTGCTCCCATTCCTCACAAGCCCTTAGATACCCAGTGTAAGCCCTCTGATTCCACAGAGAGGTAAGGCAACATGTCTATGATGTATTCCTGAAAGCCAAATCTTCAGACTTTGTATTAAGATGGATCTATGAGCTCTAGCCATCTCAATACTTAGATCAACATTGATGGGCTTAGATATTGCACATAATGAATTCATGTGCTAGCATATTATAATGGGTAGCCATACCCGGTCAGGTTGTGCTGATATGAGCTGAAATTCTTCTGGGAAGTTGTAAAAGCATTTTGTAGTCAATTGATAACATAGTGCTTTGTGATATGCCTTCCTTTAAGGAAAGTTATCCAGATATCCCAGAACTCTAAGCTGATGTGTGGGCACTTGCATACTTTTTTGTTTTTAATCCAAATAAGAAAGCTAGGACTACTTCTGATATACTCTGGACACTTTACTAATTACCCTTAGAGTCTCACTATTGCTACACATGAGATACATGATTTTTTCAGTAGTTTAATTTGTTTCAAATGGTAAGTTGCACCTTTGTAAGATCTATGAACACTAAAGAAATTCTCCCTTTCTGTATCCTTCCCTCCCCATCCAACATATTCCTCCTTTCCTTGATGTTCAGTGTGTCAACCTATGGTGGTTGATACCAATTCAATGCCAACAATAATCCCCAATTTGGGGTATGGTGAGAAAGGAAACTTTATTCAGTTCAGAAGAGTTCAATTGTGATGCAGCTGGGCTGTGAAAACAGCATGGCCGTATGGCAGCCCTGGGGCCAAGATGGCTAGACAGCTCTGCTCTGCTCCCTGTGGGTCTGCTTTGCGCTGTGCTGGTCTGCCACTTTCTGCTCTGATCTGCCCTGTTCTGCACCAGTGTGCTCTGACCTATGCTGCCCTGCTGGGCTCTGGGAAGACATATTCAGTGTTTCAGCTCAGTCAAGGAAACACAGTCTGCAGTCTTTGGTGGAAAGAGAAAGTGTGCTCCCAGAGCCCGGGGGGAGCTGGCTTATATAGACACAAATTCTAGCCCCTAGTCCCTGATTGGTCTATCATGCAGATGAGGACTCCAAATTGTCACAGTTTGATTGGTCCGAAAGGCACTGTCCTAATTGGTCATAATAGAGCTGCTCTGCTTGGTTGGATCTGTGCAACTCCAATTAGATGGGGAAAGCCTCAGTCCTATCCGTTGACATGGGATTCCTGGAACTCCTTTACAAAGGCTGGCTCAGCTGGCAGAAATACAGCTCAGACAAGCAGTTCAGTGTAGAGGCAGGTAGTTCAGTGCAGGCTTCTCCACGAAGTGCAGTTTATATGAGGCCCCTGTGTATAAATGGCTGCTAGGCTCTGGGTATTCTTTTTTTTTAATTTAAGCCCAATTAGCCACAGGAAGCCCTTCTTAGTAGGTATCTTCTGTCTCAGGTTCCACAAGTTATATCTACTATTAACTCTAATTATGAAATTTTTATGTTTTTCCCTGAGTCAGTTAGGATTAAGTTTTCTTACAAGTGACTATAAAGCAAAATAGCAATGGATTAACAAAAAAAACAATTATTTTTCTCTCATAGGGAAGCTATCAAGAGGCAAACATTCTAGAAGTAACATAATGATTCCAGAATTATCAGAAGACAAGGCTCCTCTTTGTTGCTGCTTCACTGCCCTTAGTACATTAATTTATGGTTAAAGATGATTCCGTTCAGTCATTTCATTCACTCCACATATCAAGAAGAAAAAAGTTCTTCTCCTTGTTTTCTTAATAAGACTTCTGGGAAGTACCACACACTTGGAATATACATTTTTTACCATCATTTAGTCACATTGACAAATCTTGCTGAAAATTATGCTGGGAAATATAGTCTTTTAGGTTGATACATTCCTACCTGAAGTCGATTCAGGTTCTTGCACTAAGGAAGAGGGGAGAATTGATGTTGGGATAGACAACCCATAGTCTCTGCTTCACTTCACTGGCTCAATCATAACTTGCTGTTACATATCATTTGTTTAGGTTTAAATTTCTATTGTCTTAATTGGCTAAATAATCCAAGTGTTCATTATTCAATAATCAAATTCTAGATAACATAAAAATAGATAGAAAGGAAGTCTGGGGTACTTCAGTAAGGCACTTGGCTCATTATTATACTTCGTTTTTGTGTAAAGGAAGTTCTAAGACTGTCTTAAAATAATTGACCATATTTAATTACTTAAATGAATATAGATTCAGGCCTATAATTCCATGGCCAAAACTCCTGATGCTTTCTTTCTTCATCAGTAGAATGACCATATATTTTATGAACCAAATCAAACACTTTTACAAGAGTGTGAAGGGGAAGGTAACTGGAGTGTATGGTCAGTCACCCAACTCGTCTTCCATACTGGATCACTTCACAGACCTTGTGTAGATGTCAATTTATTATTATTAATTTTCCAGTCATTTCTCACTAGAAATGTATGAGGATATGAAGAAAACATGGCAGAATTGGGCTATTAGCATACAGATCATATCTCTGAATTTGATACAGAAGGGAAGAAACCCTAGTTAAAGAGTCTAGATTAACTGAGAAGTTAATGAACTATTTCCAACTAGTCATGCTACTATAAAGCAAAATTGTTGTAGGAAATAGGTATGAGAGATTCACATTTACTCCTGGCGCTCAGAACCCAGTTCTAAAGTACTCTTCTTAGACTCTCTGAGTTTGTAGTATTTTTATCCATCATTCTAAATAGTTTGTCACTTTAATCTGTAACTTGCAACAGTTGACAGCTGTCTGTTGGGAGGATTTGCTCTGCCTAAAGTCCAACCAAAAAGAACAAGGCTGAGTGTGATAGCCCAGGGTGACAAGCTACTCCAGCTTTCTTCGTGGGGCAATAACATGTTATTATTTTTGAAAATTGCCTCTGTCTATGACAAAAGCGAACACCAGATCCTACTTTTTCCCTCATTCCCATATATTTTTTGTATAATATTCCTGAAGCATATTCCTATTTGAAAAAGGCTACTATCTATTAAATTGTGCTTTATTGTTCTTGAAGCTTTCAAATGTGCTAAATTAGGAGAAACAAAGCCACTTGATAAATTTGGATTAGTTATAATTATTAGAAATATTCCTAAGTTTCCACAATGTACATTATATATTTTTTGTTTGTTTCTGATGTTTTCTTTCCCTAAGTGAGTTTATAAAAAGCAGTGTATCATGCTGTAAAACGTGTGTATTTGAGTCAGACCTTTGAAGTTAAAATCTCAGCCCTCTTGCTTCCTAACTGGGTAACTCTGAGTATATCAACTATCTGTAAAATGAGGGCAATATTAGTAATTACGTCATGGCTGCTGGAATATTTATTAAGTTAATAATATATTAAATGTGCTTAGAGTAGTACCTGGCATACACTAAAAGCTTTTTAGGAGTTTGCTATTTGCAACCTATAGGTGGATACAAAATATGAAACTTGTCTCTGTATGTAGATTGAATCAAACTCAAGTTCAAAACTGAAATCATCTTCTATAGCAATATTTGCTTTTTCATAACATCTCAATCTTTAAGTATATCACTTTCTCCCATGTATCTGGCTTCTAAATACTCTACATTCTTCCTTCCCTTTTTCTTCTCCCTCACATTTGAAAATATTCAATTTTCCTTCCAAAATGCATTTACTTTTTTCTCTTCCCACTGCTATTTGCCTAACTCAGAAGCTTTTTCTCCTTGCCCAAATAATTCTAATAACTTTCCTAACTTGTCTTTGTATCTCCAGACTTATCCCTTCAAAACCATTGTCATACAGTTTATAGAATATCTGTGTTAAAATCTTATTGTGGATCCTTTTTCCCAAAATAATCTCCAACCTACTCATCCTAACACTTAACAATCCTATATAATAAGAGAGGAATATGCTAATTAACCATTATGCTGTAACATCATGACCAATCTACAAGTGGTGGAGAGCTACAGGAGGGCGGTGCAGTGAGTTAGGAGCAGGGAGAGCTACAGGAGGGTGTGGCAGTGAGCTATGAACAGTGGAGTGCTACCAGCGGCTGTGGGCGGGTGGCCAGCTGAGGCCAGCGGCACTGAGCTCCCCGCGCACGGATTCATGCAGAGGGCTACTAGTTTTAGTAAGGTTCCAGCCTACCTTTCCATTCTCATCTTCCTGCACTCTCATGCCCCCGAAAAAAAACAACAACAGAGAATTAACTGCATTTTGGCGTCTTAATATTTTCCCCAAGCTCTTCCAACTAAAAGGAATGTTCTCTACTCTCCATTTTCTGAACATCAACACGTTGCCTATTTTAAAGGTCCAGCAGAGATGCAAATTTCTACATGAAACTTTTTCTGAGTTATAAGTACTCTTTCCTTCCTTGTACATGTGTGATAGTTCACTACATTGCCTTCTAGGTTATATTTCTTATGTATACCTCCTCGAAGTCTTAATCCATGTTTCTTCATCTTTGCACTTCTTAGTTGGGTCCCTCCTCTTACACACAGAGCACTCCTGTGCCATTTAATATGATTGTGAATTTTTTACACTATTCTAAGGAGTGGGCCTATGTTATCTAAAATCTAGCCCATCCTCTGCTTGTCAAGCCATGTGACACTGTCTGTTTCACTATAGAGGGAAGTCTTTTTCTAATCAATCAACCCAGAGCTGACCAAAAGAGCTGCCTCACCCTTTTACTCCCTTCAGTAGGCAAGCTCTGCACACTATAGGAGGAGCACCTTTTTCTAACTTATAAATAGGAGCAGTTGCAACTAGCAGTATCCCTGGACACTCATAATAAGTTCTTAAAAAAAAAATCAAGATTATCACAGACTTGTGACAGGAGTTGTTAATAAAGCTTTAGACCTCACAGACTCGAGTTCCTCTGCTGTGGACACCCTCCTTCACCAAGCAGATCCCTCAGGATAGTGATGATTAACAAGAGGGTGACATGATCATGCATCTCATGGTTGTAAAGTGCCTGAGTTACTTGGGACAGGACCAGATACAGTAGCAAAAAGATCCAAGACTATATAATGGCTCAACCATGAATGAAGTTTATCTCCAGCTCACAAAATATTCCAAAGAGGGTGTTCTTGGTTGGCAGACAGCTCTCCCCTACATGGTGATTCTGAGATAAATTTGCAAGGTAGATAAGGAAGGACATTTTGTAGAAAGGCATAACGCATGAAAAATCATAGCAGGTTTACAGAATTGCAAATAGTTTCATCTGGCTAATGCACGAGTAGCATGAGGGAGTGTGGCAAAAGATGAAGCTAGCAAGATGGGCAGGGCCCAGAATGTGAATCTGGGCCTATGTTAGCTAAAATCTAGCCCATCCTCTGCCTGTCAAGCCATGTGACACTGTCTGTGTCACCATAGAGGGGAACCTTGAAAGTCCTGGAATAAATTGGCCTTTGTCCTTCAAGTGATAGGAAGCCACTGGAGTTTGTTTCTTGCTTTATTGTTGTTGTCATTATTGTTTTTTCATATCAGGGTGGTTAATGTAGTTTGATAAGGATGTTAGAAAATTAGCACTTTCAGGAGTATGTAAGCTGATTTGAATCACTGTGAACAGAAAGGCTGAATCACCACGGCCAAAACAATATTCCAAAAAAACACGATGAAAGCTCATAATAAGGCCATGGCAGTGATGATGGAGTGAAGGGAGAAGCAAAAGAGCAAGTTAGGAAGCAGGTTAGAGTAGGCTTGGTGGTTGTTTAAAATTCAAGAGATTAGAAAGAAAACGTTGAGCATGCCTAGCTTTCTGGCTGAATTGAAGTCTGTGTCTGTGCCTACAAAAATCAAAAGTTATTCATTTCTACTTTAACACTGAATTTAGTTGTGCTATCTAATAAGCATTTTTTATTGTTTATTTTGGTCATTCGTGAACAAATTGAATGAGAATAAATGCCTTTTCTACTACTAATCCCCATGTGGATAAGACCCTGCAAGCTGGAATGTGAGAATCCATCACATTGTCATAATAAAGTGCCCCAGATTCCTGTTGGTTAAGTAAGAAAATAATTGGCAGGGAACTGACTGTGACCTTTCAACAATGGTTGCCTGACCTAAACATCACCAAAAAGAAACACATACTGGAACCTCAAAATAAAGTTGCCTTTGCCTATTCTGAAGTTGCTATTCATTATTCCTTGCCTGCCTTTGTTTTTAAACTATTTGGAATCTGAAAATTTGCAGTCCTCAATAAAAATCAGCACATGTTAGAAGATTACTTGCCCGTATGGCTGCTGAGCATTATGAAGTGTAGGAACAATCATGGAGACTTGCACTTGCTGCTCTGTTTTCCCAGCTTGTTGAAAAGGCAGACTGGCCTCTTGAATCCATCTCCCAGGGATTAAAGAAAATTGGAAATGGTTTGACTCTTCACTGAATCTTCACAGCCATCTGAGGCTGGCTGAGGATGGCACTCTGAGTTGAACTGGCACCACTCTGCAGCGTTGGAATGGTATTTTTGACAGGGTTGGATGGCATATGTAGTTTTGTGTATTGTTCTGGTGCTTCTTAAATCAAGTTGCCCAATTTAAGTCAAACAAATGTTCTCCATTCTCCACTGTCCCTTCATATCACACCAGTCCTTTGTTTGGTCAAATCGTAATTCCCTGACCCTGTTCTGCAAAGTTTCCATGGTGCTGAAAACAACAGACTTTCATTTCAATACAATAATACACTCAAGAATACTTTAAATGATTCAATATTTTTATTTATTTTTATTTTATTATTCCTATGGTAACTGTTTACATTTTTAGCTTGTAAATGAGTAAAAGTTTATTGACCTGCATAAAGTGAGTATAATTAAAAAAAAATGGTTCTCAGATCTTATGTAAGTTTCTAGATCGCTTTAATTTCTTAAAGATAATTTACCTGCATTAAGGTATTTCCAATATTTAATCAAAGAATGTCTAAGTCAGCACTGACTTTTGTGCAAGAGAAGAGACTGGCTTACAAAGGGCATCTGCAACATCTCCTCAAACTACCTCTGGGCTGTTCTTTATTGGAATCAGATTTACAAATTTGAGGATGCTATGGATATGTTTGTCTTATAATTTTAATCTTTTATTTCATAAAGACACCCAACTATTGTCACTGCTTATCCAGATTATTTCTAAGATTTTCTGCCAATCACTCAAATACAAGTTCATGGCCATGTATGTTCCTGGACTTTGTCCTGTGTTCCTGGATCTCAGGCCCTAAGGCCTACCAGGAAAATTTTTGGAAAAATTGGGCTCATGACTGATAATTTCCAATGTGGCACAACAAGGGCAATAGCTGCATCTGGATAGTGACATGGAGTGACTTATCTAAGTTATTGACATTTCACAATCTTACCAGGTGGGTGGCATCTGAGGGTACCTGAAGTCATACAGGAAGGCAAGACATATGACATAAATAATATCTGGGCATATAACATATTCTAAGTGATAATCTAGATGTCTGTAGAGTTTCGAATTGGGGGAGGAGTAAAGTTCTGATCAAGGAATTAAAACAATGAAGTGGCTAAAGTTGATCTATGTGGTGAACATTTGGGCCCTTCCCTCAAATTCCTAACCCTGGAAGTAGAAGGTAGAGCCTTTGGGCAGTGATTAGGTCACATGGTAAAGCCCCCATGCATGGGATTAGTATCCTTATAAAAGAGACCCCAGAGAGTCTCTCACCCCATCTGCATGTGACGACACAGTGAGAAGACAGTTGTCTCAGAAGCAGGAAGAGGGTCTTCATCAGACACGGGATAGGCTAGAGCTTTGATCTTGGACTTCCCAGCCTCCAAAACTGTGAAAGATAAATGTTTGTTGTTTAAGCCACCCAGCCTATGGTATGTTTATTATAGCAGCTTGAATGGACTAGGACAGTTGGTGTTAAAATCTCTGAGGAGCCCTGCCTGGCTGGGTAGCTCAGTTGTGTAGAGCGTTATTCCAATACACCATGATTGCAGGTTCCATCCCTGGTCAGGGAACATGTAAGAATCAACCAATAAGTGCATAAATAAGTGGAACAACAAACACCTCTCTCTCTCCTCTCTCTCTCTCTCTCTCTCTCTCTCTCTCTCTCTCTCTCTCATGCCCTCTCCCCTCTCTCTAAAATCAATCAATAAAAAATAAAAAACAAAAACACTACAAAACAAAACCCTGAGAACACCCTAACTGGAATCTCTTCCCTGGACATTTTGCTAGTTTCTATTAGGAAGCCCAAACCTCAGACTTCAGGGCCTTCAATTACTTTATATTTCCTGGTGGGGACCCACCCCAGCTGTCCCATCACACCACAGCTTTGTCAGAATCTTTAGGAATTGCTCAGCACATCTTGACCCCGTATGAGGATAAACTGTGCCTGTGGGCTATTTACATAGCCAAGCTCTGTCTTATCTTAATGCTTCTGCTGCTCTCTGGCCTCCAGCAGTTTGCTTCAGGTAATTCTGGATGTCACCTTCCTTTTCCAGGTCTCCCTCTGAGCCCTGACCCTTGGACAGTTCCGAGAACATTAGCCTCCTTCCATCCTGTTTTAATATGTGCACGCTTTCCAGCTTCTTAGGTCACCCGGAGAAGTAGGTGGGGGAAGGAAGCGGCTTGGCTTGTTTGTTTTTCATTCAGGCCCCAGGTCTGGGCCTTTGGAAACAGATGAAAATTCTTCACAGTCACTGGATCAGCCTGTTTGGCCTCATATAAACCTCCTTGGATCTGAGAAATAAGCCTTTTCTTCATTTTTTAAAGTTTAGATTTCTTTTCTGTGGTCAGTGTTGTTTAGCTTCATTTTCTTCTCTTTATTCCTCTCTTTGCTTTTATTCCTTCTCCGCTGCTCTGCTGCCAGCCCCTGCCAAGTTTCTTTATCATCTGTCTCTACAGCCAGCATAACTTTCTGAGCCAACGGTGTCAGAGCAGAATGCATATGGGTACTGTCAATCTCACGTGGTGTGTCTTAGAAGTAATTTCTGATGCCTAGCAGATATTTAACCCATGAGCAGAGTAAAATCCCGGTGGCCCTGCAGTCTCTAAATTAAAGTGCTCGCTCCTTAACTCTCTATTCCCTCTCCTGCTATTTTAGCTCCCACAGACCTCAGGGTCTGCCTGGAGGCAATGTGTGCCTGCAGCCTTGTTCCCAGCTTGTTACCTAGCTTTCTTCTAGGTCTTGGGCCCACCTCTGCAATCCAGCCTCGCTTTTTGTCAGCTCTTGTTAATCCCTTGCTTCCTATCCCCTCAGTCACTATTTGCTCTAAACCAGAGGCTATCTTCAAACCCAGAAATGGCAGTCATGTCAGAAAACTCTCTAGCATTCCCTGTGCACACCTCACTGGCCCTTATATCTTCTGGGACCCAACAAGAGCTTGGACAATATTCTCTGGACACCTCGCCTTCACCCTCGCCAGATCCTCCAGCCTACCTAGCCTGCCCTTTGCCCTCGTAAATGAGGTAGTGTGGTTTAGGCTCACTCTCCCCGCAGATGATCCCATGTTAATGCCTCAAGCCAAAGCCCCCCTGTTATGTTATCCTTGCATCCCATCTGCTGAATTCTCTCTGCTGAATTCACTTTTCTTTAGATACTATCTGGCAACCTTTTTATTTCTTCTTTACTCTTGAAATGCAACCTCCCAGCTCCCCTTACCACACAGCACACTCCAGCTCAGCAGAGAAATATTGCAGAAACGTCTATTTCACTGATGTTGAATAATTTCACTATGACTTCAGAAGATGTTTTGTCTCCTCAGCGCTCAAACCAGACTAACTAGTAAGTACAGTTAATATTTATTGACTACTCACTATTTGCTAGTCACCTTCCTCCATAATTCAGTACTTGTTTAACCTTTGCAACATCCATATGAGGCAGATACCATTTTAACCCCACATAGTCTTGGAGAGATTAAGTAATTTTCCTTGGGTCAGCCAGATAAGCGATCGAGTTGAGATTTGGATGCAAAGTTCTTGCTTTTATCCAGGGTTACACTCAGTACAGCCTTTTAAGTCCCATTTAGGTATCAGTTTCCCAGGAGATAATTATTTTACTCGTCCACCAAAGATTTTCTGAGCACTTGGTAAGTGGCAATGACTGCACTAAGCCCTGGGGACATATGAATTAACTAAAGAGGAGGAGCCACTCAGAAGCAGCTGTGCTCAGGTGTAGATGTGGCTGTCCTAGTTTAAGAACCATCTGACCCCAAAGGAGCCGATCACTGCCTGGAGAACGGTTAGGCCCCTCAAAGGCAGGCTCAAATCACAGATGGCTCTATTGTTGTCCTCTGTAGTTAGCGCATTCAACACAGTTTCTACATTGGTCATGAATGGGGCATTTTAAGTTAATACACTGAGAATATGGAATGTCAGAACTAGAAAGAAAATTGAGGTCATCTGGCTTAATGGTCTTGCTTTAGAAATGAAAAAAAAAAGATAAATAACATGCTGAGAAGTTAACTTTTTCAAGGTGACATGGATGTGTAGTGAAAGGTTCATTTCCTAAATACAATTCCCCATCTGGTACATTCACTCAGGTATCACAGAGTCTCCTGGGGAAAGGGTGGGGTACTTGTTGGAGCCAAAACTTACCATGGCTACAGGCAAGACTCTCAAGACTGCAAATCAATTTCTCAGAACAAAGGTTCTTCATTTAAGCCATTGCCCATAAAATAGTTCTTCTAGAGTTTTTTGTTTGTTTTTAAGTGGTATCTAACAACTGGGTAACTGTAGATTTGTAGGACTAGTGCATGCTACTACTGGTTGTAGGTAATGGTGTATGATCTTAGTACTGTCTCCTGTTAGAAGTGGGGAAAAATAAAAAACATAGAGAACTTCATCTTTCCGATGGAGGCAGCTTACTAATGAACTAGAGGCCCGATGCACAAAATTTGTGTAAGAGTAGGCCTTCCTTCCCCCCGCTGCCGGCACCGGCTTCCCTCTGGCACCTGGGACCGGGGCTTCCCTCAGAGCCCCGGCGTCTGGAAGGTCATCCGGTCTAATTAGCATATTACGCTTTTATTATTATAGATGTCACCACTGGCTTCTGTCTCTTTATGAGACCCGTTCATCCTTTTCCATCTAGGCCACATTCTTGGGTTTTCTTTGCCACTGAGGATATTGGGTTACTTGTTTCCATATATTAGATACTTTCTCCTTTCATCAGTTTACCACTTTTGCAGTTTATCCTGATGTTTGAGAGTATAATCATCTCCTCGCTTCTGCCACCCACCCCCCGTGGTGTGAAGTCGGTTTCTTTGTTTCTTCCTCTGACACCCTTGCGCTGTGCTATATTTAATTCCAGAACATTAGCATGAATATCCAGCCGCACGCGTGAGGTTGCTGCTGTGCATTACTTCCACCAGGTACAGTGGGGGTTTATTCTGCTAATTCCTTTTGGGCATAAGGAAACAGATGCAAACACAATAAGAAAAGGACTGAAATTTCTCTCCACAGTATATTGAATACAAATCTTTATAAGGAGTAAGTGTGCATGATTTTATTCTTTTGCTTTTTTACCTACTTTTTGCCTTTGCTTTTGGCTGGCACACAAAGCAACTTACAAAAAGAGAGGCTGACAAAATAAAAGAATATGCCCTTAAAAAGAACTCACTCTTAACATAAAAAGAAACATAGGAGATCAGCAACATAGAGCATTTTTATAAGATTCCCAACTGCCTAGAACAATACTTAGTACACAGTGGATACTCAAAAAAAAAAAGGTTTAATAATTAACCAGATATGATTTCTTCCCTCTGGTTAGTCTCCCTTTGGCTGGATAGGAATTTAACCTATACTGAGAAAGGAAAGACTGAGAACCAGGAAGAGAGTATAGGCATTGCAGGCTACTTATTTATTCGCCCAATTTCCTTTTTTCTTTTCTTCCTTTATAACTTTTCATCTATAAAATCTTCTCCGCCCCCTCCTCCTCCTCATTCTCCTCCTCTCTCTTAATATGTGTCTCTTATTTGAATTGCTTTTTTTTTTTTTTAATTTAAACATTTGGACTACAGCAGCATTTTTTTTTTAACATTCAATAAATCACTGCCCCATTAGAATAACAATAACAGAAAGGTATATTGAAGGTTTGTTATCCAAATAAAAAAGCAACTTTTTGTCATGGTTTAACTGTTTTTGTGAGAAAGGGACTAAAGCAGTATTTTATTGTTTCTCCGCCTTTTGGCTAAGATCAAGTGAAAAAGCAATATTTGATTCTTGGGTGGTCAAAATTTATTTAATGAATATGTTAACTATGTAAGGCAGATTACAATTGTATTCAATTAACGACATGGGTACTATTTGTGAGAGAGGCAGAATCACTCAAAAGTAAAAGAATAAGGTGAGAAAAAGAGACAAGTAGAATGAGAGGAAAGTGGGCCCGAGACTGAAAAATGCATGGAAAGCTAATGGCTCAAAAAAAGAGGATCTCTATGGTATCCTCAAAGGTCTCTCTGCAGAAATGTTATGGGGAGAGCAGGCCAAATGTGGAGAGTGGTGTTCATCTCTGAGTCCCATCCATGAAAACACAGGGGCTATTCTCTCCATGCCCCAGATCCCATCTATGAAGCTTACTTCATCTTCTTGGTCTTTCAGCTTCATCAGACATGAAGCCAACTAAAGCTAGACCTAGAAGGTTTCTAGAATGATGTCCAAAGTTAAAGAGTTCTTGTAGAAGCACTTCTGCCTAGTGTAATTGAAAGGTCATTCAACTTAGAAAGAGCCTATCCCCTACAGAGAAGTCCAGCGGGAGTCAGTAGTGTACACGTACATGGACATACAGCTGATGGCAATCTAACTGGTCAGTGCTGATGCTTTGTTTATAAGTATTTGAGTGTCACTAGCTACCTTGGGATAGTAACTGAAAAAAATGAAGATATTATTTTAGATTGCATGTGCCTCTAATTCCTTTAAATACATCAGTGTAAGCAAGTTAGTTTCATTCATTCATTTATTCATTCAACAAGTGTTTATTGAGTGCTCACTATTGTTAGGCAATATGCTAAGCAATGGGAAATAATTTTTAAGAAAAACCGTCAGCCTGATCTAAGTGTACCTTTAGAGCATTCTTTAAAAAATTATATTTTGTTCTGTTTTTAATAGGAAGCGAATGAAGAGTTTTAAACAGGGAGTCCTGTAGTCAGGTTTCTGCTTAGAAATATCACTCTGATACCCGGATGTAGTTAAAGATGAGTCAAAATGCTGTGCAGTCATATAGGTAAGATTGATGATCACTAACCAGACCTGCAACAAAGTCAGGTCCAAAAAAAAATGCAAATAACAGGACACGGGAACACCCTTAGTGTTGAGTTAGACGAGAAGAGGGACATAGGGTGACTTCTCAGGTTCCTGCATGGGATATGTGGCATATATGGGCTTATTTCTGAAGAAGTGATCTTGTCAAGGAGGAGATATGACCATGACAGGAAGGAGAATGAGAAGAGTAGCATGCTGAAGGGAGAATTGTGAGAAACAGAAAGAGTCGAAGTAAAGCTGGAGAAGCTATGCAGCAGACGCGGCCGGCAGGGTGTGGTCCAAGCATTAGGGGGAGCATCTGGGAAGCACACTGAAGCTTTGAGAGTCAAAGTGGAGACTGAAAAGAAGTGTAGACAGAAAGTGTAGACTCTGTTTTTAAGACATTAAAACAGGAGACAACATGATATGGTGGGAAATGGGAAGGGGTTGGGGTCTAACTGATATGAAATTACAACAGCTGTCAGTCACTTATTTGCTCTAACATCTTGGGAAAGTTACTCATCCCCAGTTTTGTTTTGTTTTTTATTCTATAAAGTTGAGATGATATCTTGTACATATGATTGTTTTGAATAGGAAAGGTTATGTTATGTTTAGTGTCTAGCACTATGCCAGAAAAGTCCTTCACTGATTCTTTTCCCTTTAGCTTTACCCTCCTCCAGGCCATCAACTTCTGGGCTCAAAAAAGTGGTTAGATTAGATCAGCACCCTGCATGTCATCCCTCATGGTATGCCTTTACCTGCAGAATAGGAGCCACAGGTGGTCTGATCCTTGCTTACCTATTTAGCCCCATCTCTCATCACTTCAGCACCTCACTCTAGCTACACCATATTTCATGCTCTCTCATACCTTCAAGTCTGAACAAACAAGCACCTTTCCTCTCCTAGATTTTCCTCACCTAGTTCTCTGACTGCATAACTCTTCATCAGCTTTCAAGACTTTAGTTCAAGTACCTCGTTCTTCATGTAGGTGCCTCTACTCTGTACTAATCCCTGGCATTAATCAGGCCAAAATCTTTTTTCTTATTGCCATAATTTTTGTAGGTTTTCCAAGCATACTTTTGTTTGTTTATTAGGCAACATTTTAACTATTTGTTTATGTGTTTGTGTTTCCCCCGCCCAATGGTGATTTCATGTAGTAGATGCTCAATAAAGGTCTATTTAATGACTGCATGGTTTTAGTGTAAGGCCCTGGGTGCCACAGGCGAAGCATGTACTTCATTAAATACTTAGATAAACAAAGAATAATTTTAGGACAGCAGTTTCTTGGGAGTCTTGTGGTCAATTGCCTACACTGAGGCTAGATTTAGATTTGAGGTTCAGTAGATCATTACTGTACTGACAATATCCAGGCTCTACCAGGGGTGGGCAAACTTTTTGACTTGAGGGCCACAATGGGTTCTTAAACTGGACCGGAGGGCTGGAACAAAAGCATGGATGGAGTGTTTGTGTGAACTAATATAAATTCAAAGTAAGCATCATTACATAAAAGGGTACGGTCTTTTTTTTTTTTTTTTTTTTTTTTTTTTTTTAGTTTTTTTTTTTTTTTTTAGTTTTATTCATTTCAAACGGGCCAGATCCGGCCCCCGGGCCATAGTTTGCCCACGGCTACTCTAAACTCACATTACCCTAGAGGTTTGTTCTCAGCCCAAAGTTCTAATCCAGTCTGGAAATTATAAGTAGTTTGAGAGAGAGAGATAGAAGGCATTGTGTGGTAATTATGAACATAGATGCTGGAGTGGGACCACCCAGATTCAAACCCCTTTCACTGGTCATTACTAACTGAATGGTCTGGGCTACTTACTCAACACCTCCATTATTCAGCTTCTTCATCTATAAAGCAGTGCTGACAATAATGGGACATATCTCCTAGAGATGTTATGAGAAATGAATGAGTTAATACAAATAAAGGGATTGAGTGAGTTATACATAATGGTAAATTTTAGCATCTATGACTTGTGACTTCTTTTAAGGATGTCAGTAGCTGAAGTTATACATGTCCATAGACTACTTTGTGCATATACAGTTAGCAGGATAAGCACCATATGCCAACAGAATTTCATGAGAGCTCCAAGGGAGATTCAGATCCTATATTTGCCCTGAAATCAACATGTGCTCCCTATCATCTTTCTGTCTGAGTTTCTTCTCCACCAAACGGTTCTTTCATAACAAGCACTCAAGGGAGAATGAAGGCAGAGCAGAGCAATCCAGGGTGAGGCTTTGTTTTTAAACAAGATATTTGAGAATAATAGATACCAGTGATGCCAAGCAACAAATATTCTTTAAATACCTACTATAGTTGAGGCACTTTTTCAGGCACACTGAGGCCAATCCCTTTTATTCAAGGCTATTAAAAGCCCTCTAAAATCATGGAGATGTCCCATTATTTTCTGCCTTAAAAGATCCTTATGCTAGAACAAAGAAAAATCTGAGGTTGCTTTTTTAACCTGCGTTGTGCTTTTTAATTTATTTATTATTTCTAAAACAGCACTCTTACCAATGTTTGTAGGCACTACAGTGATAGCTGCTATATAAGTACAGGAATAGAGAACAAGAGAGGAGGTGGAGGTAATTAACTAAATTGTATATACTTTCTTTAGGAAGCAGAAAAGAAGTTCTCCATAATTTTATTCCTATCTCCAAAGAGGCATAAAAGGGTGTTCTGAGAGAGACGTCCTTACACTCAGTCCCAGAGCACAATGCTCACTTTAAGACAGGGTCCACTAGATTTTTCCACCTGACTGTGCAAAGTAATTCAATTTCCCTACTGCTTTTCCCCTTCTATGTAAATAACTTCTTTATAAATGGGAAAATGGAGAGCAAGCCTTTCAAACAGTTGTCATAAATTAGAATAAATTGCATTAATTAAAAATGTAAAACTAGAAGAGCCAGGAGAACATGCAACATATTTTCCTCAAATAACACTGTGAACAAGCACAAGTGTATACTTTGGGCATATGTATATCTTTCCTCTGACTGACAGCCTGAAGGATAGTCCATGTGATTTTTGTGTTGCTGAGGTGGAAACAATCTTTATTTGGATTGAATAGCAGAGTAAACAGGAATGAATAAGAGACACAAAAGTTGACAGTACAGATGGTTTTCTGATTCGTTTTTTAAAAATGTATGCCTTATCAATTAAAGGTGCACTTGCTTTTTGTTCTAGTCAACTGTCCTAAAGTCTTTTCATGGTTGTATAACAAAAAAAATTAGAGGTGATCAGTAAATTTTGCCCTGGGTTAAATAATGCCACACAGGCTATATGTAGCATTAAAAGTTTATCCTCTCTATCTTTTATCTGTAAAAATGAACACATCTTGTAGTGTAGTTATGTAAGTCATTAAGAAAACTAAAAACTTCAGTGATAAAAAATTTAAACGAGGATACATACCACACACACACACACACACACACACACACACACACACACACACACTCCACTCACACACATACCTACACTATGGGGGGAAAGGGCAAAAGAGTTTGATGATTCAAGAAGAAAACAAAATGGTGTGCCAAAACTGGTCTCCAGAGATAAACAACTTGATTAAACTATAATTACGCCTACCTGTGTGCAGCATACACCTGTGTACCTGAGCGCCTTCTTCCTAGAATTGGGAGAACATTTTCCTTCCCACACAGTCATCTGGCTCTGTTATCCAAAGAACTGCCTACAGTACCATGAGGAAGGGACTACTTAAACATCCATCTTCTGTCAAGCCCCCCCTACCCAATTTAGGGAAGCCCAGGCTACTTGTGATAGAATTACCAACTTTACGACAATAATGTCAACATGTAAAATAAAACAGCACTGTCTACTTACTCAGCATTTTTATTTAACATAATGATGACATTGAATCATGATTTGTCTTTTAATCTGTGTCCAATAGTACCTTTATCCCCAACGTTTTTCGAACACAGAATGTGGGGCAGTTAAAAGGTCTAATTGAGGACTCTTGAGAGATGAGTAGACAAACATGCAAGTTTGACTTCCAGGCTCGTCCTTGATTCTGCTGGCTCTTCTGCCTGCCTTGAAAAGGCCAGTTATGGCTCTCGAGGGTGCTCTAATCTGGAACAATTCCCACAAAACAATCAATGGTGTATCATCATTTCTTTCCCTTTCCCAGAGAACAGGATGCACAGAAAATAATGCACATGTAGTAGAGTTTGAAAGCCTACTGCACAGAGGAAACTTGCCGCCTCTCCAAATCAGCACATCAGGCCACCAGATACCAGTCTCGGGCAGGAGTTAGTCATCATTTTCTTACACGAGCCATGCACTGCTCCCAGGATTGATGCATCTTCTTTCCTTCCACAGAAAGAATTAGCTGAACAAAGTAAAACTAAGTGGACTCTGGGGCTGCAGATGGCTGACCAGCTGTTTCTGGGTGACTCCCCATGAATCAGTGCCTCATCTGAGCTTTAGTGCTTCCATGTTTTGGGGGCAAAATATTCTGCATTTTGGAAAACTAGTTCATGGAAAATAATACGGCAAACTAACATTTATAGAAAACCACAGTAATCTTGTAACAAATGTCCTAAATTATGTACTCAAAAGCAGATCCAATTTTACCCAAGGTTCTCTGTTTGCAGAGCCTATAGAATCCTTTTTGTTGTTTATAACTCTGGCTCCTCCCAACCCCCAACCCAAATGCCTCCCTTAAAATGATACACCACTTCATATACTATACCTCACCGAAGACAAAGTTTCAGTTTGAAGCAGAGACAAGGGGATGGGGGTAGAATATTTAAACAACTTTACTCTTCTGTCCCTTTTGGAAATTCATCATATAAATTCTCCTTTAGTTTGATGGTATGATTCATGCTGCTTTTGAAAGCCTCCTGATTTCCTTTTGAACACCATTCACTTGTCAGTGTTAAGTGCAATGTTGTTTGTATTGACAAAATAAAAGTAGAATGGAACTTTAGATTCTGACCTCTCTCACACACCTTCAGGGCTGAAGTTTCTAGCAAGGCAAGAGTTTCATTGGCTGTCCCTTCATTTTAGATGACTGTTTGATGTAAATATATCTAAGAGGATATATTTTGAAACACACAAGAGCAGAGATAGCTCCAAATGCCTATCATGGGACGGGGGGGAGGGGACGGGGGGGGGAGGGTGGAGGCATTTTACATGATGGGAGAGTAGGAAAGTTTCTGTGATCATTTTTATTCAATGAAAGCCATTCTTTTGGGTGGGAGAGTCAAATGCTATTAACCACACATGCTGCATGCATACCAGCACAAGCCAGAGGAATGCAGATTTCTGTATCTGAGAGCAGCTGCTAAGTGAAATGGAACATCCAACAGATGGCTACATTGTCATTGTTGGGGGAAGATGAGAGGGGAGCTATTTTGGTTTTTCTGGTGTGTATGTATGTGTGGGTGTGCGTGCGTCCGTGCTTAATAGGATGTGTTCCCCGCTACCTGGATCTCTCTGTTGTTATCAAGGACTTTTATTCACTTTGAATCTTTGAACTAGAACAAGCCTTCGAGATCATTTTGTCATCTGACATGTAATGGAGAAAGAGAGGGAAGATCGAGGACACATTGCTTCTTAGAGCCAAGACCAGAGCCCTTTCATTAGTCCATACTACACAGAAGTCATGCATTCTATTTACTTGAGTATTGGGATTTAGCACCGATACCAAAGCTCAAGAAAAAGGAACACTACAGCAGTTGCAGTTTCATACTTTGAAAAGTCCACGTGTATTGTTTTCTTGAATGCCTTATGATGGAGTTGCCCTGTAATTCTCATGTTGGAAGAAAGAGCTAAGATATTTAAGCAAAGTCATACTGGGTCTCTATTATATGTGTTATTAGATATTTGGAACAATAGGCCCAAATTTAAATAACATGCTATAAAATAAAAAAGATTCTATAGTGGTTTCATATTCCAGAACAAGGAGTTACACTTACAAGTCAAAGCTTCCAAAGGTCATGCGTGGTTAAGAGGCAAACAGAAAAGTTTTGGGGTCCCATCCTGCCCTGCCTACAAAGGGTCACCTTCCTCGTTCTGACGGGAGCTTTGGGTCAGTTTTACAGTCACATGGCTCACTCATTGGTTCGTGTATGTTGTTTTTTTTTTCTTCCAGAAATAGAATCAATAGAGAACAGACAAACCCACAGTTGCCAGTTTGTACAGTGTTGTGGTTTCTGTCGGGGCTACAGGCTCGAGCAGGTCTACCAGATAGTGAAGGCAAACTATTTCAGTTCCTGTGGGTCCGGAGCGCCTCAGCAGAGTTCTGGTTTCCAACAAATGAATAACAAATTAAAAGGTACAGTAAAATAAGGGGGTGGTTAAACTATATTAACTAAAATCAATGGAAGAGAAACGCACTTGAAGCCCCGCATTCTCAGCAATCGTCGGTGATGTATTTTGTTGCTCTCTTAAAATTTATGTTAAAAGCCTTTTAACAGAAAGTCAATATATTTGGTGGTTGAGCAAGTGTATCATCCTGTCCTGGCGGGTGCATTAAATATGACGCAGAGGCTCCATTCCCTGTAGGAAATGAACACAGGTCCATCCAACGGAAGTCCCACCTCAAGGAGACCAGACTTTTTCCCCAAAACAGCCCGTGGAAACAAGCTGATATCATGCTCCCCTCCCCGGCCTAGGTTCCCCACTGACGTCAGTGAGAGTCCTGGAAATGAAGCGGGATCAGAATACCGGAAGCACAGCCTAATAATAGAGCAAAAATGGAGAGCAGATGGAAAATAGAGCGTCTCGATAAAGTGTGACCTAATGTTATAAATTTGTTCAGGGAAACAAAACAACAACAGCAAAGCAAAAAGGCCTGTAAGCAGACACTGGTGCTAAAATTCAGGAATATGGCTCACTTGGAAAAACACCTAGATCCTTAGAAACCTTTCAGAAAAAAAAGATTGAAAAATAAACAGGAGAACAAGCAAAATGAATTTTTGGATGAGTTTGAAACACCACTAGCAAACATGCCTCGGGGTAAAAATGACACACAACCAGAAGTAGGAAGCTAGAAACAGATAATGAGCAGTTTCTTTTACTTGTGACTGTGCAAAATTTGATCTCTTATATCTTTATCCCTCCTGGACAATCTGCTGTCTGCCTGGATAAGGAGTGCTGGAGAACACAGGTACGGACGCTGAGCATGGTGGCCAAATGGGGTGAACTACGGGCCCAAAGTAAACGTTTTTGTATAGGAGCTCTGTCACACCCACAGCTCCAAGAAATGCTCTCACAGTGTACTCCGTGTGTGTGTGTGTGTATGTGTGTGTGTGTGTACCTGTGTATGTATGTAGTCAAAGCCACGAAGGCTGCATTTATCTCTTAGTATGGCTATGACCTCTTCTGAATTTTTACTTACTGTGTATACATTTTGTCAGAAAAACATAAGATTTTTAGATCTACTGAATAGACTTATAAACATATGTTATTTTTGATATGGATAAAGAAGTCTCAAAGTTGTTCAGATTATGATATGAAGAGAAACCTCCATTTTGGTCTCTAACTGCTTGTCCTATCTAGAAATCACCAAGCTGTCCTATTTGATAAACACCCTGCATTTTCTAAGAATGGGCTATTGATTGGGGAAAACTAATGAGGTAAAATTTTAAAACAGAACTACATTTTCACACTTTCTTTTCATTTCTGTTGTTCACTGATTGAATTAAGAAAGAAAGCCTTTTTTTATTTCCCTTTTTTGGCTCATCACTCTAATGGTTCTTGGGCTCTGTCTCTAACACAAAAGAAATCTTGTTTCTTCAGGTAACCCTCTGGGTTCTGCCCTTCTCAACCTCTTTTTCTAGTTAACATTTTTCTTTGAGTCTGCGTCTCACTCTGCCTGATCTTTTGAACTTGGTATTTCGGACTCTCCCTCACTCTCAGGAGGGCTCGCTCACTTGGATTTCAACCAAGACTCCCTCTGCTTCTCACCCTATGGCTGAGGGTGAGCCCAGTCCATGCATTGCCAGGCTTCTAGATGCCCAGCCTGGCAGAGTCCCAGACCTCATGCCACCACCTACCACCCCCAGGATAAAATATTGGACCCTATCTCTGCTTGGCAGACCCTCAACTGGATAGATCACAGGGAACTATTCTAAAATAATACATGCTACATGAATGCATGAGATGAGGAGCATAAGAATCACAGAATTTTAGACATAGAGGACATCTAAAAATCACTCACTTCATAGGAGAGGAAATGGGTACTCAAAGCCAGTCAATAATCCAGAGTTCCTGTAAGTAGAGAGTGACATAATGTACATAAAATGCTCAATAAACTATATAGCACTATATTGTGTGCATTAAAAAGTCAGTGTTTGTCTTCTAGGTAATATATTTGAGAGTCATTCTAGAAATGCTGCCGTTACTCAAAATGTTTTAAATCTCCTTTTTAAAAATGTCATTTCAGGCAGTTAAGACTGTCATTGTATAGTCACATCTCTCTCTTACCAGGAAAGGTATTATCCAGGACTCAGACATTCATCTCAGATTTGATCTTCAATGTCTTTGAAGGCAGAACCCATGTCTGTCTTGCTCCTTGCTCCTGGTATACTGCCTGCCACTTAGCAAGCACCTGATAATTATTTGTTCAATGAATTTTAAAAGAAATATCAAACCCACCCTCAGAGAACGATGATTCGTGTGATTGATAGGCAAAGGCTCTAAAGACATTTTCAAAAGAGAATTTCCCAAATAAAATTATTTTTTTATCTATAACATTGTTTTTGGAATAACTTCAAGGTTATTAATTGGGAGGGGACAACATTTTTGTATCTACACATCTGTGCTCTGGCTGACCTGCTTACCATGGTAGAATTTATTTTTATCTCACCTTTCAAAAAAATGAGGCAGATTAAAACAGCAACAAAAAGAAAATCATAATAACAATAATGTTAATAAGAAGCATATTACTGTAATCGTGTCTCAGATATGCACAGCAAAAAGCAGCCCACAGGGTGGGTTCCTTATGTGTGGTTAGCTAAGGAGTGACAGTAAGTAACAAGAAATAGAGAACAAATGAGAATCACCCAGTCTCAAGCACATGTCTGCCAGCCATCTGGCCCTTGTTCCCCGTTGAGTAAAAGAGTTACTTACAGCTAGTAAGAACGCAGTCATAAGGAAACACTCTGAGCAAACTGGGGTGACAAGCTTCCCAGTTGATAATAAGTGCCCACGAAGAAAGGCATCTGCAGGTGCCATGATAACCAATCATCAGTGTTGTTAGCACTAACAGGTCAAGTCAGTTTCGAGGATTCCATGTGACACATAAAAGTGAGAACAGTCCCTCTCCAATGAACTGATATTTAAATGTGCTTGAAGAGGAAAGAAGGAACAGAATACTGAGATGCAAGGCATATTAATCACGAGACAAAGCTCTCCACCTTTTTCACATGTGAGTTACTCTCAGAAGAGTCTAAGAGTAGTGATTTTACAATTGTTTTAAAGTGAATTAGGCACATACACAAAAATCCAATTCACACCACAAAAGCAATGAATTTTCTCCCATATTTCAACTAGTTCCAGTCTAAAGCATCCTGATCAGGTGATGGCTCAGGGCATGCATTAGTAATTGCTCAGTAAACATATTTTTCTGTTCTTTTTTACTGCTCCCTGAAATATCAGATTAAGAAAATTCATGGAAGTCCAGCTAAAAACAAAGCAAAATGTGGTACTTCATAAAAATGAAACCAAGCAGTGTTCAGAAGAAGAAGCAGAGAATGCTGAATTTCTCAGCAGCCCACTCTCTTGCTCATTCGGCAGCCACTCTGGTTTTGATGAGAACCAGAGCATGGATGTCATTGGTGAGGTGGGCATTCACAGGGACAAGTGTTACTCTTTTTTTTCTTTTCTAGAAATCAGTGCCATAATTAAAATAAGATTACTTGAATTCTGAAGTGGCTGTCCTATAGCTACGGAGGTAATATCAAAGGCCACTTCCATAGAGAATTCATTTTCCAGCATCACTCCCTGAAATCTCATCCCATGCCCTAACCCCAAGGCTGGGTTCCAGTATAATCTCCACGGAGCATAGAGAATAAATTTCTGCAAATCTGATTCTATAACTACACAGGTTACTAAAGTCCAAAATGTAAGCTTAACATATGAAGATTGTTAAGGAACTGACTCTTTTCTTTCGAATGTTATCTTCTACAGCTTTTTCATGTACATCCTAAGCTCCAGGAGTAATGAATTAATTAAGGTCCAGAATCCAGGATTTCAACATGTTCACTTCTACCTCTGAGGAACATATACTTTCTTTCCTTATTCCGTAGAAAACTACTATTAATTCTTTAAGAACCAGACTTTCATCTTCTTTTGATGTCTTTTTGCCATGATTTTCACTTTCACCCCCCAACCATGAAGACTTAAGTACTGCTATATGCAATTCTAAAAAGTATGGTATATCCTCAACCATTTTGACTCTGCCATTTTGACTTTGAGGGCATTTTGATCCCACTGATATAATAACCTTGAGTTTCACTCCTAAAGGGACAGAGCACATGAGTGTATATTGAACTAGTCTATATCGCCATGGCTGTTTTCTACCCATCCCACAGGATAATCAGCTGCTTGAATAAGATTGTGTTTTAATCAGCACATTAGTCCACTTGGGCTGCCATACAAAATACCACAGACTGAGTGGCTTATACAACAGAAATGTATTTCCTCACAGTTCTGGAGACTAGAAGTCCATGTTCAAGGTGCCAGATGATTTAGTTTCTGGAGAGGTTCTCTTCCTGGCATATAGACAGATGCCTCTTGATATGTCTTCACTTGGCCTTTCCTAAGTACTTGCACACTGGAGAGAGAGAGAGAGAGAGAGAGAGAGAGAGAGAGAGAGAGAGAGAGAAGGATGAGGGAGGGGAGTGCTAGCTAGCTCTCTGGTATTTGTTTTTCTAGACACTAATCCTTTCATTTTAGGGTCCTACCCTTATAACCTCATTTAACCTTCATTACTTCCTTAGAGTCATGCTATAGGGTAGGGGAGGACACAAACATTCAGTTTATAGCAATGAATTTGGGGAGGATACAACATTTAGTTTGTAACAATCACCTTGTGTTCCCAATTTCCAACGTAGTCCTTGTAATGTCTGTAAACATTTGTGATATGATAAAATGCTACACCATATAAAGAGAGAATGAGTAAAACTGGTTAACTCATTAATCAATCAAAAGTATTCATTTAGTGTGCACCATATGCAAATCTCTGTTATAAAACATGCCAGTGTTCTTAAGGAATTCACAATCAAATTATCTAATTGAGAATTTAAACACAAATACGTGCCAAATAAGTGGTTTGAATCACAAGCAACCATAAAGTAGAGCAAAGAGCACTAGATGTGGAGTCAGGAAACATGGGTTAAAAATCTAGTGCTGCCACTTACCATCTCCATGAACTTAAAGAAAGCAGCCTAATTTCCCTAAGTTTCAGTGTCCTTTTCTATTACAAGGTGATGTGATATCTAAACGAAGAATGAAGTGAGAGAGAGCGTGCACATACACTTTGAAAATGCTAACACCACATCACCAGGAAACGGAGCTGTGGGGCAAGCCCTCACAGAAGGCCCCTTTGACGGGATCCTTGGTCCATTCCTCTTCCCACGTGGGAATGGCAGCTTTCCTGCAGGGCATTGCCTCCCTACAAGGCTGTATTAGCCACACTTGTGCATGCCGAGTTATCATCACTCTCAGGACTCAGAGGGTTCTGCTGGTGCCCCACCAGAAAAGGAAGAACTCTGGCTTATTTTCTACATTTGCTTTCTTGCATAAAAGAGAACCAGAATGCTTCACTTCTGAATCATAGAGAAGTTGTGGTAAAAATCAGAATGAGAAATTCTTCACAAGCCAAGGCCACATGGGTTCCTTCAAGGCTGTATACACTCTCACTGAAGCACTCAAGTACTAACACTTCAGTTAAGGCTGAAATGGCCAAGAGTGGTTTAAACATGGAGGCCACCAGACGGTGAAAGTTCTTATTAAAAATCCACAAAATATGTTATCATGTGCTATCAGCAGAGAGAGAATTGTCTGTCAACGATGAAACGTTCACTTTGTTGTCAGTGCCAGGAAGGGAAATTGACCTTGACCAATTGCTAATTATTGCTTCACCTTCCAATCAGCAGCTATCAGATCACATTCCTCAATCTTAAACAAGAGTGTGATATTTGCAGTTTGTGGAAGCAAATGGAGTCCAGGTGGAGCTGCAGAGGGAAAACGAGAATAATGGCTCCTCACCAGAAACCAGAGATGAGCAGGGGAGGACAGATTCAGACACCCCAGGCTCCCAAACCCCCTGCTGAGAAGTAGCTTGTGTTTTGTGTGCATGCTCTCTCTCTCTCTCTCTCTCTCTCTCTCTCTCTCTCTCCAAGCACATTATTTATTTATTTTTAAACAGCCTCAGTTCCTACTGACGCTGGCAATGCTCTTCGTTTCCATTACATGTCAAAGAAAAGAGTTCAGGGATGGAAACTAAGGACTGTAAGAAAGATTTCTTGATTCATTCAAAGCCAGGCTCCAGAATTGACTTTGTATTTATCCTTTATCATATATCAAAAGCAACAAAGCACCACAGCTAAAGAAATAGACACTGAAAACTCAAATCGAAACTGTAACTAAAGCATCCTGGAGTGACAAATGTGGCTTTTAATGTCTAATTTATTTTCTTTATCAAGCGTAAAGGTGTCAATGCATATAAAGGCTCCTTATCAAATGTAAAGGTGCCAATGCATATAAAAAATAATCGCTTGAGTTGCTAGGAAAACACTAAAGGAAAAGCATAAAGGAGCCCTCCCGGCTACAGGAAGTCACTTGTCCATTCACTGGGTGGTCAGGACGTGCTTTACAAATCTCTCATGTGTCTGCCTCCACGCTCTTCACAAAGTAGCTCACACAGACAGAGGCATATTTTTTTCCCCTTCTTAATCACGTACCTTTTAAGATTCATAATTTGGGATGAGCAAAAGGCTCGGCAGGAGGTGGGAATGAATTAAAAACCATAAAATTGATGCTATCACTCTGATTGACATACCAGTAGTGCAGCACACATTTCCTGTTTGTCAGGAATGAAAGGTGTTCACATTCTGTAATAATACCTAATAATGTTTTGGAAAGACAAACTGCTGTCTGACTACATTTTAGCAAGATGAATTTTTTTTTTATTTTTTTTTTTACTTTCTGTCAGCACTGAAATCAGAAGCTCGAGTATATATTACAACCCTCTATAAAGGATGACCTAGATATTTAATAGCTGCAGCTATTCCAGTCCACTACCTGGACCTCCCCAGGTCTCTGAGGCTATATTCTAGCTTGCCCCGAAATCACCATTACCCCTGAAGACTAATTCAAGAGAGTGTCCCGGGAGCTAGCTGTCCAGGACAAAGGGAAGAGAGTATCCTTTGCTACCTAGAGCTGTCTCATCACAAAATTGGTCAACCCTCTACTTAGAGGTTTGTCTAGTCTGACAATTAACATTTTGTGCAGGGTAGTAAAGAGAGCCTTGTACATGGGGGTTAGAAGGCCTGAATTCTTCTAGCTTCCATGTCAGTCTGTAACCATAGCAAGCCATTTAACCAGCCCACATTTCAATGCCATCACAGTTAAAACAGAGACGCTTCCATTTGCCTTGACTACCTGAAGGAGTTGTTGGAAACAATAGAAGCAAAATAATAGTTTTGTAACTGCCACATAGATTCTAAACATGATTTTATGTTAATTAAACAAAGGATTTGGGGAATGTTGAAAGACATTTATTTATGGGGTGGCCATTTAGCAAAAGGATGAGGAAGAATGGATAAAGTACTAGATCTTATATGACAGGACAACATCAGGAAAAAAATCAAATATAGTTATAGTCATTCAAGAATTTAGCTTATGGTAAACTTGGAGGCAAAGATGTAGTCCTCTCCTTACTGTCCTGCCACTGCCATTTATATTCCTACTGAGTATCGATTATGGGCACAAAACCTCAGGTTTTGAAGGTTAAAAATATTATCTGGGAGAAAGGAGAATAAAATAAAAAGATGAAATAAATCAGAAAATGTCAGGAGGAAAACAGAACAGAAATGTTTGTGTTAAATATTTCAATGGCACATTTTTGTATTTTAATCTCCGGGATTCTGCTATTTCTTCAGAAGTTTTCAAGAAAACAAAAATGTAAAATCAATGCTACAATCATTGCCTAATAATACCAAGTTGCAATAGTCAGGCACTAGAGTCTGAACAAACCTTTGTCTCCAGAATTGTAAACACCAATTTGGATGCTTTGGGAAGCCAATGGAAAACTAGGCCAAATGAAAAGGAGAGGGTGTTACGTAGACCCTGCTCTTGGTAATAATACTGTCGCATGGGGATCAAAAGTGCTTTTGAATACAATTTATTGCTGTTGTTTTTTGCTAAGTCAAATAAAGGCTTTAAACAAAAACAGGTTTCAAGCCTTCTGCTTATAATTGCGCTTCATGTGACTTGACAATGCTGATTTC
Organism: Myotis daubentonii; assembly: GCF_963259705.1. Classification (NCBI taxonomy): domain Eukaryota; kingdom Metazoa; phylum Chordata; class Mammalia; order Chiroptera; family Vespertilionidae; genus Myotis; species Myotis daubentonii. The sequence goes on from NC_081843.1 coordinate 66,949,971, forward strand.
TATGTAATTTTTTAAATCCATGTTTGGTAAAAAGAAAAGGCTTTTCTATGAGTTCTTCAAAGTCACTGCTGGTGAATTCAGCTTGTTGGTACACATGCTAACAGACACAGTGCAAATGAAACTGGAGAAAAGCTCAGCAAAGTCACTTTTGGTCCCTCCTAACCCTGCAGGAGTTAGGGTGCAACGCTTCTAAGATTTGAGTGCATTTCAATCCTGGCTGAATTAATTTTATATTCACTAAAAGTAAAATTAAAGACAGAATGTATGGGTCACATCCTCATACTCTCCAAGTGGCAGTTCCCAGACTGCTGTTTCTTCGGTTGGATTGACGAAAACTGAAACAAAGCATTAGCGAAAGGGATCATGAGCTCTATCAACTGAAATCTACCTAAATCCCCACAGCAAAATGTAATCCAGAAGAAACAGGAGGGTCCTTGAAGGTTAGGATATGCAATATCCATCCCTCTACTTGCTCAGTTCCCCAAATGTGGTGACAAACAAATAATGTTAAGTATTCAGGCCAGAGTGTTTATCAGAAAGGTATGACTTACCTGGCCATATACCTCAGGGCAAGCCTCACAGGAAAATATAGGTACAAATATGCCTATGTTGTATTTATACAAGTTCTCTAAAATTAGACTGGCATTAATTAAATGGCAGAAAAAGCAATGCGAGTATTGTTTGGAGGGTAGCCTGCTCCAAGTTCTGATTATAACTTGCTTCCCAAAGAAGGAGCCGCCCACAAGCTTAGAAGACAGATGAGAAGATCATCAGCGCAGATTTGCTGTGAACAGCTCGGTTCAGCTCTGTCCCTGCCAGACTCGGGGCCACACGCACCCTCCCAAGATGGCTAGAGATTTACAAAAAGAGCACCCACTTCTTGCTCTAGTTTTGGCAAAGGCAGAGTGTGGTTTTGTCTCTGGGTAACTTGAGGCCTACCTGTAGAGCTGAGAACTGCCCTCAACAGCAAAATTGTCACCGTCATTATTACACCTAACATTTGCATTATCTCATCTCCTCTTCATAATAATCTCATGAAGTAAATACTGTAATTACCCAAATCTCACAGAATAAAAAACTGAGGCTAAAATGAGCCCCTGGTCACAGAGATGGTGAGTGCCAGAGGTAAGACTTGACTTCGAACAACTTCACTCTTTTAAAGTTTTACTTCTTATACTCATTAGAGTAGCTTATCGACTACAAAAACAATAACCATGAAGTAGCCTTTTAAAAATCCTACTCCACTTACAAAGCTCTTCCTATTTATTCATGAATTTTATACACAAATTTGGTTAGCCCTTGCAGAGTACCAGGAACTGTTGAAGCACTAAGAATTCAGCAGTGAACAAGACAAATTCTCTACCTGTGTAGAGCTTATATTCTATCTTCCATACACAAAACCTCATTTATTCTTTAATATAACCTCTTAAGTTTGGGGCCATTAACATCACCCAATTTTTAGATAAGGGAGCCATTGCTCAGAGAGGTGAAGTAACTTACCCAAGGCCACAAAGCTCATAAGTAGGAAAGCCGGAGTTTGCCCCTGGCATTCTGACTGTTAATCCTATATTCTTTTCAAAATAAGCCACAGGGATGTAATATACAGCAGCATAAGGAATATAGTCAATAATCTACTATGTCCTATCTAATAATAGAGAAACATGGTAATTAACCATAACTTTGCTACCCTTCCCATTGGCTAATCAGCGAGATATGCAAAATAACTGCCAACCAAGATGGCGGCCGACAGCCAGGCAACTGAAGCGAAAAGGAGGTTTCCTTGCTCCAGTGATGGAGGAAGCCAACATTCCCTGCCTGCTGCTGCTGGCCTCTGAGCTGCACTCTAAGAAACATTGTTACAAATATAGAAGCTAAACAAACCCCAGAAACCTGCTTTCAGCTGGCCGGCCTCAGAGCTGGAGCTGAAACAGTGTTTCAATTATAGAAGCCAAACAAACCCAGATCAGCAGCCGAGGTCTCAGAGTTGGAGCTGAGCCTCAGAGCTAAAGCCGGCTCTCAGTTCCAGTGACAGCCATAGAAGGTAAATAAATCCCAGAATAAAAAAAAGAAAAAGAAAAAAAGGAGCGGTTGGGAGCTACAGTCACCCCCAGCCTGAAAACGGCCCTCAGCCCCTCACCCAGACTGTCCAGGCATCCCAGTGGGGACCCCCACCCTGAAGGGGGTGTGACCAGCTGCAAACAGCCATCATCCCCTCATCCAGGCTGGCCAGGCACCCAAGCGGGACCTCCACCCTGATCCAGGACACCCTTCAGGGAAAACCAGCCAGCTCCCACCCATGCCCCAGGCCTCTATCCTATATAGTAAACAGGTAATATGCCTCCCAGCACCAGGATCAGCGGAGCAGCAAGACCTCCCAGCACTAGGATCAGCGGAGCAGCGAGGCCTCACTACCCCGGTGTCAAGCAGAGACACGAGGGCTCCCAGGCTGGGATCAGCAGAGCCCCGAGGCCTCCTGGCCCCTGAAACAGCGTGACAGGAGGCAGCGCCCAAATCCCCTGATCGCCCTGCGGCTCTGTGTGTGACAGGGGGCGGGGCCACAACCTCCCTATCCGCCCTGCTCTGTTCGTGAAAGGGGAAGGCGCCCCAACCCCCTGATCGGCCCTACTCTGTGCCTGATGTGGGGAGCTCCCCAACTCCCTGATGGGCCCTGCTCTGTGCGTGACAGGGGGGAGCTCCCCAACTCCCTGATGGGCCCTGCTCCATGCATGACAGGGGGTGGCACCGTAACTCCCCAATCAGCCCTGCTCTGAGCCCGACCAGGGCCTGCACCTAGGGATTGGGCCTGCCCTCTGCCACCCAGGAGCGGGCCTAAGCCAGCAGGTCATTATCTCCTGAGGGGTCCCATGCTGTGAGAGGGCACAAGTGGGGCTGAGGGACACACCCCACCCCCCGCAAGTGCACAAATTTTTGTGCACCGGGCCTCTAGTATATATATATAAAATGCTAAGCGACCTTCTGACCATCCAACTGGCCAGTAGGTATGATGCGCACTGACCACCAGGGGGCAGACACTCAACACAGGAGCTGCCAAGCTGGAGTGACTTGGCAGTGACGGTTCTCAGGTGCCGTACCAGGAACCAGAAAGGAGAGAGCCTGATTCTGTGATGCATCACCCGAGAACTGCCTTCCTGAAATCTGTGACCCCTCAGGGGATATAGTAGAGCCAATTTCAACCCAATCCCCATAGGCCAGGCCAAGGGACCCCACCTGCCAGAGGGACCCCACTCACTCCGCAGATGACCTTTGAGCTGCAGCGCTGCCCAGGTGCGGGTGGCCGGGGAGGGACTGTGGGAGGTTGGCTCCAGGACCCTTCCAGCCTGTCTTGCCTACTCCTGCCCACTGGTACCTTCTAATTAACTTCCTTTTAATGTACATGAATTCATGCACCAGGGCACTAGTATCATTATAACTATGTATGGTGATGGGCGGTTACTAAATTTATTATGGTGATCACTTTATAACAGGGGTCCTCAAACTACGGCCCATGGGCCACATGCAAATACAAATATTGTATTTGTTCCCATTTTGTTTTTTTACTTCAAAATAAGATAGGTGCAGTGTGCATAGGAATTTGTTCATAGTGTTTTTTTAAACTATAGTCTGGCCCTCCAATGGTCTGAAGGACAGTGAACTGGCCCCCTGTTTAAAAAGTTTGAGGACCCCTGCTTTATAAGGTATATAAATGTTGAATCACTATGATGTACACCTGATATTCATGTAGTCCTGTTACCCATCGCAAGATGGCTTTCAGAAGCTGGGCAGAATGGTTGTACTGCCAGGATAGAAAATAAGAGCAAGTTGGTCCTTGTCTTCCTAATTTTTCCCTCTCTTCCTCATTTTTCAGTCCTTATTTCTTTCATGCATCAGGCATCACTATCTTCTAGTTGTCCATGGTCTCCCTCACCCCCAACAAACCTGTTCTGCCCTCCCCTGCACTGTCTTATATATCTCTCCTTCTGTCCTTCACTTCCAAACCGCAGGGTCATTCTTAGCTCCCACTCTTCACTTTACAGAGTAGGCCTGACATGCTGTGAAAAATGATCCAAATGGGAGTCCCTTCTATCATCATATCAGAAAAACCTGTTCCTAGTAAGTCACAAATTTTATTTCTCAGAATTTCTTGAGTGAGTTTTCCCATGGAAACATTCTCCCATGTGGCAGTTATATTCTGCAGTATTTACTGCAGGTACATCTGGGCTAAATATGTTCGTAAAGGCTGGCCAGCAGAATTTAACAGTGGATAATATGCTTTGAATTCCAATCAACCCAACTACAAGTGACCTCTGGCAAAGATTTCCTCCGTAACACATTCCCTGTCTTCACTCTCATTCACAATAAAAAATAAAAACATAAAATGGAAAGAAGTAAAAAATAAATTGTAAAAATAAATGATTTCTTAGAATTACAGAGATAGGACCAATTGGTATTAAACACAATAGAAAAATAAATAATTTAAATTTATGGGTGGCAATAGTGGAGGTTGTAGGAGTAACAGATAAATGTTTCTGGCTTTAAAGAATTTCAAACTGTGAATGCAAATGACATTCAAGAACCTCCTCAATCTGATCCTAATTTTTCCATTAGCTTTGAGTCCCATGAGAGTAAAGAACACATCTGATTTTGCTCAGCATTATATCAGCAGCACTTAACCCTGGGCCTGAGACATAGTAGGCACTTAATAAATGATTACTGAATGAAGGAATGTCATCCTAGACATCTACAGCCACCCCCCTACCCCATCCCGCCACACACACACACACACACACACCCCACCACCACCACCACCACCACCACCACCACCACCACCACCATCACCACCACCATCTGCTTTCCAAGCAGCAATCCTCTCTGTTGACTAGCATTCTCTAAACAAGGCTGAGTTTTCACATTGAACTTTTCCCTCAGGCAGTAGCCTCTACCTCTATTGTCTTTCCTCCCCTCCAGACCTGTTGAAATGGAATTCTTTAAGACCAGGTCAAAAGTTGTATCTGTTGCCCTGGCTAGTGTGGCCTAGTTGGTTGGAGTGTCATCCAATATACCAGTAGATGATGGTTCAATTTTGGTCAGGGCAAATACCCAAGTTGTCCCAAGTTGTGGGTTTGAACCCCTCGTTGGAATATGTATGGGACACAACAGTTCAATCTCTCTCTCTCTCTCTCTCTCTCTCTCTCTCTCTCTCTCTCTCTGAAGAATATGTTACAGACTATGGGGAGTGTGGGGTGGAAAGAGATTATTATGCATCTATGCATAGCCATGGACAGACAATAATGCAGGGAAGGCCTGGGGAGGGGATGGGAATGGAGTGGAGGGGGACAATGGAGGAAAAAACAGGGACATCTATAATACTTTCAAGATAATTTTGTAATAAAGTGTTATGCTTCTCCTAATCTGGATCCCAGGCCTGAATGCAGCAACTTTGTTGGAGGTTGGGTGGAACACGTTCCAACACAGAGGTTGTGATTCCACTAGCTGGTGGAAAAGGGAGATTAACCTCCCCACCCTACCAGTTACACATTATCATTTCACTCTGGGAGCCTGACAATTAGTAGCTGGTCCTGGACCTGAGGAGGAAAACATTCTGGTTTCCTTTAAGAACACATTACAGCTTTCCCCATCGTTTTTGAAGACCCTCTAGGAGCAAGGGGGCCTATACTTGTCATCTTAGCCTCTGACTTTGCCCAAAGGTTTACTGAACTGACTTGAGAGAGGGAAAGTAACATTTCATTTCACATAAAAAGGTAGATAATCCCAAATCCAAATTTACCTGGACAAATCAGAAATTGGACTATGTAACACCAATTCATTTTATCCCCCTGAGATTATTATGCATCTTATTCAAGAAAAGAAATTTTACAACTTTACCATGCTACTCATAAATGCTTTTCTGCCAGATTAGTAGAAAACCGTTAGAATCTGGATTTATAAACTCTTTCTGGGATATGGTCTTCTGCAAAGGATTGGATACTGTTTAAAGTGGCACCTTTTTCCCTAATTCTCACAACATACCTACTTGGTCCTGCCCCTTGTTCCATATATACCTCTAAGTTGCATTGGCCTATCTGTAACTTCTTTTCCCTTCCCAGAGTCACCACTCTCCAACTGAACATCCCTTTAGTTGCATAAAGATGCTGGAATAGCGGGAAAAAGGCACACCATGTGATTTCCCAAGAGCCAATATTTCCCAAGAGATGGTTCTGGCTAAGGGGACACAAAAATAAACACTCTAACTCTAACAGATATCCTGTCCAAATTCTCTTTTCATAACACAATGTAGCTGAATTCAACATACAACAAGTAGAGTGAGAATTGAATGTGATATACAGAGCAGAATTTTAGTCATGACACATGAGTTAAACAAGAAAAGCATCAAAAACACCTTTTTTATTTTATTGTCAGCAGTTTTACCATATATATCATTTATTTAAAAGGTGGCAACTCTTTGAAATGAGTTCTCAACTTCTCATAAAAGTTTAGATTGTTCCTACCCTCTTAGTCAACTAATAGAGATGATTTTTATTGCTACAAGCCATCCAAGTTGTTTTTAAGAACATACCATTAATCATGATTAAATTGTGTAGGCTGAAAAATCTCTAATAATTGCAGTAGAAAAAAAAAAACAACTGTAAAAATGTTTTCTAAATAGAAAAAAAACTTGTGTGGATTTTCTATAGAACCAGCAATAGGAAATGATAAAATTTATATTTTTATCCTTATAAGAATCTTCATAGGTTTACCTAAAAGTGAGGAATAAAGTCAATTACTTTACTATTTAAAATAGATTTTGCTTTTGACAAGTATACAGATCATAATGGAATTGTACCTTTGAGCTCTTTAATTGTGACAACTCTGAGACACTGCTTGGTAAAGCAGATCATGCTGCTCCCGTTATCTCTCCAATCTGTTCTCAGATGGAATCATGCTCATGTTTCCAAAGCAGAGAAAGCACCAAGAGGTGAGCTTCTGTTTGCTCCTGCTATGGACTGAATTGTGCCCCCTCCCCCCAATTAATATGTAAAGGCCCACAATGTGACTGTATCTGGAAATAGGGCCTTTAAGGTGATTAAGGTTGAATTAAGGTCCTAGGGGTGGAGCACTGACCCAATAGAACTGGCACTGTTTTAACAGGAAGAGACATCAGAGTGCTTTGGCATCTGTAAGGCAGGACTCATGAGAGCTTGATCATGCTGGAACCCTGATCTTGGACTTCCAGCCTTCAAAACTGTGGCAAAATACACTCTGTTGTTTAAGTCACCCAGCCTAAGATATCTCATTATGGCAGCCTGAGCTGACTAATACAGCCCCTTAAGCAACTGAACTAAAACTAATCATTATTATTAATTTTTTGCAACATAGTAAAAATAAATGTTTTAGAAGATTTTTAAAATTATTGTAATTTTTATCTAAAAAGTGTGAGTGAAATAAGCCCATCAGAGAAAGATAAGTGCCATGTGATTTCACTCATATGTGGAATTTAATGAACACACTGAACTAACAAGCAAAATAGAGACAGACTAGAGCAGGCAGACAGCTCCGATGAGGGTGTATTAAGGAGGGGGGTAGAGGAATCGAGAAAAAAAGAGAAAGAACTCATGGACATGGACAACAGTGTGGTGATTGCAGGGAGGAGGGGGTGGGTAGAGGTGGAAGAGGGTATAGGAGGGATAAATGGTGATGGGGGAAAATAGATTGAATTTAAAAAATCAAATTAATAAAAAATTGAGTTCTTTTTATTGATTTGTAATAAATTTTGTAAGTAAATTTGATGTTTTTGCTATGCAACCATAGCTTCAAAAGAAATACTCTTGCTTAGGCCGCACAGATTATTGCTCTAAAATTCCTTTTATTTGGATGTCCCAGAGCCACCACTGCTCAAGTCCCAACACAAATGCCGCTGATTCTTATACTTCCCTAATCTATCTCCCTTTCACTCTAGCACAGCGTTTAAATTTAAAATGTCTATGCCATTTCTCATATCACCCTGTAATTCTGTGCCTTGTGCACATGCCTGTCTCCTCCACTAGAAGACACACATGCTAAGAATAGGGTTCAGGCTATCCTTTTGGATTTCCCCAATGTTCATTACAGTCTTTTGCCAGTGGTGAGTAAATATTCAGTAAATGTATGAAAGAACAAACTAGTGATGGGTGAATAAATGAATGAATAAATAGATTGATAATTTATTAATAAATAAGTCTAAAAAATTACCATTTTGCTTCATCAATTTTCTATGGCATCCAGGAGAATTACCCTTCCACCATAATGCATCCCCTTGAGGCCACATTTCTGAAAGAAAGATGGTTAATAAAAAGGGAAAAGGTAGTAGTCCTTAGTTGCAGTGCATTCGTTAGGCATAGTACCTTTGTACTTATTCCTTACTACTTTGGGAGTTAAGTTTCACTACCCCCATTTTTTTATCTTTTTTATTATTATTATTATTATTAGTTAAGGTATTACAAATGTGTCCTCATCCTCCCCATTAACCCCCAACCTCCCCCCCACACACAAACTCATGTTCCCATCCCCCTGTTGTTCATGTCCATTGGTTTGGCTTATATACATGTATACAAGTCCTTCGTTTGATCTCTTCCCCTTACCCCCTCCCCTCCCCTACTTTCCTTCTGGGGATTGATAGCCTGATCGCTGTTTCTCAGTCTTTGGGTCTGTCCCTTTTCATCAGTCTATGTTGTTCTCTATAATCCACAAATGAGTGAGATCATGTGGTATTTATTTTTCTCTGACTGGCTTATTTCACTTAGCATAATGCTCTCCAGTTCCATCCATGCTGTTGCAAAAGGCAAGAGTTCCTTTTTTTTTTTTTTTTTTTTTTTACCGCAGCATAGTATTCCATTGTGTATATGTACCACAGTTTTCTAATCCACTCATCTGCTGATGGGCACCTAGGCTGTTTCCAAATCTTAGCTATGGTGACTTGTGCTGCTATGAACATAGGGGTGCATATATCCTTTCTGATTGGCATTTCTGGTTTCTTGGGATATATTCCTAGTAGTGGGATCACTGGGTCAAATGGGAGTTCCATTTTTAGTCTTCTGACACTACCCCCATTTTTATGACAAGAAAACTGAGGCTCTGTGAGATTAAGTAATGCTTCCATACCCATACAGCTAATCAAAAGCAAAGCTACAATTGAAAACCAACACCAAATCCAGGCTCAATCCCACATATTAAATTGTCTTTCTTTCTCTATGGCTTTCTCAATACTTTTGCTTTAGCTTTTTGTCAAAAAAGAGGTACTAGTAGTTCAAGATATTTTCTGAAGCCATTTAATATGGCCATGTTACTGGACCCAATTTGGAGGATGAGGTGAGGTGTTCATTATTTCCCAGAATTTTTTCATTTTCCAGTTAAATTCTGATATCTCAAGGGACTCCGGGGATGCAAAGGAAAGAAGTCAGGTTCTTTCCAATATGATCTCATCCATATTGCTACTCCCCAAAGTATAAAACTTAGGGGAGAACATGTTATGTTATGTTCAGGCAAATTTGAGTTACAACCCAGTCCTGGCATTCATTAGCTATGTACTAGTATAGTTAAGTAATCTGTCTCAGTTTCCATATTAAATAATGTTCATGAACTCAGACATATCTGAACATATGGCCAAGACTAGGAAGAAAGACCCATTAAGAATTAAGTTGCATGAGAGATGGAAAAAGCCCCTTGGTCAATGTGGCAGACTGGCTAAAAACTCACCAATCACATATCTTCCTTTTGGGCACTTACGAAACTACATTTCCCAGCATCCTTTGCAATTAAACTGGTGCCATGTCATGAAAGTAAAGTTCAGCACTTCCAGTCATGGACATAAATTGCATCATGTGATCGTCCTCTCTCTGCTGCTCCACCAGCTAAATATAGATAGTATAGCAGTAGGTTCTGAAGAGGCTTTAGCAAGTGGCCCCACCATATTGGGATTCCAGAATCATGGAATGGGAAGCTGCCTGCCACACTGTGTGATATTAGCCAAAAGAAAAACCTTTACTGGGTGAAGTCACTAAAATTCCAGGGTTGTTTGCTATAGCTCCTGGCACTGGTTACCTGACTCATACAGTCTGTCAAGTTAGCAAATAGGAATTTAGGGCAAACATAGCAGGTCATCAAAAAAAAGAGGGGGGGGATGATTTTTTATTCTGTGACTGATCAGCACTGTTCAGCATATTCTCTGGGCTGCTTCTCTTACCTCCCTATCCCTGCTCTACCACACTTCAGCTGGTACTAAGGCCACAGGAGGGGCTATCATGAAGATCCTTCTCATTAGAGTCTCCACAGGATTAAAATTCAAAGCGGTATTGCTTTGTGGTCTGTGTAACAGAAGGAAGGTGGGGGATATATCCTCTCTTTGACTAGAAAATGGTTGGAGAGCAGAACAGAGGAGCCTAACATGTCAGAGGCAGAGAATGTCACACTAGTTACCCAGGGAGCAAGCAGCCCAGTCAGAAGTGAGAGGAGACCACAGCAAATTGAAACCTCAAGAAAGGTTCAGCACCCCCAGACACCCGCACAGTTAGGTGGGGCAGAATTAAAATAAAAGAGCTCAGGTTTTAATACCCATTCCCCCTCCTCCTTGTTTCCCTTTTATGTGCACTGCCCTCATTAAAAGCATCCCAACTTTCTGACGAATGCCTTTGATTTGCACAATGATTTTACACTTCCCTGTAAAGGAGAATATTGGAATGAGTTGAGTGAGGGACACGCTGAGAGTTGCTGTCCATCCTCCAGTGAACTGCAGGATAATCCCGTTAACCTTTCTTACAGGAGGTCATTAAACAATTCTGAAAGCTGTTTCCTTTCACATCAGAACTGCATGCGAAATCTGATCTAGTGTTTTTAATATAGCTGTTCAGCTGCACAGACAGCCCTTCACATGTTTCGATGGTCTTTCCTTATGCTTCCCTTATCTGCTGAGTGCTATTAGCCTTTCTCTCAGTGTAGGTGTTATCCGATCCCCCATACTCCCCCTCCCCCCGCCATGATTTCAACATCTAACACATTTCTTCCAATAGGATAGCCCCTGTTTTCTCATTCCTTTTGATGCTTTTGTTTATCACTTGTGCCAATCCATGTTTCATTCATTTCAACATATCACCTTCCTGTGCATGTCTTCTAAAATTCATTGTAGTTGGTATTTTGTTCTTTGTGCTGCTTAGCTATTTTCATGAAACTATCAATTTATATTAAGCCTAATTTATTTCTATATTTCACTCACAGTCTCTCTTTTTTATCCCCAAAGACATTTTACCATCCAGTTTTCTTCTTCCTTCCTTCTCTTTATTTTCCAGTGAAGTATGCTAACAGCCATGTGATGTCAGAATTTGTGCCTGAATACATTTTCGAGAACAAGCATGTTTTCCATATTTATCTTCTTGATCATGTAGTCCTACAAGTCAGCTTGAAAGTCTAATTTCCTTTTGGATCTCTAGAAGCACTAATTTTTTACCTTACTTGTAAAGTAAAAACTTATATTTTTAACCACATTTAAGAAAGTAGGTAAAAATTAAAATATGCTTCTGGTGGTTTCAATAACACAAAATGGATTCCTTATTTCTGGAGAGGATTCCATAATAAAACCCTATCATTGAATCAGCAATGCAAACATAAAGAAAGTCAATTTCAGGACTGTCATGTTAGGGCACTTGACATGTTTAAGAAATCTCTTTGCAAACGGGGGCCTACTTATCATTGGATGAAGGACACGAATTTAATCTCCAGGGGTGACTGAACCCGGTGTCTGGGGTTCTTCCAAAGATTTAAAGTCATTTCCAAATGTTTTTGATGCAGCACTACCCCAGAAGGATTTTGGCAAGTGTGTTTTCCCTTCATTTTAAAACCCATGCGTATTACAAGGGAAATGCAATCCATATGTCTTTGATTCATTTACACTTAAATCATCTAAATGCCATTGTGCAAGAGCTATTTGATGTACAAGAAGCCTGTGAGCCTGTTGTATAAGCCTTTTTAAGCCTTATTTCTTTGAATCAGAGAGTCATGTTTTGCCGGCCCTAAACAGAACTTGAACTGGGAAAGGCTCAAGTTCACTTCTAAACTGAAAACCTGCAAAGTTTTGCGTGGCTTCTGTACTTAGCAATATGTTTCCCTTTGCCCAAAGCTCACAAACACCCAGCATTTCTCTTCTCTGTCTCACATGTAGTGAGAACAGGGTAAATCAATTTTTGAATCACATTTTACTTGTAAAATTCACATTTTGAACCTCAGTTATCTCCCAGGCATTGCCAGAAGTTAAAATAGCAACACTTGAAAATTAGGCTTTTGCTCTAAAAGGGCAAAACAGTCTATAAAGTACATAAATTACTGCTTCTGTACATTTATTTGTTTGACAGGTTTAAGATATAAGTGTGGCTTACATATGGATTTTCAGGATGCCAGATTGGATGCTCCACGAGCTACAGTCACAAATGTAACCTCTTTTTTTAAGACTTATGTTTGGGAGAATAGAATTGGAACAATCTTGCTGTTCTGCACAAATCTAATTGCTGTGTCAAAACAGCAATGGGATATGATGAACATTTGCATTTTTCTCATTTACTGGCCTTTTCTGTGGCTTTAATCATATTCGCATCCGTGGTCAAAAAGAAAGTATGTTAAACTATTTGCTCCCTTGCTCCCTGACACTTTAAAAATTTCTCATGAGTTATAAACTAATACTTTTGGGCCTAAAACTGTGAACCTCTAATCAGGTGTTTGGAGAAACCCAAATGATTAACACTGATTGCTATGGACATGGAAACATGTCTTGAGAATGGATAAATCTTTCTCAAGCAAAAGCACTAATTATCTTCAAATGTGTGATTCCTTTGTTTTTATTTAGACACAGCTTAGAGGTTGCATTTCAGCGAGAAGGAAGAAATAATGATGGTGTGATTGTCTGAAGAGAAACAATATTTTAAATTTACGTTTGAAGCTTAGGGAGTAGAGATGAATATAAAAAGAAAGAAATTCAGGTGAACCTAATTATTCCTTGTGTATTCTCTACAGTTCACATATATGATAGACTATCATGTTTGTGTAATCAAAAGGATTTTAAAATTTAAGTTTGGAAAAAAGGAATTGGGCACTAAACCTAGCAAACGCTTAATTATGCTGAGATAATTAGATAGCAGAAAGTGTTGGATTTAGTTCTTTTTCATAGTTTTCATTAACTACCAAGTCTTCATGATTCTCTGCAGGCAGAAATTATTAGCATTCTATTCTTAGAAGAATGGTACACAACTGACAAAGAATTGGAGTTTCAAAGAGTGTGACAGAAACCTTTATATTGAACTATCCACATATTTTCTTAAAAAATAGATTTTTTTCTATTGAAAATTTTATATTACGAAGTTTAAAATCTAAATTAAATTTAAAAATATGTAGTTTAAAAATTTAGCAGACAGTCATAACAAAACCATATTTTTTTAGTATCAATTTAAAAAACAGAGCAAAGAACTTGTGTTTTTATGATTTTGCTGCCAAAATCACCACATTGAACTACAGGGTATTGATTATGATTGTGTCATAGGTCAATAACTCTGATTTTGGTCAAAACAACTAGTGTTGTATTGTAAAATTCCCTGCCAGCATTTATGAGATTAAACTTGAGTTCAGGTGGACATTTAAAAATGTTAAGAACCAAAGCTCAGCGTACTTCCTGCTCCTGTGGAGATGAGCTCTCCACACTCATCTCCTCTTGCTCTAGTGAAATTCTCTTCCTCCTATAAACTCAAAGCCCTGTCAGCCCTCATGTGTCGCCTCAGCATGATTTACTGACTGTATTGAGAACCCATCTGATGTAAGGCATTGTTGACCTCACCTAGTGGGTGAGATTGGTCAACTCGCTGTGAATGTAATAGAAGTTTCAAACCTAAAGGAAACACAGACAGTGGAGGTTGGACTATAAACGGAACCCTTGCAGTTATAAGAAGACACTAATCAGTAAATTCCAACTCTGAGAATTCTAGTTCTTATTTCAAATGGATCAGAAAATATCTTTATAATGCCCCCTTGACACTTATTTACCCCCTACAAATACACACACATATACACACATTTACATAAGTACAGTACATATACCCATACATATATATATATATATATATATATATATATATATATATATACACATGCAAACACATACCCTGCAAACTATATTCGTCTATAAGTGCGATTTTACATCCAAATAAAATTTTGAGTCTCAAATATACCCAACTGTACATGTTGAAAGCTTGGTGGGGGAAATCCTTTCAAAGGCAACTATAAGAATTTATGAAATATTTTGTACAAAAACATCAAATTGGTTTTTATTTTATCTAAATCTATTTACTCAGTCCTCACTTAAGCAGCCATTCAATCTGTTTGTTATATAATGAGCAAGAGTCAATGGTATCAAATGGGACAGATAGTCCTAGGCACTGTCTTGAGATTCAGACTTAATCATTATAAAATTTTAAACTCAAACTTTAACAAACTTTAAATGTTTGCTTGTGAGAAAAAAACAATTAATTACTAATGTTTATCTTTATCACAAAAGACTTTAATCTTCAAAATTGTCATCCAATATTATCATAGACAGAATAATGGCCCCCAAAGGCTTTCACATCCTAATTCCTGGAACCTATGAATATGTTAATTTATGTGGCAAAGGGAATTTTACAGATTTTATTAAGGATCTTGAGATGAATTATGCAGGTGGGCCCAATATAAATAGAAGAGTTCTTACTGGAGGGTCATATAAAGGAAGATGTGAGAATGGAAGCAGAGATTGAAGTGATGCACTTTGAAGGGCCATGAACCAAAGATGCAGATTGCTTCATGAAGCTGGACAAGACAAGGAAGTAAATTCACCCCTAGAGTTTCCAGAAGGAGCACAGTTCTGCTAACACCTTATTACTAGCCTGTGAGACCCATTTTAGATTTTTGACTTCCAGAACTATAAAACAATAAAATACTTTTGAGCCACTAACTTTGTAATAATTTGTTACAGCAGCAATAGGAAACGAGTACAAATACTAAGTTCCTCCTATTTTGAATGCACTTTTACAATAACTATATTAGCACTTGATACCCATGTATTAATTTAAAACTTTGCTATGTACTTTGCTTTAAACAAATATATACACAAGTTTCATTGTGTAAAAGGATACTTCATAGGATTCCCAAGTCTATAGTTTTCCCAATCCATATAAAAATCTACATAATTGATTATTCATAAAATATGATAAATTGCAATACATAAATTTCCATGACAGTTTTCAGGAACATATCAATTTGGTTGAAGGATATAGTGCTAATTACAATCCTTTCCCCCATAATTACCTTTCATTTTTCTGAAGACTAAAGTTCAGACATCCCTATTTATCAGTTAGCATTATATTTTTCTTGGTTAAATTGATTTAGTATTCATATTTTATAACCCCTAGCACCAAAAATGAAGTCCCTGTTGATTTCTACTCATCTTTTGTCCCTAAAGGCCTATCGTCAGAATAACTTGGACCTGAAGTTTGGAAGCTTGGGCTCAGTCAGTTATATCCATGACAGCCATCCCTGAAATTGACTACCATCACTCAAGAATTTTGCTCCATCTCTTCACTGTTAAAAGTTTAAGGATTTGCAATTTGATCAAGAAAGAGGCAGGGCCATGAAAGGCAGTGATACATAAGCTCTGGTGGGTGATGTCTGGACAGAATTATGTGAGGGGGACATCTTCCATTGAGAGATCTTCCAGAGTCAGTGATAGGAGTCCACTATCCAGAGGGGAGTAAATCAAGAAACCTCCTGGCAGAGCAGGGGAAACGATAAAGGGTGCTTGCATGTCAACATGACGTCATACAGCAGCAAAGAGAGGAGTCTCTGGGTAGAGAGCTCTGAAGAGCAAAGCAGTTTGAGGTTCTTTCTAGCTGCAGGGTTTGTCTTGTCTATAGTTAGCAGACTTTGGGTGTAGTTTCACAGGATATGTAAAGTAGGTTCTAAATGGCCAAAAATATGTTTATGTAGATTATATTTAATGCAATCAGTTATGTAAGAATTTGAAGTTGGTGCCGGCAAACTTTGGGCTAGTGGTCCTAACCTGCTCTAAAGAAATAACATGGAAACCACAGGGGCCATCTTTGGCCATTTATATGGCATCTGCTCTGTTCTTTCTTCCACCTTCCCAATTCCTTTTCGTTTTTTGAACTAATCTCAGGACAAAACACTACATCTTTAGCCTCTCTGCAGAACATAAGATGTTTCTTCCACCTCCTTGCTCCAGTTCAGATGGATTTTCCCCCAATGGCAGTGCTATTCCTTCCGTACTTTTGAGTAAAGACCTTTCATTCTCTTGCAACTCAGTATCATGAATCTGGGAGAATGGAGGAACTGCCTACAGTCCCTCCTTATTCTGACCCTTCTATCCAGAAAGGTCAGGTTTCTCCCAACAGAGCTTTTTATGCTTACACTCTAGGCTTTCTTTTTTTTTAATTCATCCTACCAAAGATCAGTGTACTTGTTCACAAAACATATCCTTCTTTTGTATGTCATCTGTTGGCCTCTAGGTTACAGACCCATATTCATTGTGCTTGTCCCCTGGACCACAGCTTCTTTCTTCCTGAATGCTTGTTATTATCCTGAACAACTTCAATGGCAATATGGAAGAACTCTCCAATACTCTTCCTCATCCATCAATAATACCTTAAATTCCAGAGGGCTTGGCCTCCACTCTTCTCACCTAGCTCGTTTTTATGTCTCCTCCTAGACCTTCTCGGGAACAAAAACTTCTCACTTTAGAAATCAGAAATTCTTCTCTTCTGCCTTACGGCTTCCCTTCTAGGACCTTTCTTTACAACTGTCCTTCTACATTGCAGAGTACTTAGAAAACCTTGTGATTCCATGTTATTTCTTAATTTCCTGATTTCCTTCCCTTCATAGATTCACAAACACCCTCAACTGGTTTGCAGCTATATGCTTTTGTCATATATCTTAACTTTGGATCAATCATATAAATTGTCCACCTTTGGAATCTGAGGCTGAGTTGGATTGAAAAAAATAATACAATTCTGTAGACTGGGATTGCTAAATGTTTATATCCTTCAACTACAGCTTGCTTCTCTCCATTGCACATAAAGGTTTTTTATGTATCTTCTTTTAGTTTCCACTCCCATTTCCCTCAATATCAATTCAAAATATTTATCAGTTTACTCAAAACCCCTAACAAAACTCCTATTTTTATTCTCCATAGTAAATGTCAACCTTTTCTTCAGAGAGAAAATTGGGGTCCCCAATTTAACTTCAAAAATCTTCTTGCACTCCTATCCTGTTGATCTCCATTTGTGGTCTTCAGCCATTTAGGCATCCAGTCAGAAAACTAAAGGATATTGTCAATATCTTCAACTCCATTACCCACTATAAGCAGGCTATCACCATATATTTCTCATTTTTTTCTTCAAAATGTCTTCTTATCATCTAAATATTTATTTTAGCCTGGCTGGTGTAGCTCAGTGGATTGAGAGTTATCCCCAGGACCAAGAGGTCCCTGGTTTGATTCCCAGTCAGGGCTCAATCCCCAGTAGGGGGTGTGTAGGAGGCAGTCAATCAATGCTTCATTGATGTTTCCATCTCTCCCTTCCTCTCTATCTAAAAGTCAATAAAAAACAAATTTTAAATGTTTATTTTATTCCTTTGTATACCTCCCATGTTACTTCCAAGTAACTTCATGTTACTTTAAAATTTAATTGTCTCTTTCTTATGCTTTGAAAATACCCTCTAATAGTGCTCGATTAAATTTAAGAAATCATTTGTTCCACAGGATAAAGCATCCTACACTGAGATTTAAAATGTTGGTGGACATTGCCCAGGTGTTTAGTTGGGGAAATGGTGATTTCCAAGTAATTTATTAAAGAAAGATTGCACAGGGGTGAGGAAAAGTAGGTTCACAACTGTTCATAAGGAAAAAATACATGCAGGTTATGATTATTACAATAGCTTTATTAGCTCAAAAGAGTGGCACAGTGGCACAGCACACTTTGGTACAATCTCGTAAGTGCTCAAATTGCCGGCCTTCATTATTACACATTCTTTAGTCTACTTGCTAAATAAATCTTGTTTTGTGTACTCACAGCTATAAAACTACTTTTGCCCTGTGTCATTCTTGCTCCTGAACTGTAAAATCCCCATAAGATAGTCTTGTCTAGCCCAACATTGTATATGACCATAGTACTAGGTACAGAACAAGTGTCTAGTAAATTTTGGTAGAGAAGGGAAGAAGAAAGGAAGCAGAGAATGATAGGATTTTACTACTTTAACTTTCCTCTTGTCAAATATTTTGTGGACATCCTTTAAAATATTTTACTTACAAAAGATTTCCAGACTATCTATATCACTATTACCAAAGGGCAATGGTCAAATATACCATTTATGGAAATAAAGAATTAAAAGAATTTTAATAGCAGTGCCATCAATTTCAGAGTGAGAAGAGTGAGAATGAGGCAGATTCATAATTAATTTATTCTATATTTATACCATAGTAGCTAGGATCTGCTAACTATATGTATATATACATTAGAATATATAAATATACATATATCATACATATATCCAACCTTATGCATAATGTGAAGAATAAAACACCTCACCCATAAATAGGTAATAAAACAAGCCAACAAAAAATGTATTTCTAAGTGACTGGCAGACACTCTGATTTGATTTATGTATTAATTGATTTTTAAAATCATGTATTCAAAGGTTAATAAACTGTGTATCCTGACCTCTAGGATCTAAATGCACAGCAATAGAGATTAATGGTTATCTCAGAATAAGGAGCCATGGGAAATTAGGGCAGAGGGAGGAGTTATCTTCCTGGAGAGATTAGGAAACACTTCATTGAGGAGATGATAACTGTGCTGGGAATTAAGGATAAACAGGATTTGAATAAGGGAAGAAGAGAACAATAAATATTTGAAGTTTCATAAGCAATAGTTCACAGGGGGATGAAGCTGGAAATGGCTATTGATGACTGTGGAGCTCACTAGTGCTGTTCACTAATATCTGGCTTTCTTCTCCTTGTGCCACATGGTAGGTTTGCATTTCCTACTTTCTCCCATGGTTAGTTGGAGCCAAATGACTAATTCTAATTCTGGCCAGTGGGTTATGAGCTGAAGTGACATTTGTTACTTCTATGCCATAATATTTAATTGCCAGTATAAGGTTCTCTAAAGCTCTTTCTACTCTTTCCCATACAATGGAGATCAGCAACATTTAAGATGGTGGCTACTGCCTAGCTAATGTGCTTAGTGGATTGAATGTCGCCCCATGTACCACGTGGTCATCTGTTTGATTCCTGGTCAGGGCACATGCCCAGGTTGCGGGCTCAACCCCCAGTAAGGGGCGTGCAGGAGGCAGCTGATTGATATCTCTTTGACCCATGTTTCTCTCTCTCATTCTCCCTTCCTCTCTCTCTAAAAAATTAATAAAAACATATTTTAAAATAAGATGGTGGCTACTGCCTTGGGTGGGTCTTTGAGTGACAGCAATGAACAAAGAACATTCTTGCTGGCTTGAAATGCCTATATAATGTGTGAAAAATAAATTTTTGTTAGTTTAAAACACTGAAATTTTCAAGTATTTTGTTACCACATTCTAACCTAGACTACACAGACAATTATAGAAACGGGACTCCATTTGAAAGGCATATGTAGCATATTAAATGGAAAAGTGATAGATAAGTTTGGGGGCAGCAGGGTAAACAAGCTGATTTGTGGAGAAACATGAATTCCAGTTTAGATAGTTTGGACTTTGTTTTATAAAGTAGAGCTGTTAAAAGCTTTCGAACAAGGAAATGCTCTGAAGAGAATTGTGTTTTAAAAATTTTAATCAAGCAGGATAGAAGATGCCTAGAAAGCAGAAAGAGGCTTAGAAGCCGGGAAATAAGTTATGTTATTGTGAAAAGCCTGGCAGTCATGGGGTTTAAGCTAGGGTAGTGGCAGTGGGAACCAATTTGGCGGGATGAATAGAACAGTAATTTGCTGGTCCTGGCAACTGACAAGGCCCAAGAGACTTATACATCATTCTAAGAGTTGGAGCCTGAGTGATTGCCATTGCCGCTAAAATAGTGAGTAAGCAGAGAAACAAACACATTTGAGAGAAAAAAGTGCAAATTTGGGTCAAGCATGAAACCCAGCAGGCAATGCCTGGCAGACAACTGGAAATAAACCAAATATATATTTGACACTCATTTGGCAAGTGAAGCCATATAGGAATAAAATTACCAAGGAGAGGGAAAAAGAACCAAGAGTAGACTTTTGTGGAACACCTATATTTAGATAACAAAAAGGGAGCGAAGCAAAGATATCAAGAAAGGTATGTGTTCACAAAGTCAGGATGAGGTAATTTTAAGGAAAATGGATTATTTATAGCACTAAACATAAGAAAGGATTAATAATTTTTTGAAACCATTCAATTGGTTAGTTTTAAGGGAATGGTTTTAGATGATAACTAAGGAAGAAGACAATTTCAAAAGACTGAGAATTAAGTAGAAAAAAACAAATTGAGCTTGTAGTTTCTTCATATAGCACAAAAATACTTAGAAGTTAAAATGAATAAAATGAAATTATTACATAAGGAAAGATGATATATCTCAAAAAAAAACACTGAGTAAAAAAGTACATGAAAAACTATACATACTGTATGATTATACCTATTAAGCATACAAATAATAAAGGCACATATTATTTTGTAAGTACATATATGTTATTCATAAAACACATACAAACACATACAATTAAGGATAGTAGTTACACCTGGGGAAAGTGAAAGAAGGGATGGGGACAACTGAGCAGTACAATTTCATTAAAAAAAATAACAGAAGCAAATCAAAAAGATGTTAAAAAAAAAAAGTAACCTGTTTTGAACATGATAAATAGTGAAAGAAAAAAAGGAATAGGTAGTAGCTTGAGAAAAAAAGCAATACAATGTAAATATATACATTTGTCTTTTCAAGATACTGGGAAACTAGAGAATATTTGTAAGATGATGTAATGTGATGCCGGGGTCCAACCCCAGCAGGTCCAGGGGTTCCCAAAGGCGTAGACGGAGTCGGCGAAGAAGGAAGGACACGGAGACAGCGTTCAGTTGATCAGCAGCCTAGCCAGGATCTCCAGCCAAGTTCTGGTCTGGATCTCCAGAGAAGTTCTGCTTAGGATCTCCTGCCAGGTTCTGTCCAGGTTCTCCAGGCAGGTCCAGTCACCGGGTTCTAGTCAAGTTCTCTTGCCAATTTCTGCAGTCAGGTTCAGTCCAGGATCCCTTGCCATGTTCTCTCCATCGAAGCTCCTCCATCTCCAGGTTCCGCGTAGGTTCTGTCTTCTGAATTCTATTCTAAGCTCTGTCTCCTGAGTTCTGTGTTCTAAGTTCTGAGTGTTTCTGTCTTGTTACAACTGTATTTATACCAGTTGATTCAATCCTATCAATCTCTATTACAAAGGTTAGGGCGTTTCTTATCTCCATTCCAGGGAGAAAAGATTATGTAGTTTAAGCATGATTGTTCGTAGTTAAAGTGATTAATTACCCGCCTGGCACTTAGTTGAGGGGTTTTATTCCCTCCCTAACTCCAGGGGAAAAGCCCTACCTGGGGATTCAACCTTTCTCGGAGAGGTGACCTTGGTTAAAACACAGCGCCAAGAAGGTGAGCAAACATATTAAGAACCGTATGCCATATATGCCAGGTCCCTTGAAACAGCAAGGATGGACAGGCTCCCGGCAATGTATCTGTTAGAGAAGACAGAAGTTGAAAATATGAAGATGAAAACAAGACATCAGAATCCAGAAAGAGATTGAATGAAAGATCGTATGTGTAAAGGTCAGGCATTGGGGAGGAGAGCAATGCTTTTCAGCTAACTTCATTTGCCCTTATTATCCTCTAGTTTATGTTCCAGGCAATAGGGGCTTTTCACTGTCCCAGGAAGCCTACTTTACTCATCCCTTTGCCTTCTCATGCCCACCATTTAATATTCTACTCTAAAGTCAACTAGGTCAACTATGCCATCAATACTAATTATCTTGTCATATTTGTACTTTTCTAACACCTTAGTTTTTTTGTTTTGTTTTTTTTCTGGCTCTTGCCACAACTAGTTATCATTGTTTATTCTTTCTAACTCTGTACATGTCTTATCACCTTAAATTTGTCAGAGTTCTTAATGTACAGGCATCAGAAAGTATTTGACCTAACTACAGTGGAAAATGGATCTATTGGAGGCTATCAGATGGCTCACTGAATTAACAGGAAATTTGAGAACCCATCTCAAAAAGAAGCCAAGGACCTAGGGAAGGTAGCCAACTGCAACTATGGCCAAGTTTGAAAGATGGACGCAATCTGGTATGAGTCCACAAGTAGCAGCACTGCCCCTTGATTCTCAACCCTAGGGTGCAGTCTTTATCAACCACTCCTTGAGTAATTTCTCCCCACTCCTGGATTGTTGCATCATTCTTATCAAATCCTAGTTCTGGGGACCAGAGCCTTGACCACACCCTTGATTTCCAACAGCCTAAGGCAGGGAGGGAAGAGGGCTCTTCAGCTCTGATAGAGACAAAACAGAGCTTTCTGCCAGGATTCATGTAGTGAGGATTTTCCTGAAATAAAAGGGATGTTCAGAATTTAGGCAGCAAGAAAAACGACGAATACCATTTGATTCTTGTTTTCTTTTTCCATTTTAGGATTTTCTAACATATTGTGTTTGATATAGATTTACAGAATAAATGAAATAACTAATAAAGTAGCTATGTATTTAATTTACATCAAATTCCCCAAAGATTTTTTTTTTTTTTTTTTTACTAATAAACATTTTATGATATGGTAGCACAGATATATTTCTGAGTTTGGAGCTATATAAATTTACTCTGTGACCTTAAAGAAATTATGACCTCCCTAGCTTTAGTTTCTTATCTGTAGCAGAGAAGATAAAATTCCCATGTCTACTAGTAAGAGTTTATGTAAAGACCAGAAATAACATGTTACTCAATATGGTGTCTGACACATAGAAAACGCTCAACTAAATAGTGCTATTATTTTTATTTGTCCCATTAATGATGGAGAGAAAAAGATAATAATATTGTCCTTCCTCTATACTTGACAAGGTACCAGAGAGGAAGTGCATTACCAAAGGGTAAAGGAGATGAGAGGAGGTAAAATAGGGTAAAGAAGAGATAAATGGTGATGAAAGGAGACTTGACTTTGGGTGGTAAACACACAATACAATATGCAGATGTTGTAGAATTATACACCTGAAACCTATATAACTTTATTAACTGATGTCACCCAATACATTTAATACATTTTTTAAAAAAGGAAGTGCAATATTTTGATCAAGTGAAAGAAAAAGGAGCCAGACCTCTTGGATACAGATCATAGCTATGACACGTACAACAAATTAACTGAGTAATCTTAGAAACTTAGCTAATCTTGTTATAATTCCATTTATTAATCTATAAAATGGAGATAATAAAACTGATGGTGATAATAATGATATTGATAATGGTGATAATGGTACCTATGATTTTGATAACAGAATCTCCTTCAGGATTGTGACATTTTAATTAATAAACATAAGCTGTTTTTAACAATATTGGTACAGCCTATATAATAAAGAGGCAATATGCAAATTGACCCTCACGCCATCACAAGATGGCCACCCCCATTTTGTCACAAGATGGCCGGCAGGGAGGACAGTTGGGGGCTACCAGGCCTGTAGGTGAGGGCAGTTGGGGGTGATCGGGCCAGCAGAGGAGCAGTTAGGTGTCAATAAGGCTGGCAGGGGAGCAGTTAGGGGGTGATCAGGCTGGCAGGCAGGTGAGTGGTTAGGAGCCAGCAGTCCCGGATTGTGAGAAGGATGTCTGACTGCCGGTTTAGGCCCGATCGCAGGGATGCAGTTGGACATCCCCTGAGGGGTCCCAGATTGCAGGCTGGGCTGAGGGACATCCCGCCCCCCCAGTGCATGAATTTCGTGCACCAGGCCTCTAGTATTAAATAATCCATATGTATTTTAGGCTGTTATGTTATGTATGTTAGCTATCGTCATTACTTGTGTGTTTTGTTTTTTTTTTAATTGGAGAGTTTTGGTGTTTATTTGTGTTTATTTTTATTTTTTCCTTGACAGGCTTACTCGTCATTATAAGCCATACATTGATACTTGGCTGCTCGGAAGATAGTTAAGGATAGACTCTGTAAGCAGCAATCAACTTATACTTGCCCAGATAAGAGATTACTCCTAAGCCTATCTACATTAACACAGTGATTGAACCTCAAAAAATATTTATATTCTCTCATGCATTAAAAATGTTATAAACTATTAAGTATTTACTATATATGCAGACGCTGTTCAAGGTCTTTGGGATACAGTAATGAACATAACTGGCAATGTCTTTGTTCTCATGAAGTTTTTATTTCTTACACACTTGTTAAATGAACAAAATATATGCTAAATTTTGGTGTAAATAAACATTGCAGACTGTGTTTCTAATAAACATATGACTTAAATATAAATCAAATTAAAATCCCCATAGTTTTGAAAACTGAGTACACTCTCTTACGCTAAAACTCTGCACAGGTGACCACTTCTCCATCTTGAATCACTTCTTTTTCATTTGATGTTCTTGGTATCACTACTGACATTTAACCTCTTTTGGGCTTAGACTCAGTCTCTAAACGTCGGCCTGTCCAAAGGCTTCCACCTGCTCCTTCTCTCTGTTTACAATCACTCTTTATTGTTCCTCATCCAATCTGTGACTTTCAAATTTATATCTGCAATTTTCACCTCTTTTGGAATTCCAATTTTTCATCAACTGCCTACTCATTATTCCCATTGCATATCTCTTAGCTTCTTAAATGTAGCATAAAGCAGAACTCCTATTCCATCTCCTCAATCTATTCTTACCATTTTTTTTTTACAGCTCAGTAAATGGCATTATGATTTGTACAGCTGCATAAAACAGAAGTCTGGATGTCATTCTTGAAAATTTGCTTTTCTCCTTTCCCTTATCTCATTCTCCCTTCAAAATATAACCTGAACTTAATCTCATTTTACCACCTCCGCAACTACCATTCTATTCCAACTCACCTTAATCTTTCTTCTAAACTACAATAGACTCATAGCTTACCTCATAGCTTCCACTCTCCCCGACACAGTAGCCAGGGGGAACTTTTAAAATCTCAATCATACCACATTTTATTATTAACCCATCTAAACTCTTTCCAAGGTTTTCCAACATACTGAGAATTAAATTAAAATTCCCAATCCTTATTTTCATCATGTAGCTATTTTCTATTTTTCCAATCTCATTTCCTATAATGTCCCCTTCCTTCATACACATTACAATTTATCCAGTGTCCTTCTTACAATTGATTTCATACATCAAGTCTTTACAGACCTCAGTACTTTAATGCTTGCTGTTCTCTTTGTGTAGAACAAATCTTTGATCTTCCAATAACATGCTCTTTCATTTTATTCAACTTAGAAAGAAATTCCCTGATCAACATGTCTTTAATATCTCCCCTTTCATTTGTAATTCCTTTACAATAATCTACTTTTCTTAATTTACAACTAGAAATTACATTAAATATTTTATTTCATTAATTTGGTTTTTATTCCTGTCCTTGTCACTGGTATATAAGTTCTATCCAGGCAAGAAATTAGTGTCTAAAATATTTCTACACTTAGTAATAGATTATGTTAAATTGGTGAGTAAATTCATGACTTGATTGATAAAAATGCTTTTTTTTTTTCGACATTTCAGAGTCAAGATTTTATTCCTCCTTTGGAATTGAATTTTATCTTAATCATATCTTCATTTTTTTCATTTTATATGGCAGATGTGGACATAGTTAAAAAGTATTCTGCTTTAGAAATTGAAAGGTTGTAAATGAACACTGAATATCAAAGGCTTTGTGCTTTCCTGTAAGATTGAAATTGGTTAACTTAGCCAAGAGGAGTAAGAATTTGAGGGTCAGTTGCCCAAAATTTTTAAAACTAATGACTGTTATGAAGTAAGATGCTTTAGTGGTAGAAGAAGAAACAGTAGTTTAGCTCTATCATTAACTTTTATTTAATTATTGTTTAACTGTCTATTTCTATTTATATGACTAGATTGCTTTCAAATAATTTTAGTGCCTCAATATGTCCATCCCATTCTCTGTATCTGCATAATTTATGCTTGAACAGCTATCATAGTTTTCACTCTCTCATTTAAAACTGAAGTTTTCTTTGAGTCTTTGTATTTCTTATTGAATATAAGTGTCTTTAATGTTTATCTTTCCTATTAGACGGCAAGCTCTGTGAGGATAGAGACACTATCCATTCAAGTGATGTATCCTTGTTGCCTGGCTCAGATGTATTCTTTCCCTCAGTAAACCTGAGATCCATCAAGCTTCCTAAACCAGTCTTTAGACAATATTGGGAAATTACTGACCATTTTTTCTTCAAATATTTCTTTTGCTTCATATACTCTCATCTTACTCTTGTGACTCCAATTACATACATATTAGTGTATTTGATGGTATCTTTTTTTTTTTTTCAGGAAATCTTCCTTTAGGATTTTAATATACTTTATCATATTTTTCCATAGGATAAGAAAAAATTATTTTAAGATAAAAATATTTTTGTAAATAACTAAGAATGCATCATGTGATTTTAACTACAACCTTTCAAATACTCTGTCTTTTTGCATTTAATAAATGACCTTCTGTGCTTTAGTCTTCAGATGAATTTGTTTTTTAACAATAATTTGTCTGCATTATGTTTCTGAGTTGCATGTATATACATTGAAATTTAACTACATGTTATCGCATTAGATGGTATCTTATTGTGGGTTTTTTGGTTTTTTTTTTCCTCTATCTGTTTCAGTTTGGATTTTATATTGACCTCTGGTTCTCATTTTCTGTCTTCTGCTATGTTCAACCGACAGTTGTATCCATTAAATGGGTCATTAATTTCAGATAATGTTTTTTATTTCTTGAATGTTCATTAGATTTTTTAAAAAAATGTATCTTTATTGTTGAAAGTATTACAGATGTCCCCTTTGTTTTATTTTGGGGTTTTTCCCATTGACTCCCTCCACCCCACACCCACCCTCCCAGGCCTTCACCACACTATTGTGTATGTCCATGGGCTATGCATATATGCATATAAGCTCCCCAGTTAATAATTGATCTCTTCCCACCTACCCCCTACCCCTACTTCCCTCTGAAATTTGTCAGTCTGTTCCATGCTTCTATGTCTCTGCATCTACTTTGTTCATCAGTTTATTTTGTCCATTATATTCTACATATGAGTGAGATCATATACTTATCTTTCTCTGACTGGCTTATTCAATGGAAGATTGAACACATCCTTGAATAATTAATATTAATAAAATCAAAAAATATTTTATTATATTTTATAAGGTATATTATAGAATATTACTAAAACAACATTTTTGTTAGATAATAGCCAGACATATTTTATCTACCACAATACTGACAAGTCAACTACTTGTCTAACTCAGCTACCTATTTAAACTCAAATTGTTTGATCTCAGGAAAAAAATGAAGAAAAGGAAGTGTGAATGAGTCACCTTTCATGCCAAGAATGATTTATATTCCTCTCCCCTTAACTAACAAAGACACCAAGTTTGAGGTATTTTCTTCAATTACCATCTCCCAGAAAGATTTCAATCACCTTTTAAAATAAACTTTATTTTTTCATCTTTTCAGCAATAGGAAATCAGCATTGAAATTTCAGAAAATAGTTTAATTAAGAAAGCAAAATCACCCATAATTCCATATTCAAAGATGATTGCTGTTAGCCTTCTTGTGTATTTTTTGCTACTCTCTAACAAATGCATTAATCATACTAATTTATTAGACAATGCTTGGCCTACATTTTTTCTTTATGTGAAATACATATTTTAAAAAGCATTTTCCAATGCTGTAAATCTCACTTTAATGAATTATATTGCATTATGTAGATATACCATAATTTATTTACCATTTTTCTAATTTTGTTCCCAATTTTTCACTATTGCATTAGTTGGAACTGGAATTCAGTAAAATTATCCACTTGAGATCCATAAATTTAAGACTTTATGTTTTTCTTTCTACTACCCTTGAAGATAAATTAAATGTTAGCATTGTTTGTGCTTTGAATTTTATGTGTAAACAATCTACTTTTAAAAGTTGATTTTCATTAAAAAAAAACTTTCTAATTTCCTCTTCCTTTAAACATAAAAGTTAGCTTCTAGCCAGCCGTGGGCAAACTACAGCCCGCGGGCCGGATCCGGCCCGTTTGAAATGAATAAAACTAAAAAAAAAAAAGACCGTACCCTTTTATGTAATGATGTTTACTTTGAATTTATATTAGTTCACACAAACACTCCATCCATGCTTTTGTTCCAGCCCTCCGGTCCAGTTTAAGAACCCATTGTGGCCCTCGAGTCAAAAAGTTTGCCCACCCCTGTATCTAGACATACTGTTTTGTAATATTTTTTCAGGTGTAACAATATATACCTATGTAATGTTTCCATTTCAGCACTTCAGTATGTAGAATGTTTCTCCTTCTTCCTCCCTCCCCACAAATGCTGATAATTGCATTGTATGAATGTACCATAATGTATTTAGCTTGTGTCTTATTGATGGAAATTGTTTTATGCCGGTCTTTTGTTACAGCAATCAATGCCACAATAAATAAGCTTGTACACTTTCATGTTAATGTGCACATATATGTCTGTAGGACAAATTTCCAGAAATATGATTGCTCAGTAAAGACATAATTACACTTGTAACATGTATTTACATCTTGAATTTGTATTAATACACACACACACACACACACTCACACATACACACACACCTGGGGAAGTATACAAAAAAATAGTGGGCTAAGTGGTTAGGAAATGCATGGGATTAAAATTTTGCATATTTCACATTTTTATAATTTGTATTTTGAACCTTGTATGCTACTTTTTAGAAAGTAAATTTTAAATGCTCACCTGTCAATATCACCCAATAGCTCTAATTCTTTATTCTATCAGGATAGATATTTAAAGACTGTTGCAAAACCCAAACTGGACACATTTGCACTCCCTGTGCTCTAATTTGCTGAGTTTTGTGACATTCAGATATGTAAAAAGGCATTACCAATTCAGACAGGGTATGGAAATGGCTAGACTGAACTATAGGAGGGTCTGGAACACTAATTCCAAGGCTTAGCCCACGAACAGCCCTCAGTTGTTACAACATAGTTTTCAAAAGAAGTCACCACTGAAAACATTTCCCAATGGTGCCAATCCCTGTGACAGTATTCAACAATATAATGTGAGAACCGGTTCTCCAACTCCCCACATATGGAATATAACCATTTTAAAATAGCTCTTTATTTTATAGTTTAGGACACTCTAGACAGAGCATCAAGTGTTTTCCACAGTGAAAACAATGATCTTTCTAGGAAGAATGTCCTCCCTACAGTAATCCCTCTGCATTAATGACAAATGGGGGTGGAGGGTGCGAAATTTAAAAACAAGGATGGTTCCTTGGTATGTTCCTTAAAGCAGAGTGCTCTCGTATTATACCTGTTATATGCATAATGACAGGTGATCTTTTTATATCCATGCTTATTGGCCATCCTAGAGTAAATAGGACAATTTTTCCGTATAGGATTAAGAATTTTATCATTCTTTACTAAATGCATTTTTTAATACTAATGCCCACCCAAATTGGAAGAAAAACAATGTGAAATAACGTTCAAGGCTTATCTAAGTTGAATCCTTAATCATAAAGCTTTGGCTCAGCATGAGCTCTTAGTTTACATTGAAGGAGGAAAGAAGGCTTTAGTTTTTTGCAGCATATATATTTCTAGTACTCCGCTCTGATTTTATGGCCAATTCTGTCTTCATGCTTCCTTAATCTTGAAGCTCTTTCAAGGCACCATACTGTGCCAAATGTACAGTGATTATGTAATGTGGACAAAAATCCAGTGGGAAATGTGTAGAGCAGATCAAAATCATTCCACTTAAGACCTCTTACCGTCATTTGATCTAATGATGTTCACTAGGGCTTGATGTACTAAAAGGCAGTCACTGCGAGAACATACGGTTTGCATCAACATGTGAATTTTCAGTGAAACTGGGATCATTGTGGTCTCTTGAATACTGTTCTACATACAAAATAATATATCTATAGAAAAACAAATCCCATGACAAAACTTTCTGAATCACTGAATGTTATGCCACTTCCTATGAAAAATCTCTTTTTTAATATTTTATTTATTTATTTATTTATTTATTGTCAAATGGACATCAAAGTGGTATCTTACATGAATGGGAAGAAGATAGAGAAAGCCATTGATTATCCACATTGCAAGTATGGCTTATCTGAATTTTGGAAAAAGAGCAAATTTCCATCTAGTTTGCTACATGTAGTTTTATATTTAAGCTATAAAATATTTCCTCATTCCTCTTTATGGTCTATCCTTTATTTTTTTCAAGGTTCATCAATATTGTATATTTCAGGATTCAAAAATACATGCAAGACTTCTAGTTTCAACTCAGACATGTAAGGAGCTTGGAAGTATGGGGGTTCAGAACAAGCCACCCCAAGATGTGTCTCAGTGGTATGCAGATTACCTTAAAATAAAGTTAATTTTAGCTTCAGGTTCGAGAGAAATTTCAGTCCTTCTCTTTAACCTTGCCCATAAGAGATTATCAGCAATAACTTCTTTTGACCTATCCAACCAGCAGGGCAAGCTTCTGTTTACTGATTGTCTGCTGTTCTTATCCCTCAATGAGCTTTCGAAGCCCCCAACGTGCATTGTCTCATCCCTACCTCAGGAGGTCTTCTATATTTCATTCCCTTGCTATCCCTGAACCTCTCATGTATGTAGGGTCTCTGACTCTCTCATGTGTGGGGGGTTCCCGTACATACATATGTATTAAATTTGATTATTTTTTCTGGTTAATCTCCAGTCTATTTAATTATTAGAATAGCCAGAAGACCCTTGAGGGTAGAGGAAAGTTTGTTCTTCCTCCAGAGAAGTCATTAATCATGTCCTTGTAACAATAAAAAGCTGAATAAACTGAAAAGCAATGGTTCTTGGATCACAGAGGGCTGAGGTGGCAGGGCAGACTGCCACCCAGAAATCCAGAGAGACAGGCAAGTTCAGAGTCACAGCAAGACCTGCCTGCCTGGAGCAGAAGCCACTGGAGCCATAAACTGGTAGAAACACTTAAATAGTAATTTTGACAAGTTGCTGGAGGCTGAGTGGACTAGTTTGAAAATGAGAAACTCCAAGGGGCCACAGTCTTTGGGGACCCCACTCGTTTTTGGTTTTACCTCCAGGAACCTCACCAGATTCTCACTGTGGGGAATCCAAGAAACATGCCTCAGGGCTCTGGCAATAAGAGGAGAAGAATAATCATTGTGAAACATATCCAGACCTCTCTCCATAACAAAGGCCTACAATCCAGGGAGTTTGTAGCTCATCCCAGAGGAGGAAAGGGAATTCTTTCAACTCTAGCACTCTCCAGTCTTCAGTTCTGCCTAAGAAAACAAAAACAAAAAAACAGGAAACAGGAATCAGAGATTTAAGGATGTAGATTAGGAATGCTGTAGTCAGAGACAGGGATAGGAGCAGGGGGGAAAAGCCATACCACTGGAAAAACACTTGTAAAGTGTTCACAGCCTAAAACACAGGCTGACTAAAAGATTCAGCTTTAATTATAACATTATAGAAGTCTTCCCTTCCTCCATGTCTTACTACATCAACAGGGTTACACTAAAAGAACTGTAAGATGCTCAGTCTTTCTGAGGAGTACTTAGAGAAGCCCAAAGGCAAAGGGTAAATAAAACAAGTACACTGGAGGAATGTGAAGCTGCAGGCACCTGCGTTACAGCCAACATAAACAAGACCAACTCTTAGCCAGGTTAGGATAAATCTTCACATTGAAGTCCCATTTACCTGTTTCTATTACCCAATATATCATGGTTTTCAACAAAAAGACAAGAAAAAAACACTGTCTAAAGAGACAAAGCAAGCATCAGTTCCAGATTCAGAATGATGCACACATGTAATTATTAGACAAGGAATTTAAAATAACTATGATTAATATGTTAGGGCTTTAATGGAAAAAAAGTAGACAACGTATAAGAACCGATGTGTAATAAGGGTGCATAGATTAACAACATGTGGTATATTCATTCAATGGAACATCATTAGATCATAAAAACAAATGAGGTACTGATACATGCTACAACAGAGATGAACCTTGAAACATGGTGCTTAATGGAAAAATAAATCAGACAAAAAGGTGATATTTTGTATGGTCTCATTTACTAGTATATGAACTATCCAAATAGAGGTAGAAGGTAGGTTAGTAAATGCTGGAAGTGGTGGGATGAGAATAAAGGGTGCCTATTGATGGATGCAAGTTTTCCTTTTATGATGATGAGGATGTTCTAAAATTAGATAGTAATGGATGTACAGCCTCTTGAATATACCAAAACCCACTAATTTGAACACTTTAAAGTGGTGAATTTTATGGTATGTGAATTAGCTCTCTCTTATACCAAAGACATGGCAGAAAGTAGATGACACATTCAGATGGTTTAATTAAAGATAATTTAATAAAGGGACTATTAAACAACAGGATTAAAGGAGGTGGGGAAGGGAGAAAGAGAAGTGTTTTGAAGTTAGCAATGGTGGGGAAATATTATCATCCTGGGACTGAAGAAGCAAGGAAAAGGGTGCATTCCAAGAACTTGGAAAGAGCTGTTGGAGGGGGCCACACAATAAGAGCTGGGCCTTTAGTACAGGTTCCCTGACCCTGCCAAACAGTCCCCAGGAGAGCAGGGAGCCTGGGCAACAAATACCCCAACCACTTTCTCATCCCCTCCCCACTGCTGATCTCCTACCAGTGCCTCCCCAACTGACCACTCCCAATAGAAGCCAAGAGGTAGGGAAGCCCATCTAACGCAGTCAACAGAAGTTGGCACCCTGGGGCACAGAGCTAGAGGGAGAAGGGCATCCATTACATCCAAAGGGGGCTGAGAGAAGATACAGCTGAATCCTTCTAACTCCCATCTGAAGAACGAGTGCTGAGTAAGCGGGGACAAGCGTTGCATAGCAAGAACCACAGGAGCAATATCAGAACTTCAGGGTGATGACGATGGTGACTTGAACTGGAATGACAGTAATGAAAATCAAAGAGAAAGCGTAACCTTAGATGTCTTCCTAATCTTTGAAACAATATCTAGGAACAAAAGGTGCAGTAAGTTGTAAATCACAGACCAGAAATGTCAAATAAGCTAATTTTCCAATGTTTAGACCCATATCTAAGATCAACCAGTTCATCTGAAGCCCTAGTTCAATGTCCCCCAAAGTGAAAACACCTTGTGGAAAGATGGGGCCCCAGAGACATGCAATATGAATTGGCCAAACTCAGGCTTCCTTTTTCACTGGGACTATAGTCTGGAGAGGCTGAGCCTGCAGTGGAGCCGACAGAAGAGCAAAGTGATTTATCTGAAGGGTTTTTTCCTCATAGATTTTGGAACAGAAAGCAGCCTTCCAATAACTTAGTCTAGCCTTAATTTTAAATGAGGAAACCGAGGCCTGGTAAATTGGCTTGCCTGGCCTATCCACGGTTGTTTACTGGGCAAATGGCACAGCTGGCCCTGGCGTCCAGATGGACCTGCTGCTAGGCTGAAGTGCTTTCAGTCCTGTTTGCTAACTGTGAGGCTTCCAACTGACGTGCTTTGTCTTTCAACACCCTCCTTGTTAGAAAGGTGATCCCAGCCTTGACAGTGTTCTTCTGGTCTTGAATCCTGCTGCACTGGAAGAGGAAAGGCGGGCACACAGTTTAACGTTAGATTAATAGTGGAAGGGTTTCCAAAATAATGTTAGTGGCATAACTTACTGGTTAAGAATGATGTTTTTAGGTGTCATTTTCAGGAACAAAATATTTGTTTTGCACCCAATTACGCTTCAGCATGTCAGATTGTATTACTCATGTAGTTTTACCTTCTAATATCACAGCTATAGCTGAATATGGTAAAGGCAGACTTCTGGAGGGAAAAGGCAGCTTGTGATTTAACTTTGCTTTCACATATGGCGCACACATTGTGGTATCAGTGCAACAGGAAAAGAGTGAAGAAAATGATGAAACCCCCAGAGAAATATGAGGCTGGTTCCTTTGTGGTCAAAACTGAAAGTGCCACCTGAAAAAATGTATCTTACGAGTTGGCTATATTTGTGATCTGGATCATGACTTTGCTTATCTCACCTGGTGGTCAGGAGAACCGTGAGAGTCCAAGATCATGTCCAAAACTACAAGGTGAGGCTTACCTTTTGTCCCCTCTCCATTTTTAATAGCATTTAGATTTCATTTGATTGTCAAATTTATAGGTTGTTCATTTCATTTTGAGGTACCTAATATATATAAAGTGATCAAAGTGGACAGAACCACTTTTAGGATGTTCAGGATCTCAATAAAAATATTTGCAGGCCTCTATCTATATAAACAACTTTAATCACCCTAAATCAGCAGTCCCAAATCACCAAACCCTGAAAAAGAAATTCAAATCTGGCCAGTGGGGGTGATCCATTTGCCAGGCCTCCCTCCAGGGGCCCCAGGAAGTCCTCCTACATACAAGTTCCCAAGCTGCTCCAGCAATGGGGTGACTGAGGCAGAAAGGGCTGAATAGGTTTGGAGAGTCCCCAAAGAGGTGAAACAGGGACAAGGCCCATTCACATTCCAGTTCAGACTTGGGTCTGGGCAGGGGCCAGATAGCAGAGGGGGACTTAGTAAATACCAAGGAAGACAATCCAAAGGTAGATCTTCTGAGTTTACAGTTGGGCCAGGGCCTTGCTTTCCAGAGCCTGAAAGAAGTTCTGAGGATGCATATAAGCTCTGGTGTTAAGGACCTCATCATATCATGGACCTTCCCATCTAATGGGAAAGGCAGACATTGCCAAAGTCAATCCAAGGGAAATTATTATTATTAAAGATGATGATGGTATGCTCTGGGGTTCCCTACCTCAGGCTGGAAGGAAACATCAGAATGGTTACCAGGAACTAAAAATCTAGAATCGATGGAAATTAGAGTCAGGTATGCTGACCACTACTGAGCGAGAGGCAATAATCTTAAATATCTATGCATATTATTAAGCATACATGTTCTTATAAAAATATTTTTATTTTGAGAAAGTCTAATGATTTTTCTAAGATAAACTGATTCTTTCTTCAAAGAGTCTATGAGATAATACATGGAATACAATTACAGCAAACAGTACTTGACATAGACACTCAATAAACATTAGCTACGTTATTATTGTCTTATTTTGTCAATATAATTTAACTAAAATGACCAATTATCAATACAAGAAATGTTAAGTTCTGTCTCCTATTCAGCCTTTAAATAACTTCATGTCATCCCATCCCATTCAATAATTTTCTGATTTCTTGGCTCAATTAAAATTCAGGCAATAAGTATACATATATATTGAGCCCTGAGAATATTCTTGTCATAATGATTCTTGCTGGGTAAGCTTTCAGGTTTTCTATTTTATCCTTTAATCTTTTCCAACCAGTGGCCAATTGTTAATTTGTGAAAAATAATTGTTACTATAGCTTTAATAAATGATGATAATGGCAGCCTATGTCTTTCTCTCATGGTATATAAGCTTTTAAATAGGGACTGAGGTAGTTATCTTGTTAAAATTTCAGACAGATCTATTCCTCTGAAAAAAATACCATTTAATTGTGCTTCCCATCTTGCTATGGCTGGTGCTGGAGCTACCCATGTTTTACAGAACTTATGTTACAAAACGCAGATCACATTTGAGTGCTTCTTCTTAAATGCTTAATGGGAAACAGAAAACCACTGTAATGCTACACTAACTTATAAGGGCTGTGGCTCCACTCACAGAAATCAGCCTGGCTTCCAGCTGGCACGGAGCCCACAGTTCAAACTACATCCCAGATAGAAAAACCCCTGAGAGGCAAAAAAATATGACAGAGGAGTTCAAATAGTGTTCCTTTAATCTACTGAGCTACATGAAGTATGACATGCTTAAGAATTCTTCGAGGAAAAGTTTCTAGGTAAAGGTTATCATTAAATAAAGTAATGACAATCATAAAGAACTGAGTGACCCTTAAGCATAATATTGAAAGACAATGGAATAATAATGATACCAATTGAGGAGAAAATTGATGTAAGAAAATGGTCTGATGGACAAGAAATGAGTGAAGAATTATAATAAAGTTTCATTGCTGTGAATCTGAGAAACTTCTAACACAACCCGGTCATGTAGAGCTAAGTACTATTTGTATTACTCCTCTTCAGCCTTCCTTCTACAACCTTCAAATAGTCAAATTGCCTAAGATTATGTAAAACGCACAGAGCAAAAAAAAAAAAGTATTCGTTCAATTGCCCACTCTAATGAATTGGGAATTGCTACTCCAAGCATGTTGTTGAGAAGGGCAAGGTCATCTCAGTGAGAAAAGGGGGACGATGATCCATTAGAGTTCGTTACCATGGACTAAGGGAGAATGAGACTGAAGAGGAATTCATTATAATGTCTAATGCTGCCATAGATGAAACCATATAGAGTCAGTATGAATATTAATCAATCCGAGGTTTTACAAAATATAAATATTACTTCAAAATTAACAGTTTTTTTAAGATAGACAATTTAATTTTTTTGACAGATCTATACATTTCCTCTTTAACCCTGCAATCTGTTTTCTTTTTTCTTCCATTTCAAAGTATACATCCAGTCACTACATCATCAAATTCATTGTTTTTTTTCTTAAGATTTGGCCTTTGGCATTGCTGAGATTTTCAGTAACTTTGAAATCCATTACATGAAACTCTCTCTTCCTTTATCCTTCTGTGGTTTGATCCCTTTGGTTATCTTTTGTCTTGGCTTCTAAATAATTAGCTTCTCTCTAGTAATTCAGGCTACATACAGTTTCTTTCTGTTCCTAGCTGTCCTGTTCCTTATGTCTCACTGATCTTATTAGAACATTTATTTCATCACGCTGGTTTTTTTACTCAAAAGCCTTGTTACTTTTATGAGATAAAGGTCAAACACCTTAGCCTGGACCATTAGACTGTTGTACTAGCAAGCTCCTATAACAAACCTTTCACTGGTTTATCCCAGTAGAAATTTATTTTTCACTCATGTAAATTTTAGTTGAAAGTAGGGAAGGGCCCCTATACCATGTAGTCTCTTAGGAACACAGACAGGTGGAGGTACTGCGATTTTCTACTCGGACACGAAGTCAAATCAGCAAAAGGGAAAAAGAAAAAGTGGAGGATTACACAGGAGGTTTTTATGAGTCCGGTCTCCCATCCATATTCCATTGGCCAGAATCAGTCATATAGCCAAAGTAGTTGTAAAAGAGTTTGGAAAATGTACCCGGGAGCAAAACAAAATGGATTTATTGAATAGCAATGCAGTCATTGTCACAATTCTGCACAATCTATTACAAACTAACTTCCAAAAAATTTTCAAGTCTCCATAAAATACAGCTGATTGTATCAATTCATTTTTTTTTTTTTTCTGGCTATGCTCTGCCTGTTTACACTGTTTTTCAGGAAATAAGGCTACCCTTCACTCTAACTGGTCTCCCCCTTCTCCATACATCTAAACGCTATACACCTTTCAGAGTTTGGTTTAAGTTTCACATGATCTATGAAGCTTCCCTAACTTTTCAGTGACCTCTGCTTCCTCCAAGTAGCCAACACTATTATATTATTTATTGGCAGATGCTTCTCCAAATATTAGGAAGTATGGTAACAAGACCATGTGTGCATGCCAAGTTCATGGCATGAACTTTGGGATTACCTGGACCAAGAGGTATTTGCACATTTTATAGGACCCAAAAAGAAGCCTGGCTTGTTTCAACGTAAGAGCCAACTGAACACATTTCTGTGCATTTGTGAAAGCCCACACCCACACTGAGTATGCAACTCCACAACTTTTGGAGTATCTGCCTCGTTCATGATTCAACAGTCCCCTATCCTCTGGAAACCTTTTTCTTTTGGCAGTATGTACCCCAACTCTCACTTTAGTACAGAGTGACTCCCTTCTTCCTTTTCTGCAGCTATTAGATGGTAAGCTCTTTTAAATAGGCTAGATAATGCACAAAGGGCAAGTGCCTTCCAAGTGGCAGAACAGAGAAAGCCAGCCTTTGGTGTTACTGTTACTGTGCCTCTGGAAAGTGTCCGAGGGTCCTCAATAGGCATCTTCATAGGGTGCTTCAACCAAAATACAGTGGTTACCAGGCCAGGTAGACCCAGAACTCTTGTGACTGTTCTCCTCACTTGCTAGAGACATAGAAATTATAACTATTGTTAACTTCCAGGTGAGTTTCCTATCAGAAGAATTCCAAATGTTACATGTAAGTTGAGTTTTTATCTTTGGAAAAGTAGCACTTCTCCACTTAGCTCAATGCTTCTCAGGTCAGGATGTCAAGCAATAATTATT
The DNA here is from genome assembly GCF_963259705.1 of Myotis daubentonii. Lineage (NCBI taxonomy): Eukaryota > Metazoa > Chordata > Mammalia > Chiroptera > Vespertilionidae > Myotis > Myotis daubentonii. The sequence continues at coordinate 66,988,478 of NC_081843.1, forward strand.
TGAGAATGAAACCTTTTTTTCTCTATTTTTCAATTTACTATGATAATTAATTTGTGAAAGAGAAAAAAGGACATCTCCATGTTCATATGTTAGTTAGAAATAGCAGTATTGACAAGATCAAGTAACTGTTTTGATCATTAAATAATTACAGATGCTATAGAATTTTGCAATGGAATAAAATACAAGCAAATGCCAAAATTCTGTGTTAGTAAGTCACTGCCTTAAACATATGGAAATTTAATTTAAGACAAATGCCTGAGAAGCATCTAATCATAGAAACAATAGTAGTATCTAATGCATAAACAGTAGTAGGCAGGAAAAAATAAAACATACATAATTGCTTAACTGTGTATTACATGAATAAACATAAATATTTTTGACTTTTAAAGAATTTTTGTATTAGCTAAGAAGTTTGCAGGAGTGCCAATAGCTAGTTCAAAGAAGGAAATAGTTATTTATAATTCTGTGGAAAAATTAATGTCAGAAGTACTTATACATTCTCTAGGGATGTAATAAAACATGCCCCACTCAGTTTGCCTCTTCCTCTCCAGTTGGAAGGACAAAACAATGCAGTAAACATGTTGAAAATTTATTTTTTTTTAAAAAAGTGAAACTCATATCTAATATCCTGGTACTATGTTAGTTACATGTCCAAGGCAAGAAAAAACCTCAGAAGCCTTCAATAATACAAATGTGTTAATCATTTCAACAAACATTTGTTGACCACCAATTCTGGGCCACATGTAGGATGCTGTGGATTCTAAGGTAAATGAAATGATCTCAGAAAGATTTGGAAACCCAAACCTACTTCATTATGGATAATTAGGACCTCTGCCAAAGAGGATGAAAAAAAAAATAATAATGAGTAATACAAGGTCCCAGGTATCCCAATATAAAACCTACTCTTAGCCTCCAAATATCTTGCAGGACACAACCTCTTGGTCTTTTGGCAGAACTGTGCAGATAAAGAGGAAGGAAATCTGACTCACGTCTGAAAAGAGTGCTTTATCACAATGGTACTATCTATTTGTCTCTCCTCACTATGTTAAGTGCAACTTTACCAAAAAGCTCATCAGATATGAAGATGACTCTCTCAAAACCTACCTAAAGCTCAAATCTATACTGAGATAATGTGGACTAGCTCTTGTCAGAAAATACTTGTCATGGGGAAAATAGACAACTATGGGAACAAAACAAGATATATAATGGTGTGCTAAGTGGAAAGATAAAAGTTAAGGGGGAAAATGTGGGTTAATGTTTTAAAAAATTACAGTACCAAACAAATAATAGATGGTCAATATATTATAATAAATATATTATAAAGACAATGCCTTCCTGTATAATAGGACTCAGCAAACTATGACCCAAAAGCCTAGTCTGGCACTCGTGCCTGCCTCCCAGAAGTTTTATACATTAAGTTTTATTTGAACACTAGAGGCCCGGTGCACAAAAATTTGTGCACTCAGGGGAGAGAGGGGTCCCTCAGCCTGGCCTGTGCCCTCTCACAGTCTGGGACCCCTCAGGAGATAACGACCTGCTGGCTTAGGCCTACTCCCGGGTGGCAGAGGGCAGGCCCAATCCCTAGGTGCAGCCCCTGGTCGGGCTCAAAGCAGGGCCGATTGGGGAGTTGGGGCACCGCCCCCTGTCACTCATAGAGCAGGGCCCATCACGGGGGTTGCGGCTCTGTACCCTGTCACGCACAGAGCAGGGCCCATCAGGGGGTTGGGGCGCCGCCCTCTATCACCCACAGAGCAGGGCCGATCAGGGGGTTGGGGCGCCGCAACTCTCACACTCAGGGCAGGACCGATGGGGAGGTTATGGCTCTACCCCGTCACACACAGAGCAGGGCACGTGGGGGGAGGGTTGGGGCACCGCACCCTGTCACACACAGAGCCGCAGGGTGATCAGGAGGTTGGGGAGCTCCCCCCATCAGGCACAGAGCAGGGCTGATCAAGGGGTTGGGGCGCCTTCCCCTGTCACGAACAGAGCAGGGTGGATAGGGAGGTTGTGGCCCCGCCCCTTGTCACACACAGAGCCACAGGGCGATCAGGGGGTTTGGGCACTGCCCCCTGTCACACTGATCCCGGTGCCGGCAGGCCTCACAGCTCCGCTGATCCTGGTGCTGAGAGGCATATTACCCTTTTACTATATAGGGTAGAGGCCTGGTGCATGAGTGGGTGCCAGCTGGTTTGCCCTGAAGGGTGTCCTGGATCAGGGTGGGGGTCTCCACTGGGGTGCCTGGCCAGCCTGGGTGAGGGGATGATGGCTGTTTGCAGCTGGTCACACACCCTTCAGGGTGGGGGTCCCCACTGGGGTGCCTGGCCAGTCTGGGTGAGGGGCTGAGGGCTGTTTTCAGGCTGGGGGTGACTGAAGTTCCCAACCGTTCCTTTTTTTCTTTTTTTCTTTTTTATTCGGGGCCAGCTTTAGCTTTGAGGCTAGGCTCCAGCTCTTAGGCCTCTGCTGCTGAAAGTAGGTTTCTGGCCTTTGCTTACAATGTTAGGATCCTGCAAGCTGAAGCCCGGCGGACTAAAACAGGTTTCTGGGGTTTTGTTTAGCTTCTATATTTGTTACATAGTTGCTTAGAGTTGCAGCCCAGAGGCCTGCAGTGGCAGGCGGGGAACGTTGGAGTCCTCCATCACTGAAGCAAGCAAGCCTCATGTTAGTTTCAAGCTGCCTGGCTGCTGGCCGCCATCTTGGCTGGCATTTAATTTGCATATTGCCCTGATTAGCCAATGTGAAGGGTAGTGGTCGTACGCCAATTACTATGTTTCTCTTTTATTAGATAGGATAGTCATACTCATTTGTTTACATAATCTATGGTGGTATTTTAGCTAAAGTGGTAGAGTTGAGTTGTTGCTACAGAGACCAAATGACCAATAAAACCTAAAATATTTAGTGCATTTTTTTTTATTGAAAAAATTTGTTAATCCCTGATACAGAATTGGAAACTTTCTCATCCTCATTGCCAAACCTACCAGAGTGTTCCACCCCACTCCAACCTATTTTTCTTCATTATTCCAAGCTTGGGATTGCCTTTAAGTATTTTCTCTGATTTCCTCTTATAGGCCCTGACTAGCTGAAATTTATTCTATATTGGGCCCAGTAAGGAGTCTAGAGAAAGCATTTTTTAAATGCTTTTTAAATGAATTTATGGAATTGCTGCCTTTTCCTGAAGGGAAAGTTTGTACTGAAGCAATTTCTTGGAAGAATTTTGTGGAAGCAATAGATGCAATGGTCTATACCACATGAACAGTAAAATAAGGAAGGTGAGATTACCCAGAATCCCCAGGACTTTGAGGAAGCTGAGGGAAAGAGAAGAAAGTATTATTAGTATACATATAAACTGAAGATTTAGAACAAATGTAAGATACCTATGAATCCTTACAATGGATCTGATTCTATGCTTGAGATCTAATGAAAAGCTTCAGTAAATTTATAAGTAAGTCTTGATACTCACCCCGCCCCCCCATAGTTTATAGTTTCATAGATATCAAACTAATGGAAGGAAGTTTTAAATGTCTGTTAAAGGGTACATATTTATAGGAGGATTAGGGAAAAGATTAAGTAAACAAGAAACTGGGTATATGCTTTACAAACATTAACTGAACATAAACTACATTCATGAAAGTAATAGTTGTTAAAAATTAAAAACTCAATTGCTACTTTTAGGATGCTTAGAATGTACAGAAGCTAAAGCAAATAATTGTCCCCATTCCTACCCTCAACTGAGTTTTATAACAACAGAGATCCAAGTCTGTTTTTCCTAAGGATACATACAACCTTCCCTCTCACATATTAAACCTGAAGCAACCTTTCCATTAGGCACATTATATAATAATTGACTAATGGCCCAGTGCACAAAATTTTTGCACATTAAAAGGGGATTAATTAGAGGAAATATTTTAATATTGCTATTTGCCCTTTCTCTATAATAGAAGTGTCAGAGATGAAAGAAAATTCGTAAAATGTATATGAAAATCTTCCTCCTGTCAGAGTCTGGGGTGCACTGCGGGACCCAGAGTCAAGTCTTGCCCACCTGCGGTGCCTCAAAATCACGCGAGACCCATACCAAGCCAGCCCCACCCCATTGGGCAAGATCTAGACCTGGCTGGCCCCACCCTTGTCAAGCCCTGCCAGGCAGGGGGGCACAGCCTCAGGTCCCCTGCCCCAGCCCAGCACCATGCAGCCTCAGGTCCCTGCTTATTGCTCATTAAGGCTTGTTATGGGAACTCAGCCTCCGCTGTGGGTGTAGCCATCTTTGTGATGGTGTGGTGGTCAATTTGCATATTAGATAGGATAGTTATTGCCAGGGACCATGCTAGGGCTTTCTTTGCATTAAATCATTTAATCTTTGGCAGAAGTCTGTTTGGGTGTTATGATTTTTGCACTTCATCACAGTATTGATTGTTAGACATGATACCATGTTATATACCACAAAGGGAAAAAAGGTTACCAATTAAATCATGATATTCTATCAATTGCAAGACTCAACCTGATTTCAGAAGAGCTAGTTGTAGAAATTTGTACTGCTTAGATACAATTTCTCAGGTGAGAAAACCAGAGCACAAATAGGTAAATTGTCTTGCCTAAGGTCACTTAGGTAGAAAGTGGCAAAATAGTCCATGACCTTAAATACCGAGCTCCACTGCATATGACAAAAAATTGGATGTAGCATATTGGAACCCTCAAGAAACATAAAGGTGCTGGTTACAGGCAAAAATAGCAGGAAGCAAAGTCACAGGAAATATAGTAGCTGCCACAAAGAAATCTTTTTCTTCCTGTGCCCTGTGAATTCTTTCTAAACAATCTCCTGTTATTTCAATGGTATTTGGGTTATTCATACCTCCCCTTTATTGCATTATAATCATGACTTGAGAGAGATCAGTTGAGAGCAAGAGGGAAAACCAATCCATAAATATGTGTTAATTTAGAACACATTGGAAAAATATTAGTAAGTACCATATATACAGAATTTCCATATGGCAAAAGCCTGCATGGATATATGTGACACTAAAATTTATAATATTTTAAGTGTCAAGGTATACATTTACTTATTTCTATTATACGAAGCAGCCTATCTAATAAAGAAGGAATATGCAAATTGACTGTCACACTGCCACAAAGATGGCAGCGCCCATAGCCATAAGATGGTGGCGCCCAGTCCCCTCAGCCCCACCGGAGATTACTATGGCAAGTGGACCGAGAAGGTTTTCAGCAAGTGTGAGAAGCAAGCCTTGGCGGGATCAAGGGAGAGCCAGTGGGCTCAGGGACCTGGCGCAGGGTGGATGGCAGCGGCGCTTCCTCCCCAGCCCACACTGGAGCGGGTCCCTGCAGTTTCAGAACCGAACTCCGAGGGTCTCCCCAGCCCACAGGGGTTGGGCCTAAAGCAGCTGTTGGACATCCCCCGAGGGGTCCCAGATTGGAGAGGGTGCAGGCCAGGCTGAAGGACACCCCCCCTGCACAAATTTCATGCACCGGGCCACTAGAAGAATTATAAATTGCATGTTTTAGTGCAGATAAGATTCTGTTTGCAAAAGCACTTTGGAAATGAATGTAAGTACTATAGGGAGCACCTGTATGCCCCAATGACTTAGGTTGTTATCTACAGGGAAGTATAAGAGCCACAAAACTGTGAACTACCAAAGGGCTAAAACTGTAGGTTGTCTTGCGCTTAGCACAGTACCTTCCACAAGTCAAAGAGGGTGCTTTTGTGTGCGTGTGTTTTTTTAAACAAATTCATGACTTTTTGCACATTCATTACAAAAGCAAACTTTTTGTTCATTCAATAAGACCTGTGTTTTGGTAAAAGATAATATATGTATATATCTCTCATATATATGGTTTTGATTGAGTATGACTTCTCAATATGAAGCACAGGATTTCCAGTGTGTGAGACTGAAGTAAATATTCAATTCTTTATGACTCCAATGGGCTGGAAAAGGAGAGAACTTTAAAATATATATATATATATTATTGATTTTTTACAGAGAGGAAGGGAGAGGGATAGAGAGTTAAAAACATTGATGAGAGAGAAACATTGATCAGCTGCCTTCTGCACACCCCCTACTGGGGATTTGCCCACAACCAAGGTACAGGCCCTTGACCAGAATCAAACCTGGAACTCTTCAGTTTGCAGGCTGACACTCTATCCACTGAGCCAAACCAGTCAGGGCAAGGAGAGAAATTTTATGTATTCCAGATAGCCTTAGTGATCAGAGGATAGGCTATATGCTTTGTAAACTTGTTTTTGAGAGAGTAGAACAAGATATAGAACTTTGTAATTCATTATTTGCTACTGACCCTCCCTTGGTCATTAATAACAATGCCTCTTGAAGTGAGGCTTTAAGGTTTTTGTTTTGTTCTGTTTTGTTTTTGAGATCTACTTTGGATGAGACCAAGGCCACCCCAGATCATATATTTTGGCTTACCCAGACCCAAAAAATTTGAACCCAAAATAAAACCTCATTGCCTTGCATCATGTTCAAACTGAATTTTCCTTTATAAAGCCAGAGTCTATTTCATTCTAATTGCAGTTATTTTGTCCTATCTCATCCCCTATAATCAAAGTATCATTTTAAAATGTTAAGAAACTATAGATGTCAAGGGTAATTGGAAATGATACAAAATGTAACAATTTGATCTTTCATGAGTTAGTCTTCATATCAAAATATAAACTAAAAAGGGATTTTATATCTGGCATACTCAGGATGTAATGCTAGCAAAGAACTGGAATGAGAGAAGAAAAGTGGCAAAGTGCAGAAGGGGAAAAATTAAAAGTCTGTGTAGAACAATGATTGTTTACTTTAAATGCAAGGGATATTCTTTTGAAGTGAATATTGTGCTAAGTGTTAAGCCAAAACCAAAATTATATGAATGGAAAGAAAGTAAAGGCTTTGAGTCCCCAATGGATTTTTTAAATTCCTGTGGAAAGTTTGATGGGCTGTCTTTCTTCTTATAAATAAACTATTGTGGTTTAAAGACATGTCTTGCGTCTTGGTTTATTTAATTCTGAATAGCAGAAAGAAAGAGTCACTTGGTGGGTAATACACAATATATTGGCATTCAAAGTAAATACAACAGATCATGTTTAAATTAAAAAGGGTCTGCCTCAGAAGCAAAGCCAAAAGGCAATATAAAAAAAGGCATTGTGGTTGTGAAGAAAATCCCAGCTCTATAAAAATAATTTAAACTAAATTATGGCAAAAGAAATTCCTCATTGAGCAGATGAACTCAGCCTAGTTAGTTTGATTTCAATATTATTAAACACTTTCTGTTATTCAGAAAGTATAATCTAGTCTGATTTTAAAAGTCATTAGGAAAGAGGCAGTTGTTGGTTGTATATTACCATCTAATTCTAAACTCTAAAACTTTCCTCATAATTTTATTGACTTATATTCAGGCAAATTGTGATAAAATTGGCTAAGAAATAGACATAACATACAATTTTTTTTAATTTTTAGAAAAACACATTTTTATTTTTATGGTTATAAAGCCTTTAGCTATATGTTAATTCTAAATGAATCTTTATACCAATGGTCCTTGGCAAAATAGATGTATGAGAAAAAGTTTCCAGTGATCTTAGTTTGACCTCACCTGAGCATTCATATATCGGTAAGATATATGTGAATTGGAGATGTTTAAAACTACAAAAAATACATCTGTAAAAACAAGAGGGGATTTTAAATCCTAGAAAAATAAAGACAAATTTAACTGGTCCTGGCGAAATTATATTTCCAAATGTATACCAATTTTGAAAGCCTAATAGAATCAGTGCTTTACACAATGTAAAATCCAGACATCTCTATTGAATTATAACTAGGTGCTCCTCCTCTACACCTACCCCTTATGGGGTCACAGCCCTCTATTCACTATATATAATCTACTGGGGGATGGGGGGTTGGAGAAGACAGGATAAATAGAGAAAAACTATACCCACACAGAAACAAAACTAGGCCACCATTCAATAGTTTTAAGTTTCAGTGGATAAAAAGGTACAATATGTATATGTGTAACTAATTTATAGCTACTATCCTGAACAAGCATTTTCAGCTTTTTTCCCCCCTCTCTCCTCCATTTTACAAGGTATATAAATTAGAAGCAATCTGTCCCCATGGAAGAAACCATTCTGTTTTATCTTTTGAAGAGTCTGAAGTCACAGTCTTTAAATATTTTCTAGTGTTGGAAATTAACATATTAATGTCTGTAATATGTCAAGCTAACTTTTCCTGACACATTCACTCCAACAGAAAGTTTCCAAAAGTGTGCTCAGGAAGACTTACCTGCATTAGAATCAAAGGGGCACATCCTGAAAATACAGATTCTGGGGCTGCAGAGTCAGATTAAGATATTACATGAAATAAGAAATCACTCCTTAAATTTTTATGACTTAGAAACCCAACAGTCAAAACCTCAACAAACAGGGTATGGAAAGCTACATTTTTTACAAGTACCCCACCTGTTTGTGATGGGTATTCCACTTTGAGGATCACTTATAAGAGTCATTCAAGGGTCACAGAGAATGAGGAAATGAAGGAATAAACAAAAGCTAATTTTGTGCATGTTTATAACAAAACAAGAAAAAGAGTATGTAAAAGTTATTCAAAGTACTGGAGAGGTCATAAATTAGGGGTAACAGATGCAGTAGTAGAGTTCAGATTAGAGATAGAATGTAGGTAGAAAGATGATAAAGAGACAGAGACATAGATGGATATTACTGACACATCAAGGTCAGTAGATAGCTAAGTAAAAAAACACATGTACATAAAGTAGGATGCATCCTCTCTTCCAATGACTTGCTTATAAAGTACACACATTATTTTAATTATACAATCACTGATATCTTGCAGATCTTGTGGGATTTTTGTCATAAAAAGTGTTTTTTTTATTAAGACAAAGTTCCTTGTGTTGTATGTACTGATTTGGGCACTGAATTATAAACTCTACTTTTTAATATAGAGATTTACTGGGTGCCCCATGGTCAGAGGATAGTTTTAAGATGTTACATGAAATAAGAAATCACTCCTTAAATTTTTATGACTTAGAAACCCAACAGTTAGACATTTTTCAAATGAACTTAGAATGAGCTGAAGTAATGAAGAGACACCATATAACATTGCTTAAGATTTGTATGGAATGTTAATAATAAAATTATAGCTTTACCTTTGGGCATATTTAGCAAAACATGAATAATTTTATTCAAAATATAATTATATTTCAAGCTATATTTGAAAATAATTTTTCATCAAGTAGTAAAGATTTACATTAACTTGCCACCTAACATATTCAAAAAACATATTTGGATGAACTAATAAGCTAATGAACGGCTAGGAAACCCACACACCAGCTCATGCAAATTTAACATTTACAATTTAAGAGAGATGAAAAGTCATTAGGAATTTTAGTGCTTTAACTTTGAAAAGAAAATACCCTAATAATCTCCTTTAAATTGTATGCACGAATATAGTTAAACAGTCTTCTGAGATTTCATGGAGACTATTTAAATTTTCTGATAATTTGCCACTACTTATCCTTGTGTCAAGATTATCAACACTCTAAATAGAAAACAAAATGTACAACCATTTGGCTGCAGAGGTGATGGAATCCTGAAGACATAGGCTCTGGCACACTGCTGGGTTGGAAGCCTGGCTTCCACTTCACTGCGTCTTATGTGATTGAGAGGATGGACTTGCGTGGCTAGGCCATTGCCTCTCTGTGAAATGAAAATAATGGTGGTAACAGTAAGATGAAATGGAGATCTAAAGCGATAATTCACCCCCGGTACAGAACACATGCCAATAACTGTTTTTATGATTGTTTTTCTACCTAGTTTTTATTTTTGTCATAGCAAGCTTACTTTTCTTAGTTTGCCTTCAATTTAATTTAAAAGTATAAATTAAATATGTTATAGTAATATAATGCTTTTAACTAGTATATATGTGTGTATATATGTTACGAATGTTTGTGTGTAAGTGTATGTGTAGATAGATAGATAGATAGATAGATAGATAGATGCTGTAATATAAGATTGTCTTTAATTAAAATGTCCAGTTGTTCAATAAAGTTTGAAAGCCAACATAATACTATTTACCAGCCTGAGTGACATAGCTCAGTGGTTGAGCATCAACCTGTGAAGAAAGAGGTCACGGTTTGATTCCTGGTTAGAGCACGTGCCTGGGCTGTGGGCTGGACCCCTAGGTGGGGGGCATGTAGGAGGCAGCTGATCAATGATTCTCCTTCATCATTGATGTTTCTATCTCTCTCTCCCTCTCCCTTGCTCTCTGAAATCAATAAAAATATAAAAAATTAGTATTTACCAGAATTAAGAATTTTTAAAAAGAGAATTCAAAATGTGCCTATCCACTTACAGATATTATCTAATATGACATATAGTAATTCTATAAAGTATGCTTTATTTTTATTATCATTTGCAGGTGAGAAATGTGAGCCTCAAAGAACTTTCCCACAGCCACAGAGACAGAAAAGGGAAGATCTATGATTAAAAACATTTTTTACTCCAACACCTATGGTTTTTATATTACATACTAGTTGCCCGGTGCACAAAATTCATGCACATTAAAAGGGAATTAATTGCCCTAACAGGTTTTGCTCAGTGGATAGAGCATCGGCCTGCGGAATCAAGGGTCCCGGGTTTGATTCCGGTCAAGGGCATGTACCTTGGTTGCGGGCACATCCCCACTGGGGAGTGTGCAGGAGGCAGCTGATCAATGTTTCTCTCTCATCGATGTTTCTAACTCTCTATCCCTCTCCCTTCCTCTCTGTAAAAAATCAATAAAATATATTTTTTTAAAAAGGGAATTAATTAGCAGAGATATTTTAACATTGCTATTTGCCCTTTCTCTATAATAGAAGTATGAGAGATGAAAGGAAATTAGTAAAATGTATATGAAAATAATATATAAATTTATTAATAAATAAACAGTAACAAAAGGATATAACAACAACAGAAGCATGATATAAAAATGACAAAAACATGATATGAAAACAACAAAAACATGATATAAAAACAACGGTGATGCAAACAATGACTGATAAAGTGATTAAACTTATTCTAATATCTCCCTGTACACCACATTAAGAGTGAAAACACTTTCAGAGTGCTTGACTAATTTCCCTTGTGATGAAGTACTTAGAACTTTAACTGTAACATCACATGCTCTTCAAACTCGAGAGAAAGCAACATATAACTGACCATGTGCAAAAACGGGTTCAGGTAGGAACATGCCTACTCTGTCTAGAGTTTGTCCTTGTGATTTATTAATAGTCATCACAAATGCTGGCATCACGGGAAACCGTCGTCGAATCAATTTAAATTGGAGGCCAGTGTCAGATGGGGACAAGTTAATTCTTGGAGTCAAAACAGCCTCTCCCTCTGCAGATCCTGTTAATACTTCAGCTTCAATAATGTCGTAATCTTAGGTCATTAGATTAGGTCGTAAGATTAGGTCATAATCTTTTGATAATAAATCTGATACCATTACAAAGACCCCATTTACTATTGAGATTTCTCAATAGCATGATGATTGCACCCACTTTCAATTTTAATTTGTGACACGGCATTCCCGAAGGAGTAATACTATTCAGAAATTCAATGGGGAAATTTTCCTTTGTTTTTTGGTATGGGGTGGGGCCACAACATTAGTAACAGAAACAGAATTAAAACTTTATTGAGGGGAGCCGCTACAGTGTTTTGAACAGGTTCAAGCCTTGGACTGATGAGAGGGCACAGTCCTCTCATTGCCACGTGCAAGTCCCAGCTTGGAGGACAGGGCCCTCCCAGCACAATTATAGCCAACAGCTGTAGTTGTAAGCTTGAACCTATGGTCTGAACATGTGGTCCCACGTGCCTGAGTGATGTAGTCTTGATAGAGTTCAGGTGCATGTAGTTGAGTAGAATTGAAACCCAGGAGAATGCTGTAAACATCTTGGCCACACCTTTACTTTGACTTGTAGCATCTGCTATAAACTAAAGGCTTGGCTGTGGGCGTGGTCGCTGTCTCTCAGAGAAGCAGCATCCAACCAAGACCCGGCTTTCATTCTCTTATCTGTCTTTTCTAAGCCTTTCAGCCGCCCCACTCAGGTTCAAACTTTAGAAAGATCTGCCTCCACGCTCCCAGGGCGGGTTCCTGCCTTAAACTCCGCCCTTAGAGGAAACAGCTCTGGGAAACAGCTTGGGGGAGAGCGCAGCCATTGCCAAGACAACCCCTGTAGGACTGACTTCCTTCCACTGGTCGCTGTTTGTCCGTATGTGACGAACACCACCCATCGTTTTTTATAAGTAGTTACTGCTTTACATTAGTGCAAGATTTTTAGCAGCTAAAACATTTAAATAACCTGGATTTAGGACATTACCTTTAGATGCAGGTAACGAGTGAACCAAAGCAATAAAAGGCATTAAGAAAAACCAGTGGAGAGGACAGAGACTAAGCTGTTGAATGGCTGGGATCTGCATTTTCTGGCCAAACTGACCCTTTACTCTCCACCACATTCTCAGATGATTTCTCCATGGTGTCCATTTCCTTAAATGACTGCTGTCTACAGCTTCTTAAATCCATGCAGTAGCCATCCTGGAGAAGAATGCCTGACATGAAACAGCTGCAAGGGTTCAGATGCCCCTGTCAATCTCATTTGTCATTTTCCATCAAAGCCATCTTGGTCCGACGGGTATTCTTAATTTGGGCCTACTTAGTTGGCGGAATCACTGTGACCTTTCTTTTTATGGCAGTCTGTTCAAACAGCTTCTCCTGCCCTGTACCTCCCATTCACACTGTTATTTGACAACCCCTATGTCAGACAGCTCCTTAGGAGAGAGGTTTTCTGAATAGTGTTCTACAAGCAAATGCACTTCTCTAATTTTTAAAATATGTCTCACCAATAGTAACTCTTGATGGTAAGCTATTTGCAAGTCTCATCCAGAGAAAAGTTTGAATTACTGTGGTGTGAGAATTAGAATTATGTTGTGTTGCTTATGAATACATAGTCGGTTCTAGCATAGGAAGCTTAGAAACTCCCTTTACTTGGGTAAGTGTGTTTCTACCATTTCTGATTTGGGTTTTTTTACTGCCTACCACAGGAAGCTAAAATTGCAGCAATTTCCAGGGTCAGATGGGGAGAAAAGTCCTGGATGAAATTTAGACAGAACCACACACTTCCCTTCCCCAAACCCCCCAAGATGTGGCCCCTGGAAAAGGCCTTTCATAAAGAGGACCTATCAGTTAAACGTCTCCTCTGTGGGCAGATCTGGCTCCAGCCATGTCTAAAGGTGTATAAAGAGAGTGGAAGTTTTTACAGCAATTGCCCAAAATTGTGTTTTAATTTCCATACACGCATTTGGAATCTTGTGTTATTTTTAGTTTTGCCATCACTGTTCAAACAAAACAGCAGGTTAAAACTTTTTTCCCCCCTCAAATCATATAAAAACCTCATATAACAAAAGTCCAGTGCTATTTTAGACCAAGTAAATATAGACAAGTAGACCTTAGACCTCCTCTTGTCTTTTTGGCTCTGCTTCAGTTTGAACTAAGAGAAGTCTTTCTAGGGGGGAAAAAAAAGGAAAATTATAATTCTTAAAATGAGACTAAATTTAGGAGACCTAACAAGCTATAGTCCTGCATTCAGTTGCTTTAAAGTCCAGGAGAACTACCTGTAAAATTGAAGACATTAAGTACCATGTCCTTTATACTTGTTTTTATTTTCAGGACAGCACGTGTGGGCATGTATTCTGACAGCATGTGTTAAAATAATAACCAGGGAAACTAATGCAGTCCTATATTCACATAATCAGCGAACATTTATTAAATGTCCACTATGTGTAGAGCCTTGGGCTGAGTTGGGAGGAAAACATGTCTTCTTCCAGACATGGCCCTCAATGAGTCATAGTCTAGAAGGGAGATCAAACTATAAACAAATCATTACAACACAATGTGGAGAGTGTTGACAAGTGTATGCATAAAGTGCAATGAGAACACTGAAGAATGAGCAACTAACCATGCAGGAAGTAAAAGAAAAGCAAGGAGGAAACTTTTTACCAAAGAGGTGGTGTTTTAGCTGAGTTGTTTGGTTAAAAGTGGGTCAGAGTATTCCAGAAGATAAACATGCAAAGGACCAAAGATAATAAAGCATATATTACATTCAGACAATCAGAGCAATTTATGCTAGATTTCAGCATGAATTTTAAAAGTAGGAAAGGGCCAACATTTCCTGATGACTTCTGACAAATTTGAGCATTATCCTGGAAGCAGTAAGGAGCTGTGCTCAAGAAACTGAAAATGTTTTAAAACTGCATAAATTATTACTCTACTTAAGATGCCTAATTGTTGGGGAAGAACACATTCATTGACTTGTTTATTCCAAAAGATTTACTGAGCACCTAATATGTGTTTTGTACTGAAGTAGAACCTGGGGCATAGCAATAAACAAGACAAATTCCCTGCCCTCATGGAACTTATAATCCTATGTAATAAAAGGCTAATATGCAAATCGACCAAGTAGCAGAATGACCCGTGGCTATGACGCGCACTGACCACCAGGGGGCAGATGCTCAAGCAGGAGCTGCCCCCTGGCGGTTAGTGCGCTCCCACAAGGGGAGTGCCGCTCAGCCAGAAGCTGGGGTCATGGCTGGCGAGTGCAGGGGCAGTGGCAGGAGCCTCTCCTGCCTCTGGGGCAGTGCTAATGACCTCTCAGGGGGGTCCCGGACTGTGAGAGGGTGCAGGCCGGGCTGAGGGATTCCCTCCCCACCACCACGCTAGTGCACGAATGTCGTGTACCGAGCCTCTAGTCCTGATATAACTAATAAACAACTAAGCAAATAAATAATATGTATCTTCAGAAAGTGATGAGCATAATGGAAAGTAAGAAGATAGGATGAGTGCACAGAGAGTGGCCTGGCAAGGAGTGGAATTCACAGGCAGTGTTTCAGAGGAATGTTCACTAAAGCTCCTTGATGACTTCCTATCAATATCTACCATAGTTTCAGTCAGACTTTCTCTCCTTTTCTCACCTAATAAACTGAAATAACAGCTATACTCCCTTCTTTACTGTCCTTATGAATCAACTCTTAAGATTCCAGCTTGATTTTTCAGAATCAGGTTCATCTTCCTGATTCTTGTTATAAAGAAACTATGAATTGATTTAAAATTAAATAAATTGCCTTGGAAATTGAAAACACATGTAAAAATTTTCGGAATATTAAAAATTTTCAAAAAAGGAAGTAGTAAAAGTCTTGCTTAAGTAAATTTTAATATTTCTTTTGCTATCTGAGGAAGACTACACATTTTGGATTGTGTAAAGGATAGAATGTAGTTTTTAAATGTGATTTATTTTACTCTGGAATCTAACAGCACCTGCCTTATTTTCCTTGGAATCCTTTCAAGCACCTTCTCAAATAAGCATTACATTTGCCTAAGGGAACTGAACATCTATGAGTTTAGCTGAATGTAACCATAAAAATGAAAAGAATGTTTTGCCATATATTGTATATTATACTGTATTGAATATGTATTGATTATAAAAATTGTCAAAAATGTTATCAGTGTTTAATGATTATATTGAGGAATAAAAAGCCCAATCGATTGTAAAGTTAGGTATGCTTGGATGTTTGATTGCCATCTTGCCACAATAGAGTCCACAAAATTGCCTCTATTTAAAGATCCTTCAAAATATTTTTAAAGAATTTTATTTTAAAATATTGGTTCCCAACAGATTAAGGGATATATATATATATATATATCTCACATAAACATATCCACATATGTGTGTGTAGTTGAATCGTGGTTCAACTACATGGTTTTTCAATGCCACTTTTCTCTAGAATCTTGGTTTGTCTACACTGCACCCAAAGCTATATAGATTTAGGTAAGGGCCAGAGATTAGTTACAGGTCACAGAAGTGTTCGTTTTCTAGTCTGCTTGATCATCACTAGTCTCTGTCTACCTTATTAAATTTAGCTCAGAGCATTGGGACTTACATAAAACTACAGTTTTCAGTTCCTACTGCCCCCATTTACAGAATGCCCCCAAATGATTCCATTGTCTACACCTCAAGTGTAAAGATGAAGCTGCAGAAAAAGTATTTGGTCTAAGGTATTCTTTTTTAAAAAATATTTTTTTCTTGATTTCAGAGAGGAAGGGAGAGGGAGAGGGAGAGAGAGAAATATCAATGATGAGAAAGAATCATTGATCGGCCCCACACTGTGGACTGAGCCTGCAGCCTGGGCACATGCCCCAACCTGGAATCGAACCGTGACCTTCTGGTTCATAAGTCGACGCTCCACCACTGAGACACACCAGCTGGGCTCCTGTGGCATTCTTAACTATGCATTTCTTCTTGATGAATCCCTTTCCTTGGTTTCCATGATACCATTCTTGTGGGCTTTTCTGATTTTCTTTCAAATTCCCTGGATGCTTAGGCTTGTCTCTTTAATTACCTCCCTTTCCTCATTTAGAACTTAAATATCAATGTTCCACAGGGTCCTATCCAACACACATTACTCTTTATTAGTACCTATCTACCAACAATTACATTTAAGATCTATGCCAGGCAAAAGAGTATAGATACAATGGAGAGAATGGGAAGTCAGTTTCAGTACAGACTGTGCTCAAGGTGAGCTTGTAATATGGTTCAGCCAAGTAGATAAACAAGTTTATCCAAGGTTCGATTGTATCATAATCTTTAAATTTATTTGCCTGTGTTATATAGAGAGACCATACCTGAAGACTATACTTCACTACATAGTTATGACATCTTAGGAACATATACAATAAAATGTAATCATGCATTTCGCTGTTATTCCACAGATTCAGCTATGTACGAAGACTGTGATATCTAGAACATTTTTACTCCATCATAAAACCCCTCAGATAGGAGGAAAACAACATTTTAGGACAAAGAGCTTGGAATTTTGGTGTAAACACATTTGGGTCTTATATATACCCCACTTTCTTTTACAAACAAGTGAGTTTGACTTTTTTTTTTTTTACATTCTTGAGGAATAACAGGTATGTACTAGTAAGTTGACAATTTTAACACCTGAAAAAAAGTTGATTTTTTTTAAGGTTTAGGTTACATCTTTACTGAGTATTTACAGTACTTTGATAAAATGATACTATGTAGCACAAACACAATTTTAGTTCCATATACGCACTAATCATAGAGAATTATAATAATTATATACTTCTTTTTTAAAATTAAAATGTGAATTTTTATGCCTAAGTTGATCATTTATAATTCTATTTATGTAGAACCTATATCCTTGTGTACCAGATAAGACAAAATATTTAGGGCCTTTAAATTAGAAAAAAAAAAAAATGCCCTGGCCAGGTAGCTCAGTTGGTTAGAGCATTGTCCTGATACTCCAGGGTTGTGAGTTTGATTCCCAGACAGGGACATATAGGAATCATCCAATGAGTGCATGAATGAGTGGAACAACAAATCTCTCTCTCTCTCCCTCTCTAATCCATAAATTTTTTTAAATGGGAAAAAATTAGGAAAAAAAACTGTGATTTCTAATTATGAACTATCTTATAGTTTAAATTTAGATGTTCTTTTTCCTTTAATAATATTTTTATTTTATAATTCCCAAACAGAAACAACCCATAGATAACTGTTAAATAATTATTTTTAGTTGATAACATCTGAGGAAAGGTCATATATTCTCATTGGTACACAAAAATATGTAGTTCTCTCATCAATATTAAGGGAGTCATACAT
The DNA here is from genome assembly GCF_963259705.1 of Myotis daubentonii. Lineage (NCBI taxonomy): Eukaryota > Metazoa > Chordata > Mammalia > Chiroptera > Vespertilionidae > Myotis > Myotis daubentonii. The sequence continues at coordinate 67,006,202 of NC_081843.1, forward strand.
TTATACTGCCATATTCTAGAAAGAAATCAGAAACACTATGAATTTTATAATTCATTACAATGTTAAGTAATTATACATACTTTATTTTGCTCTATATTAATTTTCAGGTAAAATAAATGCACATATATATGTATATATATATATATATACATCATAGCTTAAAAATAATTATTTTTAAAATTATAGGTGCTATTGTATCCAACTACAGTTTATAAAACTTTGTTTCTATTTCCAAATAATATATATACAAATGAACATTTGGCACTTTATCAATTTTTAGGATGGTTTTTTTTAGGTCAGGGATTAAACATGAAAATATCTTTTCAGAAATCACATTTTTAGTAAATTTTTTCCTTCATACACTCTAGATTTGAAGATAATCTAAATTAGATTGCTAGTTGCCTTGGCTATCACATTTTTCAGCATTTCACATGATATACTTTGCAAGCAATACATATATACAATTTGACAATAAAATCCTAATTTATTTTCATTAGCTGCACCTTTGAAGTGTTTACTAAGCAGTGGATTAATATCAGTATTCTGTCATATTATTATAGTAGATTAGGGTTTCTCAACTTTGGTACTAATGACACTTTGGATCACATAAATTTTGTCGTGGGGTATGTCCTATGTATATTGGGTATTTAGCAGCATAGTTGGCCATTCCCAGTATATTCCAGTAACACACCCAGTCATGTCACTTCCACAAGTCTCCAGACAATGCCCAATGTCCCCCGGGGGCAAAACCACCTCACCGGGCTGAGAATCACTGTACTATGAAGTGTTAAGTGATATTGTAAAAAGTCGAAATGCCTAAACCAGTTTTGCTAAGGCAACATTTGTATTGGAGGGGGGGGGGGGGGGAATGAGACACTTAAACCCATAAAAACAACTTGGAAATGTAGCATTTTAAAAGATCTTTTTTTTTCCTCCTCAATCCAGACAAAAAGCCACACCAGAAGTTAAAGCAAAACATCCTGATTAGATTAGCACCCGCTTCACTGGTGGCCAGCAGTTCCCTCCCTTACAGGGTGTGGCAAGAAAAGAAAGTTGCTTCTCTTCAGGGGCTGCCTGCCTGCAGCAGCCTTTATTTGGGCAGTAGCCTGAAGCAACCCATCCTTTATTGGAGCCATGATTGATGCAAGTTTATTGTTTTCCTTTGTGGAACCCCTAAGGACACAATGTTTATTGTTCGTTTCCTCTGCACAGTGTCTGCCTAGGCAGTCTAAGGGATGCAGTGTCCAAACTTGGGTTTGGCAACCTCCAGCCTCTAAACTCAATCCCGTAGGGATCGTACTGGTGAATGCCAGGCCTGGCTTAACGTTTAAGAATTTTCTTGGCCAAATAACAGCATACATGGTTTAACCAGATGTCGGGAGTTAGTCCCAGCGACCCAATCCTTCTCTAGATTGGAGGGAAAACACAACCACAAATCTCCTCCTCTTCCTGATGTCCTTCAAGGTCCTGCCCTCAACATGTTGGCCCTGTGTCGAGAATTCTGTACTGGGGATCCTTACAAGGTGTACTCTGCCCAAGGACAATGACCCTGTCTCACTTTAAAGCAGGTGCTCTAGATGCATATGGTGACTTGACTTTTGTCCCAGGTGGAAACTACACAATCTATATCCCACTAGGACATGCTATCTCCACTTTTTGAGTCTTCACATATATTTTGAGTAAAATACAATGACCACCCATGCCATACCTTTTTCTGCTATTTTTACATGCTGAATACATTGGTAAAACTCCCATCAATTGCACATCATCCGCACCGATCATCTATGGACCCGAAACTTCCCTGTGAGCCATAAGTGTCAATGGTAGTGGAATGCAGATGAGCTTATCTAAGCTTCACAAGCTTTAAAATTCTTGAGCCTTCCTCTTAACCTACCCACCCCATTCCAGCCCCTTCTAATGTTTGCTCAACTCTGAAGCTGGCTTATTCAGGCAATGGAGAATCAGAAAGTCCGGTCATGAACAGACTGTATGGTTGTGCCCAGGCTGTGGAACCACTCCAATGGCCATGCTGTGGAATGTGAGTCCCTAGTACCATCCCATGTGTCTGGCTCCAGGCCCCAAAATACCATCAGCAACAAGCAACCAGTTGGCCACCATATCTTTCAGACTTGCGTGTAAACACGCACCTATATAAATACCCACATATCACATTTCCCTGCCCACTGAGGTAAGGATGCCTTTTTGTCTTGAGTTTCTAGTAATAACCTAAATTATGGTGGGCTAAAATGTCATACAGCTTATGATCATATCTACAAGTGCTTTCTTAAGAGGTTTCCTGACACCATGGCTTCCAATTTCTGTATTTTTAAATTCACTTGCACATTAAAAACCCAATACCTCTGGTATTAAAAAGCAAGTGTGCTCGATAAAACAGAAACACACTCTGCCCATGAACAAGGAGATTGTTGAACTTGTTTCAGTGTCAAAATGTCATCTGTGCTGGTAATTTTTTTTTTTAATTCTCTAAAAAATTGTTTCTCTTCATCTGTTAAAAAATTTAAAGCAAATTGAAAACTCTTTGGGAATGCAAACCCTGTGTGATTGACAGTGACAAGCACACATACCTTGAAAGCGCCACTGTAATGCTTATACTTAACAAATACTGTGGCATCTGAGAGTAGCCTAGTCAGCCATACAGCCTTGTACCTGGCATCTTGTAAATTAATCTGGGTGTTTATGCTGTAGATCATCATGATGAACATATTGCTATAGCAACATGCATTTCTTCCATTTTTTCCCTGCTAATTACACTAACATCACCATTAGCTACTAAATCTTTGAATAACTAATGAATGTGTGTGAAAAGCAATGTCTTGAAAACACTCTTTCAATGTGTACTCATCCAAAAGTAAGAAAAAAAATGTATGTAATTTGATTATTTTTATTTGTTGTTAATCTTGTCAATATAGTGTTAATCCATATTTATATTTGAATATGTTGAAGGATTTGGGAAGTGTCTCTATAGAATAACATCTTTCTCAATGAGAGAGAGCCTGGTGATTCCAGGTAGAGTTCTTTCCTCCAATGCCCACTACCATACCATCTTTATCATTTAATTAACATTTGATCACAAGGAAGTATTATTTAAACCCATAAACTTCTCAGGCTCCTAAGTTTCTATAACTCAAGCACCAATATTATAAATATTCAGATCTATTTAAATTAAGCCTTTTGGTAGAGAGTCTAATGAAACAACAGAGATTTTAGTTGATATGTAGCACATAGGTAAGACACTTATCGAAAATTCATGTTCATTAACACTGTAAGGATAAAGAAAGACTCATCCGAGGTAATTTTCCAAACCATTACATCTTGAAAAGAATCTGTTTAGTATTCATCTCAGTTGCACATTGAGTGTGTTTGGGAAAAGCTTTCACTCTTTCAGACCATCAGAGTTCTATATAGGTCACAGGAACATATTTTTTAGTCATCTATTTGATGTAAATTATTAGTGCTTACACTAAATATGTCCACACATAGCCAGGCTGTTTGGGCCCTAAAGCTTACTTCAAATCATTAGTAAAGATGGAAATTTCTAAGATGACCCAAGTAGGGTGAAAATAGAGGTTTTCACTTAATAAATATTGAGTGTCAGGGAAACACAAACAGGGAACAAGGGACGTGAGAATGATAGCTAGATTCCCCTAGTTCAGTGGTCGGCAAACTGCGGCTCTTTGGCCCCTTGACTGTGGCTCTTCCACAAAATACCACGTGCAGGCGCGCACATACAGTGCGATTGCAACTTCGTGGCCCATGCGCAGAAGTCGGTATTTTGTGCAAGAGCCACATTCAAGGGGCCAAAGAGCCGCATGTGGCTCACGAGCCGCAGTTTGCCAACCACTGCCCTAGTTAAATAAACCACACCAATAAAACCTGAGGGTCATTTGGTGGCTGTTTCAGCCAGACATTCATTGTGAGAATTATGAATATGTAAAACTACTTCCACATCTTTCAATGTTCATGTGTAGGAATGATAAGAGAATGTCTATCATGTAGCAATATAAAACTAATACAGTAAATTAACTATCAAGGAAATAATCATAAAACTTATCGATTACTAGTCTATTCATTTATTGAGGTCAATGTTATTATTTCTTTTGCTATTTATTCCAGAATCACTAAAATAATACTGAAAAATTTGCAATGATGAGTTCATAAACACGTGTTCTCCAACAACACTTTTCTCAGTTGGATGCTGTGATACCTCTTTCCTCCTACAGGGTTGGGAGGAGAATCCAGAAAGATTTACCTCTTGCAATCAAAACATTCATAATTGTTGCTTTTGGGACATGGGTTCAGTAGAAATCTTTGAAGTTAGAATGGAGGGCATAGTGAGTCTCAGCTGTCTTTCTCTGCAGGATGGAGCATTCAGATCAGTTTGCATCTATCACAGGCCTCACACACCCCTCAGTATCTCCCAGCCATGACATGAAGAAGCTGGTGTAAGTGTGAATATATTTGATGGAAGTTACTTGAGGGTAAATAATTCAAAATATCAGGCCATTATTTTATTACTCAAAACTGTGTATTCATAATGTATCTGTAAGTAATTCATCAAAGGAAAGGTTAGAAGAATGAGTACTACTTGGCCAATCTATTGATCTTGACAGAAAAAAAAAAAAATCAGCTCTACTACTGGGATGGGATTTAGAAGAAATAAGTATAAATTTGGCTTTTAAAAGTGTGGTGAACAAAACAAAGTGTGTGTTTTCAAAAACATGGAAAGGTGTAAGCAAATATATAACAATCCCACTGAGATTAAAAGAGAAAGGGGCCAGTTTTTAATATTTTCTATGCACAATTTTGTTACTTAACCTTTTATAAAACAAGCATGAACTCCTCTTTTAGTTTTTTTAAAAATAATGTAAATATACCATTAAAAAGGAGCCTTCTATCTGATGAGAAAGGACATTAGATATTAGATGTAGAATGAACTGTTTCCTCTTTTACTTATTTATCAAGAATTTTCCATTTAGAAGGTAGACCTATGCCTGAAATTTTTTTATTAAAGGAAAATCACTTGAAAAGCTTCACAGAAGAAGACTTTTTCTTTAGAAAATTTGTAAAAAGCAAATTGCTTTCTAACTGAGACCATGAATGGCAAGTTGCAGCTGAGAGTGAATTTTTAATACTTAGTTAAAAGTCCTCGGTAATAGAGGTTTATTATACAACTATTAACAAATCCTTAATTATATCAGTGTTTGCAACAAGTCCAACTGCATTATCCCAGTGGTTCAGCACCTTTGTATATATTATGTCTATCTGATTCAATTAGACCTCCAACGTAATCAATATAGAAAAGACTAAAACAATTAGTTTCCTTTTCACACTCTCAAAGTTAGTCAGAGAATAGCTTAGAAATAACTCTTTATTCTCCACAATTTGGATTGTATGGGCTGCCAGCACCCAGGAGGTTTCCAACATGGTTCATACAATAGTTATCATTGTGTAATTTAAGTTCATTCATACTAATGTTGGTGTTTTAGTGGGTGGGAACATAATCCAAAGAACTCTTTTAAGAATACTAAATGAGAAAATACATTTCCAATTTTCTGAGGCAACAAGAACTATTACAAACGTTAGACAATGATTAAAGTATCTCTGCTCTATCTTTCTAGAAAAACAAAAACTAGACTTGCCAGTTATTTCTTTACTGAGTCCAACTATGGTTTAATTGAACCTGGATTTTTTTATTGTTCTGTTTTTGGCCAAAATGCTATATCCCACAAATCTGTTTTTACCATAAAATCAAATATAATCATTCAAATATTTAAATATAAATAAAACCTCATTAAAATTCTGTACAGAAAACCATAGCCCCAATGAACATGCAAAAACCCAAGGATGCTTTATTTAGAGATCCCCTGAAATGTACCCTCCAAAATGTGTTTTGAATTTACATCAGGCCAACTTTTGTCAACTAACATCTTCTTTATACCAACTATTCACTAGTTAAGGAGGTAGAGCAATTCTACTCCAGAAGACTCGACTGTGATTGGGGTCCCTGCTGCAGAGTGCAAGAGCGCGAGCTGAGGAATCCAGGATCCCAGCTAAGACAACTAACTGTGTGGCCTCAGGCAGGGAGAGAGAGGCTCCTTTCTCTTGGATCAGATGTAGATAACAATGCTTTTTTTTTTTTTATCTCAAGAAATTACTAAAAGGACTCCAAGGAGATAAAATTAGCATCCTCATCTTTCCTATTCGGAATGATTTACTGGAATTTATAATGTGTTACTGCCTTTTAACCTACTTATATGTTTATCTTCCCCACTACTTTATATATTCTTCTAATGCTTGTATTGAGCCCTTTTTTCGTTATATCCTAATTAATGAAGGATCATACTACCTGTTTGTGAAGTGAAATATTGTTTGTAAAAAGTAAAGCACCACATACATGCAACGTGTTGGGTATGATTTTGCTTTAGTATTGACAAGAGGAGTCAGTCTAATGATGAAAGTCCCTTTGTGAGGTGGTCATTTCACTATGAAGGGCATTGAGTTTGGAACTGATGGGATTCACATTTCTCTGAATTCAGTGCTATGACCAAGGCTATTATCTACTAAGCCCTGGCTTCCTCATGAACAAGTTCCTAATAAAACAATTAAACTTTTTAGTTTTTATTTCCAGCTTGCACTGAATGAAGAACATTCAATGGTAGAAGTGTATATTAAAATGAATGCAAATTAGCCAAATAAAAAATGATTATTAAGCTGTAGACTTTCTAAATAAGGTTCCCAAATACATCTACAAGATCTCTTCACTTTATGGGATAGCTTGCACAAACATGGGCTCTTTATTCTCAAACAAGAAAAAAGAAAAACCACACATTTCCAGCAAAATATATGACAAACATTAGAAAAATAACCTGTTTTCCCTTTCACATACAAAAAGAAATCTACTTCACAAACAACATGGCTACCTGTGGTCTAGCATTACATAAACATTAGTAATGGTTTCTTTACTTTTTTTATAATAATAAAAATTATCTTAGCTGGGTAAAAATTTCAAAAGCTATTGGCCAGGATCTATCAATTTTTATAATCACTCAAATAGTATATAAGAGAATATACTAGTAACAGAAGACCAAAATATCAAGTTGAAAATCAATGGATGTGAATAAAGTATTCTATTTCAGTTAATTTTTAAAAATTCCTTCAGCAAAACTAAACATTCTTTAGATAAAAAATATAATTTAGTAAAATAATAATTTTCATATCATATGTGTCTAGTCAACAAATTATTTAAAAATCAATATAGTAATTGAGAAATGTGTTTAAAAAATACAAGGCTTTGTTCCAATTCCACTTCTTAATCTTTAATATAAAGTCCTGATTTAGCATTTCAAGTTACTTATTTTCCTTTTATCTTTTGTTGCATGATCTAATATTTGTCAGATTTCATCAGGACATTGTTGCCGCACCATTTTGCAAGTGTAAAATTGAAGAAAGAGAATTCAAGCGACTTGATTAAGATCAAATAGTAAATTCATGACAGAGATGCCAATGCACTAGAATTTTAGCGTCAAAATTGCCCGTTACCACCTCAGATACTGTACTGTTCTATTCAGAGAGAGAAAGAGAGACAACTTTAAAGCTGGTACACTAATTTTTAGGAGAGAAAACATTTCAGTTATACTTCATGAAATCAAATTGCTTCTCAATTAAAAGGTCACTTTTGTAAATGAAATGTTTAGGTTTAATGTTGAAAATATGGGAAATTGCAATGTAGATGAAAATATATTATTTTATAGAAACTATTTGTTTTGAACTTCCCAAATCTCAAATATGATTAATTGATAGTCACTGGTATACCTTGCTACTTTAGACAAAGGTCAAGAGAGAGGAGAAGACCATCTAATAAGCAAATCAGATGAGTAGGAAAGAAAAGAGGTAGTTCAGCTAACTCACAAAAATATTCAAAACCTAAATAGGAGTGTTCTAAACTTTTGCCACCAAGGATTTCCTTCTTTAAATAGTTTCTATCTAGGAAACTATTTTTTGAAATATCTGCTTTATGACACAAAATATGCTTAGTAAGTTTTTACTAATAATGAGGTAAGTCTTTTTCTGTACTGAGGTGATATAATTCCAGCCAAAAGCAAAGGCCCTAATTATCCTCCATGGCTTTATCAAGGGTAAATATATACTTTGTCTTAGGTGTATTGAAGCCATGAAAAGGCTCACCCTGGGATGTCTAAGGATTAATATTGTGAACTATTACATTAGGGAATCCGGTTTTTCCTCTACACCCAATGTCCATAATTCCCTTCTATTTTGAATACTCCTGATGTTGAGAATTTATCTATTATACTCTTCAGTACTCAACTATCAGGAAGTCCTGCTTAATGTACCTCTATGGAGTATCTCTAAATTTTCTATTTCTCTGTTTCATCTCTGACCTTTTCTGTTCAAAGGATCTTCATCTTCTTTTTATGGCCCACTGCAACAGCCACCAACCAGGGTTCCCCGCCTTCATCTCCCTCTACCTAAAATTCACTCTACAAAATATTTGGAGGTTTGTTTATTTTTTTAATGTGTCAAAAGATTATGGTGCCCACCTATTTAAAGTTCTTTAGTGAATTCTTGTCGTAGAAAAAAAAAAAAAGACTCCTTTCCATGACCTTCAAGATGTTATAATGATCTGACCCATCTCTTCCTCTCCAACTTCACTTTAAAACCACTCTTTCCTGGACACTGGTCATCAGCCTCATTATACTTCTATACTTTCCTCAAATATGTTAAAAGCATTCCTTGTACTTGTTGTCACCTCTACCCGAAATTTTCTTCTCTCTGATCTTCCCATGGCTAGTCCTCCTCACCATTCAGATTTCACTTCAAAAGGCACGTATTCATAGAGGCCTTCCCTAATGCCTTAATTTGTCACAATCCTTTCACACATCTAACATATACATTATTTTACATTTTTATTAGCACTTTTATCACTATCTTAATTCATCATATTTATTCATCTGTTTACTTCTAAAAATCCTTAAAATGGAGTGTAAGCTCTCTGACAATGAGGACTGGCACAAAGTATACGTTCAATAAATAGCTGTTGAACAGAAAAATGAATGTTATAAGCTACATATTTTAACTGAATACGTTTGGGAATATGTCAGATTCCCTCTATTAAATGTGTTATTCATATTCATTATGGATGTTCATCTTTGTTCTCTTTTTTCCTGCACATAGTAGATCATTAATTATTTGAGTGAATGAATAAAAAAAATCATTTTAGTTCCATCAGAGACTTCTGTGCTAGGACATAATGATACACTCTGGGTAATTGTGGAGAGGAAAGTTTGTAAGTGGAGGACTAAGAAGGAAATTAAGAATTAATCCTTTCCCAGCCATTGTGGCTCAGTAGTTGAGCATCGACCCACGAGTCAGGAAGTCACGGTTGGATTTCTGGTCAGGGCACACACCCGGGTTTTGGGCTTGGTCCCCAGTAGAGGAAGTACAGGGGGCAGCCAATCAATGATGAGAAAATCATTGATGTTTCTATCTCTCCCTCTCCCTTACTCTCTGTCTAATATCAATAAAAACATGTTTTAAAAAAAGAATTAATCTTTGCCTTCTACCTGGAAAAACACATGGAAACAATGAACTATAATACAAAATAGAGTGAGATAAATACATCTAGATGATGGGAATTAAGATCAGAGGAAACTGATTGTGAAAATGGATTAGTCCAAGGCATATGTAGGGATACAACGAAAAATAAAATTGAGTAGAAATAAGTAACACTTAAAACAAGAAGAAGAAACTATGAATCTTCCCTCTGTTTAGATGTCATTTCCTCCAAGACGCTTTCTCCTTCCCTGGAAGAATTGCTTAGAGCACCTAATAGAACCCCTTACTTCCCAATTAGAGAATCTACTCTATTGAATTGGAATTTCTGGTTTACCTGTTTGATTTCTCCATTGTCTCTAAGCTTCAGAAAGGAAGTCCTGTGGGTAACTTGCTCACCATTGTATCCCCAGCTTCTAGCAAAGTACTTAAATCATGACGAGGGCTCAATACATGGTTTTAGAAAGCAATGACGAATGAAGAGAAGGTAGGAGGAAGGTAGAAGAAAGGAACGAGGGGGATGCAAACCAGTCTCCTTCCTACTCTGCACGGTCCCTCCCCACACGGCAGCGGCAGTGGGGTGAGCAGCATCTCCCCTGCTGCCCACCACTTGAAAACCTGGATATGGTCCATCAAGTGAATATAATTGGCAAAATAAACTATAAGCACATTGAATAAGTCATATTCATAGAGACAAAAAATAAAGCCAGTTCCAACAGTTGTATTTATAGGTTATATCTTTTGCAGGCTGTAATTGAAGAAACATTTTAAACATTTATCCAAATTTCACAACCGTGTATTAGTCATTGATTTAATATATTCTCATACATGTGTTCAATATTTAGGCAATTTACTATTTTTATCTTAATTAAGACATCTTTTTTAACTTGCAGCAAGAGAAATCAAATGTATTGCCATTCATAGTCAGACCTCTAAACTCTATAAACTTCATTTGTTTGAGCAGGTAGGTTCTTATCATTCTGTAGTGAGGGCATTTAGAGATATAAATGTACATGGCACCTTATTTGAAATTACATATATATATATAGTTTTAAAAAAGCAGAAAATGGTATGAGAGGAGTTTCAACTCTATCTTATGTGTTTTTCAGTCTATTATTTTGTACTGGGACAAGGTCACTCAGAAAAACTAAATTGAGTCTATATATGAAATAGCCTGCCTGTCCTTTAACAAGGAAACCATCCTGATCTTTAGTTTCACCATTTGTTTTGGAAGAACTGCGCTGCACAGCAAAAATGGCTCTTTAGGCAGCACAAGAATGGGCAGCTAGCTGCAGGTTTAAAACCATATCTACAAAACACTTCCTATTTAACAAATGAATAACTTCATTAATATCAGTTTCATCATTAATATTCGTTTCATATAAAACGAATCTTTTGAGTGGAAACAATCAATGAATAATTGATATAAATATAGGTTTAAATCTACTTTTTTACACTAGCATATTTACTTGTAAGTGAAACTTTTAATTTGGAATATTGTGAACCACATTATTAATTTAATGTGTTTGTGATACAAAAGTTATCACAAGTTACTTTAAGAATTTTTGGAACAAAAAGTGTTAACTGCCCTCAGAGGCATTTCTAAAGGGGTCTCAGAATATATCCAGATATAGTGAAGTCTAGGCCATTCAATTCTTATATCCAATGAATATTTACTAGTAAATTCAATTTGTATTCACAAAAATATAACCAGTCTTCTAAGACCTGTACTATGCTTTCTGCTTATTGATAGAATAAATTAATTTTAAGAGCAATTGTTTAACCACTCAGGTTCTTTGTCTTACTGCATGGGGCAGGAAAGTCAGCAGTATGGGAAATAGTGAGCACAGAATTTTGAGTCAGAGTTCCCAGTGTTGAGTCCTGGGTCCATCCATCCTTTACTACCTGTGCAATCTTGGGAGATTCATTTCCTCTGTCTGAGGGTTTTGAAACTCTCAGTTTCTTTGTCAGCACACAGGGTACATAGCACTATAACTTAACTGATTGCAGTGAAAATATTATCTAAGGAACAATGTGTGGAGTGCTATATAAATGCTCATTATTAATTTTCATACTATTTATAATATTTCAAATTCATTCTTATTATGGCAAATGTTTTAAACCTTCCAGATTCAGATTATTTATGTATTTTTAACAAGCTTTCTGATTGGAGGCTGGAGTATCTGCACGAAGTTGAATGCTCTCAGAGCAAAACAAAGTCATCTTGTATAGCCTCCTTATGCTGAGTCTTTTTCTTGACACTGACAAATCTCTGGTTGCCAAAGTGTACGCAAGATTAATGCACTTGGGCAAAATAATAACATAATAGAAGCATCTCACTTTGGATGGTGCCTGGCAGGCTCTCAATACAATGGTCGAATGAACCTTCTTTAGGGATAAGATGAAGGTCTTTTTTGGTCAAGGCTTTCATGGGAAGACAATTTATCAGTCAATTTCCCCCAAGTTAATTTTTAATCCAATTTCCCTGACAATATCCTAATAAATAAGAATGGTTTTGTATTAATATCCCTGAAGCCCCATACCAAGCCAGACTTTGCAACACAATCAGGTATTATGGGCCACATTTTCCTCTTAAAAGTCAAAGGACCTAAATAGGCACTTTTCGAAGGAGGACATTCAGAAAGCCAAGAGACATATGAAAACATGCTCAAAGTCACTAATCATCCGAGAGATGCAAATCAAAACAACAATGAGGTACCATCTCACACCTGTCAGACTGGCTATCAACAAATCAACAAACAAGTGCTGGCGAGGATGTGGAGAAAAAGGAACCCTTGTGCACTGCTGGTGGGAATGCAGACTGGTGCAGCCACTGTGGAAGACAGTATGGAGTTTCCTCAAAAAGTTAAAAATGGAACTCCCATTTGACCCAGTGATCCCACTTCTAGGACTATATCCCAAGAAACCAGAAACACCAATCAGAAAGGATATATGCTCCCCTATGTTCACAGCAGCACAATTTATAATAGCTAAGATTTGGAAACAGCCTAAGTGCCCATCTGTAGATGAATGGATTAGAAAACTGTGATACATCTACACGATGGAATACTATGCCGCTATAAAAAAGAAGGAACTTTTACCATTTGCAACAGCATGGATGGAACTGGAGAGCATTATGCTAAGCAAAATAAGCCAGTTGGAGAAAGATAAATATCACATGATCTCACTCATATGTGGGATATAATGATCAACATAATTTGATGAACAAGAATAGATCCAGAGACAAATGGCAGGGGAGGTCTGGAGGGCGGGGGCTTAGAGAGCAACCAAAGGACTTGTGTGCATGCATAACCGATGGACACAGACACTGGGGCAGTGGGGGCTTGCCCGGGGTGGGAATGGCTGGGGGGCAGGGGCAATCAGGGAAAAAGGAGACATATGTAAAACTTTAAACAATGATAATTTTTAAAATGTAAACTTGTCTACCCTGTCTGGTGCAGCTCAGTGTTGGAGCATTGGCCCACAAACCGAAGGGATGCAGGTTCCATTCCCAGGGAAGAGCACATACCTGGGTTGCAGGTTCAATCCCCAGCACCAGTTGGGGCATATGCAGGAGGCAACCAATTGATCTCTCTCTTTCTCTCTCTTTCTAACCTATCCCTCCCTCCTTCCCAGTCTCTCTAAAAATCAATGGAAAAGATATGCTTGGGTGAGGATTAACAAAAAAAAAATGTTTTGAAGGTCAACTAGTCTAAATATATTGGTACTACTAGGTATCTGTTTAGTAGCTTTGCTAAACAGTTCAAATGTAGTAGTCTTTTACATATCATTATAATAACATTAAAAAAATGTGTTTGTGAGATAAATCATTGAGTATATTTTCCCCTAGCAGATTTTGGAATTCTCCTAAAATAATAACATGAAGAGCCATGGAAGATGATTGAGATAGCTAGCAGACCAGAGTTGGCACTAGTGAATGCCAACTAATACAATTTTTATGGAGCAAATATATTCTTTGACTGTTTTTGAAAATGAATTGCAGAAACTGAAATATAATTCCTTTTTAGGCAATTTTTGTAACTCTATGAGATTTAGAAAGACAAGAAAAAGCTCTCTGACATCTGGGCTTTCCCTACCTTCCTATCAGTTCCAGGGTCTGCTGCTCTGCCCTCATTGACCATGTGCTTCTTATTTGGTCTGGTGTCTGAGAGCTGCCTTTTCTACTTAAAACGTATGTCAGCTACCCTGCTTTCATAGTGTCTCTCCCACCATTAGCCCCTGCCTTACATAGCTCTGTGTTTTTATGGTTCTAACAGTTGTGTATATTTCTTACTCAGACTGTTAAAAAGGAACAGAGGTTTAGCAGACTGTGGCAATAGGAAAAGAGCCTGAAAATTACAGGGGCAGAAGTTGAAAACACTGTATGTTGTTTTTATGAAAATACGAATTGCTAAGAACAAATTGTAAAATGCAGATATATCTTAAACAGAGAAGTCCTAACATCATAATATTAAATTTTGGCAGTTATGCATGGTTCATCATTATTTTAACATTCAATTATATTAATGGAAGTGATTTTCATATACATTAGATTCCATATGTAGTCTGAAAGACCTGTACATATGGAAAATGGAAATAAATCTTTCTCCTGGAAAGAAATAGACAGTGTTTTGTTCTGGTGTTGGTATTGTTGTTGTCCAGGTTGGTGGTGATGGTGAGGTAATTTTTGTTTCTATTTTTTATTAGACATGAATGTGCTGCAGAATTAGATGTAAACTGAATTCCAAACATACTCTCAGATTGAAATAACTTCTTGGTTATCTGTCTAGATTTTTACTTATGTAAATATATCATTGATACTTTAAATAATTTGGAAATTGAGTTAAATATAGTAAAGTCAATACAAAAGGCAAACTATGCCGAAACCGGTTTGGCTCAGTGGATAGAGCGTCGGCCTGCGGACTGAAAGGTCCCAGGTTCGATTCCGGTCAAGGGCATGTACCTGGGTTGCGGGCATATCCCCAGTAGGAGATGTGCAGGAGGCAGCTGATTGATGTTTCTCTCTCATCGATGTTTCTAACTCTCTATCTCTCTCCCTTCCTCTCTGTAAAAAAATCAATAAAATATATTTTAAAAAAAGGCAAACTATACTCACAAGAGATATTAAAAATATTTATATGTTTCTTTGCAGAATAAACCATAGGAATATGAATATCATTTATATGGCACAATATTTCATGTGGTTCTTACATCAACAATCTTAAAAAAATAAAATAAAGTTTCAGACATATCATTTGCCCTAAAAAATATTTGTTTTAGTGGCTGTATGCAAGGCTAGATGACTGAATGACTCCCAGTAAAGAAACAAAATCTCAGAGAAATTGACTTGTCAGAAATGGCACACTAATGCATCTTAAGATCCTAGCCTTGAACACAGGTATTTTGACTCTAATTTCATTGTGCTTTGACTGCCCTATTATTCTCTTTCCAACAATTGACATTGACTTTCATCTAATCTTCTCTTCTGCTGTGCACCTGATCTATTCTGGGCAGGTAAAGTCTGATGCCATTTTCAAGTTTATTAACCACATATGGCCATTAATTCATAGCATTTGCTCTTTGATCTCTGGACAAACTGGACAGTGGGAGACATAATAGGGAAGAGATGCACTGAAAGCTGTGCAGACAAATTAGGAGAGAAGAAAATAGGGAGTACTTTCTAATTTGAATAGAATCAAAGAAAAATACTGTATTCATCTTCAGATGGTCCTGGGGATTCCACTAAAAGCAATAATACCATTAGCAATTCTGGTTTTCCTCCTTAAAGAACAAAAAATCTTTGGACCTATTCTGGACCCAAGGTTCTCAACCAGAAAGCTCTGTTTAGTTGGCGGGCGGGGGGGAGGTGTAGAATGTAACATTCCAAATTGCACTCAATTATTATTAAATATTATAAACTTAAGTTTGCAAAGAATTTAATGTAAGCAAAAGTTAGAGTCAATTCAAGGTTATCCCTACAATAAAACCACCCTTCATGTACATCTCAATATTACTGCTCAAGGCTTAAAAGTTGAGTGGACTAACCATTGAAATTCTGTGAATTGCTTAGAATCCAAAGCTTATCTGGGTGTGTCTAGGGGAAGATTGAAAGCTTGACAATACTCCCCTAGACAGATGGATCTAACCTGCTGAAATATTGTGCACACATTTCCCAAAACCTGTAAAAAAAAGTATGTAGGCATTTACTAGAATCACTGATTTCCCAAAGGGTGAGAAAATGCGAAAAAAAAAGCAACATTTAAATACACTTAGTTGCTCTGGACAATTAACCCAATGGATCAAGAGGGATTATTCTTGTATAATCATCTTGCCAGATATTGGCTGGAATTTAAAAATAAAGTAAACCTAAATAACTAGGAAATGTCACACGTATGTGAATTCCAAGTTACATATTAATTCCATTTTCGTCAGTGTTCCTTAGGTATGCTCAGAGTGGTGACATTTTTTTTTTTTTGTAGTCAAATAAAGAATGGTTTTTCTTAGACAAGGAATTCCATCATTTCTGAACTTTTACAACTGTGTGCTCTACCTATCATTTTCATATGCTTCCTTAACCAGCAAATGATGTGGTAAAATTGTGGGTAGCGGCAGCATGAAGAACAGAACCATTTTAATTTCTCCCATCTGGCATATTAGCATTAATAAAAGATGTTGAAAAAGAGAAGCCTTGAAAGGCTTTCACCTTTTGATTTAACAAGATAATAAGGAAAGCTTGCAATCTGCCACTAAATATAACCGATTAGAATAAGAGTAAGTATAATGTGATGATCACCAAGATTAACCTTTGAGACAATTTTAAAACCCTGTTGATTACAATACAATCATGTCAAGACTAGCACTGAAACTGTTGTTGTTGCTTTTTAGTACAAATATAATAGAAAAAATTCCATTTCATAGTAATATAGACTACATAGATTATTAGAACCAAAATTAAGATACCTACAGCTGCCTACCCGTCAAACTGACCCTTACGGATCTCTCTCTGTATAGGGTTAGTTGTCAATAGTATTACTACTAAATCATTGCATTACTGGTTTAGAATATGTATGACATAATACTGTTTGTACATTTATATATTTATCTGTTTCACCCAGTTTTGTTGTTTTTATACCACTTTCCGCTTGCTAACACCTCATTAAAATTTTTGCATTTACCTTGGGTTTTTGAATGGACAAGGGGGAAGATTTTACTTACCCTGGCAGTTTCTCAATTAAAATGAGATTTGGGGATTATATCCTTCCTCACTGGAAAATTACCTGAGTAGTTAGTTCAAGTTTTTCATAGCTTTGTTGGCTGATTTTTTTTTTTTTAACCACGACTGCAGTTCAGAAGAACATTGTAACTGACAACTACATAGAGTAATAAAATGAACAGCTCACAAAGGAGTTTAACAAATATGATCTCAATTCATTTCTTCAAGTTTCTCTTGACTATGCTTCAGATGAGGTATTTCAGGTAGTTATCTTATAGGATGAGAATCAGGCTGGGAATAAAATTTTGTTTATAAATATGCTTTTTACTTATACAGATTTATAATAGAGTCAATGAGGTCATCTGCTCATTCTGATATCAAGATGCACCTAGAAAAACAAAGACAGGCCTGGTTACATAGCCATACCCATGTTAATCACTGCCTTAAGTAAAAGCAGTTTCGTTTTGCTTATTTGAGGCAGAATTTGGCAATGTGCTGTATAGGGCTTAGAACTGAGTACCGGAGGATGTTTTTAAGCTCTCCTTAGTGCAAATTTTAAGTACCTATAGAGCAGGGAACTTATTTATGTAATGAATCCCTAAGCACATAGGGAGTCTACAAAGAGTTGTTAGTTTAGTTTTGGCACATATGGCATCCAATCCTAAAGGCCACTTTTGTGTTACAAAGACGCTAATAAACCTGTAGCATTCACAATGGATATATACATGTTGTATAATCATCTCTACTATATATCCTGTTTAATTTCTCAATTGAAAGCAACTGTGTATATTTAGAAGCCCAAAGCAAAAGCAATAGAGACTGAAGAACAATAATGGACATTCTGTGCACAGAATGAGGCCTGAATGTGGTCCATAGGAGGAATGATAAATCCATGGTAATCAAGGCAGATTTCTATTTTTAGACAATCTCAATTGATCAAAACCACTTGGCTAGCATTTTTTTAATGAAAGAAGCCAACCATAAAAAATTCCCACTTACTCTTCATGGTTGTAAGAATGTGCAATATAGTATGCCTAAACCACTGAAAATTTGGAAAAATAAGCAGTATAATTCTTAATTTATTCTTCCTATGGAGAAAGCAAGGGATTTGGGACCATGCCTTTCATCTAAGAAGAAGCATAATTTCCTGTCTACTATGTTTAGTATTATTTTCAGTGATCCCAAAAGTAAGCACATCTCTTTTTTATTTCTTTTTAAAATCTAAAAATCATTGAAAGCTGAATTTCAAAGATGCACAGAATGAACCACATGTGTTAACAGCCCTGAGTACTATATGGCAGATGAAAAGATTCACGTGTATTATGAAATCCTTTAATTTTCTTTCTTTCAATTTTGTTAATAAAGAATACTAAATATGCTAAATAGTATATTATTACAGCTTTTTAAAAATATATAAATATTGTATTTCTTTTGAATACATAGAATTAATTTTGATAAGAAGCATTGGTAAATATCCTAAAGCTAAAGAATATGAGCAAACACTGCTTTCAATATTTCAAAGATATTTTAAATATACCATTGGAAGAGAAAAAAATTTAATTACCCTTAAGCTTCCATCTTTTGCAAAGTAAAGAATACTTGATTCAATGTTTTCTAACCAAAATTATTAAAAATTCTTCAATGGGCACTTATTTTCTATGGATCTGTCCTCATAGCAAGTTTTTCTAGAAAATTGAAATTCCCTTGATGATGAATTTTTCAAGAATTATATATAACTCTAAGACAGTTTCTACAATGTGGATAAATCACAAAAGTAAACTCTGTTTACTTGTATGTTTATCACACTGCATGAATGGCTTTGTTTGTTTATTTGTGTTTGTTAATCCTCACCTGAGATTATTATTTTCATTAATTTTTAGAGAGATTGGAAGGGAAGGAGGGGGGGAGAGAGAAACATCAATGTGAGAGAGACACAGCTATTGGACACATCGATTGGTTTCCACCAGCATGTGCCCCAACTGGGACTGGAGCTAGATTGAATCTGCAACCCAGGTACCTGCCCTAGACCAGGAATTGAACCCATGGCCCTTCCATGCATGGGTCGGCACTCTATCCACTGAGCAACACCAGCCAGGGCAGAATGGCTTTGGTTTTGTTGAGAAATGCTGGGCTGTTGAATTCAAGGTTTCCACTTTTATTTCTCCAACCAATGGATATAGATGAATCACTAATAATTCATCACCACTACTGGAAAAGTAATACAGCAAATATTTCATATTAATTCCATATTACCAGTATATATCAACTTTGTATATGGAAAATAATATGAATAACTTCCTTTATATCAAATACACTTCTAAATTTTTATTGAAACAACAACCATACCAAAATATAAAGCCAATACAACTCATCTTGAAATACAAATCAATATATAGCTTTAAAAAGTTCATTTGTGTCAAATCTTGTTTTTTAAACACCATACTCCAGAAAGAAAGAGAGGGGGAAATAAAGGAAGGAAGGAGGGAAGGAAGGAAGGAAGGAAGGAAGGAAGGAAGGAAGGAAGGAAGGAAGGAAGGAAGGAGAAAGGGAGAGAGAGAGAGAGAGAGAGAGAGAGAGAGAGAGAGAGAGGAGAGAGAGAGAGAGAGAGAGAGAAACCTGGTGTTCTTGGAGAAATGGCTAATCCTAGAGCTGAAGCAAGGAAAATATAAGGTAGGCCTGTAGCATCTTGTAGTACTAGAACAAAAAACCTAAAGGCCAAAGCTGGAACAATTTGATCAGTAAAATAATGGAGTATTGAATTACGGCCCAATGTATAAAATAAATATCCATGCATCACACTTATATAAATAGATGGTTGAATAAAGTTATTCAATGTAAAGAAGAGACAAATCATTAAATTCCAAATAATATATGTAGATTGTCCCCTCCAAAAGGTAAAGCTTAATTTCCCTTCTCTTGCTTTTTTTCTCTTTTTCCCATCCAAAAGGCACTTTTCTCAAAGCTTTTAAAAATTCTTGTTGATGTATTTCTTCATAATGAATTTGAATCTTGCACGTCAGTGCTTACCACATAGTAGTCACACAGTAAACATGTGTTGGATGAATTTCGTGAATGAATGAAAAGAGGTGAATCTTGATTTTCCCTCTCCACCAATATGTAGAATGCTAGTTGTACTATCCTAGTCTGTGGTCGGCAAACTGCGGCTCGCGAGCCACATGCGACTTTTTGGCCCCTTGAGTGTGGCTCTTCCACAAAATATCACGTGCGGGCGCACATACAGTGCAATTGAAACTTCGTGGCCCATGCACAAAAGTCGGTTTTCGGCCTGGGCAAGTCTGTTTTGAAGAAGTACTGTTGATATTTGGTGCTGTTGACTAATGAGTTTGCCGACCACTGCCTAGGTTATAAAACCATTAAATACAACCAATTAACTACCCTCAAAACATTTATAAATGCTAATTTCGAAGTTCAATTGAAAAAGTCAAATTTATACAAAAACCTGCTCTCACATCTTCTTCAAACTCATTGTATTTTAAGTGACTTCTTTGTAAAGCCAAACTGCAATTAGAATGCTTGAAATACACTGTCTATGTTTGATTACTGTTATCGATTAATGCTGACAACATTCAACAGCATTGCTTAAATTTCACAGAGTCTAGCAAAGAGAAAAGAATATGTATACATCTGGCTAATTCTCTGAGTTATAAATTTACAATTAAAATTTGACCAAGCTTTAGATACTTAAGAGCTTAATTGACCATGTAATTCCAAAACACGGTACAAGGATTCTATTATAGAGAACGCATGGTTATAGGTACATAGCTTAATGATGACAAATTCTGCACATCAAATTCTACTTTCATTTAATTTTTTTCAAAGCTTACCCTTAAATCAGTGACATAATCTTTTAAAACATACCATATGTCTTTTCTTTTGTAGCACATGTTTAAAAGTAGCCTTAATTAGAGCTGGTGCATTCTTTGGTTTCTTCACTGCCACTTCTCTTATCCTGTCCAGCATTACAGCTGTTACCCCTGCACTTTTGTGCAAGTTGGAGATCAAGTTAGTAAAGAGAAGGTTCTAGAGTCTAGACAATGCAGAAAATCTAAGTGGCTACAATAAGGCATCAATTAGAATCACACCATGTATTCACTATTCCTTTAAGGGAATAACATAAAAGTTCTTATTTTTTGTTCATAGTAGCAAATATTTGTCAGATACAAATGCTCTCTTCATTGGTGAATATAAGGGACCACATTAAATATCCAGAGAAGGGAAATAAGGAATAAAATAATTCCTGAATTGTGACCTTCTATTTCTTATTTTGGTCCAATGAGCCAATATCCATGGTCCCACAATTAAAGGATTCTGCAAATATCTAAGGCTGACAGTCCCATGTGGAATTGCAAAGCTTGTTTTGTTTGCTTCTTTAACATCTGGTTTAATATGTCTCATTCCTTTTCTCCTCATCTAGAAATTTTCAACCGTTTTAATTTTAAAATAAGATGATTCCTCTTGCTATAGAATAATTTATTCAGCCTGGCTTCTTAAATTGTGTCTTCTTTTATCCAAAGCCTTAAATTCCAGCTATGCTTGAGCCTTGGTTCTTCTCCCTTCTTTGCCTTTCTAGACAATCCTATAGACCAGTGGTCGGCAAACTCATTAGTCAACAGAGCCAAATATCATCAGTACAACGACTGAAATTTCTTTTGAGAGCCAAATTTTTTAAACTTCAACTATATAGGTAGGTACATTGTTATTAACTTAATTAGGGTACTCTTAAGTCTTAGGAAGAGCCACACTCCAGGGGCCAAAGAGCTGCAGTTTGCCAACCACGGCTAGACACTAATAAACTCTTTACCTATAACTATCCAAAATGTCATCAGTTCTCTATAACCAATCCCCATCAACTATGCTTGTGAAAAAAAACTTAAAAATTAAAATGTAAAATAGTCACAATATACAACAGTATTTTAATTGTTTCTTCTTAGAAACAATTGTTTCTTCCTACTATATTTAGACAGCAGGAATCACTTTTGAATAACATTGTTCAAAAAATAGTTAGTAAGCACCTGCGATTTGCATCCTAATACTACAATCATGTTACATTTTGCTAATGAAATCCCTTCCCAACTCTCAAGGTAGTCTTTCAAAACCATCATCAGCCTCAGCCATGTCAGTGACCTCACACTCCTCCCTTCATTATCACTTGCTTCCAGCTAAGCCCAGACATTGAGGCTATTAAGGCTAAACTCTTTTTACTCAATATCTCCCTTCTCTTCATAGCCTCAGCCTACCTCAAACATGCATCTGTAAATATGTCTACAGGGGTACTCCCTCCCTCTTTTCCTCCCTCCCTCCTTTTTTTTCCTTCCTTCCTTCCTTCCTTCCTTCCTTCCTTCCTTCCTTCCTTCCTTCCTTCCTTCCTTCCTTTTTCAGATCTCAGGTTGGCTCCTTATAAATTGAAATATTGCACTGTCCCTCTGCATTGCTCCATATATTTTTACTTTCTCCTAATCAGCTTCTACTCCTCAGAATAGTTCTTCCAAACATTTAACCTCTACATGCAATTACTCCCTTCACCTCAATTAATAACTCAGACTTCAGTGAGGAATGACAGCTATCTGAAATGAAGTTCAGGTGTTTGGAATGGTTCCTGGTTTTGGAAGCTGGTGTTGGAAGTACCAACATCCCTATTTTGGTACTTAGGTTTTACTAAACTCTTTCTGCTCTAAGGGGTAAAGATATGATTCTTTCCACTCACCTAGAATAGTCATCACATTTCCTCCTCCCTTATAAAGAATCATTATCTTTTTCCTGTATGCTCAAACTCTCCTTCTCTACTCTCTCCATTCCTTCCACCTCAAATACTCTCAGATAACCCATCCTCTCCTCCCACCGCTCTGCAAAAACAAAGCAAAACAAAAACTTTCATCTTGATCCTGAATCTTTTTCAGGTTACAACTATATTACCATTCTCGTTTTCATGACAAAATTTCTGCATCAGATTTTTGGACATCTTTCTTGCCTCCATTCCCTCAATCCAATATCCTTTGACTTTTGCCACACTACTCAACACCTCCTGATCTTGCAAAGTTTAGCACCAGCCTTCTAACTGCTGAATCCTCATGAACTCTCTTCTTCCTCACAAATTTTCCCTCCTAACTCTTTTTCTAAGTCTCTGACTCTATTTTCCTTCTTTTTTTTTCTACTCCTAGTTTGCCTACCTCTGAAATTCTTCAAGATTTTATCCTCTTCTCACTTTGTACATTGTCAGGAGCAAGATATTCTGACACAGATATTTTAGAGAAGCCATTTGACACAGCCACTTCAACTCTGTGATTTTGAAGTCATGGATAATAATCCCTCAAAAAATTAGTAACAGTTAGCTTTTGAGAAATTCTCAATTCTAATCTCCCCACATACCAAATAGACACAATGTAATTGTTTCATTCGAGAACTCTATGAATGAAAATGCAGACATCAAATTAATCGGTCAAATGTTTTCTTCACACCCTGGTAATCTAATTTTACTAAACATCCTCCCTGTGGGATTATGATTTAGCATCTATTCACCAGACTTCATCTGTCTTTGACCTTAAGGCCTATGTTTTTAATACTTTCCTGAACATGTCTACATAGATGTTCTACTGGTTCTTTTAAAACAACAAATTCTAAATGGAATTCATTTTCTTCTCTTTTTCAGGTTGAGAGTCCCCACTGTAACCCTCTCTTGGTTAACAGCACTGAGAAAAGCCCAGTCACACAAATCAGAAACCCAAGAGCCATCTGTAATTTCACTTTATACCCTTTCCAACAGTCAATGGCTCACTAAATTTAGTCATTTATGCTTTCCTTAAAAGTCTGTCCTCAGTGTATGGTTACAGTTCAAAGCTCTCAGCATCTTTGGATGTAGCAGGCTCCTAACTGGTTTCTTACTACAATTTGACTATCCTTCAATCCATGTACTATGCCAGAGGCAATTTCCCAAGAGCAAATATCTGCTTAAAAGTGTGAACAGTTTCCTACAGGCTATAAGAATATTCTCCTTGTCTCTTCAGAGTCCTTATTTGCCACTCCCTCATATGCATCCTGAAATTTAGGCATTCCAAACTAAGCACAATTCTTTTAAGAAGTACAATCTTAATGGCTCCCTGTCTTTGTAGATGCCCTTATTTCTTCCTGCCTGTATCTAATGAACCTCTAATTAGTTCAGTATTCTAATTGTACTTTTAATACACTTCCAGGAGTACATGTCTCGTACACTATTGCAATCATTTTTTAAAGTGTTTTCATTTTCTTCTGCTAAAGTTGTTTAAGGCATAATGTCTTCTTTATATCTGAATATCAAGTGCATAGCGGAGTCTGGACATCTGGTACTCAAAAAAATTTTGGTGAATTTTAAATAAAGGCAATCGCTATGCATATTTGGATAGTATACATTTTTTTAAATTGTGTTTCTTTTAGAAAATAAAAAGTCTATGGAGGAGAGGGGTGAATATATGTGTGTTACTTAATTTTGAATCAAGAGCAACCTTGGATGGTACTAGATTTGGGGCATCAAAAATAAGCTCTTTCAATCACATTCTTATTTTACTACTCTACTTAAGATTAATGTCCCTTATGTTCTAACATTTTATCTGTGAATTCAATCACTGGAAATACAACTTACTTTTTAAAACTCTCTTTTAAAAACCCATTGACTTCTTCTAAGCAATACAAGCATAAAGGGAGAAAATATGAGCAAAGGAACAATCTGATTTTTTAAAAATAATCATGATGAAAGAGTTTTCAATGTGGTTATTAACTCACCCACAGAGATTGTTCACTAATTTAGGATTTTTAAAAGTTACAAAGAATTAAGCCTTCCATTACCAAGATTTTGCAAGCATTCAGTTTTTCAATGCTGCAAAATAGACTTGATCAACTGTTTTTCCCCCATAAGGTTCTACTTTAAGACCTCCATATGCTCAGTTTTAATAATCAGCTTCCAAAACCAGGAACCATTCCAAATATGAGTTATGGAAATATTGTGCTTCTTATTAAAAACAACATGAAAAGAAATATCTGAAGCCCAGGTATCAATCTGTAAAACACATAGTGGCAGATCCATGTGAAAGGTTTGTATGAAGAATTACTGCTTAAAATCACTTTTACAGAGGCAATTTAACTCGTTTCACTAGAAGTGAAAATTGCTATGACAAATATGTCACTATGGAGGTCAAATGGTAATTTGCACATGCTAAACAGCTCAGCAGGAAATTACATGTGATCCTCGAAATCACTAGCATTCCCACCAGAAATCATTTTAGAAGACATGGAGGTCACATGGATTGTGTTAGGGATAAAACTCTTTCAAACACATGTTCACCCTCCCCCTTGGGAGGAAGAGATTGAAGATATGGAGAGATGTATGATCAAGGTGTTTGAAGTTGGAGAAATGTTGTAGTTTAGTGTAGTTATAGAAAAAGAAACTAGTGAAAAGCGTCATCAGAGACCAATAAAAAATACCTGCTTAACTTACTTGAATCTTTTGATACTATTTTATCACTTGAATCAAATGCAGTTATGCTCACATAGTTTGTTATCAAGAAAAACATGAAAAAAGAGAAAATATTACAGGGAATAATTTAAGTGAGCTTAAAATGAGTTTCTGTGGTATTTTAGCAGATTTACTTCACCTTCATGTACCTCCTACAAAAACTAAGATTTGAGCTAGTAGTCTGTGCTCCGGTGGTCTGGATGGGTATGCGATGGAAATGGAATGACATTTGGCAGTATCCTGGATTCTGAACACTGTAGTAACATTGCTTTACAGTTTTATTGTGGTTCTTTATTCCTATGATAAAGTCCTGTGAAAAATTTGTCAGGGCAAAAGCCTACAAAAGAAGCAATACTTTTTCTTTTGACAAGGACTGTATCTATAACTATCTCATCTTAAACAGTTTTTGTTTCCCATGTCTTTCCTCCAGTCTTATATAAAGACTAGAGGAGGGATCCCTCAGCACAGCCTGCACCCTCTTGCAGTCCAGGACCCCTCAGGGGATGTTCAGTGGATGGATCAGGCCTAAGCCAGCAGCCAGACATCCCTCTTGCAGTCTGGGGCTCTCGCAGTCCGGGACCCCTCGCTCCTTACTCCCCCCCTACAGTAGAGGCGGGAGAGTCTCCCGCCACCGCTGCTGCACTTGCCAGCCTCTGAGCTTGGCTTCTGCTGAGTGGCGCTCCCCCTGTGGGAGCACACTGACCACCAGGGGGCAGCTCCTGTGTTGAGCACCTGTCCCCTGGTGGTCAGTGCATGTCATAGCAACCAGTCATTCCCCTGTTCAGACAATTTGCATATTAGGGTTTTATTTTATAGGATTCCTATATCTGGACATATACTCATCCATTAATTTATTCTTAATTGAGCACCTATTTTGTCCCAGGTACTGTGCCACAGTTGTAGCCAAGATACATAATCCCTCTTCTCAAGGAGCCTTTGATTTGATGGGAAATACAAATTAAGGTGATAAATACTAAAAGAAGAAAATGGTAAGTTGCTACCGGGGCACATAGCACAGTCATCTAGCTCAATTTGAGTGATCAGGAAGACTTCCTGGAGTAAGAGACACCTAAGACCTAAATAGTGTGAGCATAGAAGTGGGGGGCAGCAGAATTCTACAAGCCCAAAAAGTACAGTATAAGATGGCCTAGCATTGATAGGCAGCCTAGTTCAATTAACACACACACACACACACACACAACACTAAATATGTTTTAATACGGCTAAAGCATGGACTTCATGGGAAACTTCTGAGTAAAAGAGAGGGTGATTCTTAGGGATTTTGCACTAAGTACAGCCTTTGGGAGCATAGACAGAATTGTGGGTGGTCTTTGCTTCTCCTTCTTGAACCATGACAACATGGTTAGGAGCTCCCCTTAACATTTGAGTGGTATGGTACCATCAGGAGAGGAAGCAGTGGAGATGCTAATAATGTTGATTGTGACAATGCTGATGAGGAGGATTTTCTTACTCTTTCCTGAGGGGAAAGAATAAAAATTGACATTAGATGATCCAGTGTGGGTAAAAGCCCAGATAACTCTGGATAGGAATCTAATTTCTTTATAGCAATAATAACTCTGCCCTTAGATTCCTAGTAGTATAGCTTGGGGACAAAGTTAATGTTTATGTAAACCAAAAATAAATTTAATAGCAGGATATAGGTTGACTCAATGACCCTTCCAAGACTAGAATATGTAAGTGGATAAAGTAATTTGAGTTCAAGCTAAGCACAGCTATTGGTTGAGAGGTGAAATTAGCCTTTAGGTTTTAGTCATTCTATTCCTGGCTCTTTAAGCCTGGGAAGACCCAGGCATATGTCCTGCTGGTTCATAAGAACAGCTACTAATTGAAACAACATTCTAGGCACTCCCACTTTCCTCACCTCATTCCATGGCTCTCAATCCAATATTCACTTATTCACTTTCTCATCAAACTGACCTTTAAGTGGCTTACTTCTGGTTTCTGATGTCATTATTTGAAAAACCTTTGACCTCCTCTTTTAGCTTTTTTTTTTTTTTTACCTTACTTTTCCCATATGGCTTTTGGCCGTCTCCACTCTCCTGAATGGGTTTGGAGCACAGCTTTTCAGAAACTCACCCTGGTCCCTGGCCACCCAGTGAACATCCAGATGGCTCATCTTCAGTGCCAGTAGTCAAGGAGTTGGGAAATCATGCAATACTTTATTCAGCATGGTCTAAAGGCATCTAAATAGTGAAAACTAAACACATGAAAACTTGACCATTTGTAAGAATCCTTGTAAAAAGGCTAAGCTATCCATGTGATCAATTTGAAAATCTGGGAGATTACTGTAGAGATTCTGCTCATGGTATCACATAATTGCTGTTTCCTGAAACAAGCTATACCCAGACTGTGTTTTTTGACCAATGAATAGTATTGCACTATAGGGTTTTAAACCAAAAGCCTGACATATTTTTAGATATTTTGATTAAGAAAAAAAATATTGGAAGGGAATGAAATCAATAGCTTCATTTAATAGTTTAGAAAGACAATTTCCCCTGGTAGGGACAAGAGAAAGTCTACTTATTGTGGCTGTTAAAACTCAAAGGTTAGATGACTGATATCAGGGCATTGTGTGGAGACTTTTACAGTTCATGTTCATGCTACCAAACTCCCTTAATCACTCCAATATACAGCTGATAAGGAACCTTAATGGACCTTTCATATCTGTACGGGAACTAGAACATACACCATGTATGGTTATGAGATTGTCACCTGTAAGTCTTTGTTCTGATAACTTAACTTCCTGTCAAGTGATGTATTACAGAAACTGCTTCCAGATTCTCATCTCTTTTATTACAATATTTTCCATGCAAAATGTCATATTTAAAAATTCATAATTTTAAAACCTTCTGAGTTATTTTAATGGAGGTTATATATTACTATATTGATTATTTTTATAAATTATATATATATATATATATATATATATATATATATAGTTGCATATCAGTAACACACACACACACACACACACACTCACATACACACATTAGATTTGTCTAGCTTTGGGGCCCTTTAGAAAAGTTATGTAGAGACTGAAGGAGCTCACATATGAACCGAGCATTAACTTTAGAAGGAACGGCAAGTATATCTTAAATGCAGTTTGTAGTGGTGTTTTTCAAATGTGTGTATACGTGCTTGTGGCTACAAAACATACGTTTATTACACTTATTACTGGATTAATTCACTGTCATTGCCCTTTTATTCTAATCAATAAATAATGTACTATTATCTGTGGATAGAAACTTTTTAATTCTTTTGCCATTAGAAGGGTCCTAGTAGCTGAAACACTTGAGAATAATTGCTGTACTGTTCAGAAATTCAAAAGGAACCAGTCTTTAGTGTTGGAAAAATTTATGAACTATTTACATATAACAGACTAAGAAATCTGCTATTTTTTGTTATGAAATGTCTATACAGAAAAAACACTTGGTTTCATAATGGTGCATATATCCCATGACTTTTAATGACAAGTTGAAATAATTCACCCCCACCCCAAATATTACAAAGTAAATATACAAATAAAGAGGAAATTATAATTAAAATTTCAGCCTCCATGGAGTTACATTAGAAATAAATGTTGGCTAAGAAACTCATGCATTGTAAGAAGCTGCTAGTCTGCACATCCAAAGCAAAAATTACTACATTAAAAATTACAGTTTCTAAAACATTTGTTTCTCATCTGGCATTAAATAAAGTTTAATTGCAAGTTGTTTTATGTCATTTTCCCTTGGGATATGTTTTTTTAAAAGATACACAGGCGGCTCATATGTACACACATCTCATTATTTCTCAGTAGGATTCATGTTTGTGCCACCTACTCGTGATTGGAAGTGCATACGCGGATGTCTCTCTGATTTACTTGTACTGGGCTTTTATAACAATTTAATTCTTACTTTGCTGCACGGTTCTGTAGGCTGTTTCAAAAGAGATTCCAAATTGCCAAAAAAACAAACCACCCAACCAAAAACCCTTAATGACTCTCAACAGTTTCTTTGACATATTTAAGCAAAATATTCTGTTCCCTTCAACAAAAAAAGCACAAAATTTTGGGTTCGGGTTCGAATTACATTTGGCCAGCAGCTGTTTATAAAATTGAGCAGCAAACAGTGCAATAATAACAGATTATATGTGGATTCTATTTCTTTCCTGGACAGCCTGTCTTGTAAATATTTGCTTTTACCATCAGCAGACGAGAGGAAAGCATTAGCCTCTCTCCGCAATTTAGAAATGGCTTAAGAGAAATTGTAAAATAATCATGCAACGACCTCCCTACTCCCCCCAAATACCCCTTATGGTTTCTTTGGTTATTCCCATGCAAAAATATCAAGAAATTCACTACATCTGGCATTGAAAAGAATCTTGTTTAGACCCTTTTTTTAATGTGCTGAGCAGAAGGCAAAATGAGCTCTGCTTCAGGCCCACAAGGCTGTAGGTCTCTGTTGAATTTGTTTGAGACCTTAACTTGACTAAGAGCAAAGACTATCTGAAAATACGTACTGCCATGATTCCTGAAAGAAAAATGGGGGCTTTTGATTAGTAGACAAGGGTAGCCACACTGCCTCCTATTTCCTGGCATTTGCTGATTACAGTTAAAACATGTCAGTGGCTTCCTGTTGCTCTTGGGGTTTTGTCCTTAACAGAGCTTGCAAGGCTGGGAGGCTCTGTCCCCTTCTCAGCTCTTCTCACCCATCTTCTATGCACCCTGCCTGCTTTTTACCGTCTATCTATGAGGGCTTCCATCTGGTTGCCGCGCCTGCCAGAGCTGCCTCCCATAGTAGTGCACAGGTGTGTCCCCCACTGGGAAGGCCTCCTGTGCCTCCTCCTCTTCTAGCAACTTCTTCCTTCCTTTTCCAGTCCGTCCCCCATCACATTCTCCTGTATTCACCCCGCGGCTCTCTCTTGTGGCACTTAACCCGGTTGTAATATTTGGTTACTTTAGGTCTTTTCCAGTGACTATAGTTTATGGGGCTAGGAACTCTGTTTGTGTTTACCATGGTATCCTACCAACAGCATGCCTGGTACATACTAAGCCACCCAAATATTTGAAGGATGACTAAAGGAAAGACTCCCACTCTATTACTTTCTATTCCAGAGCTCAGTAAATTTAACAAAACAACCCTCGTTTTCTGGTCAACATTCCTCTTCTTTGCAACACAGACTACATTGAGTTATTGTTGGACGGGTACTAGCCATTGTGTTTGCCTACATGGCCATACAAGAACAATGTATTCCTGATTTATGATGTCCTATGATGTGCCCTGTCTAAGAAAAGTTGCATACAAAAAACAAAATCTTTTCTATTCTATTCCAACATTCCATTTTGTATAAAATAAGCATAAACAACCTCCCAATGAAGGCCACTTTCCCTCAAGGTAATTTAGCAAACAATGATTCTATAGCAACAGGAAAGCACTACATTGTTTTATGAGCCTTGCCTTCATTTCTCCAGGCAGTAATATTGTGCTAAATCCTTGGGGCCTCCAGGGGCTCTCTGGCAGCTAAAAACCAGTGATTATAACCTGAAGCTGTGCAAATGCTATCAGAAAAGTCCTGTCAATCCACTTCTCCTAAGTACTTACCTTGGTTAGTTAGCAAAGGCCATCTATTTAAAATAAATAAATAAAAAGAAATGAAGCACTAATGCCATGATCTAATCTAGTGAGGAGAGATTACTTAAGTAATCATTATTTAGGAAAGGGCTCTTTCTCTTCTAGCTTAGCATGGCCTTGCATTTCCACATGTCACTCTGTCAGCCTTCCTTATTATTGTCACTGTAGTTATCAGCATGTTCCACGCATTTCTATCTTATCTTCTACCTCCCTCTCCTGGTCCTTATCCATTTGGAACCACTACCTAGGAGCCCTGGCCCTAGAGTGGCCTGAGTGGCGGCTTTTCTCAAACCAGCTGGATACGATCAAGAGAACAGAGCAGGAGCCCTTTGCCTTTCTCCCTTTGGTGCAGTCTCTTAGAAACTCCTCAGTTCACAGGTTATTGCTAATTCCTTGTGTTGGCAAAGGGGCAAACCACAGAGACAAAACTGTCTATCAAATATTTTCAAAAATTAAACATGGGCTAATAGGTTAACCAAACTTTAACATCTTTAATTTCATATTCTAAACAATAGGATCTTTCCCACTACATGGGTATAAGTGAAGTAAAATGGACTATCAGTAAATCACACTGAATCTTGAAGTTGAATAATTCTTTCATTATCTGATTTAGCTTTCACATTTCCTTGCTTCTGTACTTGCGGAAAATGGAAACAAAGATGTTTGCATGTTCAGAAAATTTCAAGATGGCCACTGTCATCTAAATTAGAATTTTGGCATGTTTCCAGTTTGTGTAGAGCCGGGGCCCTTTCTTTAATAACAATAATAACAAATGCAAACCTAAAACAGTTTTGGTCTTTCGTTTGCATTCCATCCACCTTCTTTGAAATGTTCAAACATCTGGTTTTAAGAAAAAAAAAATCAACTTCAACATGTTTGGAGAGAAAAAGGCAGCCCACAAAATAAATCAGGGTCAAGTGTTGTTATTTCATGGGTAATTATAAGGCAGTCCAATTTATTAGTAAATCTTGCATCATGCCTACTTATAGCCACAATCCTTGCAATTGTTCTTACACTCTTGTTGGAAAGTGGCTAAATTATAGTATTTAGAAAAATTTGGGGCCAAATATCATGGAGAAGAATGCCATGTGGTCTCTTCATACCTTGCTTCCCTAAGTTTTTCATCTTGCAAGTAAAATTGTGTCTTTGTTTAGTTCATTTTTCCAATTAATTCATGAATCTTTACCAACAGTTACTTGGAAACAAAAAGACGCCCACAATAAATTATTGAAAAGAAAATGCTTGCTAGTTTAATTGAAGAGCAGATGGTTGGCTCAAAGGGTCTTCTTACTGTGTTTCAATAGTGCAGCACGGAAGAGGGGCACATGTTGCAGTGAGACTGTGAAGCTAACACAAACAACTTGGAGGAGGGTGAGGCTCATCATTTGAGAAAGCCAACTACTTTGAGACTTTAATTACAATTCAAGAAGACTCTTCAGCCTCTCTTCTCAAGCAAAAAGGTTGACAAGGCATCTTTAAACAAGTCTTTAAGAGAACACAGACCCTGGATAAAAACATGGAGTGCAACGTTTTTAGACCAGGCAATACAAAGAAGTGAAGCAAAGTCAGCTTCACGTTTCTCTAATATCCCTGCAGATTCATAGTAGTTTTACACCTTCAGGATATGCTCACTTATTCACCAACTAATGAATGGTTTTCTGCTTCTCCAAAGGACCGGAAGTGTCAGTGTAACAGCCAATGAAACAGATCCATCTCCTAGTGCTCAAGTTATTTTTTAAATATTTTTTTTATTGATTTTAGAAAAGAAGAGAGAGGGAGAGAAAGATAGAAACATCAATGATGAGAGAGAATCATTGATCGGCTACCTTCTGCACACCCCACACTGGGGATTGAGCCAGCAACTCCGGTATGTGCGCTGACCGGGAATCAAACCGTAACATCCTGGTTCATAGGTTGACGCTCAACCACTGAGCCATACCAGCCGGGTGTAAGTTACTTTTTCTTTCCCTGTTTTTACCAGTCACCCAGCTTAAAATATATTTATATTGAAGACTGATACCCCAATATAACAGAATTGGTTTAATTGTGAAATTCAAGAATTAGATTAGGAAACCATATTTAATGGTTTTCTTTCTGGAAAATTTGTATTTATAAAGAAATTGTTTAACCTTTTTCCTCTCTGTCAAATAGATTATATTCAGCATCAAAGACAATTTATTCCTGTTATTATTTTTTAAAAAAGGAATTTAGACAATATCCATCTGATGCTAGATATCTGGATGGGAATTAAGATATTTGGTTAGATACAAAACCAAAACAAACCCATGTGTATTTTCCAACTCTAAAATTCTGCTTATATTTAAAAATAAATTATCTGACAATTACCTGGACAATTGCCAAAAAAATCTAGAAGTGAATAAAATCTGGGTAGATAGTATAAATTCTTTAAATTAAAAAATGCTCATAGTTTTATTCATGAGCCTAATCACTGACCATCAACCAGAAACTACATTTTCCTATTTCACTTAGAATTCCAGTAGACCTGGCTATCTCAGTTGGTTCCTATATTGCAGTAATTTACACACTGTGATTAGAAGAGAAAAAATACTTGAGGTAGGAATGTCATTGGCAAAAAGAAGTGACAGTTGGCAACAATAAAATGGCAGAAAAGCTCTTAAAAAACTCAAGAACATTATAAGGTGTGTGGAGGGGGGGCGGTCTGCCTAATGTGGGATCAAAGGCTACACACCCAAGGGCTATTTATTGTTTCTCAAACACTCCTGGTAATAACAATCACTGTGAAGGTTTGTTAAACACTCAGCTTCTCTATTTCTTCTGTTGAGAACTATGACTCAGTGTGTCTGGGTTAGGACAT
This sequence comes from Myotis daubentonii, assembly GCF_963259705.1. Classification (NCBI taxonomy): domain Eukaryota; kingdom Metazoa; phylum Chordata; class Mammalia; order Chiroptera; family Vespertilionidae; genus Myotis; species Myotis daubentonii. Next base: position 67,039,978 of record NC_081843.1, read on the forward strand.
TTGGATCCATACTTAAATAATGTTTGGGAAACCCGTCCTCCAGACTGTAAGAGCTTGCAGCCCTAAGACATTAAGAAGAGGCTTTATCATGGCCGCATTCTCTGTTAAATGGTAGTTTAGCCCTGTTATTTAATATTTCTATCAATAATGGGTTGCTTCAAAGGGTAAGTATCAGTAGGTATAAGATTCATTCCTCTGCAACTGATCATTCTCTGTCAAATTGCTCATTGAGAGAAGGTGATATGCAGATAGCCATCCTCAATGAAGACAGATGGTGGGGTTTTGAATGGCATGATTTGGACTAAGCTTGAATTCTTTACAGGTAGCATTGTTGAGTAGAGAGCAAGTACCTATAAAAAAACATTATTTTATTAGGATTATATTACTATATTCTCAAAGGTATTCAGTAGTTAGATATGACTCAATGAATTCATTATCTAGATTCTAGTCTAGAGGGTTTTAAAATGCATCTTAATTCAAAAGTAAAAAGTTGCTAATAACATCAGTACATGTGTAAAAGAGCACTGTTACTGAATTAAAGTATTTTCTCAGAGTAAAAAACCATTTGTATTGCAGCATTCTGAAGTAGGTAGAATTTCAGCTGACATAACCTTTATTTATATGACTATGGAATTGCTAAAAACATCTTTCAGGATTTCATCCCCTCTTTCAATGAAGATTTTAATTAACACTGACTTCTCTCAGTCTCCAATCCTGAATCTCCAAGGGGCTTCCATATCCACTTATATGACCTGCCTGTTCAATAATCTTGGCTTTTAATTCCTCATCTTCAATATCAGTGTGACCTTTATCTATAAGCCATGTCAGCTATCCTGTTTCATTGCTTCCCATCTGGTCTTGTTATAACTCCAAACTTCTAAGGTATCAAATTCAATCATCCCACTTTGTAATGTTTGGGTTTTATGCTTCCTGTTCATCCATTTACTTTTTTCTACCACACAGTTTCTGGGAATGTGGGAACTTCTGATCCTTTGTCTCTCCCATCTTTCCTTCTGAACAAGTCCACTTTTGTTTTCACATCTTTTCCAACCCAACTTAGATGTGCTGTCCATTCCTTTAATTATCTTGCCCTCTTGTCTTTCTAGCACAACTTTTATGAAAAGTCTCAATGCTAAATTAATCTAATTGGGCCAATCCTAGATCAATGCAGTTCCACAGCTTGTGAAAATTAAATGAACTTGAAGGTATATGCCACTCAATATTTATGATCTCAAAAATCAATGTCCACTTTGACATATATCTCTTCTCTGCCATATGGGTAAATATATTTAATGAGTTGTATACTCACTGCCTTTATAGCTCACCTTTACTTACACTTGAACTTAAATATCTTGGCTTCTGCTTCTAAAACTCTGATGAATTTGTTCTTTCCAGGTTCACAGATATATTTCTTTATTATTAATGAAAGTAGCACCAACAGCTGGGTCTTCAGTAAACAGTAGCAGCTTCTAGTGCAGGGGTGGGCAACCCCTGGCACGCGTGCCAAAGGTGGCACACCAGTAACTTTTGAAACCCTCTCTTATAATCTTCCATTTACAATTTTTTTCTTGATATCGACTTTTTTATTTTTCAGATAAATTCAGTGTGGGTGCATCTTAGATAAATAATTTTACATAACATGTATATATTAAAAAAATAAATGTATTTTTCATCATCATATACTGTGTTTTTGTCACTCGAATGAATTTTATTATTTCTTCAAGGTTCTTCACATACGTACACCTTAAGAGATATCAAGTAGGCATAACATGTTCTCAAAAAATTAGGGTTGGCACGCAGAAGAATTTTGAGTCAGAGATTTTGCTGGTTTTGGCACACACTCACAAAAAGGTGGCCCACCCCTGTTCTAGTGTCCATTCCTAAAGGATCTACCTGACTCTTGTTTCATAGCACCCTTGAATACTTCTTTAATGGATAATGGACAGTTTTCTTATTGTTCTCTACAAGCTCTATAGGCAGTGATTCCCAACTGCGTGCCTTGAGGTTTACACTCATACACACAAACAAACACACACACATGAACAGATACACATACACATACACATATGAACAATATTACTGCTTCTGCATTTAATTTATATATATGAATTTTACTTGGAAATATTGAATATATATATAAAGAACTGTAATTGTCATGCAATTCTCTATTTTTAAGAAATGCGTACCAGCGCAGCCAGAAGTTACAAGGATCACCTTTTGACTTTTAATCTACACATTGATGCAGTATTTACCGCTTAACCATCAGGTTGATGTGTTTTGTCAATTTGATGATCATTGATCTACATTGGTATTTTATAATTAAAAATTACTGTATAGTTTTATTAAATTTTTGTCATATATTAAAAATGTATGCTTCCTTATCCCATTTACCATGAGCAATAAATGAAAGGAAAAGTATTTTTAAATGAGTCATGTGGTTTTCAAATCATGTGTAAATAAAACTAGTAAGCAAGTAAAAAATCAGAATATTTAAAAATAAAAATGATGAATCTCAACTTTTTCTTTTTTTCAGACACACAAATAATTAGTTATTCTTGGAAAACTTAATTAAAATTACCCCCAGATTGAAAAATATGAAATTCCAATTATTTTTCATTTTTTACACAGCATTTATATAAAATATGATTCTTATTATATAGCAATATTAAGTAAATATGCTGCTAAAGATTGTTTGATGTACTGATATATAAAATGTGTTTTGATATTTTACTTAACCTTCAAGTGGTTGTTTCTTGTTATTAATAAAATAAATTATCTGATTTGTTTTGGAATATTACAAAGTTAAATCAAGAACACTTATGAAGAAGTTTTGGTCATTTTTGTAGCTTTTAAATTATATAAAAGACCATTTTTAAGGTCTTCTTTGATCAGGTATACAATATATCTTATGACTTCCTTTTAGTGTTCTATTAATATGCTATAACTTACTCATGTTTCAGCAGTCATGTAAATTTGGGATATTCTGCTCAATATTCTGGCTCCATCAAATCCACCTAATCCTTTACTAGGTAACATAGCTCTGCCTGCAAGCTTCATTTGGCCAAACTCTTTATTGCCACATTGGAGAAGCAAGCACTCTTTTCCCATTCCCCACGCCAGTGTTCAAGTCCTGTCTTTCCCTTGACTCTGGATAAAATCTCACATTCCACATTGATTTTATCCCAGAGTGTGTCTGAGTGAAACCAATTTTGCTTTCAGATAGCCTAAATTTCAAAATTTAAGAACTTGAGAAAAAAACTATTCATTTTCACTTCATTTCTGCAAATAAAATCCTAGGGACACAATTATTAGAGTTCATAGTTCTCCAAAACATCTATGTAAATTAAACTCTAATGAGGATGTCTAAGTAAATTCATTCTATAGATGTTTCCTAGAATAATGATTCTTTGGACATATTTTCTTTTAGTGTTTAAAATAAAATATTTCCTATACAAAATAACAGTCTTATTCCAGCTTTCTCTTACACTTCCCCTCTTTAATATTTAGTGACTTTAGGGTCATGTGAATGTGTGTGTATTCTTTATAATTCTTTTCATAAAGTTGACATTACATTTATAATGTTGGTTAGAGCATCTTGCTTTCATATAAAAATCTATGATCAGTAAGCTAATTGCTATGCTGCCTGTAGAATTCATTCTGGCTTTTTCCCCCTTCATTTCCATTCGTCCTTCCTAGACCTACATGATTTACAGATTCCTTCCTCCTCTCCTTAAACCAAATTGTAATTAGAGATTTAGATCCAGAAAATATTCAAATTTTCCATCAATAAGCTTCACATGGACATTTTCTTTTATCTAAAATGCCATTCTCTTTAGTCTCTGTAGTGTACAAGGTGTTGCCTAGAAAAGAATTTTGCTCAAATTATCCAAAGCCTACTTCATTTATCAAACCACTGTCCATACATCACAAAAATAAATAACAAATGGCCCCCATTGATTTTGAACTGATAACTTGGACTAAAAGTCATCAACTTCAATGCTAAGAGGCAAGGAAAATTCCCACACTCCACAACCAAACCCTGACCTGGGAGATTTGTTCTAATGTTCACAGGAAGCCGTAAATTGTAGAATACATTCTGCCCTGTTGACTCATAATTTGTAATGGAATAATATAAGGTTTACACAGCTCTGTTCTCCCAAAAGCATCTTAGGGACGCATAAGGCATCTAAAATCCTTCACAAGAAAAATGTATTTTCTCCTGACCCAAAGGCATAGTGCCACTATGAATCAGTAGTTATGTTTCCCACAGAGTGAGAAAAAATGAGAGAGCAAAAGAGAGTCAGGGAATTGATTTGTAAATTGGAGAAAGTTGATGAACTACAGTCTAGTTGTAATAACTTACTTGTAATTATTTTTAATTTTGACAACTGTCTTCAGATACATACATCAGAGCAAATTTTCCCAAGAATACATATTGCTCAAGAATATCTTTGAGATATATTCCTGGTTGGGGAAAACAGAAAATGGTATACCTATCTGAAAAGAGTTTGCTTTTTATAAACACAAGTTAGTCACTATTACCTATACAATCCCCTTGCTAAAATCTTGGGATCTCTTTTTATCTTTACTTTCAACCCTACCCTATCATCCAAAGTTAAATCTTTGAGTCCATCCCCATTAATTCACTCTTAACTTTTCATTTCTTTCCAACTCCTCCCCATCTGGTCTGGTAAAACCCTCATTATCTTTCATTACCTCTTACCCAAATTCCCTGTAACCAGCCTCCACCCATCATCCACACTGCTGTAGAAGTGTTGTTTCTGAAACAAAATTCTCTGATGGTTTCTAATTGCCTATAGGACCCACAGAATCTTCTCATAAATGAAGAATGTCACCCTTAGCAATAAAGCCTTTATATCATTTCAGACTCACATCTAGCCAGACTCCTCTCCCATCACTGCTCACTTCACCCTTTCCCTTCTCCTTCTGGAGGTGTACAATGCACATTTCTACTTCATTGGATCAATTATTCCTTTGTTCATATATCTACTATCATATTTATTGAATTGAATATAATTGTTTATTCCCCCTCAAGAGGAAAATTTCTTTGAAGTCACAACATCTGTCTAAATCATCTTTGGATTTTATTGCATATGAATCTCTTATAAATCATCATAGTAAATATTCAATAAAAATTTAAGGAATAAATAGAAAACAAAATCCATGTTTAAAAACTGTGATGTTGTTGTACGTAAGAAAAATAATCTTTGAACATTCTCATCTTCTTTGTCTCTCTCACCCCAAACATCTCTCCACCTTTTCCAGAACATGGTCTCTGGAAGCACCACCAAGCTTTAACTTCCACCATTGCGAGCTGAATATTATACTCAAGATCCTGAAATATTCCCCCAGTTTCCTTCATTTTGCCCTGAGATTTATTTCCCTATAAAGATACAATCTGCACATTAATTAAGTATCTTGCCATTTACATTGATATTTAAAATTTTTCATCTAAACAAAGAAATAGGAGCTTTTTCTCCCTATTGATATTGACCTACAGGCTAAAGAATGGCCATTTGTAGACAGGCACCTACTTACAGACACTAAGACACTTTAAAAAAAGAGCCACTTGGCAAGCTTTTAACTACAATAAGCCAACTGAACAAAATAAGGCCCATTAGCAGACCCATGCAGTAATCAGGCCTGTAAGTTATTTTGTTTTGATGACTTTTACAGTTGGAGAAACAGCCAGAGTAGCTTTGACTTTAACAGTTTAACTTATTTCAACTTTTCCAAATCATATCTATCAATCGATAGCCTAACAGTTCTAGACTTTTTGAATAGTTCTTTCATATTCCAATCAGCCTGTTTATAGAGACCATTTGCACTCATAGGCTCTAATACAAACAAAGTTAATAAATGTGCAATTCATTCCATTGAGATATTAAGTCTATTCTACATTTGTAAACACCAGTACCACACTGAATTCTGTTGACTTAAAGCATGACCATCACTCTGCTACCACATGATTTTGTTTACAACTCAGGGCTCAGGGAGAACTTCCTTCAATGATGAACAGGAATGTCAGTCACCATAATCAATGGCTTTACCTAATTTACCTACATAAGAATTCTCTCAGATTCTCAATTATCCAGTGTGTTTCAAATCATCTGCCAATTCATTTCCTTTTTTATAAAATAATATCTACTCAATCTGGTTAGGGTCAGAGGTTGAATGCTTTCATTTCTCTTTTCAGTCATTTCAAAATGTGTATTCTGTGGTCTTTACTATGCATTTCAGTTTCACTAACACCCAGCCATTTTCAAATTTTAGAAAATGTCCCCCTTTCATAGATAGGGTTGAAATGCCAATAAATGCGAATATGTGAAGAGCTGACTGGAAAAGTATAAAAGATTTTAGCTTGAAGTCTTCATTTTCTCAGAAGGTTGAAGGACTTTTTTCCTCACAAATTCTGAAACGTAGTCATCCAAGTTAATTAATGGCCAGGACTGGTTAGCTTCCAGGGTCTATGTACCATCCTACCCTCCCCCATCCCTGCCCCCCAAGCTGACTGTGGTAAAGGCAACCACAAGATGCTATCCACCCCGGGCCCCACACCCTTCCACCACTCTGTAGTTAAAACTATGATCAGCAAACTAAAATTACCATGAGGCTTTTTCTTTCTTTGAGTCATTTAAAACTGGGTAGATCTGTAAATGCAATATATATATATGCATATACATCCCTTATTTTCTGATTGTTGTATAGCTATATGTGTTTATAATTCTGCTTTCTTTACTATGATGAATTTAAAAAATGAGATTGATTTGCTGATATGTCATCTCTTCTAAATGCTACACTGAATTGAAATTCTATGGTCACAAGTATAGCAAGGTATTTTTGTTTGTTTGTTTTTTAAGATCCAGGGGAATTTCTTACTAGCTCTCATTTTTTAAACCTAAAAAGCTTTAGGATTTCTTCCAAGGATAGATCCTAAAAATCTCCTGCCAAAATTGTAATTGTCATGCCAATGTGCCTGTTCTCTTACACATTATAGAATGAACTTAGTTGAACTCTGAATGAAGTTAAATGTCATGATCAAATTGTTTTATAAACAAAAGTTACAAATGAATTTGTAATTGGAGGCCATCCAAAATCAAATATGAAATAACTTAGGTTAAAAATCAATGGAAGAGGTTTGGGTAAATCTTTCTTTGATCTGTTCATTAAATAACATAAATATTTCGGGGAGACTTATGCATTAGATATGTAACTGAAACAACTATATAGCAAAGTTCTGTTTTAGAAAAAGTTGAATAATAGTGTTTTAAGAGAGAGATTATTTCTCCGTTTATGTAAATAAATGTGAATAATAATACAAATATTAAGTAATTAGCTAAGATGAGCATATCTTAATGAGAGCTGTGTCCCTACAGCAGTAATATACCGCTGTGACTTTTCTTTTCCTCTTTCATTTTACCTGACATTTTGTTATTTTTTGGTAGTTAGTTTCTGTCATACATAATAGAATTTCTAGGAAAGAACAAAAACAGTTAACTATGATGCCTTATCATTCACACCTACTATATAGATAATTAACAAAAAAAACCAATATATTTTAGTCCAACCAGGTTAGAAAAGTTTGAGTTTAAAAACATTTACCTCTTTTATATCAAGTCTAAACACTTCATATGCCATGATTTTGAAGCAAAAGACTGTACTCTTTCTTTTTGCCCAAAGTAAAATAGAGGTAGCTATCTATGTACATGCCTGATCAATTTAAAATTGTTAGTTCAATGTCTTTCCAGAGCCAAATGTCACACTGAAACTTTTATTAAAAGGTAAAAATGAAAAACCAAGAATCCTCTGAAAACTACCATATTCTTGTGTGAGTAAGTCACATAACTCAGGAGCAAACAATTTAAGAAAATTAAAGCATTTTGTGATTCTTCTTTCATAGGTATCTTTGAAGAATCTATATAAAAAAAGAATATACTGATTTTTAAAAATAAATTTGAATAATCTATTTGGGAGAATAAATTACTATCAATGATCAATTTAAAAAATCATAACAAAGAATTAAAATAGTGAAACCTTAATGATTCACTATAAGCATGTACGTCGGTAGAACTGCTCTCCTAAGGATCTCACATGTTCTCCCAAATAATTTTAACTCAGAGATGGGGGCTGTCACAATTGAGCCAAAACTGTTATTCGAGGCTAAACAGATAGGAAACCAGACTCAAAAGACTTTGTTGTCTTAGCATGTTTTAAATCTGACAATACATCCCATCCCCCTGGTTCCTTTTCCTTACTAATAATCATTGAGAAGAGTATTTGCCTCTTCTATGACTACAGTTGCTGATCAGATTCAATGAGTTAATTTTGAGAAGAGTATTTGCCTGCTCTATAATTTTTCCTATTTCTGCTGTATTTGCATGGCATTGTTTTGGGTTACACATTCATACATACACACAAGAAAACCCCCTACAAATAATTTATTACTTTACTTCCATAATATCAACAAAAGTCTGACATAATTAAAACCCAAATATAACCTCAAAATATCCATTTATATCTTTTAAAATTAAATACTTTCTTAAAACCACTAAATATCAACAAAGCTAAGCAGTTCACATGATTTGTTTTGTTTTTCATCACTTTTACTCTGGTAAGTAATATAAAATGGTAAAATATTGACATGGTGGCCATGAAGATGGTGGCTAAATATTTCACAAATTGGACACTACTGTCTGAGTAATAATTTAGTACATTGCATTGCATAACAAACCTTTTCTACTTCTTCTACATATTGGTTATAAGAATTTGGAAAGAAAAAAAGTAGAATAGCTATTATTATAGGGAAAAAAATCACTTGCTAATGTCACAAAGGTCACTCTAACTCTTTAATAATAATTGCTTTATAGAAGTTATTAATAATTTTAACATCAAGATAATAGATTTATATTTTTTACCAAAATTATTGATGAACATGTTAACCTGAAATTTTATTATGTCATAATGAATGTCTATAAATTATATGTTCAGAAAGGTTAAAAATATTTTTTAAATGTGTCTTCAGCTAGGACTCAATTATATAGGGCATATAATAAGTAATTTTTCTATTGCTATTCCATTAAACATTGATTTCAGATCTAAAATGTGTTTGACTTATCTATCAAATCATATTATTGTCAATAAAGAGTATAACCCCAAATCACCAGAAAACAGTGCTCAGATTGACTATTTCAGCGAAGTCCATTAGTGTACTCTCTACTTGACCAATCCTTTGTTTAAAAAAATCAATCTTTTCTCATGCTAAATATTCCATATTTTATATAGTTAATATTAAGGATATTTTATAGCAAAATAACTCTCTTTATCCCTAACAATGTCAGTTAACAATTGCCCTTGCAAACTCTAAAAGAACTCTTAACCATATAGCCTTTTAGGTTGAATTAAAACCTAATTAATGTGCAATTGTGGAAAAGTTATAATGGTTGTCTGTAAGACAAATTTTAATACTGCTGGACCAAAAACATTATGATACATAATGAAAACTTTTATAATGCCAACTTTTACTGTGTTGTATTAGTATTGATGGGTTTTCTAAATAATTTGAAATTTTCAAATATGAAATTTAGATATATTAATTGTATAATATTTAAATATTATTTCAAATATTATATTTATGATATTGCCTATAAGAAAAGAAGAAAGATAACTACTTTTCATGAAACATCGGTGACAACAGTATGTATATACCTTGTAGGACACTCAAGAATGAATTGCTTTTGCCCTGGCCAATGTGCTCAGGGGCTGGAGCGTCGACCTAGCACACTGAAGAGCCATGAGTTCAATTCCCAGTCAAGGGCACGTAACTGGGTTGCAGGTTTGATCCCCAAACCCTGGTTGGGGCACATGCAGGAGGAAACCAATTGATATGTCTTTCTCCCTCCCTCTTTCCCTTCTACTCTCTCCAGAAAAGCAATGGAAAAAGTGTCGTTAGGTCACACTTTTGAATGAATTGCTTTCAAAAACCTATTTCATAATATTAAATTAGGTACTGTTTTTCCTTTCACAGAAATCCAGTATATTTTTTTTTGAGAAAATACTGATAACACAGAAACTGACAATAAAAACAAATGTAACCTTTTTGGAATAAGACAGTATGTATGAATTAATAAAGTAAGAATCTTACAAATGTAAACTTGAGACAAGTAATAAACTAGCAAAGTTGTTCCCATTGGGAAGGCTCTAATACCTCTCATTTCATCTGCTTTATTTTCAAGATATATAACATGACTATTTTAAGCTCCATATGGCTTTATGTGTTGCATATATATTTATTAAGCACTTATTTCTTTTGAACATCAGTAGGAGCTAAAACTATCTAAAGACGTGTTACTTAAATATTCCAAATCTAAGTAAAGATAGGGGCAAAATATCATTTAATAAGTCACTCTCTGAGCACATGCATTTTTGTAAAGTATAAACAATGAAAATATACGAATGCTTTGGCAGTCTACAAAATTAAACATTACTGTTCATCCCTGTTGCTTTCCTTTCTGGAAGGCAAACACAAAATCACTGCAATCAAAAAGCAAAATCTCCTCTATTTTAGTGGTTCTTATTTTAGTGTTAAATTTACCAACATAGAGTTTTTACATGAAAATTGTCTTCACTTTTTTCAGAAAGTAACTCTATGCTTTAGATTAAAATGAGCGTCCATTTTACGAGTTATGTCAAAGTAGGCATAATAAAAACATTAAAACTTTTTATTGGTATAAGGTATTCCATATTGAAAGCAACAAATGAACAGAAGTCTCTTTCTCCGACACTATGAACACACAAGTGCCATTAACCCTGAAGCAGGCTGTGTACCCAGCCTTGAGAATTCAATGGGTCTGCCTTTTCAATAAATGCTTTCCTTTTAATGTCAGTTATATCCAGAAATTACCAATGTACCTTGGTACAAGGCCTCGTTTGTTTGCAATCTAGTGTGATATGAAATTATTCCAGGACAGTCTATCTTTTAATATTTGGTACATATTTTTTAACAAGGTGCCTGTGGTTATGTGGAAGAAACATAGCAAGACATTGAGTTCTTAGGAATGAAGACTTAAGAGCCCTCTGAGACAATACTTTTAAATTATATAGATCAGAATAAATAAATTTGTATCAAAATATAAATAATAGCAGGAAAATGAACACATTTAAGAAAGTTGTGATTTATCAGACCCATTTGTTGTAATGCTTCTTCCAAAGCATAGGAAAAGAAAGTATATTTCTATTCAGAAATCGAATTTTATTTTTAAAAAGCAGTGTGGATGAACTACCTTTCTATTTCACATTCAGGTTGCATATTTAATTACTTAATGTTTAAATAATTTAAGTTTGAATTGGGCTTGAACTTTTCATTTCCTAGAACTTTCAGATATATGGCCAGGGGACGTCTGACCCTTGAGTTAATGCATTTCTCTAAAAATCCATGTCCCAGAACCTGATTTGGATCTACAAAGGGTCAGCTATGGGAGTTTAAAGCCTAACTCATATTAGAGGTTCTCAAGTAGTGAACTCTCTAAAAGTATGGGTTCTTTAAATTGTCTCAGAATTAAAGATAATTTACAGCCAGGCATTCAAGGCAGAATACTAAGTACATCTTCAGAAATTAAAAGTTATGACATGGAATAGCTGAAATGTTTTCATTTACTTCTTGCTATAACTCTTATAATACATTAGAATTTAGTTACTGTTTATTGCCCCCCTGCCAACTTACATTGTCTATGAGTGGATTAGTCATTGTGCTGCTCAGAGATATGCATTTGGTCAGAAAAAGAATGTCCTGAATTTCTTTTTAAAAAGACATTATGGCGATTTAAGGTTTGCACATGGTACAGAAGAAAATGGGTTAAAGTTGCCTATCCAAAAATGACAAGTAGAAGGACATGTCGGCAGCTTCTTCCAGTTTCTTTCTGCATCCCATTTTGATAGGAGAAGTCAGAAAGCAGAGCTTTGAACAACATTTAGTTGGATGGAGAGTAACAACTGTTTGCTTGATGTTCTTAGTAACGTTCTGACTCAATGGAGGTGTTACATCTGGTTCAAAGCTGAATATTTGTGGCTTGAATGATTCACCAAAATGCAACTGCATTGAGAGGACAAATGCAAACTTTGCATAAGACTTTCCAACATTTCCTTTACAAGGTAGAGCACTTCTAGGCTTTGACAATTTTTTTGGTGTCAGATTTCTTCTTTTTTTACACTTAAAATTTTGTGTAAACAGACCATAAGCATTGAGGTCAACGATGGTGTTTACAGAGTTCATATCTATAAAATCTGGCAGCAAAATGTAGACAAAAACACAAAGTATAGTAGACCACCTCAGTTAGAATTTCCATTCCACTGGTAACGTTACAAAATCTTCAGTTTCTTCATCTATAAATTGAGCATAACCCAAGTTTTAGGATGATTAAATGGGTCAATACATTTAAAGCATTTGAAACAGAGCCCGGCATATAATAATAACTATATAAATAGTTATAATCATCATTACTATTGTCATCATCAATTATTTTCTCAGAAGCTAAATTAAGTATCTAACAGATTATCACATAATCTGTGGGTCCATAGCAATACAACATTTTCAAAAGTACCCCTTTTTAAGTAGTTTTTTTTCCATTTCAAATACTTTTGTGCATCCAAAGGATGAGCAAATATAGAAAGAAAAAGCAATGTTAATACCGTAAACAGTATATTAAACAATATCAAATACCTTTCTGAACTTTTTGATCACAATTTTTATGGTCATTTTACTTATTTAGGGAACTAATTTATCTAGTAATCAGTCAATATTTTTGTGAGGGAAGTTTCATTTTTTTTCAAAAGTAAGAGAGATTAAGAATAAGAAAAAAACAACAACCACAGTTTCTTCTTGTCAGTTAAATGAACAAGTATGCCTGGCAGTAATATGTGATTTTATGTGAACACAAGTGTCAGTAAACACAACTTGCTTTAGGACAGGTTAGAGTAAAGAGTTCCTTGAGATTCAGATTTCCAACCACTATACAAGTACATTTCCCAGTGGCAAAAATTATTTTCTTTTTTTCACTTCTTTATATGTCTAAGAAGTCATACTCAGCCTTCATGGATTATGTTAAATACTATTTTCCCCAAGAAATCCAACTCCTCCATCAAAATTAATTCATTCTCTCTCTCTCTCTCTCTCTCTCTCTCTCTCTCTCTCTCTCTCTCTCTCTCTTTCCTTCTCTCTCTCTCTCTCCTTCTCTCTCATTCTATTCTTTGCAAATCCAGGGTAGAAAGCTTTTATAATTTTCCCCTTATATGTTTGCTTTTATACATCATACCCTCCTACTCTTCTGTAAGTTACTTGACAACAATTTCTATCTGAGTCATCTTGGTATGCCTCCACAACAGCAGTTGTCTTTTACACAGTGAACAAACACAATGCATGTTTGTTAAAATAATAAAATTCAGTTAAACTGAAAATCTTAAGTTTTTTAAACCCATGGTTTATGTAAATATTATTGATGAACTGGTACATCAGCAGTAAATGCAATTTTAACAAACAAAACAAGTATTTTTTTCCTTTTCCAATTGCAAATATTCTTGTCATAGCTTTTTTTTTTTCCCCCTTGTAGTGGTTCTCAGTCTTCTGGCCCTTTAAATACAGTTCCTCATGTTGTGACCCCAACCATAAAATTATTTTCATTGCTACTTTATAACTGTAATTTTGCTACTGTTATGAATCATAATGTAAATATCTGATATGCAGGATGGTCTTAGGCGACCCCTGTGGAAGGGTCGTTCGACCGCCAAAGGGGTCGCGACCCACAGGTTGAGAACCGCTGCCTTATAGCCATGTTCAGGGACCTTAAGGATTTCAAGGTCTTTAAGGCTCATTACATGGCTTTACTATTGCCAGCTTTCTCTAAGTTTCTGCAGAACACATTCAGGTAAGCAGGCTCATTGGCTGGCGTCCTGTCATAGCTTTTTAAGAAACCAATCAGATATGTCAATACATTTGTCATCCAATATTTGTGTTATTCTCTTAAAGATAGACACATATTTGGATGATAATAATAATAGTTACACATACACAGCGCGTATGATGTACTAGACACTGTTCTTTATGTACATTAACTTATTTAATGTTCACAATACACACATGATGGCATTCCAAAAGAAACTGAAGAGCAAAGAGCTTACGGAAGTTGCCCTGATGCATACAGCTAGTAAGCGGCAGAGTCAGGATTCAACGATAGCCATTCAGGACCCTGAGTCCATGCCCTTAATGCCACTCAACAAAACCCTGTTCATATTTTCCCCACCACTCAGACAAAGGCCAAGTGGAAGGGAAAGGGTCATGTTCCCGCTCACGCTGGAGGGTAACCTTGAACCCCTTCTCAAGGATGAGTGAAAAGCACTCTAGAGCCCAGAGCAAATGAGACGTCTCCACTGGGTATTTTGTAAATGGCATTTGTGCAATGAAAATTCTAGTAATACATCTCCGAATGTCATTATATAAGGCTTTTGGTACAGGGAGATATAGAAAATGACGTGTTTTAAGGGTGTTGCCTTTGTAGTAGCCTCAGAACCAAATTTTCTAAAAAGTAAAGTGGGGTATATGTGAAGGCCGGAATCACAAATTCCCTTACTGCACACATCCTGCTGTGAATTACTCTTTGAACAGAATTGTTGCTTAGACTTCAAACCACCACTGTGACCTCAAGAGGTTAACAGAAAAAAGAACGTCTTTGGTTCAGAAACCATAACATGGATATAATACCATTTAAAGGCCAAAGATTTAGAGCTCAATGTAGCTTTTTGGAAAAAGTCAGTCAATCCTCTTCTAAAAATGAGAAAAACTCAATGAAGTCTAATACTTTTAAATCCCAGATTCGTATACAGACCTAATAGCAGTAAATATATTTTTCCCATAAAAAGTAGATTCTATGTTCTTAAACATCATTAAGTAAATCATGTTCTTCAATTGATCATGTTCATGCCAGACATTTTTTAAAAATATATTTTTTATTAATTTCAGAGAGGAAGAGGAGAGGGAGAGAGAGATAGAAACATCAATGATGGGAAGGGAATCATTGACTGCCTGCCTCCTGCACGTCCCCTACTTGGGATGGAGCATGTGGAATCAAACCTGGGGCCCTTTAATCCACAGGCGGATGCTCAATCCACTGAGCCAAACCAGCTAGGGCATGCCAGACATTTTTGAATTGCGACAGTCTGCTAGTGCTCTGGAGAAAGAGACAGTGAAAAACAGGGCACATGAAGTGAGTTGGGCCCATGGAGAATACATGATATAGCAATTGGGAAAACCCAAAGAATTCAGTAGGCAAACCAGGCAGCCCTTGTTCACAGAAGTGGATTTAGACCACATGGCTGGAGATTTGATTGATCAGGGACAGACTCCTTTTAAGAGAAAGTCCTGGAACAGAGGCCAGAAGGATCTATGTGAGTGTATGATTGAGTGAGGGAGACACACACACATACACACACACACACACACACACACACACACTTCATGTTGTCATGTGCTCAAACCTTACAAGATCACAGCATCATGTTTTCTGATGATCCACACTCTCCTCTAAGTTCAGTAATTTTTGTCTTTGAGCATCTAATCAAAAAGGGATTTTCTCTTCTTTTCCTGAAGTCAGGACACAGAAATAATAATGGCAGTAGTTATCATTATTGCTATGAAAGTAACAGAGTGAAAGGTGGTGAGAGAATAGAAGAAAAATATAGTTTTCATTTGTGTCAGTTCTTGTAAAATGTATCAAGTTACCATCTCCTCTCAGAGAAACATTAAAATAACACCTGGCTAGTTTTATCTAGCATTGCCAAATGACCATGTTCATTTATTCTAATACAGCATTTTGTTACTAGAATATTTAGTATATAATGACTGAATCTCTAATAGCCATAATAAACATTTGCTCAATACAACAGATGCTCTTAGATTTTCTTTAATGGGCTGATTACTATAAGAGTAACTAGTGTTAGAAAAGAAAAAAAAATCTAGTCATTTTTTTGATGAAAAAACTGTTACTATAACATTTACATGATGTTCACAGCCTCAAGTGAGTGATTTTATCATTCCAAGCTGTTTAAAATAATCAGCTTCATAAAATTTTAATGACCACCACTTTCTCCTCTATATTTATAGCAAAGCCTCCTTGCTAATTTACAGAAACAGACTAAATTCTCAAATACTTGCATGATTCAATTCTTATATAGTATGAGCTTTATCCCTTCCTAGTCTCAAGAGTGTTCAAATTGGATTTAACCTCATGGTATAAACTATATGATTCGTAGACTTTTCTACACAAATTTCAGACTCTATTGAGAACATTTAAAAGTTGTTGATTGTTTTAACCTAATTTAATTAATTTATTAGTATTAAGTTCAGTGCAATATAACTTTACTATTATTCCTTGGGCTAAGAGATTACTGTATAATTTATTGGGATTAAGCCAAGTATAGATAACTAATTGATCATCCATAAGAAGCAAAGTGGAAAAGCATACTCCCTCTGCTCAGGTAGATGATAGTATATGTGCCAAATAATATAGCATCCCTCCCCCCCCCACCTACTTGGTATTTTAAACATGCTTTTTGTTGTCAGGCTCCCTGCCAATAGGCTGCATGGGTCGCATGAGATACTAGCTGATATTTCAAAGGTGAGTTAATTAGGGGTTGCAGTTTGGAATGTTATCAAGCTGCTGCTCAGACATCTATCTGCTTTCCATACAGGTGTGAAATATTGACAGCAAATTTTAGAAGTGTGATGACATTTTTACCTTCACTTATTTGAGTAAAGTTTGGTATGGCTCATACTTTAAGGGGAATAGGAACTCTTATCTTTTTTCAAGTAGCTATTTATCATAAGAAGGCATGTTGGGGGTTCAAAAGAAATGCAGTATTAAATCTATTACAAAATATGCTTGAGACCTCATACGTACTTCCACAAAGATTGATTTTGAAGCGTATCAGTTACAATTAACCATTTATACTGCAGTACCTTTCCTTCAGAGGTTCTGAAACTATGATGACACTGAAGGCAGATCACAATGAAGCTTTGTTAATTTATAAAATTTTAATCATATGTGATCACATTTCCAAGATCAGTGGTCGGCAAACCCATTAGTCAACAGAGCCAAATATCAACAGTACAACGATTGAAATTTCTTTTGAGAGCCAAATTTTTTAAACTTAAACTATATAGTTAGGTACATTGTTATTAACTTAATTAGGGTTCTCCTAAGCTGGCCTTTGCTAAAAACGTCCTCAATCTGATTGAGGTACTAGGTCGACCCCTTCCAACTCTCTCATCCACACTCGTCTTGTAGTGAGTCTCACTCAACTCCTGCATGAATCCCGTGCGCCTCCCCCACTGCGTATCCCTCCGCCTGCCTGCTGTGTCTCCTGTCGCCAGGCCTACCGACACTCCCCACTTCTTCTAATGTCACTTCTTCAAAATAGACTCACCCAGGCCGAAAACCGACTTCTGCGCATGGGCCACGAAGTTTCAATCCCACTGTACATGAGCGCCCGCACAAGGTATTTTGTGGAAGAGCCACACTCAAGGAGCCAAGGAGCCGCGGTTTGCCGACCGCTGTACTAGATCAATAATAAGTCACTGTAGAGAAAGGATTTCAACTTCAACTATTCTTGTCATAGTATCACATCAGGAGAAGCAAAGACCATAAAGAGGCCCAAATCTTGATGCTAATCTGGGAATTTATCTGGGTAAGAATTAGGTGAAAAAACATAGCCGCAACACAAGGGGAGAAAGTTCTATAATATACATTTTACCATCACACTCTTAGAAGGAGTTCAATTTTTTTAAATGAGTGTATTATGATCAATGAGCTTTAAATGATGAGTATCTACATATCCTTCTAGAATTATCCTATTTTTTTTCTAAAATACTAGGAGAAAATGCATAATCAAGAGATAGAGCAATTAACTAGGCAAATTATTTTCTTTTTCTTTTTTCCTCTTCTCTTCCAGTCAAAATTCGACACCAGCTTCGATATCATGCCCCAATGTCATTTCTTCACTCCTTATTTTCCTCCAAAAAACAGGGTACTTTGCTAAATCCAAATCTTATATTTGTAGACTTTTATGAAACTCTTCACATATTACCTTGAAATATGTTTGCATATTTCATTTACTTTACTGTGAGTGATAGAGATGGTGGTGGTGATGATAAACGTAACAACAGAATTAAGCATAAAATTGTTTTTAAAATTAAACCTAAAAATCACCTCATTTTGGTCCTTTGAATGTATTTGTGGAAAGTGAATATCTTAATTTGGTCCCACTGAAAGCAGGGCCTGAGACAAGCATATGAGAACATGCAGTTTAATGAATAGGTCAGCCGAGTAAGCAGATGTGAAGGAGTGAGGAGAGGCAGGGAAGTAAAAAATACAAGTGTAAGAGCTTATTCGTGAGCTTGTGTCTGCCAGGGCTCACTTCTGCTGGGAACTCTGGGAAGCATGAATACCTTCCAACACTGTCCACCTGAAAAAGAGAAGATGACTGCTTAAGGGTTGTCTCCAAGGGCAATACAAACCTCACCCTTAATACCACATACTTCTCAGCAATGCTCGTTTCAGAAAAAAACCCAGCGAGGAAAAGCTGAAAGACACATAGTGTGCTGACGATAGGACACCGCCATTTAGAGAGAAGCCTGGGCTCACAAAGTGCCATGCAGTGCAACGGTGCCTACGATCACAGGTGGCCAAGGGAATGTAACCAGGGCTGCCAAAGATGCTCACTGCTACAATAATTAAATTATTTACAAACTACCAGTTATCTACAAACTTGTTATTGTCACATTTCTTCACTCATTCTCAATCAAAAAGAAATCAAATCGACTATGTTTATGTAAGACTTCTTGCTCCAGGAGCAGAGATTGATGGTTTATTATTATAAAATTTGGTCTCCTTTAATAAGGTAGCCCAATCTCAGCTCCAATGAAAATTATAATATGCAGTAAAATGGTCAGAATGCGCACAACAGAAAAAACTTTAGAAAAAGAAATCCAAGAGTTTGTGCTTGTGTTAAGTGAGATTATTTATTGGCAAATATTCACTCCCTTCTCTTTCCACATCTATGGTAAACTGTTACAGCAGGCGCCCCTAATGAATCATGCCTCCAGATGTTCAATGTTCCTGTGTAATGGCTCTGTGACTTGTTTTGGCCAATGGAACATTACCAACTAAGCTGCAAGCAGAAGCCTGCTAAGCATTGGCACACTGGGGCACCTCCTTTTAGGACACTGCCCCGTGAAAGGCAACCATCATACAGACACCAGGCCATAAAGACACTCAGTCAAAACCACTACTAAATTAAAAACCCTGGAAGGAGATAAGCCATCTTAGATTTCCTGGCACTAGCTGGGCTCGCATCTTAAAGAAGTTACTTAAGTAACTCAGTTGCACCGTGCGAAACAAAAGAACTGCTTTTAAAATCATGACAAATAATAAAGCATTGTTGTATAAGCTACTAAATTCAGGTAGTTGTTAATTTGTTTTGGTTTTTTTTGCAGCAACATATAGCTAATACAGAAATTGGTTTCAGAGATGGGATTCTATGTAACAAAAACCTAAAATATCCGGACCTTTGGGACAGGAGTGAGGAGAGACCTAAAAGGTGGCAAAGAGTTGAGGCTTGAAAAGCAGGAAGGGTCATCCCAAGTCATCTCCTAAAATCTTCAGACATCCACGCCTTTCCACAGTATCGGCTATCTCTTTGCCGCTGTCCTGTGCCATTGGTCAAAGCACCCTGGCTCTGATCTCATTGCCTGATGCACCCCCATTGTGTCCAGAGGTTCGGGCTGTCCCTTTTGGAATGTCATGTGACTGCTGTGCCATGGTTGTGAGAGCTGTCCTCAGGGAGAGACTGGATTGTGAGGTCCCAGGTCAGCCTTTGGTGGGAGACTGTTGAAGAAAGTCCCAAGGTCGTGAATCAGTGACCCTGAGGCTGACCTGGGTTTCCTGATATTTCTCACTAAGATTCTCTTGGTGGTATTTGTGAACCCCAGAGGGACAGAGAATTTAGAGCGAGGTTTCCACATGAAGCCTCACCAGGGCTCTTCTCCACTGCCTGCTCAGAGCATCATGGAACAACTGTTCACTCTGCACAAAAGACCAGAGGGAACGCTTGGGGTCCATTTCAACTGGCTCTGCATCTTGACAGCAGTATCCTTAGAGGGCCAGCCCAATGCCCCCTACCATGCCTGGAATAACTTTAATAACCAAAAGTCTTTTTCTTGAATTTGTAGCTGCTCATCACTTTCCTCTCCACCCATCCATTTAATAAACCTTACAAACCTAAAAAAGGAAGGAAGGAAGGAAGGAAGGAAGGAAGGAAGGAAGGAAGGAAGGAAGGAAGGAAGGAAGGAAGGAAAGAAAGAAGAAAGAAAGAAAGAAAGAAAGAAAGAAAGAAAGAAAGAAAGAAAGAAAGAAAGAAAGAAAGAAAGAAAGAAAGAAAGAAAGAAAGAAAGCTATTGAAGGCTGGAGTAAGGGACACCTTTTATTATGCAAAGGTAAATGAGAGTGTTGCCTGTGATAACTTTGGAGATAGAAAATGTATTTAAGGATCTGGTGGATATTTCCTTGTAGAATGTTGAACATGTCAGTTGACTCTATTTAGCCTCCTGATAAAATATTACAAGAAAGATACAAACTAAAGATAGAATTGGTCAATTTCCAAGCAGAATTTAGAGAGGATTTTTCCAACCCAGAGCTTGATGGGTGGGAAAATGAAACTCTTTATTATTTTCAGCCTTTCCAGACAGCAAAAAATTCTCAAGTAAGATATGATCTCAAGGCAAAGATAAAATATAGAGTGCTACCATAAAACATGACTTTGGGGTCAAGATCAAATCAAAGATGAAGGTGTAATACCCTTTGTTAAGACCTTAAAAGATTTAAGGAAATGTTTTATAGACAAAATGACTTCTAAGAATTTTTAGGGCATTGTTCCATAGCAGGAAGCCTCAATTAGAGAGGGATTGGTCTGGAAGAGATTTATAAATTTGGTTTTTATCTAATGGAGTAAATTATAGTTGGATATATAGAAAACCCATAAGTTGTTTAAAGGAGTTTAATGAGCTAACGTCAGAAATAATTCAAAATTAAAAGTTGTCCCTGGGTCCCCACCTCTGCAGGCAAGAAATAGGCTGGAAAATGTACTCAACTGCAAACATATGCCGTTTATTAAGGAAAAAGAAGGATAAATGAGAGAGAAAAAATCCAAGAGCTGAAAGGGTAAAATCATGAGCAATGAATTAGAGAACCATTTCCAAGAAGTATAATTAGATCCTACTCAAGGAGAAGTTCCTGAGCCCAGAAGAAGGGGAACTAATGATATCTGTCCAGTTGCTATGGACAATAACTATTACATGTCTTCAATTCCTCTCCTTTTTAAATAGGAGCCTCTATTGTTTTTATTCTGTCCTTGTTTCAGCATTGAGTATTGGCGGTGTGTGGATCAGATAGTTTGTCTTTTTAGTCTACAAGCTTTTGCTACCAAGAAGCCATGTCTGAGAAATAACGTCCAAGGAGCTACACATGAGGAACCATAGCCAAGACACCTCATTATACCAGTACCTGATTTAAATAGTTAAAATGATTACATTAGGAAGTTCATGCTGGAGTTTGATAGCAAAATAGGATTAGGCTTTGGAAGTCTTAGAAAGAAGTGCATTTTGCAAATAGAATGGATGTGAATCATTGAAAACCAGAGTGTGTGTGGTACACGATTACATTGGGTGGTCCCTAATAAACCACAACTCAATTGTTTTATGCTCCTGTATAGTCCCCTACCATACTGACTCTCATTTTAGCCATATGACTTGCTTTGGCCAATGGGACATTACCAAGTGTGATGTGAGCAGAACCTCTATTTGCACTTTGGAACACTTGAAACACTTCCTCTTGAGAATCAGTTGTTTTACTGTAAAGAAGTTCATGCTAAATTACTGAATTATGAGAATCATCTGGTGTAAGGTCATGTAAGCTGAGAGACCATCTTATTTGGTAGCCTCATTGAGCACCCAGCTGAATGCAGCTGTATGCATGACTGTGGGCAGCTATCTTGCATGGAGCAGTAAAACTGCTCAACTGAACCCAGTCGACATAATAAATCAACATGGTTTGTTATACATCATTGGATAATTAAAACACCATCTTCATGGGAAAACTATTCTCCACCTCATCAAACTTGCCCCTGGCCCTGTTTCTTTTTTAAAAATATTTTCATTGATTTTTAGAGAGAAGAAAGGAGAGGGAGAGAGAGAGAGAAATATCAGTGTGAGAGCAAAACAGCTATCATCTGCCTCCTGCATGCCCTCTACTGGAAATGGAGCCCACAACCTGGGCATATGCCCTGACCAGGAACTGAACCAGCAACCTTTCGTTTCAACAAACTGAGCCACATCAGTCAGGGCCTGGCCTTTTATCCTGTATTCCCATAGCTAGTAGTCCCCACACCTTCACCAACTTAATGTACTTGGAAATGACAGTGCTAGTTCTTGCCTAGGCTTTAAGAGGCATTGTGTATTCCCATTCACTCCTTTAAAAGCTTCTGACTTACATGAGAAGACCATTTTACAGATAGCTATTGCCTCTCCAGCTTGGGCTAGGACTAGACTCAGACAAGTAAGATGCTCAGGGCTCAAATTTTCAGAAGGCAGTCACTGTCAGGGTTATACAAATATCATACCTATACTTGAACCACTCTGAAAGTGAGTTCTTCCTTAAATGATCTGCCCTTCACATCTCGCCTCACTCTAACCTCATTCCTGCTCCAGAATGCAACATGTGAAGCAGACCTGCACCAACTAACCTCTTGCAGAAATGTTAGACAGAAGTAAATGTTTAGTGTATATTTCTGACATTTTTGTGGGTGTTTGTTTCACAGCAAAGTGACAATACAAACCTTGATAATCAAACTATGATATTCAGATTCATAACTTCTGCATCTTTATATTTCCATTGTATTATGGACTAAATTGTGCCCCTTCAAAATTCATAAGTTGAAGCACACCACCAATGTGGGAATAATTGGAGGTGGGATCTTTAAGATAATTATGGCTAAATAATACCTTAATCTGATAGGACTGGCATTCTTATAAGAAGAGAAGAGAGAGGAGCTATCTCTCTCCAAGCACACACAGGGAAAGGCCAGTGAGGATATACTGAGAAGGTGGCTGTCTGCAAGCCAGGAAGAGATGTCTCACAAGAAACCAAATTTTCTGGTACCTTGATCTTTAACCTCCTGCCCAAGATTCAGAACTGTGAGAAAATAATTTTCTGTTGTTTAAGCTACCCCGTCTGTGTTATTTTATTATTGCAGCTCTAGCCAACTAATACACATACCTCGCATGGTGTTTAACACCTTTAGTTTGTTGCCTAAGTGAAAATTTGCCATCTCTTCTCTTAGCATGAAGTATATCTTACCTTGGCTCCAAAATCCACCATGCAAGTCCATTAGTCATATAATGAAAAGTATATCCTTCAAGTGACTCTTTTATTTCTAGATTTTGAATTTTTGTCTTTCTCTCAACCAAACTTCCAGGGATACAACCTGTATTTACATTACTTTTCTGTAATCTGTACCACCTACCCTTTACTCCAGCATATTTTTTAAATATACATTTTTATTGGTTTCAGAGAAGAAGGGAGAGGGAGAGAGATAGAAACATCAATGATGAGAGAGAATCATTGATTGGCTGCTTCCTGCATGCACTACATTGGGGATCGAGCCCACAACCTGGGTATTTGCCCTGACCGGGAATTGAACTATGGCCTCCAGGTTCATAGGTCAAAACTCAACCACTTAGCCACACTGGCCAGGCTACTCCAGCATATTGGTCTTTGCAATTGATCTAGTAAACTCAATTATGGGTGGCTAGGCTTCAAGAATTTCCAAAGGTTTTAATCATGATCACGAAAAAG
Organism: Myotis daubentonii; assembly: GCF_963259705.1. Classification (NCBI taxonomy): domain Eukaryota; kingdom Metazoa; phylum Chordata; class Mammalia; order Chiroptera; family Vespertilionidae; genus Myotis; species Myotis daubentonii. The sequence goes on from NC_081843.1 coordinate 67,063,950, forward strand.
AATACAATTGTTCAAAAAGATAATAATGATGTGGCATAGGGGGAAATTATTCGGATTAGGAACTCGACCACTATAGTTAGCATCCTGTCTCTCCAATCTCTGGGAAGACAATCAAATTCTATGTGCCATGACTTTCTCAATTGTCAAAATGAAATGTTGAACTTGTAATTCCTGAAGATGTTTCTTTTTCTGTGGTTTATATGACTTTATAACTCTAAGTCAGAGGACAAATAATTGCCTGATTATTTGATTTACATCAGACACTGTCATGTTATTTCTTAATGCTTTGCCTTAATCCTATAGTGTATCCCATGATTTTTTACTGTAAATATCTGATGTTCATTTAAAATATATCTATAAATTAAGTCTAATTTTTTTAGAATTTGTGAACATGAGAAAAATGTACATCAGTGCTACATAATTAAGTACCATTTATTTTTTTTGCACTGTTTAAGCAAGCTACAGATATTCAATTGCCATTGAAATATTTTTGTAAACCATGCAACCTTTTACACAAAAGATAATTATGAAATAGCTAACATTCATTTGACCACAACCAATAAATAATTTATGAACTGGGTGTTTGAAATTATGCAAATATTCTAAATACTTTTTGTTGCCTGTACATCTGAGTAAGTATGATTCAGAAGAAAGTGTGCAATGGATTAATAGATTCAACATTGAAGAGATTTGCATTTCTACAGAGTTCTTTTCTTTGCTGGCTCCTACTATCTTTAGTATCATGGCTCAGAAAACAAGCTTGACAATACTGTCTCTAAATGTATTTGAATATCCTGGCATTCCTATTCATCAGCCTCTTTGATGCTTTAAATGTCTTTTGCTTTCTTTCCAGAACTCTTTATGAAGGCAGAGAGATATGCTTTTAGTAGAGTATCCAACTATCTTATAATACACACTAAATGGAAGGGAAAATGAGCGTCTTTAAATATTTGATGTCTTGGTGATAGCCCATAGCAGAATGAGGCTGTTACTATGAAAAAACTGCATACCAGGTGCCACATACAGCATCACAGCAATGACCAGGAACAGTTGACTTCATAAACTCCCTTCGAAAATGAAAAGCTGTGGACACCTGTAAATTAATTGGTGGACAGCCCCTATTAGCTATTGCATGTATATTGCCTTTGGTAAGACTAGCATCACATGGAGAAAATGTGTTTAATTTTGAATTATAATCAAGTAAAAGAAGTTTTTATTATATGTAACCCTGCATCATCCAAAATATTTCTTTAAAACTACTAAGAAGCCTAGAGGTAATTTATTTTCATTTCTTTCCACACCTCGGGATGGGGAGTGGGTGACATTTCTGTTAATAAAAATATTTATGTCTTCAGTTTTATGATTCCAGCTGATGTTAGCATAGTAAGTGAAGACACTATATTTTTATTGCTAGTAAATATCCTATCATTTCATCAAACACCTTTCTTTACCCAGATGCACCTTGTTCTCTGGCCAAATTTCATCACACAATGTAATACATGTATTGACAGATTGGTACCTTGCACTGTTTTATAAATCAAATGAGTATAAAAGAATAACAGGGAACTATGCTGCACAGAGCTATGGGTTAATATAGACACTTGAGTACTTTTTATCCTCAAAAGCCTTTTTCCTGTAGTATGGTCCTATTGCTTAAGAGCTATCAAACATTTTGCATATATCCAAAAAAGAAAATTTACATCATGTGAGTTAATATCTTCACTAATGTAAATGCTTATTTTCTCAAAAAAAATTTTTTTCACATTATCTTTCCTAATCACAAAGTTCCTAAAGCAACCATTAGGGTTTAACTATTCATCCAAACTCAAGTTCTTCTTTTTAAAAAAAAAAATATATTTTTATTGATTTCAGAGAAGAAGAGAGAGAGAGGGAGAGAGAGATAGAAACATCAATGATGAGAAAGAATAATTGATCAGCTGCCTCCTGCTGCCCCACACTGAGGATCAAGCCTGCAACCGGAGCATGTGCCCTGACCAGGAATCAAACCATGACCTCCTGGTTCATAGGTCAGTGCTCAAGCATTGAGCCACGTTGGCTGTGCAGTTCTTCTTTAGTATCTCATTACTGTTGCCCCGCTCACATCCTCACACATCTTCCCCTTCATCCAATCAACATTTACCTCCTTTTTTTAGTGTTGACTTTTGTGCCTTTCTACTCTGAAAACTCAAACCCACAAACTGCAGACTGAAACAAAGAACTCACTTTCCTTGGCACTGTTGTGTGAATAAAATTTTATTTTTATTTAAATGTACTATGTCTTTTGACTTGTGATTGCACAGCACAAAGTCACTCACCTACCCCAACCCCCCAAAAGGGACAGTAGCAATGTTTTCTTAAGTTATCCATAAATAGTGAAGCAAGAGAATATATCAAAAGTCATGCACCCTGAGGATGGCTCACTCTGTTCTACACAGAATTCAGCTGAGATAACTTTAAAACATTCCTTTTCATTTAATACTCTCTTAAAACAGCATAAAGGATAGAGCGCTACATAAGCTGCTTACCATTTCTACTGCACATTTTATCAGGAAAGCTATCTATCCCAGATTTCTTCTCTTCAGAAAAATTTTAATGATCCAAGGTCACACCTCTTAAAAAGACTGAGGTCTAGTTTTACATAAGAAGGTCCAACTTGTAGCGTTTTATTTCCTTTTTATGCTCAGACCTCACAAACCGAGGACCACAGTCTTCAAATAACACTTCTTGTTAAAACTGAACTCAGAAAAGAAGGTTATTCTACCTCAGAATTTTAAATAAAGCTCCTACAACAAAGTTCAGTGTTCCAAAGCTTTAAATAAATTGGAATTAAAGAAGCACTCCGACACTAAAGTGTTTAAATCAGGTTGCTAATCCCCTTACTCTGGAAACACGGCCTGGTATTTGGGGGGGAGAACATTGTAGTCCTGGGATTGCTTCTCAAAGGGGGGGCCTCAGAACACTTGCATCACAATCACCCGCAGAGTTTACTGAAAACAGATGCCTGGGCTCATTCCTCTCCAGCTGAATCAGAACCTCCATAGGGGAGCCCCCTCCCTGCACCCCTGACTCGTTCCTCGTTCCTGGGGTGATTCTTGCACACACCGCAGTTTGCAAACCACTGTGGGGCTCCACCATGGTTCCCGTAGAAGTCCAGCTTGAACCAACTCTTCACCTACATTAAATTCTCCAACTTTGGGAGACCTGGTGCTTTTAAGTTGGACCTCACAGCCATCACTCCGAGGCCAGGTTTATGCTAAGAGGATTAAGTCAGGTCCCTCCAGATATTCAAAACTCTTGTCTCCCTGCTGTCAGCAACCAAGGAAGCTGGCAAACGCTGGTCTCTCACAGTAACATTTAGTGCCGGTCAACACACCGTATGGGCTAACATCTGAGCCCAGAAATAGGAAAGGCGAGTATAAATAGATTTGAATTGGGGTTGGACAAGGATTTGGCAGGCAAAAAATGACTGTGTGTTGATGGGGTGGGAAAGGATAGCTGCCAATTCAGGGATCCGTGGTTGAGGAGCTTCCTGACCCCCATCCACCCCAGAAGTTCCTGTGCTCTCTCTGGACTGTGAGCCTTTGGCTATAATTAGGGGGTGCTGCTTTCCCTGGCTTCTTCCATATGCATGTTAGTTATGTTTGGCATTCAGCAGCAGTGTTTGAAGAGTGTCTGGCCCCACCAGCAGCCAGTTGAGCCAGTCAGTGGAAAAAATGACAATGGTATCTGGCATAGAATTCAGGTGTTAAAATACCTTTATTAAAATAGAGGAAGTAGCACCTATTAGGAAGTGACCCCGAGCTACCAAATTTTATTAGCCTGCGAGGAGGTGTTTTTCCCTTCTTTGAAGCATACTGTAAACTCCCTTATGTCTTTCATGGTATTTAAAGACAGAAACGGGCACATTCAATAATTTCAGAATTTCATGCTATATTTATTACAACTCACTTTGCGTAGTATCAGGGAATACAGAGCTGGGACTTGGCACATTTCAGTAAAACTTTTTGTATGTATTTAGCTAAAAAAAAAAAATGATAGGGAGAGGAGAGAGAGTCAACACTTTTGGCAATTTCCCATTAGCAGTGCAGGAGGTAAAAGTCAAAAATAAAGCCTGTGGGATAATCTGAGCATGGCATCCACGCTGAAAAGAAATGCCATTTCTCTTTTTCATCCTGAGGTGGGAGAGGAAGCTTGACAGGAGTGAGCGAGGCTGCACTCTGTAACATTCGTCTGAAGCCAGCCCTGATGTCAGCAATGAGTACGTTGAGCTGTGGATGAAGTGGGCCATGTCCGCCCGCCACAACTCTACAAAACCGCTTTAAAGTCAGCAAGAGGTGCCGGCAGTCCCCTCTCTCAATGAAAAGCATGCTTCTTGATTAAAAATGTATGTTTCTACTTTACGCCAAAACAAGAGAGCATTATTTCCAGGATGATCATAGAAACCAAGTTAAATGTGTTTCTTATTTCAAGAGATAAAAAAGTATCACAACTCGGTGAAGAAACATTTCAGTGCTGGATGTTGGTTTAATGTAGCACTACTATGCACGTGATTTATTTTGAAACACAGTGATGTATGAAAATCTTCAGCATTTTTGACAGAATGAGATTACACATTCATCCTCCTCTATGCTTTAGAGAAAGAAAACCTTGACTTAACCTGCCAATATTATAGATAATATCTGTATGTGTGTGCATTGTAATACTCCTCTGTTATTTCCACTTCAGAGAGAGTAATTCCTGCGCGAATTTCATTCATAAAGGGTTACCATAGGAATAAGGTGGATGGTCAGGACAAGATATTGAAGAGAATCTGTAGCTTTATTGGACAAGTTCTTGGATCAGTTTGATTCTCTCTTGTCCATCAGGAAACTCAGGACTATTTGCGTGAAGATGAGGAGAGAATGTGTAGGGGATCCAGACACCTCCTCTCCCAAGGGTGAACTATTTACAAGGTGGTCAGGCTCAAAATGGATGCCTCCATTTTCAAGACTACTGTCTGTCCCTAGAAACTAAGTTATTAGATAACATTTTTCCACCCCTTGCCTTCTCTTCTCTGAAATGAAGCAGAGAATGTAGGATAATGATGTAGTATGCAAAATAGAGAGAGCTATGAGGAGTAACTAAAAAATCATATATATGAAGAAGACTTATTGCCCACAGTAGAATGGGGCAACTGCAAAATTTAGGTTACTTGTTTGCTCTAGAACAATATTTAAAAAATGACAATTGATTCATAGATTTTCAAACTAAAATATGACCTCATATACGAATGTTTTATCTTCTGTATCATGTAATAGCCTTTTAAATCAGTTCATATAATTAGAAGCTTACTTATCTGTCATTCTACAAATAGGAAGTCTCTATCAGCAGATACTTCCTGCTTTTACTAGTTTGGTTGACCTAGGCTCAACAGGTGTATCTTGAATCATTAAGGTTTAAGTTTGTTTAATTTAGATTTAGCATGAAAACACATGCCATAGCAGGAAAATTTCTTGAAAAGTATTAATGCATGAATAATATTCAGAATAAATATTTATTAGTCAGAATACTTGATTAAACAGCATAATGCATAGTACAGTCATTTCAGACACTACATTTTTCTATACCAATGCCCTAAAAAGACAGATGGTAATATTAGAATGTGGATCAAAAATAGCTAAATTGTAAAATTATGTGCACAGCCATTAATATGTAAAACTTTAGAAATATGGAATAAGTTAACTTATTTATTTAGTATCTACTGTGTATGAAAGGGCATCCAAGCAACCCATGGCATTCATTGTTTCTTCCCTCAAGAAACTTATAACACAGATCAGATTTTCACATGAAGGACAAGAGAAAACCACACTTCAGAATATACTCTTAGAGAATAAAACATGACACCTTAGCAATATAAACAATAAGGGATCAGCAGATGGAGTGGTTAATCAAGGAAGCAGAGGAAATCGTTGTTCTAGTATTTCAAAAGTAGCAGCTTTCAAATAAACAATACTTAGAAATTGTGCTAACTCACAAATATCTACATGTATGCACACTATGGTAATATATTTCAAAATTTTGTGCAACTCACTCTTAGTTTAATTTCAATGCAAAACTATAAGGCTTACGGCATTAGATAGGAATGGTCTTCAAAGTTTCATATCTTAAAAAATCATAGATACAAAAACCATACACTTCTCCCTCAACAAAACAGCCAATCTATTTCTTAGACCAAGTACCCTGGGCATGGAAAATTGCTAGACTATTGGTTTGGAGTATTTCTGGGACTGGTGCTGTGCTACCGCTACTACTACCCAGGCATAATTGGCACTGCTAGTTTTTTAGTTATTGTTACAGCTGCTAGGGGTCTTTTAATAGGTTATTTAGCAAAAAAGAAAAGAGGACAATTGACCCCGGGTGGTTCTCAAATGGAGCTATTACTGGTTTGTTTTCACAGATTGGCAGTACCCTACGACAGCCAATGTTCAAGAAATAAAATTACAGTTGTATTAACAGCTTCAAATTAGGGGTATTTTTTCAAATCATTGTGTGGGGTTTTAGTGGCGCAAGAATGAGTGGTTTTAATTGGGCCTTCTTCCTTAGAAGCCTTGAGGAAACTCTTCAGCTCAACAGCAGAAGGAACGGGGTAGCAGGACAAGAGCCGCAAGGACAAAAGCCACATTATCACTTTATGAAAATTGCTGGTCAGGATCTGACATAATATTTTCATGATTTATTCAAAGACTTAAAATGCTGGGACCTGGTCCTTTGCAGTAAAATATATTATAAAATAGACAGATCCCATTTTTGGGGGGAACTCTTCAGAAGCTGAACTGCCCCAGGTTCCTGCACCATAAAATGATCTGAAAAGTCGACTAGCATATTTTGGCTGTGAGCACCAGAAAATCCCACAAACAAAATATTTGTATAGCTTATAAAACACTCAAGCTGAATATTAAAAGCATCTGTTTTCAAGGAATATAATTACAAAGTACTTGAAGTGAATCAGGAGGCAGGATTCACAAAACATTAAACATGTTGTAAACAAGCCATTTGACTCATTCAAATACTATGGGTAATAGATGGACTGCTGATTTACAAAGGGATACTTTCATTGAAGATTCTGACATTAGAAAGCGTGATAGCCAGGGTTAAATGCTTCCTGATGTCTTTCCGGGATGAATAATCTGGGCCAGTTACTGAAGCAGTTTGATATTCTTTAGAAAAGGAAATGTGGACAAAGATAATCCAAATATTTTATCTTTCAAGAAACATGTAATCTGGCCAATTCACGCAGTCAAGACCACTGACGAAGTATGTGGTGATGGTGAACATTATAATGAATTACATACGATGAATTTTATGGCCACACTTTACCTGTAAAATGGCATTTACTCTCACTCAGGAGTGTAAAATTCAAATGTGCTAATATGCAAGGTATTTTTCTGTTGTTTTTACTTGGTCATATCAAAAACAAGAAACTTCATTGTGGACATTATGAAGTCAAATGCAATTCATAATGGTACTGCTGTTTGTGAAAAGAGAGCAGACAGAATCCACTTTCTAAGATTAAATTGAAACTTCCTTCCTCAAATGTTAAGCTAAAATTATGGGCAAAATTCTTTTCTCACATTTGCATTATGGGACTTAAGCCTGTTATTCTTTCCTCCTACAAAACAGGCTCCTGGGAGTTCTACCTACTTATCAGGAGCAAAATATTGGATTTGACATCTGCAATATGCATCTTTCTTGAACTTCATCCCAAGTCAAAATAAAAACCTATTGTATATTGTCCTCCTGAGGTCTTGGGAAAGAGTTTATCTATTTAGAGTCTCAAAAATGATACACATTCTTAGTAAGATGGTCTCTGAAAGCATTAATCCTGTAGAAATATGTAAATTAAGATTGCTTTACCTCGCACAAGGTGCCTAAGCTTTGTACTGCGTATAGGAAAAGAAAGCGGAAAGAAGAAGATGAAGAGAGAAAGATGCTGAAGAATAAAATATTGTGAAAAGAAAAGGTTGCTAGATATAAAAACTGGACACTCCCAAACGCAGTGGGACTCCGAGGTCAGCATACAGCATATCCTGAAGTACTCATTCAAAGTTCACGGGGAGCAGTGGCTAAAATTGTAAGACTCTGAGACAAGTATTGAAATTTTATGTTCTCTTCTATAAAACTCTCACTCTCCTTTTTTCCTCTCTCTCTCATTTGATGTGCTCTATTTTACTGCTGATTGGAGTATTTGACTCTGACAGGTCTCGTCACAGACCAACTGTTAAGCCTGAGGACTTTTAGCAAAGCCACACCAGACCAGCTTGGAGACCCAATGACATCTTTGAACTGTGGCTCTTTCCTCGAGCTTGATTAAAGATTTTATCCTGACTGCCAAAGAGAAAGGGAACCTTTCATGAGAAATGGTGTTTCGTACAGGAGCCATTGATACAGGGAGAAGAGGGACTCCACAAATTAAAGGCTAGCTTGGCTGAAAAATAGGGCTGAAAATCACTTTTAAAAATTGCACCACTATAAATCACCATGTAATTAGGCACGCGATATATAAAGTGAGCGTAAAGCATATGGAGAACAATCTTTGTAGATATTGTTAATATGAATCTCAAATGCCACCATAAATGTTTTGCTACCTCAAATTCATAAGGCTAGAAGAGTTTGAATTGATGAAAATTCTACCATTTGAAAATAAAAAAAATACATATATCACATCCTATGTTATTTGATGTTCTTTTTACTAGAAGAATAATTCTTTGGTTTTGAAATGCAAGCTTTCTGGGGGAAAATGCATTTCCATTGGTGCTATTTTACTTATACCATTTTCTTGATTTTCTTAACATATAGAATAACAGAAAGAAGAATTTTTTAAAGAAAAAATGCAAATGCTTCCTGTAAAGCAATGCCCTCTGGACTCCGGTAGGCACATCATTACATATGAACTCACCTTGTGGAGGTTCTGTTCTTTCCTCTTGAGAAACAGCAAGTTTAAAATTAAAGATCTGAACTCGAGATGCAAGGGACTCAACTAATACAGTGAATAATACTTTTAAAAATTAGTTAATAGGTTTTCAATGGGATTAGTTGTTAAATTCTATCAAATTTTTCAGGAAAGGAGATCCATTGAATCATTTTATAGATCCCCATTAAATTATTCTCAATATCTTTGGATATAATTAGATGACGTTTTCATGTACTTTGTGATATTTAAATCACATAATTTCTGAAGAGACCGTCCAAGCACTCAGGGGAGAGAGGCATTCCTGGGTTTGAATGCTGTCTTTTCATGGCTGCTTAAACTACATAAAGATGGCCCTAACCGGTTTGGCTCAGTGGATAGAGCGTCGGCCTGCAGACTCAAGGGTCCTGGGTTCGATTCCGGTCAAGGGCATGTGCCTTGGTTGCGGGCACATCCCCAGTGGGGAGTGTGCAGGAGGCAGCTGATTGATGTTTCTCTCTCATCGATGTTTCAAACTCTCTATCTCTCTCCCTTCCTCTCTGTGAAAAAATCAATGAAATATATTTTAAAAAAAAACTACATAAAGATGAGCTTAAAACCACATCAGGCTTTTCTCTGTCAGGATTTCAGTGCTTTGAAATCAAAGGTCAGGAAAAGAAAGTCCAAAGTTTCATATAAACTCAGGCAGAGGTTGTACAACCTGCAACGTAATTTCAGACCCTGTGGAAAATTGTCAGGAGACAGCATGACTGCTTGTCGCCTGGGCCGTGATTCTAACACATTGATTACCCACCCCTGCATGGAAGGCAAATCTGTGCTATGCTCTCTACCGGTGCCCTAGTTTCTCTGATTTTCCCTTTCCCCCGCATTTTAGCCACTCAAGGTCAGACGCGCTTTCCTTTCCCTTCCCCTTTCCCTTTTTTACAAGTTGTCTTTTCTTTGTTCAGAGAGCAGATATGCTACAGCATACTAGATGTTTACTGTGGTTATTCATACGGGCTGGTTTTTTCTTAAGACAAAGAAATAGGTGTTTTTCAAAAGATCCCTATTTTAATCCCTATTTCAATCTACCTCCAGTGCTACAAAATGTAATACAAAAAAAATGTTTGTTTTAAATCTACTGAGTTACCAGTAGAACTAAAAATTAAGGCTCAAAAATAAGAGATAGACTAGATAGCATATTGTACCAATATAATTAATTTTAACTTTTAATTATACTTCAATTTGGGAGTCTAACGTAGCCATAATGCTACTATTATCAACCTTTTATGTGCCTGATCTCATTCACTTTGTTATCAGCACTAACTTCAAGATTCTTTGGGATGTTGGCTTGTCACCTAACACATGAGCTATCTTATCCAGCTTTGTGTCATATGCAAATTTCATCAGCATTACATAAATATTTTCATATGAAAGGAGGGGAAAAAACAGCAAATGGGTTATGTGAATGTATGTGTGTTTACACACTTGTACATGCTCACATTCATCTTGAGAACCACTATTTTTTTTAAATATTTTTGAGCCAGTTGCTAGAGGACAGGGGTAATTTTATTTCCCTTCCTTTGCTTTTAAAAATATTTAACCTTTGTTATTAAAACAGAGTATAACTGGTTTTCTTTTCTTTTTTCAGTAAAAATGATAATTTCCCCTTTAGAGCTGCCATTTTAGAAAGCAATATACTTATCCCAATCATGGTGCCCTTGTTTTTCTTTGCTTCTTTGTTTTTGGACCTGAGGTGCAAGGAATTAGATTTATTAATAGTTACAGTTGATTTATAATGCACCAGCATCATTTATTTATGCACCTCTAAATTTTGTCAGCTATTTATTTATTATATAAATAAAATCTATGAACTCTCTCTTCAAGTCAAGAAATAAAATGTTTTGTTTTTACATATATTGCGATGTTCATCTTCCTCCCCAGCCCAATGTATCTTTTTTTCAGAAATCACCCAGATCCTGAACCGTGCCTGACATCCAGTTGCTTTATCACAGATGGATGTTCACCTGCACAATAGGTTGTTCACTTTCACTTAGCTTCGAACTTTATAAACAGGCATCATGCTGCCTGCATCTTTAGAGACTTGCTTTTTGCACTCAATTGTGTTCTTAACATTTTTCCATGCATTTCACATACATGATAAACAGAGAGCTTGAACTTTTGCATGTTAGTTGGATTTTCTCTCTATTTACTGAGATGGAGATGCAGCTTTAGTCACTAAGACCAGTCAAGACCTGGTTTCTCCCTGCTTAGAGGCCAGATTTCTATCCAGCCCCAAGCTCTGTGACCTTATCATTGAGCACCCATCTGTCTCCCGTACCTAGTAACGATACACTGTATTATCTAGGGAAGATAGGACTGTGATATTTAACTCTTCGATCTCTTAAGTGCATTATTTTGTGAGACAGATGTGAAGGGGAAGAGAAATTTGCTAAGAAAGACTTTTAAAAGACACAATTAGCTAGAGATCTCACTCCTCCCCCGGGACTAAAGAAAGACAACATTCCTGGTATACTGCGTGAAAAAGAAGAAAGTGCCCTTTTAAAACTTACCATAACTCTCTGTACTTTTTAGCTTTCACCTTCCAGGCAACATAATAGCATTCCTTCCCACACGCGTCCACATTATGTCAAATATCGATTTTGGAGCTGGATGAATAAAGTAAAACATTTGTGAAAGAGCAAGCTATCCGTCACATCCAGCCAGCCAGATATTATCAAATATCAAGCAGCCAACATTTAGATTCTTTAGTGTTCAGATTGCCAGTAATAGGAGCTCTATGAATTTAAACCCAGACTCTTCTTCTCATACTTCCTATTTATATTTGAGAAAATTTGTCTGAAAAAAAAAATCCTGATATTACCGTCTTCATTTCCTATGAGGTCACTGGCTTCTTTTCTTTCACAAATATTTGGTTAGTATCTAGATCCTGAGTATTGTAGTATCTCATTGCATGGTATTATGCTTCAATGTGTTTGGCTTGTTTACTCTATGAAAGTGATTAGAGAGTCTCTGAGAACCAATGCAACAGAAACTCTACCTATATGAGATCATTATCTAAGGCAGCAATAGCTTACTCCCCATAATTAAGATTTTTTCCCCCATGCTCAGCTATCTTTTCTTCTATTGTATCCCAACTTCTGTGCTGATGATGTGAGCTATATTTTTAATATCTTTTGTACTTTATGTTACTTTGATTTTTTTTACTTTTACTCAATTCCACTCATTTAACAACCTTGACTATTCACTTTGCAACTTGGTCTACCCTTCTTGCTTTGCTGTTTTTATTACTGTCTCTGAAATTTGGACTTACTTATCTTCTGCCACATTTATAAAATGCACATAGATCTGGAAAGATATTTTTCCATGATGTTTAAGTAAGATCTTGATCTCTGAAGTCACACTACCTGAGTTTAGATTCCAATGAAATTAGTCTAATGAAATTTTAGCAAATAGATTACATTCTCCCTAAATTCACTTATCATTATTGTTAAAACTTAATGAATATACCTCCATTTTCATTCAAGACATTGAATTTTACAAGGGATTACACATACTTGTCACTCTTCCTTGATGGAACTTGAATACTCATTTGGAAGTTGAGTGGCAATATAAAGCAGTACATGACTAAAAGGCAAGCAGTGAGAGTGATCCAGATAGAAACTATCTTGAGACTTCAGGGAAAGGAGAGATCACTCTGGTTAAATTGTCAAGAAGATTTTACTAAAGGGGGTGGGTGGTGGGTGGGGTGAAGGTAAAGCTGAACTTAGCAGGGAAGATAAGAGCTAAATAGTGGCCAGGACAACTAGAACCTTCATGATAGGGTAAGCAGAAGAAGCACCTGACAAAAGTAGAAGAGAATATGGCCTTTCCCAGAATATTATATGGCCTGATTTACTTATCTCTCCTCAATTGGGAGATCAAGTTGGAAGAGCATATTGATGTCTCATGATAAGGAAATTGGGGTGTTTAGTTGAAATATAATAATGTAATTATTATAGAGCAGCAGTCACATTTCTGTATTGATTTAATTGATAAATATATACTGAGTACCTGCTATGTGCTCTTTATAAATGAAGGAATACAGCATCTTCATGAAATTTATATTCCATGATCATGACTCAATGCCTACAGAGGTGTAGGAAGTAATAGAAATTAGCTAAGTAGACAAGATAAGTCACTAGGGACAGTGTGATGATTAATTTTATGTCAATTTTACTGGGCCACAGGGTAGCCAATATTTGGTCACACATTATTCTGGGTATGTATGTGAGGGTGTAAGTGGATGATATTAACCTTTTAATCAGCAGACTGAGTAGATTGTCCTTCCTAATGTGGACAGGCCTCATCCAATCAGATGAAAGTTTGAATAGACAGGAAGACTGAGTAAGAGGGAATTCCTGCTGCCTGACTGCCTTAGAACTCAGACATGTGTTTTCTTCTGCCTTCACTTCAGATTGAAACTAAAATATCAGCTCTCCTAGGCCTTGAGCCTTCTGGTTTTTGGACTGAAATTATACCATATATTCTCCTGGGTCTCCAGCTTGCCAACTGAAGATCTGAAGACTTGTTAGGCTTTATAATTATTTGAGCCAATAACTTATAATAAATATTTGTGTGGATAGCATATATATATATATATATATATATATATATATATATATATATATGACCCAGATAGAAACTATCTTGCTAAGAATTATAATATATGTCATGATTTTATTACATATATACATTATCAATATAATACATACATATATACACATATCCTATTGGTTCTGTTTCTCTGGAGAACCTTGACTAATACAGGCAGGGATCAGGGCAAACTGTAAAGTGCATGCCTTGCTCCAGCTGATTGCTTCCATGTGAGAATGGGGACCAAACACTGCCAAACCATTTATTTGTCAAAGAAGCCAAAAATATGGGTTTCTGTGTTTTTTACTACCTCCATTTTTAAATGCTGACAACAAAGTTTTGTTTTGTTGTGTTGTGTTTTCATCCAAGCAAAACCTCTCTAGAGGTCATAGGTATCCCAAGGCTTCTATTTCCTCATTTCAGATCTAGATAATTAAGAATCCATTAAGAGGTTTTTTTGAGTAGGATTACTCTCATGTCCGTACAAGATAAGAATTAGAAGAGAGGCATGCTAAGGACTCAGAGACCAGTTAAGAGACTTTTCTACAATTGAAGTTCAAATGATAAAATTCTAGCATCGTGTTACAAAAGTGAGACTAGAACGGAAGGAACACTTGATGTGGTGGTGACAAGCAAGGATGAAGGATGAAACCTATTCCAAGACAAGGTTGATGATCAGGCAGTTCACAGAAGTCTCCCTTCTCCCACTGTTGCTTATAAGGCTACTTATAAGTCTCTGATTTCATTTCCTTGACATTAAAAGAAAAGCTTATTCTTCCAAATGCATATTTTTGAGAAGGTAACACTAATTGATATAGTAGATATACTTCAAAACTCCAATGGCCTAAGAAATAAGTTTATTGCTCACTCAGACAACAGTCCTATATAGCTATGGAGTAGATGTCTTGCCCACAATGATTGTAAGATCTAGGCTTCATTCTTTTGAAGCTACATCAGTCAGAGGGCCTCTGAGTCCTTCAGTCCAGGTCAGTAGACAGGTAAAGAGCCTGGAATCAGGCAGGGAGTTTCTAATGGGCCTTGTATGGGAGTAAAATACATCACATCTGCCCATGTTTGATTGAGCAGAATTTAGTCACAGGTCATACCTAACTGCAAGGGAGGAAGAAGAAAGAAATTGGATGAACGAGTAAGCAGACTATCACACAAAAGGAATATTTATTTATTCTCTTCAGCCCTATTTTCTCAACTATTACGAGTAAATGAAAGGTTCAGATTTGGTAATTTCTAAGATTCCTTATTTTTTATTAACTTTTGGTTACTTAAATGATTTATTGACTAGTAATAGTAGATAATACAGTAGAAGACAGAATTAACTACAGGACAAACATAGAAAAATGTCATGTCCTTTCTTAAGACAACACTTTATAAGATTATTTTAACTGATGAAAAGCAATGTTCAAGTTATATATTTCATGAGATGTTATTAATTATCACAACACGGATTACATACAATGGATTGATATTTCCTTCCTGTATTTCTAGATAGTCATAGATCTTTCTGTAGTAATGACAATAAGAATATACAAAAGGACCCAGCTGGCGTGGTTCAGTGATTGAGCATCGACCTATAAACCAGGAGGTCAGGTTTGATTCCCAGTCAGGGCACATGCCCGGGGTTGTGTGCTCGATCCCCAGTGGGGGTCATGCAGGAGGCAGCCAATCAATGGCTCTCTCTCATCATTGATGTTTCGATCTCTCTCTCCCTCTCCCTTCCTCTCTGAAATCAATAAAAATATTTTAAAAACATATACAAAAGGATAACACGGTTCTTCAGACTTTTATTTAATTAACACTGAATGGAATTATGGTTAGAATAAATAAAAGATCAACAGCTCTTTTCATTTTCTTATTCTCTCTTATTCCTAGCAGAAATCATTTATAATTTCAACTGTTCCTGCTTCTTCTCCAAAATCCCAGTTTTAAACCCAATCAAAAGGTGCCAACATATTCTAAAGTGAGAGAATGCTTTCGATTCTGCACTCCTCCTGTCTCCTTCATCTTTAAGAGATTTTAAGCCTTTTCTTTCCCAAGCTGCCAGTTACACTGAATTGTTCTGAAATGTGAATAATTTTTTGTGTAAATATGAGCTTCTATCGACTAGAGCAACAATAAGAACTTCACACTTGTCATTTACTGAAACCTGCCTTTTGAGCCCTGTCAGTCATGTGCCTCTACATGTGTGTTTCTTGGTCGGAGCAGCGTTGTTTTATGGCAGCTTCTGTTTAGGAATTCACGTCGCTACTTGGCATTTATGTAGTTCAGCTGTTAAGGAGTCAGGGTAAAAGGAAAGAAAACACGCAGGAGTGAAGGTTTCAGGAGCAAAGAGGGAAATAAGAAAGGGCTTTAGGTTATGAAATAACAATGCCAGCCATGTGGCAGCAGTAAACCACAGGCACACCCCTCGGTTTAGGCAAGACTGTGACAGAACAGATGTAGCTCACACCCATCCTGCTGCTCTGGGTGGCTGACTGCTATTACAAAGGGCAAGTGCTGCATGCAATCTTAGCAGCATGTTCACCTTTCAGTATTTTTCATTCCTTACAGCACTGAGCTTGATTACACTGTGTGCCACTGAGCTTAGATGTGCTTAAAGCAAAGACAAAGAGACTCTGGAAAAGATAGTCATTCGGATGAAAAACTAAGTACTTTGGTTCCTAACTGAGGATAACAGAACTGCATGATTCATAATGTGGGTTCAAATATGCCCAGAAGTTCAGATATTCACCCATCATTTATCTGCATAAAACCATGTACCTTGGGCCTCCAGTATTTTAATGGGAAAATAATAGGAGTTGGCTTTCTCTGGGGTTCTCAAACACTTTGAGCCTCTTATTAGTTTCAAATAACAAGAAACACTGAGTGCAGAGATCTGAGATTCAGGAAGCAAGCTTTTTACACTATTGTAAACAAAGGGTAATGCAAATTAAATTTCACCCTTTTCCCTAACAACTCCAGGAAATATAGGCTTTCACTCCTGTTTAACAAATAACTGCTACTTGTATTTGCCAAGGAGATAGTGTATATTTCTAAGGGTTCTTTGGAACATGTAGCTTATAAACAGCAGTAAAGAGGTAAAGTAAAAATTTTTTAAAAGTATAGATGCCAAAGAGCATATTTTCTTCAAAAATCATTGCTTCCACTCTGCAGCTTCTCCACGTCTTTAACTAAACAACTTGAGCCTTGCAAGTGATGCTTATTTATTTATTTTATAATACATTTTTATTGATTTCAGAGAGGAAGGGAGAGGGAGAGAGATAGAAACATCAATGATGAGAGAGAATCATTGATCGGCTGCCTCCTGCACGCCCCACACTGGGGGATCAAGCCCGAAACGTGGGCATGTGCTCTTGGCTGGTATCGAACCCAGGACCCTTCCGTCCACAGGCCGATGCTCTATCCACTGAGCCAAACCAGCTAGGGCACAAGTGATGCATTTTTAGATTTGTTGTGATGTCCAGACTGAAACATATCTATGTTTTATTAATATTTCATTATTGATATACTAGTATTTTTATGTTATCTTAGTAGAAAACCTCTTTATAACAACCAAATGCAAATAGGAATAACCAAATGATATCATCAGAGTTTAGGACATGATTTCCAACTTCTTACATGTGTTCTAGCTTAATTTATGCTCACCCATTTTTAGTTTAAAAAAAAACAAAAGAACCTCAGTCTAATAACTGCAATGTTAGTCATTGTGGCTAAAATTACCTAACAGTGAATGTGTACGGATAGTGCCCAACAGTAAGAACGTTTTATGTTTGTACACAATGAATAGTATTCTTACATTTAATATCTCTTCACATATAATGGAATAAAATTGTCAGCCATGTGTATACACAGCAATTTTCATGCACTTATCATTTCCTCCTTTATAGTCATTTGCCAAACCAGAGAGTAAACTGAATTGCCTTGCTTTTCTCTTCCACACTTAAAAACTGTATGTACTTCAACAATTCTTTGAGCCTGAGAACTTTTTTTAGGATAGCAAAATAGTTAGCTGAGGCATAGAATGAATCAACTTTTTGTTTCAAAAGTATTCTTAAGGTAATAAAATACAAGATGATTTTAAAACACTAATCATCAATTAATACTTCAGTTATTCAAAAAGAGGCATGCATTAAGTTGGAAATGAGATTAGGACAGGATCTTGAATATTATGCTTTGCATGAATACTACGTCTGGCACGAAACAGGGGAATTTTCTGATTTTTCTTGTGAGGTGTTCAGGGCAGTAGTTCTAATCTACTACTGGAAATATCTTTGGAGATTTAATAAATGAATGCTATAGAAAGTTTTCAAACTAATGTAAATGTAGTCATATCTTTCTTCTGACAGCTCTCTATGAGCTCATTTTGGCGGTATACATAGGAACAATACCACGATGAGTGTGGCCTCTGCACACAGATGATGTTTAACTTTATGAAGTGATCTGTATTTTCCACTGAGAACCAGGGACCACAGGGTGGGGGGAGAGTAGTAACCACAAAGGGCCACAGTGTAACTCTTGAGTAGTAACAGAAATGTTTTATATCCTAATGGCAGTAATGGTAATACGACAGTATACATTTGTCAAAGCTCATCAAATTGCTGTCTTAAAATTGGTAAATTTTATTGTATGTAAGTTACATATCAATAAAGCTGATAAAAAAGTTTTCAAATATTAAAAAATCTTGGCAAGAATTCTGACGCTTTCTGCCATCCCCCACACTAATTGGGGTAATAAAATGTCATGAAAATTTTATGAAAAGAAGACTTTTCATCTCCGTTCATTTTTGCTTGAGGAATCGAGGCACAGCAGAATCAACAGGTCTTATCACAATTCATCAATCTCTTGCATAAAATATAAGTTCACCATATTTATTCACCACATGTGTAATTCAATTAGATATTCATATAAACATTTAAATTAATATCTAGCAGTTGCTCATCACTAAACTAAGGCAAATTTTGAGGAAACATGGAGAGTGGAATGATCAATGATCAATAATGTGCTGCTCTGAAAAAGCAAACAAAATAATTTGCAGACAATGTCTTTCACGAAGATTAAGATTATTATTCAATATTTAATACCCCAAATCTATTTTCTTTCTCCAACCATTCATTTCATTAAAACTTTAAAAATATGTACACATGTTATGCACAGAACATGGGGATGTGTTTGCCTGTCTCCAGTATACACACTCAGAAGTTTGCTGAAATCAACAATGCGGGGAAAAGGTTACTTTTCGTCTTTTCTCCCTCAGACAACTCTTTTTTGGGGGCTTGTCAATCTGATGAGGTGGGAAAAATGAAGCTCGAACAGAAAACAAAATTGAAGCTAAAAACAATAGATAAGATTGATTAACCCCACCTTATCAAGTAAGTGTCAATAACAAGGAGCTACTGGGCATCTGCACTGTTTTCCTCTAAGCTTTTAGCCTTACATCCGTAAAACCTCAAGATAACTATCTATCATGGAGTCAAAGTGGCGAACAACTGTGTGGTCCTTTGATAAGGGACAGTGTCACAATTTGTCTCCTTCTCTTCCACAGATCGCCGCTAATGGGGCAAGGCCAGACCACAACAGCTGCAAATAGCCCGAAGACATTCTTTAGTGTAAAAGAAATCCTCAGGAAATATGTACAACAGGAATCTAAGCAACCTTCAAAAAAATATCTAAATTTAACGCTGATTTACTTGGATGTTTCATGTCAATTATATTTGTTCTCTTCTTTCTAAACTCTACTGTTGGTAAGCCAATATTTTAGTATAATAAATGGTAGGATTGTAATGCACTTAAAAATGAGATGATGTGAACACTTCTCTGAAAGCCAAAATGAAGCATCTATGTAACTAAGTAATATTTAAAATCTGTGGCTGGACTATATTGACATTTATAATGCCTACCTGGGGTGAAGTTATGCAGTTAGATATACTATAGAACATCATCTTTTCTGTTTAAAAAAATGAAGAGAGAGTGTCCATTCTCCCAGAAAAAAAAATCAACCTAACTAATGAAGAATAATTAGTGGCATTGAAAATAATGTCATAATATTAGGGGGTGGGGGGAATAGCAACATTTTAAAATATGAGTTACGACTACAATTATGTTAATAAATATTCACAGGAAAAAAAGTGATTGAAAGTTTGCAACATATATTAATTGGTATGTTAGAGTAGTGAGATTGTGGAGTATATTTTTTTGTTCTGTTTTATACATTTTTTCAAAAATTAATTTTTATTTCTTGACTTTTTTTTCCTCTACACTTTTGAAAATTGAGCAAGTTTACGTTGATTCCCTAACATATCGTGTCCACAAATATTAGCTTTAGGGGGGAAAATAGACTTCTGCGTCACCACTAGCAGGGCAGGTGTCGTCTCAAGCAAACCTGAAACGATCCTACTGTGGGCAGCAGCTGCCAACTTCTTGAACAGGAAGCAGCTCTACTCAAGGGTAGTGAGAAGAAATGCAATCCGGGTAGGTGCTGTGAAGTCGTCTGTTGTTACGCAGTCTTCGGTGGAATGAAATAAAGTGGAAATGAGGAAAGAGAATCTAAGATTTATATAATCCATTTAGAACCTCATAGAACACACTGATGTGACCAAGCAAAGGAGTAATTCTGTCTTGACTTGACCACATTTCTCTCCTTAACCTATAGTTTGTAACTTTGTTTTTTGCCTTCCATCTGCTTTGGTGTTCATTTCTGATTGACTTTATATGTATAAAAATATTTACGAAGGAAATATTGAGTTTCCTCAGGCTCCAAGCCCCTTTCGAAGAAGATTCAGCTCTTTAGCCCATATGTGTCCCCTAACATTCTCCAGCTAGCATGATGTCTTAAGTACATTCTTTTTTATTTTAAAGGCATTTTCATATATTTTGTTTTCACCAAAATGCAAACAACTATCAGAAGTGTATAATTGACTAGTGTAATTTTTAGACATTTATGTTGGAAGTAAACAAGGATATCGGCCAAATAAGACCTGTGAGAATGGGGCAGTAGAGAGGAATAGGAATCACTAAAGGGAGCAGTTTATGGAAGGGGGAGGGAGGAACCACTCAAAAGAAATTTTACTTTACTCATCATTTTATCCTGGGTCAATCCTGTTGATCCTGGTTGAGTAAAGAATGTGAACTTTAGAATCTGACCAACATGGATTCAAATCCTGTCTCTACTACTTAGTAATTGTGAGATTATAAACAAGTTATCTAACCTGTCTCAATAGTGTGTTTCCTTTCCACTAGGAAAACACTTCAGGGAGATGTTTTAAGTAATAAATTGAGGTCATTGTGTATTTAACCAGATATAATAAGAACTTCACAAATGTTAATTAATATACCCTTCATTTTCCCATTCTTTTTATTTTCTTCTCCAATTTAGAGATATATGGCCCCTAAAACCCAACTTTGCAATGTGTTTTAAAGCCCCATGTATAATTCACTAATGTCCTCATCCTCATGATGGTCAAGACTTGGTTTCCAAAAGCCAGGCTGGCTCCGGGGGATTCCACTTTGTCTTGGGGCGAAGATCCAGGTCTGTTTTCTAACTCTGTAAGCAAATGGAGTGTAAACTTCACTTGTATGCTTCTTGGATGAGGAATCCAAACGCCTGTTTCATACTAATCTATTACAGGATGGAATGAGCTCCCCAGAGGTGAGCTGTGTGACAGTGGAGACACATGCAAAGACCAGTAGAGAAATGACTCTGAACACAAGCCCCCAGATGAGGCCTCTAAAATCCAGGGGGCACCGCAAAGAGCCATGAGAAGCCCAGTTATGAGTGTGCAGGGTCAGCTGACTGTCCCAAACCTACAGGTCTACTCAACCTGAAAAACTGCCAGAGATGCTGATGCCTAATTAGCAACACATATCTTCTGAAAACTGAAGTTGTTTTTAGTTTGTCAAATACAAAGTGTTTGGAAATCCCAAATTCCAAATCATTATGGAAAAATATTTTCAAAGGATGTATGGCGAGACCTAACTAGAGTATAAGCAAGTTGTTTTTTTTAATTAATTTTAATTTTTTTGCCTATAAAATCAGAATAAAAACAGCTCTAAACAGTCTGTGGTAAGTAAATAAAATCAGCAGTTTTGCCGATTGAAGAACTATCAGAAAGAAGCCTTTGCTAGAACAAAAAGTGCTACCAGTTATTCTAATTTGATAGAAAAATTAAGCTCATATGATGTGTAATAATAATCCATGAGCATGCTCTAACAGCATTTAGCATGCAAGCTTTATTTCTTAGAGTATTTTCAAATAAAAACAAATGTGACTCAACTCTGAAACATAGATAATTATGAAATTTGGATCTATTAGACTTGCAAATGGAACAAAATTCCTAAGATAAAAATGGGAGAACTTTTGAGTCTTTGTTTTGCTTTCTATTTCAAAACCCAAAGAGGCAAAAATTATTTTTACAGAAGCTTTTTCATCCATGAGGAAACAATTCTCTCTCTCTCTCTTTCTCTCTCTCTCTCTCTCTCTCTCTCTCTCTCACACACACACACGCACACACACACACACACGCACACACCAATACATGAATGTATATAGCAGTACCTTACAGGAGTGCTAAGCATGTGATATACATGATAAAGCATTGTTATACCCAGAAATATGGCTCTAAAATAGTCATATGTGACTGTTCAATGAGGAGAGTGTATAGGATAACCCAATTTGAGAAAGCTGTGCTACAAGATCAGATTCTATTTTTAGGCTGGATTTTTTCTCGACAGATGTTAAAAACCCATAAAGAGGATTTTAAAAGTGTTATTACCGGTAAGTTATTGCACCCTTAATGTAGTCCGTACTGTGGCAATAGCGCTTCAGGAAAACATCTTTTCTTTCTGTCTCTTTCTCTCTTTAAACTTTATTTATAGCCTCGCAAAGGACTAGCATTCACATAACCGGCCTTTGCAGGCGTGCCAGGAGATTAATGATATCGCAGTGTTCTTGAGAACAAAAATGTGTCTACCACTGTGTTGAATAATCTCTCCTTTCACACATTAAAAGTGAGATGAGGCCTACTTTAGAAAGCAAGGACAATGTGTCACAAAGAGTTAGTTGGCTTACAGACATTCCCGTATTGCTATCCTGAATCACAAATTGTTTTCATGCATGTTATCTTCAGAATAAGAAAGCTTTTATCACCATCACTTTTTTCAAAATTTACATAGACTAAAAATTTAACTTATTCCAGCTTTTTTTTTTTTTTAATCTGTTGCTGGTAAAAATTGAGAATTTAGGGAAAGTTGTTTCCTATGACCTTTTTTTATCTTTGTTCTCATTAAATTGGCTAACAAGACAAAGCTATTGAAAGATTTAAATGTTATAGATTAGCCATTTATGTTAAAGTTACTTTTGCCTAGTTTTAGTAATAACAATAACCCATGCCATATGTAAATGCTCAACATGTATTATCTCATTTAATCCTCATGAAAATCCTAAGAGATAGTTACTATTACCCTTTAATGAAAGAGGGAATTTATGTTTAGAGAGATACATGACTAACCAAGCCTAAGTCACCCCTCCAACAGGTGACAGAACCACACCTTAAATTCAGGTTTGGGGCGGGGGGGCATGCAATGCTATATTCTTAGCCACTGTGATATACTGCCTCTTGGGCAATATTCACGTAATATAAACTTTTATTCAGACAGGAGATGCTTACAGAATTTCATCGCCAACATTTAGGTGTGTGCTATATGTCAGTCACTGCCATTGGACTTTGGAATTATAAGAGTGAGTAAAACATATGACACAAGAGACAAGAACATATAATGGGGTAAAAACAGTCTGTGCAAAAAAAAATGACATTGGGTAAATGTGGCAGGTACATGCAGAAAATATGAAACCAGACCACCTTCATATACCATATACAAGAACAAACTCAAAATGGATCAAAGACTTAAATGTAAGACTTGAAACCCTAAACTCCTAGAAAAAAACAGGCAGGAAAATCTCTGACATTCCTCTAAGCAATTTTTTCTGGCATATCTCCACAGGCAAGGGAAACAAAAGAAAAAAAAATAAACAAACTGGACTACATCAAACTAAAAAGTTTTTGTACAGCAGAGGAAACCATCTTCAAAAAGAAAAGATATTTGCAAATCATACATCTTATAAGGGGTTAATATCCGAATTTTAGAAAGAATTCATGCAATTCGATAGACACACAAAAATAATCCAATTAAAAAAATGGGCAGAGGACCTGAATGCCCACTTCTCCAAAGGTGCATACAGATGGCCAATAGACATATTAAAAGGTGCTCAACCTCACTAGTCATCAGAGGAATGCAAATTAAAACCACAATGAGATATCACCTCACACCTGTTACAACGGCTATCAACAATAAATCGACAAACGAGTACTGGCGAGGGTGTGGAGAAAAGAGAACCCTTGTGCACTGTTGGTGGGAATGCAGCCACTATGAAAAACAGTATGGAAGTTCCTAAAAATTTAAAAAATGGAACTTCATTATGACCCAGTGATTTTATTTGTGGGTATGTATCTAAAGAAACCCAATACATTAATTTGAAAGAAAATATGTGCCCCTAGGCTCACTGAAGGGGTTGGGGTGCTGGGTGAAAAAGGGGAAGGGATTAAGAAATACAAATTAGCCTTGGCTGGTTTGGTTCAGTGGATAGAGCATCGGCCTATGGACTGAAAGGTCCCAGGTTTGATTTCGGTCAAGAGCACATGCCCTGGTTCTGGGCTCGATCCTCAGTTGGGGGTGTGCAGGAGGCAACTGATCAAATATTCCTTCTCATCATTGATGTTTCTATCTCTCTCTCCCTCTCCCTTCCTCTTTGAAATCAATAAATATATATTTAAAAAAATGCAAATTGGTAGCACAAATAGTCACAAGGATGTAAAGTACAGCATAGGGAACATAGTAAATAATATTGTAATCACTATGTAAGGTGCCGTGTGGGTACCTGAAAAATCAGGGGACCACTTTGTAAAGTATATGATTGTGTAACCACTCTGCTGTAAACCTGAAACTAATATAGAATAACACTGAATGTAAACGAATTTAAAAATTAATAAAAAGTGGATAAAACAGAACTGGGGCCACAGATCCAACTCAGGCTCTAGTCATTCGGTTTTCTCAATCCATCTGACACCATATGAAACAATAAAATGCACTCACAGCCCTGGCCGGGTGGCTCAGTCGGTTGGATTGTTGTCCTGTACACCAAAGGGTTGCGGGTTTGATTCCACGTCAGGGCACATACCTAGGTTTCAAGTTGGGTCCCTGGTGGGGTTTTTACAGGAGGCAACCATTCAATGCTTCTCTCACATCAATGTCTTTCTCTCTCTTCCTTCCTCTCTCTCTAAAATTGAATGAGAACACACCCTCAGATGAGAATTTTAAAAAGTGCACTCTCATCTCACATTAAATATAATTCAAATAACTACCTATGAGCTGGATTACATTTTCTTGAGGTTATCTTTATGGGTATTTTAACATTCATTATCTTGATATAGTCAATATACTTATTTTCCAGAGTATCAGACATTTTTGCCTAGGTTCTCTATGATACATACAAGTACATTGCTATAATGAGGAAGATAGAAAAGTAAACTAGGAAAGTGACAATGTGGTAAGTAAATAATACAGATAAGTGCAAAGTATTATAGGGGCCAAAGAATATGATTTCACAGAGCAAAGAAAATTTGAGGAAAATTTTGGGGTATCAGTAGCAACTCACCACATAACAAAACCCTCATTTACAAAGTTATTGAGCTACAAAAATATGTGACATGTCCAAGAAATATTAAGTAATAATGCGTGACTTAAGAAGCATATTTGGGCAATATGATAGAGGATAGAGATGGAGGAAGACTTACAGTTCAATGCCTTTTCATTTTTAATATGTAAATTATACTAAAACTTATTTCTTTACTGTACTGAATAGAACAGATTGTTTTTCACTAACCATAATTTAAATTATAATTAATGTTATTCTCAGACATTATTTTTTGCCGATTTTTCTACAGGAACTAATTATACTATTAATCCAGAACATTTATTCATTAGCAAGTATTTATAAGTTGTTTGAGACTACACTATACATATGTACATATAGTTTGTATGATATATATAAAGTACAAATATTGATTATATGATATATACATATATATACCATAAATATAGTATAGACAAAAATAGTAAATAGATAGTATATTTCTGTGTATGTGTATATGTATACATTATATATAAATATTATAAAATATATATTATAAAAGATATTATAAGATTAATATATATATAATCAAGCAATCAGTATATACATGTGCTTTATGTACATGACCTCAACATTTTGTTACATAATATAATATGTCCAGCAGAAATGACCAAATTTTATATTTCCCATTTAAAAAATTGAACAAAAACATTGACAAAAAAATACTTTAAAGTGTAAATGGAAATCTTTGAGGATGAAACTATCTGGGGGGGGCGGTGTGGTTACCTGGTAATTCTTTTTAAGTAGTTCTTTTCAAAGTATTTAACATGCTAACATAGTCTGTCTCTATTAATACCTTAGATTACTAGCAGAGGAAAATAAAAAAAATAGCTAGATACATTACTCTCTGAATTAAATATCTTTTAAAATGCCAGAGAAAAGATGCTGTTCTATATAAGTTAGTGTTTAGAAATGTGAATGCTGAGAATAAAACCAACTAAAGTGGTAAACCAACCAAACAGAATAATAGCACCACTAGTTCAAAGCTATCCCATCTGAGAACTCTTGCTCTAAATGGAAATAAAAGATTATGGAATCGGGAGTTTATCATATAACTGAGTTTCACCTTGTGAAGCAGTAGAAAAAAAGAATGAACAGGTATTTTAAAGCATAGGCTGAAAAAAATTGGGCCATACTGTGTAAAAAAATATATGAAAAAAGACACAAAGAACTGAGAAAAATTCTCCCTTTCAAACTATAATGATGGAAGCCTTTATACCTATATTTACTAAGATACACTGGCTAAATAAAACATAAAACACATGACTGGTCAGACAAGACGTGTTTGTTTTCCATGCCTAAATATTGTAATGAGAATGACATCAGGTTTAAATTATGTCGTGTTGTGATATAATTAAGTAGTCATCATCCCAAGGCCACATAATTCTGTGCCTTAAAGTCTTATTCCTGGTAGTGTCCTCTCTGTTTATTTGTATTACTGTTTTAATGAAATTCTATATTTCCGTTTTCTTAAAAAAAAAAAAAGCAAATTCTTAGTTTTGATCCATTTGTAAGTTATTCCTTGCTTGAAAATCATAGCCTAATATGCATGCCCTCACATAATATATATCTATCCTCTCTAGAGGATATTTTCTCCCATTGATTTCTAGAGAGAGTGGAAGGGAGGGAGGAGGTGGGGAGAGACAGAGAAACATCGATGTGAGAAAGACACATTGATTGGTTGCCTCCCGCACATGCCCCTACTGGGGCTGGGAAACCTGCAACCGAGATACCTGCCCTTGACCAGAAATCAAACCCTCAACTCTTCAGTCCCCAGGCTAATCCACTAACCACTGAGAAACCAGTCAGGGCTTTATTCTATACATTCTAAATAACTAACATTAAGTTAGACGCTGAGAATATAACCTTAAAAATATATAGACATGATCTTTGCCTTGTTGGAATTAAGGTCTAATAAGGGCAGAGACTAACAATTGCAAAGCAGTGTAGTACATGTTATGATGGGAAAAGTAAAGGGGTCGTGAGAAATGTCAAAAGAAATTACTTAGAGGAATCAATGCCTAGGAAGGCTTCTGGAGGAAGTGAAATCTAAACTAAGACCTAAAGTATAATTATCAACTGAGTCAGAGAAGGGTGGAGAAATTAGGGCAGTGTTTTAGGCAGAGGAAAAAGCATATGCAGAATGTCAGAGGTAGGAAAGCTTGGAAACTATGGTGATGGGGAAACTGAAAAGATAAGTAAAAGCTATTTCATAGGGCATTATATATCACATCAAGAAGACTGAATACTTTTTAAATTTATTTTTATTGATTTCAGAGAGGAAAGGAGAGGGAGAGAGAGATAGAAACATCAATGAGAGAGAATCATTGATTGGCTGCCTCCTGCACACCTCCCACTGGGGATTGAGCCCACAACCTGGGCATGTGCCCTTGACTAGAATCGAACCCAGGAACCCTGCTGTCTGCAGGCCGACACTCAATCCACTGAGCCAAACTGGCTAGGGTGAGACTGAATATTTTTAAACTGGGAAAGAACATAATTAGATTTGCTTTGTAGAACCATTTTTTTTTTTTATTTTTCTATGCAGAGAATTGAAGACAGAATTGGAGGTAGGGAAACCAACCATGAGATTGTTGTAGTAGATCAGGCAAGAGAAAAATTAGGGTAGGGACGATCAAGATAAATAAAATTAAGGAAATATTGGTACCTTACTTAAAATGAAGAGTTTATAACATTCATATTGTACGTGGGTGAGTCAGGGGTAAAAATGGGGAAAAAAAATATAAACCTCAGTTTGATGAGAAACCAGATAAGCGGTGGTACTATTTAAAGGGAGTGGGGAACATGGGACAGGGAAGCTGACAAGTCCAATTTTGAAGATGTTGAGTGTGAAGAACATTTGGGCCACCAGATGTGGATGCCTAGAAACCAGGTGTATATAGAGGTTTGACACTCAAACTGAGGTGTAGGCTAGATATAGAAATTTGGAAGTCAACAGTTTATAGGTTTTACAATAATTTAAATTCTAAAACCAAATGAGATTGACCAAGTGGAATAGATAGAATAAGAAGGGTAAAGTGCCTAAGGCTGAGCTCTGATAAAGCCTAACATATGAGGAATGAGAGGAAAAGGAATATTCAAAAAAAAGGACTGTGGAAAAGATGGCAGAGAAAACGCTGAAAATAGGACGAATAGGAAGAGTTTTAGAAAGAGGGAGTATTTGACAGTGTCCAATATGTTTGAGAAGTCAAATACAAAGACTAAGATGTTTCCATTCTCTTCATATAGGCCATTTGGTGATATAGAAGATAGACTACTTCTATTAGCATATATGCAATACATATATGTGTATACTAGAAGCCCAGTGCACAAAGTTGTGCACTGGGGGGGGAAGGGGGTACCTCAGCCCGGCCTGTGCCCTTTTGCAGTCCGGGACCCCTTGGGGGATGTCTGCCTGCTGGCTTAGGCCCTATCCCCAGGTCACAGTCTGGGATCCCTCGCTCCTTACCACCCGCCTGCAGCGTAGGCAGGAGAGGCTCCAACCACCACCACCTAGCTTGCCAGCCATGAGCCCAGCTTCTGGCTGAGCAGCGCTCCCCCTGTGGGAGCACACTGACCACCAGGGGGAAGATCCTACGTGAGCATCTGGCCCCTGGTAGTCAGTGCACGTCATAGTGACCCGTCCTTCCACAGGTCGTTCCACTGCTCAGTCGATTTGCATATTAGGGTTTTATTATATAGGATAACTACATGTAGTTATGAGTATCTTCTCTCTCTCTCTCTCTCTCTCTCTCTCTCTCTCTCTCTCTCTCTCTCCCTCTCATTTAATCACAATAATATTATGGGGTAGGTACTACTAGAATTATGCCCTTTTCAAGATGAGAAAATAAACACAAAGACGTGTCAGTTTGTCCAAAGTCACACAGCTAGTGAGTGGCAGAGCCAGAAATTGAAATAGATTGAGGACTTGAGTGGGAGGTGAAGGAGTAAAGACTAGGGGTGCAATATCACTGTGGGAAGATTGACTGCTTATCAGGGCCAAGCTATCTGGTAAATACTACCCAAATTGCAGACTGACTCTCTGACTCTCAAGGAATAACAAATGGCTTTTAAAGAAATCCTTTTAAAAATCTAATTCTACCTCAGAGGACACACCTGTCTCCAATGGGTGTGATCCAGGCTCTTTATGGAGAGACTCTAGTCTAGGGGGACGAGAGCCTACAGTCACTCATGGCCAAGATAAAAAAGAAAGGCCCAAGAGAAAAGATGACAGTTCCCTAGGCCATGGTGCTTTCTTACCTGATTAAACACAGCTGTGACCTGCTCACCTCCTGGAACCTAAAGAAATCTGCCTGGCCAGGACTCTCAGCCTTGGCGGTCAGGTTTCTGGGTAGTCCTCCAAGTACTGTCCCTTTGGAAAGGTTGCTCAGCACACCCACCAAGAATGGTAGCTTCAGCCAGTCCAGGCTCGTGATGGGCCATTTTGAAAAACTTATCCTTTTGGAAGTGAATCTCCCATTAATACACTTTCAGTATTGAAATCACAATGGAGCCACCAGGCTAAAGATGTTGTTGCTCATTGGGCACCAGCTGTTTGTCACAGGCTGGTGGCTAGCACCAGTCAGGCCCAAGAAGAACATCAGACCAGACACTCTCAGGTCCACACTGAGTTTCTCTTGCGGTCTCACTGTGACATCTCTATGTGCCTTACTCCTAGTCCTTCAAGCCAGGTACCTGGTGTGTTTTTTACAGAGCCCCTTATCAATTATGAAAGACAGTGACTAAATTTTAGCCCATAACTGTTTTTCAAAACTGGGGGTTGATCTTTTCCTTCTCCTGGGAGCACTCGGGTGCCTTTCCTTTCTTCCTCTTCATTCCTCTCAAGTGTGCATCTCCTAAACTCTAAGGGACCCCAGGAGACTTACGGCCAGGAGAGTGGTGGGCAGTGGCAGCAAGTCCCAGGTTGGCATGCTGAGCCCATCTCCAAGGCCACCTTTTTTCTCTGACTTCCCAGGGAGCCACAACAGCCCTGCCTAGTCTCTCTCCTACTGCTTCTTCTATTCTAAGTCCTTCCTTGTGTCACTGTCCCCAGCTTTAATAAACATACTATAAGTAAGTAGATAAATAAATAATTACAGTGTGTTTGAGTGATGGTGGTAACAACATAGAAAATTGTTTTCCAGTGTACCATCTTCTTAAGTTTTGAAAACAATGCATCAGTGTTGCTCCTTAAACCTAATATTCAAGTGTAACTCTGCCTGGAGCTACTTCAAATATCATCCCAACAAAATTCTCCCAGGGGTCTACCAAAGTCACTAGAATCTTGAACACTGAGCTTTAATTTATTAGTATGTCTTTATGAGGTACCGGTTATGTACAAGCACTGTCTACTTAGAGCACAATCTTTCTAGAAACATCTTTATAAAGCCTGATTGGTCAATACGCTCCACCCTGAGAAATGAGTTAAACATTATTGTCAAACAAGTTGGGTTTTCTTTGTATGGGTGAAACACCACTGACTTGTGTGGAAGAGAAGAAATTCCTTCAAAATTTTCTTTGCATTTCCAAATATTTTGAGAATGATTGTGTAGCCACATGCATCATCTACTAATATCTTCTTATAAACCATTGTTGACTGAGAAACCACATTAAAGTATTTGCTATTTACATGATTTACTACTCTGGTGCATGTTCAGTTCTAATGTGGAATGAGTAAGAGTATAATTATAAATCCTTTTAAAATCTGATTTATAAATACAAAGTTATCTCTGAAGTTTTAAAATATGTGAAAAAAGATACTTAAGTGAAATTGTGAAAATTAGATAGATCAGCAAGTTTTTAAAAATTTAGGACACCATCTTTCAATTAGTCTAATAATTCCAATTCCAATTCCAATTTTCAATTTAGTAGTCTGTTTTCTTGTCTCTTCATTTTTAAGAAGTTTCATTTCCAAAACAGAAAGCCAATAATGTTTGCAGTTGCCTCAAGATTTTTCTTTGGCCACAGTTGCTTATTTTCCATAATTAATTTCCCAATGACAGTTCCATAAAGCTTATTGTCAGGTTGACAGCCAAAGACACTCTATTCTCCCCGCTCCCTTAGGAATGTAAGTGATGCTGAACACAACTAACATGAAATTGGGAAAGACAATGACTTGTTTTTAACCACAAGAGGCATAATAATATTTAGTTGAGCCAAATTTTTTAAAAGAAAATGAGTTTGTTTCCAATATTCTAATATGTTACATTGGTCATGTCAAAATAAGGTTACATTGTGCCTAGAACAACCCTGATATTCCTCCAAATTTCACCATTCTACTAGACATGAAGTCTATCATGTCACATGAGAGATAATGGTGCCCTTCTCCAATGACAAGAGACGCATTAGGGGTTGTAGCCCTGTGTTTGACCGCAGACCTTATTTTAGCATTGGACCCCTGATTTTCAAAGGTTACCTTTCCCAAATTAAAGGAAGAATGAGACATGAGGGCTCCCCTGTGCTGACTGCACTTTACTTACATAAGATCCTTTAAGTTTCTCAATAAGAAACCGTACTTCCAGGCGATAAATGGGTCAAATTCACAGAATATTGAAAGTGTGGGAGGGAGGTTGGAAGAGAGAGAGGCTTTCCTTCTTTCTATTTCCAGCATGTAGTGTAACTGGGATATTCACAAGGTTCTGTTCTAAAGAAAGACATAAAGTCAGAGAGGATTAGAAAAGTCCTAATATAATAAATGGGCAACCTCCGTGGTTTCTTTCTTTTTATTTCCCTACTACTAAGTATTTTTGATAATGTTTTCATCACTTTTAACCACCTCTTCCCTTCTTCTTATTTGTCTTAACCTGTCTCCTCTTATATATAAAAAACTCATAATTGTCACAGTGATTATGTGGCTCAATGATATCTGTACATAAATCCTTTGATTCAGACAATTACCCTTAGATTCAAGCCTAATAACCCAGTGGATATCTGCCTCATATGAATTCTCCCAACCTAGGACACCTGAACACCTGGAGAATCTCCTTGAGCAGTCCTTGCTTTATTTAAAGGGCTAGATAAAAATGACTTCCTATTCCATATTTATTCTAGAATCAGGAATCCTCACTGAACACACATGTTTCTACTCTATTCCCATTTTCTTTCTCTTCTGGCTGATACCAAGACCGAAGTCCTGGGTCTCAGGCCAAGCAACAGAGGAGAACAAAATAAACACAATGAACACTAAAATGGGAAGAAGGAAGAAACAAGTGTATGTGTTAGTGTTTGATAAATGAGGGCTTGGTAATCTAGTTTTCTTTCATCCAATCTCATCTGCCTTTTCTTACATCAGTGGAGCCATCTCCTTTGTGCTTTCTCAGTAAAAAAAAAAAAATCATCAATGTTATCTATCAAAATTCTAAATTAGCTTTAGTTTTTGCAATAAAAGTTGGCATGAAGACTCTTTTCTTTTTTCAGAAATAACATATGTAACTAGACATCAAGTACCTTGAAGTCTACATTCTTCACTCATTAAAAACAATTAATAATCCATGTTGGCTCACAGAAACTAAATGTTCCATCAGCAATTACTTCTTCCATTTTCTAAACATAGTCTCTCAAAGATACTTGGTGAGTGCATGACTAAGATCCACTCAACTGATGCTGACTCCATCATAAAGGGGGTTCTTTGCAGGTTCATTACCTACTTCCTTTTTTGTTCTAGGTTGCTTTGTCAACTTATATAAAGCAACTGGTTCCCAACCAACTTCATTATATTGTTGACTACAGTAATAATATCCGTGTCAGAGACAGGTAGATTTTTGGTGGCTTTGCTCTACATTCTGACACAGATATGGCTTTTTCCTTCTTTGTCATTTTCTCAGAAGCATCTTACAACTTAAAAGGAATCCATAGAAACCAATTAATCCACCC
Organism: Myotis daubentonii; assembly: GCF_963259705.1. NCBI lineage: Eukaryota > Metazoa > Chordata > Mammalia > Chiroptera > Vespertilionidae > Myotis > Myotis daubentonii. Next base: position 67,097,162 of record NC_081843.1, read on the forward strand.
CTCTGTCTTCACACAGTTAAAGGATTATTTTTCACATTTACATTGGAGGCAATTGAGACCAAAAGAGGTTAAAGAACTTGCAAGAATGTCTGTCTGTTAATAATAAAAGTTATTAATAGTAATTACTTTCATAAAATTTTAGAGGACTCAATAAGTTAACAAATAGAAAACTCCTAAACAGTGCTTAATATATTTAATAAATAATATCTATTGTGATTTATCAACCCTAGTCATTTAGATAGTAAACTAATTTTCCTTATAGATTGAATGAGATGTATTTAGGAAAAATAAAATAAAGTGCTGTTTTAAACTGAGGTAGTGAACATGAAACATTAACCTAAGGAAATATAGAGGCTAGATACATAAGCAGCTTCAGAAGGTGTTATATAAATATTGTGTTAACAATGGACTTGGACAAAAAGCAAAGAAGGTCGATGTGAAGTTCCCAGCTTCTGAGGCTAACAGTAAGAGATGAAAACCTTGCTCTCTTACAAATGTCCTTTGCAGTTATTCTCAGATTTACCATAAAGTGACCCCTCCAGATAGCAATGCAGTTTCTCTTACATAATGGAGGCAGTCTCTCCAAAAATCCCTCACTTCTTCAATGAACATGTAGGAATGGAGAGAGCTCAGAGACTGAGATGTATGCTGTGTAGAACGAGCAGACTACACCTGCACTTGCATGCCCAATTATTTATGTTTTAAGCCATGCCTTACGGATAGCAAAGATGATAAGAACAACAAAACACTCATTTTCCCACCAAAGGAACCAGAGGCTCAGAGGAGACCACTCCACGTGGGGCTGCTCTGGCCAGGGGAGGGCAACGTGGCCAGGATGCAGCTCCTCCTCTTACCTTTCTAATGCAGTCCATCGTGGTCTCTGTGGTGCAGCAGGGCCTTTAGCCTCACCCCCAAGCTCTACAATTCTCTCAGTGGTGTCTGGCCCATGAACAGTTGTTAGTTGTCTTCTTGTGAGGAGGAGTGAAGTCAGAAAGACCTATGTCACCATCCTGGTGACATTACTCCCGTCCTCTCAGCAGCATGTGACACAATTGATCTCCTTCCTTTCTTTGAAATGCTATCTTCACTGGCATCTAAGACGCCACACTCCTAATCATTCTTATTTGTAACCATTTAACCATCCAATTGTGACTTACCAGTGCATGTGCAAGCTTACACAAACTCTTTCCTTTCAACCCCTAAAGAATAAGCTCCATTCAGTGACAAAGTTTTTAATTTCTCGGTAAGTGAGAGTCCTCTTATTGATGGAATTTGGATATTTCTACTTTCTGCGAGTGCCAGCACCGAATTCCAACAAGTAGCCAGGAACTAACAACGTCCAAGGCTGCTTCTTTCCAAAGAGACCATGAACATTACAGATGAGCATTCTTTTTGAAGAATGAAGAGTCAGGTTGGTGTTTAACTTTGTTGGAGCCTCTGCTGGTTACGGGTACTGGGCAGAGGGGTGAACTGGTGAGCCCTGGAGATGCTATCGTTCAGATTTTGTAAGGGCAGCTCTGCATAGAGGAGAACAATTCCTACACTTGCTAAAGCTAGGAAAGTGAAGCATCCAGAGATAGCGCCTCCAGTAAAGTAATAAAGCTCCATTAGCTGCTCTGCTGTTACACGTTTTACCACAGACGGCTCCTCTTCAGGCCGCCTTCCCGTATGTGGCTCTGTGATAAATTTTATCAGTGGTCAGTGGGACCGGGTTGCAGCCTGGGCAGTAGCACAGTGGCTTTTTATCTAGCTTAGTTCCTCCTGCCGTGCCCCCCACCCAAAGCGGTATTTTCTTGGTGTAATTTATGTTGTGGCATTTCTGTCAGTAGATGTGGTGTCAGCAATTTGTTCCTAATGGAAGTTTACATGGAAAAGAAATACTTAGCCACAGAATAAAATTAAGGATGGCTAAAACTACTAAAAATTGTAAAGCAAAGGTGTTTGTGCCTGCTCAGAGCCTTAAAAACATTTTAAACAAGGATTGTCTTTTGCCAGGAAAGCTTGTTTTCCAAGTCTAAAATACTGGTACAAGTAATAGGTACGGAGCGCATCTACTCACAGTTAAAGCTAAAATTGTGTCAGCACTTAGGAGCTTCTCCATTCTGGAGGCCTTACAGCACAGACATGAGGTTTTAAATGAAAATGGTCTTTTAAAGTTTTAGAAGCCAGAATGCTCAATAAAAATTTGTGGTGTTTGTACCTTAGAAAAATATGTAGGCATGATATATATTTTTGTAAAGTTAAAAAACAGCCCAGTGCAAATTTGATTGGAGAAATCATTTTACTAGATAAATATACTGCCCCTTAATAAAAACTTATTATGGTTTAAATAATAAGATTTTCAATTATGCCATTGCAGGTTATTGAGAGCATTTAGAAAGAGCTGCATACCACATTGAAAATGAAGTAGAAGCTCAGCTGGCATGGCTCAGTGGTTGAGTGGTGCCCTATGAACCAGGAGATCACGGTTCGATTCCAGTCAGGACACATGCCCAAGTTGTGGGCTCGATTCCCTTTTGGGGGACATGCAGGAGGCAGCTGATGAATGATTCTCTCTCATCATTGATGTTTCTATCTCTCTTTCCCACTCCCATCCTCTCTGAAATCAATAAAGATATATTTTTTAAATAAATAAAAATGAAGTAGAAGTTTTGTTTAGCTCTAGAGTTATTTAGACTCTGGACCCCTCCATCTTAGAAAGGGCTTTTATACAAATGGGATCCTCGTGCGCTCAGAGGCACAGCGCACAGCAGGAGCGTAGGTAGTGCTCTTCCTACATCTCTCTTCCCGTCTCATTCTCTCCTCACACAGAACACATTGCCCGAGAAGGGAGGAAGAAACAAAGACACTGTGAATCCTCTTGACAGTTTCACTACATTATCATAGGAAGCTTCCTGCCCTTGAATTAACAACAAACAGATTTTACCACTTACATTTTCATGTGTTTTTAAAGTTACTTTAAAAATATCTTAATAGAATTTCCCCCCTTGATTTTCCCCCTAGTTGATCCATTCATCATATGGTCTGTATCTTTGAGGCGTTGGTAATATTCCGAGCTGCATGTGAAATGAAGGTTATTTTATGCACAAAGATGTTCAGAAAGGAGATTTACTCCCGTGAATGATTCCTGCATTTGAAAATGTGTTCTCAAGTCAAACTGGCAAGAAAGACTTGAGCTCCATTAGTTGAAAATTTTTACCCTTTTGAAATGATTTAAGGGCCTGTCCATAGTAATTTTGATTAAAGATGAATGTTTTGAAACTCAGTCGCTACATCCAAGGTGGATCTACCCGAGTCCCACCACAGACAGCAGAGCAGCACACACAGCTGACACACGCCAAAATGCCAATATATGTATTCAGCTTTGTAAATACACCTTTAAAAATACCTCGCCATATTTAGCCACTCCTAAATATGTATTTACACAAGTCTACACACTGTAAGTGTTTACCTGGGAGACAGAAAGGTCTCTCTGGTAAATAATATGGGTTTTATAGCCTTTCATGAAGGAATTTTTTGTTTGCTATGTAAAAAAAAAATCAGCTCCTCTCAGTTATAATTTAATAAAATTTTTCTTTCCCTCTAAATTTACTGCATAGCACTTGAGGTAAAGCCTTGCAATGTTAAAAAAAAAAAAAAAGCGCAGCACTGGTGTTAGCTCTGGGCACAGAGTGGCTTTGATTCATTCTGCTGAAGACTACATAGTAGAAAACATGGATACGATGTCTGAAAACCAAACAAATAAAAATAACCTGTCAGGTATATTTTAGAGCTATGGCTATCGAGTAATTACCTTTTTTTCCAGTTTAAAAAAAAAATCAGAATCTCTAGGAAGAGCCAAATGATTTAAACTACTGTCCCTAGAATTTTCTAGACCATTGATTTAATTTTATGTTACCTCAGTTTAAGAAGGTTAAACATTTTCAACTGATAAACAATATTATGCTAAATTTAAGATATAACAAAACTTTTATAGAAGAGCAGCATTGCCCAGAGCACCAGTCCAAGGACAGGAAATTTTTAGTTCATACTCTAACTTCCAGATACTTGGCCTTGAGCAATTGAGTTGATGTGACTAATACTTTTGAATTTATAAATTAGGTTGTGATCCACCCTAGACCTAATGAGTGATGAATACATACTTAAACGTAAGGTACTGAATATGAATCGAGAAAAATATATCTTTTTTAAAAATAAGAAACACTTTCCTTTTTCTAAATTGAAAGATACCAGGTGAAATAGAATATGTTTGGGATTAAAGAGATGTCCCGTTACTTGGGAGGTTCTCACAATTTTTTCACATCCCATCCCTGTCTTTGCTCTCCCTTTATTAAGGTTTTTAAAATCATCTGACATGAAACATCTGGCTCTTGGTTTTTGTGAGCCACGTTAGGGTCCCAGAAATGGATATGGCTTAATTTAGAATCCTTTAAAAAATTTTTTTAAAGAGAGAATCTCTCTGAAAGGATCACTCTCCTAATCATCTCACTTCCTCCTAGAAAATAAATGTGCAGGATTTCCAGCAGCTTGTCTCTGGAACCACTGAAGACTTTCCTGTCATCAGTGGAGTTAGAGACCTACCAGAGAAGAACAAAGGCAGGCCCCTCACAAGAATTCTAAAGACACTTAATAAATCACAGCTTTACAGTAAAAGGTCTCCTCTTTCTTTGTTCAATGTCTTTCAAAAGTTTTCTCTTTCAGAATCTTTCTGCACATGGGTGTTTGTGCCTGAGTCCTGTTTATATTGTGGAGGTGGTTAAGTATGGACATTTTTGGCAAGTCTAGATACAGAAACATATCAACATTTTTAAAAATTTATCTTTATTGTTGAAAGTATTATAGATGTCCCCCTTTTTCACCCCATTGACTACCTCCACCTCAGTCCCGCACCCCACCCCCCAGGCCTTCACTGCACTATTGTCTGTGTTCCTGGGTTATGCATATAAGCATACATGTTCTTTGGTCAATCTCTTCTAGCCCCTCTTCCCTTCTTCCCCCTGAGATTCGTCAGTCTGTTCCATGCTTCCATGTCTCTGGATCTATTTTGTTCGACAGTTTATTTTGTTCATTAGATTCCACATATAAGTGAGATCAGGTGACACTTGTCTTTCTCTGACTGGCTTATTTCTCTTAGCATAATACTCTCCAGGTCTCCATGCTGTCTTAAAGGGAAAGAGATCCTTCATTTTTACAGCTGCATATTATTCCATTGTAAAAACATACCAACTTTTTAATGAGTCCAATTATGTACCCCCACATAATTGTTGAAATTTGTGAATGCAACACAGGTGCTTGTATGTCCTTCCATCTCATCTCTCAATACAGCTTGAAAGACATCAAATTTATTGATGTGTGTGTGTGTGTATGTATGTGTGTATTTACATCTCATATACAGATGCTTTAAAGTACTTTACTTTTCAGTATTTTTCCTCCATTTGTTTTAAAATGTTGAAATAAACACCCTATTTTAAAAGATTAAAACAATCTTTTAAAAAATAATTTGTTTTAACTTTAAATATGCTTGAAATTTAAATACAAAAATATGCTTAATGAACATGGAACAGGGGAGTTGCAACTAGGTCACCAATTCAAATCTGAATACCCTACAGCTGTCGATCATGAGTATCTAAAATGAATGCAACAAAAAATATCTGATTATATTTCCATACAAATGTTATACCGACTCTGCTAATTGAAATGGAGCATAATGCACTATTCTTACATTCAATTGACACTTTTGAAAATTATTCTATAACATCTTACATTTTCACAAAGCGAAGAGAAAATTCATTATCATGTCAATAATACCCTGACGTGCTCCAAAGGGCACAAATAATATCTTCCCCACCTTCTGAGTATGAACCCATATGATGTAATTCTTTCAGCTCCATCCTAGATTGTCACATACCTCTGCACATGACAGCTTAGCAAGATCACTCCTATGTACAGCAAACCCATCCTGGCCGTGATAAATTATGTCCCAGGGTACTGCAAGAAGGAACAGATGAGCGAAACTGCTGACTCCCATGTTGGAATCATAGTCTGTTAGAAGAAGCACTGCTTTCTGTTTCTTAAAACCTCTCAGACATCTGGAGAAATACAATTTCTATTCATTTGCTTTGACCAGTCACTCCACACCTTATCCCCAGAAAAACTCAGACACAAGTTCAGAGTGCCAGAGTAAGGGACAAACCCCTGCTACGCTAAAAGTTGCCCCTCCACCTCCTTCCCTGTTTTCCTGGAAACAAACGTGTGCACTTTGACTCTCGTCCCTGAGGGTTCTTTCCTGAAGCTATGACAAGATTTCAGCGTGCGTGCGTGGGTTTGCTTGGAGCCTGAGACCTGCATCGGCTGAGATGAGGGGATAGTGGAAAGGGTACTCAGCTAGAATGAAATCACAATAGTTTGTGTGGCTGCCAAATGTAATTTTAGATGCATATTCTCTAAAATTCCCAGGGGATAGTGCCACTCTAACCTGACTAGTTAAATAGGTCCTGGATGTACTGTGCTTTGATCTTACTGCTACCTTATAAGACTGCACAGAATTCAGGGAGGAGATTACAGGGCCATAGGGGAAATGCAAACATCTCCCAGAGATCACAGTTGAAGCACTGGGACTACTTTTTACAGAAAGGAGGAATTTGGAATCCCTTTCAAATATCTCAAGAACTGTTAAACAGAAGGTGGAATTTGTATAGAAGCATCATGGGATAAAGTGTCTGGCTGAACATAAAGAACGTTCTATGAGTTTGTGCTGTCCCAAAAAGAATGGACCGACTGCCTCGAGAACCGAGGCAGCATCCAGACAAAGGCTAGATGGCCCCTTGGGGGTTGGGCTAGATGACCTTCAAGCCTCTTCCCAATGCTGACGTGGCATGAATCTACAAAACCAACCCAGCTGAGGAAGTGCCAAGGGCGCTCATTGAGGATACTCCTAGAGCAGTGATGGCGAACCTATGACACACATATCAGAGGTGACACGCGAACTCATTTTTTTGGTTGATTTTTCTTTGTTAAATGGCATTTAAATATATAAAATACATATCAAAGATATAAATCTTTGTTTTACTATGGTTGCAAATATCAAAAAATATCTATATGTGACACGGCATCAGAGTTAAGTTAGGGTTTTCAAAATGCTGACACGCCGAGCTCAAAAGGTTTGCCATCACTGTCCTAGAGTCTAGGACCTATCATCCCAACTAGTTATATCCTCATTTTGGTCCTTGCTGAGTCCATGATTTCTTTCAAGGAGCCTGAATTCCCCGTGGTGAATGTCATCATAAAAAGAGCATGGATTCCATCATCAGAGCACCCTGGTTTACAATCCTGGCTCTTCCATTCGGCTACTTGTCTAAATTGAGGAGGCCAATGAACCTAAGAATCTCAGTCATAAAACTAGGAATTACTCTCATCTCACAGGGTAGTTATGAGCATATACAATCATCTGTCTATGTCCTGGCGTATGCAATAGGCATTAATTGTTACAGGTGTGTAAATACGTGATACTGAGATACCGTGGCCAAACAGCCCGCTCCTGGACATCCTGGGGGAGGATGACCACATTGGAGTAAGTTCTGAAGCAGTGAGCTGGGTGATGTGTGCCAGTTACCTGCTTCTGTAGAGGCTTCCTTTGCCGTCAAATTTATGTTAATCTGGGAAAGGAAAAAGATCCTACTGTGGAAATTGTGCTATAAACATATAAATGTAGTAAATGAAATAATAATCACAGTGATGAACTTCATCAAAATTTACATGAGATGAATAATGCAGGGGCCGAGGGAATTATTCTCTACAGCAGCAGAAATCCTCTACACAGCTCCCTCCGAATCTCAAGATTCTTCCAGTAATACAGAGTTTATCTGATTATTATCACTCCTTTATCATTTCAAAATCAAATCACCTAAGGTTGGAAGCACTGGTCACAAGGACAAGAGGAAAGGCCTGATCTCTCTGCTAAAGGCATACTTTTCACTCTTGGCAAATGATTCCTAAATTTCCAAACTGAAAATTGTGATTTTTTTTCAATCAGGAGGGTAATTATTTTCACATATAAATAGTTGGTCAGTTTTATCCAATAAACTGCTGAGTTTATTAACTAGTTATTCTGTATATTATAAGCCTCAGCTACAATTTTTATATATAATTAGCTCTGTATTTAATCTACTTTCAGGTATTAAGCCTATATTTAGCTGGCTACTCCTTTGAAATTAGAATTAAAGATCTTTGATCTGGTCAGCCTTGACCACATGTATGGGTATTTATGACATGGATTTGGAATTTTACCATCCCTTGAAGGACACTAACAGCCACTGGGTTCTTTTCAGTTTAAACAGGAACATACACACATTTACACTGAAAGTAGTAGTGGCTATAATTCCTACTAAAATGGTTTGTGTGCCCAAGAAGGGATGACTAGATTTGTTTGAAACGTTTACTCCTAATTTCAATGACTGGTTTCCTCAAATACACAGCTAAGTTAGGCAACCTTTTAAAGAGTTGAAATCCTTCCTGCAATCTGGTTATGATACATGACTTAATGCAGCATCCAAAGATGCTTGACTTTCAACTTGTGAGTGGTTAGCAGTTGGGAGGTCGTATTCCAGGAACACAATTCTCTCACTCCAGTACAAGTGCTCTTGCACAGAGAGGGGGCAAATTATTCAAAGGGGAGGGCTATGGGATAGCCCCTGGCTTCCTGCCCTACCTTCATGTGGCAGTAATTTTCCTACACAAGAGGCAGAGGGCCGCTTCTTGACACACACTGTCTGCCTCGCCTCCCACACACAAACCCACAAGAAAGTCTGACCCAGCGCCTATTAAGGAAAAAAGCCCTGACCTGACCACACAGCAATTCTGGAGCATGAGCAGTAGCCACTGCCGTGCTCCTGGCAAGGGTTTCATTGCATCCGATTGAAAGTGGGCCTAATAAAATTCTTTTGTCAGGAGTCCCAGTGGAGTGTTGGCAATTGAGTGCATACTCTCCCCTTGGTAGGAACGACTGGGGAACAGCATGAAACCTATGTGTTGGCAGCAAGAGAACTAAAGATGAGCTGGCCTAATACTTACAAGTTATCTGATATGTTGAATCACCTCTAATAATAAAAACAAGAGATTAAAAGAAAGTTGTGAGTCTCACCAAAGAATAAGGATGGTTAGGTGAGCTTTTTGCTTACAAAGAATGATTTTAAAACATGCTGAGGATATGAGCAGAGGAAATAGAAATATAGAATTGTGAACACCTAAGATGTTTTAGTTCATTCACAATTCAAGGACTGGGGGTTATAGCCAAATCCCACAATAATTCAGTGAGTATTTATTAGTAATTTGTCAAAAAGCCCTCTTATCCACTAAGTTATTATAAAATTCAGTAAATACCAGGCACTGAACTTAGGTTCTAAACAAACAGAAATAGATCCCACCCTTATAAATATATATTCACAGATATCTATAATAATAAAAGCATAATATGCTAATTAGATCAGACAGCCAAACATACTTCCAGACATCCTTCCAGATGCCCTTCCGGACACAGCAGCGGTGGCTGAGAGGGCCGGCAGCAGTGATGGGGTGATGGGGGCAGCGCCTTCTCCTGATCGGCCTGGTTGCCTCCCACAGAGGGAGACCAAACTGTGACTTAGGCTTCTGTCATCAGTAGGACATCCCCTGAGGGCTCCTGGACTGTGAGAGGGGCAGGCTGGGCTGAGGAACACCCCACCACCAGTGCACGAATTTTCATGCACCAGACCTCTGGTAAGGTATCAACCCTTCAGATAGCAAAAGATAAGTGGTAAAAATTAGAGAAATTTGAGTAAAGGCATTAAAAAGAAAAATAAATATTCTAGAGAATTATTCAACTATCTTCTTCATTTTTCAAATTTCTCAGTGTGGTAGTGTGTCCGTCTTTTCCCTCTCCACCCTGTTACATTGCCTAATTGGTCAAAGCCTCTGCCTCAATTTCCTACAAGGTCAGAATTATTGTTACTTCTCTTTTTTCTAACTAGCTTCTGACCTATTGACCCAAAGATATGCATAGTCCTAGAATAGGTTTGAGTTCTAAGTCACACAAATACAATGCTTCTTCCCAAAGGAATATTTTGGGATTTCTTTCACTGGGATACTGTGCTTTCTCAAAGAACCTAAATGAGCAGAGAGGACAGCTTTGCTCATGGCCACCACTACCTTCAGAGAGCACAGATCTTGGGGCTGGAGAGAAGCACAGGGGCAAAGCTTCCATTCTCTGAGATCCTGGTGATTCAATGTGATAAAGCCACTTCATTATCTGTCATTAAATTCAATCTCAAACTGTATTTGATTTATCAAAACCACATTGTTTATTAGATTATAAAAGCCTGCCAATGCTTCAGGTAATACAGGACAGAGATAAAAAGAGTCTGTATGAGCCATGCAGAGTGGCAAAAATAGAGCACAAAAATGTGTAAATATTTTCCTTAATATGACCAAGATTTTAAAAGTAAAATGAAGAACCTGTCAATGGGGCTAAAATTGAACCACTCAAACCAGGCTCAATGTTTATAAATGAAGACGAGCCAAACCAATAATAATATTGTGGCATTGATTCTTTATGGTCTCAGTCACACCCACCTCATCATTTAATATATTTTTTCTCCTAATATGTGTTCAATCCTTTTTGATGGCTTGGCTCAGAGCTTAAATAATGGAGCCAAACCATATCCCTTTGGTTGGTCTCAAGCTTGGCTGGACTTTCAATGACTTCCACATATTATGAGCCACTCTCACAAAAGGCTTAATATATAATAAAGCTACCTGCCTAACAAGAATCAGCATTTCTGAATTAGTTCTATGAGCCAGTCACTGTGCTTAGGGGTTTACACACAGGATGTCATTTAATCCTCGTAAGAACAGGCTGAGGTAGCTAGAATTAGACCCATTTTTCTGATAAGGGAACTGTGGCAGAGAGCTTAGGACTTTCCCACGGTCACAGAGTTAACAAACAGTGAGACCTTGTTTCTGTCAACTGCATTTTAACTGCTGCCAGGTCACAGGGTGTTGTTCTGCTATACTTCGAGGCAAATTCCCTGACAAATTAGGATTGCTACTTGTGGAAATGTAGAAGGCTTCATATTGCTGCAATATGTGAAGGCTGCCAATATTTCCTAAGGTGTCTGCCTGGGAAATAAATCGCTCACTGTGAGATGGCACAGAGGTCTGAATCAGTTCACAAAGATGACCAATTCCTAACCCCCCACCTTCTGCGGCCACCACCACCACCACCAGCAGCAGCAGCAAGGAAAAATAGGACTGCTGCAAATGTAGTCGGTGTAGTATGAATGCCCCTGTATGCAAATATTGGGTGAGGGGTTACCCAAAGCATGAGTTACCTCGGGCCAAACCCAAAATAGCCCTGGTCCTCCCACCCCTGAACTTAAAAGCCAGCCCATTCTCCCTGCTCTGCTGCGGTGACTGCAGTGGTCACAGGCCGCAGCCTGGGTGGTCCGCCATGCCCAAGCACTCCCTGGGCCAGGGAGCAACCACATGCCCTGGTTCTGGGGTGGGAAAGGATGGGGAGAAACAGATAGAGCTGATAAACACCCTGCTTCCCCTGACTCCCTCTTGGGGAAAGTCAACTGTATACGAGCCGACTGTGCTTACACAAGGCGAAGCTTCTCCACAGTACAGCTCTGTCTGCATTGCCTCTGTCTGCATTGCCTCGGGTTTTCCTTCCTGCCTCCGCGCAGCAACACGGAGGCCACGTGGCCCCTCAGGGCTGGTGGGAAGATCAGGACACTGGAAGCACAGAGGCCCTGGTTCTGACTCCAGCTCTGTCACTCTCAAGCCCCGATGTTCAGCTCTCTGCCCATCCAGGCTCTTCCTCTTCTATTTCTCTGGGCATTGGGCACTGGGGCTTATTTGTTCGTTATTTCCTGTAGATAGAAAAAAAAAGTATTTCTGCCAGACTTCTGCCGGCCCTGACTCTATTAGAAAGCAGTCATTTGTGGCAGGCAAGGTTCAGCCCTCGAAAGAATTCAAGGGGCAGCCAGCGCTCGTGTCTTCTGGAGAGCCGACAGGAGGTCGCAGGGAGAACCAGGCCCCCCTCAGGGCAGCCCTTCCCAGGAGAGGGGAGGCCATACACCCGATGGCTTCTCAGCAGAGTCCGGGCCCGAGAAGAACACTGTCCCGTCGTGTGGCGGAGACAGCTCTCGCTCCAGCCTGTGACCGGGCCCTCATCGGAGCCACATTCGCCGCAAAGGGCCGGTAGACACAGAGAACCACTCCCTCTGGGGAAAGACCCTCTTCTTTATGAGGCTCATCAGGAACCCGTCCTAGAAGATGAAAGAATGCAAACATCCCCTCAATTAAAGAAAAAGGGGGGACATGTGTCAATGCCATAGGCTGCAGGGTTGGGAGAAAGAACTGGCCTTTTCTTTTTTTCTTTTTTTTAACTGGAAAGTCCATTTACCACCTTTATTCAACAGACAGGAGGAGCATATCTCATGGCCACAAGTTGTTTTATCTAATTTTTTCCCCTCCTGGTTTTCTTTGTTGTGAGTTCCAAGCTGCTTTGTACCCTTCCGTCCTTTACAACCACCGAGTCTCTTCTACAGACCTGTGAAAATAAACAGGCGGGCGCAGGGTGCCAGCCAGCGGCACCACATCCTGTGTTAGCGCTGATGATAAATAGGAGGGAGGCAGGTAGTCCCCCAAGCACATCTGGGAAGCATCCTCGCCTCTGAACAGAAGCACACAGCATTCAATTCTAGCCAAAGCTTGTTTGGCCTTGTGGTCTGCTGAGTTGAAATGGCTATGCGATTTTCCCTCTGAATCTAAAGATTATGTTTTTCCTCTGACATTTTTTCTTTCCTGAATTTTGGTCTATAAAAATATAACCCCTTGGGGGAAACTATTGGCTTTAGCCATGAATCCCAGGTGTATCCTAATTAGCTTTAAAACTCACATGTTAAAAAAAAAAAAACGGGAAAAAAAAGCTTCACAGTGAAGACAGCTAAAGCAAGGAGCAGCCACAATTTGGGGCTAATTAACTCTTCTGGTAACATCTAGTGACTAGAAACGATGGTCTCAAAGATTCTGTGATGATACGATTCTACCCAGGATTGTATCTGTTCTTTCAACTTCTTTTAAGTTAATCAGCTTTATAATGATTAGCAACCTGAAATTATTTTTAGCTCTAGTTCTTATTTATTCTTTTCCTTGCCCCAATTTTGTATTCTTCACTTTCTCCCAGCTAAACCCTCCAAGCTCTGCTTAAAATATAGGAATTCCATGAGCAAAAGTACACTGAGGGGATCAGCATGGGGAACAATCCTTCTTTTGCATCCTACATACAGCAGTCTCAGAAGCCAGGGCAGACTGATGATGGGCAAAGAAAGGGAAAGTACTGTGACTCCACTGTCTCCAAGAACTCTTATTTTGTACCCCAAGATCTTAAGCGGCCCTCTCCCACTTTTCTGAACCACTCAAGGGAATACTGTTTCCATTCGGAGCGGTGCCTTGGTAGCTGATCTGCAGTAGAAGGAAAACCACACCTGTGGTTATAGGACGGTCCCAGGAGGGACCAGCTAGAGATGCCTTAATTGTGCACAGCTGTCCATCCGTCTGGGCCAGCCTGTGACAGTCAGCAAGTGGGCCTGGAAAGTTGCAATAAAAGCACACTCATTCCTACTGAGGTCTCTCCCACCCACCTGTCAGGGAAGGCATCCTTTCATCCAGCTGACAGTGTCCATGGTCTGAAAGGGCTATCCCGCAGGCTTAGACAAGGAATAAAAATCTTCCATCTAATATTAAGAAAATAGAATATTGGCCCCGAAATCAAAAGAGCTGGCCTCTAATCTGGAGTTTCTCCTTATGAATATTAAATCAGGGGACCGTGAAGGCCCCTTCCACCTATAAAGTTTCTGTGAAAGGACGTGTTCTCACATTCGCTCCTTTGAAGACCAGTGGCTGACTTCTGTGCAGATAGAAGGTGGAGGAATGAGACTTGAGGACACCCAGGTTCACATTTCATAGGGAATTCTCATAGACATGTGTTTACCACTTTTTTTCTGGAACCAGGAGAGCTTTTGCAGGTCAATGCGGGTTATAAGGCTTACGTGAAATAAAATATCATTTTTCTGATACACTGACCACCAGTCAGAAGGTTAAATTGAGATTCCTTTGCAAAGCAATAAAGCAACTCTAAAAGTTTAAGTAAGATAACTACAATGGAAACACCAAATGAACACTTATTTTGTGCCAGACCCTGAGCTCAGGATGTCTACGTGTATTATCCCGGCTTAGCGTTATAAACACACGCTGTCCTCTCATTCTGTTCTCCAATTATCCCCTCAGGTCGGCTTGCCATATGTCCCCCTCCTGCACAGAGATTTTTGTATAAGGTAAGACCTTTATGCACAAACACAGCCAACCAGCCCAAATCCACCCGAAGGACTTCCATAGCCTTCCTCTCAACGCATTACTCAAAAGGGAAAGAAGTCCCTGTGTTTGTTTTTTCCTGGTACACTTCCTTCAAGTCTCTGGAATTATTTTATCTACACCAGGAGTGTTTAAATCAATATCTGCAAAAGCTCTTAAGCTATAATAATCAGGATCTTCAGCACTCAATATATTCTGACAAGCCCGCCCTCTATGTCAAGTGAAGTGGGTTAACTCATAGGTAGGGATTTTTAGACCCACTCCTTAGCTACTAGTACTTTCAGTAGGAAAGTCCATAATTGTTAAGTCAAATGCAAGGGGACAAGCATCCCCAACTATATAGTTTTAATTCCCTTTAAGTCCAACCTGCACAAACTTCATCACTCCCTTGTAGTGTTGCTAACTAATGAGTTGAATTTTGGCAGTCCATTAATCTTAATTTTGTAAACATTGATTTTTTTTCCTGGGTTTTGAATGGAGCTAAAATTAGCATGGTTTTTATTTTGTTTTGTTTGGGTCTTTTTGTGTGTTTTTTTAGTATAACCTCTATTTCAACTTCCTGCTACTGGATATTTTATTACAACAAACAGCTCTATCCTTGATCAGGGTCTAAAAAGAAGTCAGAAGAGTTCTGGGAATAATGATCCCACCTCTCATCTTGTTTCACACACTTCCCCTGTCCCTTCTGGGACACGGAACCGCCGTTGACTTCTAAGGAAATTCACTTGAGGCTCAATTAAAACTACAGGGCACAGAGAGAGGCATGTCCTCACCTTTTCCTCCCCAGTAGTATCTGTTTCCAGGACCAACCAATCCTGTCCAGGAGGACATTTGAGGGCTTGTGGTATATGACTAAACTGGGAGGGCGAACCCAGCACTCACTTATTTGACAACCCCTGGTTCACTTCCACCTCCTCTCTTAAGTGCAAATGTCTAAAATTTAAAACTGAAAGGATCTCTGCCACCAAAGGGAATACTCATGGCTTCTGATCTTTCCCCAACATTCTCTGGCTTCTTAGCCATTGCCATTTAGCAAAAGTTTAGGAAAGAGCAGTTTTATTAGTGTAGGGGACATGGAGTGTGAACTACACTCTTTTTATTTAAGCTGAGTAGGTCATTTCACATCACTCATTTCCACATCATGCTCTCTCTTTAGCGTGTTCTCACCTAAAACAGGCTATCTATTCTATCTTTCTTCTTTTTCTTTCTCTGTGATAGCCTATTCCAAAAGGCTTTGAGCCTTTTCCCCTTATTTTTCTCAAAACTACCATTAAAGATCCTCTCTTCCTTTCTCTACTCTATCCCTTTAGTTTGTTGCCATTACTTCATATTTCTACTGACAAAATACAAATCCAATCTTTAAGCATTATCTGCTCACTTACAACAAACCAAACAACCATATTTCTTCTTTTGAATCATCCTGACATTTATCACTGTCCTTCGAGATTTTATGTGGCTCACTGAAATTCTTAAAGCAGTCACCAAATCAGTCTCGGGAAAGAAAAAAGAAAAGCTCTCCAGGGCCTAAGGTTGGATTTTTGGTGATGAAAAATAGAGTCCTCGTGGTCAGATCACAGCCAGCCAGGTAGAAATCTCAGCTCCAGCTTAGTGTCATAAGCTATTTGTGCCTCATTTTTTCCCCATCTACAAATTGAAGATATGATAGTCTTTACTTCTCAGGCTAGTTGTGAAGACTAAATGAGAGCCTATGTATAACACTTAGCATAGTGCCTGGCACATGGATTTTTAATAAATATTAGCTACAAAACAAAAATATACACAATTGTTTACCAAAGGTTACATCCTCAGGCCCCAGTTGCAGTTTGAGGATTATGATTCTGCTATACCATTTCATTTTCAGCAGCATTTTATTTTATGGTATGAAGAACATGGGAAAGTGTGCACAGATGTATATTTGCATTTTGAATTTTGAATCTTTGAATTCCTCTTTTACTGACCTGCCACCAAGTCTGAAATCCAGCAGTAAGTGCCTGCATTTTGTGAGATGCTGTCAATCAGACTATGACTGGTAGGAAGAGGTAGGGATCTAGTCCCTGCCCTTTGAAATCTAGCTGGAAGAGAGGACACACACTCAACTGAAAATACCAGCCACACAAGAGCCATCTCACACACCTCTGCTAGTCATTGATTAAATGAGTGGCACAGTGACTGTCAGTTTAGACAACTACTACCTGACATGGCATAGGAAGAATTCATGACGCGAGAGAACTAAAGCTTAGTTTTGACATATGGGCCTGTTTGGATCAGATAAGAGAAGTGGGCTGAGCATTACCAGCAGGGGAATTTCAGAAACAGTGGCCCAGAGTGTGGACAGAATAGAGTGTGTTCAGTAGACAGTGAGGTTCTGAGTTGTGCTAGAGCAAAGTGGGAATATTTCACACCAACTTCTAGTGGAAGACAGAGTAGGACCACCTTATGCTTAAGTCACTGAGTGTGGGCTTTCACTTTGAACTTCTTATGGTGACTCAGGTATGACAAAGAAGTTTCTTCTAGAAAACTATCTCCTAGCAATTGTCAGTGGTTCATTAGAACTCTCTGTTGAGGAGTCTGAGGCCACTGGCTCACGGGAAAACAAAGAATGATTGAGTATTGTCTGCCACAGGGAAGGAGAAAAGAGGTGACTTACAGGCTTTAAGTCTGCCATCCAGGCAATGTAAACAACGGAGGTCAAAGAGGGCAATTCAATCCAAAGAGTGATGCAATAAAAGAGATGTTTGAAAAGTTTAATTTGGCAACAGATCATAGGATGGGCTGCTGAAAGAAGAGAGGAGGCACGGAAGCCACTTTGGAGGTTTTTGCTGAAACCAGGACAGTAACAATGCAAACATAAAAGAAGGAACACATTTAAGAGATTGTAAGAATGAATCGATATACTTAACATGACTTCTAAAGAACCTTTAAATCGAGTTAGGGTATTTTTAATAGACTTTATTTTTTTAGAGCAGCTTAAATTCACAGCAATATGGAGCAGAAGGTCAAGGGTTTCCCATATAGCCTCTGCCCCCACACAAGCATAGCCTCTCTCATTATTAACATCCCCAACTGGAGTGGCACATTTGTTACAACTGGTGGACCAGCACTGACACATCACCAGCACCCAAAGTCCAGAGTTTCCATTAGGTTTCACTTTGGAAGCTGTACATTCTATAGGTTTGGACAAATGTATTATGACATGTATCCTCTATTATAGTATCATACAGCATGGTTTCACTGCCCTAAAAATAACTGTGCTCTGCCTTTTCCTTCCGCTCTAGCCTCAGGCAACCATTGATCTTTCTACTGTCTCCATAGTTTTATCTTTTCCAGAATATCATATAGTTTGAGTCATATAGTATGTAGCTTTTCAGATTAGCTTCTGTCACTTAGAAGTATGCATTTTATTGCCCTCCATTGGAATGAGCTTGGTAGCTCATTTGTTTGTAGAGCTGAATAATGTTCCATTGTTTGGATGTACCACAACTTATTTATCCATTCACTTACTGAAGGACACCTTGGCTGCTTCCAAGGCTTGGCAATTATGAATAAAGCTGTTATAAACATCATGTGTCGGTTTTCATATAGACATACGTGTTTTCCTCTTTGGAAAAAATTATCAAGGAGCACAATTGTTAAATTATATGATAAGAGGATGTTTAGTTTCGTAAACAACTTGTTCTCCAAAGTGGCTGTACCATTTTACATTCCCACCAGCAATGAATGAGAGTTCCTGTTGTTTCACGTTCTTGCCAGCATTTGGTGGTGTCAGTATTCTGGATTTCGATAATTCTACTAAGCATGTAGTAGTATCACGTTATTGTTTTAACTTGCATTTTCCTGATGACATATGATGTGTTGCAGAGTTAAGACATTTTGATTCTTGAGAAGGGTACCATATACATTAGCAAAGATTTATTTATTCCATTGAATGCATTGCCAACCACTGCACTTAACAGACAGCAAGGTAAGAGGGCATTTGAAATACAATGTAGGTAAGTTCTGAAAAATTATCCATAAGGAAATTTTGGGTAAGATCTATTCTTAATGTCAGTGAGTATTTTGGTAACCATGGTAAATGCTTTACCCTGGTAAAGCAGAGGCCACCTGGAGGGATTCAATGACCTTGCAGAGATGTTGGAAAATAGTGAACCTGAACCTTGCCTTCATCATAATTTCAACCAACACCTCTGGCCCTGCCTTAGTTCACCCACTTCTGTCTCTCTGTCTTTTGATAAGCTGACTATGTGTATAAGGTATATCATGGCAGTTATGCTAGAAAAATAGATACAAGGCTGAAGCCAGATCTTATTTCAAGGACAAGTTTCCCAAAAGTCCTCCTGGAAGATCGGGCAGAGGTAAAAGGGGAAGACTGATTATAATCATTGATACTGTAAAATGTATTTATTTGTTAATTTATTGAGGGAACACACTGTATGAGCTCTGAATTAAAAAAAAAACAAAACACTTCAAAATTATAGCAATGATGTATAACATCCAGAAATATGCATTCTACTTAGGAGGAAAAAAATGACATATTTATTAAAATTAAGGAATACATGAGATGGCACAGGCCATACATAGCAAATGTTCCTGCCTTGTATCTCACCAATTAAGCTCATGTATGCTGCAAGTTGGTTGAAGGAAAGTATGATTTGGGAAACAGGAATAGCCATTCATGTAAGGGCTGAAGCACAGAGATTTCCCAGAGCTAGATGAAAGCTAGGCAAAAGAGAATAACAAATGAGGAGGAGCTGTGTGGTGAAGGACTAGCCCTGACTGGGGCTCCCCCTCTTTCTGTACAAATGTGTTGATTATGTGAAACCCACTAGGCTGAGGGAAAGATGGTTAGAACATTTCCTTAGACAATGGCCTGATTGAAAGGTCACTTCCTGCCACTTTCCATATCCCTGAGGGGCAATCCCATCCTGGCTCCCAGTACACAGTGATGGCTATGTTGAAAGCCAGGCTTCCAAACAAATGCCTGCCTTGCAGAATCATAGGCCTCCACTTTGGGGTTTAGAGATGAATTAAAGATTAGTATTCATGCTTAAATGTCCACTCAAATATAATGCAATCTGTACAATTTTTCAATCATAGTCATTGCAAGTAGCTGTGAATGTTTTCCTGTATTTTGTTGACTCTATGATTTTTCATATCATCTGAGAAACAGAAATTCTTCACTCCCAAATGAGCAACATTTTTAACTCAACCCTGACCCTAACATGATAAAAATCTGTGCCGTTGAAAAGAAACATAAAGTGTTTTGTTGTTCTGTGCTTTCTTTTCCCCTGAAAGCCATCCAAGGGACGAATCCCATTGCCTGCATTCACAATGAATATGACATAGAAAGAGCATGGTATTTTAGACAGAGCTTTCAGAAAAATCCATATAAGGGCAAAAAGAAACATTTGATGCTGAATTCTTTCCTAATTTAAGGCATTTTGAGTCCAGTTTTTATTTAAAAAAGAAAAAAAAAGGAATAAGAATTCCAGGGCAAATGCTCCTGGGATTTCTTGTGGGAGATAAATGTAGTGATGAGCAGACATTGTTCAAGATTGTTCAAGTCATTGAAGGAACCAAAAAAAAAAATACAAGTAAATGTCTCCTCACTGTGCCTAACCAGCAACAGCCTATACAAGGGATCTCACCTCTTCCCCAGCCCACAGTCCACATCCTCAGTTCTTGAATCCCAACATAACTCAATACTCTAGCATATTACACATGTTGGTGTGTTGTTTTGAAATTGCTCTGAAGTTACTTAGTGGAAACATTGCATAACCTAATGCAATACTGATCAAAGCAGATGATCTACATCAGAATCACCTGGGGTTTTATTAAAAGGCAAATTCCTTAGCCTATGCCTGGAATTGCTGAATGTGGAATGTCTATGGGAGAGGCCTGGATATCTGCATTGTTAGAGGCAGTCCTGTGGTACAGATTCACGTGTAAACAACTCTGGGCTTTGAACTCTGGGCTTAGTTCTACTACTGAACATTTGTTGTAGACTCTCAGCCAGTTGCTTAATCTCTGTTTTTTTCACCTATAACATAGTATTGTTGTGAAGAAATATACACAGAAGTACTCAATGTCTTACACAGCTAAGTTTCAGTGAGTATATTGTAGTTATAGAAAAGCTATACTCTATTACTGTGTCTGTTTGTCTTGAAGAGAATTGAGTTTATTGTATTTTATATGTGTTGGCTTTGAGTCACTATGTTTATTTTCTCTGAAGCTAACATTGCCTCTACCCATGGAAATGAGAATCTGGCAACTATATTTATACATGAGAGACCACCTTGTCCTGGCCAGCTAGGGATCTACACCTCTCCTAAGTCACAGTCACTCTGATTGATTTTTTCCTGTAAATCTTGACTAAGGACTACTTTGCTAAACAGAGAACAGGCAAACTGGGGAGTTATGGGACAGTAGTTGGGGTGGAGAAGCAGAGAGAGAAGACTGAAGAAAGAGTTCACCTAGAACGAGAGAGAGAGAGAGAGAGAGAGAGAGAGAGACGACCAATCTGGATTTCTAGTGACGACCTCTCCTGAGTCTCAGTTATGCATCTCCTACCCTTGTGCTGTGAAGTATCTGTACAAACAAATCCTTGTTTTATTTAAGCTAGTCTGACATGGATCTCTGTTATTATAACCAAAACTGAGTTAATAAATACAGTCACAATGTTGGAAAGACATTTCTCCTTAAAAACACTTTCCAGTGAGTAGCCCTGAACCATTCAGGTTCGTATGATCATTTACTGTAGTGACAATATGACAGATTATTTCAGTTAGTTCTAGAAGCCAGTCCATTTCACTACATTGTAATACCTACACTTAATATGCAAAGATACATGACTCAGGCTTTTGGTGAGTTTGATTAAATTACACAAATATTTTTGTGTCATAAAGACATTCAAATGAGAAAATATCACTTTCTCCCCTAAAGAGCAGAATCACAAAAGATGGCCTTTATTGATCCCCTAAACATGTTTGTCTCATTTAGCCCCTTTCGTTGCTCCTTCTACTCATCCTGTCTTAACCATTCTTAGTAGAAATTCTAGAATAATTTTTGGCCCAGACAAAAGTAGAAGCAGATTTAGCAACCAAAGCAGTCTATTACTTAGCATGTGTTAATATGATGGTACATACCAGAGGAACAAAATAAAATCATCACAAGAAATTACTGCAAAACACAAGCACTCTGTATAATTCAAACTAAGCCTTGTAAGTGGTTCAAACAATTTGGTTTTGATTTTATACATCACCAAAGTGAGACATTAAAGAAGACTCTACACAGAGCACTTTTTTTTGTTGTTCATCCATGTTTTCCCTTGGGCTTAAGAAATGGGGAGAAAAACAATGGAAAACCATAGCTTTTTTTTTTTTCATTAAATTGATTTTTAAAAAATGAGTTTGGAAATTAAAATCAGATTTTTTTTTCAAGCAAGAAAAAAAATACATCTGAGTAAAGCACTTACACTAAATGTCTTAGCAGAATGTGGATTAAATTATTGGTTTTAAAACCACCCTTTAAAAATGGCACTGACTCTGGAATGGAAAAATCAGTGGGTCCAAAGTAGAACAAGATTTTGACACTAGTAAAATTGAAAGCTAAATTAAAACTTGGTGTAAGTTATTGAAGATTTAATAATCCTAGGAAAGTTCTGCCTATAACATCTTCCTCGCTGAAATTAATATTTTCCTAAGTGTTTGCCTTTAATGATTGTTTCTAATTTATTACAGAAATTCTTTAGGCTATGGCTATTGAAACCTGTAATTTGATCCTCCAAGTAGATTTTGGGAAGCAAATCCACATGGGCCCGAGTACCCAATCTCTTGACCTTGGTTCTTTCAGCTGTAAGTTGTTCTTTTCAATGTTTCTGCCCAAGAGAGGAAAGGCCAATCTAGAGCTGTGGGAGGTACCCTTGCTTTGTGAGCCGCCATAAAAGTTGGCAGGTGCTAAAAGATCGAGTGCCATAAGACCACAGCTGAAGTTATAAATACATGTTTTTAGAGAAAAAAATATCGTTAGTAGCATATTAATATTATTGTATGTCATGCTACAGATGAATTTACTTCTACAAAATGAATGCCTTGTTGAAAAATGAGCCAGCAGAGGTTGCTTTTAAAAGGAAGAATTAATGCACAAGGTTTACATTGACTATTTTTTTTTTTGAAATCTAAAAACTCAATGTGCATTACTCATTGAATTCATCAGACCACTAAAAGTTATTATTAGGCACTGTTAATATATTAGTATACAGAAGAGTAATGGGTCAGGCTGGCCCTACACTGGCAAATAAGCAACTTTCCATGAAGAGTCTATTAGAGACAATATCACCCTAAATCCCCACAGATGGTACCTTAACCCCTGGTTGATGCCAGTGGAAACATGTAGCTGTTAAAAAGCAAGCACTGTTGAGCTCCTATACAAACTCTTTCTGCTGCTTACAAGATCCTTCCCCATACTCCTTTCTGTGGGAATAATTTTCTTTCCATCTCAGTTTAAATGTCATCGTTTCTCTGAAGCTTTCTCCCATTAGAATTTTGCCCAACCCCCACTGAAACAGAATTGATAAGGTAATCACATACTCCTCTGTGTTACCATAGCATTCTGCTAATACTTGTAGCACAGCACTTATCATGTTGTATTATAATTAGCTCTGTGTCCCTTGGTCTATCTTCATGAACCTGGAGACTTTTGAAAGTGGGGACAAGGTGTAATTCATTCAGTGCTTTGTTTATAACAGGTACTCATCAGAAACACGTGAATAAAATCCTCTTAATAAAAGTATACTCACACATTCCCTCATTCACACCTCTTTTCGACAAGTAGTGTCACATAGTATATATTTGATGTCTTCTTCCAAAATATTTTCTCAGAGGCATTTCTCAGAAGTAGAGGGTAGAGACCCAGAGATCACTGGAAATCTTTCAAATGCATGGCATCACATAATGAACGTGAAGTCTCATTAAATGACAGAATTGCATTTGGTGCCATGCTAGTATCAAGCATGGGTGACCATGCTTGTGAATTCTGGAGCTCTCAGAGTTGGAAGAGACTTTATGAATAATCTATTTCAAGTTCAATGCAAGAATCCCTCTCCCCCCATTCCTCACAGGTAAAATCTGTCTAGATATAACCAGGGCAGAAATCATCTTCCTCACAGACAGCCTGTTCCATTTCTGAAGAAGTCTGTTTCTTAGAATGCACTTTCATTTCCTGAGCCAAAATCAAATTCCCTGAACTTCAAACATTGATCCTGGCTCTTGCCTCTAATGTTTCAAAGATTTAATCTAATCCCTCT
Organism: Myotis daubentonii; assembly: GCF_963259705.1. Lineage (NCBI taxonomy): Eukaryota > Metazoa > Chordata > Mammalia > Chiroptera > Vespertilionidae > Myotis > Myotis daubentonii. Next base: position 67,120,875 of record NC_081843.1, read on the forward strand.
TCAAATATTGAAAGGCAGCCATGGTTCCCTCTAGGTATTTTCCACTACAGCCTATAAACCTGACTAAAGCTGTATCATCCAGCACACACGTGTCTATTAGCCACAAGGACATCATGAGAGATCACTTCAAAGGACCTTAATCATGTACTAATACTAGTATTTCTTTAACCACCAACTAAATAAGCAATCGCTTGATAATTTATTTATATTCTATACTAGAGGCCTGGTGCACAAAATTCATGCATGGGGGAAGGGGTCCCCTCAGCCCAGCCTGCACCCTCTCCAATCCAGGACCCCTCGGGGCATATCTGACTGCTGGTTTAGGCCCCATCCCTGGGATCGGGCCTAAACCAGAGGTTGGACATCCCTCTCACAATCCAGGACCGCTGGCTCCTAATCGCTTACCTGCCTGCCTGCCTGATCATCCCTAACTGCCCCCCTGCCCACCTGTTTGCCTCCAACTGCCCCCTGCTGTTGGCCAGGTCACCCCAACAGCTCCCCCCATGCTGGCCTGGTTGCTCCTAACTGCCCACCCACCCCCTACCAGCCTGGTCATCCATTGCTGCCCCCCTTGCCATGCTGGTTGCCCCCAACTGCCCCCCTTCTGGACTAGTTGCCCCTCACTGCCCCCCTGGCAGCCTGGTCACCCCCAACTGCTCCCTCTGCCAGCCTGGTCACCCCTAACTGCTCCCCCCCACTGGCCTGATTGCCCCCCAATTGTCCCCCCTTGCTGGCTGGTTGCCCCCAGCTGCCCCCCCTCCCCCTGCTGGTCTGGTCACCCCACACAGCCTGCTTGTTCAGTCATTTGGTCATTCCTCAGTAACCCCTGCCAGCCTGGTTGCCCCATGCAGCCTGCTTGTTCAGTCGTTTGATCATCCCTCACTAACCCCCCTGCCGGCCTGGTTGTAGGTAGCCATCTTGTGAGGGTCTGAGGGTTAATCTGCATGTTGCCTCTTTATTATATAGGATTTCTTTCTATTATCAGTTACAATTCAACTGGGGAGAAGGGGCTCTTAAATATTCAAAATGGGAGAAGAGGACAAACTTTTACAAGGAATTGGATACACAGAAGCAGGAAGGCTCACTGAACAGGGAGGGAGTGGTGAGGCACCCTAATTAGAAATAGCAGGAAATCACTAGGACTCCTAAGTTAGAGGGAAAGAGAGAGAAGAGCCTGTGGTATCAGGACCAGAAGTTAGAGTCACCTAGGGTAAGGCAGCATGAATATATAGCAGGAGCTGTAGCTACAGAGAAGACACTACAGGAGATATTTCCAGAGATACTACCTGAGACACAGAGAAACAGGGAAAATAACCTGGTTTCCCCATCCTGCAGCCCTTTACGGTCCCACTGGGGTTTCCCACTGGCTAAACCCACTGGAGAGAAAGCTGACACAGAAATCTGTAAAACGCAGCCAGTAGGGGAACTAGAGCAGGGAGGGGTGGAAACACACGTCTACATATTCTGTAAATATTACACACTTGATGAATATATCAGTACTTTCGTTGATTACCTTCATCATAGCACTTGCTTCATTATGCTTTTTTTGGAGGTTGCTCCTCACACAAATGTTTTTCCCAAATCTGAACAAGTCTGACATAACCATGTTATCATTGTTGTTATTATTGTTGTCATTTGACCATTGTTGTTGTTGCTGTCATTTACCCTCATAGCATTAATTCTGTGTTGCACACAGAACACTAAATTAATAAAAATTTTAATTATTATTCCCCCAAAATAGCTCTTCTTTCATCATCTCTTCCTTGTTTGCAGTTCAATTTTTGCTTCATTGTGTTTGCATTATATTTTTCAGTTTACAGTGTGTTAATAAAAAAATTAACTGGAGTTAAATAGACCCAATTTTCCTTCTTAGAGGGTTCACTAGACAAAAATGTCACTTAACTGATTTTTTTTAACAGTACACACCCAACTTTGATTGTTGTGAGGAACACAAAATGTATCATGAAAATGTTCAATGACATTTAAATGATACATATCAACAGGTCTTTGATATATTTTTATATTTTTAAATAATTCTGTTTTATTTTTTTGAGATTTTACTAAAGTAATACTTACATAGTAGCCCTGGCACAAACATTTTGGCATTTAACAGCCAGGTAGCTTTAAAAATCTTAAGTCAGCTGGCTGAGTTTATGAATTTAATCTTTCCCCAACAAAATGGCAGACTTTAACCATAATTAGCAGAATTGAACAATAATTACATAATTGTGTTGATTCAGAATGTATGTCCAGAGCTTTTCCTAACTGTCCAAAATAAAAAAGTTCAATCACAAGCACTAGACTAAGCCTCAAATGGTGACATATAAAACTTCCTGTCCCATACAGTAGACACTGGCCATGGAAAGCCACCAAAAACTTGAGATGTGGTTCTAAATTTGCCTAAGTTGTAAACATAAAACATGCACCAAATTTTGAAGACAGTAAGAAGCAAAGGATGCAGAATACCTTATTCATCTTTTGTATTGACTACATGTTAAAATTATAATAGCTTACATATATTGGGGCCAATAAAATGTTACCAACATTAATGTCACTCGTTTCCTTTTACTTTTTAAATTGGGGTCCTAGAAAATTAAAAAATACATAGGTGGCTAACATTTGTGGCTTTCTTCATATTTCTTTTGGATGGTGCTGGTCTAGAGCAAATGAAGAAATGTCTGCAGAGACAGGACATAGCAAGTAAAAGAGAAGTCATCTCTCCTTTTAATTAGTTTTGGAATGGCGGCAGATTTGATGTCAGACATTTAAGAGACAAGACTATTCTCTTCAGTCAAGCAAAACTCCCACTGTGGTTCCTAAGAGTTCTGCCTGAGTGAAACAAATGAGATTAGGCCCATGATGTTTACTTTTCACTAAAACATTTTCTTTTTTCCAAAACTTTCTTTAGTACACTGTTGGCTACCAGGCGGTAGATGTACAGAATAGAGAAAGGATGAAAGAACAATAAAGGAACAATTTGAAAGTGTTGTTTTGAAACATGTAACTAGTGCTGTCAACTGCTGGTTCTTTCCATTTTGTACATTTACATTTCCTGACTATAGTTTAAGAACATTTCACTGTGTGTTACTATCAATCATCCTTAACCTAGAATTGCACTGTACATTAGTAACAGTTAATTGGCATATTTAAAGTAAATAGCTACTTAGTTTTGTTGTGAAGGTTTTGCATACAAATCTATAGCACCACACGCTTGTTTCAATAACAAATATCCCTGCCTGCAACATTGCCATTTCTGTCAGAAGATGAATAGAGATACAGTCCCATTGAAATACACTGCGCGCTAGAAAACAGCCCAAACGATGTCCGATGTGTAAGCGGGCACTCTCTGACCATCAAACAATGGCCAGGCAGAGGGAAAAACACAAAGACACGAAAAGGAGAGGCAATGCAAAGTTTTAGAAGGATGGTCAAGAGAGAAAAAGGGAAAGGATAAAATGGAAACTATGACCATGCCTATATATTTTGCATATATTAATGAGCTAAATGGGAGATTATTTAGTAGACATTGTCTTGGTCTCTGCCATTTGTTCAATGTCAGGTTTACATTCAGTAAGCAATATACTTCCCAAAGCTCAGAAAGTGATGTCATTCTGCTCCTCTTACCCCTCCAAGCCCAGTAGCACGTGGAATTGTGCCTTTCCCTTGGGCAGCATGGCTGAAATGGGAGCAGGTTGGGTATTTGATAAAGGAACGTACAACAACAAGAACTTCTTTCCAGCTGTAAATCCACTACACCTATGAAATATGCTTTTAAAACAAACAATCCACACTTATTTTTATAAACTCCAATGTCTCCCTCACCTAGAGAGAGGAATCTTTACCTGAGTCTCAACGTTTCCTTTGCTACCTGCACCAAGAATTCAAAAGAGAGCATCGTGTGTGTGTGTGTGTGTGTGTGTGTGTGTGTGTGTGTGTTGTGAACTAGACGAAGTGCTATCCTTTCTCTAGCCATAACTCTGCAGTAGGATAAATGGTTGGCCATATGGATGATTATCACAGTCCATAAGAACCCTATAAACAAAACAAAAGTTTAAATTTAACAATATCACTATTAAATAGTACAATTAGAAATCAGAAATCATAGTGGTGTTTTTGTTAGCAATAAAAACATTATTTCAACTCTAGTAAGAGGTTGAAGAAGAAAGAAAAAGTTTTATGGCAAAAACGTCTAGAGAGCTCACCACTACTCATTTCTAATAGTATTTCTTTAACAAAATTAAAATCTGAGTTACCAAAAAAGTTTACTTGGCATATCATTTAGATACATCATCTGTAAGCAGTTTTGCTACTTTTTATGGGCTAACCTAGTTATAGTATTTTTCAGTGCTTGGAATATGCCAACATCTTCTGCAAAGGTAGGAGTGGTCTGAGCAAGTGTCCTTCATCCGCCCCCAGGTATTGCATCTACCTTGTAAGGGAAAAGAAGAAAAATTGCAAATAGTGGTATCTCAAGCATCAGAAAATGTGAAGAGGGAAACTTCTCTTTCTCAGTAAAATTATCATGAAGAATTTCCCATTTGTTCTAAATTTCTGATTCTGAACTCTTCAGTTGAGGTCCACAGTCCTCCATGCTCCTTGTGAATTTCAAAATAGATGTTTTGCTATCACTACGTCAAAACTAAAAATCAAGAGTCCCTAGTGTTTCAAGGCTCTCTTTCCAATGAAGCTGTCCTATTGTCTACTGATAGCAACACCATCCAGGCTGATATCGGGCTTGGGGTTACATGCCTCTTCTTGTCTTATAGCCTGTTCAATTCAAGATGACATCCTGTTCCTTCTCCTGTGTACTATTTCCATTATGTCTTCCTTTCCTTCCACAACTCCATTAAAGCTCCTGATCCATGGTTAATGCATAACTAGAGGATTGCGATAACCTCCTCTTCATAAAATTATGAAACCATGGACTCTAAAATGATACCTCAGAAATTCTCTGAACACAGTTAGTGAACATGGTTTTTATTTCCTCCAATCCATTATGGATGGATACTTCGGTAAACTAAAATAAAATAAAGTGAACTTTTGGGAAAGTGATCACATGCTTGTATGTCACAACTATGTCAAACTGTTATAGATGTTTCTAAATGATGACTCTCAATTTCTGCGAATGTTCATCACAGATCCTTATCAGTTTTCTCAACTAAATCAGTCTGTATACCAACTCTAAACAGCACCAATGAATTACCTTCTGTCAAATCACCATTATTTTCTAGGTTCACCATTTATATGACTTCATTCCAAGTACCAAATGTAAACATAAAACTAAATTGTCTATTCAGATAAGTTGAATCTAGAAAAAAACCTGGAAATATTTTTTCTCTTCCATGAATTAACATCTGATTAGAATGCACATTAGAATTCTGTAAGTTAGATAAAATTGTCAACAGATCTGATGACAAAGAGGTACCCGTTCCTTGATCAAAATATGAGAGGGCAAGAGGATACTTGAAAACATGTGGCTACAAGTTTTACAGAGAAGCAAAAAAATCACCCCCAAAAGAAAACACCACCCAAGCTTAGTAAATGAATTTTAAGGATATTATGTAAAAGGGACATAAAAACTGTATCCAAGTTCTTATCACTAAGATGGCCAAATTCAGTATTGAAAGGCAATAAGAAACAATTTCTAAAATAACATATTTCTGTGCAATATCCCTTTAGAGCTAGTAAGGTTTTTAAAAATCATCAAACTGCTCTTTTTGTGTTATATAAACAAAATATCCAGATTAATATCTGAAATTTTGACCATGGTGACTGATGTCAATATGTTTCAGAGATAGAGAGAGATATCTCAGTGAGATACTCACCCTGCAGCTGGGCCTGGGCACATATACCGTTTGTCTTATGGACTAAAGCACAGGGATAGCAATACCTCTCATCCATAGGCTCAGAATCATAATAATCTCCTTCTCTCTGGGTTCCAATGCTTGAGCCAGATTACTTTTCTTACTGTTTCTTCATATACTTTGCAACAAGATCACATTGCATTTTTCTTCAAAACTCTGGCAGATTGTTTGGGCTAGAGATAGATGGAGACAAGAGGCACCATCTGGTGCAAGATCTTTATTCCTTGTTAGCACTGCAGGAGTTCTGGTATTTTACATGGTGCCGGCAGTAGCAACGGCTTTTTCAAATGCATAAACTGAGAAGGTATAAGATGGTCAAATAGCCCTTGACACTGTCTAATCATACCACTGGTTTCATTGGTGTAGAGTTGGGTGTGTTTTTTTTTAATTTTTGTTTTTGTTGTTTTTTTTTACAATTCAGACAACATATGGTTTCATGATTTACAAAGATGGTCCTTGACTATAGATTTGACGATCTCAACACAACTTCCAGGCTTGCCAGAGCTGTGCTACAGCAGAGAGAGCAAATAGCTCATGATATTTCTTCTCTGATGAATAAGCTCCAAATCACGGGTTTAAATTTGATCTGGGATGGAAAGAAAAAGAACCATGTCCTCCCCTATCAGCATCCGTGGTTCTTCATCATCAGAGGTCAGTGTCTACCCCTGCGTCATTGGCCCATGGCTTCAGGGCCCAAAAGATCAAATAGTACCCAGGTTAATTCTGTTGACTTAGACTGAATATATACTTTTGTTCTTTTCCATATCTTTCTATCTGTTGGAACTCCAAGCCAGTTCTGAAATTTAGCTACTGTTCTTTAAAATCTAGTGACTACTAGAATTTTTTTCACCTTTCACATGCAATTACAGTCAGTATTTTCTAATGGAATTAGCTAAGAGTTGGGAGCCAGGAGATTTGCCTGATGAAGCTAAGAAGCTAACTCACAGCTAGTTTGTAAAGATAAGTGAAAAAAATGAACTGGAACAGTGCTTTGGAAACAAACTTAAAAAAAAAATGGTGCTTATCTTGACTGCAATTCAAGAATGAAGTTAAAAGGAAATCCTCACCTATCAGCCCCTGATTTCAGAGGACTACTTGAAGTTACTGCTGTTGGAAAGTGTTGTCAAAAATTTGAATTATCAATCTACTTATCATATTAATGCCACCTTAATCGCTGGGAACTGCTTTGAAATTATCCTATACAGGAATACTCCTTACTCTTCCCTCTCCTCTTGGCCAGTTCCTTTTACTTTTTTGTTAATCTTAAACCTTCACTTCTCTTTCATGCTTTCTGCATATACTCTCAGCTCAAGCCTCACCTTCTTTTTTTTCTTTTTTTTTAAATATATATTTTTATTGATTTCAGAGAGGACCGGAGAGGGAGAAAAAGAAACATCACTGATGAGAGAGAATCATTGATTAGCTGCCTCCTGTACGCCCCACACTGAGGATCAAGCCCGAACCCCAGCCAGATGCCCTTGGCCAGAATTGAACCTGGGACCCTTCAGTCTGTAGGCCAATGCTCTGTCAACTGAGCAAAACTGGCTAGGGCAAGCCTCACCTTTTACACAAAATGATCCATGAATTATGACTTTTTTCTACTGAGCCCTTTGATCATTTATCCCTCCCATCCACCACTACCTCACTGAAAGCTTTCTTTTTTGATATCATGAAATGGTGCGGATATAACTTGAAGAAGGAAAAGAAGAAATAATAGAACATACTTAAGAAAAATAGGGTGCTATGTTGAAGAAAGTAGTTGTCAATATGACAACAGATGGTGGAGATAAACTCAGTATTGATATGGTTGATCCAATATATTTGACACATGGTTGCAATTGTAAAGCATACACACAGCTCAAGTATAAGAAGCTTGACAGGTGGATATTCATTGATGCTGTTTCGTCAAGAGCTATGCCACAATTGACTCCTTTTATATTTGCCCAAGAGGCAGAGTAGCTCACAATGTTTAGGTCATTCTTCTTAAAAGCTAATGATCTGTGAGGAGCCTTATTTTTGTGTTAATAGCAAACAATCTTCAAAGGAGCTATACCTGTATACTCCTCACACCTCTCAGCTTAAATTTTATAACTGAACTCTGCTCCTTTTGGGAACACATGCCCCCAAAGAAAAAGTGAACAGACATCACTCTGTCTTGATAAACTGGGAGAAACCAATCTCCCTGAGGAAGTTCATGTCTTTTCTTTTTTCTTTTAATTTAAATTCTTTATTATTTAATGTATTACATAAGTCTCCTTTTCCCCTCATTGACCTCTCCCCAGCAACCCTCAACCCCCAACACATGCCCTCACCCCCCCCGCCCCCACCTGTGTCCATTGGTTATGCTCATAAGCATGCATACAAGTCCTTTGGTTGATCTCTTACTCCCTTCACCCACTGCCTTCCCTCATAAGTTGGACAGTCTATTTGATTCTTCTATGACTCTGGTTCTATTTTTGTTCATCAGTTTATGTTGTTCATTATTTCCCACAAATGAGTGAGATCATGTGAAATTTATCTTTCTCTGACTGGCATATTTCACTTAGCACAATGTTCTCCAGTTTCATCCATGCTGTTGCAAATGGTAAGAATTCCTTCCTTTTTACAGCAGTGTAGTATTCCATTGTGTAGATGTACCACCGTTTTCTAATTCACTCATCTGCTGATGGGCACTTAGGCTGTTTCCAAACTTTAGCTATTGTAAATTGTGCTGCTATGAACATAGGGCTTCATATGTCCTTTCTTATTGGTGTTTCTGTTTTCTTGGGATATATTCCATTTGACCCAGTAATCCCACTTCTAGGAATATAGCTCATGCAGGTGAAACAGAAGGTGGAGTCCAGGGAAGGACCAACATCCATGTGCTTTAAATTGTAATAACTTCCAAATTCCTGTCTTGGGAGATAAATCTGAAGCTAGTGAAAATTTAGGATCCAAATTGCTAACAATACGTAGATCATCTCAACATCTACAATGGTTCTGCAGTGAATAAAAAATAAAGACCACACTTATCAAATAGGCACTTAGAGTTCTCCCCAACCTGATAGCAACCCATCTTTCCAACGTTTAAATTGCTATTTTCATTCACTAACCATCAGTTTCCTTTAGAAAAATCTATTCATTGTTAACTTAAAAATGTCCTATGGATTCCATGTTCTACAATTTTATTTATATGTGTCTCTTCTTCAGACATTCACCTCCTTACCTCTCAGTTTATCTAAGCAACATCCTCCCTTTAGATCCATCCTAAAGACTCATGTCACCTGTTTCCCTCCCAGCTGCTCCAGACCACAATGATACCTTTCTTCTCTGTTCACTTGGAAAACTGATCTCCCACACTACCCATTAGGCTCTTATTGTGAGCTATCTTTGTTGCTAGTTAACATTTTTTACATAGATCCCATCCTCTATACCGAATTCTACTGTGTCAGGTGCTGTAAGTCCCAGAGTGGAAGTTCCCTAGAGGCAAGCACACATTTATAGTATACCCTTTACAGAGCTTTGAAAAGGCACTCATTACATTTGTCAATGGTTCATTTTATTGAATCTCTACATTTCAAATATAAGTGCATAATCAATGTTAAGTCTTCAAGTCCAAATTTCTCTAACTGTAGAGACTTGCCAAATTGAGGCTAGCTTTAAAAATATCTTATTGCTAGGCATTAATGTAAGCCTGCGATAACACCCTAAAATCTAATTTAGAAAAATACAGATTGAAAGCCTAAGAAACGAAGTAGAAATAAGATATTAAAATTCTTTTATAAATCTGCAATAATATATTGTGGTTTTTAAAACATCTTTTTAATATAGCTAAAAGTCTGGCCATTAACAGAATATTACACAAAGTTTATTTTAAATAAGAGATCTGTAGGATTGTAGGATTTTTTAAGAATACAGAAATATCTGTAGGATTGACCCTATCAGGTATTAACAGCAAAATAAAACATGAAAAATATGTTGTGTTGAAAAGATGCTGAGACAAACCTGGTCAGTATACTCTCAGCTAAACTCTAAAAGACACATTCTTCTGAATAACCTAGGACAATGGAGCATTCTAAAAGGAAGTTGGAACGTAAATTAGGGAAGTTGACAGTGTCTAGAAAAATAAATGCAGTGACAAAGACAAATTTTATACCAGCTGCAATGTGAGATATATATATATATATATATATATATATATATATATATATATATATCCTATCTAATAAAAGAGAAACATGGTAATTGGCATACGACCGCTACCTTTCCCATTGGCTAATCAGGGCAATATGCAAATTAACTGCCAGCCAAGATGGCAGCCGCAGCCAGGCAGCTTGAAACTAACATGAGGCTTGCTTTCTTCAATGACGAAGGACTCCAACATTCCCCGCCTGCCGCTGCAGGCCTCTGAGCTGCAACTCTAAGCAACTATGTAACAAATATAGAAGCTAAACAAAACCCCAGAAACCTGCTTTAGTCCGCCGGGCTTCAGCCAGCAGGATCCCAACATTGTAAGCAAAGGCCAGAAACCTACTTTCAGCAGCGGAGGCCTAAGAGCTGGAGCCAAGCCTCAAAGCTAAAGCTGGCCCAGAATAAAATAAAAAAGAAAAAAGAAAAAAAAGGAGCTTGGGAGCTTCAGTCATCCCCAGCCTGAAGGGTGTGTGACCAGCTGCAAACAGCCATCATCCCCTCACCCAGGTTGGCCAGGCACCCCAGTGGGGACCCCCACCCTGATTCAGGACACCCTTCCGGGCAAACCAGTCAGCACCCACCCATGCACCAGGCCTCTACTCTATATAGTAAAAGGGTAATATGCCTCCCAGCACCGGGATCAGCGGAGCCACGAGGCCTCCCAGCACCGGGATCAGCATGACAGGGGGCAGTGCCCAAACCCTCTGATTGGCCCTGCTCTGTGCGTGACAGGGGGTGGCACCGCAACCTCCCCATCGACCCTGCCTTGAGTGTGACAGGGGACGGTGCCCCAACCCCCCAATCGGCCCTACCCTGAGCGTGACTGAGGGTGGCATCACAACCTCCAGATCGCCCTGCTCTGTGCATGACAGGGGGCGGCGCCCCAACTCCCCAATCGGCCCTGCTCTGAGCCCGACCAGGGTCTGCACCTAGAGATTGGGCCTGCCCTCTGCAACCCGGGAGCAGGCCTAAGCCAGCAGGTCGTTATCTCCCGAAGGGTCCCAGACTGCGAGAGGGCACAGGCCGGGCTGAGGGACCCCTCTCCCCCCCCCCCGAGTGCACAAATTTTTGTTCACCGGGCCTCTAGTATATATATATATATAATGCTAATTAACCAGGAAGCTGTAATGGGTCGACCAGACAGGAGAAGGTTGCACGTGCAGCATCGGGGGCAGGGCGGCAGGGGTCTCTGCACACCTGTGCTGGGGGAAGGCCTGATTAGCAGTGGCCGCAGCTGCTACAAGGGCCAGAGAGGGAGGCAAGTCTGGACTGGTAGTGGCCACAGCTGCTGTGGGGCCCGGAGAGCGAGGCAGAGCTGGACCAGCGACTGAAGGGTGGGCGGTGCCACGTGATTTCAAATCCTGCACTGGGCTCCTAGTCCTATATAATAAAGATGTAATATGCAAATGGTCATTACACCATGAAGCATAATGACCAAACCCGTAACAACTGCCTAATGGATCAGCAGGAGGGTGGGGCAGCGAGCTACAAGCAGGTGGCAGAGAGCTACAGGAAGGGGCAAGGCAGCAAGCTATGGGGTGGGGGGCAGGGGGGCAGAGGGAGCTACAGGAGGGCAGGGCAGCAGGCGGAGACCTACTGGAGGATGGCAGCGAGCTACTGGCCAGCTACTGGTGCACGGATTCATGGGCATGTATATATATAATGCACAAACCTTTTATGCCAAAGTAACCATCCCATTCAGCCAAACAATTATAAATTCAGTAGATAACCAAGTGGATTGACTTCACTTAATTGCTGGTCAATTGAACTGACTGAATGTTTAGGCATTAATAAATGTTGCTCATCACTTAGAGTGGCCTTAGAATTCAAAGAGTTTTTAGCTGTAAAAAGCATTTTCTAAGCTTAAAGTAACATACAAAATGTTGTGTCACAGACCACCAGCAATCCACCAAAGATGTATGTTCCCCTCCACAGTGCTGGAAAAAGACAACTTAACCAGGGACTCCATTTCCCAGTCAACCTTGCTTTAGGGTGAGGCCATATAACTAGTTCTTGTCAAAAAATAAATAAAATAAAAGCTTAACTAGTATGGGGTATTGGAGGGATGAAATGGTTAAAAAAGCATTTGTGCTTTCTCCACAATTCCTCTTCCTCTATCTGCCCAGGCTCTTCTCCTTTGCATGCTTTCATCATTGCTCTATTCTGTTCCTTGTGGTTGGGAAATATTTTTCTCATAAGCTAAGTGTATTAGGCAGCTCAGGCTCTTATAACAAAACTAGAGGCCCAGTGCACAAAATTCATACACTGGGGGGGGGGGGCAGTGTCCCTCAGCCCAGCCTGTGCCTTCTCACAGTCCAGGAGCCCTGAGATCAATCACCCAAAAGAGGTAGGCCCCGCCCACCCACTGCAGCGCACTAAGAGCCACTTTTCAGACCATAAAGTAAGATTTTTTTTTACCAAAACCTGATATTCATTAATTTCTATTTGCTTATTTAAAGCTTAAAGGGATACTTAGGGAAAAAAACAACAACAATTGTCTGTTGAAAATGGAGACCACTATTTATGCATCATAATTCAATGTTTGATAATGAAACTAATGATGATGTGATGATTACAAGAAAGAGTGAATGGATGTTTGTTTTAGAAAAGATATTCTTCAAAAACAATTTGTTAAAATAGATACCATGCTCTGGAGACTTTCTTTTTTAGTCTTTCAAGGGGAAAAAATAATTATTTCAATTTAAAACTGAACTAGGCAGCTTAAGAATTTTCTTTAAAATTATCAGAAAGGGAAGACTGTTTAGTCCTGTTGCAATTTATTCCCCCCAAGGCATTCATTGGTAAGGGCTATAGGGCATGATGGTAGCTTTGTGTTAAAGTTACTGCTTCAAACCACAATCCATCCAAGAAAGCCCCCTGCAGAGCCCTTACTGTTTTCAGTGCCCAGTATCTAATTTAAAATGAATTTGTATGAGTAATTTTCTGCACTGCAGTCTTGTGCAGCCACAACATTACTCAGAAGCTGGACCAGGAAAAAATATAAAGTTAGAGTCCTGTGAGTTGCTAAGGAGTGAGACAAACCCAAGGTGTCCATAAGATCTTGAAAATGAAACATACTTTACCTAATTGTTCTACAATTTCTTTACTTGTTAGCTATAATAGAAGCATTTACAAGACAAAACAGGAAGTAGCGTTAGCAAAAAACCCCATTTTAAAATTATAAAATAATTGCTTTTCCTTCATTTGAACTGATTTTCTCCTTTATCCACAACCTGTGCTGTTATTGGGGGTTTCCAAATTTAATAGTGCTTATGACCATCCTTAATTGCACCATAGTGGGTGTTAAGCACAGGACTGTATGCAAACAGACTCGACTTTTCTAGTCTTTGACTGTTCCTTGCCTCTGGCCTCTGTCAGCGAGGCTTGCTAACTGCATCTCAGGGGAGCAATCACATGGCTTGACTCAGCCTGTGGCTCTGACTATTGGGACTTCCTGAAGTCACAACCACTTTGGCGTCTAGAACTGGGGCACAGAGTGTCTACTCTTCATAAAATTCAGAGATTGCCAGGAAAGTGGGAAATAGGAGAGCTGATTAGGGGTGCACCTTAAATGGTATCAAGGGAGTCAGTTAGCAATGCAAAATATTAGATAATATAAACATAACATTCACTGCCAGTTGATCACTTGTGTGAGCACCATGAAAAACAAAATACAACAGGAAAAGAAATCTGGGGCTCAGCAATAAATACAAGATTTACTCAAAGATAATTCTGCATAAAAGTGCAATTTCACGGGGGAGAAAATGCATAATAAAATGACAGGGAGTGATGGGCCAGAAAAATTTGATGTGTCTATTTGTCTTTCTGGAACTTGCTTGGTATTAATCAATTTTAATGGGTATATCTAATCCTTTTTATACACACACCCTTCCTTTCGTGCATGTTATTGATTGAGAGAATTTTAAGTTAGAAGATGCAATTATTTTAGCTGTTCTTCACCTTCTGTGACTACAACAGAAGATTTCATGCTCACACTTAAGAGTCAAAGTAATTTCAATTCAAGGATTTCTTTTTTAATTATTAATTTTTAAGGAACATAACATCGTGCTTAGCAGAGAATCCCTTTCTTTCTCAGTATTCTGGTGTAGCTACTCTCCTGTCAGCCTAGGATTTCAGAAATAAGAGAAAAAATTTCTTCTTAAAAGCCTTGGCCTAATTAACAAGAATGAACTAGATTTTATGATGAACAATTTATAGGCAGTTAATAGAGCTCGTACACAGTAGCCAGGAGCTAGATAATTTATCATAAAAGGAATCTCACTTACACTCCTAATCCCCATTCTCTTGATATTGCAACCAACTGCATTTACAATTGCCACTTTTATAAGCCTTTGATATACTGACAAATGATGCTGCGTTTATAGAGTCATAATGAAGCTTATAAATGCAATAAACACTTGTATCTCTGCCCATGTGCTTCAAATTTTTTGCCAAACAATTTACTTTTCTGCATTGTTATCTCTAAATAAAAATAATTTTTCAAAGATTTCCTAAGAATTCCTCATACTAGCACAATAATAATAAAAATAATAGCAAATTGTTTAACTATCCTAAGTATTTGTTGAAAAGAAACTGATTTATCCCTAAAAGAATAATGCAGCTGTTGTAATGAGTTACAAATTATAAATACTTTATAAAATTATGAACACGGTAAAATAACAAATATCCAAACATAATGTTTTATAGGGTAGAATTTAAGGTAGGTAAGACCCAGGAGATCATATCATCTCTTACCACTTGGTGTCTTACTGCTGTTCAGTTTTAAAGCTATAACAAAATGCAGCACCCATTGTGTAGGCAGAATTGGGTGACTATATCCATATATACTGCCATGGCATCAGCTACATCTTATTGATCTGCTGATCTCTAGAGGAGTTCTTGAAGTCCTCCAATTAGATAACACTTCTTCCAGGAAGGTTTCCATGACCACTGGTATCCCTTATAAATGCCTTCTGGTCATCCTAATCTTCCTCTACCACAAAAGCAAATGCAATTTTTTAAAATATATTTTTATTGATTTCAGAGAGGAAGGGAGAGAGAGAGAGAGAGAGAGAGAGAGAGAGAGAGAGAGAGAGAGAGAGAGAAAGATAGAAACATCAATGATGAATCAATGATGAGAGAGGATCATTGATCGGCTATCTCCTGCATGCCCCCTACTGGGGATGGAGCCTGCAACCCACGCATATGAACCAAATAGAACCTGCAATCCTTCTGTCCACAGGCTGACACTCTATCCACGGAGCCATGCCGGCTAAGGCTGCAATTGGGTTATAATTGCATGATCACCATTCACATCCTCAGCATTCTACCACTGTATTCTGACTCCAGAGTCAAACACATTCCTGGAAAATAATATATTTGTGAGTAAATGATGTTCCCACTTTCTAAAGCCTGTTCATGTAAGTGAGAGTAATCATCCTAGTTGTATGATCCAGCAATAAATTGGTCACTAAAATGGATGGTAAATTAGCAGTATTTTAAAAAGTAGAACATTCAAAAGTTATGTCTTGTAGAAATACTTTAAAACATCATGTCCTCTTCAGATCTTCCACATTTTAAAAGGGACATGTTTCAATTTTTAAAAGTAACAGAGAAAATAATAAAAATAAGAAATGGCTAGAATAGAAATCCAGACAAGTTCAGAGAAATATGATTGTGTGACCTGACACAGATGTGCTATTATATGAATCCTGGTCTCCAGGGACACAAAGAAAGTGCTGCCTATTTCTTGAATACAGAGCCATGAGCCATTGTAAAGTTGTTTAAGCCCCATAAGTAACAGCTTCCCGACCTAGCAGGCTATGAGATATGAGATTATATGTCTAAGGGTGCACTCAACAGTCCATTTTTCAAGTGACTAGGGATTTAATTCTGCCTGCCAGACAACTGATTTTGTATCGCTGATCAAATTACAGCATGTGGGCAATTTCAGTTTATTATCAGCTATAGCCAAATACAAAAGATACCTCGCTTTCATCCAGGGTTTCTCATCTCCTATCTAGAGGTGATGAAGATACGCTCTATTATTTTTTATAGCAAGATACGTTTCTCGTAAAAAGGGGAAATGATCCCTTTCCCTCTCCAATTCACCCATCACCACAGAAAAGCTGGGGCCCGAACAGCTGTCCCAGAGGCAGGTTCCTGGCTGCCAAATCGCCCGCAGGAGGACAGCCAGCCCAGCACACTCGGCATGGCTAGCGAGAGAATGCAGCTGAACACCTGAGAGTTCCCTGACACCTTTTCCAACTTGTTCCCTGTCGTGGAAGTGCAGAGACCCACTGTACAAAATGCCCTTAGCGATGTCTACTAGGATGCCAGCCCAGCAGGACTGTGCCAGCCCATGACACCTATGAGAGATGGGACCCTGAGTCAAAATAAAGCAAAATATGTGCTATCTTTTATGGCTCCTAATGCCAACTAAAAATAACAGAGAGAGGTGGTTAGTTCAGACCTAAGATTCACCTTGGAGATTTTTCCTAATTGTACATATCCCCAAAAGTGTCTTTTTTCCAAATGGAATTGGTCACTGACATGTGGATGTGCTCCTAATAGCAACATAAAAATATTCCCTGCCTGAAGCATTATAATAAAGTTGTCTTTTTCTATTTCGTTGTCTCAGGACATTTAATCAATTGAAATGACATCTGGGGCAGGTCAAAAGAAGCTACTTATATTAATTTATAATTGTAATAGTCATTAACTTATTGATGACATACCCTTATTGCTTTAACTTATTTTTAGCAGATTAAGTTTTAGTTTTTAAAATGTTTTCAAACTATAAAATATCTTGGAAGTCAAGGATAAAGACCTGGACACATTGTGTCTGCAAAAAATTTGGCCTCCCATTTAGAAGAGTCTCCTATTGCCTAACTAATTTCAAGTGCCTAGGATCATCCTCCTAATAAACTCTGTTCTAATTTTCATAATAATTTTGAAAGTGTATTGCATTCTCCTAAGACAGAACTGGGTACATAGAAGAAGCCCAAATTTTATTAGCTCTTTTCTTTTTCCACTTCAGAAAAGAATCTATTATCAGGTATTTCCAAATGAGAACATCAATCAATAGTCTTCTACCTGCAGTATGATCTCTTTTCTAGTCATAAAATGAAAGCCTTGGCTCCCCATTAAAGGAGTGTGTGTGTGTGTGTGTGTGTGTGTGTGTGTGTGTGTGTGTGTTAGGGGAGGGAGAAGTGAAATGAAAGAAATACAGATACTTCCTAGGATGCACAAAATAAGCAGTTACATCAGTCCATCTACACATAAAACCAGAGTTCCCGCACTTCTTCCCCCTCCCCACCCTCCTGGGAAAGACCAGCTTCCCCATCTGTCTTTATCTTCCCTGAGTTTACTAGATTCTGATGATCCTCTCTCAATTCTGACAGCAGCAGAGAACTAAGTACTTTACTGACAAGACAAGTCTTGTCCCAGACAGACAATGGGAAGTAGATAACTGTTAAAAATGTTGAATTCCAAACATGGGAAAGAATTAGCTAGACCACTTTGGTAATGATTTACCTCAGTAATGAATACTATGAGAAAAGGCATTCCTCAGCACAATGGTGTGTCCTTGGCAACTGGTTGGGTTCATTTACTGAACATGTTTTACATAAGTTGTGATTAATAGTCTGCATTTTTTTCTGATACTGTCTCCATCTTTTTATGAATTTTAGGTCTTAAACAATGGCTGTGTTTTAAATATTTGAGAACATACCAGACAGGCATCCTCCACCCTATTACCCAAAATATTACAAGTACTAGCTAACTTGGGGAATCTGCATCCCATATTTCTTCCCCACCGAGCTTATAAAATGCCTGTGCATGTACGCATTCGCAGGCAAATTTTCTTGCTGCACTTACGTGTACTCACAAAGTCAGAGTCACTCTCTTATTTGTGCAGGCCGAAAGTAAGGACAAGGACTAAATTAAGGTGCACTTCTGGGCATCCTGGAATGGCACACCCTCTCTACAGAATGTGGGCCACTCATCTAGACATCCTAGTATTTTGACATAAGCCCTGTCAGATAGAAGATTCCATGCTACCAGATACACTTCTTTTGAAAATGTCATCCAGGGTAGAAATTGATTTTCTGCCTCAAATGCAGCTGCTGCTCTGAGAAACCTCCTATCCTATTAACAGTGTCCCTGTTCCATCTCCATCGAGACATAAGCCACATGATGGAATTGACATATTGTAAGAATGCAAAATTCTCACTGATTCATTCAACAACTGCATGCCAATCACTGTTCTAGGTGCTGGAGGTACAGCAATAAACAAGACAACAAAGGTCCCTGCTGTCATGGAACTACTTTTTATTATTTCAGATAGTATATTATTATGAGACAATAATATAAAACAGGGTAATTTGCTAGAGAAAGACTACTGTGGTTTGGACACTCAAAGGAAACCTCTCTCAAAGTTTTCATACTTGAGCAAGTCATACATAATTGCAGCTATTAAATAACCTGCTAGATAGGACACAAGAGTAGGAGACAGAAGACTCCTGTTTCTAATTTCTTAAGAGCCTTTAGGCAAGTTCTTGAAAGACTTCTGCCTTTTAGCATACAATTGGTAGCCCATTGGGAACATTTCTCATTCTTCCTAAAAGGGTGGATTCGGTTCAAATTGATGAGCTCTTACATTATGAAGTTTATATCATGACACACACACACACAAAAACACTACCTCTACCTTTTTTAAATATGAAGATTCTAAATCAATGGTTCTCAAGTCTGGGTGCACAATAATTTAGAACCCCACTGCTGCTAGCATTGATTTAAATGCTGAAATAAATTATGTGAGATGAACTAGTGGAAGGATTTAGAGGTGTAATCTAACGGCAGCTAAGAAAAGGGGTTGGCATGGGAGTCTTTCGGGATTGGTAAATCTATATCTGGATACTCCACTGCCTTATAGCACACCACCTAATATAAGTAAGAAAATTTAAATCAATTTAACATTTTTGTAGCAGACTTATCCCAGATGATTTATCCCAGTCTTGGGGTAGGGGAAAAAAATCATTAAAATATCATCAAGCACAATTTGGATTGGACAAGATGTATATGTTTGTGGTGTTACCACATTTGTTACCACATTTTTTTTCAAGTTATGCAACAGAAATCACATTCTCTTGAGGTTAAGTACTACCCTATTTCCTTTAAAAGATTTTAAATTTCACACCTCCACCCACACATTAAATTAGTAGTCCAGACCAGATGGAGGTGTTTCAGATTAGAAAGAGCGATTGGCAAAGTACTTTTCTTGTATTGCCCATAACTCTGGATTTTACCTTTAGGCCTATTAGTGCTTTGCTTGATTTCTGACCTTAAAGTGCATTTAAAATGTTCTAAGACTTATCCTGAGCTACATAATTTTCCATATCACCACCATGTAAAGTGGCTCGAAAGAATTTTTTTTTGTACATCATTAGGAACAACCAAGAGTGAATTCAAAGATGAATCAGGAGCATTTTAATAAACAGACATGTTCACAAGCCAGCACCTTTTCTCATGGGGCCTTCTATAACCCCCACCAAATGCTCATTTCTTCCTTCTGTTCACACAAATTTTACCCAATTTTCAAGGCTCAACTTACCCTCATTCCCCTTTTCCTTTTCCCAATCCTCTAGAATGCATAATTTGTATATGTGTATATATATATCACTGACTTCTGTCCCCTCTAATTATATTTTGTGTCTGATTTAATTGAAGTATAAGCCCCTGGAAGATAACAAGTATATCTTACTCTGCTGTCCCTCAGTGACCTCTCTGTAATTAGACTACAACCAGACACATGATGGGGTCTTGGAAGGTGAGCAATAAATGGAACTGATTTTGAAGAAGTCTTCTTGCCTAGGGCTATAGAATTAGAGCTTGACTTAACTCATGGATTCAGAAAGAAGCAGTAGACTAGACCCAGTAAGCATGTTCCTGGCTTAAAAACAACAACAACAGTAGCTTTGAAAGCAAGAGGAAAGATCTCAGAATCTGAAGAAAGAACTAGATGCGAAGGTTAGTTCAGTCACTCTTCTGTAAAATGGGCTTGCAGAATTGCACTAGAAATATATATAATGTGTGTAAAGCAGCTATTCAGTGTCTAGTATATAGTAATTGTTTGGTAAATAATAACTGATGGCCCAATATTGTTTGAAAAAAAGAGGACTTTTAATACATTTTTATCTGGGAGTCCAGGATGAATGAGATATAAAAATTATAGGCAAAACTAAAATCTATGACAAAGATTAACTGCATCAAATTGAACACTTGGATCCAAGTGAAATTTCAATTTGTGTAGAAAGAGGGTTTCTCTTTGGCTTTTCTCTTTTTATCACAGAAATGCATCATTTTTTCCTTTCTGTTGATCTTATAAAGTATTAAAGCTTTCATCTTCAAGAAACCACAACAAAGTGTTACAAAAGAAGGAGCCCAAGATTTAAAATCAGCATGTACATGTAAAAGACTCATTGAAAGAAACTGTGCAAATATCTTCATCTCTACACCTTGTTTTAATCAGTTGCAAAATGAGCATCCTTACTCCACAATGCTCTTGAGAAAAGTTAGAGGATGTATAAAACTTACTGATACCTTGGAGTTGAGATAAGCCAAACAATTCAGCAGTCAAGTAAAAATATCAATCAGTACTAAATTGGTACTTATTATTTACTACTAGAGGCCTGGTGCAGGAAATTCATGCAGGGGGGTGGGTCCCTCAACCAGACCTGCACGCTCTCCAATCCAGGAGCCCTAATGATTTAGGCTCACTCCCTGTGGTTCTCTGCTCTCTGCGGGGCCTGGCTGCTCTGCACCCACTGCCCAGAGGCTCTTCGCAGCCCAGAGGCTCTCCACAGCCAGGGCGGGATGCTTGCCTCATCGCTGCGGCAACAAAGCAAGCGACCCTCTCCGGCTGCTTCACGCCCATTGTCCAGAGGCCCTCCGTGGCCGAGGTGGAATGCTTGCCTCATCATAGCAGTGATGAGGAAAGCATTCCACCAGGTCGCTCATGCTGCCCACTCTCAGCGGCCACCCACCCAGGACTGGGGGACTCCGGTGGGGCTGAGGGGACTGGGCACCGCCATCTTGTGGCTATAGGCACCCACCATCTTTGTGATGGGGTGATGGTTCATTTTCATATTACCCTTTTATTAGATAAGATATGCAAAGAACCATGAAAGATACAAAAGAAATCGGAAATAGAGAACCCAACCCAGGAAAGCTAGTTTCCAATGAGACTGTAATTCACTTAAAAAGGACAGAAAACTAAAGAAAATAGTGTCAACTGGGAAAATATGGAGCACTATGGGAAAATATTGAATGATTACACACAGAGCTTGATCATTATTAACTTCCCAGGGTTATCATTCAGTGGCCACCTCAACAGAATTCTAACCCACTCTGGAAGCCTCGTGTCACAGGTCTGGTCTGGAAATAGTTTCAGCCAAGTTGGAACACATGCTATCCACAAACATGTGCTAGACTTCCCCTTTTCTGTTTGCTTATGCTCTGTCTTTTTGCATCTCACCAATGAGCTACCCAGAATCTTTCCTCTTCTTAAAATCCCTTCCATTCATTATCACACATTCTAAATTCTACTTTTTCCATGAAGCTTTCTAAATCTTCAACTACTCATTTTCACTTTTGAACACCTCATTTCAGTTTCTTAGTATCTCTCTGTGGCAATTTGTACGTCTACTAACGCATTAACTTTTCCCTCTTGGACTATATGACAGAAAACTTAACCTCCTTTAATTTGCATCACCCTCAACAACTGACTCATAGTAAGTATTTACTAACTTTTTAAAAATTGAATTCACTAATATAATCTGGTTAAGATGCTTTGATTCATGTAATCTTGATTTGGACCAGGGGTCCTCAAGCTACGGCCCGCGGGCCACATGCATATACAAATATTGTATTTGTTCCCATTTTGTTTTTTTACTTCAAAATAAGATATGTGCAGTGTGCATAGGAATTTGTTCATAGTTTTTTTTAAAACTATAGTCAGGCCCTCCAACGGTCTGAGGGACAGTGAACTGTCCCCCTGTTTAGAAAGTTTGAGGACCCCTGATTTAGACAAAACAACTGATACTACCTCATTCATCTATTCCTTTAGTTATCAGTGCCTATGTTGTGTAAGCCTATGGGATTCATGCAAGTAAACAGCTGATTGCAGAAGCAGGTGATAGGGCTTTGATTAAAAAAAAAAGTACAAGGTGTGAGTTGGGGGAAGGGTGATAAATACTTATTTCTCAACACTCTCCAAAGTACTTTTAATGATTGAGAGAAGAATTTTCTCAGTAGGTGATCCATGAATCAGAAAGTTGGTTTTGACATCAATTCTCTCCAAGAACGTAGGAATAGAATGATCCAAACTCCACCAGAGAACAGATAAGGAGAAAGGATATGGATAGACTGTCCCCTCCTCTACATACTGAATAATTCTCTATCAGAGAAAAATATTGGGCAGATTGATAAATATTTTCATCTCCCTAGTAAAAACTTCATATTATATACAAGCCATTATTATCACAATTATACTTTTTATTCTCACTTTTTTTCTTTTTTACTGATTCAGAACAATTGCATCTCAGGTAGTGTTGAAATATGGCAAACATCTTAGTTCCAGCAGCAATAAACTTAAGGCTGGAACATAAAGTTTTTTGTATATTCCTTCTCTATTTTTTTTCTTTTGTATTATAGATTATGAAAAAGGATTTTATGTAGCAGTTGGTGACAAAATATATCTCTTATAATGTATAATATTTGCTACATTCATAATTTTATGGTTTTAATTATTGATAAGAACTTAACTGTGCCCCATGTCCCTTTTTCTTGCAGCACAATAAAAACTATATATTTTCTTAATTAGGCTTCATTTGAAGACTAGCAGACAATGCCAGAGCGGTTTCTTGCTAATTCACCTTTCTACAGCCAGGAGAGAAATAGAACTAGCGCTGCGCCTTCAGTGTGGTTTAGTGAGAATAAGTGTCTAACTGTTCTGAAAGTGTGACTTCCCTTTGCACAGTTAACCTCACCCAGAGGCCAGGGAAATCCAGCCAACTGAAACTGCACTCTGCAACAAGGGGTGGGTTTCTCTCCTTCCTGGCTCTGGGGAGAAGCTTCATTGATTTTAGTAGAGTCGGAAAGGGAAAATTGGGGTCACCTACATGGTTATCATACTGTCTTCCCTCTTTATATTCTCTGCGTTACTAGAAATGTAATCTTGGTCTTTCCTGCTTGATTTCAACATTCTGCCGTGGTACTCCACTTACAGTCACTGGGATTGTTATAACCACTTTATTCTGTGTCCAAATGTTTCAAAACAACTACAAGAAAGGCTAGATGGAAGGAAATGAACATTTTCAAAGCATCTGGTCCAGGTTATACTAGGTGTTTCCAATCAATTATTTCTTTAATCTCCAGGGTTCACAATCACAAATGCCAACAAAATCAGAAATGAAGAAAGCAGATTGAGCTTGAGAAACAAGGAGCCCTCTGAGCTCAATCTTTGATTTTCCACTTTTGATAGAGAAATGAGTCCAGAAAAGTGTTTAAGGATAACATTTGTAACATTCTGTAAGAATAACAGAGCAAGGGCGATGAGGGATTGCAATTGATGCTGGCTCTCCGCGTCAGGCAGGCCATGGGGAGTGGCGGATCCCGGGCAGACTGAAGGCACACTCTCATCTGAAGCAAGATTCTCCACTCTGGACTAATGTTGCCATGCTAATAGCTCTTCCAAATATTTAAGTGAAGCTTAAAAGCTTCATTGTCACCTTTATCCATTTTCTATTCTTATGTAAAAGATTATCACAAACTTAGTAGCCTACAACATTATAAACTTATTATTAGTTTTCTTGCTCAGGAGTTTTAAATACAAGTTAGCTGGGTCTTGTGTTCAGTGCGCTGTCAGGCTAAAATGTAGATGTTGGCAGGGATACAGTCACACCTGAAACTGTAGGCTCTACTTCCACATTCACTGGTTGATGGTAGAATTCACTTCCTTGCTGTTGTGCAATCAATAGTCTTATTTTCTTTCTAGCTCTTCACTAGGAACTACTCTCAACTTTGAGAGGCTGCCCTAGCATCCTTGCCCTGCACTCTTCTCCATAGAAGCTTATTTCTTCCAGGCTAGCCAGGGGAATCTCTGACCTCTTATATATTTTTTTATTTTGTTAAATTTTTTAATTGACTTCAGAGAGGAAGGGAGAGGGAGACAGAGAAATAGAAACATCCTATCTAATAAAAGAGAAACATGGTAATTGGCGTACGACCGATACCCTTTTCATTGGCTAATCAGCGAGATATGCAAATTAACTGTCAGCCAAGATGGCGGCCGGCAGCCAGGCAGCTTGAAACTAACATGAGGCTTGGTTGCCTCAGTGACGGAGGAAACCAACGTTCCCGCCTGCCGCTGCCTCTGAGCGGGCAGTTTAAGAAACTCTGTAACAAATACGCCCAACTTCAGCCAGCAGATTCGCAACATTGTAAGCAAAGGCCAGAAACCTACTTTCAGCCGGAGGCCTAAGAGCTGGAGCCAAGCTTCAAGATAAAGCTGGCCCAGAATTAAAAAAAAAAAAAAAAAAAAAAAAAAGGAAAAAAGGAGCGGTTGGGAGCTTCAGTCACCCCCAGCCTGAAAACAGCCCTCAGCCCCTCACCCAGACTGGCCAGGCACCCCAGTGGGGACCCCCACCCTGATCCAGGACACCCTTCAGGGCAAACCAGCCGGCCCCACCCATGCACCAGGCCTCTAGCCTATATAGTAAAAGGGTAATATGCCTCCCAGCACCGGGATCAGCGGAGCCGTGAGGCCTCCCGGCACTGGGATCAGCATGACAGGGGGCAGCGCCCAAACCCCCTGATCACCCTGTGGCTCTGTGTGTGACAGGGGGCGGGGACACAACCTCCCTATCGGCCCTGCTCTGTTCCTGACAGGGGAAGGCACCCCAACCTCCTGATTGGCCCTGCTCTGTGCGTGACAGGGGGTGGCGCCTCAACCTCCCCATCGACCGACCCTGCCTTGAGTGTGACAGGGGGCAGCACCCAAACCCCCTGATCGCCCTGCGGCTCTGTGTGTGAGAGGGGGCGGGGCCACAACCTCCCTATCCACCCTGCTCTGTGCCTGATAGGGGGGAGCTCCCCCCCCCCCCACGGGCCCTGCTCTGTGTGTGACAGGGTGCGGCGCCCCAACCCCCCCGCCCCCGGCCCTGCTCTGTGTGTGACGGGGTAGAGCCATAACCTCCCCATCAGCCCTGCCCTGAGTATGAGAGTGGCGGCGCCCCAACCCCCTGATCCGCCCTGCTCTGTGGGTGATAGAGGGCAGCACCCCAACCCCCTGATGGGCCCTGCTCTGTGCATGACAGGGTACAGAGCCGAACCCCCCTGATGGGCCCTGCTCTGTGTGTGACAGGGGGCAGCGCCCCAACCCCCGTATTGGCCCTGCTCTGTGTGTGACAGGGGGTTGCTCCACAACCTCCCCATCGACCCTGCCTTGAGTGTGACAGGGGACGGCGCCCCAACTCCCCAATCGGCCCTGCTCTGAGCCCGACCAGGGGCTGCACCTAGGGATTGGGCTTGCCCTCTGCCACCCGGGAGCAGGCCTAAGCCAGCAGGTCATTATCTCCTGAGGGGTCCCAGACTGCTAGAGGGCACAGGCCAGGCTGAGGGACCCTCCCTCCCCCCCGAGTGCACAAATTTTTGTGCACCGGGCCTCTAGTCTATGATAAGAGAGAATCATTGATCAGCTGCCTCCTGCAAACCCCACAATGGGGATCGAGCCCACAACCCGGGCATGTGCCCTGATCAGGAATCGAACTGTGACCTACTGATTCATAGGTCTATGCTCAACCACTGAGCCATGCCAGCTGGGCTCTGACCTCTTTTAAAAGAGCCCACTTGAGTATGTCAGGTTCTCCCAGGATTATCCCCACCTTGATTAAATCAAAGTGAAATTATTAGAGACCCAAACTGCATCTTCAAAGTCCCTCTGCCATATAATATATCATACTCAAAGTCCTGTTCCTACTCAAAGAGAGGGGATTATATACTAGGGGGAGGAACTCTTGAGGCTATCTTGGAATTCTATCTAATATTGCACGTTTTCTCGGGCTTCTCACAGAAGTATATTGAGTACTTTAACTTCCTTTCATTTTCTACAACTGTTTTGACCTCTTGGCACTATCTTATCACATTATCTGATTGATCTAATGCCATCTACATTGAGTGCCTGTCACAATTTTTAAAACTTCAGTGTTGGAGCCTTTTCCCTGCCATTGATAAGTATAATAAACTAGGGGCCCGGTGCACGAAATTTGTGCACTGGGTGTGGGGGGGGGGGGGGGAGTGTCCCTCAGCCCAGCCTGCCCCCTCTCACATACTGGGAGGCCTCAAGTGTTGACCCCCATCACCCTCCAATCGCAGGATTGGCCCCTTGCCCAGGCCCTCTGACAGAGGTGTCAGGCCTGGGCAGGGGACCCTCATTTCCCCCCATCACTGGTTCTGCCCCCAGCCCAGGCCTGATGCCTCAGCCAGAGGCGTAGACCCCCATCACCCTCTGATCACCTGATCAGCCCCTTGCCCAGGCCTGACACCTCCGCCAGAGGTGTCAGGCTTGGACAGGGGACCCCCATCTCCCCCCGATCACTGGCTCTGGCCCCCGCCCAGGCCTGAGGCCTCTGGCCCAGGAATCATGCCTGGGCAGGGGACCCCCATCTCCCTCTGATCGCTTGCTCCACCCCCCGCCCAAGCCTGACGCCTCTGACCCAGGCTTCAGGCCTGGGCAAGGGGACCATCATATCCCCCCAATCCCCGGCTCAGCCCCCCCGCCCAGGCCTGATGCCTTGGCCAGAGGAATTGACCCTCATCACCCTCCGATCACCAATCACCGGATCGGCCCCTTGCCCAGGCCTGAGGCCTCCGGCAGAGGTGTCAGGCCTGGGCAGGGGACCCCCAGCTCCCCGCGGTTGCAGGCTCTGCCCCTGCCCAGGCCTAACGCCTCTGGCTGAGGCGTCCGGCTCAGGCAGCGGGGACCCGCAGCTGCAGCGGCCCCGCGATCGTGGGCTCTGCTTTAGGCCCAGGCAAGGGACCCCCTAGCTCCCGGGACTGCCAGCTTCGACCATGTCCAGCTCCCATCGCTGGCTCCACCCTTACTTCCTGCTATCACTGGCCAGGGCGGCAAAGGCACCTGATTCTCCAATCATGGCTGGGGGGCAGGGCAAAGGCGGCCCCAGGGCCGCCTTTGCCCTGCCCCCCAGCTCTTAGCTTCCCCCTGGGTTTCTAATCACTGTCAGTGGCAGGGGGCTTCTTCCTGCTTTCCCTTTCACCTCCCTGCATTGTGCCTACATATACAAATTAACCGCCATCTTGTTGGCAGTTAACTGCCAATCTTAGTTGGCAGTTAATTTGCATATAGCCCTGATTAGCCAATGAAAAGGGTATCATTGTACGCCAATTACCATTTTTCTCTTTTATTAGTGTAGATAATTGTCACAAATGAATTTGCACAAAAGCTGACTGTGATGTCAATAACAGGTATAGCTTTTATAACTGTAATGTAGGTTGATTCTTGAAATTCTGAATTTATCATTAGTACACTCTATTCAAAGGGACTTACTCTCTTGATACATAGAGAAAATTCAAACTTCAAAGCATTTTAGAAAATGACAGGCATCTGAAAGTCCCATTTTTATTCCAATGAAAATACCTTTTACCAAGAAGTTAAAATTTCCCACAAAATGTAAAGGGACTTTAAAAAATAAGGGTAATAAAAAATGCCATTATTCTCAGTAAGAGAAGTCTTAACCATGTAGGAAATCGCTAAGCCAGTGGTTCTCAACCTGTGGGTCGCGACCCCTTTGGGGGTCGAACGACCCTTTCACAGGGGTCGCCTAAGACCATTGGAAAACACATATATAATTACATATTGTTTTTGTGATTAATCACTATGCTTTAAATATGTTCAATTTGTAACAATGAAAATACATCCTGCATATCAGATATTTACATTATGATTCATAACAGTAGCAAAATTACAGTTATGGAGTAGCAACGAAAATAATTTTATGGTTGGGGGGTCACCACAACATGAGGAACTGTATTAAAGGGTCGTGGCATTAGGAAGGTTGAGAACCACTGCTCTAAGCATTTACTTGGGCAATTGCAAGGTAAACTGTTCTCACAATGAAAGGGAAAATGTCTTGAGGAATTTTCTGGGATTTCTTTTCAGCTTGTTTGCTTCTTGTCCATATAAATCTTTTATATCATTTTAAGGGCAAACTATAAGAAATATTTATGTTTGGAGAAGAAATCCATCTATAGGAATTCGGATTTAATTTTAAAAACAGGTAAACAATCCTATAAACAAAATCAATGATTTCCCCCAGGTGCTTTTTGAAAATAAATAAAAACAAATCAGCTCAGGTTGTCTCATTTGCTGCTTGAACACTAAAGAGCAATGCATTGAGATTTTAAAGAGCAGTTGTATTTATTTTGCACTCTACAAATCATGTACAATAATTCATGATTTAGAAAAGACTATTGAGCTTCCCAGCTATTCTCCTTTAAGAGTGGCAGTTGAAATAAACAATCAGTTCACTTCATGCATGGAAGAGAATTCTCCAAACTCTTCTCCTTAAACAAATCTTCAATCCGGTAAATGACAACTTTGTTTAAAGGAGAAGTATTCTGTACTTTGCCAGTTCATATTGATGAATATCTCAATCTAAGTTTTAAAATCTGTGTGTCAACTAAATGGCAATAAGTGGATGGACACACTTTTTATAGTACAAAGATTAACTAGATCAATTAAACCAAATGCCAATATTTCACGCCATCTGATTTTCAATGCAGCATGTTGATATATACTTATAGAAAATGTAGCTTGAGAAGACGTTTAGAGTTGCACAAAGGTAATCTTAATTTGAAAGTTTAATATAATAAGTTATAATTTCTGTGCACTTTTTTATTGTACCAAGGATAATTTTTGAAAACTTGTGATAAGTTTGTTGTGATCATTTGATAAAAGTAATACAAACTAGAGAGACTGTGAAATTAGTTATAGCAACTACAACAAAAAACACACTCATTTAAAAGCACTTTCTTGGGTTTTTTTATTATATTTAAAAATAAGAGCAAAGCTAAATTTAGCTCCTGATTTACCTCCTCAGTCTTGTTAAGTGAATAGAGAAATGTCTACATGCTATAATTTGAGAAGCTTTGAGCACCTTCAACTGGCCTTGCCTTGATCCTGATGATTAAGACTTCAAGACTTCAGTTTAAAGGCATTGGCAATCACCATTTAAAAGCCGAAGTTATCTGTCAGGGTAATTAATCTGAAAGATAAATTGTGGCCTAATGAGTCCTTAGCAGAAGAGCCAGAGAAGTTGCATTTGAAGTGGATGGGGAAGAGAAAAGTCATCTACTAAAACATCCCAGCACAATCATCACCCAGTGAATCTCTGTTGAGTTGGATCAGCTTGAAGAGAGAGCATCAGACTTTCCCTCTGGGACCCTGTCAGAGAGAAATGCTTTGTAGCTGGATCTCAAGGGAAACTGAAGCCCAGAGGAGAGGAAAGGAACAGTTAGAGAACATAAACTGCCCAAAGAGGTAAAGAGAGTATCCACACCCATAGCGAAATATTTAAAGTAAAGTAGGGGTGCTATTGTGTAACTACTACCCAGAGAATTACCTCTCTCCCAGAGTACAAAATTTAACCTCTTCCTATTTATTTGATTCATTCATTTTAGAAACCCATAAAGGTTAAATTGACACTTGCAATTCAAACAAAAACTTTACGGAAGATTTCCATATATCTAGGTAGCTTGTAAGTATAATTTTTATATCATTTTCCTGAAAACTCCTTCAGTTTGTATCTTACAGAACATTTTAGCTATGATAGAAAATTAGGCTATTGGTTTGCAACATGAACTATCAGCACCAAGTATCAGATTGAGCTATTATTGCACTTGTCAGATTTACAGTATCACTTCCAAATTGGCCAAAGCGGGAATTTGAATTTGCAATAAAGTCCTTATAACAGAATATATCTTTAATTTTGCTGTGTGGTTATTTTATTCAAGATTATGTATATTCCAAAGTTTAATTTTAACTTATAATCATTGTTTAATTTTCCCCAATAGTATATTGGTGAGTTTCTGCCTGTGAATTGGCAAAATGGTGATTTTTTTTTCTTCATTTATGTTGTGCCCCTCAATAATTTTCAACACTGCTCCGTTTCTGAGAGCTCTTGGTTTTTTTTGTTTGTTTGTTTGTTTGTTTCTTGTAGAAGAGAAGAGGCTTGTTTACAAAATGAACAAAATCTAGGGGCTTGTAAATGGGGAATTGAGCAATTATTTCAATATTTCCACCAACAGTTTTCAGAGAATAGGATTATACTACTCCGTTTAATCAGAGGAGTTTATCACAGAAGCTCCGAAATGAATGCCAAAACATTGCTTATGATGCAACGCTGCCTATTGTTATCTAGAACATGAAGAGTTCAAAGAAAAGACCCATGAAAAGTCAGGGAGTTCTGGATAATAATTTAATTATACCTAATCCCTACTTAAGTGAATGATTGTGCTTCCTTGATTCAAGATACCCATCTTTCACAATTATAGTATTCAAAATCAGGAAGCGACCTTTAATCAATGGTGATTCTTAAATGATCAGTGGTTCTTTAGACTTGAGAAAACAAGTAATCCCAACAAATAAATAAAGGGCTAAATATAAAAAGAGTAAAACCTATGAGAGGACCAATATTTGCCCCAATATTGAAAAACCTTAGCAAATGAGGAAAAACAGAAAAGGAACAATTTTGTACCATAGTAGCAATCTTAACTATTAGACACTAAATCTATGTTAAAGAGTTTATGGACTACTTCTACAGATTAAATTTAGTATCCTTGTGGGGGAGAGAACTGTGTGTGTGTGTGTGTGTGTGTGTGTGTGTGTGTGTGTGAGAGAGAGAGAGAGAGAGAGAGAGAGAGAGAGAGAGCATGTGCATGTGTGTGTGTGTGTGTGCAGTTTCCACATAATTCAAAGCACATTAAAAGCCTCAAGACCAAATCTACAATATGACTATTAGTTTTTTTCATAAAAGATAAATGATTACATGTGGTTAAGAGTGGTGATAGCAAAAGGGCTGTTTTTCATTGAAAAGTTGTAATTTGACCTGTTTTGACACATTAAGGGGGAGTTTCCAACCTAAACCTTTTTTTAATTCGTGAGTCAATCAAATTCTAACTGGGGCTCTAATTGAGCATTTTAGCAACAGAAGGAGACTCAAAGGTTATCTATAATATGTAGCTCATTTTATAGACTTCTCAGAGAAGTTTTAAGAAAGCAGAACTCAATTCTGCCAGAATATTCCAAATTGTTCTTTGTGCTCCTCTGATCACTGTGCACAGATACATAGTCTATATGGCTTTTGTAGCAGACCTGGCAATGCTAGCATTAAAATACAGCACGTGGAGCAATCATGGGAGTCTTTAATAAGTTAGAATCATACATCACTTGTCTCATACAATAAATATCATTTCATTCTCTAACTTCATAGAAGAGGGAGATAACATCTGGGAAGGTAAAAGAGCCAATCACATGCTGGTCAGTGCAGGCTCAGGGCTGGAACACAAATTCTCTAACTCCCTCTCCACTGCTTTTTCATGACACCATATGGCTTCATCATGAAATATGTCCAGGAAATGGAAAGATGCAAAGGAGAAATCTCTTAAAGGGAATCTACAAGATACTTGACTGTAGGCCTGGCTAACTCTTTCTCCTGGTCTTACTCAGTGGTTAATGTCCTTCCTTATGGGCTCACCCCTCTTGCTCTATCAAATTATACTATTAGAACAGGTTTCACACGTGATCTTATTTATTCTTTATAGCAACTTTATTTGGTGGGCGTTAGTATTAATATTGCCAATTCAAGATATAAAAGTGAACGATGGCCGAAACCGGTTTGGTTCAGTGGCTAGAGCGTCAGCCTGCGGACTGAAAGATCCCAGGTTCGATTCCGGTCAATGGCATGTAGTACCTGGGTTGCGGGCACATCCCCAGTGGGAGATGTGCAGGAGGGGGCTGATCGATGTTTCTCTCTCATCGATGTTTCTAACTCTCTATCTCTCTCCCTTCCTCTCTGTAAAAAATCAATAAAATATATATATAAAAAAGTGAACGATGCTTGAGGATTGAGCTATACAGTTTATCAGTCAGTGAAAAGAAAGGATTAAGTTCAGGACTGTCAGAATTTGAGCACCTTTTTTTTTAAGCATTGCTAATTCAGCACTATCTAGAACACAGAATGTGTACAATAAATGTGAGTTACATGAGAATAATGAAGATAGGAAAGGAAATTAGAAGGGAGGGAAGAAGAAAGGAAGGAAGGAAGGAAGGAAGGAAGGAAGGAAGGAAGGAAGGAAGGAAGGAAGGAAGGAAGGAAGGAAGGGAGGGAGGGAGGGAGGGAGGGAGGGAGGGAGGGAGGGAAGGAAGGAAGGAAGGAAGGAAGGAAGGAAGGGAGGGAGGGAGGGAGGGAGGGAGGGAGGGAGGGAGGGAGGGAGAGAGGAAGGAAGGAAGGGAGGAAGAAATGTAAACAATGTTGTAAATATTAAAATGTAGCATGTACACAAATAACTTGTTTGTAGGTATACATCTTTTCTGCCTGATAACTTTCTTTCTCATCTTTGTATCTTTTCCATCTCAGCAATAGTTCCTACAAAAAAGAAAAAAATGATACCACTTTCTTGATAGAGCCCCCTCAGGAAATAGAAGTCTGTGGGATACCATGGGTGAGAAATTGTGCTCAGTAGTCAGTAGTCTAGAGTCTGACAGGATCCAGGGTTACCTAACACAGTGAGACCAGAGGAGATGGAGAAGAGAAGTTGATGCAAGAGGAATGGTCCAAAAAGGCAGATAAAACAATACTTAGGTCCATGTGAGGAAGATAAAACAAAAGGTCAGAGGCTGGAAGGATGAGGACCAGAAGGCTTGGTTAAAATGGGTTCAAGACCTCAGAAGGAGTCAGAGTCATGCCTTATGTGTCCTAGTGGAGAGTGCCTGATGACTTAAAGAAACTAGACAATTACCTACATTACATTACTCAACTGGTATACTATGGAGTCTATGATGTCACTCTCTACTATGCAGCCAATGAGACAACTGGTGGTAGTATGCCATCTCAGACATCTGTGGTCAAATCCAATTATTTTCTTGTTTCTGCTAATTTGTATCCAAACTCAATTTTTAGAAAATTTGACAATGCATTTATTGGGCAAACATGTGGATTTTTAGAATTCTAAAATTGGGTTGCATATTGTCCTCATTTTAATAAAAAATATATTTCAAAGAAAACGTTCAAAGGGTTATAATAAGCTTCCCTCTTAAAACCTCCAATAACTAATTTTAACAATTACTTTCATATCGTTCTCAGTTGGGCATTTTGTTTAGCTCAAAAAAAGCAATAACTAGAATATTTCTCTTCTAATAATGTCAGGAAGTTTCTGCTATTACCCAAAATGAAAATATTTCACTAATGTAATTTCCCTCTTCATTATACAGCATAAAGATCAAGAGCCATAAAAATTATTATTTTGTTGATGAATTCAATCTTCCTATTTCAGAAAAAAAGGAAGTAAAGAATGAAACTATTTCTCAACATCCAAACCAGTTTGCTTTAAATTTTGCATATGCAGACAACTAACTGTTGGCTGTTTTACTGGTTTGAATAACCCAACAAAAGTACAAGGAAGTCTAACTTCTACCTTAGAATCCACATCTGCTTATGCTAGAATGAAAACCCATCTGAGAATCAATGAAGCACATGGAGAGGGTCTAATTAAATCCCTATGCCATTTCCTTTAAAACTGTCAAATTCAGATTGTAATTGTGTATTCATTCACCTCCAGTGGTGCAGTGGTAATTTTAGAAGTGGGAATATTTAAGCAATAAGATCCAACGGGGTGTGTTTTGCTAGGGTATCAACA
This sequence comes from Myotis daubentonii, assembly GCF_963259705.1. Lineage (NCBI taxonomy): Eukaryota > Metazoa > Chordata > Mammalia > Chiroptera > Vespertilionidae > Myotis > Myotis daubentonii. The sequence continues at coordinate 67,154,903 of NC_081843.1, forward strand.
AGACTAGATAGTTCTTAGGTAAGCAGCCAATAGTCTGAAAACAAAACATTACCTAAATAGTAAGTGAATCACAAGACCCTCTACAAGTATACAACTGCACTAATGACAGACTTAATTCTGTATTGGGAATGAAAACTTGTAAGAGATGTACTTGTTAAATGATATCATAAAATTTTACTAACATGCTAAAGGACAATAAAACAAAGCACTGGCACATTAAGTCAAAGTGATATTATATTCAACAAATTAAAAATCAAACTTCCAAGATGTCTGGCTCTTGAGGTCACAATATAATTCCAAATACTTGTTCTGCCTTCCTATAATCCTCTTCCTTCTCCAGTCTAATTTTGCTGTTCCGTAAATGATTCCCAACTAAAATCTAATTGAATAAGTATGAGAGGAATATATGATCTGCAACTTGTCATTGGGGTACATTTTACTCATTTGAGAGGAGAATAATACTGTGAGGATGGGAACACAGTTTTAAAACATATATAGCTAAGACCCAAAATTACCCAGGATGCTTTTTGGACATTGGTGAAGAAAGGCAACCAAATCATATAGCTAATTCACTGGCTTCATGCAGATCACAACCTGAGTTAAAGGGCCATGAAGGTATCTCGAGTTCTCAACAGGAATATATTTATTCTCTTGCTTCTCAGGCTGTTAGCATGATAACATTCTAACAATCCACACATAAAAAAATTCCTCCTTTCACTCAACTTGTATCATTTTTTACCCTTTCATTCTCCTCTACACCCAATCCCCAAAATAAACTCTTCTGTACGAGCTGGTGTCTGGCTGCTCTGCAGATAAAACCCAGGAAGGAAAGATCATCAAGGTGGAGCAACAACAGAGAAAAACAAAAACTCAGAGCTCTTGCCATTACTTATGCCAAACCCCTCCCTCCACAAATATATCTTAAAAGTTTTCTTTAGTCAAGCTAGGCCATCCTCCAAGGTCACGGTGTACAAATATAACAACCGCAGAGAAAATTAAAAGGAGGCTTCATTGTCCTACACGTCTAGGATGTCCTTCAGGGGAGAATTCAGATAAGCAATGTTGACAGTAAAAATAAAATAAAGTAAAATTGAATATTACTTCTGTATAAAGAACTATGGAAAACTGAGTAGAACTAGAGGTCACAATAAAGAGAGAAATAACTGGATAATGGGAGGGCACTCTTCCCACCTCCTTCCTACTTTGCTTAAGCCCATTCAACTTCTGGTGTCTGGAGATCAGGAAAAGGGAGGAAGTGGACACTTAGAAGAATGAAAGTCTACTGCTTTGATCAAATAAATGTACCTTTTCTTATCTGTCTCTCTTAGATAATATAACCTACTCACACCATCAATATAAAAGATCATAATGCCACACACTATATCCTCTACCCTACCTTGGCAACATATCTGCACAGAGAATAAGAGAATTCGCAGATAAGTTAAAGAAGATGAAATCCATAAATGGTTAGCAAGGATTGAAAACCATCAAATACTTAAAGAATCCATAAATTGCATCTCTCCACAATAAGCCAGATCCCTAACATCAGTCAGTAATAGAGAGAACATATTCAAGGTATGACAAAATGCCAACATCAAACTCTTGTAAAAAAAAAAAAAAGAAGCATAAAACGTATATGTCTTGGGGCTTTTAAAGCAAAAGTCAACACTTGGATTCTAGGGGATTGCCCTTTGGGCTCTTATTTTACCTGAGTCAATTTTGTTCACATTTTAAAAGATCACATTGTTTTAAAAGAGCATATACTTCCACTCTCCGGGATTAGTGATCATTTTCTTTTTTATTTATTTACAAATTTTTATTTAATTTATTGGGGTGACATGGTTCACAAAACCATACATGTTTCAAGGGTACAACTCATTAAATATCATCTGCACACTGCATTGTGTCCCCATTACCCCAAGCAGTCTCTTTCCATCCCCATTTCTTCCCCTTTACCCACCTCTACCACCCCTCATCCCATTCCCTTTCTAAAACCTCTGCAGGAAAAAACACCCACAGTTAAATTACTTATTTCCAATGCTCATGGGATGGAATATTTGAGGGTTCAAGTTAATCAAGCACTGTCTAACAGACTTCCTCAGCAGGTCAAATACATGCGCCTAATTTAAAAGAACTATTTTATAGCTTTATTTCCACCAAATGAAGTGATGAGTTTCACTGAAATGCAAATATTATCCCTCAAACTAGTATTTTCTATGGTGTGTGTTTTTTTGTAAAGGAACTATCAAATGAATTTCAAAAAGCATCTTTCACATGTAACATCATAGGATACTCTTTTTCATTTTTGCTGGGTTTTCTCTTTTACATATAAATAACATCAATGTCTACAGTGAAGGGGATGTGTTTCCGTTGAAATAAATGTGCTGATTACTAACAACTTATATTAAAAGGAAATAATTTTGTATTATTCAGATATATCCAAAACAAAAATTATTTCATGTACATCCAAAACAAAAATGAACTATTTATAAATATTAAGAATTATTAGTTACTTGAAATATAAGTGATTCTGCTACATCGCAAGCCAGTTCATAATGAAAAATGATTATTTATCTAATTGGTCTTTGGCTATATAAGAAACATGTAGAAGACACTCAAGTCTAATCGTTATAGGTTAGATAACACCTGACTTACCTTGAGAGACAGAAATAGCAAAAAGTTGTTAAAAAATCTGCCATTTTAATTAGAGATGTGGTATTGTGAAATACTACTTGCTTTTTTTCCTCCTGCTGGAAAAACACACCTGCTCCTAACCCACTAACTGATCTTGTCAGTGCCCAAATAATGAAGAGCAAACTTTCAATACCAAATGGCTTTCTGAGTGATACGTCTCAACTAACTTCATGCAGAACGATGGCTTGATAGAGGAATAATTGCCTCAATAACCCTAGTAATAATTTTCCTCTTGAAGCTAAGTGTTTGTAAGCTTTCTTACTTAATGTGGGTTTTGTCATACCTGTGTAGCCTTGCCACAGGCATGCTGGGATCTCAATGGTGGGGTAACATGAAGAGTGTAGTAAACTGGAATTGTGATGAGCCAAGCCTAACACAATTAATCTAGCTATAGAGCCAACCCTCAAAGAACCAAATTGAGATTGTCAAATCTTAATTTATTATAATAACTAATAAACTTTAGTTAAGATTAGAAAAATCAAATGTTTTTATGCCTAAGGAAGTCTCACAATCTCAGAAGCAATCCTGACTGCTGGTCACACAGCTGGGAAGCAATGCCACAGCTTGTGCTTAACAGGAGCCACTGGTAGAACAGCAAGCACTCCCTGAGACGTAAGTGCACAGTCACATGGCCTGGGGTTTGTGGCAGGATTCTCTGCCAGCAAACAGGACTGGGTGACACTGGGAAAGCAAGCCCAGTCATGGGAAGGGCACAACCAGGTCAGGAGACGAGGCTACAGCATGAAACGCAGGGAATTGCTCAGGCCCATGCCAGTCCAAGTAGGGACCAACTCAGAACGTAAGACTAGTTCCTGGCTGGCAGAGATGTAGCTCATATTTTTCTTTAAGTCTTTATTCTCTTTAGCTCAAAACTGGGCAGAAACAAGTCTTGAAAGCAAAGATTTTCACTATTGAAAGCAAAATGAGACTAGAGAACATATGAATGTGGTCATTTATAATTTTTCTATGCAACAAATGCTAAGTTCTACACACACAGAAGCACTGACACACACTTACATGCTTTTGCTAATACAGTATGAATGATTTTCTTAAGTTTGTAGCTTTCAAAGGTCCAAATTTATTGCTGATTGTCAAATCTTAATTTATTATAATAACTAATAAGCTTTAGTTAAAATTAGAAAAACCACATTAAGTTTATGATTTTTAATATTTGAGCATATTTTTTAAATATTCATAAAATAATGGACTTATAGGAAGCTTTGGGCTTATACTTCATCACAGATTATTAAAATCAGTGGTAAAATATAGAATAACCAGTAGGAATATACATATTTCCAACTATGGGATTTCTAGTTTTAAGCTCTTTTTATCTTGATTTATCAAATGCAAACTTTGAACTTTTCCAGCTGAAACATTTCTTAAATTCTAATATAGAAGGATTTATATTGGCTCCCCATTGTTTCATTTGCTTAGAAAACAGATTGAAAGAACAATGATGCTGGATTTCAGATGTCTGAAGGAAATACTGCATGCATGACATCTGTTTTCCCTGGGGATTCCACACACATTTGCTTTAATGTACTGGTGTGTTCTTCATTACCTTAGAAGCTATATGCTAAAAACAAGAATGTGTTTCAGTTTTCAAGGAAAAAAAATCATAAATCACTTTTCTCCAAAGAATAATAATTTAGGGGTTAAGCTTTCAAAAAGAAAAAATGCAAATAATCATGTTTCTAAATGGCCCAACTTTCTAAAGATTATGTGCAAGTCTCCCATGAGCCTTCTGTACATGGAAGTCTTCCTTCTTATGGAAGAATTATCCAGAGCCAGAAAGAACCTGCCTTTGAAAATCAACAGCTAAAAGAAATCAGATCTGCATCTCTAAATAGTCCAAGTCACCAATTTAAGATGTTTGAGGTATTAATTCTCTGGAAAATTATTTGCCTTCAGAAGCAGTGAACTTTGAAACATCCTTGCCGGGTACCCTGGAGTCTTGCCACAACTGACACATGAAGTCCCACGCCAAGCACAGAATGCCACTATTCCACACTACACCAGCTGGCTTGTAACATCTACATCTCTGTATAATTGCCCTTAATTAAAAACATATAAAATATCCAAAACACGTCCACAATTCTCCTGTATCTGTTCAACCAATCTGCAAATTAATATTTCCCCCTTAAATTCAGGTCACCTGAATTTAAAAGCTTTTGTAAAGTTCTTTTATACTGAAAGAACACAATCCAGTATGATAGCATGAAGAATAAAATATATTGCAGGTTAAAGTTCACACATCGCATGGGTAGATGAGATAAAATCTCTTTCTGCATTTTATTTGCTCTTTGCCTGAGATGACCACATCAAATGATCAAATGTTTCTTTGCAGCATGAGAACTTGACGGAGCTCTGAAATCAAGTGTCTTGAATCATTTCCTAAGTCCAGACAAGGATAATAAACATCTCTCGAAGGGCCTAAGCCAGACCCATTAGTGAACATGAGCCACCTCACATCAGCTGAAAGGAAAACTGTCTCCTGAAATTAAAGCGCAATTGGTATCAACATTTGCTTTCTCCTGGCACCATCTTTAGAATCTTGGACTCAGACCTTTGACTCTCGTATCCTGATGCATTTAAGTGAAACTAAAAAGACTTTAAAATGCCCCAATCAGTGAATTGAAGTAAATAAGTGAATTAATTTAGTAAAGTGCATCTATACACTTAATTAAATACATTTCACAACATAATTTGGAGAATTTGATTTAATTTTACATTTATTACAATGGCTTTTCCTATTAAAAATGGAGAAACCAAGAGGGTCAGAATGAATTAGGGATAGAGGTCAGAAGCCTTTGTTTAAAAGACTAATAAAAAGTGACTTAAATGTCACCACCTCCTGCCAAAATGTGTGAGTTTCAGGTTTGACAGGAGACCTCCATTCATTTTTGTTGGTGTTGAATTCTGCACATAAATTCTACAGATTTCCGAAAGAGGTATGTGTGTACTTAGCAGCTAAAACACTGACAGGCTTGGAAACCAAAATCTTCAGCTTATCCAAAGGTTATGGCGTGCACTCAGCCACAATACGAATGTAGAGTACAGTGCCTACATGAGCTTCCAATACAATCTGTTGAATAGACCAGTAATTCAATGCCCACCTTAGCTAAACATATAGCAGAGAAAGATGACCAAGTCTAGCTGGCTGAGGCAAGTTATTACTAGCAAATACTTCTGCCAAAAAAAAGAGATTTAATAGTTTTTATGGTCTATATATTTTTGGGCTTAAATTTTTTAAAAACTGAGATTCTACAAAAATATTAAAGTGAGATTTCTTTATGATTGAATGAATAAAACAAAATTGATTAATAGATTGGTGGGTGATTAAATGTCTAGATAAATTGAGAGATGAAATTTCAAAGACTCTAATTTATAATATAATTTTTATTTAAATAAAAGACCCCAGTGTTTTGCTTTCTTCTTATGGCATCTTATTTGAAACCGTACCCAGGAGGCTGAGACAGCTAAGGGAAAAATTGGGGAAATTTTTCCTTAAGAGACTATAATGACACAACAATTCATTTTCCCTATAGCATAGATATTATCATGGAAGATAAATTGAAAAGATTCCAGGAAAGAAAAATATGTAATGAATCTAGGTATTGACTCATCAGTTAAGAAATTTACGCTCCCAAGACTTCATTTGTTGATACTTTTTACAAAACTATATTCCAAATGTCCTGGCTGGACATATGCACTGCATCAGAATGAGAATCATGATAAGCTGGATCTCCACAGACCAGGATCATCTCCATTTGTAAAGTAAGTACCAGGGGAAGTCAGATCAGCAGATTATAATTTATTAACCTACGGCTGTGTTAATGAAACTTCCAAAAGTAACTCGTTTACTATCCGGGATTTGATCAGCCCCTAGAAGAACCTGGTTCATTTTATTCAGATAAGATTATTTCAAACCACCAATTTCACAAACTGACCCTCAGAGTAAAAACCATCTGTAAATTTAAGTGTGTTGGAAATCTGTAAAATTCTAACATTTGTTTGCCCTTCATATCGGCACCTTGCTAGTTGTACAGGGAGTTTTAAAATATATAATCCTACTGGCTTTTTTTTTTTTTAAAGATAAGTAGGCAATATCAAGGGGAGGCATATTTTGCTCAGGAATCCTTACACCATTATGATACTACCCAATATGTTATGGCAATTGTAATACTTTGTAGACCAGTGGAAAATATATCTAAAAATAACTGTGCCATTTCTGAGCAAAAGCAGAAGTAATTGATGTTTCCTAGAAAAGTGATCCCACCTGGCTTTGTAGAAAAGCAGCATGAGTGTCTCAGTGACAGGTAGATCCGGAAGAGAGCTTTGTCCTCAATATCATTCTGATTCTCTGAAACCCCAAAGCAAGGTTCATAGAGATTCTTTAGAATGCTCCACTTGAAAGCCAGATTACACTATTTAAGTGGCCTATGCAGTTCTGTATTATAGGCTCCCTGCTGCTCAGGCATTTTTCCCATTATAATATATTGCTGTAGATTTAACACTGTGGCTGTTCCATCATTTAACTAATATGACTCAAAAGGTTGTCACTGGGGACGCTCCTAAATTATATCACTGCAAATAAACCGTGCTCGGAAGGAATTGCTTATTTAGCAAAGACATCTTATGGCATATTTGCATAAAAATACTACTTCTGTCTTTCAAGTTCATCTGTAACATTGCTGCTGAGCAGAAGAGCATTAGATGTGTTACAAATACAAGCGACTCTGGCAGCAAGCTAATTTGTAAGTGCATACTTTAAGTGCACTGCTATGTCCTAACATACACCCTGCATAACTCATAGATGTTTGCACACTAAGAAAAGAGAAAAAATACTTATTACACAGCTTTCCCATTTAGCTTACAGGAAATTGGTAATAAAGCACTGGATGTGAGTCCCCTGTTACATTGGCCTGCAAAGCAGGTGAATGAAGCAATTCAAAGCCAGGCAGTTTCCAGAGGAGAATGAAATATTGGATGCCTGGTTAGATTGTTTGAAGAGATTTTTTTTGGCCCCTCTTCTGAAACCAATCAACAGTGAACACTAAAGCAGACATGAGAATGAAAGCTATTTACCAATCATTTTCACGTCCTCTTGATCCCAGCTGAGTGCCGTGCTTGTTGTACACTACAGAACATGGTAATAGTTTAGATTTTAGAATCAGAGAAGCCTGAGTTCAACATTTGTCTAATGTATGTGCTATTAGACCATAGACAAGATATTTGACCCAAGACTCAATTTCCTCATATCCTCATATATTTTCAAACGAGCATAACATACTGATCTTTGTGGTTAAAAGAAGGTAACAGCCTTTTGAGCTAGACAAGACAGGTAGGTACTTTTAGCTACTTTCTGTAAACAGGGACATTAAAGTTTAATGAATTTAAGAGATGTATACAAAGTTTCCTACATAGATAATAGCAGAGTTGGGTACAAATTCCAAGATTTCTGGCTTATGATTTAAAGATACCTCTTTTACAATGTGAAGAATTCTGTATTTGCTTTCTTTTTACTGGGTATTCTGACCTCACTAATGTACACGTGAGTTATTTTCATTTTTAACCCCCCAAAAACTCTTGATTTGATTCAGACATATTAAAAAAAAATGAAGACAAAAAAACACAAAACATCAAACAGGTATGGGACTCTGAGAGCCTATATTGGCAATTGAATATAAACAATGCCCTACGTCCATCACTATATACCCCTTTACACTCACTTCATAGCATTCATCACTAACTAGTATCTATTACTTATTTAGAAGATAAGCTCCGAGAAAACAGAATCATTATCTATTGCTATATCCCAGTCTCGGGACAGTTCCTAGTATATGATTGACATTTAGTAAATATCTGTTGCGGTGGTTCTCAACCTTCCTAATGCCACAACCCTTTAATACAGTTCCTCATGTTGTGGTGACCCCCAATTTCATTATTACAAATTGAACATAATTAAAGCATAGTGATTAATCACAAAAACAATACGCAATTATATATGTGTGTGTTTTCTGATGGTCTTAGGCGACCCCTGTGAAAGGGTCGTTCGACCCCCAAAGGGATCGCGACCCACAGGTTGAGAACCACTGATCTATTGACTCAGCTGAATTATAAAAATATTTATGACCTATTTATGACAATATAGGGTACGAAGAAATCATTTTCCTGGGGCTAGCAAAGAGAAGCATATGGAACAACTTCTGTTGGACTGTGCAAAGCAAACCTTCAGCACACAGAAATCAGGCTTACAGTTCACTCTCTGCAGAAGACCTTCCTTTGTAAATTACTGAGTAAATTCAGAGTTCTTAGACAATGCAAGAGAATGGCGATAGGGTAGAGAGTGGTGGAGATGTTGGCCAAACACAAGAGAGCTCCTGTTAATAATGGCAAATCAAGTTTTTAAAATATTTTATAAATAGAAATAAGTATGACTCTATTTGCATACAGAGTTGATGGAGCAAATCAGATCAATTACATGAATGTGTCACAAAATGTATTCCACGAACTGTAAGGGAGATTTCATAAGACTAACATTGTGGGGAACACACTGGAGAAATGCTGCCAAGTTTAAACTGTATAGAATAGAGTGTATTTTGCAGACAATTTTATTAATGACTTGATTAAGTGTTTTGGACCAGTTAGATATAGCACCAGAATTCAAGAAAAATGATTTATTCAATGAAAATACTTCATTTTAACTCTATAGGTATGAAAAAAAATATTTTTAAACTCCTAAAAATGGAAAATTTAGAAAGGAATGAGCTACTAAGTGTGGCAAGCATAAGTTATTCAACTTATAAAGCCCCAGTTCGTTTTCATAGGAACTCTATAAGATGTGTATTGCTTTCTCTACTTTTTATATGACGGAAATAAAACTTGGGGTGTTTATCTGGCTTACTAAAAAAATATTAATGGTAGGAACAGAGTTTGAACCCAGATCATTCTAGTGTCAAAACATCCCAGAATTGATTCCTTCCTTTCTTCTTCCCTCCCTCCCTTCTTCTCTTTCTCATTCATGATGCTTCTCTAAAATTCAAAATCAATCAAAAATCACCAATCTCCCCACCAAGGTTTAGTTTTGTTAAGGGAGAAATACTACCTTTTGGAAATCATCAACTATTGTACAGGTTCCATGAAAAACGGGCCCCATTTCATGTTTAATGATCCTCTTAATTTCATGATTGAAACTCACAATTAAATCATTGCAGCACTTCTAACAAAAAAGGTCCTATCTTCATAAAGAATTTTAAAAAGTCATACCATAAGATACTCTCATAGTCCAACAGAATAAATAAGAGAAGACTTTTAGAAATAATTTTTTCTGCTTTACTATATGTCAGGTAGGCTAGTAGACACTGGGAAAACATGAGCAAGACCACATCCTTGTTACTAAGAAGTTCACAGTCAAGAAGGAAGACAAACACATAAACAAAAAGTGCCAGCCACTGGGCTAGTGAAGGTCTTTGTCAGACATTACAATGCCACATAACTCTGCTTCCTGCCTCTAGACTCATGTCTTTTGTGCTTACTACATTGATATCTAAAATAAATCTAATATGACCATGGCACACACTTGCACTTAGTGTTCTACTAGCTTCTAGTAAATTTTAATGTTAAGTTCAAGGACCTTAATCTTGAACCTAATGTTTTAAAAACCCATAATAAAAAGACCAGATAAATAATAACTGCTTTTCACTTATTGGAAACTCACACAATTTCTATAAATGTATAGTTTCCAGTAAAATTATTAACCAAACACATATACAAAAACACACATAAAACAAAACAAAAACACTTGGTATCTTTCTTTTCTCACTTGGACATTTAAAAAAAAACAAAAACAAAAAATATTTTCCATAATGTGGATTATTCCTGAGTATAACTAAATAGAAAACATTTAAATTAGTTTTCCCACAGCATCATGAGCATATCTCCATTTTTAATATCCATTATTGTGATATGAGTGGTTCCCCATCTCCACCACTGCCGCTGTCAGTAGTTGAACATTCTCAGGATCTGTTTATCCCAGAGATCAATTTAAGATGGTTTATATAGCCCTACCTGGCTCAGTGGATAGAGCGTCAGCCTGCAGACTTAAGGGTCCCAGGTTTGATTCCAGTCAAGGGCATGTACCTTGGTTGCGGCACATCCCCAGTAGAGGGTGTGCAGGAGGCAGCTGATCGATGTTTCTCTCTCATCGATGTTTCTAACTCTCTATCCCTCTCCCTTCCTACTGTAAAAAATCAATAAAATATTTTTTTTAAGAAAAGATGGTTTATATACAGTCTCCTTAATTTTACCAGCTAACATACACAACAAGAAATCTAGTCCATTTGGGTATAGGTTGTGGTCTTGGCTCTACAGATCCCAAGAAACACATTACTGAACAACTTATTTCAAGCTGAGAGACTGAAGCCCAGCTGTATAGTTTCTGACCATTCACTCATTCAACAAATACTTAGTGAGCTTCTACTGAGGGTCCAAGCACTAATCTATGTGTAATAAATGCTAATATACAAAGAACACCCATTACCTTCAGGGAACTCACAGTGAATTCACAGAGAACGGCATATTGAGGTAGGCGCTATGTTAAAAGGTGCTGGATGAACAGCAAGGGGGCTCCAGAGAAGACTCCCAGGAGGCCTCCCATCATGAGCCTAACAGTGCTTTTGGGGACTTCAGGCTTTAGTTGTACCCAGGAATGTGCATGAGGGGGTGGAGAGAGGGGAAGCTGGACTAGCTGGTATGCCTTGATAGCCAACAGCCTCTCATACCATATTTAGATTTTACCCTGAAAGTGATGAGGGGTCACTAGAAAAACCATTCTGGCTGAATCGCAAAGGAGACAGGGGAATCAGTGAGGGTCATTGTAGTAATTCCGGTGAGATAGGGAATCCTTAGAAATGAGCCTGTTTGGGATGGAAGATATTAAGGTCAGCTTGGGAGAAGCTAAAAGAGCTGCTAGAAAACTGACCAGAACACACTTCGTAGTTTCTATAGTTATACAGTTTTACCCTTCTAGCCATCCATAGTTTCCATCTAAACTGCATGCTCTCACTGCAAGTAGTAGACTAGCTGGTCACCGTTAAGCCTTCTGCTAACTCCAGGCTTCCGTTCTGTAGTGAGATGGAGTTTGTGTTATGCTTGAATTATCCACACTAGAAAGTTTGGTTGGGGAATTTCAATCACGTTTGATTTAGCTTTGAATCACAGAAGAAAAACTGTGTCCTAGTTGTCTTGCTTCCTGGGATTTCTGGTGGAAGAACAAAAAGGTCATGGAAATATGGAAATTTTTTCCCTAGGGCTATGTTTATTGGCCAGCTTTCCACAGGGCACAACAAGGTGAGGCAGGAAGGAGTGGGCGCTAATCTCTTCTGTGGATACTCAGATGTGAAGGGCTGTGGTCCCTGGTGTTTTGGTTCTGTCTGGCCACATACAGAAAAATCAGCAGGCAGCTACACGGCTTTGGAAAGTATGTCATAACGTCTTTTGCCATGATTTCTTATGGGAAAATTATTTTTGATAAGTGCATTTTTGGATTACTCATGCTTCTCTGATAATAATTCCCCAACATATGTCAAGCAATTACTATATATGTGTCTGGAAATAGAAAAAAAAAGATCTAAGCTAGAGATTATAACAAAAACACAAACAAAGTAATATTTTTGTTATCGCAAACTCTAACTTTTTGCATGTGAAGGAAGTGTTGTCTCTAAATCCACCTTAAAGGTGAATGAGCAAAATAAAATAATATACATGAGTGCCAAATATTCTAAATAATGGCCCCTGGTAACTAAATAAACATGTCGGGGTTTCTAGTTAATGATCAAACACCAAACTATCACTATGCAAGATTTTCTTATGTGAACTGATGCAAAAAGATTATCAATTCATACACTTTATAAATTCCAATTTCTAAATTAATTTTGAAAACTTTGAAATGTTTTAAATATAATTAACTCTAAAATTTGTGACTTCTCCCCCCACCCCCCGAAAGAGAATACTTCATTAAACTTTGATTTAACAGACAAATTTAAAGTAATAAGATTTTTAAGTCTAAGATTCTACTCAGACTATTAAGAATTAAACTAATAAAACTATACTAACCACTAATTCATTAAAAGTTTTAATTTCTAAACATCTATTATGCATAAATTAAGGGATATTTATTATTTCAATTGGTATACCAGGAAAATACTAAGTTAAGTATTGCTTTCTGTTCATAAAATTCCAAAATATAAGTGCATTTTACATCTTCATAAAATCACCTTATATAAACTGCCTGTAAGAAGTAACACAAGAAATCAGCACATTTTCTACCCCTTGATAGTAATGACTGGAAATAGAATTCTTGAAAAAAAATTAAATAACATAAAACTGGCTTCTTAGTTAGCAAGTTTGGAGTTTCCCGGTCTGTTATGTGGTTGGACTATTGCTGGCTTGTCTGAGTTGGGTTGACCACCCATCTAGCACTCAGTCCACATGCTCAGACTTGTGGGTATCTTTCTGTTCTCATGGTTTTAAATTCATGTTTGATTTTTTTACTGACCTCCTGTTATGGTGACCTTTGAAGCAAAAACATTACTACCCTCCTCCACCCCCATCGGCTATGTGTGATGTAAACGTGAATTAGGTATTGGACAGATGAGGTTTTTTGTTTTGTGGGTTTTTTTAAAGTAAAGCTAAAAATCCATGTAGGAGGCCAAAAAAATTAGGGGGGGGGCATGCAAAAATCTAAATTGCTAACTTCTGAGAATTTCCCAGGAGCTTCATAGCATTTCCACAGTTTCAAAAGAATGTAATAAGAAATTTTACAAAACCATCGCTGATGCAAATAGTTGAAATATAATTCAACAGGGAAATATAATTCATTTGTTGAGAAAAAACATATAATGTTTTGAAAAGCACATTTTGTATACAGTTACAACAATGGCTAGATGTATTTCAGTGGTACTACACGGCTTCTAAGGCAACCAGGGTTTGGTCCCTGCTTACAAAGGACACATGGAATGGTAAAGCCACGTAAAGGCTCAGAGACTATCTCTTCCCATGGCCTGATCTACCACACCATGTATCATTCAGTTCAGGTAGTGCTGCTCTTAACTACTTACAGGTAACATCCATTTGAACCAAGTGTTTCAGAGCTTTCAGAAACATTTGAAAATCACTAATTTAGTCTCAACTCAGAAAGATAAATTTCCTGAGATGAGAATGTAGAACCCTTTCTCCCAACTGCACTTCCAGGTTTTATTTATCTACCTCACGGTGGCTCAAATTAATTCAGTCAACAAATATGAAAGAGATTGCCTCAATATAGCACAGTTAGGCAATAAGCCTAACTTTCCTCCTAGACACTCTATTCTTTTGCCCACTTAGACTGTTTGTATTTTGGAACTCTTAGCCAGATTTCTTTTTTTATTTTATTTTGAGACTTATAGCTGAGATAACTAGTTATCTAAACAATATTCATTTACTGTTTGATCTCTACTAACAGAGCCCAACTTAGTTGGGGGTTGCAACACATTCAGCTAAAAACTATATTTACCAACCTCCCTTGCAGGTGGGTGGCCCTATGACTAATTTCTGCCAATAAAACGTAAGCAGAAGCTGTTGGGTGTGGCCGATTCAGCTGGTACATGCCTTTCTCCTTTCCCTTTCCCTGTTCTTTCTGCCAAAAATGGTCACATTTTATGCAGACCTTCCTCTGTCACAGCTGTGGAGCAGAAAGCTAGAAGGATCCTTAGGCGTGGGTGACAACGGGTGGTGACACACTAGCCCTGGAACCTTGGGCTTTCATCTCTGGTGGTTCCTGTTCATCACCATCCTACACCTTCGTACAAAAACATAAAAGAAATTTTTAAAAATTTCTCCCACATAATAAAAACGTAGCATAATAAAAATACCCTAAATGTGTGAAGCTTATTCAATAGAAATTATCACTCATTGGTAGTAGCATAGTTTGACTCTTCTCCCGTTGTTAAAAGAATCTCAAATTCTGGATGCAGCAGTAGGATCTCAGCTTTTGCTTGATATGTGGGAAAAAAACGCTCTCCTGGAAAATTCCTGTGAAAATAAATCGCTGTGCAGTAAAATTTATTTTAATCAGATTCCATGAAGGGAAAGACCTGTACTAGTCCAGTGTTCTGATTTATAAGTTGTGTCTAAAAGGAAACACAGTTTTGTTGTTTTCCTGAAGATAATATCCAATGGTTAATAGCAAACACTATAAAGGTTTTGTTCCGTTATCTTAATTAAATACATAAATCACATAATATCACAGCCCTAAAGAAATCTATTTTTATGTTTAAATTTTTTCCAGTTTTATTGAGAAATAATGAACATGCATCACTATAGAAGTTCAAGTTTATACAGCATGATGGTTTGATTTATATTATGTTGTAGAATGATTAGCACGATACGTTTAGTTAATATCCATCATCTCATATAAATACAATAAAAAGGAAAAAAAATGTTTTCTCCTTGTGATGAGAACTCTTAGGACCTACCCTCTTAACAACCTTTCTATATATCATATGGCAGCGTTATCGATAGTCATCATGTTGTAAATTACATCCCTGGTACTAATTTATTGTATAACTGGAAGTTCATACCTTTTGACTACCTTCCTCCAATTCCCTGTCTCCACCATTAACCACAAGTCTGTTCTTTTTATGAGTTTGGTGGAGGTGGGGTGTTTTGTTTGTTTATTTTTTAGATTATACATATACGTGAGATCATATAGTGTTTGTCTTTTGCTGTCTGACTTATTTCACTTAGCTTTCTCACTTTTTTGGGAGATATATATGTATATACATACATATATATATATCGCAATCTGAAGAAATCTTGATGATACTCTAGGCCATCCTCTCATTTTTCAATGGAAAAGAGAAAAGAAGGAAAACTATTCACTATGCATTGGGTTCTTTCTCAACATCAACCAAAAACTTTATTAAGTAGTCAAAGAAGACAGAACTTCTACTTGTTTAGCGCACTCCCTCTTTGCCTTTCCTCTTGCCCTCCCCCTTCACAAGATGCCCTTCCTTCCCCCACTTATAACCCCTCCCTCCTCTCACCTGTCTAACTGCAATGCAGCCTTTAAGACCCAGGCCTGGGCTCACCCAGAAAGCTATCCCTGACTTTGCCCACCATGCCCAGCCCGGCCAGGTGAGGTGCTTCTCCTCTTTGCTGGCGGAGCACTGTGCATCCCACCATCACCACACTTACCCCAGATCATAGTGATCTGGGGATGTCTTCTCTTTCCCAGAAGAAAGTGCACTCCCCAAGGGAGGGGGCCACACTGTATGCACCAGCACACAGCATGGGATCTTGCAGAGTATACTTTCTCTAATGTTTTTGGTGTTTTTTTAGGAAATATATGCTCGAGAACCCTGAAGCAAAGAGGACAAATGCTGAGTCGGTGGAATCTTACTCAATTCTTTCATGTGATTTGAAACCCTTTCTCCTATCGACTTCCATCCTACAGCCAAATAGATGTCCATAAGCTCAGGGGAAATGGCTCCAAAAGGCCACAAAGAAGTTTGGTGATACAGGAAAAGTTGTAAACAGCCCATTTTTATGTACATAGTAGTACAATACAAAGTACATAGTTCTGCCTTTTGGGGGTGGGGACACACGAATTTTATTATGAGGAGTACATAGAGGCAGTTAAATGAACAGAACACATTCGATAAAATCGTTTATTCACTGCAAGTCTCTGGTTGCCCAGGCTTGGTTTCCTAGCATCTTGTGAAAGATATGGCGTTTTAAATTAATAGGTTAATCGAGGCTTAAGAAAGGAAGATACAGCAATGGCAAAACCATTGATGCAGAATGTAGCAGGAAATAAACTCTTAGAGGAATTAAATTCCTAGAACAGAGATTAGGGAAACTAGAATGTTCCAAATGATAATCTTTAGGTAACATAATAATTTGTTTTTAACCACATCAACTATAATTTGGTGATTTTAGTTGAAGAGACTTCTAAATGAGAGTTCTCATAATTACCCTCACCTCTTTTTTTATGAATGCTCTTTTCCATTCATCATATTTTAAATGATTCTATAAATAGTGTTTTATGTTAAAAAAAAACAATTTTCTCTTTAAAATAGAGTATTAAATGAGGGTCCTCTATAAAATATCCTACAGAGTGAAATATTAGGAAATAACAACCAAATAATGGATATAGTCATTTTAATCGCTACCTTATTATCTGTGACCTAGTTTGCTAGGTTGTTTTTATGGGGCCTGATTCTCTGATTTCTCTGATTTACTGGAGAATGTTAGATCCAGAATGGATGTGAGAATATTCAGATCTCTCTTTTAATTATATTGGATTGCCAGTATTTCTGTAAAAACAAATGAGGCTAGTAAAACACATTTTTAGTATATTTTTCCAAATAGCAAGTTTTTATTAAATTGGATTTATTAAAGAGGAAAAGCGATTTTTATAATTATTATAATATATATAAATGTAGCAGCCAAAGGAGAAAATAATCTTATAGAGTCTCTTAGAACACTATTGCAAATAATCAAACAAAACTTGAAGTTCACTTCTTTCTTCATGAACTAAAAGCAAGCCTGACAATTTTTGGAGCCAGCAGCCTCATACCTTCATTTTCTTCTCCCTGCAGCAGGCCTTTAGTCTGCTTCCTCTTTTTGGAAATGCTCCTCTCTGTGAGTTACCCCATCTAATCAAGATACCAAATGACATTCATTTGCGATCAATAGAAATGTTTCCAAAGTGTACACTTCATTCCCAGCATATGTGAGGGTCTAGATGAAAACTGTACAAAATTGTGAAATAATTTCAGGTTTGTGGATATGCTTTTTCATGAGCAGCAGTGAAAATAATAATAAATGAATGGTGTCAGACAAAGTAAGAGAATGACATAGAACAGGGTGTAGTGAGACACACACATGAAGAGGCACAGTCACACACACATGTTGGTGGAATAACTACAGTCAGTATAAGGATTCTGGACACACTCTGTCAGATCAGGCCCTTATGTAACAGGTATTTCTTAGAGGTGCAGCTTCTCTCTCCAGTGGGGGTGAACTCTCAGTTTGAAGTGTGGACCCATTTTCCAAGATTTTGTTTCTTTGTGCCAAGGTGTGTGTCGAGGGAGGGGAGAGGGGGATGCCACAAATAAACCTACAAAGGAAATTATAGGTGATAAAGTGTGAAATTAAGCCAGATCAACAGAGACTTGTACCAAATCCAAAACCAAAGGACATCATTAAAAACGAGCAATATAAACAAAACTGTGACTTTGTTGGTTTGGATACTTCTGAATAACTGCTTTATGACTTAAATGGCTGATCTGTTTCTTTCTTTAGCTTGACTGCTAAGAAAATCAGAATCATCTTTGTCGTTAAAATCCCATCTAGCCTCGCTGTGTTTTCTTTCTTATCTTGGTCTTCATTTTGGCTACATAATATCTTTTTTTATTATAATTGATTTCAGAGAGGAAGGAAGAGGGAGAGAGAGATAGAAACATCAATGATGAGAGAGAATCATTGATTGGCTGCCTCCTGCATGCCCCTACTGCGGATTGAGCCCGCAACCCAGGCATGTGCCCTTAACCGGAATCAAACCTGTGACCGTTTAGTCTGCAGGCCAATGTTCTATCCATTGAGCCATGCTGGCTAGGGCCGTAATATCCTTTTTAGTGGATTTCGTCAGTTTTACTCACTTTATGGTAAGTCCTTTGTGAAACATTTTGCACTTCAATAAAGGACAAGGAGGGGAAGGATGAGAAGGAGGCAGGGTGAGAAGGAGACAAAGAAAACAAGAGCGAGTGTGTGTTCAGGGTTTTAGGGTTGCCAGGCCCAAGAATTCCACCGCTTTCTAGCTTTGGCACTTTGGGCATGTTGCATAGCTTGTCATTTATTTAACTGCTCGGAGCCTCAAATTCATCTAAAATCGAGGGATATTAGTACCTGCCTCAATGAAGAAAATACAGTAAGAGGTCAATTCATGTCAGTTTCTTTCGCCTTTCCTGATATTCCCATCAACACCTAACCCATGTGTGTGTTTGTATTACTAATGAAACTGTGCATACAGATACAAATCACATATAGAGAAATATGTATATACACATACACACATATTTACATGTACACATGTGCACATCTCTCTAACACACACACACACACACACACACACACACACACACACACTCATTTCTGGGATCAAAGCTATATTCAGAAAGTGCCCATTCACCAAGTGCCAAAGAATTTCAAGGTGAGCAATTAAAAAACTAATCCTTCCTTCATCACAAAGGCTGTTTTGCTTTTTGTTAAAATTGTAATCTACAGAGGATATTGGAAGTCAAGTCTAGGAAACAAGCCATGTTAGTAAGGCAGAGTTTAGCTCATCTCTGTGTCAAATAGAAACCTAATAGAAGGCCCTCCCCTCGCGTCCCCACCTGCCTGTCTGCTGCGCCAGCCATCCCTCGGCACACAGCGCTCACCACTGACCTACTGCAGACAGTTAATCAAGAGCAGGGAGAGCAGCTTTCACAGCACAAGGAGTTACTTGTTTTCAACTTTTTAAAGTTCATAATTCAGTCTTACTGTCATTCCTTTCCTCTCGGCGGTGCTTTTATGAAAGGTAAAGCTGAACAGAAAGAAAACCAGAGTCATTAACTGTTTGAAAGTTTAATGTGCTACCAAACCAGAATTAGATGTGATAATGAAATTTCCACTGCTGAAAGCAGACTTTGCTAACTGATGTATGTAGTGAGAAGGTGGTCACATAACCAATGAAAATTAAAAAAAAAAAACACGCTCATTTTTTATATTTCTTATTCATTTTTTGTTTAAACTGGCCAAACACCAAATTAGACTTCAGTTAAGATACTCTAAAGAGAATTTAGTACTAGTAAAGTTCCACTTTTTTTCTTTTAGAACATATATATTCTACATTTATGGTATAGTTGTTGATCAAGTAACCTTATGCCTAGAGACATTCTAGAACAATGGATCAAGATTTATGGCTTTCCATTTACTCAGCCATCTAATTGGTCAGAAATCCCATCCAAGTCGCCATAATCCAGAGGTATGGAATGGTTCACCATTGGCATGCCCCTCCTCTGTCTGGCATTCAAGGCATGTCTAAGTAGGTTTCCAATTCACCTTTTCTAACCACTTCAATTTCTGTCCTCTGTGCTCAATATAATATAAAATGGATCATTAGTTGTTCCCCAAATACAACACAGTCTTTTCCATCCCCTTGTCTTTGCACAGACTGTTCTCTCCTCCAAAATTTTCAGCCCCTGCCTCTACCCCTTCCCTTCCTCTAGGCATCCCCACCCCCACCCTCACCACCCTTCTTCCCAAAGCTTCCACTCAGGCACCTCTTACAGACCACCATCTGTTGAAATGATACCCATTTAAAGTTTCATTAAACTGCCCTTTGTTTTCCAAGAAATTATTTCTTCCTGCCCATGCCAAACTAACCCAACCTCTTTCTCCCCTCCATACAGAAATCACGTTGCTTGAACTATTGTGCATCACTCTCCATAGTTCTTGGCACACAGGGAAAGCTCCTGTCCTGTGTGCTAAGTGAGTCAAAGAATTATAGGTTGTATTGCACTTTTATCTACCTCCTAACCTCCTCCCCCTCCCGAGGCTATAAGCTTCTTAATGGCAAAGATGGAGCTGGTGGGAGGAGGCTGCTTATTAATCTCTATAACCTTAAAGTATCTAATAGGTTCATTGCCCATCGCGAAGGCTTGATAAATATTTCTTGAATTGCATGATTAAACTGGGTCGGCTGGGCTGGGCTTGGTTGGAAGTGCTGTGGGATCGCAGGGCGAGTGATGCAAGAGGTAATTTTCTTTGCTGAATCATAGCTGGGTTTATATCACACTAAGCTTTGGAACGTACCATTTTTCAAATTAAATATAAAAACTATAACCTTCCTGTTTGTAACATTTTAAGTTCTCCTGGCTCCTTGCAGGCATGGGGGCATTTCTGTAAGGTGTTGACCTAAATTTCTTCTGACCTAATTTCCTTGTTGCAAAAGGAATTCGGTGCAGCCAGCCCCCACTGCGGGAAGGTTTTGTTCTATATCACTGCCACATTTCAATGACAAATGGAATGAACTTTGTTAGTCCTTTTGAGATCTCAGAATCGCTCAGGATATTCCCTTCTAAAACCTAAGAGGATTTCAGAGGTTTGTCTTGCTGGCTACAGGGTGTGAAGGGCCTCCCTTTGTCCTGTGCATCCCCCTAAGCAGTTGGGCTTCCCCTATGGAGGTACCAAGCACTACTCATACACACTTTTACTGAGGACCACTGAAGAGAAGGTCGTGATAAAAAGGAGAAGCAGGGAAGTGGCAAAATGACCCAGTGGGCTCTTGAATCAAAAAATAAAATAAAATAAAATGTTTCTCAGTACTAACCAAGTGTACTTTGGTTCTAGTCCTATAGTAAGTATTGTGAAGGAAACCCAGGCTAACCTTTACTTCTTTGATAGGAAAAAAAATAGATTTCCTCTGAATTATACAAATAAACAGATAAACCTATTTTTCCCACTATATTGTTAGCATGTGTGTATATTTGTGTGTATGTGTTTGAGAACGAGTAACTAGTGAAAGAATAGGATTTAGCTCAAATAATTCAGTAGTTGTACAAGTCATAAAATGATAGAAATGAATTAATTCTTTGGAGTAAAGACAACACTGTCTTCTATCAAGAATAGCTTCCTAGAAGAGGAGTGTACTGGATGACTCCCGGGGGCTTCTTTCTGATGCTATTATAAACCATTGACTGTTGTCTAAATCAGATATTCACATGCAGTTTCAATATGGGATAGGCTGGCTTTAAGATTCAGAATTTTGAGCATCACTTCAGTAACACGGGGAATGTGTTTTAAAATGCTTAAGATTACTAGGATTCTCTCATGTCAGTCACAAATTATAACTCAAAAATGTCACTCCATTATTTCCATTTGGAAGCAAGTCTCCTGGAAGACCTTATGGCACCACACCCTGCCAGTTGGTGATGTGGTCAGCGAAGTCCACAGCGGGTCACAGAGAGCAGCTGTCCCAGCAATTTAGCCTCAACCTAAATGGCAACATGAAAGAGAGCAAAGGGAGGGGAAAAATCTGACAAAGGAAAACTAAAAGATTCTTTCCAAAGAGAAACGATGTAAGAAAAGCAATAGATAATAGAGAAGCACATGCGGGGAAAATAAAGTTATCACAAAGAAAGTAAGTCTGAAGAAGAAAGGGAATTTTAACCGTTCAGAAAAAAGGCTCACTCCTCTCAAAGAGTCAAAAATCAGCCGTACCAGTGTGGTTAGAGCGTTGGCCCACGCACTGAATTCCCAGTAAAGGCAGTACCTGAGTTGCAGGTTCGATCCCTGGCCTGGTTGGTGTGCATGCAAGAGGCAACTAATCACTGTGTATGTCTCTCTCTCTCTCTGCATCCCTCCCTCCCGCCCTCCCTCTGTCTCTAAAAATAAAAGGAAAATTATCCTCGGGTTAGAATTAATAACAATAAAGAACAAAAGTTAAAAATCACAAACAGAGTGCAAGATGCACCTAGATGATACGTTATGTAAAAGAAAGCCAGCCAAATAAAAGCCTCAGTCAGCAAATAGTCACTAAGAACCTACTGGAGACACTGGCCTGGGTGCCAGGGAGACCGTGAAGCCATAACGGGCAAGCCCATTCCCAATGTGCTGTCTCACCAGGATTTTGTTCCCAATGGCCAGGAACAAAAGGAATCTTATTTAAACTTGTGTTTCTTAAATTATAGCCTGGTGCATAGTGTTAAACCAAGAGCAAAGAGATGAGAGAGAGGATACGTACAGATAATGGGACTATCTGACTGGTTGGCTCCTGAGCAGAGAAGGCAATATATTATCAAGCTCAAACAGAATAGGTTCTCCCCTCACAGCACGACTCTGAATCCCTAGATAGATCATCTACTAAAGGGAAAAATCTTTTATGAAATAAAATGAAATTATTATTCCAAGAAGTTGGTTTTGGCAAAGAGTTTCTTGGCATATTTCTGTGAATTATAAAGGCTTTTCTAGTATGAAGTAAAATTTGAAAAGTTAAATTTCCCAGTAGGAAATGATCTCAGCAGATGCCTTACAAAGTTGTACAGTATAAGTGCTATGAAAATTAGAGACCTTACCTAGGTTTTCTGAATTTCTTTGAAGGACTTAGCATGACCCCTCCACCTTGATTCGTGTAGGATGCAGTCAAGCTTTTAATAACCAAGTAAATTGGTAACCTGAAAATATGTGTCAACCCATAGGTAAGTCTGTGGTGAACTCTAAAGTCCTATCTTCCTATGGACACTAGCTTCCCATGACTGTCTATTACAGCATCTACTCAAGGAGCAAAGGAGCTACGGCTGTTGGGATTTGTTTACCTTGTACGGCTCCGTGGCATCATTACCTTTTGCTCCTGTTGCGACACACACACACCTATTACTCCAGGATCGTTTTTCTCCCAAACAGATGGAAAGGCGAACAACTTCTGACATCCAGTTTTACATTACCAAGCACAGAGTGACAATTTGATGCAAACGATGGGTGGGATTCAGCTCTTCATAAAATTGGCGGACCAGCCTCTGCTCAGCGAAAGGCCTGGCTGAATCTCCATTTTAGAAGCCACACTGGATTGAACAATCAGACTATTTGAAAAGACCCATTATCCCACAAGGATTTGTAAAGTGTTGAGCGTCTGGCACACGGGTGTTCTGAATAAAAGGATTTTGCTAGGAGTTTTGAGATCGGGGATCCGTGATTAATTCTGACTGCCTGGATCAATAAAGAGTGTTTTCCTTTGAAACAGAGCACCTATAAAATTATGTAATTTGAGGTATAGGAAAGTCATTGCCGAACAAGCAAAAAGTACTTTGCTGCCCACAGAATCCATTTGGTAATAATTTCAGTATGAAAAGTAAGACCATTATTTTGATAGGACAAATGCATTTGAAAGTCACAAAAGATTATATCAGTTAAAAATTATATTTGCATAAAATATGTTTTCAGCACAAACTCACTCAGGTGTAGCACTATTCACACCAGAAATGCAATTCAGTGTGAGCTATTTCCTAAAGGAAAAGTACATGTGAGAATGTAGATTATTTTGTCTAGCACAGCTGCTGCTTGTACTACAAAAGCAGAGATGCAGCTGATGACAAGGTAGAATGGAACTTGGCACCTCCACTGGCATCCAGCCAAGAATACAGAATATTTTAGCCAGTCTGTGGCATGTGATCCATTCCTTAATTGCTGATAACATATAATTAGGACAATCTAAGCCTAGTTTAATGAATGCAATAAGTTAAACTGTAGCGCTCGACTACACTTGGATAGACTTTGTTAGTCTTGGAGCATGGAACTGCAGAGTAACATTTTATAAACAGTACAAAATGGAATCTTCCCTTTACAAACTATCAGCCTAGAATTATGGCCGACATCCTAACCCACAGTATAAATTCTGTGCACTGTATAAATGTCAACTGATATTCATGGCCAATGTGCCCAAAATAAATTTTCCCCTTGAAGATTTTTAAAGGTAAGATTTATGGGAAGAAATTGGGCACGTATTTAAAAATGACAGACTACACGTTCTGCTAATCAGTTATCAACCTGATTTATTTTGACAGACTTCTTTCTAAGATGATCAGAGCTCAGTCTAGTGTACTACACGGTTTTTTTTTAATGCAATGATTTTCTTGAAAATAATGAATTATTAACTTGTTAAAAAATAGATTCATTGCATTCATTCTTTCATACCCCATATTACTTACCTGTAGGTTTTAACAAAAATGATGTGGTAAAGCATGAAAAAGACCTTTATCTCTGCCATAAATATTCAGCTAATTTTTCATATCTCTGGTAAAAGAGTCCTTTTTTTCCAAAGAAGGAAAAAGAATCCTACGTAGATATAAAATAATACAAGAAATAAAATTTTTTGAAAAAAATGCATTTTAGCTTATCAGCCAAAAAAAAAAAAAAATTAAGGGAAGCTGCTTATCCCCAGCATGCATGCTTTCTCTGGTTGTTTTTCTCCCCATCTTTAAATTTGTTCTAATGTTATCAGAATTGATTTTTAGTCTCAGTCATCCCAGAGGAACTGTCTTGAGTGAAGCTCTTCTCCGGGAACTGTAATGAAGAACCAACTTGCAAAGCTGTTACTATGGTGCTCGCATATCTGAAGAAATTTTTAGTAGAAATAAAATTCCAAACACTAAATTTAGAGGTATTTAGTTTCCTAGTAAGAGGTATAAAAATAGTACTACTAGATACAATTTAAATTCCAAGGGGGGAGATATTTATTTCTGTATGATGCTCAACCCAGTACATTCTAGAAAGCCAGTTTCTTTCCACAGGCCTTGAGACAAATTAAAAAGCATGTTAACCAATTCCCTCATAAAAAAGACAGTAAGTTTTAGGCAAAGATCTTCATTTCCACATTAGTGTTGCTTTGGAGATAAAACCTGATGAGGTGAAAGCATAACTATTTGAAAATGTATTCTTCTTCATGTGTTTACAATGATACATAACTGTAGTGTTCGGTGCTAAATTGTATTATCTCACTGAGGGCAGGGAGGGACAAAAAATCGCATCAAGGCCCAGACTTAGTTGCTAGAAAACTCAGGTTTAAGACACATCGTCCATTGAAAGCAATAATTGCTGTAGCGTGCAGTCAATAAGATCCTTTTCCAAAAATATGAAAGAAAAATTTTCAGAAATCATGACAAATTACAGTCTTGAAATTAGTTATAAGCATCATATGTAAATACGTTTCTTCCTCTACCCACTATTAAAATATGTATTGAATTCCTCAAACCAAATTGCATTCCAGAGGTGTTACCTAAGTCACCACATGCAGAGGAAGAAATTTTTAAAAATCATCTTTAATATTTTATTTTTATGATTAAGTCACCAAAAACAACAGGGGGGAAAGCCTGTAATAATATCACATGAGTGAGAACATTACATTACATCCATACATCTCAGTTCTTAAGAAAAACAGAAACAGGCATCTCTCAAGCAGCAAGACTAACACAGCTTCGGGTCTACACTTTTCTGTGAGTGATAGATGAACATGGAATTATTGAAGAGGAGGAAATAAAGAATACTGCCATAATTCTTCCACCCGTTATGTAGAATTTTTATATGTATATTGGAATGAAAAAATTTAAACATTAAGATTTGACAAGTACGAGAAAGAAAAAGGTTCTAGACTTATGCCCTTCCATGCACACAGGAGGAAGAAAAAGGTTCCCGTTATAATTGCCTTTAGTTTTGTCTGTTCTTACAAACTGTCCTTACATGCAATTACTCAGAAAAGCAATCCACAGCGCCATCATCTAAATTCAAATGCAAACCTCATATTAACACGAATAAAGGTATCTATAATTTCAGAGATTATTTTAGAAAATGCGGTCATTATATGTGTCTTTTTATGGCGAATTTGAGATTTGGGGAAAATGTTGGCTCATAATTAGAACAGAATGCCAAGACTGAGAGATAGAATGCATTCAATAGGGTAATCCCTGCTATTCTTTTACAAATATATAATTCAATACTTTTAATTATCAGTTTGCACTACAAAAGAAATATTCCTTTGAGTAAAGCAAATGTGCAGCCTTCGTTAAAGATTTCACACAATTTTTTAGGTAACTTTTCATGTTACCATAATTTAATTTTCACCTCTATGTGACAGGGCCTGCTACAAATAGTGAAATCTAATGGGGGGGAATTATTTAAAAACATGAGTTTATTTTGCTCTCATATAAAACAGAACTCAAAACTGTAGCATTCATAAAATAAAATGTACTAAAGCTTTTTTTCCTGACAAAACACTTAGAGAGAACAATTTCTAAAAAAAAATGCCAGTTTAAAAACAACTCAGGAACATAACACTGAAAAGTCACCTTTTTGTTAATTCATAATTTATTGATAAAAGAAGTGTTTGCCCATGTTTTTGTCATGATGGCTATAATCATTCCTTTTTTATAGGCTGTATTCTAAATATACTACTAGTTTTTAGCCACTTTTAGCTCACAGTAAAATCAGCTCTCCACCTTTCTTACTTGCTAGACACAATGGATTAGAAAGTGATTCTCATGTTAATTTTTCCAGAAGCTAGACAAAGTAAGCTGAGCATTTAGTTACAGATTTCTGGACTCTCTGACTGTGTCTATGTAACTGTACCATAGCTGGTATTTTGCAAATATTAAACCAATGTATTTCACAACATTCTCTAAATCTTTTTTTTTTTTTTCAGTCTGCCATCTTCAAGGCAGACCCAGAAAATATATTCCCCTAGGTCAGAAAAGGATAAGAATTTAGCTTGAGAGCAAGGCTTTGTGAAGAGTAAATGGATTTGCTAAAGTATTTTAGTTCCTACTTAACATTTCAAGGCCTAAACCTGGAGGACTCAGTCTAGAATTCTCATAATGAAGAGAGGATACTTGCCATCTATGAACCCTCCAGGCCATGTGGCCAGCTGCTTTATGGTAGAAGAATTTAAGATGAAGAAGAAGGGGAACAAAGCCCACCCCTCCCATTTCTGGGGAATGAGAATGGTAGAGTGTGAAAGCAATCTGAGACTGCCCCCCAATTTCCCTTTCTTGTTTTCACTCTCCTGAGTGGTAAGGTGCAGGAAACCCAAGGGAAGAACAACCTCAAAGTCCGTATCTGACTACATTGCACCCTCCCCCATACCCTGGGGCTGTCTGCGTCAACTACTTGGGAGCTCACCTATTAGTTTTGAGGCATGGCTTTCCTAAACTCCACTTCATTTCAAGGTAACCTGGATAGAAACCAGGTGTTCCCACAGCATCCTACCCCGTCCCATGGGAACTGACAACTGAATTGGGAGCTAGCAAGGTGCTGCCACATGAGGAAGAAAGCCAAAGTGAGGGCAGGTCAATCAAGCCACGATAAAAGGTGCTTACATCAGACAAGGGACATCACCCTGGAAACAAGAGGATCGGGAGGGCTCCACACCCAAAGATGCCGGCTCTTCCCCACCATTCCTAGAATGGGAAAGCCTTGCCCTCCACCACACACCCAGACACCAACTGGAGGGGGTGCTGAGGAGTAGACGGAAGGTTGAGAAATCTGAGGGACAAAGCATGTTTCCCTAAAAGAGCAGCAATACCTAAAGCGATGGTTGTGATTATCGGAATGGGCCAAATTTTAAGCCACATAGGCCTTTAAATTCATAAGAAAACCAGAGTAGGTATAGACAAAATAATGGAGTTACATTTTCCAGGCATGTCCAAGTTGCCATGGGAGTGAAGTCAGCATTGTATAGCCAACGCAAAGAAGAACGTTTCTGCAGTAACAATAATTTCTCTCCAAACACACCTTCTTACACACATACAGGATCACAACACAGCGTTTGGTGTGGAAAGTGGGATGGCCTTCCTTGACCGGAATTGTCCACACTGAATGACTATGTTAATCAAACTGACCAAAGAGCCACCTGGATTTCCTTTTCGATTTTTCTGTGTGTGTATTCGTCAGAATTACCAGTTTAAGAAGTAAAACAAAACAAAAAGCTTGTTCTTTCTTAGTTTACTCATCTGTAAAAGGCAATGCTAATACCCAGCATGGTTATTTGGGGGAATTAAATGTTTTATGTGAAGTTAAGGACTTTCTGTAAATTGGCTAGCACAGTGCCTGGCACCATGATCTCTGTCACCACCCCCACCCCATATTCATAACTTTTTTAGATCAGCCGGGTTCAAACCTTCAGTATCGCTGACATTACACTTTTATCACCATCCTTTCAAAACCATCATCCTTGAGTTGGCAAGTCTTCCGTATTCTTCACCTGAAATAGTTCCTACACTTGCCTCTCATCTTCTCTCTCCATGACCTTCTATCTGGACGTCATTTCTTCTCTTTGATACTTGTGCCTTCTAACCAACTGCCAGTCTCCCATGACACTCCCTATTGTTTGCAAACTATTGCTCAGCTCTGAGCTGGTCATTCCTTTCCCGTGTCCCTCTCTATTTTTTCCCCTTCTTCCTTTCTCCCTCCCTCCATATCTTTTTTTCTTTTTTTTGTAAATTCCCTAGAGAATATCAAAACATTTAAAATGTTGAAATATATAACATAAATCAATTAAAAATAAAGTTGGATAAAGATGACTCAAAAAGGAGCAGAGAGATAAATATTAGAAGGACCTGAAATAGGCTACTTCTCAGCTACGGTCTAAATTTAATTCTGAGCTTTATGCCAGTTCACAGGGAAGGGGAGGTTTTCTTTTTGGTGGTCATAAACTCCAAATTTTAAAACAATTAACTTTATGTTTCAAAAATTTGAAATTAGCCACAGAGTAAGAAGTTTTTCTAAGGAAGTACTGAAAACTTTTAATTTTTTTAAAAAAAGGTTGATGTATTAGTAATATACATATATTGCAACATTATCTATAAATCAAAAAGTACTGAGTATACAAGTTTCTTAACAATACTCATATACCAGAAACTCAATTCATTGGAATCTAATTTACTTAAATTCTTAGCTAACTAAATTTCCTTTTCTTCACTCAGATGAGGAAAAAGAAAATAAAGGGGGCGGGGGGAAGCCAAACAAATATTAGATGGTTACTCAAGGATTAAAAAGTGAATTTTCTAGGTATGCCCTGGAAGGTTCAACTCAATTTCTTATATCATGTTATATTAATTTCCTCTGTAGATATAATTAATATTCACATTTTATACACATTAGATTTCTTATGCCCATTTCAAACTATCCATGAATTTTATTTTTTAGCAAGTGAAGACTCATATACTACAAAACCTTTTGATGTAGATCTCTCATAATGAAGACTAGTCTGCCTATTTTAAAAAGACAGGAATGATAATAATAATAATAATAGTAATAGTTGGCATTTGGAGAATGTAGTCATTATCAGTGTTCTTTTACAAGCATCTCATTTGAATCTCACAAGACACTGGGTTTCTGAGAGGTGGAACAAATTGACTGGGACAACCCACCTAGTTAGTAAAAGCAATGCCGGAGCTTGAGCACAGCTTCACAAAACTCTTTTCACAGCTCCAACCAGTTTCAGTGGATTGATTAATTAAGTGAGAGTGATTAATTGCAAGCAGCTGGAGCCTGTGTCACCAAGAGTGTATTCCTCATTGCAGTCTCATCCGGGTCCTCATTCCCTTTTATCTACTTTAACCAAATGGATGGTAGAGGTGATAAATGAAGGAGGAGGAGGAAAGTGACATGTTGCATGCATATGATGTGTATTTCAAAACTGTGCAGATGCGATTTAAGGATATATTCGCTGAGGATTTCTGGAAAAGGAAGTTCCTTAGTGGCTTCCATGGCGCTGCCGGATGTGAGCAGGAAAACAGGTAGCGCTGGTGGCATCTCGTGACCATGAGGAATGTTCTGAAGGGCAGAGGGAGAAGATAGAAATGGTCACGTTTTCTTGACGAAATAGAGCCTCCTGCACCACACCATCTTTCAGTTAAGAGGCCCTTACATTCCAGTTAAACCAGCTTGAACTGGGTGTTTTGCTACTTGTAACCAAAAATACACACTGATGTGGGAAAGAAGTAGGATGGGGGGGGGGGGTGCAGTTTACACCTCCCTGCATATTTCCGACTTGGGTTTAAAGTCATCACAGTGACATTGGTACTTAATGTACTACAGTTTAAAAGTGCTTGAGGACATTTTGGATCACACCAACGCGAATTAGAAGACGTGGATACTGAAGTCTACACAGAGCATGAGGGGAGAGCAGATGCCTTTACAAGAGCTGAAGGGGGACAGACAGCCCCGCATCCTCCACAGCGCAGTGTGTCAGCGGACACCCCATCTGGTTTACAGGTGCCAGGAACAAAAGTTGTGTAAAAATTAGACTAGAAGGGAATGTGTAAGTGGGATGTCCTCTAATGGATCTCCTCTGCTCAAGGGAAGGGGACATTTCACACCCACGCTGGGCATCCTGTTTCTATTCTCCAGGCTCGGCCCTGTCCCAGGCCCCTCTCCCCACTGAAAGGCCAAGGAGAAAATAGACCTTACCAAAGCGTGAGCCAGAATGACCCACAGTGCAGTCCTGGAAGACAGCCAGTTCCCCGGCATTGATGTGGTCCCACTTAACTCCTCTGGGGTGGATGCACGTAGAGACTCAATGACAGGGAGCTATCTCAGCAGCTGGCGTTCAAGGAACTGAAGTAGAGTCACTGCAAGGAGGGTGGGCAGCAGAAATGCTCCAGAAAGCACTGAAGTGTAATTGCAGGCAATGCCGCATTGTTTTGGAATTCGGGAAACCACAGGAGTAAACAAGCCAAGCTGGCATGCAGCAAGCAAAAATAAGGCAAGACTTTTTTTTTTTTCTCTGACCCAACAGAGAAACCAGATCAAAGATATGACATACAACTCTGGCTCTACAATATTGATTCATTCTGTTACCCGCTGTTTATTGCGTGCCTACTATGTGTCATACACTCTCTGACACAGGAGTATAACAACGAGGCAGGCATGGTTCTTTCTTTTGATGCATACAAACCTAGAGCCACCAAACTCAGATGTGCAAAAACTTTTTTCATCCCCCCCCATAACAATTTATGTTTTATTTGAAGCCCCCACTCATGCAGACAGAAATCAGGCATCCTCTAGCTCCCTCTTTCCTGGGCTGTCTCTAAATTCCAGGGGATTAAAAAGTGCCTGGGAGTCTGGAGAGCAGGGTTGGGAGAGGAATCCAATCCTCACGGCATCATCCCCTCTCCCCTCTACTCTTTGGGAAAGCCCTCATCTCTGGGCTAATGTTGGGTCATCCTCCTCACCCCAGCACTTCTCTGCTTGTTCACCATTCCAGGCACTCTCTGTGCCCCTTCTTAGGGGATCCCCCTGCAACCCCCAGCATCTAACTCCCTTAGTCTCTTCTCAAGTCTCTTCCCTTCCCAGGACCCAAGAAATTTTTACCTACCCTGGGCTGAGGGGAGCACAACAGAAACTGGCCCCTTATTCTTTCAAACCTATTTTCTAAATGAGACCTTAATTTTGAGTTACAAAAACAAAGTCAATTCCTTTATTGTCACTTGTTTTAGTTTTTGGTCTCTTCCCTGATGTAGCCTAGTCTCCTGAATGCAGAGAAATTATTGGGAATACTAGGAGGACGGAAGCATTGGTTAATGTCCCCAAAGACTATCTCACTCTAATAGAGCTTTATTCTTCTTTGACACGATGAGACATTTTTCACTGAAGAGACAATACGGTACACAAGCCAGGTCTGAAAAATGAATAGGTGTTCGTCAAGAGAAGAAGGTAAAAGGGGACCAAATATGCAAGTAAGACTTTACTTGTATTAAAAGATCATGAAATAGTATAGGATTTAAAAACAACATGCAAACCTTCATTTAAAAAATGAAGGTTCAATATCATAAACAGTGTGAAATGTCTACTATAAGCAAAAAAAAAAATGACTAGATGCTACTTTATGTTATGAGGTTGAAAGTCAATTTGAAATTTATATCTCTTCCCTCAATTTAAAAGTTAAAGAAAATTAAAAAAAAACTTTATTTAAGAGAAATATAACTTGAGTAAGGCCCCAAAACAAAGGTCACATACAAAATTTATTTTCCTTTCCTTTGTGGTAAGTGCCTAGATGACCAGAGACTTCCATTAGAATAATTGAGTAGTAGAATATCGCATTGTCTATAAAAAAAGATCCCTAATGACACTGCTACTTCTGAATTAGAGACTTTTAGATGCATGTTACATGACTATATTGTCAAAGAAATATGGAGACACATAAGCAAAGGAGATTATTTTTAATCACTCATCAACATAAAATCTCCTATCAGCAATTTGAATCACCCATTTTATCAACACGTGTGTGACCTCCCTTTACTTCAGTGAGAGTCGTGTGGGTGCCCAGGCACTGGAGAAACACAGCCCACAAGCACACATCACTCTTCCCGATTTATATTTTCAGGATCCTGAATTGAAGCATGCTCAATGAATCTGACAGGGAGTGCTACTGAAGTCTCAACTCTAAATAAATAGTTTAAAATAAAAAGTTGTATAAATATCGGTCTGTGCCAATGATGCGGTTTGAGAGGGAGTGCTATAAACACAAAGTAAATTAAATGGGATCTACTGTTGTGGGGTAAAAGGCTACTTAGACTGGTTATTATAGAGAGAATTTTGTTGTGTGGTGCGACAGCACGTACCCATGTGGCTAACCTACCACTGGTAGAAGAAACAAGTCCCACCCATACCTAGGGGTGGGGTCAGAGCCAGACCACAATTCCTCTGAGGGACGGCCTTAATGTGCTGAAATGGAGGCCAGGCTCTGCTGCAGCTCATTAGCTGGTTGCAGACACACTGCGAGAGAAGAAAGTGGAATTTAGTCGATGTTCCAACTTCTACATGTGCTGTGAATAAAACAGACTATTGTTTTTTTGATAAAGAAGTATTGTTTTGAATGTGCAGAGTGGCTAAGTAAAGCCAGCAGAATTTTTTGGCCAAATATAGTCTCTTGCTCACTCCTAAAAATCCTAGCTTTCAAATTAGGAGCTGAAGTCATTGAAAAAAAAGTTTACATTCCTCCAGCCTGCTGCAGCAAAGCCAAACAAATGTTTGGCTTAAAGCTCACTTACATCTCTTTCATGAGCCTTTTCTGTAACATGGAAGTCTGAAAAATAGCATTTCTTTTATCGAGTCATTTAATGCCAAGTGTTTTGTGTGTGTGAGTGTGTGTGTGCTTCTGTGAGGACACGCACACTCAGCAACAGCACTGTAGGGTCAGTGTAGTGGTTTTAAAGCATGTGGGTCATATTTGAATTTAAAGAAACCATGGTTTTACAGCTTCTGGCATAATTTAGGTCACAGTCACAAACTGTGATTTTTTTAAGCATCATTAACCACTGAATGGACAAGGAATGTGTTATTTTCAAGGAGTTTCTTTGGTGCCAGTTCAGGCAATAAAAACCTAAGGACAGGGGTCAATCTGAGAGGGTAGCCTAGTATGTAGTTGCCCTCCTGATGCACTTTTTACCATAAAAATCCAACATGCTTTTTAGCGTGCAGTCTCTCAGCCCGAGCTGGGTAACAGAGTGACAGCATGGGCTTGTTGGAGGCAGGCATCTTGATGGCACATTTCCATGGAGTCAGCCGGATTGGGGATTTGGCACCCTGAAGAACCCATTAAGCTTACAGAAGTGTGGAATTGAAGCAATGGTCTAGTAGTTTTCAGGATCATAGGTAGAGTCTCCTTACACTATTCGTCATGGATCAGCCAAAGTTTTATTATAATGATGACCTTCATAGAAAACAAATTTTCAAATTTCTGAAGAGCAGATAATAAAATCGTTTAAATTGAGCCTCTTTATAAATAGTTGGCAACTGACAATCCAAGGCCAGACGTGAGGAAAGGGAAATGGAGGAAGCTATGTGTGCGTCACTCTTATCCCTGTCCTCCTAGCTGGCTACTGGCGCTGCGTGTTGGTGGCATTGCTTTGTTTTCGAGAGTAACTTGGTGTGGAAGGTAAAATTCCCAAGTGCAAGTGATTGGTGCGTCACAGTGGGGACAGCAGAGAGTGAGCAAGCCTTCATGGTCAAACAGCAGCATGGTGAGCAGCAGAGGGGCTCCTTAGACCAGTGGTCCTCAACCTTCCTAATGCCGCGACCCTTTAATACAGTTCCTCATGTTGTGGTGACCCCCAACCATAAAATTATTTTCGTGGCTACTTCATAACTGTAATGTTGCTACTGTTATGAATCATAATGTAAATATCTGATATGCAGGATGTATTTTCATTGTTACAAATTGAACATAATTAAAGCATAGTGATTAATCACAAAAACAATATGTAATTATATATGTGTTTTCTGATGGTCTTAGGCAACCCTTGTGAAAGGGTCGTTCAACCCCCAAAGGGGTCGCGACCCACAGGTTGAGAGCCGCTGTCTTAGACCAACTCTAGTTCCCTTCTCAAACGTGAAACACTAAATAAGTACCTCCGTTACTCAGGGCAGTTGTTACATGGAAGGAACAAAATGAAGTATTTACTAAAAACATTCGTTACATATTGAATTATTTTTTCAATATCAAAAATCTGGGGGTTTTGGTCTCATCCACAGGATCCCCAAGATAGCTTTTCAGGTGCCATGTTTTGTTGTAGCATTGCCTTTAGTAGAATTTTAACTGCACCGATTTATCAGCATAGTTTACATCATCAGTAAAAAAGGGACTATATCAGCATCACAGGAACAAATACATTTACCGTATATTTTTCCAGATACCCTAGATATCGACTCCTGTGCTTCTAATGAGTGTTTTTAAGATATTACAATCTACCAAAGAATGTCTTTTTAAAAGAATCTTCTAGGTGTGTGCTTTTAATTTGATTTTAGAGAGGAAGTGAAAGAGACAGACAAACAGAGTCAGAGACAGAGAGAAACATTGATGCGAGAGAGAAACACTTGATTGGTTACCTCCCACATGGTTGTGGATTGAAACGTGTATATGTGCCTGGACTGGGAATCAAACCCGCCACCTTTTGCTGTATGGAAAGATGCTCCAACCAACTGAGCCACACCAGCCAGGACACCCAAATAATGTTTTTTATTTATGTCAAAACCTCTGAGAATTAGGTCTGAAGGGGCTGTAAGAGAAACAAAAAAGGTCACCTTTCAAAGGAATGGGTGGGGATTGCCTTCAGTTCTAAACACAATACCCATCACATTAATGAGATGGTCCCAGACAAGCATTTGCCAAATAAATGTTTACTGGGTACATAAACTAATTAAACACTTTCATTTTCGCCATTTTATTTAAATACCTTATAAAATATTTTCTACATGCCCTTTCCTCCATAAAAAAAAAAACAACCAGTTTGGGAATAAAATTTTAAAATGTGTATCTTATGTCATCATTATGAATCTCCACTGTTATGTATCTGTGTGTCCTATTTGCCCCTAAAATCAACCTCTTCCTCCTTCAGTTCCAGGTTCTCAGTTAAGACGTTTCTACTGCTGTGCCTGTGCCTAATATTATTTCACCTTCTTCCTTCCAGTCTGTTCTGAGATAGAAAAAGAGGTCTAAATATGTTGACAACTTATGCTAAATAATAATCAATATGATTCTGGATAAAGACTTACTATACAAATTTCCTAGAAGTTTTGCAACTACATTGTCTGCCAAAAAGCTTAAGTTGCCAAAAGATCAGTGGTCAAGTAAGACGTTATTGTCATATATAAGTCCTAACTAGCTCTACAATGCTTCACAAAGTCAAGGAATACATATACAACTGTAATGTGAGTTGGCCGCCAAATGAATTCTTCCTTAATAAGCATTAAAGTTTTTACACGAATTTATATCCTAAGCATCTCCAATTCTACTGCATATTTTAACACTAACTTAGAGTTTATACATAATTTACCAATAACGTCTACATTATGTACTATTCCATTTTTGTGTTTGGTTTTGTCAGGTCACCAGGAATAGGAGCATATTCAAGCTACCATGCGTTAGTATAAGTTGCTACAGGAAAGTAAGGAACACAATCATCTTTAAAACCAGCCAAGTGGACACGGAATATTACTCAAGGACAGGAATGTTGTTCAGAGTTTGGTGAATCCACACAATCTGGTTATCACATTGTCACCTCAGCAGAGGAGCACATTTCTCTCTTTGCTGTGACTTCCCCGTTATTCTCACCTATTTCTTATTTTAGTAAATTCTTAGTAATAGTTAAGACAACTTAATAAAGTATTTAAAACATATTCCAGTGTTTAAAAATAGTTTCATTTAATAAATAGATTGTATTAAATTTAAGTATTTAAAAACTATAAAAATACTGAAATATTTCCAATGCTAGATGAAGGATTAAATGTTTCATCGTTTAAATAACCTAAAACAAAGATGGCGCTTAACACTCACACACATGCGTAGTGACTCACTAGCGAAATAAAAAAGATATTGAGCCCCTAGGTGTGAAGCATTTCTGGTGAACCACAAAGAGCTTCACCAATTCTACCGGAGCTTCTTTATATGGTTGGTGTTTAAAGATATAGACTTCTGATGTCATCACTTGTATTTGGTCTAGAGAAAAAGGAATCATTTAGTTATTGAACCTGAACTCTTGAAATGTCATAGTTTCCAGTCTTTCAATCAGAGTATAAAAATGTGTCAGGGACACAAAGTCAGCCAAGAAGCATTAGCACAATGGTCTCCTGGGGGTGGGGGTAGGGAGGAGAAGACAAAGGAATGTATAGCCATTAGCCATCATTTTACCAACTTTTCTGACCAAGTCTACTACTTTTGTAAAGCTACAGTCTTGGTATCTTGAGAAAAGAAGCAACTCAAAAGGAAGTGTGGTGGAAATTTCCAAAATACAGAGTGTCTGTTTGGATAAAAACAGTGAAGACAGGCTTCTATATTTAATGATGGGGCCTGGGTTGCCGTCTTCTGTGATCACTGGCTCTGTGTGGTACACTTTGGTGAGTTTATGATGGTGTAATCCTCCAATGAATGAAGCACTCCCTTCCCTTCAGTGCTGTTTATTCTTAGCTTATGCACACAAAGAGCAAAGAGACTTGTCAACAACACGTCCAGTTTATACAGTGAATACTGCTAAGAGCCAGCTGACTCAAGTGAACCAAGAAGCTCTGTGTCCTGAACGTCCTTCATTCATTCACATGCACACAAATATTTGCTCTGCACCTACTATGTGCCAGGCACAACAACAGAAAAGGTTAATTGGGGAAAAGTGAAGAACAGGGACATGGCAGTGGTAGCAAGGGAGGAAAGAGGAAAAAAAATAGTTTGGGTTTGGATTAATGAAAAGGGAGCTTCTTTTCCTGACATCCTGCAAAAATCTGTGTCTAACATGTCAGTCATATTAATTAAGTGTCCATTTCTAATCTGAACCATAGGATTCTAGTGAAAGGGCCCCATGTTGATGGGCCCTTTATTATTTTTACTGACATTCCCATAGTAGTTGATAAATATACCTACACTAGTTTTCTAAAATAATTCAAATCTATTTCAGAGTAGACAATAATGAAGATAAAATGATTTGTTGCCTTTCATGAAAAAAGCATAAAGTTCATACTTATAAACCCCACTGATGTGTCTAATATAGAAAATAAACAGGTTTAAGTGAATACCCATGGCACCTAAATTCTAATACTTTTGATATAACTATTTGGGAGAATTAGGGGGTTTTTTTAGCGGGAGTTTGGAGGAGTTGTAGATCACTTTGTTTTGTTTTGTCGGGGTTTTTTTTGTTGTTTTTTTTTTTAATGAAGTCTTGCCCCTAGGAGAAAAACATTAGTACTTCTGGCCAATGACAGGCTGTTTTAATGACATTCTGTGAATTGAAACAACAGAAATAGCGCTTGTTCAGAAAATATTTTCAAGTCATGATTTCTAGAAGTCACCCCACTTATCACTATGTCAGAATATTTTTCTTCAGTCCATTAAGAGCAGGTTTTGCCTTTATGTTGCTTTCAAGGATTTCAAAGGTTCACTCACAATGTCAGACTACAGTAAAATTCAGCGTAATGTGAGCTACTCTGTGATATTGCCTTTCCTTATTGCCTCTCAGTTACACTGTTCTAAATGCAGTAAAGGAGAAGTTGTTCTGAATGGGACAGAGAGAGAAATGAGTATCATTCCCTGAGTTGAAAAGTCACAGACTATAATACGCTAAGAGCTAAGAGGAGAATTTCTTACACTGATGATTGGTTATTCGGGTTTGAATATCAGAGCAACCTGGAAAGCCACATAAGATTGCCTGTTACACACCGTGGTGATGTTTATTGCTATGCATTCCACAGTGGGCAATCAAGCAGTGCCCCCACCAGCTGCAAATATATTGATACATTTTTCTGGAAAACAAACCCAAGCAGCATTATCATCATAATGGACAGGAGAGCTTGCCACTTGCTCGCAGAACGGCCCCTGAGAAACTGAGGTGCTTCTTTTTACATAGAGATTTGACTCTTAGTTACAGGTCAGAGCTAGGGAAGCAAGCTCTGCCCAGGATATTCTGGGGGCTGTAAGCCCAGGAATGCTTTGAGTGCTGCCAGTAGCGCCCCAAATGATCCTGAGCAGCTTGCATACAACCTTGGCACAGTGCAGACCTGCCTCTGCAGTCACTGCCCTGAGGTGAGCTTCCTAATGGGAAGGCAGGAGCACACGACGAAGCTTGGTTTTCTATACCTTCTGGGGACATTGAGGCAACGCAGCAACTTGAGGAGAGAGCTGAACCTTAGAGGTGATGTTAGGAGCATCCCAACATGAAAGCCACTTAAAACACTCACAGTATAGGATGGCTATTTTGCATACGGTCATCTGTTTATTTGAAGATGAAATGAGGGACTGCCAGACAATCCTGGCCTATAAATACCACTAGCCCCAGTCATTATTGTAAGTGTTTCCTTCACCCTCTAAGAAAAAAAAAAGGGGGGGGAGTTTATAAAAAAACACTCAAAAGTAACATTTCAAGGGTAATTATACTCATATTTTGAAGTAACTTTTCTTAAGAATATGAATGATTCCTGTCCAGCTCACATCTTGGGTAGTTTTGTACAGAACTCCCACTAACGATCCCTTTGCCCAGTACTTAAAATAAACCCATCTATTCTTTCTCCCAGAAAGAAAACAAAAATCTCAATGGTCGCAGTGAAATTATCCCCTGTGACAGAATGAGTCATCCAGGCCAGTGCAGGCAAAAGCTGCTTCTTTGAGAACTTGCTCCCCGTCTTCCTTCTAGGGAACAGGCACCCCTGGCCTGCGGCTGGCGGCCAGGCGGCTTTGCTTCGCTTATGCAGCAGGTACGGGCTGAGGAAGTTTCGTTTAAGGTTCATGCTTTGTATAAAAGTATACTTTCCTATGGACTTTCGCCGTAGAGTTAAGAGGGACGCACAGAAAAGAGTTTGTGCTACTACATTTTTAATTTCGGTTCAGTTGCAACGTTTGCCTCAGTGGGAATTTCTTGTGCCTTATTTTCATACATAACTGTTACTTCTGCAAAACAGCAAAGCTGATTCTGTACACTTACTCCAAGCATACTTATAAAAAAAAATCCAGGGTTTCTTATGTCTTTGACAGTTTTCCTTTAATATTTAAGAAGTCATGCTGACTGTACCAATTTATGGTTGTTTAGTAAATGCTCATTTGTTGGAAAATCATTGTGAAGATTTTGATTAGAATCCACCCATCAGACCAGTAACTTTAAATATATTATATTCATTTACTAACCTCAAATCCAGTGGATTTATTTCTTACTCTATATCCTTTTCTTTTAAATTAATAAAAAGCATAACAGAATAGCTACTATTTGTGACATACTTTATTTCATGTCAATAAAATTAATAATTTTAAAGTCAATCCGTTTTCTCCAGAATTTTTTCAAATTTTTCCCCCCCAAAAAATTCTTCATGTTCAATATTGAATTTTTATTGTCCTAAGTTATTGGAAATTACACAGGCATTAGAAAAATTCTGAGTTACTCTAACATGAAAAGAAAAAGATTTATCAATATTCACAAAGTTCATTAAAATTAAGAATCTCCACATTCTGGTTCTAGGGAGTGTATTTTCTGACAGGTTTTAAGAAATATAATAGGCCCTAACCTGGTTTGGCTCAGAGGATAGAGCGTCGACTTACGGACTCAAGGGTCCCTGTTCAATTCCGGTCAAGGGCATGGACCTTGGTTGTGGGCACATCCCCAGTAGGAGGTGTGCAGGAGGCAGCTGATAGATGTTTCTCTCTCATCGATGTTTCTAACTCTCTATCCCTCTCCCTTCCTCTCTGTAAAAAATCAATAAAATATATATTTTTAAAAAAAGAACCAACTGGAAAAATATTTAAAATAAAAGAAATATAATAGGAGACATTAGCTAGTGTTTTATGAGCCTCTCTTAAAGATATCAGTGCTTCCCTTTATCTGCAAAACTTTAGAAACACAACAGAGGGAAAGGCAAAAAAAATCTATGTACAATACCATATGCTGCGCCAAATATAATTAAGAAACCTTAGATTCATGCCAAAAAAAAAAAAAGTACTGAATGGTTATCTTGGTAAGATCAGCTCCCTTCAAGACTGTGCCCACTGATGACTTCAGCGAGATAAACCACCGCCTCGGCACTACTACGCAAATGAGAACCAGAACCAAACATCCTGAGACACGTCCTAAGGAAAAAAAAAGAAAAGAAAAGAAAAAAACCATAGGAATTAAGGCTGAAAGGAACGTTCGAGGTCATTAATGATGAAATCACGTATTTTCAGGAAATAAAGCAAGAGTTGTCGAAACCATAACAAATACCCTGAAAATATAGGTCTTTTAGAAAAAATTAGAGAGCTCCACCATGATTCAGTAAATTAATTACATAACTAAGGTTTAAGGATTTTTTATAATGTGTATAAAATCATAGACAAATTCAGAGCTCCCAGCTTTCACATTTTGAACGCCTTTCTCCACCTTTTGTTGTCTCTTCCCGGTGACATCTCTGTGACCTACATCCTCAGGACTCCCTTCACCACACTGCCCAACAATTCCAATTAAAGTTTTAACTGTGGCAGTTTAGCATGTTATCCCTGCAATAGATATTTCCACTGAAGGCTACAACCTCTCAAGACCCCAAGGAATGAACAGAAGAATTTCAAGCAATTGATAAATAATGAGAAAAATGTTTAGTTCCCAAAGGGCTTCAAGTTTGTCCTCAGGGGTTGACATCAAGTCACATACCGGTGATGGCCCTGATGGTGGAAGTGACTGAATTATGGAGATGACATCTGCAACCAAGATAAAATGCACAGTTTTGTTAGTTATTCAATTATTAATCAATAAACTGCTAAACAATAATAAATACCACTCATGTACTACTTCTCCAAATTTTCATGATGCAATTTGCTGGGAATGGAAGAAGAAATCGGTGGGAAGTCTGTCTTCCTTTGTGAACATACACATCTTACTAATTAAGCCATGTGTTGTAATTTTATCTAAGCAAGCAGGAATGCACATAAAAGCGCCTAAATTGTACCATAAGAACTTGATCTAAAACATAAGCGTGGAATAGAATAGTAAATTATCACTAAGTGGAAGGTGGTAACACTAGTAGTTCAAAATTCATAGTCAGCAAAGCAGCGCTACACAAATTAAAGCCCCAGGCATACTCTTCACGTGGGTGGCATAGCGGTACAGAACCACACACTCCACACTAAAGAATTCTGTCTGTGGAGGTTTATGACAGCCAGTGAGACAAGCAAAGAAACTCACAACTCGGCACTTTTTAGAAGAGTCATTCTTTGGATAGAGGAGAGTATCTCCATTGTAGGCCATGGACTAAAGGACAATACTGCTGTGAAAATCCCAGTTTCTGTGACAATCTTTACTACTTCCCTGAACTTCTAAAGTCACAATCGGTACAGGTCCCTTGAACTTCTGTATATTTCACTGGAGATTTCCAGTGCATCAGCTATAAAATCCAGAGGTACTTAAAAGTCATCATCTCAAATGTTCATATATTGACCCATGCTTGAACCTTCATGCAACTAACCTCTAAAGGACCACATTAAGGTTTTGGGAAATTGGATGGTGTTTGTTTAAGAGAACAAAGGCAGAGCAAAATTCTGAGAAGAGGAGAAATGGATAGGAGGGGGCAAGAAATGTATGAGGAGGCAAGGAATGCCTAAGAAAATTGGCTCTTAATTCAGAGGTGAGGCTAGATTCGCTAGAACTATACCCAAGTGCCCCATAATTAAGTCTTTTTATCTTCCAGTTTGTTTATATTGCTGTTTCTGACATTCCAAATCCAATTATTAGCTGGCATTTGTTTCTTTCATTTGCCTGGATCTAAAAGTCTTATTATCCCAAACCGGAGTAATACGCCAGTTCTAATCTTCTAAAAGTATGGAAACAAACAAAAGTTTGTTAAAGTATAAAATAGGAATGAGTAGGCTCTGTCTGAGTAGAAGAATGATGTGCTCTTCTATTAATACTGACATTGTGGACTCTTTCCTTTGCATTTCTATGCCCTTTCGATTGTTTTAAATTCCTAGTTATGGTCTGAATGTTTCAAATATTGACCAGTTGTTATGTGAAGTATTAGTATTTCGGGGTCTATAGTTAATTATCCCTGCACACTTTAGCTCTGAACTGCAATGAATTCTTTTACATACAAGTAGTGGGCACATGGTTCTGCTACTTCTTTATAAGCTGCTAAAATGTATCCAAATTAGTTCCTCCATAGGAAGTGTGGTGCTCAAAACAACTATGCTGCCTCCACAGAACGAGCTGCATGTGAAGATAAGCATTATTTAAGGTAAAAGAACCTGGAAGTGCTCTTGAATGTCAATGATATGCATGGAGAGTGTCTCTTTTGTAGATATATTTCCCAATGTGTCTAGAGATTCTTATGACAAGTGAACTCCCATTAATAATAAGAGACTGGGGAACAGATGTTGTACAAAGCTACATCTCCTTCAACACATATTTATACAGCATCTATCATAGGCCAGGTACTATGCAAAAGCCAAGGAATATAAAAATGGATATGAGAAAATCCCTGTACTCAAAA
This sequence comes from Myotis daubentonii, assembly GCF_963259705.1. Lineage (NCBI taxonomy): Eukaryota > Metazoa > Chordata > Mammalia > Chiroptera > Vespertilionidae > Myotis > Myotis daubentonii. The sequence continues at coordinate 67,198,154 of NC_081843.1, forward strand.
AGCTTACAGTCTTTTAGTTGGGGAGATAAGTATATCTTCAAATGATTAAAGTGTGAATAAATGCCAAAAACAGGGAAAAAGCAAAAAAGACCTACTGACTCCCTTGGATGGTCAGGGATGTTTCACCAAGATGTAATTTTGAACCCTACTAGGAAAGAGTGACTATATGTTCAGATAAAACCGCGGAAGACATTCCAGCTATGGTCAGAGCATGGTTACTATTTGGTAGTTCACAGGCTGGTGTAGCTAAGGAGAAGTAATTTAGCCCTGTCCAGGTGGCTCAGTTGGTTGGAGCATCATCCTGTACACCAAAAGGCTGCAGGTTTGATTTCTGGTCAGGGCACATACCTAGGTTGTGAGTTCGATCCCCAGTTATGTGTACAGGAGGCAACCAACCAGTGTTTCTTGTTCACAACAATGTTTCTCTCTCTTTCTCTCTCTTCCTCCCTCTTTACCTCTCTCCCTCCCTCCTCTCTCTCTAAAACCCAATCCTCTGGTAAAGATTTTTTGAAAGTAATCTAAAAGAGTCTGAAAAGCAGATGGTGCATGAAGTCTCTTTGTGCCACACGGAGGAATCTAGACATTATCCTAGAGGTGACAGGGGGCCATTGTAGTCTCCTAATCATATTCAGTAATCTTGTCAAGAGAACAAAACATACAATTTTAAAATTTAGTTATGTATTTAGTTACCTTCTAGCCTCACCCCCGTCTTTGCATACTTCCACACCCCAGAAAGACAGCCGGGATAGAGTAGCCCTGGGCCTTTCACGGAGAAACTGGGCTCTGGAGAAAAACACTCTCCAGTCCTCAGTAGGCTTTTTATTTTATTTTATTTTATTTTATTTTTTAAATATATTTTATTGATTTTTTACAGAGAGGAAGGGAGAGAGATAGAGAGTTAGAAACATCTATGAGAGAGAAACATCGATCAGCTGCCTCCTGCACATCTCCTACTGGGGATATGCCCGCAACCCAGGTACATGCCCTTGTCCGGAATCAAACCTGGGACCTTTCAGTCCGCAGGCCGATGCTCTATCCACTGAGCCAAACCGGTTTCGGCGGCTTTTTATTTTAAACATCCTCTCATTCCCAAACGCTGGCTAATATTTTGCAGCATACACAAATGACATAGACCCCAACCCACCAGGAAAATATTTTCAACACTAGAAATGTTCAATAGAAGAGGTTTCATCTCATACACCCAGAAAAAAAAAAAAAACTTTCATGTATTTATAGAACGACTGATAACATTAGTTTTGTCTCAAAATTCGCAGTATCATGAAAAAGTTCAGATGCAAATGAGAAGCTACCACAACCTCCTTCATCCACCAGTAAAATCCTTTCACCTTGCAAATTGGAGTTTTATGGGAAGGTAATGGGAATTGCAAATGTTTGAGGCACTCACATGATATGTTTCTAGTATCTTGCAAATGTCTGTGAAGAACAACTTATCCTCACTTCTCTCCAGACAGATATTATGCCAAAAGGTGAACTCAAATGTGTATCAAAGAATATGATTATGCGTTTATTTAGAGAAAGGAATCTCTTGTAAAATGTGTCTACACAAATAATGATTTAATTTCCTCTTTCTCTTTGATTTTGTCTGCCAATGACATATCTATAAATGAGTTGAACCAAACAAAGCCTTGGCAGTAAGAAGAGCTGGGGTCCTGAGAGATTTGCACTTCTGGAATTAAAAGCAAAACAAAAACTAAGGAAGAAGCTAAGGACAGAACTTCGTAAAGCTCATCAATGAGACATCATCTTATTTCCAGTTTATAAGATGTTATTCAAGTATAAAAAGTCATCATCAATATCATTCTAATGAAAGTTTACACAATAAGATTTTTTGAAAATAAAAATCAGCAGGAAAAAAAGAGCATGCCCATGATTCCTGCCTGCATGTTCTTCTCTACTGATGCACGTTCTGCTTCTCTGCATTTACTCCAAATCTTTTTTTTATAAACCAGTTGCTTAATAAGAGGATCTAAACACTCCATGAGAATTTACTTTTTTCTTCTTCTCCCTTGACTATATGAAAATAAAGATGCTAGCTATGACGAATATTTCAAAGACTTCTGCTTCCTAAAATGTTTAATTGACAATGGAAATAGGACAGGCATTATAAGTCATCACAATTATATGGATGTTCATTTAATTTCCATTGGCATTGTTACCTTGACCCATTGTTTAGATGCCTCCGTGGATCTGAAGGCAGTAATTTGGGGCTTAAAATTTGAATTTTCAATTGCCATATTTTTAATACAACCTAAAGGTGCTCACAGGAAAATGTGGGTCTAGATTAGAAAATACAGAATTGTTTTATGAAAATCGTTCTCCTTTCTACTTCAAATATCTTTTCATTCTTAATTTTCCCTAAAATAATTTTTCACTAATATCTTTAGTTAATTACTTGTGGCCATTGGATTAATTTTATCTTACTAGTGGGTATTCAAATTGTGTCTCTATGCTAGCTACAAGAAGGAAAATGTTTTTAAATGATGTGTGCTAATTTAACTTTACAGTATAAGAATGTACTCATTATAACTTACAGCACAAAGGTTTCAGACTCTGTACATGGTATTGCAATTCCTACAAGAAATTGTTGAGATTCAGGAATCATGAACCATGCCTAAGTTCTTGGAAACTATGTGTCTGCTATGGTGGCTGTTGGCTCCTATGAATGGAAAAAAGTGCCACAGAGAATTTCAACCAACATGAAGCAACTGTTCCAAAGAATGTGGCTTAAGATTTTCAAAGACAAGTCAGACAGTTAAAGCATGCAGCTGTACTAGAAGGTGACCAAGAATAAGAATAGATGAATCAAATAACAAATGCATTACAAGACAGGTTTGAATTGCCAGAACTAACTTCAGTTTTGTATTCTTATCTGAAAAACACTCACATTTCAAAAGAAACAGAATTAAAATAATAATATAAACATAGAGAGCAAATTTCAAAAATGAGCAGTAGTATATAAAAATGTTAAATAAATGATGTCTGAAATCAAATGAATTCGAGGTTATCAAAAGTTACCTTGACAACAGAAAGTACCTAAATTCTATATGTTCTTTTGAGGATAGCACATATGACAATTTTAAATCACACTACAAAATTCAACTAAAAAATTCTCCCAGAATAAATTAGCTTCCAAAAATCAAACATTTTCAGAGAGCCTATATAAAAAAAAAAAAAAAAAGATAAGTGTGAAGTGTAGGCCTTCTGTGGAATCACCAAAATCTCTTAGCTCTTTATTCTTCTTTCTAAAAAGTTTCTCTGCTGAAATATAATTTAGAGAACATGCAGAAAATAAATGTAAGATGCGCCAAAAAAGTAAGAGGCCTGAAGCTCCAATGACAATTTAGTGAATATAAATGTTATTAAACTTCAACCCATCTCTTCTTGGTAAACACAACTCATTATCTCCTAAGGAAATCAGGCTTGACCAATACCATTGTGAATTACTTATATAAATTAAATATGTCACTTCTATAGAAAACTTTAGGTCAGCAGCAGATGTTGGTAAATTCCTACAGAAATGCATGCCCAGAGAATTTTTTTTTAAATGGCAGAAATCTGCTAGCTATTCCTGCCTTATCTGCAACAGCTGAGCAATCTTTCAGTGCCACGCGGAGACGGAAAACTTGGCTCAGATATAGCGTGGACAAGCTTGCCTTAATCACATTGCTCTTTTACATGTGCACAAGGACATCAACATTGACAGTACAGAGTAAAGCAGCCATTTGCTGAAAACAACTGTCAACGTTGTCAAGTTTTTGGAACCTCTTATAATGTGATTTGTATGACAAATCTTGTGGCATTTTGTTTGTCAGCAACAGTAGTGAATTTCCATGTATCTGGGAAGGCAGGAGAACTGTTCTGAAGTGGATTGGGTGGTGTGTTTCTTTTTTTTTTTTACACAGACTATGTTAAAGGAAAACAGTTATTAATTTTTAAATGGCAGGTATCAAATAGATCTAGAATTTTAAAAGTGGAATTTCATTTAAAATATCCTGCAAGCGTAATTCCCCCTTCCACTCAAACCTTGAAAAACTGTAATAGTTGCTTGATTTTACTTTGTGGCACTCCAGATTTTGAAAACAGTTTCTGTGAAAATATTAATATTTTCTGAGACAGGGATCTGTAGCAGTAATTATTAGGGTGAGCTCTAAGTGACGATCGTAGGTTCAGTCCTTTCCGCAAGAACTAAGTGCTCATTGCCATAGAGTTCGTGAAATCAGAGGTGACCAGGTATAACTAACCTAGCAGCACACCAGTGTTATTCAACAACATACCCATTAAGGGACAATTACAGCGATCTTATGGTTCATCAGTTTTTCACCAATTCCTTTAGTCCTTCTCTGAGCTGCGTTTTTCATACAGCTATTCCTTAATGTGCTTCACTCATTTGTCCTAAGCCAAGGTCCTCCACTGTGTGGGTGTACTCCACTTGGACTCAATGTACAATAGACCACATATCCTGCACCCTGTGCACCTGGCAAAATGCCCTTGGGTATGTTAGACCAGCGTGCTCGCCCAGGCAAGGAAGACCCTGGTTCTTCACATCTACACTAGTTACGGTTCCTTTAGGACAGATATGCCAGAGTCTAATGAAAGGATATTTTGTATGTTCCCTCTCCTGTGGCTCTGGTTAGAGAATTCCAGAAAAGATATTCTCTCCTTCTTTCCCATCTCCTCAAAACGTACTGAACATAATACCTAGAACCACCCTTATAAACACTTGGTTCTCTTTTTATTTGTTAATTGAATGAAGTTGAAGTATCAATGAACTGGGACAGCACATCTCAAACAGAACTAGGCAACCCTCAAGTGCTCAGTAGCCCCATGTGGCTAGTGGTGCCATCCTGGACAGCAGAATTCTAAAGATCTCAGTTCTAGTACTTCTTTGTCTATCTGCTTATGTGACTTCGTGTAAAAGTCCCTTTTCTTTTTTCTCATTTTCTCCAACTATTAAAAGGGCTTTAGTAATCCCTGTCCTATTTTATCTGCAGGTAGTTAGTGTTAACACATGAAAAAAAAAATACATTTAAAAGTAGTTTGAAAACTAGGACGTTTTCCTCAGTTTTAACTTTTTTATTATATTTCTGCTTTCATTTCCCAGATTTGCCTCACTTTCCTTTTTTTTTAAGTTACTGACTGCTAGTTAAAAATCATTTATGGGAAAGCTCAATGTGTTTTATGGTTTTAAAAAACTACTGTCCAATGCTAAGTACCAGGCTTATTTTTTCCTCTCAATAGCTGTTTTCCTTCATAAAATCCTAAATTAGGGATAGTATCAACAGCTTGCCCTTTCTGTGATAATCACTGTTTCTAAAAGACACATTCAATAGTTTTGGAACACTTCTGTCTTCTATTTGGGCCTTGATACTTCTAAGTATAGCTTAATAATGTCAAAGATAATGTAGACACACAATGCAGTATACCCATGGTGTATTATAGAATTGTACACTTCAAACCTACATAATTTTATTAACCAATTTCACACCAATAAATTTAATTTAAAAATTTTTTTAAAGATAATGTAGAGAGAAAAAGACAGAACCTATGTACCTATATTTATTTTAAATAGCTTATTCTCTATTTACAAAAATACTTAACATTGAAAATTATGTATATGATTGAACTTTCAATGGCTATAATTTTAGGACAACTTAAAGGTGTTCACAGGAAAATGTGGTTCTAGATTAGAAAATAAAGAGTTTTATGAAAGCAACCGCCCTTTCTATTTCAAATCACTTTTCATCCTTAAGTTTTCCTAAAAGAATTTTTTTGCGAATACTTTTAGCTACTTTCTCACAGGTAGAAAATGCCTAGCTAGGAAACCCTGCCTTATATTCTTATTGTCCCATTTCTTTAAATTCTGAAAACCTCCTATGTCATACCATGATTCCTATTGACTCTGCACCCCTAGATCGTTTCACATTTATTCCCATTCCCTCCCTCCTTCTTTCTTGCTTCCCTCCTTCCCTCATTCTCTTTCTGTCTCTCTCTCTCCCCTGCCCTCCCAACCTCCTCACTTAATGTATTTTCAGATTAAAGCTAAATGGCAACCACACCTCTTCCTTTCTCTACCCTTTCCCTAGAGCAGCTTTTATTTAGTAGCTGGCAGGCGGTAAGTTAGCTACGGAAAAAGAACTTTGAACTTTTTGTTTGTTTGTCTACCAACAACCACTATCCTATATCTTAGAATTACATATTTTTAAATAAATTATAAAATTTCACATATAAAATATATTGTTATAAAACATCCTGAACATTAATCTGGCAGGACCTGGAAGTACCACTGGCTGCCCAACTCCTCTACCATCACAGTAAAACAGCAATCTATCTGAACAGTAATCTAAATGTTGTGAGGTTTTTTTAATGCATTTGAATACGATCTTAATCACCATTTCCAGCGATGTGTCTACATGCCAGCTGCAGCCCTGCTGATTAGAACATCAATACCAATTGATTTTCTAACACATACTTGCAATGTCTATTGTATCTCATTGTACACTGTACACTATTGGTATTTGGCCAAAGCTAACAGGAGGGGAAAAGATTTTGTGTTCAGAACACATGGACCCCAGAGAGTTTCATAATTCCCAGGAGAACAGAAAAGGCAGGTACTCAATGTCAGACTAAATGGTCTCTTACAGTTAATGTGTTTGGTGGCTACAGGCTCAAATCGTTCGCTTGTCCAGAGCCAGGGTTACTCAGCTGTATAATAAGCTCTAAAGTCTCTCCTTCGTAAAGGACCCAGGATTCATGGCTTTAATTTTGCCACCGATAATATGAAAAAGTGTACTCCATACAGTACTGAGCAAGCATTCACTCTCAGCTTCCACTATAATGAAATTCTAATTGTTTCTAAAGTTTAGGAAGGATAAAATGCTTAATCTCCATGATGACAAAAGGAAGCCAGGAAAATAAAGTGACACACTTGAATGAACTGTGAGGAAATAAAGTGCACAACATGCGATAATGCCATGACTCCGTGTTATTGCGCATTTCTGGGCTGAAAAGATATGGCTTGATGGGTAATTTGTCATGCTGTGCAATAGAGAACAACAGTAAAGAGACTTCAGACAGAAGAAAATTACACAAATAGTAGGGTGGAAAGGTATAATTGAAGATGGCAAAAGATTGAAAGAAAGACATTTAAAATTACTGTACTGACCTACTAAATGCACTTGGGCGTGGAATCCTGGCCTCACAAGAAGAGGCATTAAATGACTGCGGGCTGTGACACTACTGTGGAGTAATGCCAATCTCCGAGCTCTCAGAGAAGAAAAACACAATGCACAGCCTAACCGAACCGCCTCAACCTGCTTTCTTTCTGAGAGGAGTCTGGGCTTCTGTTGAACTTAGGAAAATTTTTCTAAGTAAGTTTTGCTTTTTAAAATTATGAGTAGATTTCATTTAGTATTTGGGAGGCTTAACTCCTTAATTTTCCAAAGTCAATAAATCTCCATTCTGTAAAACTGCAAAGCCAGCAATACATACATATATATGTATTTCATGAATTCACACAAAAGTATTTTGCTTCTCACATCCAGTTCAGTTTCTTCAAGATCCAGTCCAAGAGAGCAGCATGACATTATTTGAAGCACAACCATAAGTCTGAGAGGCAGGAGACGTGAGCACCAGCCCCGTCTCTTCTGCAGGCTCGTTAATCATGCACAGCTCTGGGTATGTCTCTTAACCTCGCTAAGCCCAAGCCCCCTTCTCTGTAGAAGGAGAAGCATGAACCAGACACTTTCTAAAGAATTCTTCCAGTCCCGTTATTCCACTGCAAACAGCAGAACCGCCAGAGAGCTTCTCAATAAAGGTTATTTCCTTCTCCTTCCTGGGCTCATAAGCAGGGGCTACTCCACCACCCATACTTTACAACGGCTCGTGTCACTCAGCTCCTTTGTTCCCTTAAATTAGATAAATACGCTTTCTACCTATCATGTGAGATAATTACATGAAAAAATACCATGTGCAGTATTCATTAATTATAAAGATCTTTTTATTTCTCACATATAAGTGCATAAATCACAACCTATCTTTAAAAGGGTGATTCGTATTAACAATACAGTAGGATACTCCAAGACCCCCAGGGGATGTCTGAAACCACAATAGTATCAACCCCTATATACTGTATATATATCCCACGTTCAAAGGCTGTTAAATCATGTTGTTTACCCATATCTTCAGAAAAAAATCACTTCTACTATCGTGGTAAACAACCTGCTTCCCTGTTTATAATGGTCTGGCCCTCTAGCCACTTCAGTGTGAAATTATAGCTAATTTGCCTACAAACGTCAGGTGGTCATAATAATCTGGCCACTCAGTGTATATCTACTATGTTTTTTCCTATGCATACACACTAACAATAAAATTTATAAATTACACATATTAAGAGATGAACAATAATAACAAAATACAGAAAGTCCTCACTTAATGTTGATAGGTTTTCAGAAACTGCAACTTTAACCAATTTTACCACAGGTTAATTGATATAAACAAGAGTTAAGTTCCCATAGCACATTTCTGGTTACAAAATCATCACCAAACTTCTAAATAAAGAACCAAAACACTTTTAATATTAAATAAACAAATATGAGCTATTTATTAAATGTATTCATATACATTTAAGAGAGATGAATAAAAATAAGTAAGGTAATGATTCCCTAACCCACTTATTCCAGCTTAGGGTTGCAGGTGTCTGCAGCCTGTGCTGGCAGCTCAGGGAGCAAGTCGGGACCCAACCCTGGGAAGGCCTCATTTCCATTGGCAGATCACTCTCACACCCCCCCGGGAGCTCACAGTGGGACAACTGAGTCAAACCAGTTCCTATCACACACACACACACACACATCTTTGGTATGTTGAAGAAAACCAGAGTATCTGGAGAGAACCCACACATATACAGGGGTGGAGAGTGTGCAAACTCCACATGGATAGTGGCCCTGGCCGGGAATTTATTTTTTCCCCTTCATCAACATTATAAAGAAATGGCTTTGAACAAAATGATGTTATTCTTTGAGTACCTGCTATAGTACAATATAACAATAATAGAGGCTCAGTGCACGAAATTCATGCACTGTGGGGGTTGTCCCTCAGCCCAGCCTGCACCCTCTCCAATCTTGGATCCCTCTCACAGCCTGGGACTGCTGGCTCCTAGCCACTTGCCTGCCTGCCTGCCTGATTGGCCCTAACTGCTCCCCTGCTGTCCTGATTGACACCTAACTGCTCCCCTGCCAGTCCAATCACCTCAAACTGCCCTCCTCTGCAGGCCTGGTTGCCCCCAACTGCCCTGCCCTGCCTGCCATCTTGTGACAATGTGGGGGCGGCCATCTTGTGATGTGAGAGTGTGAGGGTCAATTTGCATATTATATCTTTATTATACAGGATACTACAATAAAAGTTATATAAATTTGACCTCTCTCTCAAAATATCTTATTGTTCTATACCAGCCGTGGGCAAACTACAGCCCGCGGGCTGGATTCGGCCCGTTTGAAATGAATAAAACTAAAAAAAACAAAAAGGCCATACCCTTTTATGTAATGATGTTTACTTTGAATTTATATTAGTTCACACAAACACTCCATCCATGCTTTTGTTCCAGCCCTCCGGTCCAGTTTAAGAACCCATTGTGGCCCTCGAGTCAAAAAGTTTGCCCACCCCTGTTCTATACTCATCCTTCTTCTAGTGATGATGCAAGATGATACAATGCCTATGTGATGAGATGCAGTGATGTGCATGATGTAGGCATTGTGACATAGCTTTAGTTGACTTGACACAGCACTGAGATGCCTAGTCAGTCTGGTAACCAAGATGGCAGCTAAGTGACTAAAAGGAGGGACATATACAGTGTGGAGATGCTGGACGAAGAGGTGATTCATCCCATGTGGAATGGAATAGGTGAGTGAGGGATTTCATCACACTACTCAGAATGGTAAGCAATTCAAAACTTATGAGTTATTTGTTTCTGGAATTTTCCATGTAATAATTTTGGGCCATGGTTGATCATGGGTAAATAAAACTACAGAAAGTGAACCTGCAGATAAGGGGGATTACATGCAGTAAAAAACTTATTACAGAAAAATGACATTTCCTCACATAAAAGAAAGGTGATCTTTGATGATGATACTCAATTCTAAATTTAAAATGAAGTCTTAGTATTTTTGCAGTTCTTATTATTAGTCTCATGTCTACATTATCCCATAATTTCTTCCAGGAAGCAGAAATCTTAAGGTATAATTTGTGTGATGCTCCATGAACTCCTCAAAAACATCTTGCAGTTGAAAATGTCTCAAATATATTATAGATAAGGTTAAAAATGTGGAAAAATTATTTATAATTAATGAAGCAATTATTTTTTTAATAATTTTTAAAATAATTTTATAACTTGGAATAATCTACATAAACATAAAAATGAGACCTTAATAAAGCCATTCTGTCTGGATTACATCATAAGAAATACATTATAGTAAGAGATTTGAAACTTGTAAGGGTCAAATACATTTTTTAAGTATTTACCAACACCAAATAAAACACAGTTGTGACATACTTCAGGAAAACATCAAACCTGACTTAAAGATCTTTAGAGATCCACTAGACAACCATACTGCTCCACAAAAGGTCCTTAACATCACAAATAGGCTTTTGGGCTAATTTCACCATGAGATACATAGTTTTTCCATTTTTATATTCTTGTTCTTCAAGTTAAACATTTCAGACTTTCAATATTTGATATGTTTAATATTTGAAAATTATAATACTTATGATAATGAACAGTAGGCACTATAGACAACTCATGCAAAATCAGCTTTTCATTAATTAATTTTGATATATGAGGCTTAAAACCAAGTAGAAATGCATTTTTGTTAAATCTAGCAAATGCCTCCCAATTCATTGCACATAACAGAGAAAACAGAAGGGTCATTTCTGATTATTATTAATAGAATAATGTATTAATTATTTAATTAGAAATTTTAAAAATCATAAAACTAGGAAAAAAATCAGAAAGCCACCTAAACTGGAGCTTTATACATATGGGGTGAGCAAAGATTCAGTCTTCTAATAAAAAAATATTTTAAAAGACTCATTCATCCAACCAATAAGAGTCTTGATGACTTTTAAAGTCTCATTCTGCTTTGAGATTTTATGATGTATAAAAAGACATAACTATGCTCAAAAAAATTCTATTCAAAATAGTCACACGAAAGTCAAAAAACTCCTCAGAATCCCTAAGACTCAGTTTTATTGTCCACGTTTTATGATTATTAGTAAGAAGTCTAATCAGGGCCATGAAAGCTACCAATGTAGTAGTAAACAGGTCCAAATGCTATCATTTAACAAAATAATAATAAATAATTCATTTATTCATACATTTATGAATACTTATCAACTGTCTATCATGTTTCAGGCACCAGGAATACAGACGGCAATAGACATGGATGCTGCCCTGGCAGATCTAGTGGAGAAGGGCAGGAAGTTGAATAAATGACAATGAAGTTTGGTGAGTGTTAAAACAGAGAAAGTATAGGAAATTGTGAAATTACACAAGGCTCTGTTAAACCTGCCAAAGACGATGAGGTGAAGCTGAGACCTGAAAGATGAATAAGGATAGCTGCTTTGGTGCAATGCATCCTCTCACTTCTATGTCTGTGTACAGTCCCTACTTGCCCTTTTCACCTCCTCATTCCTTCTCCTCCTCTTGGATTTAGTTTGGGCAGCATCTCTTTAATATAGTCTTCTCTGAATCCCCCTTCTCCACTGGTCTAGAGTGGATGCCCCCACCCAATAATTTCACTGAACCCATACATATCTACAACCACCAGTCCTGTAATTGCCTGCATAATTTTGGTCTCTTAGGCTAATAAAATTTAAGAAGAGGTTTCTTTGATGCCTTTGGGAAAACTTTTCTAACTCTTCTAGAAAGTCTCTGAAATAGCCCGTTTCACTTGATAGTCACCTTGCTACTAGCTAGCCACTAGTGACGCTGATCCATAGAGACTGGGGGGGGGGGGGGCACGGGGGGGGGCGGGATGGAAGGAAAACTAAGACAAAACTACTGGGTCAAAATGTCCCTGAATTCCACTCTATCTCTGGACTCTCAGTAGTGTGAGCCAAGAAATTTCTTTATTACTAAAGCCATTTAGGTTTCATGTACCCAATAGCCAAAAACATGGTGACTAATAAAATATTATGGATGGGAATCATGTTCTTTTTCCTTAGCATCCAACATACTATTTAGCCCAGAGTAGTTGTTCAATAAATGCTTCTGGAATAAACAAACTGGGTAATTCAAAGAAAATACCTGATAACAACAAAATGATGAAGTTTCCACTGAAATAAAAGTGAAAACAAATTCAGTTTTCAACCAGAACTTTTTTAAAAATATATTTTATTAATTTTTTTTTCTTACAGAGAGGAAGGGAGAGGGATAGAGAGTTAGAAACATCAATGAGAGAGAAACATCCATCAGCTGCCTCCTACACACCCCCTACTGGGGATGTGCCCGCAACCAAGGTACATGCCCTTGACCGGAATCGAACCTGGGACCTTTCAGTCCACATGCCAGTGCTCTATCCACTGAGCCAAACCAGTTACGGCTCAACCAGAATTTTTAAAAGGTGTTTTTAAACAACAACATTTAAAAGGCCTACCATTGTTAGAGGTTCCCTATATTGTAAAGAAAGTAAACCTTGTCCTCTGCTCACTCTGTTCCTTCATCTCACTCCTATGCTCCCCTTCATGCCTACGGTGCATTTCTTCTTCTTCCCTCACTTCCCAGTGTCCTCATATTTTTCCACCTGCCTCACCTTCAAGTCCTGTCCTCCAAAAAGAGCTAGTTAACTCATTCACACTGAATGCTATGGATCTGACTTAAACAAAATGCTATTATTTCTAGGAATATTGACAAAAATACGAAGATTTTCATCTCTAATTGTGCCACTTCAGGTAACAGAACGCAGGCATTTGTGGGGCCTAATAGATAAATCTGTGACCATGAAACAGCAGGAAGAATGTCTTATTTCCTTGCACGTAAGGGCGAATCCAGACATTGTCATCAATGGGCAGCCCTACAGCTCAACAGGAACATACTCCTCTTCCATTTTCTTAGCAGCAAATAAATCCAGTAACCAGTGAACCATGTTCACCAAGTGATATTCCTGCCTCTAAGTTCTGGCTGTGGACTTTATCCTTGAGACGGGATTTAACACCATCTGGTCTGTATCCCGTTTGGAACTTAGTAACATCACAATTATAAGAAGCATCTAGATTAGGAATTCTCCTACCCCAATGGTCAGCAAACTCATTAGTCAACAGAACCAAATATCAACAGTACTTCTTCAAAATAGACTCGCCCAGGCCGAAAACTGACTTCTGCGCATGAGCCATGAAGTTTCAATCACACTGCGCGTGCGCCCGCACGTGGTATTTTGTGGGAGAGCCACACTCAAGGGGCCAAAGAGCCGCATGTGGCTCGCGAGCCACAGTTTGCTGACCACGGCCCTACCCCCAAATCCTATGAGCAATTATAAATAATGCTTGATTTACTCCAATGATCAGTGAACTCGGGACTCTTCGTTATGCACCCCAAACTCAGATGAAAACTAAACTCTTAAAAACAAGTAGATGCCCCTACATAAATGTTCTACTCTAGAGCAATTACAAACAGCTTTGGCCACCTTTTATTTTGCAAATCAGATATTCCAGAGCCACCTTTATTGCCAACCATAAAAGCATTCTACTGCACACCTCAACACAATTGCCTGTACATCCTTAATGTCTTTCTAAGCAATTTTATGCAGTCAGCACCCTATACATTAGGGAAGGAATGGATATGTGCTCTATGGGTTTCTTATAATAGCAATGAACCTTCATAATCAGACCCATTTCTTAATTTTGCTTACTTTTTCATGCTGCTGCATTAATACTACATTGTCAGACAAAGACGAGAATGAACACGCGAATTAAGTTTCAAAACAACAATACAGCCATCTGAGGAGCAAGTGCTGAGCTTGTAAAAACAAAAAAAAAAATCCCAGCTCCCATTTTATTAAATAATAGTGTTCATGCGGGGATGCCTGAAGTACTCTGCAAGGCTAATTAGAACGATCAATGTACACTTACCTCTCTGGAAGGCTGGAAGGTGTGTAGTGACTCTGTGTCATTAAAAATTTACTTGACCATGGGCCTCAGATGTCCATGAGCGTATAACCCTGGTGAGCACTCTAAGTTTCCATTTTACTCATGTCAACCTCAATGCATCAAAAATGCCATGGACACCATTACTATCACCCAGCCTCACAGCAGCTAATGTGCTATATATGTTTAAGAGGGTGGTGTCAATTAACTATATAGCCATATTTGCAATTACTACCACTTCACAATATCATTAACACATTTGGTAGATTTTCTTTCCAAAGTAACATTTATTTAAAGGTTAATCAAAATTCTTAGAACAGCATTTATTATAATGTGATTTTTGATAATTGACTAAATCAGTGGCGCTTAAGAAAACACCCTTGTCTGAGTCCTGCTCAGTATACACCGCAGTGCCATTTGGGAAAAAGAAATACATATTAGAACTGTTCATTTCAGACCTCGTCATGGAGGATCATATATTAATGTAATCAGGTGGTACATTTACATGCTCATTAGTAATCCATCATTAGTCCAAATGCTCACTATTAGGAATAAATGTACGAGTTATTCAGAACACCCAGAAATAGTATTTCTTATTTAAACATGCAGAATGAGCCGACTGAAATAAGTGCACACCTTGAATTTGAACTTTCAAGACACATCACTAAAGTCAATCAGTCATGTCAGGACACTCTTCTATAATAATCTCAATTATAAAATTCCTGCCCCTCCCTAACAAGAGGAGTGGGGAGAGTTCCAATATCTGAATCCTTCTAATTCACTGTAACTGCAAAAAATCCTGATGAAGTATGTGTTTAAATTTTATGCTTTAATACATACCATGCCACTAAAACCACATTAGTTATGCTTAATGCTGTTTAATCATATGTCAAAATCCGTAAAATCTGTTCTAGCATGCTAAGGTAATTTAACTGCAATTAATCAATCAAGGAAATAAATAAAATTTAAAAATGCCAAATAATGTAACTTCTTTAAAAACAAACCACTCTCTACACATTTATCCTCAAAATACTTACTCACAATACCATTGAAGGAAAACCAGTGAAAATTACACTTATTGAATCTTTTCCCCATTCATAGCTAGCTTCCAGCACTAAATTTACCAATGTCCTAAAGAGATCTTTGGCACAATCTGACTTTACAAATAAAATATGAGCAACTTGAGGGTCAAAATTATAGGTTTTTATCCATTGTGCCCAACATAATATCTTAAATCATAAGAAGTGTAAAGTAGGTGTTTACTGAATGAAAGAATGAATGATTCCACAAACTAGATTATTTCATTATAATGTTGAGGACTTACAAAAATAGTCATTCATTCGTTTTCTTCTAGCAAAGAAAAAAACCAAACAAACACACCCACATTTATTGTACATTATCATATGTTATTGATATTTAACTAAAAGTAGTAGAGCTCTCTTTATTAATTCTCTCCTTTTTTTTCTCAGAAAGTCAGTTAGGAACCAGCAAGGAAGGTGAGTGAATGTGTGTGTTTGTATTTATTTTCCAAATTAAAACAGTGATTTTCTTTCAAGGATGTAATTTAACAACTGACGGATATAGTTTTGTTCCAAGACTAGGAAGGTCAATGATAAATCCTGTGTCTAGTCAGCAAGTATTCATTAAGCAACAACTGAATACCCTGCACTATGCTAATAAATACAAATATATCAATAATCTTAATACTGTACTTGTGTTGTGTTGGATTTTTAATACTATTAAATAAGATTATAAGCATTTGGGGAAGAGCAATAGAGATTAACAGGAAGCAGTGTATTTTCCATAGATTTGGAAAGCTACTAAAATTGTTTCTTCCTAAGCAGCCTAAGTATCCCTGAGACATTCATTTTGCAATGAGAGTCTCATAGACCCCAATATAATCGCTCCAGTTTGTAGAGAGGCACCACCACCGTCTCCCTTCTTTGCTCTCTGTCTATTGAAGCAGAGTTGAGATGAATGTACTAATGCCCCCACCTGCAGCCAGGCCCATCAGTCTCAGGACCAAACTCAACAATAATAGGAAGCGTATTCAGAGTCTTTGAGTTTCTCTTCCTCACTGGGTACATTTGGGGGCCAGCTACCACTGTTGAGCTCATGTTACTGCTCATGCTCAACTTGAATCTGTGTAGTCCACTAGATCTGGGAGGCCAGGACTGTGGGCCTGGTCCCAGGGGCCTGTGTGGCTCCCTTTCTCTCTTTGTGAGACTGTCTCCATGTCCTTATTCCACACTGTGGTATGTCACAGATACGATTGGAAGTGATACTGTGCACCTGATTTTTAGGTATTCCACATAGTTATTCTTTCCACAGCCTGAGTTCATACCATGTTACCTATAGCTGCTGCACTCTGCCCTTTGAATGTTGTTCCTATCTATCTCCGTGCCCCTTGGGTGACAACCATGGATGGGGTCAGCTCTGTATTTATGATCCCAAATGTGAGTACTGGCCTGGTATTGCTACATGCATCGAGCCTCACATGTGTGACAGGGAGAAAGGTCACAGATATGATTCTCCCCATGTTCTGGAGAGTGACATCTCACAGATTAGAAGTTCACATGACGGTACAAAGAAATGTACTGTACTATGTAACCTTTCCCCAGTGTTAACATCTCGCATAACTACAATATCAAAACCAGGTAATTGATATTGGTACAGTCCATTGAGCTCATTCATATTTCATCAGTTATACATGTACTTATTTGTGTTTATATGCGTATAGCTGTATGCAATTTTATCACATGGGTAGCTTTGAGAAAACACTACCACAATCAAGACACTTAACTTTACCATGATTACAAGACTCCTGAGTGCTACCCTTTTATGTCCACATCTACTCCCTCTCCTCCCCTCTCACCCCAGCAACCACTGACCTGACTCCCATCTCTGTAATAATGTTATTTTATGAATGTTGTCTAAATGAATATAAGCAACAAAGTATCCTGTTAAAACAAACTTTTTCCACTCAGCATAATTTCTTGAGGTTCATCCAATTTTTTGCCCTTATCAGTAGTTCATTATTCTTCATTGCTGAGTAGTATTCTATACTACAGATATGTTAGAGTTTATTTAATCATTCATCCATTGACAGACATTTGGGTTTTTCCAATTTGGGGTTATTACTGACAAAGCTGCTATGAAAATTCCTGTCAAGTTTCAGTGTGAAAATAAATTGTAAGATTTTTAAAGGCATAATAGTGTCTTATTCATCAATCTACCGCCAACACTTTAAACAGCACATAGTAGATCTCCAAAAATATTTGTTGAAGAAAAGAATTAATGAACTACAAAATTGTCTCTAAATGGCAGAAAATAAAATAGGACTCGTCTTGTAGGGGAAAATAATTCATTGGGAGGGAAAATATCAGCAAAAATTCCTGAAAGTTGCACTGACAATGCTAAAACTATAGCAGTTTTCAAAGGGGACACACACACACACACACACACACACACACACAGTTCAATTCGAACATTTTCCAATTTGGGTTAAATACTGAGCTTCATATTAAGATATTGCTTGGATTAACAAGTTACAACTGAACTATTATTTTAGAAAAATTTGGGGAGCCTTCCTATTCTAGCCGAGATGGACTAAAGGGGGCTGGATATATCCTCATTCCTAAAACAACAACAATAATAACAACAACCACAAAACTCCTTTAAAATACATGAAGCAATGACTTTTAAAACATGGAACATCAGGCAACAAAAAGCAATAATCCCTGAGAAACTGAAAGCTAAGGAGGTAAATCTTCTGACTGCCTTGCTTACCGTTTTGAGGGTGCTTCAGCAGTGGCACGGGGAGGGTAATTCAAGAGGCAGGTAGCAAACTGCCTGAGTTGAGGAAACAGAACTGAAAATATGGTAGAATAGGGTGGCTACAGTTCACAGGACAGAGCACCTGGCAGAGTAGTGCTGCATAGAGAAAGATCTGAGATCTCCATTCAAGAATTAAGCAGAGTATTCAGCTGGGCAAATACGTATTCCTAACCCTAAGGAATAAATGGATGTAAATATTGATCAATACCTTCTAACATCACAAAAAGAGAAAACCAGCCATCTTGCCTAGCCGCCTCCAAATAAATTTGGTCAAATTCCTAGTCCCAATTACCAATTAATTGGAAAGACATGGGACAAAGGAGCTTATTAAAGAACTCCACAGGAATGCATCAGTAAATATAAACAATAAAAAGCTCTACAACACAAATTAACCCAGTTTCCTCAACTAATAAGAAAAATAGACAGGGGGAAACCTATGGAGTAAAAGAGAAGAGAAATATCAACCAATCACAGTGCAGGGATCTTGTTTGTGTTCTGTTTCAAACAGTAAAAAGTAATTATAAAAAATTATGAGACAGTTGGGAAAATTTGAATATTGATTTCACATATTGGATAATAATAAAGAAGTATTGAATTTTTAGATGCAACCCATTTTTTAGATGTGGTTCATATTTTCAGTTAAATAACAAGTCCTAATCGATTAAATATACCTCTGAAATATTAAAGGATGAAATGATGTCAGGTCTCGATTGGCTTCAAAATAATTTGAGGTGGGATGGGAAGTGGAAATGATGAAATAAATTTGCCCAAGCGTTGATAGTTATTGAAGGTAGGTGTAGTTGTATGGAAGTTCATTATATTAAAATACGTAAATAAATTTATAATAAATTGAGGCAGTGGTTAAAGACTTAGAGGTCACAGTACATGTTTCTAAGTGAAAACCATTTCTCAGGCATAGAGATGTCAGAAATGATATTTTACGAGGACATTGAAGACTGTGATTTGTAGGATTCCCTTAATGGAGACCATGTTTTCCCCACACAAGTCACTGGCTTTTCAGGGTAGAAATTTTTTCTGAAAATAGGTTTGGCGGTATGCAAGCAGTTGACTACCTAATTGAAGGCACCAAAAGACATGAAAGGAGATTAAAAAAAAAAAAACTGGGTCTATAAAGTGGTTATTATTTCTTCCAGTTCTTTTAATAAGGCTAAGTTTATGAAAAATCTAATAGAGCATATGGATGCTCTTCTTCCAACATCATCTCACAATACTACTCATCCAAATCATGTTTGCCATTCCTGCATTTCTTGTTTGCTTATTGTTCTCAACTCCACCTACCATTCATATTTTTTAGTCTTTTGGTTTTTTTTAATTTATCTTTGTTGATGAGTGTATTTCAGATGTCCCCGATTTTTGGAGATGTTCGAAATTTTTTTTCAAGTTAAATATCTCATTAGAGAGTATGTTTTATCTAGGATCTGATTGTTTTTAAGTAAGAGGGACACTCTGGATTGCTTGTCCAAGGTTCTATCAAAAGAAGAACTCTCACCCAGCCAGTGTGGCTCAGAGGTTGAACGTCAACCTATAAAGCAGGAGGTCACTGTTTGATTCCCCACCAGGGCACATGCCCAGGTTGCAGGAGAGATCCTCAGTGGAGGGCATGCAGGAGGCAGCCCATCAGTGATTCTCTCATCATTGATGTTTCTCTCTCTTCCCCTCTCACTTTCTCTCTGAAATCAGTAAAAAATATTTTTTTTAAAAAAAGAACTCTCCTCTCCTTAACTTATATGAATTCTATCTATCCAAAAGGATATGTTCAAATCCAAGTGGAGTACCTAAGAAAGTGAGTGTTACATCTTCCTTTAAAAAAAATCTCTCGTTGTCTCTGATTCATTATCCTACAAATAACCAATAAACTTTCAGTATAGTTTAGGTAATTATTCTGTCTATAATATTAATGTACTAGTAAAATAATCATCCTGCATCACTAAATGCCTGAAAAGGTCATAGGAACAGATTTAAAACCTAATGTGTGTGTTGAGAGCAGAATTAGCTTTGGGGAATCAGGACTAGTGAACATTTTGTATGCTGGTTAAGTCTGGGGAATTATTTCCAAGGATATATTGTAGAAGTTGTAAGTGAACTTTCCAAAATATGTACCAACATAGTTAGAACTTTCATTAGAGTGTTTTTCTTTTTAGACACCGTCTTGTTTTTAATGGTCATTTAAAAGTTGCTACCCTACGTTTATAAAACAATGTTATAATGTCTTCTCATCAACAGTATTAAAAACATTCATCTCTGGGAAAATGTTATAAAGAAATTCCATTGAAATAATAACTCAAATATTAAAGCAAATGTAAAAATGTTACTGTATAATAAAATACCAACAGATTAGAAATTCTATGCAAGAGGGTATTTTGAATTCTGATGAAAGCAGAATACCAGTACAGTACATACTAGTCAAGTATGGCCTATGTAAATTTAAATAAAATTCAAAATTTAGTTTCTCCATTGCACTACCCACATTTCAAGTGCTCAATAGCCACATGTGGCTACTGGTTACCATATTGAACAATGCAGATATACAACGTGTTCATCATCACAGAAAATTCTATTGTATAATGATGGTCTTTGTTTAAGAGACCATTACTGATAAATGGATGTGCATATATTTATTTCTATCAAGTCATTTGTCCTTTGTTATAGGAGGTTAAATAAATGGTATCAAATTTAAGTAATTTTTCTAAAATATCTATAATCTAATGTAAGTAGTTTAAAATGTGCCACACTCATTGCAGTATAGATTTTCTTTTTTCTCTCCCTACAGGAGAATGAAATTTCAAAAGATTCCATTCCTCAAGAGTGGGAATTATAACATTAGCCAATCCTCCCCTTCAATTTGCATTTTCTTTCTTTATAAAGACCTGTTCTAACCTTGCTCTGCATCCAAGTTTACCCAGCAATGGCCCAACCTTTATTTTGTGGCAAGGAATTCCTATTTTAGAGGACAGTACTTCAGACCTCAAACTACACACTTGAGAAATTTGTAACCAGCATAAAAAACTCACTTCCTACCCAGGTTCCTCCTACCAGGTAAGGAGGTTCTTACATCCTTCAAAAGTCCCAGCAAATTCCTTGGTCTTACAACTTCTTATCCCTCAATCCAGAAAGATGTGTTTGGTAATATACATATAGAAACACAGAAATGCATAAACAATGCAAGTGGACCTCCTTCTATGAGAAAGTGAAGTGCTCCTGCAGTTAGAATTTGAATACGAGGATCTGTCTGATTCAATGGAGAAACCATGAGTGAGATTCTCTCTACCATGTATGCTTAGCAAGGATCCATGTTGCAGTGGAGGGACAGAAATACAAGAGTAACTAAAGTAAATGAAAATGATGTGAAGAACTCCCAAACCGCAGGGCTCAACCAGTTGCATTTATGCAATTCCTGAAAACCTTGATGAAAAGTAAAACGTCCGTATTTGAAAGACTAGATAAACCATATAGCTGATCCAGATGGTTAAAAAAGAGAGATCTATAATTACATGCGTATAGAGAGAATTTGAAGTATTTAATGAAAATGTGAACAGTATCAAATAATCATTTATTGTTGAAAATTTTTATTTTAAAAGTAGATAGTGCAACTATAAAAATAATAATGAAGTCTAGGTCCGTGGTCAGCAAACTGCGGCTTGCGAGCCACATGCGGCTCTTTGGCCCCTTGAGTGTGGCTCTTCCTAAGCTTTAGGAGTACCCTAATTAAGTTAATAACAATGTACCTACCTATAAAGTTTTAAAAATTTGGCTCTCAAAGGAAATTTCAATCGTTGTACTGTTGATGATATTTGGCTCTGTTGACTAATGAGTTTGCCGACCACTAGACTCTAGGTAAAGAAACTCTTAAAAGAATATTCCAAATATTTTAGAAATGGATCATTTTCCAGAATAGCATGTTATTTGGAAACTAAATTTCCACAGCAGATTCCATAGTTCTGAAAATTAATTAGAACCTTGAAATTAGCTACAAAAAATGTACATTCGTTTGGGGACAGACAAAAAAAGAAAACATAATATGCCAACTTCCCAATGTTTTCTGCTAACAGCTTATTGCATCTTGGAAATTACACTTGCTTTCAGGATTCTTTGCATTGTTTAAATTCGTAAGTTCATCTCTTTGTTCACTTGTTCACTCCCTAAGAAAATCTAAACCCAATAAATTGCTATAAATGTTTACCAATAAAATAGTTTCTGGGCAATTTTTTCTTATTTTTAAAATTTAAGGAGTTTTATTATAATTAGGTAACTACATACTCCTGGCACAAGGCCTCTGAAATGTTGTTTCTCAAACACTAATGGGTCTTGGGAAAGTTTGAGACTCTCAGTTCATTAGGACTTGAGTAGCTGTTTTTTACCTAAGAATGAGTATTGATGGAGACGTTGGGACCAAACGCATACTTTCATGAAATATGATAAAAACGTAAGGGTTTTGTTATGACGCACGTAGCAATCAAGAACCTGTTTCTTTTTAGCTGGCTCCTAAAAAGTACCTCCCATATAATTATTAAATAAAAGCACTCACTTATTCAGTACTCAGCTAGCTTTTAAACTCTGAATAAGAGAAGTACACAGCGAGAGAGGTACTTACACGGTTTCCTTGGATACTGGATGATGCCATTCAGGTCTATGTTTTTATCTGAAAGTGGTGCCCTGCGGAGAAATGAGGTTTGGTGAGTAGCTGTTTATACATAGTAAGTAAATAGGAACTTTGTTTATTTTACAAAGCTTTTTCTTTTTTATTTTGACCCAGATTTCTTTTTCTCATCACACCCAACCCTTATAAACAGCGATAATATGATAGAACTGGTGCTTTGTACAACTCTTTTTAACACCACTTAAGAAATCGTAATTATTAAAGAGAAGCTCAGAATTCTTTGGCTCAGAACATTACTCCTTGGGCTGCTTAAATATCTTGACTACTATTATTGATGTCAGACGTATCAATGGACACTGCCTGCCTCTCTACTTTCCTTCAAAAGGAATTGTTTTCAAACTATCAGGAAAGAAATTAATCCTTAAAAAATTCACATCAATGATAAATGTCCTTACCATAACTAGCTTTAGCCAGCTCCCAAACCCCCTCAGACATTAGCTGCCATTTTAAATGTTGTAGTGGGATCCTAGATTCCCAATAGTTTAAATGCTATGCGCATACAATTTTGACTTTCGGTCTCTCAGAACTACATCATGCTTTCTAATTTTGGTAGCATGATTAATCCTCCTATGTGATAAGTTTTAACCTTCTAATATTTCTTTGGATCGAAATGAACAAATGGCAACAAACTTTAATGCTTAGCACAATTTAATAACCTGAAATGAAGGAAGTGTGGGGTATGTTTCCATTAAAAAGTTTCCAGCCACAATTAATTGAACAAAAACTTGTCTTGTTCCAAGATTATTCTTGGAAATGTAATTTCGAAGCCTGTATGAAATCAGAAAACGTACTTTTTGACCATATGAAAGCAATCTCATTTCTTTTAGGACTGATTTTTGGATAGACTTCCGATTTGATATTTTCCTTTTGAACTAGCAGCCTAGGGGCCTGGAAGGGGGAGGGGAGGGAAGCAGTTCTGTGTTCTTCTGCCAGCACTGACAAAGGTCTGGTTGTCAGTGATACCTTTACAGCTAAATTTACTCCAGAGTGACAGGAGCAGGTGCACCTCGGCCTGCCAGACACTTGTGCACAGGGATCACGCATCTTACGGCCTGACGATCAAGGGGGGAAAGCCTGGGTCTTCATAGAAAAGGAGAGGAGGCAAACGCAGCCCAAACTGGGGGGTTTCTCTTCAAAGCCAGCTGGTCTGGCTTTATTCTACAGGAATTTTTTTACCTGTCAGAGTTTGGACAACAAAGCCCTCAGCAGGTGCTGACGGGTACAACTTCCTGGAGAAGCAGAAAGGCACTGGTGAGTTTCAATTGCCAAAATATATTTTTTTAATATCTAAAAGTTGATTTTGTTATCTTAGAAGAGGCGCTGCTGTGGTGCCTACATTCAGAAAGCTGATGAGACCACTGGAATCAGAGCCAACTAACTCAACAGTGGGTTTGCCCGGTGTAGAAAGTGGAGCTGTTACCATTTGACAATTTTTTAGATTAAAAAAAGTTTTTTGAAGGGAACACTTTATGTTTTTAATGTTGGTCTCTTTCATTACTATCTTCAACATCTGAAAGATGAAGAATTAATTACATATATGATAGTATACTATTTAAATAAACACAAATACCATTTCATCTTTTTTCCTAATTCTGTCATCTATTATGAGTAAAATGTTATATTTTTAAATAAATCTCCAAATAAAAATGTGAATGGTGCATGCTCTTTTTAGACATTTCATGTGCTAGCACTTTTTGTGTGTGCATGTGATAGGAATATGATTAGGGAGAACATTAAATTAGCTTTATTTTTAATACACTGTTTAAAAGCATGTATTGCACAGAATATTTATTAAAAGTAGCAACATTTTCTCATTACTTTACAGAGAATTTCTTTAGAGAAAATTCTTTGAAATAACAACCAAGACAGTTCTAAAGCATGTTTTTGCGTCATTGATTTCCAAAATTAGTACGTTTATATATTTGGCATTTTTATTGTGTGAATTCAAAAGTTTAGGCAAAAATATTTTTATTTTCAGAATAGGATTTTAATTAATGCAAAAGATGGAAAAATTAGACCACATGTTAGACACATTTCTAAAAAGTGATTTTATTTCAAGAACTCATTCTTTTAACTATGCTTCAAGCATTTCTCTACAAATTGTTGCATTTTAGCAAATTGAAAACATTTATTTAAGCTAGTAAGGAGCTCAAAGCTAGGGACTATACATAGTAAACATATGAAACCATTTTAATAACCAAATTCCATATTCACAAGCAACATGGGCTAATGAATGTAAAAGACATACAGCATACACTGATCAAAAATGTTATAAATTATTATGCATAAAATCAATTTTCTGGGCTGTGGGGGGTAGGACTGGTGCTTAAGAAGAGAAACGCTCACCAATATAAATTACTAATAGTATGAGGCAATTATTTTATTCTGATAATCCCATAAATAATTTTCAATCTACGTGCTCAACATAGTACTGGGAAAGTAACAAGATCTGACTTTTTAGAAAATAACCATTATATCTAAAACAATTTTCAATGATGACACAGATATTTCACAAATTTATAAGTATTATACTCTTTTACAGTGACAATTGCTGTTTAAAATTATGAAATATTTGTAGTTTAAAATATTACCAGAAATGCTCCACCTAACCAAAAAACTTAATATTTTAAAAACATAATCTTATCTACACTTAATGAACCCATATTTTTTAAATTAAAACTCAAATATGATTTTCATTATAAATTATTATATGTAGACTATGGTTCAGAAAATTAAAGCATATTTTATTTTTAATATAGAATATATTGTAGTTTCAAAGTGGTATTTTTTGTGTGCTATTTTTCTTCATTATATTGATTCTGGCGCCTGAGTAACCATGGTTGCTAAATATTTTAGATAACTTCATTAGTCCTTTAAAGAATGAGTATGTGCTCCATGCACTTGATGATTTCTTTTCAATTATATGGTCAGTTAAATACTATATTCCTAAAGACTCAGAGCACTCACTTGTAGAATAACTAAATACAACACAACTGAACATACACTCTTAAGTCAACTTCTGAATTATATTTGTTACGTTTTATGTGCATAGTACTATTGGCTATAATTATTATGCTATTTGTAATCCACCCCAAATATAAGCAATAAAAAACTTCTTCCAAACTATTTTTATGACACTTGTGAATTATTAAAGCGTGACTGAATCTATTAGGAACAATGGTGGGTTTAGCCCCAAAATTTCTTATTTATTATTTTAACCACACCTTGAGTTGTGGGCTTAATCTAAAATTCCATGTGTTTTCTTTTAATTATAAGAAGAAGTTTTACTTTCTAGTTTGACATGCAGCTACATGTTTGCCCTTTTCTGATAAACTTTCAACTTTCATGTCATGAAAATACCTATGCCAACTCCTTCAATATAGAGGAATGCTTTCTTTTAATAAGTCCTAGTCAGAAATTGTGGCTTAAAGTTTCAATGACTCATATGTGCCCTAAAAGGTTAATTTGAAACCATATGCATTTTAAGCATTATTTGCAATACATCTTCATATCTTAAGGCCAGCTTACTTAAGTGGATAAAAAGTAATTATTCTAATTTTTGAAAAGCATTTTGTTTACCTTATATATTCATAAAGACAATCTAGATTCTCCAGCAACTAACTTCAATAAATTATATTCTGAGTATCAATCTATTTAATTTCAGGACAATGAAGTTTCCAGCTAAAATGATTTGCTTGTAAGTAAAGAAACAAAAATATTTTGGCAGCTTTATATGTATCTCCTTATTGACCAGCCACCTGACTGACAGCTGTCAACTGTCCTCGGGCCAAATGTAACCCAGTAAAGATAAAAATTACATATTACTCATCCCTGTTGATAATACCTGGTGCCAGTAGGTTTTCAAATAGGAATAACTAGACTGTGGATATAAAGAAGTAAAAGAGGAATCATTTCAACCACCTACCATTCTTCTTTTGTGATTAACTTATTTCCCCCTCCTGTTCTTATTTATCCTACTTCTGTTGATATCCACATCTCACACCTACAAAGACTTAATTTCCTTACATGCAATTCACATGTATGTAACAAGTGTGTGTCCATGAAAATACTGGGCAGCCAAGTAATGATGCCGATACATTTCTTTCAACCAAATCTTCTTTGGGGCTCATGAAATCCTAGAGTTGTGGGAGGGCATCTTTGAAGCTTTCAACTACTCATTTCAAAGAAAATGAAACAGAATGAAGCTGTGTTTGAAATTTTCCCTAGTCACCAACATGAGAGTGTAGATGCAGACTTGGATCTGTCTCCCAACTTCATATCCAGTGAGTTTTTCTATTAGACTTTAAACATATGAACTATCAAACTATAAATAAAGAGAGAACATGGAAAATTAAAGTGAGTTACATTCCTCTGGAGAACTGTTTTCAGTCACTAAACTTAATAGCTTCTTGGAGAAATACACAATTTTATCAGAGCATATTAAAATTATTAAATGTAGGGTTTTTTTTAAAAAAAAGAGCATAAACACATTAAAATATGTATGGTATGTTCTTTTTAAAAAATTCCCTTTGCCATTTATATTGATTTCTAAACTGAAAAGGTGATGATGTAGGTAAAATGGCAGAAATAAAAAAAAATCGGTGGCAATATATGTTTAGAAGATGAATGTAAGAATCAAAAGTTGAGGTTTTTTAAATTTTAAAAAATTTTTAAAAATATTAGTGAATAATTAAAAATACCAAATATACCAAAGCACAAGCTTATGTATAGTACTCAAGTGCAGAATATATTAAATAGTGCATATAATTGACTCAATAACTAACTTGTGTGTGTGTGTGTGTGTGTGTGTGTGTGTGTGTGTGTGTGTAACTACCAACCTCTCTGCAAAGGCCTCATCAGCAAGTGTTTCCTAACAGCTCAGAAATTCTATGACTCAATAATCCTGTATTAATATAACTATCTTATATTTATTCAAATAATTCTTAGTGATATTAATAAAGATTTTATATTGCTATAGTAGAATTTGTTGATAATGCTCTACAACATACTGATTCAGTCCAGGTCATGAAAATATATTCACAGTAAATATTTCATTCTTTTCTGACCCTCCAGGAAAGAAACTGTGTAGGAGACATCTACCTTGTTCTGAATTTAAAACAATTTATCTTAACCCTGGACTTCGCAGCAATATGTGCTTTAAAACTCAGACATACAAATGAATTTAAAAGGGGAAGGGGCATGGCAGCTTAAAACATTGACATAGAATATGGAAGAAAATTATGGATAGGTTTTCCCTGCAAGAGATTAGTCTAAAATAATCGCCAACAGTTTAGCAACTAAATTATATATATAAATTTACAAATATATTTGCTTATTCCACTACATTTAGTACAAATCACCACTAGTTATTAATAAGCAAATAATTTAACAATATGCAATAACAGTGTGTAAATCAATTGCAAGCAAAATAATGAGTAAATAATATCCATTTCTAACAATTGTGAAAGACAGGGGTGTCATAACAAAATAGGAAAAATCACAAGACCTTTAAAAAATTCAGTTATCTCCCTACATCTCCATGGGGTGTTGGTGAAAGCGAATAAGTTGTCCCTCGTTGGCCTTGGAAAGATCATAAACTTTTTCTCTTGAGAGTTGAAGAATGTTGTCCAAAGAGCACCGGAGCAGAAGCAGGCAGCTCAGCGTCATAGAATCAGTTTCACTGCTTAGTAGCTTTGTGATTGGAAACAAGTCATGTCACCTCTGTGAGGCTACTGAATGGACGAGACTCTGCTGGGCTAAGTGTAAGTCGTAGGGGAGGAAGTTTTAGTTATCCAATAAAATATATTTCCTCTGCTTCCTGTGAAGTCCCAGAAGAATCCTAGACCATATTGGCGGCTTTCAGTCTGCAATGGCATGCCTCACCCTCTCCCTATTGCTATAAGTAGCCCACCATGTCAGCATTTCAAATCATTAAAACTAACAACAGTATTTAGACTGTGAAATCAGTGGACAAAACAAAATCACTCTGTAATACACTACCAACCAGCTGGCCATATTTTTCCCAATTGGGTACCCTGGTAACAAAACATGAACAGTCTCACCTTCAAAATTATATTACCACACATAGCTCTGCAGGGCTAAGATGACACAAAGGATTTGATGGTCACTTAATGTTTTTAGTTTATAAAATGGGAGAAAAAATTTTAACAAAAAAAAATATTTACCACACTCACTGTAAGCCAGTATGATGTGTTCATGTAAGAAAAAACAAATGTTGTAATAAGAAACAGAAGCATCCGAGAACCCCTAAACTGAAGTGTTAAAAATATCTGGATTCAAGAGAGGTTAATGGCACCAGCTGGGTATGAAGAGAGGTTCAAAGGCTGGGAGCATGGATCACCGTGTTGTCTGGGATGGCCATGTTGTGAAGACCCTTCATAATTGCTGGGCAGGCAGAGGGAATTACTGAGATCGCAATGAACATTTATATTGATAGAAAGTCCCTTTAGTGCAAAGCCAATGAACAGTGCTACTCCTGGTTGCAAAGAATCTAGGCTCACAAGTAGCCGGCAGTCACTGAAGCATAAACATGTCTGTCGGTCACTAACGGTAGAGACACCTGGATCTGAAACCCACCCTATAGGTTTTCCTGAGGTAGTGGGATTCAAGGAACATATTCCATCCAAGAAAAGAGCTACCTCAGATAAGTAAAGATAAAAAATTGTCCAGAAATTTGAGAGAATTAGGTCATCTTATTGGTTAATCAGTTTTCTAATGACAGTGGACAGCATTCAGGGTGTGGCAAATGTAGGTATATGGTTCTGAGTACACAAAACACAGAGTATATTCTTATATTATTATTTATTGCATTATTCCCCATACAAACAACTGTAAACCTACTTTTGCCACACCCTGTATATGTGGCATGTCTATTTGCCTGTTTACTATATGCAGCAATTCAGGCAGTGGAAAGAGTTATTCATTTTGAGCTCTCATTCTTTCTATTTTGAAAGGTGGTAACTAATATAAAGTTCTATGAAACTTGTTAAGAATAGTTGAGAGAATAGAAACAAATAATGGGGAAAAGTTGAGGTTATTAAATTAGAAGGCCTTCGCAGATCTTATGCTTACTCTTACCCTAAGGCAGGGGCTTCTAAGCAAAATGTATATAAGAAACACCTGAAGAGCTAGTTAAACTGCAGACTCCCAGCTTGTAGCCCGAGGTGGGGCCTGCATTCTGAACGGATTTGGGGCACTCTGATAAACTCTTCTCTGCACTACATTGTTCTGTCCTCACAAGCGCTTTTTCTTCAAGAGGGTCGGTTCTCCCCTACAATAACAAGAAAACTAGCACTTACATCTTTCATTTATTAAATTATTTTTATGTGGACTGGTGAATAATAAAGTTCACCCAATACTAGTTGTAAGCCAAAAATCATTCTCAAGTTCTACCTGAGTTTGGGGCACTATATAATGCAGCTTAAAAATGAAAAGTGGTTTGAACTGACTCTTCAAGAATGTCATAAGAAAACAGCATAGACAGTACTTATGAGAAGTCGGTATGCCATACACATTCAAGTTTTAGAATACTTAATCATCACTGACTGGAGAGCTTAAGAGGTTATAGATTAGCAATAATGTAAGGGAGACCACAGGCTTTATTTTGCTGTGCAGGAGTTATTTTGTGGCCAGAGGCTGCACAAACTAGAATCTTATAGCTACACTAGAGGCTCAGTGCACGAATTCGTGCACAGGTGGGGTCCAGCCAGCCTGCACCAATGGGGGCCTATTGGGGCCAGGCCAACAGGGCATGGGGAGGCTGCAGGAGGTCAGCCAGCCCTGCCCCCAATGGGGGGGACAAATGGGGGAAGGGGGGAAAGGCCATGGGAAGTTGGCCAGCCGGCCCCGACCCATGGACAAACTCCCAGTGGAGAGGACAATTTGCATATTAGCTTTTTATTATATAGGATAAGATTGAGGTGAGAATGTGTGGATAGGTGACCATAAATCCTTCACAAACAATTGATGAACAACCTAACACATGTCTTATTCCCTGTGAGATCATCATTATTGTAATTAAAGAGTGATTATGATTAATAACAAAAATAGTTACAAAAACTCTTCTATAACTATATTGTCTATAGTATACATCAATTATTTAGATATAAGCTCCTTTGTTAACAGTATTTTATTTGGAAGTGATTCAGATAGAAAAAAATTGATAATATCATATGGTCTGAAACAGAAAATGTAACTTCCAAAGCAGTGAAAAACAATCTGAGTAATTATTAATAACCAACCAGTCATGTGTGTGTATATGTGACTTTACTGAGTTTATAACTAAAAACAGAAAATTTACAAATGAATATGAAGAGATGGAGCAGAAAAGATGAAGGAAGGAAGGAAAAAAGAAGGAACTGGAAAATATGGGAGTAAACCTGTTAATAAGCTATTTAGCTATTACTAAAAGAGGTCAAAAGAAACAAGAAAATTATAGAATGTGTCTTATCCCCCCTCTAAGTAATATTCAAAATATTTTACTTAGAAGCATATTTCATTTTCGAATCTCCTCAAAGCAATGATTTCTAATATAAAGTACATTCCATTTGATATGAATACTCTGTATTTACAGGTTTAATGCTCTACTAACATGAGAAATGATTCATTTATGTGCCCCGTCCTTGCAAATAGAAACAGGCTTTATCAATGATTTCATAGAGGAGATAAAGGGCAGAATGCATTTGGCCCTCCAATCCTGAACCTCTACCAAACTCTTCCAAATTCTTCTCTTCGTCCAGGAAGCAACACATACTGTCCTTACAAGGTTTTTACATCTCCTTCAAGATGTTTCTGGAGAAATATCACTAACGATACCTCTAGTGGCAGAAGGAAGTGCACACAGAGTGAGATCCAGTGACAACGTGGTAGCTATGGTACAAGGAACATGCAGCAACTATGTGCCTCCTATGCAAAGTGGAAATAGAGAGTAGGACAAAAGGTACTAAAGTGTATAATATTTTTTAAATAATACGTAGACACATTTTCAAGGAGCATCATGACATTTTGCTGATAGAAAGCTCATCTTCCAATCCCAACTTTTCAAAAACAATAAAATTTCTCCTTTAAGTAAGAACCAGGCTTCCCATGGACTTGAACCCAGGGTTTACCTATATGTTGGCTAATGGAGCGGGGTTGGGTACCTGAGACATGCTGAAAGTCTCCTCCTAAAAGCATCTTCTGACCAACACAGGCTGGAATTTGTGGAATTTGTGTAGTCCTGGATACTCCTTTGAATTATGAACATCTTTCAGAAAACTTGAAGAAAAGTTCATTGAAAGGAGTAACATGTTGCTTGGTATCATAAAGCAAGCTATTGGAGTGGCTGGCTCTTCTGCTCGAGCAGAGCCCAGGCCAATTCTGAAACATAAAGAGGCTGCTGAGGAATGAAAGGACCTTGTGGGTGAGGAGATAGAGCCACTCAATAAAGAGCTATTATTGATTTTTAAAATTGCTGCTGGGTAAATAGAGCATGCCAGAGAAAAAGCAGACAAATTGAAGGTGAGTTTAGGGAAGTTGGAGACACAAAGACAAGCGCCAGCAACCTTACAATTTTGCCTACACCCTACAGATAATATTGATTTAAAATGAATTAAAAACTCAGATTTAATAGGAAGCCACTAATTCTATATATTTCTGCTAAGGTTCCTTGAATTTAAGCATAAGATTATATAATCAATAAACAATTTAGAAGATGTCTGATGAAACTAAAAGATAAAACTTTTAGCCTTATTCTGGGGAAATGGATATATAATTATTTTTATCAGTCTGATAAAATCAAATATAAATCCAAATATTTCTCTAAAAAATATTATATGAACAAGGGTATTACACTGATAGAGATAGTATAAATTGGTAGTCCCATTGTGCAAGACTTTTTCAATAATATATATTGGTTTAATCAACATGTTATCATAAATGTTTTTATTATACTTACTAGAGGCCCAGTGCACGAAATTCATGGACAGGTAGGGTCCCTAGGTCTGGCCAATGATCAGGGCCGATCAGGGCCTTCCAGCTGCCAACAGGGGCCTTCCTTTCTTCTTTCCACACTGCCCCCTGGTGTTCAGCACATGTCATAGCGAGCGGTTGAACTCCCATTTGGTCAAACTCCCATGGGGACAATTTGC
Source organism: Myotis daubentonii (assembly GCF_963259705.1). Lineage (NCBI taxonomy): Eukaryota > Metazoa > Chordata > Mammalia > Chiroptera > Vespertilionidae > Myotis > Myotis daubentonii. The sequence goes on from NC_081843.1 coordinate 67,230,968, forward strand.
ATATAGCCTTTTATTATATAGGATTTCAAATATAAATGCTTTTTTTATTAAATGAAAGCTACTTTGAAGCATGTAAGCTCCTAGAAAAGAAAACGTCTAGAATATTGTTAGATAACTGAGACATTGAGATGTTTTTCAGAAATATAGTCCCTGAAGTAAAATAGTACAAAAATAGCTAACATTTATTGAATGTTTTCTACATGCCAGGAACTAAGTGGTTATAGAAGTACAATTTTTGTCTTCCTCTCAACTAAAATAATCATCCTGGGTAGGTACTGCCATTTAACCCATTTTACAATAAGGACATGTAGAAAATTAAGGTCAAATTGTTATTGTGTCTGAGTCTGGATTCTAAGTCAGGGTCTCTGATTTATCCCTGCCTGTTGTATGTTCTTTGAGAAAGTATTTCCCACAATATTCATAAATGATGTATAACTTTTAATTTTTAAAATCATCAGATCTTTTATGAGTGTTACTCACCAAAATATCTCCTTAAAGGCTACACATTCATATCAGGGATACCCTTGAAATCCCCCTTGTGTATCTACAATTACTGTCCATTTACAAACCAGATAGCAAATAATCAGCTGCTTTGTAATGACGCCATAGTTGCTGTCAACCACCTTCTTCACTACATTTGGTTTGGATTTAGTTGCAGCAACAAATTCATCTAATGATAAAGACTTGCCAACAATAAGACTAGTCTTAAGACTGCATGGCAAATCCCAAGGAGATTTGACCTGTGCAAAGACAACATAACTGAAATAAGCAAATAATTTCCTGAAGTGTCTACCTTGAAAAAGATAACATAGGTTTAGATGGGTATTTCTAAAATACTTTCTGATGAAAAAAAAATATCGATTGTATCATGCCCTGCTCTCATCATCCCTATAAGTGAGCAAAGCTACCTGTAAAGGAAGAAGTACAGCATCAAGCTCGGAGCATCTATTGGAAACAAACCTGGTGTCATGTCCTTTGTCTCCCAGTTGTAGAAGCTATGTGACCCAGGGCAGGTAGTATCACCTCTCTAAGCTTTAGTATTTAAAACCTGAAAAATGTGAAGAATAGTATTACCTGTCTGAAAAACTGTTGTTTCCATAAGAAGAAATAAAGTTTATAAATCAGTTAATATAATACTATTAAATTAATTAAAGCAATTAATACAGCACTGACAAATACGGAGTGACCATTAATTGTTAGGCACTTTAAATTATTTCTTTCAATCCACATTTTAATATGGAAGTATTTGTTTTGCACATATACTGCAAGTATCATTGCATTACAAATATGAATATTATTGATATGGAAATATTTAATAACCACAAATTTAGTTTCTAAAAATCATCTATAGGCTATGAGACCTTTTGGGTTGTGGTTTTTGACTCAGTGAACTGCACACACTGGCAAAAGATAAAGTTTTAATCACTGACTTAAATTTAAGAGTCTTATTATATGTTACTTTTAATTCTCACCATAGTCCAAAATAACTTAGAGAATTCATCCCAAATAATAAAAATTAATTCTCTCTATTCCTAATAAATGAGACTATGAATATAATTATGCATCTCCTTATTTTTAAATCTAGCATGTATTGGAAACTTATAAATCTATGCATGATCTTGCCTCCTTGAAAAATTAAAATTTTATATTATTTTGCTCGGTTTAAAATTTTAGGTTATAAATAAAATATTTAAAAATAATTTTGTAAATTCCCCAGCTAAGTTAAATACCATTATTTGAAAAATAACCTAGAGCTAGAGGAAACAAGGTACATTTTGCAGCATAGTGGCTTTTTTATTTCCTTGCTGGACTCCTTTGTCTTAACTTAGTATTCTTAATGAGGAGTGTTAGTATGAATACCAGATAGAAGAATCCTACACATTCCAAATGAATTTTATTTAAAGCAAAATATCTATGCCCTCTCTTTTTCAAAAAGTGGCAAACAGTCCCTAAACATAGCTGTAATGTTCATCATGTATCCAACAGATAACTACTTCCAGGTCCCTCTCACACAGAATGCTCTCATAGGCACTCCGTGGACTCTCCCTTCCCAGCAGGCCACTGTCGCCCCGTTGCCATAGATGGCCATCAGACATTTGGAATGACATCAGGAGATAATCTGAGCAGGCTCTGCCCTAAAGAATTCAAGTTAGCAGGAGACTGAAGATATCAATGTCTTCTTGGCTGACAACAGCATTCCAAAGGTCAACCAGGGTGAAAAAAGGATGGACTTGGAGTTTCCAGTGCCTTTTCAAAAACCAAACAGCTAACAACTAGGGAGAGAGAGAGAGAGAGAGAGAGAGAGAGAGAGAGAGAGAGAGAGAGACTAAAAGCGTCCTGAAGGCACCATGCCTGTGAAAGGGAAATGAGACAACCTCTACCTATTAAATCAGGGAACTTTAGGATTGAAGAGATCTCCACTTCTTAAAGGTGAAACAAACAGTTCTCCTGAACCAATTCCCAAACTTCTAACAACCTACTTCTCCAACTTTTTCTGTTCTGACAGGTCTATTATGGGTGAATATGGGACTTAATGATATAAAACTAGAATTTCTTTGCATGAGAATAGAATGACTAACTTTTACTGCAGTTTACAACTTTCCCAGACCTGTGCCTACATTGAGTAGCTGCTTTAAGTCTCATAACAATGGTTTGTGGGTAGTACTTTATGTTCCATTTTATAGATGAGGAAACTGAGTCAAATGTGTGTAATCATACAGTTACCACATGATAGAGCCAACTGGTTTTTGGTCGCATAGCCTCTATCTAGGCAGACCAGCCTTTCAATAGTCAGTCAAGGAGAGATTGAGGCCTTCTAGCAAGTCCGCAAGCACTTGAAGAACTAAATGATTTTCTCTTAGGTTAGATTTCAGGGGGAATGGAAAGAACCCTGTCGATCTTGAACCACATGAAATGTTAATAAGAGGAATAAAGACAATAATTCAAATATGCTTCAGTTCAGGGGAACTCCAAGCTTAAAAAAAATTACTGTTACTATTTTAAAATTAGTTATTATTCATGAGTCCACTTATCTGAACACTTTAAGGGTTAACTTCAAAGCTAATTGCCATATACAGCCAGAATTCATGCCAAAATTTCACCCCCAAATAAAAAATATAGGGGATAATCATGGCAAAAACCAACCACCCAAACAGAACATTGAAGTTAGAAAGTTAATGTTTTATCTCTAAATCTTTAAGATGTAACCTGTTGCCTTACATGTCACAGATACTGTAATTCATAATTTAGCTTTGTTCACATTATTAACATTTCTGGTCAAATTTCACCCTAGTGATATCAGTCTAAGGCATAATCAATGTATCTGAGACTATCTTCATAGAATTAGAAGATTGTTTTGCTGACAATTCTCACCTTATGTAAACACCTCACCTCCCTGACCTTAAGAGTGCTTTCTAGCTCTTACTTTAAAAAGTACTTCCATCTCCTCAGAATTTCTTAAATATAAATAGGCGCACAGTTATCCCAACTGGTCTCTTTAAAAAGGCATTATGTGATTCAATGATACCACCAAATGTGTTTCCAAATGGAATTTCTTCCCAGAGGAATGCTAAGAAGTATTTTCTCTTGTAAAGGGGCGCTCCGATCTAAAATCTTCTACCAGGTCACCTTTCTGAGAGTTCATTTGCCTAGCCAACCCCAGGCAATGTGCCCTGGTCTAGCACAGAGTATACTAGACTCTGTCAGTGACTTTATTGTATTTCCAAATTTATGGACCCAACTTCTCTTCCCTGTGAAAACTAAGTGCTTGTGTTAGGTGTTTCCCAGTATCTCTTTCAGCAGGAAGATACTGAAATTTGGACTTTAAAACTTTTCACATTAGTGCCAAGAAATGCAAATGCCAAAAGTGTCCTAAAATGTGACGTTTACCATAAAGCAGGTTCTTTCTGAGAGAGAGAGAGAGAGAAAGAGAGAGAGAGAGAGAGAGAGAGAGAGAGAATGCAATTAAAGGTCTGTAGCAGCACATTCCAATAGAACTTTATGCAAAGATGGAGATGTCAACACTGCTGTCAGATAAGGTAGGCATTAGCCACCTGTAGCTAGTGAGCACTTGATATGTGGCTAATGTGACTCAGAAACTGAATTTTAAAATTTATTTAATTTTAATTCATTTAAATTTTAAAAGCTACATGTAGCTCTAGGCTACAATGGGTAGCAGCTCATAGCTTTAAGAACACGACGATTACAAACATTTCACGCCTCTGATTTATTCGGCAGAGTGTATGCCTTTGGAGCACTGATCTTGCCACCATGCTCGGTGCCCTTGGTACCGCTCCACACACAGATCAAAGAACAGCACAGGCTGTGATGGCATTTTTGCAAGAGCTCCCTGCACTGTTCTCAGTGGAAGGGGGAAAGGAAGCTGGGGGTGAGGATGGGTTCTCCCTAGCATCCCATTTCTCCTTGCGTTTGTGGCCTTTCCCTAGCCAAAGTGCGCACAAATCCACCCAGGCAACTTAACTACTAGAGCCAGCAGTTGGCTGTTAGTTTTTCCCAGAATCCTGAAGACCCTGAGAGTTTGGGCTATAAAATCCGGCTCCGGGATCCCGCCCTTTCCTATTGGCCTGTCAGGTGGAAAACCAGGCTAGCTGGTGCAGGACCAGCTGAAGGGGGGAGGGCGGCGGGCACGCGCACAGCGGGACCCGCGCGCCGCTCTCCGGGTCCCAGGCTTGCAGGGCCCGGAGCACCCCCAGCCGCTCGCGCCGCCAGCCGCGCACTGCGTGCCAGCGCTTTGTGCCGGGTGCGGGGGCGAGTTCACTCTCGCGTCGTTCGGAGCTCATCCCCGGCTCTTTGGAGTCCTCTTTAACCGACCTACGGGGAAATATCCCCAAACCACACCAGTCGGGCAACTCCCTTGGCACCACCGCCCGCTTCCAAAGCCCCAACACCACCACTGCGCCCTCCTCCATTCCCCAGAACCGGCCACATGGCCTCTTCACCAAACCACGGCCGCGTTTCCCCAAACTGTGAAATCCGCCCTCTGGACACACCCGCCGCCAAGGCAGCAACCCCTGGAAGTGCGCCTGGGCCCAGAGAACCCCCAGAAGGGTCCCAAACCCGCCTGCTCCTCGCCCGGAGCGCAACCACGTGGCGCACCCACCCCTCCGAGCTCTAGAGACGCACTCCCTGGAGGAGCCCCCACCCCTCACCTCCGTCCGCTCGGAGGAAAGTAGGGAGAAGGGGTCCGGGAAGTGGAGCTGGGCAGAGGGAGGAGTATATAGGTGCTGAGGGGAGGACCCGTAATCATTGCACGGTGTTGTGACTGGTGCGCCCCTGCTGACCGCCCACCCAGCGCGGATTCCCTCTCCACACCAACCATCCGGAGGGACTGTTGTTGCCTGCAATCAATAACTTAGCGAAGTGAGCTGCTGAAACCAGAGGCGCCCCCCGTCTGGGTCTTTAAGAGGCCGTCGGGACTGAATCCCACTCCTCTGCTTTCCAGACAAAGAAGTGGGCGCAAAACGCAAGTGGAGTTTTTTGACCCCCCTCCCTCCCCTGTGCCGCCCCACCCCGGATAAAGATCTTTAAAAATTAAAGGGCACACACAGAGAGAGGTACCTAGAAGAAAGAGTTAAAAGAGGAAGTATGAAAATCCGTCCTTTGAATTGAAGGTTTCTGTGATATTTCAAGAGATAGAATCAATGTTCCGATGAACATTTAACAATTTTATAAGTAAAGGTAAAGTCCATTAAATTTAGCCGTGCATATGGATAACTTTTTAATCAGCCACACATTCTTGGGCAAATTACAGATCAAGACTTATTTGGGCATACTGATCCAGGAAAAGGAAGAAATGTATCATAATTTGTGGTGGCATTTTTAAAAACCTTAACATATCTTTCAGACATTGCTTCATGAAGATTGCATTTCTATAAGGTGAAAAGGCCCTGGGAGATGTATATAATGATCCCCACTTAATAGACTGTAAAACCAAACAGAGCTGGGGAAAAAGAGAATTCACCAGGTCGCCTGGCACTGGCTCCCCATCACCAAGTTGAGACTAACTCACTGTGGGCCCGAGCCTAAATGATTTAAACTCAGCTAACACCCCTGAAATAAAAGTGTCCAAAATTCTTCATTTCTCCTTGACTCTGAAGCAACTTAAAAAATAAAAATAAATCTTAAGGATGTCAAACCAAATATAGAGACTTCATAAATCTTAATGACTTCACTGTGAAACGTCTTCTGGCAAATACAAATGAGAGGATGGATATTGACCAGCATGGCCTGATATGTCTCAAGGTTGGGAGGACTAGACCCATTCTGAAACCAAGGGAAAAAAGTTCATTTGTGTTCTGAAAGATAGCTAGTTTCAAACAGATACGGACACAGGGGCATTTGTGCTCATGCAGTTAAACAGAGCCTGGAAAGAAAAGGCATTCTTCATAATAGAATTCATAAAGGGTACTGAATCTACATCACTAATCCCAAAGTATTTAAAATTGGCCTTTAGGCAACATATAAACCAAGCCCTTTCAGCAACTTCAGTTGCAACCTCAAATTTTATTAGCTTGGGATATTATGGATTTGACTGTCTTCCTTGTAATTCTTCACCCGTTATAAAATTAAAATAAATGTAGGATCTTTAGAGATGAGATAGAAAATATGATTAAACCTTGGCTTAGAATGACAAATCCTTTGTATGTTGCAGATTCTCAATCATAAGCAGTCCATATGATGTATACTATGCATTCAAAAGAGCGGTACCGAAAGAATTTTTGAAATTTAGACATTTGGCACTGCATATATTTAAGGTTATAAGTATTACCACAATTAATGATAATTTTCATTACTTTATGTTCAATACACATTCATTTGGTTTAATACTAGAATTAACATTAATGTTCTACAGATTAGGCTTTAGAAATAAATTTATGCAAATGTACTTTAATATCAACATTCTTAAAAAAATTTTTTAACTATATATCATTTTGTTCTTACACATTTTAAGGTGCCAAAGAAGAGTTGCAAACTGTGAAGTAACTTCTATGAAGAGATGAAGTAAAGAATGGAAGGCAAATGACTGTATGTGTATGTGGTGAGTGCTCAACATTCGTTATATCATCTCCCACCAGGTTAATACATAGAGGTAAAACTGCCAAACTCTTTGTCTTTAGGTATTTATGATATAGATGTATCTAAAAGTGATAAAGAGCTATATAACCATTATATGCTTTATATTATAAGCAATACCATGCCATTTTGCTTAAAGCTCATGTCCCCTTTTAGGGCCTAGCTTCACAAGTCTCTTTTACAATTAATCCATGTCAGAGAAAGTCATGTGTGTCATCTCTAACTATAAAATAACATTTTAGTGCTTTTGGGATTTGTATCTCACTACCTTTTAATATTTCTCTGCACTTCTATATTCAATTATCATGTTTGTGTTGAAAGTATTCTGCACAATTAAATACTATACAGTATACTATATAGCTGAATAATCTTGAGGGGTAGATTAATCTACAGCCTTTCTTCATTTTAGGGTGGGTTGCTGTGGAAACTGACCAGCTTACTTTAAAATATTTTTTTTTTAAGCTCACTACAAGAGCTACGCCCAGCGTGGGCCATGCTTAAAGGCAGGCAGCCCCCGCGCACAAGGTGTTAGTACACTGCTGATTTAATGCAGGGGAGTAGTAAAGAGCAGGGTGGGGTAAAATGGTATGCAACCTGAACAGAAATTAGAAGTTAGCTTTTTCTAGAGTTAAATCCTGAGCATCATGCTCTCTCTAACTTCTGTGGCATTTTAATTAAATATATTGTTAAACAATTCTTTTGTGGGAAAAACAAGTTAATATATTTAATGTATAATAAAGCCCATGACAATTATTTAATGAAGGAAATATTTGGTGATGGGGGTTGGGGAGAGGAAAGCTGATTTAAACAGTACATCAATTCCAGACACCATTTTTTCTTAAAGGAAGTATCACCTTTTAACAGGATAGGCCACAAGTTTCCAATTGGCTTTAAAGGGTATATGAATTTTCTATTTTGCAATCATAGAACTGGAAGAGACTGGAAAATTCATTTAACACATAAGCAAACTGAACCTCAGAAAAGACACACTCATTAGGCTCCAATCTTGAACCTGAGAATCCAGGCCTCCTAATACCTAGTACCAGCTTCTCCACACACCAGAAAACATTCTGATCCTAGCCAAGGGCCATTAGGCGGCAAGGATAAGGATGATTTTGGTGTTTTGTTTTGTTTTAAAAAATCCTGAAGTATTTCAAGAAGAATACAAAACACATTTTGGATTAACCACTTCGTAGATTACCAATGAATAATTTTAAATCCCAGATGACTCTATTGTATATTTCTATACAACCTCTTTTGTTCCACTTCAACTATAAAAGCTCATGGAAAAGAAACTAATGCTAATATTAAATTAGGATCACACATAATTAAGCTAAATCTGTTGAGGGGAATAGCTTATATTTTAAAAGGCCAATTGTAGTACATTCCAAATCCAAATTAATTTCAAATTATCCACCATGTGAGGTTATATATACTTTTGAATGCTTGTACTATCATTGATAATTATGGATTTGTTAAAAATATTTATTATGAAATGATTCTTAAAAATATTAAGTGGTAAGATATTTTCTCTTTGAAGAAAAACAATATAAAACTGAAGTGTACGATGTTAAATATGTATATGACCCATCATAAATAGTATGGTTGAAAGTCCTGAATTGCCTATGTCTATTTGCTCATATGAAATGTAATGTTAAGGATTCATTACATTAATTTCACGCATCCTGGCAATAAACTTAGATGTTCCTGCAAATGGTTTGCTTTGTCAGGATGTTTGTGAATCTGGAAAACATGAAATTTCATTTTTACTACCATATATAGACATATCTTAGTATTCAAAATGTCTGTGCACCTTTACAATTTTGGATTTTTTAGAAGTTGTACCTTAAATGAAAACCTAATACAGATTACCTCTGCCATATTATTAAAATGAAGGCATAGTAGTAGCAAACTCACTAGGTGAAAAACAGACAGGCAAACAAATATATTGTAGATACCAATCTGCAAGAACTAATACTGCCTCAGATGGCTGGTGCTTTGTGACAGTTTGCCATGCTTTCCTATAATAAAAGCTAGAGTTTCATTTTAGCTGTGCTGATAGTCACAATGGTGATGAGCCAGAAGCCTGAGGATGGTTCGGATCTAGTCGTACTTGCCTGCAAAATCAACCTTTCCCTTTCAAGTGAAGCCTTGGGGCAGACACCTAACTGTTGAGCCCACTCTTCTGAGAAATGTTACATCAAATACCTCAACAATGAAGCAGGAGGCTTTTGGAATCACACTGTCCTCCCCCATGGCATAGTGCAGAACTTAACAGGAAATGCAACTAGTCATTGGGTTAAACATAGTGCTGAAAGGATTTTTTTTTAAGTGAGGAAAAAAATCTTTAGTTAGCTAGGTATTTCAGTATTGCATACTCTTGAATGTTCCATGTGTTTATTTTCCCAATGTATTTTCCCTTCTACCTTTTAAAATGTTTTAATTTGATTGGAACATTTTATACAACCTATAGTTCTACTGGCATGCAGTCGTGTCAAGGTTTGTGTACTAGTTGGTGTACTTTATCTTTGGCTTTATTGGGTGTGGTGTAATTTGGCTAGGGAAGGGAGGTGCCCAATCCCTACTAACCTGTCCTACATCTTTAACATTAACTTACTTTTTAAACTTTAACGTGAGTCGTATATGCCTTATCAGTCTCTATTTCTGCTTCCTGTGCAGCTGAAACTCTTCAGGATAAGTGAAGTCATCAGCTATCGGATAGGGAAGCTTAATGCATCTGGGAAGTTCGTTTGGTTTACATGTGAAATGCCCTGGAGAAAATCCAGTAAGGTGTAGAAGAGATAGCGTGGGAGGAGGGAGGGGGGAAATATCCGAGGAAGCTGCCGCCTCGGTAAATATTTCCAAACTGATTAGAAAGTTCACGGCCCCGTGATGAGGTCGAGATTTCAAGGACTGGTAATTCTTTCATTATTTCTACATGAGTAACACTTGAGACGCATTTAGGCTAACCCTCTAGCCCTCCAGCCGCTCAGGGCCGAAAACCGCGTCTGGTGGGCGTGCAGGAAGAGCGCGCTGGGATCGGGCGCTGCAGACATCCTGGACCGTAAGTAACACAGGCGCGCTCCGACGCTGGGAGAATGAAGTGGTTAACGCGTCTCCCGACGGGAGAAAAGTCACAAGACCAACTATTAGGGTCGCGCTCCTATTGGTCAGAGGAAAGATCCCGACTTTAGAAGGACTTTCCTGCTGGCTGGCTCGCCGCGTCCCCGGGGAGTGAGCGCGCGGCAGCCGGAGACTCGGTTCTCCGAGGGTCCTCGGCGGCGGCGGCGCGGGCAGGGAGCCGGGAGCCGGGAGCCGGGAGCCGCCGCTCGCGGTGTTGTCTTCATTTCGTGCAATAAAGAATTGTCATTAGGTTTGCGTATGGCATGTGCCGTTACCCCACCGTAAAACTAAAATTAGCAAAATGTCAGGAATGGGAAGATTGATTCACCGAGATGCAATTATCATTTAAAAGTGCTTGATTGAGGTACTGATGTTCAGTGATTTATTCTGCATACCATATACATAATTAAAGTAGTGTAGTGGAGTAATTTATCAATCTAGTTGAGACTGGAGGGGTGAGGAGCGAACTGCTGTATGTTTGTTTTATTAAAATGCTCTGAGGTCTAGTCCCGCCCCCCTTTTGCAAGAGTGAAACTGATGATTTCTCCAGCTCGCGAGGAGAGAGTCAACGGTTTGGGATTGTGAGGGAGAGAGAGACTAAGAGGAAAGGCAGCGCGAGGCAAAGGCAAAGGCAAGGACAAAATAAAGGGGAAAAAAGAAGGCAAGAGGCACGATGGTTCGTACTGCTTAGAGCCCTGAGCCCGTGTGCACCCGTTTTCCCGGCCACCCCCGCCTCCCCTCCCAATATCCTTCCACCACTCCCCCTGCCCCCCCGCCTTTTTACGCGACGTTTCAAAGGCAGTGAGCAGCTCTCCTTTTCCCATTCGTCTTCTGTCACTTCCTTCCTGGACGCAGTTTTCTGGACGAGTCTGGTTACTTTTAATCCACCGGCCACTGAGAGCCACTCTCCCCTCCTCCTCCTCTTCCTCCTCCTCCTCCTCCTCCTCCTCCTCCTCTTCCTCCTCCTCCTCCACCACCTCCTCTTCCGAGCGGCCTTGGCGCGCGCGAATGCGCGTCCCCGCGCGCGCCTCCCCCGCGCGCGCCCCCTCCGCGCGCGTTCACACGCACACCTCGTCTCCAGCTCTCTGCTTGCTTTGCTCGCAGTCACAGACACTTGAGCACACGCGTACACCCAGACATCTTCGGGCTGCTATTGGATTGACTTTGAAGATTCTGTGTGGGTCGCCGTGGCTGCATGTTTGAATCAGGTGGAGAAGCACTTCAAGGCTGGACGAAGTAAAGATTATTGTTGTGTGTGTTTTCTCTCCCTCTCTTAAGAAAGGAAAATATCCCAAGGACTAATCTGACCTGGTCTTCCTTCATGTGAGTACCTCTGACATTTCTCGAGGAAAATAGAAATAGCCTGGGTATTGTTTCTGAAATCTGCATCAGGATATGCCACAGCACTGGGTCTACCCCTGTGCCTTTTTTTTGGAGGCTGAAGTTGAGGGTTGTTGCCCATTCTTTTCCTTAGATTCCATGATTTCCTTGTCTGTTGCTAAAAGTAACTTTTTAGATCGTCTTATCCGTTTGCCATCAGTTATTGAAATCACTCCTGACTCGTTCTTGTCACATCATTGTGTTTAAAGTTTCATGAAGTTAGTTCGCGTCATTAGCATGTTTGATACGGTCGAGCATGTGGAGACTGGTAGATTTTAATATTTCATAGAATGTTCTGTGACCTTGAAGTACATGCCTTAAGATTTAGCCTGGAGTTCACTGTGGAGAGATGCTCCTCTGAGTCTCCCCAAGACTGATTTGCTCTGGGTTATGCTTTTGAGCTGCTAATTCTTGGGATTAGTTTGAACTAAAGCATGGCTGTCTGTCAGGGTATACCTTTGTGCATCCCCTTCCCTTGCCAAAGTGCTGGCTTGATAGAGGGCTTCTTAATTGGTGTGGACAAAAAGTAACACCCTGGCTATGGTAGTCTATACATTTCACAATTCGTATTGGTATTTCAGTATATGCATTGCTACTTAGGTCAAGTCAAATAAATAACTGTTTTAACACAAACAATTTTAAGTCTCTTAAATTGCCTTCTGTTTGGACTTTGGATGAAAGTTAGCAAACTCATTGATAAAGTTTGGCATAAAGAATATATATATATATATATATATATATATCACATTGTTTATTGTATTAAATATTATGCAAGTATTTAAATTTAATACTAATGTTATCTCCTTCCCAGAATATGGCTATTAATTCTCAAAGGAAATATTATATCTCAAACATTTCTGACTACCCTAGCTCCAGTAGTTGTTTTTTTTTTTGGGGGGGGGGGGGCTCTTTTTCTTCACAATTTAGAAATGTGTGTCTTTTGTATAAAATACCTTTATATGTAAATGCTGACAGTATAATAACTGGAATCGGGCTCTCTGCCAGTTCTTTAACCGGTCCTCAGTGAAGAACTGCTTTGACACAAAGTGGGTTTTACTATTGTGAATCTGAAACTAACTCGAACAGTAACTGTCTTGTGAAATGGGTAGTGACTGCATATATTTTCTAAGTGCTATAAAGGGAACTCCAGCCACCTTATTATACCAGTCAAAAAGAGTGACCAGCCTCTTTTTCACTGGCACCTTGCAATGGAATTGTGGTTGCAGAGTGAAGATGTTTATTGTAGAGTATAATAAGTTGACTCCCTAGAGAATTGGTAAGACATGGAAATGTGACCACCTGTGAACCCCATTTAACCTCTGAATTGAATATTAATTTTGCTTTAAATAGATTAACAATCTCCAATTTGAAACTCAAATATCTTATTTAATTTTTAAAATAATGTCAGTTCTGGTTAGTCTTTGAAAATGTTCCGTATGTAACAATATGGTAGAAGCCGTATTTTTTTTTTCTCCATCAGTTTCAGTTAAATACAATGCAATTAGAAAACCATATTGCATTCTTCCAATATATGCATGAAATTATTAAGTTCAAAGAAGTAGCTCTAAAGCAGTGCTTCAGGACTTGACAGGTAACATGAAATGTACGTATCTCATATCTCATCTCAAAGGGGCAAAATCTCGAAAATACCTCATTCTATTTGTAGGAAAATACATTTGGCTGTGTATTAGACTACTAACTCAATTCTAAAAGTTTTTTTGGCCAAAGGTAACTTTAAATTCAATGTTTGATTAAAATATGGTCTCCCAGTCAAGTTAAGGAGACAATAGTTAGCAGTTACCTTTACTTTAAATTTTGCTAAACTTTATAAAATTCTACCGTTTATTAGTAATAGATTTCACGCAACTTTGGAGCATCTATGGCACATTTTGCAGACTTCTTACTAAAGACAATATTTTACTTCTTCATTAATTATGCTATTTATATTCTGATTGCTGTGTATGTGTGTGGGATATAGTGAAAGACAATATTAAATATGTAACTTTTATTAAATATTAATTTGTTCCTTCAGTTAAATAAAAAATGAGCACTGTATGCTAAAAAGTCAATTTGCCATCTTTCCTGGGCTGTTTAGACTTTAAAAGTATGCAATCACCTATATTAACTTTTCAGAATCCAAACACATTATCATTAAATGCATGAAATATAAATAACAAGAACTTTACTCCATCTGGCCTCTTTTATTCTTTGTCAACATACTCAGTTTTCAATATTTGAGGGAAATGGTTCATTCTAATAGGGAAAAGGACCAATGATTCAAAATTGAAATTGGAAAAGCATCATGTTTTATATTGTTCAGATTTCTATGAATTTCTTCCTTAGTCCTCACTTTATCAAATCAAAAATTACATAACATTACACCATATCTTCCTGATAAGTGATTTATTGTATTTACATTTCTTTTATTAAAAAACCAAGCTAAATAACTACATGGCATATGTTAACATTATATTTCAAAACTTTCTTCTGTTTATTGTATTATATTTTGTGGCTTTATTTCTCAACACTATGTGCGGTATATTTTGAGTCTGAAATCTCAGAAAGTGACAAAAATGGGGAAATATCTGTGCAGCAACACTTGTGCTACATAACAACAAAAAATAGTTATTAAACAGAGAACCCTGTCTTCAGGGGCATGATTCAAAACAACATGGAAGAATTTCATATGCAATTAAGGGTCACAGAGTGGACTTTAAAAGAGACTATTAATAAAGTTCTACTTATTTTACAAAAGCACAGCCTTTGAGAAAACATCACACAAATATGTAAAACTTATTTTAAAATGCACATACTCATTTTACGAATATAGTGATTGCCTGGACACAATGAGAAGATTTAATAACTGATGTTTAGACTGTGTGCTGCATGGGGAAGGGTAGGTGATTAAGACCCTCATCCTCAGCACTGTACATTAATCTCAGGGGCGCGTGGACTGCCTTCCACTCAGTAAAGCCTGACTGTTCACCGCGATCTGTCATCTCTAGGAAATCAAACCAGATTACAGAGGCGATTCACAAAACCAGGAGCAACAACAGGGTCTGTGCACCTTACAAAAGGCGGATTACCCAGTTCACGTGTTATTTTGATAGGTCAGAGATAAAAGCTGATTGTTGGGGAATGACAAGACACTCCAATTTCAAATGATTGCTAGCTAAGTATACCACGACCCTGTTGCTTCATCATTATGAAGAACCGTTCAAACAACGGAAAACTCAGTTTTCAAATGACAGGCGTTCGATAGTGAAATAAGAGAAAATGTCTTTTTTATATATGTCTTTATTGCTTAAATTTTAAGTTCCATCACTTCTGTATGAACAAAATCAAGTTCTGGCTGTTTATGGGAAGCAGTTATTATAAGGCTTAATTGCAGTGGACATTTTCAGAGACATTGTAGAGAGCACAAAACAGAATTTGCCAGAAATAAAACATACACTGATGGTATTGAGTAACTGAGCAGAAAACGCATAGTAGTCAATAGCCATTATGTTATTCTGTTACCAAGTATGTTCTTCATAAAAATGTGTAATTACATAGTTATGAATCCATACATTTGAAATATAGCTTAATAGGCATGTATTGGTCAAATTATATGTATTTCATAAATGTTACATAAAGACCATTCTGTAAAACAACAAAATATGATGTTTTCAGAGTTTATTTCAGAGAATAAAGTTTGGTTTACATAATAACATTTTGAAAACCCCAACTTTTTACACATCCAACTCTACAGTAATTTCTTGCTTCTTTAAAAATTGAAGTTCTTTTTTACCCAACTGATGCCTCCTAGTGTTTCACACAATAAAACACTAATGAGTCATCCATAAATGTAAACATTGCATTTTCATTGCCTACATCTTCTGTGATACATAAAATTAATATTTATGTGTTTAATTTTCTGTGCATTATAAGAAGGTAGGAAATTCTAGTGAATGAGATGTTTCATCTGAGTGGATTTATGGCACACACTTGCAGGTTTTCTTTGACCATAACAATATCTTACCAAGTTTTAATAAGTTTATTACCTTCAGTTCCAGTTTATATATTCACGGTTTATGTTCACTCTTTTTCCAAGTGAAAAACATAGGCAGAATAGTATAGCTCCATTTTGTAGGCCCGGAAATTATATAGTTGCATTCATTCAGAAATGCCTGATGAGCAAATTGCAAAGGCACTAACCATTTAAACACTAAAATATCTCTAAAGAGATATAAAATTTTGCCTACTCTGTGTCTTGACCCTTGCATATGTCTTTGTAAAAGTTCAATAAAGAAAAATAGGGTTTAGAAAAAACAAAGGTAAAGATAAATGCACAGATTTCCACTTTATTATCAAATAACAACAAAATAATACTTGCCTTGAGAGTACATTATTCTACATAATTGATGGAAGACTTTTTAGAACATAACTTCTCATGACCAGCAGATTGTCTTAATGAGATTGAAGTTAGTGGACACCAACTTGGTGTGAGTTTGATGTCATTAGGATGATGAGCATTGACTTTCGAGATTTTTGCACTTCTGTGATTTCAGCTTTCTGACTCTACTTATGAAGATGGATACTTTAGTTTCTCAATGTTTTTTCTTTAAAATACTCATGAAAGGGAGAAAACATTCTTCTAATAGATCTTAAATCTAAAGGATGCACTAAAAACCTGTAACATTTATGGGCCTCTTCCTGAGTTGCCATACAACACACATGTGCACAAAAACATTCACAGATTTCTTCCATTAAGACAAATGTTCAGAGCTTCCAAACTTAGACACTAAGACTAAATGAATGTAGTTCATTGCTATTACCTATATGCATAGGTGTCATTTAGCTATCCTGGTTCAAAACACACCACACTTCAATCGTATTTAACTCTCATGTAAGATTTTCTAATTTGGCTAATAATACAGTGCTGACACAATTCTGCTCGTGTTGGACACATTTCAAAGAATGTAAGGGGGTGTATTCCTTTCGTTCAAGGAAGCAAACATGTAGAAAGGGGTGGACCTTTCCCACAAGAGCCACATTTCTTCCCTTAGAGAATTGAAGCAAATATGCAGTATGTAAGTGAATAAGAGCATGAGAAAAAAATAATTTCTAATGGGCTGCTGCAGTCAGTGAGCAAAGGAAAACTGTCTGGGGTTTTTTTCTAAAAGCAGCTATTGATAACCCTTCTCACACTGAATGCTGTAAAGGTCTATGGAAGTTTTGTAATTTCAATGTTATTTAACGAGAATTAATTTTGCTCAAAACAAAAATTCAATAGTAACTATTTTACAAACATATTGAGGCATAAAGAGAGAAAGGATCCAGAGGCACCCATTCCCTGTCTTTGAAGAATGAGTAGATAGCATCAGTGTTCTTTTTTGTTTGTTGTTTTCATGTATGCAAAGAAAGAAAATTCTATGAAAGGGGTACCATTGTAAAAAATAAGATTATAAAAAAGATTACCCCAAATAGTAGAATTTCACATTCCTTTGTATTATTTTAATGTTAACTGCAGAAAGAAAAGCCGCATTGCTGTTAAGTATAAATATTATGTGATACCTGTTATATAAACCCATGTTTTGGTTTCAGGTGAATATGAGTAGCATTCATTTGTTATTAACCACCATAATGCATTTGTTGTACATTGTCATTGTATTGCCTGAGTTAAAGCTCTATAATTATTTTTAAATTATAGTAGCTTGTACAAATGAAGTTCAAAATACACATGAAGGGAATCTTTTGAGGACATTATAAAGGAAATTGGTGATATTACAAGCGATAAAAACAGTAAACCTATTATAGGCAGATTTCTGCAGGAATCATTACTCTTTAATAATGCAGGCATTATAGAGACTTTATTAATTCTTAATGCTGTAAATTTGAAATGAATGGAGCAATGTTGTTCATCCTGCATGTGGTTGCTATTCATGTAGAATGACAATGCAAATCGTCTAGTAAATTTATTGAAATAAAGTACTTTAAACTTGTTTTTATAGACTGGAGAAACCAATCTCTGAAGCAGTCCTGGTGAGAACCTGCTTTTACCAATAGCATCCTGAGCGTGGTCTGGTTTCCTTCTTGTATCTTCTTGTCATGGATAAGATGTACATGAATTCATATAAATTGTTCTCAGATACTATGGATCTCTAGCATATTGGTTTTAACAAGTGGTGGATATGGTCCTTAGAATGCAAAGTGTTTGTTTTTTTTAAGCAACTACTACCTCTCTCTTTTTTTAATGTCTGTGATTATTTCAGCAAGTTAGGATGTTCAGGAAGCCAATGCATCTTTCCCCAAACCCAGAAGATAGGCAGTTTGGGCTTAGATATGCTTATGCATTTGCAAAATAGAAAATAGATTCACTGATGTAAATAAGAAAGGACAGACAAGGAAATTAGTCTACTACTTAATAGAGTAAACATGACTTTTTTTAACCTTCTAATTAATTGTTGACCATGCATGAGGTGTACAACCCAGGCTTATTATGGGAAGCTGGTATTATTGCTTAATGTAACATGAGGGAATTGGGATTTCTTTAAAGTAATTTTGAAGATGTGATTATTTAGCAGAAATATTCACTGGAGCATTTTATTTTTAGAAATCATGGTCACACAAGGAAGCCTTTATAGGACCGACTACCTAATTGCAGTCAAAATCTCTTGAATGAAAACACACACACACACACACACACACACACACACACACACACACACCACATTTTTAAAGAATATAATGCGCCTGTATTTTTCAGCTTTTTTCCACATTCTTTACATCTGAACAGAACATACGTGTCTAAGCAGATGTTTTAAGTTATAGCCTTCATGTAGGTGAGTCTGTAAATGTCCCATTTAACTTAAATGGCTTTGTGGGAAGGCAGTTTGAGGAGTTTAAAAAGAGAAAAAAAATTTCATATAAATTGTTCAGTTACTATAGTTTCAGCTCTTTCTTTTCAAAAACAGTAATTACACTCAGGCTAAAGAAAGTAAAATATGCTCTTTTAATTCTTCGTAACATCCAGTTTCTAAGGTAGAGCTCTGGTAGTGGAGTTTTATTTCTGAATATTCAGGGCAGGTACTGGCAGCAGAGCTACAGAATGAAACTTGCTGGCTGCAGACCAGATGCATGCACAGTGCCACATCATAAGCTTCCCCTCTTCTGTCTCAGAGTGCGTGCAGCCCCAAGCAATGTCCTCTCCCCTGGCATAGGCTAAGGAGCAGAGGCCCTTCTTCCTGGGCAGTCCCTTTGGTAAAGGAAAAGCATAGTGTTTTCCTTCTTTAAATTGAAAATTCATCCTCTTAAATCACTGAGACATGAACTGCAAAGTGGATTCACTGTTTCCTTTTTCTTCCCATATAGCAGTTTAGAATGCATAAAACAATAGGTGTAAAATAGAAAATGAGGCCTCTCCCCCTCCCTCCTCCTCTCAGCACGTGCAGGCCCAATCAGATGTCTGTACTTTTTTTTTTTTTTTTTTTTGGTGTTTTGCAGAGAAAAATATAATGGTTTCTTTTCAATGAAGGCTGTGCATTATATTCCAGATATGTTAGGTCATTTTGTGATGCAAATTAACATTGAGTGTTTTTTGTACTTATCTCGAGAAATAGCAATAGTCCACTGCAGCATGTGGCACTACAGTAATTTTTATGGATAAACACTCACACTTTTAATGATTGCTAGGTCAAAATACAGAGTGCAAAGGAAAAACATGGGCTTTAGTTTTCAGATTTGGTTTATGCTCTTCGTTTGAAAGGTACAATGTAAGTAGTGTGCTTATTGCCATGCAAAGTAAATCAATTTCCAACTATCTGCATTAATATTCTTTGTATTTGAAAACTGTAGTCTGAAAGCTCATACTTCTCTTTGTAAAATAAAGTAAAAAATCGTTAAAACCAGTCTTTAATTACCAGTTACATTTTCAGTTGTTACCAGTGTGATTTTAAAAAAAAAATCCTATTAAAAATAATTTCTAGCTGCCGCGGCTCCTTTCAATCAATAATAGAAGTCTCATTTGTGTGAAGTGTAGTCAGATGATTGCCAGCACACCTTTATCTAACTAGCCTTCTCTAATAAAAATGTATTAAGAGGGAGCCTTAAGTAGAAAGTGTTACTATATAATAAATATTTATTGAGACTTTATTTTTATACTAATATACAAATAGTGTTTAAATGTAAGTTTAGTCATTAACCCAGTAAACAAATTGTTCATTGCCTATATAAAACTTACCAAGTCAGACCAAGTTAAATGAAATTTAATTTTCTCTTTAAAATATAGATAAGAAAGAACATTTTAATTATGTTTAAATATCAAGCAACTGTTTTTCTGTGGATGCAAATGTTTCCTAATAGCGTCAAGAAAGTAATACCACACAAATCTTAAAATGTAAATGTAATCCTAAGAGTATGATCACAATGGCCTATTCTTGCCATAGGTGTTATGAAAAAGGGCCCTACACCTGGCACAGTTTCAGGGCTCATTAGCCAGGGGGAAAATGTTAAACTTTTCTGCATATATTAATATACATAGGAGTCAGTAATTTTGACATTTATTTTTTACAAAATTAGGCATTCTATTTAAAATTCAGATTCAACCTTTAAAACTGCTTTTACATAGGATATGGTACAAGACTTCTTGGTCTTCTTGGAATTCTCCTGACCAGTAGGATACTTTGAATCATTACCATTCAATAAATATTGTTAGACATATTGTAAAGTTCCAGTTGCTTAATGTGTACTGGATAAAAATTTTTAAATAGGAAATAGATTTTTTTTTGCTATTTAAATATTATAAAACTATACCTGATTAAAACATGAATCTCTTGGAGGTTCCTGGAGTAGGTAATTCTCTGGGCAAGAATTTTAAAATATTTTAACTGTTAACCAATAAATTACCAAGTACTGTACTTTTTTAAGGTTCCTGATTTCCATTCACATTTGAGGAACCTCGTTAAGTATGGGTGGTCTTTAAGGAAAGGTGTTGTGGTCCAGAAAGTAGATCTTTTCACCCTTCTCCGGTAACAGTTAATATGTTAAAAAAGGTATAAATCCAGACCTAATTCCATCAGGATTTTTTCCTTAACTAAATTAAGACGAACAAACCTGGCTATTAAGAAAAAAAGTGTATCCATTTGTTCATTTCTCATATTTATCCAAAGACCACTTAACAGTCTGTATAGGTTATAGGTTAAGGAAATAATTTTGACTACATCTTTCTTTCCTTTCACGGTTGAGTTTTTCTCCTCTTACATAAACCAAAAAGAAATTCCCACGATAACATTAATAGATTTGCGAAGGGCTGGGTAAAATACTCAGTCCCATTGCTTGTTTCCCAACGGCGCTTTGGTTGAAATGAATGGGGAATGTCCCTTCCAGGACTGTTTGATCTTTCTTGACTTGAGTTAGGATGAACGCTATGTGACTTTTTCCCCTTCTCTCGTTTTATAAATTTAAAAATCAAAGAATTCTTGACCTCACCCTTTTTTCTCAATTTTTATTGTTTTTGGATTCTCTTCTGAGTTCCTTTCTTGCTTCAAAATATTTGGTATTATGAGAAAGCAAATGCACTTTTAATTGTTTTGAGATCATTGAATTGTTTCAGGTGTTGACTTATTCTTACACTTGAGAGATTGATGTGGTTCATCACAGCCCAATGCCATGTCATGAAAGAGCTCCAGACACAGATCTTGAAACAGCAGACTATAGGATGGTGTCTTTGTAAGGAATCGCTGACGACTTTAGAGTCAGTGGATGGTACATTTACGGCAAAAATGCATAGCATTATGAAGTCTCAGGAGGGAGTAACAGCTATTGAACTAGTTGAACCGAGTTATGGCTTTCTTGATGTTCTGTGAAAACATCATTTTGGGCCAAAAGTCCAAAGTATGTGTGCATGCTTGGTGTGTGTGTGTGTGTGTGTGTGTGTGTGTGTGTGTGTGTGTCTGTGTGTGTGTGTGTGTGTTTAGTGGGGATAGAAGCGGGAGAGCAGAGAGTGTGAGAGACAAAAAGCATGAGAGGATAAGGATGAATACAAGAGAAAGAGAAAATCAGTTCTTTTGATTTGCAAGCATAAAGAGATGAAGGATATCATTGCCATACCTAATACCATTTCTTAAATGATACATATATGTGCTATTAGACCAAGTGTCCCATAAGCAATAGAGAATAATATTTAAGAATGAAGACCAAACTGAATAACTTCAAAATTCTGCCTCCCATTTACGGATTAGTGGCTTTAGGCAAGTTATTTAACCACCAGAAAGCCTCAGTTTCAGCATCTGTAAAATGGGGATAATAATACCACCTACCTCCTAGAGTTGTAAAGATTAAACATGATGATACATATAAAAGCACAATGTACTAGTAAGTGCTCAGTAATTAGTAAATTATTACCATAGCACCACATTATATTTTGATTATTTTATCTTCCTGCCAATGATTATCACTTAGTGCTTAGTGGGATAATTATTTTGAGATTTTTTAAATAATACCTTAATTCTGTTAAAATTGGGTTACTTTCAGGGTAAGTCTCTAATTCTGATGCCATGGTAGGCCAGTATTAATGATCACTAAGTACAATATAGTTCTTCAAGAATATCAAAACCTATCACAGAATCAGGTGTTATTAAATAAATATTATATTATTTTTAGAACCGTAAATGGAATAAAAGAAACAAAATTATTCCATCTATAAGTTTTAAAAGTCATTTATTGAAACTTCTGAATTTCGGGTAGATAATTGCTGAGTTTTAATAACAATTCAGGTTGGAGGAAGCGTTTGATGTACATAGAATTATTAGGTGGTTTTAATAGTGAACACAGCCTCACCAGGAATTCTAAAGGTTTTTATTTGCTTTAGCATGTATATTAGCCACTTTTGAAGAATGCATTAATATTTCTTTTTTCATAATTTTGGTTGTATGTAATAAGATCAGTAGAATAAATGTATGATGACCAGATGTCATTTACTCATCTTTCTATTCCTTCACAATCACGCTCACAAATAATCGTTTTTTTAATAGATATTTGTTGAATAAATTAATGAATTGTATTTACTAGTAAAGATAAAATAGTTAAAAAATAAGTAAGTGGCACTCCCATGTCATTTTTTAGCTTTCCAGATTTGAGGGATTGTTGGTTTTAATGATAGTTTATCAACTTTGAGATGATGAACAAGTGAACTTATCTTAATTTGGGTATTTTTCTTCATGTGAGAAGAAATCTAACATAGGACAGAAAATGCAGAATTTTACCTGAGGATTACGCAAAGGAACAAATTTAGATAAGATGTGGATGAAAATCGACCTATTTCTGGTCTCAGAGTCTGTTTACCACCTTTTTGTCCAGCTTTTATAGTCACTTAATTCCTCAAAGAAATTCCTATTTTGGATGACAGGTAATGCTGACAAGGCCTGCCCAGTTTAGACCACCTGTGGAGTTGCAACCTCTTGAAATTCTTCTCATGCTCTTAAATAATGGCCCTCTCTTGTGCACCTTGCATTCAGCTTTCAGCCTTGCATACAGCCTGGCTAAAGAGTGCTCAGTGCAAGGAGTGCTTGCAGAGTGGACTTCCCTGTGGTAAAACAGCATGGACGGCTCCCAACACTGCACTCAAGGAAGCCTCTGAAAGCTTTAGTTTAAAAATAATAATAATAATAATAATAATAATAATAATAATAATAATAAACAAATAATGTCTGTGTGGAGATGATGGAGCCCTCTAAGGCACATGAGCTTTGAGAATTAGCCCATCTGCAACCCCCTCCCCCTGCTCAGTAGCCTTTTCCAGGGTTATGATTACTGGAAAATGGCTGTTAATCACCAGATTTTTTTTTTATTTTTCTACTGCAGCTGCTTCAGTCAGAGAAGTAATCTATTAAACAACTTGGTCTCCAGTTTAAAATTTGCATTGTATACTGTATAGAGTAAATTTTCATTGTAATCAGAGAACGTCCTGGTACGATTTATAGAAGCACGTTTGTTTTTATGTATGGACCTCTCCAGTGCTGTTGAGCCAACTGTTTAAACAAGACTGTTGTTGATCAGCATAAAATAAAACAGTGTAGTACTATTGAGCGTGCCCAGTATTGACAATAGTCACATTTGCAGAATATTTGAATTGTAGCATCTCTAGCACATGGCAGTATAATACCCACATAATTCATAACTTAACACAGATATTTAAAATTTGACTGGAACTTCAAAGGGTTTCTGAAGGTTAGCATTCTTGTACCAGACTGTGGTAGAGTAATTTGTCCTCTTTTTTGACATTAATGCTTATTACACTTGCCATAATTTGAAGAAATAATCCAAAACCTGAGTCAATATTTAGTGCGGAAGGAGGACAAAACAGCTCTATTTAACAAAGGACCCTTTTAAAACACATTCTTATATGTAAAATTGACAGGCTACAAGAGGTGGTTGGATGAAGTTCATCATGTTGGAAAGAACGTTTCAATTAAAGTTGAACACTTTCTCTTCCAGGTCTTTTTTTCTTCATTTTTTATTTGCTGTGCCAAGGTATCCATGTGCGTTTTTCCACTGTCATCTGGCTCCTTCCCAGCAGATGCACACAATCTGTTCTGCTGTCACTAACAGGGCTCGGTTTATGAAGAGAATGTGTCAGAACATGCCACTATAGTCACTTTTACAGGTTTTTTTAAAGAGTAACTGAGAATATATGCATCGCCCTAGTTTTATTGTACTCAGCCTTTAAGAGATTTCGAAGAAACTTTTATAACATTCATCGACCAAAAGCTTTCTTCCAAACATATTTTTGACCAAATATTTGCTTTCCATCAAAAAAATTTTAAGGTTCACAAACATCTTTAATGATTAGCAATATTTATTGTATTTAAATTTAAGAGAAGGTTTATATAGTTCTGTCTGAAATCAACCAAATATTTTTATGAAAATATCAGATTTCCAATTTGATTACTTTATGATCAAATAATCTCCTACTAAAATCAAACCTATTTTCCTACTCAAGTCAAAGCTTTATTTTAAAATATTGTGATATACAACTTAGGGTATGGTCATAAATATGTTATTTGAATTCATAGATAATGTGGGTTTCTTAAGTCTTTAACACCATTAAATGAAACTAAAAACAGTTAAACTATCTTATCCTATGGAGAAACTTGATAAACTGTACTCTGATAATAAGGTGACATTTTTCTTTTGTAGCATAATGGGTCAATACTTCTGAACTGATTTTATTTATTAAAGTGTCCCTATTCCTATCAAGTATTCTAAATAAAAATTCAATTTTTGTTGTATTTTTCATAGAAAACAATTTCTCTAATTTTACATAATTTTTTTTAAAATGAGCACTGCAAACCTACATTCATTCCTGAAATAATGAGCATAATAAGTTAGCAGAATTTTAAGTTTTAAGTATGTGTAGGAAGTACATACTGTGTGTATAGGCACATGAAGAGAGAGTGGACACATTAACATTTTGTATACAGATCATGGTCTGTAAGTATCTCCCAGAACTGAAGATTTTAAAATGTACTTAAATGCTAATTTTATTATTTTTAAAATAATCTTTGACATGAAGAGCAACTCAAAGTTCTGGAAAATTACACATTTTTACCAGTTATAATTCATATCAGCTAAAAGTGAAACTATATTAATGAATAATCACATACAAATTAAGCATTAATTATATATATATTTTATAGGATAACTAGTTACTATGTTTCTTCATAAAGATAATTTATGAAATACATTTTAAGGCATAATTTCTGTCATAACATGTATTGTCATCACATAGACAACTCAAGCAATGTACATTAAGAGACCTTTCTGAAACAACTTTGCACATTTTAGCAAGAAAATAATTTACTTGGACTTTATGGGCTCTATTGTCATATCATGTAGATTAACTGCTAAATTATCTTGTCTAGAGTTGTATCAACTGATTGTTATAATAAGTTTTCTTAATTCCTAAAGAAAGAAGAATTCTTTTTCATTGTATTTTAAATATAAAAATGTATACGTCTCATAAATTGATTTTGTAATGCTTTTGATGATGTGAACAGGGCACATATGTTTAAGATGAGTGATAAAAGACTTTTCTGAAATTACTTTGCTTTTTATCTAGTCTATAGGTACTTGAAATTGTTTAGCTTTTGGTAAACCTGAATATTTGCTCTTGGGATAAAAAGGCTACTCTACACCAAGAATCACAAGTGGTGAACTGAGAAAATGTTTGGTTGAATCCCATGGAATGTCAGAGCCTCCTACTCTTCTCCTCAAAGCCTTCAGTGGTGGGGTGGGGATATTTGCCGTCATTTATTACAAGACATAGATTTAGCCTTGCTAACTTACTACTGCGGTATTAGGGGAGTAGTGGGAGAACAACAAGAATCTTTTCTTTTGTTATAATTTGAATATATATAACACCATTTTGAGATAAAACTCCATAGACAGACTTAATTGTACTTACCTTGAATGACTAATCTTCCATATTTTCTATTTATTACTCAAAGTATTAATATAATCCTAAATTTCATTTGGGGAAATAAAAAGCTTACTCCTCTTAGTGAGATTCAACAAACTTAAAGAATATTTGCAAATATGGTTTACCCTGTGAAATATTTTTAGATACCAGATCTTCTAAAAAGACAGGCTCTTTTATTTATAATACTTTATAATGAAATAATTAGATTTTTTTCTAATTTTATTTTTAAAAATTAGGGAAAATTAGCTTTGAAACTTGAAATTTTCCTGGTTCTTTAGAGTATGAATGATGGGGTTAGTTTATCTCAAAAATACTTTTTTGAATTTTGCCAGTTGCTTCAATTTCCAACATGGGTACCACCCTCCTTTGTGGTTGGGAGGTAGTTCTTTCTTTGCATTTGCTTAGTCATAGGTCTTTTTGGAGCAAAGACAGACTATTTTTGTGAAGCTGTCCCCAAAAAAATGTATTATTCATAGCCTACGAAGGCCATCAAAGAGTCTCAGTGCGCGGGTAATGATAGGTTGGACGGCAGTGACCAGAAGGGCTTTCTTTAGGGGATTTAGACAGTCAGATCCTTTTTCCATCTGCATCAACATATGTTGACCAGTTGGTTTTCAGTGCTTGCTGGCTTGGTGGTTCGAAGTAAGACTGATCTTCTATAAATATAACTGATATTTTCAACTATGACTTGGAAATCCCACTTTTACTTTTATCCAGTGTCGCTACTCAAGATATCTCTAAAAATTCTAATATCTTTTTGATATGTGTAAAAACGTGTTATTAATTTGAAAGTATTGATTACAGCTATTTTGATACAATCACAGCTAACACTTTTTGATCTTACTGTGTATTGGGACACTGTTCTAAGAGCTTGCGGCATTACCCGCATTAACTCATTTATTCCTCAAAACCAAATGAGATAGGCATGATCCACATTTTACAGATGAAGAACTAAGGCAAAAAAATGTTAGCATCTTGCCTCAAGTTATCCACTTAGCTAATGGCAAAGCTGGAACCTCGAACATAATCGGTCTCCAGTGTCTGCTTTCTTACCTACTAAGCCAAAAATCTCACATACATTATCTCAGCAATAGACAAGAAAAAGAAAATGACTAACCTCCAGAAATTTAATTTCACGTGGCATCTTGAAGAAAAGTATTCAGTAACACCAGAAGGACATATTTAAAGCTATGTTTGACTATGCTTGTGTGATTTGTTTGTATGGTTTTTAAAGAGAAGTGAACTAATTCTTGCTCTATGATACATTTCTCTATTGTTAACCTGGAGGAAAAAAATATTACATATATAAATAATCTTTAATCAAAATGTGAACATCTAGTTGTATCTCATCTCTGTGTAGTGACCTCTAGTTTGCTTCTCACTTTTTGAGCTGTTTTAATTTTTAACCTTTACTTATAGGAGTCATCGTAATTTATGTAGTTTTAATTTAAGAATGTGAGCTGTATGGCAGACTATATAAATGGATATTAAATGGATTTCGGGAGTTTTCAGTTAATTTAATTAGTTTAGGTGGATTTTCTGGAGAATTTGAATTCAAGCATGCCTTTTAACTTTATCTTTGTAGTTGAAAAAGAAAATAAACAACAAAACCTTTAAACCAGAGATAGATGTGAAATAAATACTGAAAAGTTAGAACAGCTTGCATTATATTTGAAAACTAGGGGATGTTATATCAAGTTTATTCATCAAATGGATGGCTGTTGGTTTTTAATTGAATATTTCTGTGTTTAGTAAAAGGACTTTTAAGAAAGGAAAAGGATCACTTTTAGAATTTTTACTATGAGAAATAATATGAACTTTCTTGTTCATAGTATAGTTTTCTTGTTCTTTCATAAAAGAATTACCATGCCCTTGACTAGAAGTAAGGGCAGAGAGGCTGGTCAGAGATCAAACAAAACTCACATATTTATGAATTTCCAAATGTATACGCTTTGGACTTCAAAATTAATAGCTAGCATATCTTTAAAGTCATGAATTCCTTGCCAAATTTCCACAGTGAATTTTAGTAACTACATTTGGTTCCGCTTTATTTTGCTGTTGAAGAGAAGCAAATGCTTATATGGATTACCGTGCAAATACTAAAATAACCTGTGTTCTCTGCATTTAAAAATGTTTTTTTATTCGAAATGTGACTTTAAGATTTGGGAATTAGATGTGTAATTTGGAATTAATTGGTTACAGTGATAAATGGCCTCCATGTCACATTGTGGTGCCCATTGCGAGGGGAGTTTAGTTTGTTTTATGCAATATTAAGTGCCACTGGTACTGCTCAGTGTTCATTTCTCTCTTTCTAATAAAGCTAGTTATGTCTACTTCCTAATGTGATTTTGACTATGGTTATATGAATTCCCTCTTTGGAACCTTCCAACTGTAAAGCACACTCTTAAGATTCCATAAAACACCAGATTTATATTTAGTATCCATTTGAGTTCTAAATATACAGGAAACAAGTATTCACTATAATGGCCTGGATTACCCAAACATTGAGGAGGAAGTCGTAGCTGTGGACTAATTCTATAAAGGATTATTACATGGCGTTATTAGTATTATTTCCAGAAGAAGAGTGTGATGTAGCTACTATTGCATTTTGAAAGCCTTTTCAGAAATTTTGATTTTTCCAAGGACTAAAATCAACTAACAGTTTTCACAAACAGAATCCATTCAAAAACCAATCTTGGGTATGTATTAAGTGACAGGGTCACAGGTATAAAACATTCCTTCTAGTTAGTTTACAGCAGTGGTTTCAATCCTGTCTATAGGAGGAGCTTTTAAAAAATATCGATGTCCAGGTCCCACCTCCAGATTTGAATTCAAATGGACTGCCATCCAGGCATTGCTGCTTCTCAAAGCTGCCTGGTGATTTTCGTGTGAATCCTGGGTGACAACACATTCTGAACGTTAAAGAAACAAATACTGTAAACTCTGCCCATAGAAATATTTAGTGCTGTTCCCCAAAACTTCCCCTTTGGACATTCACTACAAATATGTTAATCAGTCAGTGCATTCACTAAGTATTTAATAGGAGGTGGAAATATATTGATCAGTCAGTCCATTCACTCAGTGTTGAACAGGGGGTGGCTTGCTAGATGTTAGGGATACAAACGTGAAAGATGGAGCCTCTGAGGGGTTCCGCCTGATGAGGGTGATGAACATGGCAGGTGTGGTTTTGAATGTAATGTGAATAAAGTTACACTGCAGGTATGTCGTCGGTAAATGGAATGTTCAACTTCTTGGGAGATGACTGGTCAGGCCTGTCTTCAGTAGGAGAAAGGACACCTAAGATGAGTCGTAAATGAGGAGTTAAATCCTGGCAGTGTTCTGGAAAGGGAAATGTTTTTATATGAACTCCCATGTTCTCAACTTTGCCTCTGCATTTGGAGAAGCTGCCCCGGCCTTGCCCAGGACTTTAGGTTCTGCTGAAATTGGGGGCAGCTAATGAAGTTATGAGGATGGTAGCAAAAGTAGGAAGCATCTACTAGTAGTTAATCCCCTTTCCATTCTCTGGTAACACAAAAACCTCACCATTACAGACGGACCTCGAGGTGACCTCCAGTATTTGCTCCTCCTCACCCCCACTCCCACCCTACTTCCTAGACACAGCTGAAAGGAAGGACCGCCTGGTCCATGCCCTCCCCTGCAATTCACTGTTTTGACAAGTTATGAATGAGGAGAAGAGCATCAACACAGAGATACCACCACAAGAATATTTCATACAGTGGACACTATTATCTCTTAGAAAATTTAATTTAAAAAAAACTTAAAGTAGTATATTTTCTTTTTTGTTATTTTAAAAAAGCAAAAGTACATAAGTAAATGCACTTTAGGGATATCATACCCTTTGGAAAAAAAATCTTGTGTACTTTAAGAATGAGGTGTGCTTTTATAAGGGAATAAATCTATAAGACATAACAAGCCATGGCCTTATAAAACATATAGAATTGAAGAAATTGGACTTGTTCTTTCTATGTTGCCAAACATACATACAACACACGCATGCACATACACACACACACGCGCACGCTTCTGTGTGTATATCAGAGAATAGAAAAGGCAAGCCATGACCAGAAAATAAGCAGTAAGTTACAAAGTTACAAAGAAATATATTGCATTATTCCATAGGAAACCTTACTGTAAAATGAGCCACATCTAGTTTTATGGGGGTGGTGAGGTGGGGTTAGATGGTCGCTTAGTTACATAATGGAATAAAATTCCAAGTCTGTAAAGCAACTTTTCATTCCAGCTACTAGACCACATTATCTCCACAAACCAAATGACTCTTCATTAAATAAGCCCAGTTTCATCTTGGGAAGAAGGAAGGTGAACTGGACTGCGCTGCTTGATTCTATATCATTTCCCAGTGACTGGAGTAGAGAATTAAATTAGTTATGAAAGACTGAAAACTTTGTTTTAATGGATTGCCTTTTTGGAAGTCATAAAATATACTGAATTTGATCTCAAGTAAGTTATACATTAGCACCCCACATGCAATTAGAAAATTATCACCTTGAGTAAATTAAGTATACAGCATTGAATTCACTTACAGTATTATTAGAGATTTACAAGTCAGTAAATATCATAAGGTGAGATTTATACTTTTAATGCAACTGTAAACCCTCCATACAGTCAATATAAAATGAGTGATTCTCAAGTCCTTGGAAGCCCCCTGCGCTGGTTTTGCAGGAAAGGGGCATATTTATTACGACCATTTTATCTCTGAAAAGCAGAGCTTTCTATGATTGCAACTTATAAATTTATTGAGTGTCAGCGAGGTTATCCAGATGAGTTTTTCTCTCACATCATGCAATAGCTGAGAAGCTCTTCCATGGCCGTCAGCTCATAAATGGATAGACTGATAACTTTCAAGAGCGTACTACATCCAAGTAAGGTAATGCTATAACATACCTGTAAGTAAGGTGTATACCTGTGTATTTCTGAGAGAGTTTCATACCCTGGATTTCAACATTTGGCTTCACATTTGAATTCTTGGAGAGCTTTTAGACATAACAATGCTGGCCAATGGGCTTCAGTGAGTCTGATCTCATTGGTCTGGGATTGGTTTACATATCATTAATTTTTAAAAGTATTCCAAGTGATTCAAATGTGCAGCCAGGGTGAAGAACCCCTGTCAGCATTCACAATCTTTAGAACTTTGAATCATATTTGAACATGGAGGTGAAGTAAATAAGGGACATTAGCGTTACTTCCTTTCTAACTATAAAATTGAGGAGAAAATAAATGGAATTCTTAAGTTATAGCAGGGAAATGATCTCTTCCATAGAATCTTCTTTTCCCTGGTTTATGAGACCAGCTGTATCATTCCAGTTTCTAAATTATTGGCATTTCTAAAGATGAAGTAACAGGGGAAGTGATGAACTTTATAAATAGACTGCCTGAAATATTTGGCATGAGGGGTCAAGATGTAGGCGAAGCTCGAAAAAGACTTTAGTTTGTGTATTAGCCAGAGGCCAACAGTTGTTAAAGTCTCTAAATGTCCTTAAAAAAGTAAAGAGTAAGAATCCCTTTAAGAACATGATTTTTTTTTCTCCAATGTGTAGTCAGTAAAACCCAGAGGGGAAAAAATGTACCTTTCGAGCCAAAATTAGGTCATGCCAACCACAGCAAATTGGAAGCTCTACTTAAAATGTAGTCTTGCAGGATTGCTGTGGATCATCCTAATGTCACTCACGTGGTGGGCTGACGCTTCCCGATCATGGCTGTGGGCTCTGCTGGCTGAGTCTGATCGCCCCAGTCAGGCTGCAGTTGCCACACCAACATGATCTAAGCTTGTGTCTGAAAGGTATGTTCTGGAATATAGCATTTTTTAAGGCAAAAAAATTTTGCAGTTTCTTTAAAAAAAACACCAACAAAGCAAAACACTGTTCATTTTGCTTTATGATTCTAGAAAGGGGAGATGTTAAAGGAACCAAGGACTAGACAAATCCACAAGAGTGGCCAGCAGGCGTGCCATCCGGCCGATTGGGAGGACATTGCCAAAGAATTAACCTTACCATTAAAAAAAGAAAGAAACCTACAAAGTAATCGTTTCATTCATTTATTCACCTGCTCACACTAGAAGTAGCAGGATTGTTCTTTTTCCAGCCCTGAGGGATGTGGAAGAAAAATAGAAGGCAATTCATTCATTTCATTGGCACTTATCAGTATTAGAAAGTTGTTTCTGTAAAATGCAATATATTTCCATTATGTAAAAGAAACTGCTGCTTTTTTCCTACCTCCAGAACCTACCATTTCATTGGTGTTTCTATTCATTATTTGAATGTGGAACTGGCCATTAAAATGTAACAAATTTCCATTACATAAAGGAAACTTATACTCTTTCTTACTTGCAAAAAGTATTTAATAAAATGATAAGGCCTGAAGGCTTTAAACACTATTTTGGAATGCACTAGAGAACTTTATCAAGTTGTGTAAGGAAAGTATTAATGTTTATTATAGTATGCAATGTGTTTGTTCTGTTCTCAAAGAAAAAAAAAATCCTAAAGTATACTTTTTGTTGGACACTATGGAATTCAGTCTTACCAAAAAAATTTATCAAATTTTTGGATTTGTTCCAAATGAGCACATATATTTTCAGCTGGTGACTTTTTAGCCATTAGTGTTACATCTTTGTCATAATTGCAA
Organism: Myotis daubentonii; assembly: GCF_963259705.1. NCBI lineage: Eukaryota > Metazoa > Chordata > Mammalia > Chiroptera > Vespertilionidae > Myotis > Myotis daubentonii. The sequence continues at coordinate 67,263,681 of NC_081843.1, forward strand.
AAAGAAGTTTTTATCCTCCACAACAACTTTCCAACATGGACAGTTAATTGTATTGTCTAGTTTCCAAGTCATTGGCATCTCTTAGGATGAGGTAGCACTGGATATTTAGTATTCTCTCAGCTATGAACCAAACTGGTATATTCTGTAGGGCTGTGAAAAAAAAGGAATGCTTTTTTTCTATTATAGAATACTTCATTCTTTAATTACTTAACAGGAACATTTTTGTGCTCGACAACATTCTTTTTTATTTTTCTTGCATGCTGGTTCTACACTCTTTGATAACACAGGCAATAAAAGGCCTAATGCGGTCCTGAATGAGCATTACGGAAATCCTTCACAGAGAAGACACTTGAGCTGGACGTTAAAGAAAGCGTTTGAATATGCCATGTCTTATTGCCACATGTCCTGCCTTTTGAGAAGACTTTAGCACACCACTGTGTACCCAGTAACACAGTCACATCCCCAACACAAATGATTTGTGTCCCCAAAATCTGCTTTAAAATTGGAAAACCCAGGATTTACTTTACATGGAAACAGTTTTTCACATGGTTAGCTACTCACATTGTGCCCACAACAACCCATTGTACAGTTACAATAAAATTTTTAAAAAATAGTAGGAAGCCATGCGGGTGTCGTAACACAAATAACTGGATTGGATTGTTCAAAGTTTCCTTAACCAGTAATGCTTGGCCAAAGCATTCTTTGACATGGCAGGTGGAATTTTTGTGGAAATAATGAAAACAGTTTCTAAGTTTCAAAATGTAGTCTCCCACAGACAGACCTTAGGATCGTATGCAGAGTTCCTTCACAGTGCAGATATTTTTCCACCACCTTCCTGGGAGAACTTTCAACATAATGTTTAGATGTATATTGGAGTTTGAAGGTTAGTGCTTAAAGATTGCAAGTATTCTGAGTTTATAATTTCTTTTTAAAATAACTATTTTCTGTTTCTTCCTACAAATATATCATAAGCATCACTCTAAGTATTCATTAGTCATTGTTAGCTACCGTGTAGAACATCTGAGGAAGCGTTTTCCCCAAGGGATGACTGAAGAAGAACTAAAGACGAGGACAGAGGGGATTAACAAGGCCGTGTGCATGGTGAGGGTGCCTCAGAAGGATCTGACTAAGCTAGCACTGGGATTCGGGCAGTTGGGCTCCGAACTTCAGACCTTTATTGACTGTACTGTGCTGCTTTCCATGGCCCCTAATAACCTCTTCCGGGCCACCCTCCTCCAGAATGTCCGAGGCCAGCTTTGAGTTTTGTTGCCCAGGTGTCCAAAATCTAGTCTCTTCCTGGCATATAGTTAATAGTTATTTGTTAAATAAATGAGCAAATTAATGCTGCCACTTCCTTCTTTCTGAATTATAATCTTTGTGGAGTCTTGTTCATTGCAGGATTCCCTGATGTGACTGGGAAAGTGCCTGGAACATACTGTAGGTGGATAATATGCATAAGTGGACTTGAATTGAGAAAGAAAAAAAATGGGTAGGACTTGAGTTAGAATCTCTTCTAAGCCCTGGATGTGAGGTGATTTGCATATGTACAGAAATAGAGATATATGCATTGAGTTTATTTGAAGTAAACATTCACAAGATAGATTTTATTATCAAGAAATGCCTAAACATATTAAAATGAGTTAGTAAGAAGAGTACTTTATTGAATGGCTTTATGAGTCTAAAAACATTAATTCATGTATTTAACGCGAAGAGTTGGTAGTGGTGCTTTTTTAACTTTGTTGTTTTAAAACGACTCCTTTAAGATTTTTCTTTGTACCGCCTAGACTTGGACCATAATTGATGCACACATTCAACTACTTTACAAGACATGTGAAGGAAAAGAACGAAAGTTCATGCAACATGAAGTCCATTATTTAACTCACTGGTTTTGTTTTGTTTGTTTTTAATTATTCTACTACTGATTTATCAACTCAACTAGTTGAGTTTTAGAAAAAGAACCTGTAAATAGTTGAGAAAATATCCAAAATTATTAAAATGAAATGTATCATCTTATTGTGATATGTAGTACTGTCCTTAACACTTTGATATGTTTTCTAAAAAGTGAAGTAACTTGTTTTAAGGATAAAAATATTTTTCAGATTATTTAAGAAAATAAAGTTAAATACGGGATATATTTTCATGCTTCTCAAGGTATGCTAATAGCATTTATCAAGACTCATTCAAATCCCAAAATTAATTATGGCAATTAAAAAATAAAATATAAATATGAGAAAGAATTCCAAAGCTCCTTTACAGATTCGTGTCTGTTCTTCAGGCTTCTACAGTAAAGGAAGCACTGGGGCTGACACCCTTGCAGGGCGCTTTTGACTCTCTGCTTGCTCATCCCCCTTCCTGCACGTAGAGCCGCTTGATAGAGTAACACACACAAACTGTTCTAGAATGGGTCAGTATATTCACATACTTACTAAAATTAGAATGTGTTCTCAGAAGCACTAAACTAAAACCCTACAGACTCAACTGAAGACAGTCATGATTCATTGCAGTTCTTTTTTCTTATCACAATAGGAATATCATCAACTTTTGTGCCTTTAGTAACCATGGTTCTCAAGGATTTAATGAAATGATAAGGGTACAATAGCATTGTAAAGTGGAAATACTGTACAAATGTAAGTTATTCTAAACTCAGTTTAAATTGCAAACTCCTTGAGCTTGGGGACTGGACCATATTCAAGTATCTTTGTTTTCTCCCTCATTTAAATTAATGTTTTACACATAATAGATGTTCCATAAATGTTTGTTGAATTGAACTGAATGAAGCAAGTGACTGAAGGGTAATAATTGTGCCTAATTCAAATGACAAAGACCTAGAAAAAACATTTAAATAAGTACTTCCACCATAGGGTCTTTCCTTTTAGAGTTATCATTTCCCATAGCTGACTTTCAGAAGACTTTATGTGTACCTATTTTATGTTTATTAATTTCTACCTTGGACTAAAATTAATATTTAAAGTGTCTTTCTCAATTTGGTAAAAATTAATTTCTTTGGATGGCAGATACTAAGTTTTACTCATCTTTGTATTCAGGATATACTGTCTGATGAATTTATAATGTCTCAATTAACAAATTACTCTTTGAACCAGATCTGCTATAATACCTGATTGGCTGAACAATGTTGATCATAACCAAAAATTCTTCCTGTTGAAAGACACATTTATGAATCATTAAAAGACAGTGTATCTAATTGGCCCTGGTTGGAATTCAAGTTTTATTCAATTGATTTATATAAGTTGGAATTTTATTGTTTTGTGATAACCATCTAACTAGGTTGATTTCTTATTCATGTAAATATATGAAGAACCAAGTACATTAGAAAGGGTTTATATCTTTTGTAAATCTATAAGTTAGACATCTAACAAAAGCTAACTCAAGCCTTTTATCTATTCCACTTCTAGTTAGCATTAGTGTATAGGGAAAACAAAATGATAGTCAAATCATAGGACTTACTCTTCAGTAACAATCTTCATGGTATGTCTGTAGTAATAATATTGTTATCTAAATATTACAATAATTTTTAGCATAGATTTTATTTATTCAGGCCATTTCTAATTGCCTATGCCATTTAAGTATAGTGATTTATTGCAGTTTTCAATTTATTGAATGTCTGGGCATTATGTAACTAATGGAACATTTCTTAGTCAGCTGTGTACAATCCAGTCCAGAAGACCTCATCATCCATTAGGTGGTCATCTTAGCTAGAGCTGCATTTTAACACTACATTCTTAAGAGCAGCATCGGTATCACTTTAGTTACCATTGGGAAATATAATACTTATGACAAAAATCCATGTTCAAAAATTTTGCTTTGTTATATGGTACACTCATTTCAAATGATGGTTAATACAACCAAAAACCAGTGCTTAAATAAATTGAACATTGCCTTGAATGTTCTTTTACAGGAATTTATTTTAGAAAATGATTCTGAATACCTTTTTTCATTATGTTTCATGCATTTTCTTCATCTCAACTTTCATCTCTACTACTGGTATGTTTAAATATGTTTTTCCTTATATTTATTAATAGAAATAGCTTTAAATTAACTTTTTAAATTATTTAGAACAGATTTAAAATACATAGTAAATGGGTGTGATTTTTAAATATAAATTTGATTATTTTTAATGAATTTGAACACATTTTAACATACAGTTCTAAAAATTTTAATCTTGTTTTCATATCTAAGAAGATACTAATCACTTTTTGTTTGTCATTATAGTACTAAGGGATTTAGAAAATTGTGTGAAAATTATTTCTATATACAACCACTTTTGGTCATTTAAATTATCATTTGTCCTTATGGGAACATTGCAACCTAAAATACAAATACAGTTTGATAGTTTATTTAACAGATGATCCCTGACTTAGGATAGTTCAACTTACAATTTTTTGGCTTAACAGTGGTGTGAAAGTGATACACATTCAGTAGAAACTATATTTAGAATTTTGAATTTTGATCTTTTCGTGGCCTAGTGACAAGCTCAGCTCTTTCATTATGCTGAGCAGGGGTAGCCATCCACAGCTCCCAGTTAAACATGTGATCATGAAGGTAAACAACAGATACTCTATAGTGTATTCATTGTGTTAGATGCTTTTGCCCAACAATAGGCTAATGTAAGTGTTCTAAGCATGTTCAAGGTAGGCTAAGCTATGATGTTCAGTAGGTTATGTCCTGAGCACATATTAAATGCATTTTGACCTTAACATATTTTCAATTTACAATGGGTTGATCAGGATGTAACTCCATGATAAGTCAAGAAGCATCTGTAATATGACATCTAAAGCACTTATGGATTGAATTTGCTTGTATTGATTGCATTATAAAGCTTCAAGCAATAATTATCCCAGTACATTTTAGTTCAATTAGAATGCTTTAGTGTTGTTTATGAGATTCTGAAAAGATTTTAAGATTTCAAGTACCTAGGATAAATATTATTGTCTATTCGCATGATTATAAATGCATAAATTATTTTAATTTAAAAACATAAAGATAGAGAAGAGTACATTAGTAAATACTGAATGTTTACACCTTAAGAAAGCTAGCTGGTCAACCAGAATGTTAAATTATTAACATTGGTGGCTTATAGAGTTAGCATATAGAAGCTAAAAGTTAGTAGAAAAATTATCCAAAGCTGAGTAAATCCACTAAATCTATATCCGATACTTTTAAGACAGGTTGATTGATTGAAATGTGTGTTTCCTAGGAGACAAAGCAAAACCTTGGCATTATTCTAATAATGAAATACAGCCAAGTTCATTAAAAATATCTATTCTTCACTTAAAATTTAATTATCCTATCTAATAAAAGAGTGATATGCAAATTGACCATCACTTCAACACACAAGATGGCCACCCCCATGTGGACACAAGATGGCTGCCACAGTTAGGGGGGACCAGGCCTCCAGGGGAGGGCAGTTGGAGGCAACCAGGCCAGCAGGGGAGGGCAGTTAGGGGAAACCAGGCCAGCAGGGGAGAGCAGTTAGGAGCAATGGGGCCGGCAGGGGAGGGCAGTTAGGGGCAACCGGGCTGGCAAGGGAGGGAAGTTAGGGATGACCGGGCCAGCAGGGGAGGGCAGTTGGGGGCAACCAGGCCTGCAGGGGAGAGCAGTTAGGGGTGATCAGGCTGGCAGGGGAGCAGTAAGGCGTCGATCAGGCTGGCAGGGGAGTGGTTAGGGGGTGATCAGGCTGGCAGGCAGAAGCAATTAGGGGCAGTCAGGCAGGTAGGCAGGTGAGCGGTTGGGAGCCATCAGTCCTGGATTGTGAGAGGGATGTCCTATATTGGAGAGGGTGGTGCAGACTGGGCTGAGGGACACACACACACACACACACCCGTGCATGAATTTCGTGCACTGGGCCTCTATTATACTATACGTTCTTAGTGATATGTAAGTCACACATACACACATATATATGTAAGTTCATATATATATTTCTAATTCTGGGCATTATGTGGCCCTGAAGAGCAATGGGCTTCTATATTTGCTCCAACTATAAATTTCTCCATTCTCTCATCTATTTTGGCAATTGTTATTCATATGTTGTGTTCTTAAAGCAATCAAAGTAGCCATCATTTTTTATTAAAATGTTGGATTCATTTTAGCCTGATCTGAAGGGCAGAGTCACATTGTGTAGGTTCCAATCCCAGAGCCACCATTTATCTTGGTCAAGAGAAGTCCTCTTTGCCTCATTTTCTCATATGTAAAATGGACATAATAATGAAACAATAAGGTTATGAGGATTAAATTAGCTAATATATATATAAAGTAAAGAGAACATGACACAAAACAATATATTTGAATCTGATTTTTGTAATTTAAATAACAGTTGTTTGTATTCAACTTCCAGTTGGAGAAACTCATTTGTAATGCATTTGTGATCCAAGTCATTACCAAAAATGGTGTAACTATAAATGAGATAAAATAGAAGTAGTGGTTTTATGTGAAAGCTATAGATTGGTGTCTGATCTAGTCTCCTAATTATGCATTTAATAAGCCTATTAAAATTCTACCTAGAGGTCCTGGAATTATTATCTCTCTTTTTTTAATGTCATTGTTTTATAGATGAGTTACTAAATGAAAAAAAAAGAGAAAAGTGCTAATAGAGGAAGTTGGCATAGAGAATTGTCACAGTACTCAGCTCTTTTTATCTTTTTCTATATATAGTTTTAAAATATTGTTCAGGTCAGCTGATATGTAAGCAGTGGAATGCTTTTTCATATCATCTTTCTTTCCCAATCATTTAAATAATGTTTTTGATGAATTAGTGTATATAAGGGAAACAAAGAAATCATCACCAAGTTCTAGTATCAAATTGAGAATCGAAATTGCTAATTCCCCAGATATTTTTAATATATTGCTAATCTCAAGACCAGGACTAAATTGGTATTCTAGGACTAAAGTGGTAAATTTTTAATAGAGATATCTCTTATGGGCAAATCTTATTATAACATACTAGAATATCATTTATTCTTTGAGGGTGTGATTTATTCTACTTAAATATAAGCCCTGTAAAGGAGATGTGTTAATCTATTTTTACTCTACATACATAAATATGTCTGCTACACTCTAGTCAGTAAATGTATATTCAGAAGCCAATATGCCTAGACTATCACTTTTCTCCTGTAAATGATCAATAATATTGATAAATGGCAATTAAAAATCTGCACTAGAGCTTAACTATTGAATACTAAATCATTTTATCACTAACTCTGTGTTCCAATGACATTTTCTAGATTAAAAAAAAAATGTTGTTTCTACATTTAAAAAACTATTTTGTGCTTTTGCAGCAATGTAAGCAAATGTGCACTTGAAAGAAAATTCACAATGCAGCCACAAATAATTCCCTGTAAGATTCAAAGTGCCATTTTCAAAACCAGTTCAATTTTCAGAATAGAATATTTAAAACCTCTTCTCTGCCAGACTTTACATTCCACATGTTTGGTACAATTAAAATAGAAGAGTGGTGGGTTGGAACTCTTCCATCCATATTTTGGAAAAACATATTCACTCACCTCAATTTGTCAGTGTGCATTTAGAGGTAGGTCATTATGCAGTAGAAAAGGAAGAAGAAGGCAGCTCTAACTCATGTGACTGACATCTACGGAACATGGCCATTAATACAATTTGGCAGTGACCTTGGCAGCATTGCAGGTAATCTCCTTGCAGGGATAAACTATTTGAATATTTCTACCATGTTAAGCACAAAGAGAATTCTCTTTGGAACTTTACCACTTAATTTTCTTTTATCCTAACAAAAATAGTTTTAAATCATCCCTTAATGATTTTCTGTTTCCTTTTGCTCTCTCAAATGACAGTCCACTCCCACACATTGTTGCTGTCATTTTTCTGTCATTATGGGAGACTGCTATATATTTGGTAGCACATTCATAAAGGGTTGAAGTCAATTTTATTTTTACCCTAGGCATAAATTTGTGGTCAAATTTCATCATTCTACTCATAACAAAAGTTCTAAAAAGCAGAAAGCATATATAGAGAGATGTGGGTTGAAAACTCGGATGCTGAAGAAAAATTTTTATTGTGCTTTATAAACCTTCAGTTTCATAATTACTATTACTATTTAGGTTTCATAAGATAAAACATGGATTTTTATCACAACTTAGATTTCGCAGTAAAAGATTCAGGTGCATCATTGCTTGTTTTCTACTTCAGCCGAGTTGGTCACATAAGAGAGCTGAAGTGCATAGAAAATTCAGGTAAATGAACAGAAAAGATCATGACAAGTAGTAAAGTCTTATAAAAACATTCTACTGCCATTGTATCTCATATTTAGTAATAATATGTACTGAAATGCTTGTAATAAAGACATTGCACATAATGGAGGTTGGGCTTAGTAAAAAGTCTTTTAAGAGTTCAAACTTTCTTAGAGTTGCTTTTACATCATCTTTCAATACAGGAAATGAACAATGACTATAAAGGAAGAGCATTTTCCCCATAATATGGATCCATTTTTTTAAAAAACTATTTCTTCCTGAATTGTTTCTGGGATCTTTTACAATTTGAACCAGCTGTTAACAACAGCATTTATACGTACCATTGACATTGGAGGATATGACAATTGTGGTTCAGTGTTCATTATTGTAATACACATTCTAGTTTAAACTTTATAAGCAGCCCAAATTAGTTAATTTCTGGAATTAAAGCAAATTCACTGTTCATTGGTCATTAACATTTTTGCAAATCACATGTATGTATGTGTATGTAGAGTATTAGAAAGCTGCTTCCAATTAATGGGTCATTATAAGTGCCTGAGGTGAATTATTTTCACACATAAAACCCTTAAGAAATATGTGATAAGAAGGACATAGAAATTTATTAGGTAAGGCATGTTCAGTAAATTAGAGCATACTGCATTTCTCATCAGTTCACCTGTAAATGTAACCGTTAGCAACATCAATTTTTAATTCATTGTCAAGCTGATCTACATAATAAAAATTCCTTATGTTTATAATACTAAGCTTACTCCAAATGGAAAGAGGTATCTTATCCCTAGCTATAAATTATAGGTAGATGGTTGATGTAGCTTACAACATTACTTAAAGTCGTAGCCATAGGGAAAAGAGTTGTCCTTGAGATAATTGTAAATAGAAGTACATTAAGAAATAAAATTTAAATCAGAGGTGAAAGTTACTAAGCATTTTTGGTGTATTATATGTAAGCTATAAATAGCAACATATTTTAAGCCAATTTTCAAAGGATGTAGTGGAAAAGCCAAACAACATGAAGCATCCTTTTCTAATGAGAATAAAACTTTCAGGTTTATTTTTACATAGACGCTCAGATCATAGATGTATTGAATTTGATATATTTCACTACCAGCTGACTTAGGACTTTGACACAAATTTAAAAACTAGATGATGAAAATGAACACATTTCCTTGGAGTTTTGTCAGGCCTCCTAACACATGCAGCAGTATAGTAGAGAAATAAGAGTTTGAAATATGGAGTCAAGTTCCCTTATCTCAAAACCTAGTTTTGCTGCTTATCTGCAGTGTAAAGTAGGGCATGTTCTGTTTTTTTTTCTGTGTCTTGATTTTTTTTATGAACAGAAATATAATATGAAGTATAATCGTGATAGCACAAATTTATCCAGGTATAAGATCCAATTGAAATAATATTTCTGGGACATGTTCATTTAATGTTACCACTATCACTAGAATTTTTGAATAAAGACTAGAAGGTGGCTATCAGTAATAACATTTTTAAAGGAAATGAAGCATGATCCAGGGAACCCCAATTAGTAACTGTCTTATATACAAACTTAAACATACCCAAAGAAAAATCACATTATACAATTATACAGTGATGTAGCATCATTAAAAACTGATCCAATGAAAATACTTAAACCCTTACTGTGGAGTGTGATGGAGAAGAAGGTATAATACCAACCGTTCAAGGCTTAGGATTTTGTGCTATAAGATGTCCTCATTCATAAATTAGGAAAATATCTTCTAAACCACACTGATTAGAATGGTAGCTGAAGGAATAGTGAAATGAATAATTTATTCATTAAATTTCAAAATGCCAAGGAGTCTTGTGTAAAGAGAGTGTGGGATGTCTGGGCCTTGAAAGATAGCATCAGAACTCAGCATGACCTTGGTAACCTGGAGAAGTGGTCAGCAATCGTGAAACCAAGGAGGAACAAATGCTTTAAATACAAAGCAGAAGAGTGGCCAGAAACAAATCTGACAAGGGGAAAATGCAAAATTGAAACAAATGAGAGCGTAAACATTTGTAAAATTTATGCAATGTGTAGATAATTCAAAAATATACTTGCTAGAAGTAGACCAAGGAGGCTTTTTTAAATATTATGTGTATATTTTGAGACTCCAGTGCTAATGGCAGATATGACTTAAAGAGCCACAAAGATGGGGAAAAAATAGAAAGAAAGGCAAGTAAAAGATAACAAAAATAGGTATCATTCAATACACAGTCTTCAAGTGTATGAAATAAGGCCATGCTCACCAAATGTTGTTCTCTGCACAAGGCTAGAACAAGAGGACTGGACATAAAGTATTCCATGAGGGATTAGCTATAAGTAAGAATTTCCTGAGAGTGAGAGTTGTGAAATATCAAAATAGGTTACTGAGGAAGGTTATGTTGCGCCTTTTCCGGAAGGCCTTAAAAATAGGAGGGGTGGAATCTTTGTGAAATAATTTGTGTATGGCATTATCTGAAGGAGGGGAAATGATCTGACCTTGGATGCCTCTGCCAGTGTGACTATCGGGTATTTCTACTCTCACCGTGGCTGAAGGAAAATATAGCGATGTATTTAAAAAAAATTGTTTTGCTCTTTTTTAACATGGCAAAATTTAGATAAATGTTAAAATGTATGTTATTGTTGAGAGTATTACAGATGTCCCCCATTTTCCCCCTTTACTCCCCTCTATCCTAGATAAATTTTTTTCTTTTTTTTTTCTTCTTTTTTCTTTTTTTGGTTAATCCTCACCCAAGGATATTTTTCCATTAATTTTTTTGGGGGTGGGGGGGCGGGGGGGAGAGTGGAAGAGAGAGGGAAAGACAGAGAGAAACATTGATGTGAGGGAAACACATCGACTGGTTGGCTCCTGCACAAGCCCTGACCAGGGTCTGGTCGGGGGAGGAGCCTGCAACCGAGATATGTGCCCTTGACCGGAATCGAACCCCGGACCCTTTGGTCCGCATGCCGACGCTCTATCCACTGAGCCAAACCAGCTAGGGCTAGCCTAGATAAATTTTTAATGGATCTCATAAAGATCCAGCTTAAGGCAAGTGAAATTTCTAAGCTCATCCTAAAATTTTCCATAATAAGTTTAGGGAGACATTTATTAAATATTCATCTTAATCAGTTTTCCAAAAAACCTTAATAGTGACTATGCTACAGTCATTGTTTTCTAGTTCATAAAATATAAAAGAACATTTTAATATAATTTTGAATTTTAGAATTTCAGGAATGTGGCTAAATAATGACTAGGTGTTTCGACTGTGTATTAGTTGATGGTAATGCCCACTTTTCTAGCATCTAAAAGTAATGTTAGCCTCTACACTCCTCAGAACTCTAATTATCAGGTCCACGGACAGGCAAGAGTGACACTGATATAAAAATGGTTCCCGGAGTTTCTTCACTGAAAGGCAGTATTGCCAACAGGTACTTTCTTACTGAATTAAAAATTTTAGAGATTTCCTGTTGGTCAAAAATCCTCCTAACGTGCATAGACTACAGAAGCAGCCATTTTGAGCTTTCACTTTGTACAGTGAGCTGCCCAGCATCTCAAATTGAATTCAGGCTTGGATATAATGTGCCATTGTTGATTATTGAATTGTTGGGTGGCTCCAACCCACGGTGTGCTCATCAACTGGCACAATAACATATCTAAATACACAAATGAGTATATATATACCTACATCTGTACCACAGTGTTCTGCCTGTGGATGTAGGAGAAAAGTCTGACATATGCTTAAAATATATCACCTATTCCTCACACTCTGTAGTTTCTGCTAGAGTGAGGCTGCACCATACATTGTGAAAGAACCGGTGTGAACGTCTTTAATACACCAAACTGTGATTTTTCTTCAACAATTATAAATACGTATATTGCCAATTATGTCAACTGTTTTTATATAATTAATTAGTACATTTTATTAGGTGTGTGTCGTATAAAGCTGATAGCCATAAAATTACTTCTAAAATAATATATTTAAAGAGCTTGAATTGCACAATTTACCCAGAGGTCTCAAACACAAAGAATTCTAAAGAAGTAGGTAAATGTATTAAATTCTAAAGTGGAAATTCCACTGCATATAGAAGAATATTGTAGTGGACCATAATTTGAGGAGATGAAGGAGAAGGAAGAGAAAGAGCATAAAGAGAAGGAAGAGCAAGAGGAGGAATAGAAAGGGGTTGGGGAGGTGATGACCAGGGTAATACCAGGGTTGAGGAGGTCTGGGTTAGAAACCCACCCAGGGCACTTGGAAGGAGAGCCAGAAGACTGCCTCGAGCCTGGAAATAAGATAGCTGTAAATGCTGTGTAATCTCATCTTCATCAGAAATGAAGTTGACTCTCCTGACTCATCCTCAGGAAGACACCTGTCTTGATGGTATTTTTTCCCCAGGGTTGTAATGTAGATGCGTTGATTCGCACATATTCACCTGGTTTTCCTTATGCACAACCACATTTCTTTGCAGAAGTCTGGAGGGCAGACTGCCGGTGGTGATCAGACAATAAATTCTGATATTCTTATGACTAATCTCTAACTCATGTTTCATTGTATTCTCCTAGTAGCACAGAGAAGTAAACTCGTTTTGCCATCAAGAATAAGAGAATATTAGATGAATTAAAGAACACCAACTTTAAAAGTACTTCTTAGATCCCTCTAACTCCCTCTGAACATTACATTTTCTGCATAGAATTTTAACATGAAAGTCCTCTTTTGAATATTACCTTGAAGCATAGAGAAGCAGCAGAATATATGGTTCAAATACAAGTCTGGGACTGGACTTATAGGAGTTAAAATTATAGCTCTAACATGAGCTGTGTGACCCTGAGCATGTGACTTAACCTCTCTGTCCTTTTCTGTAAAATGGAAATGGTAATAGTGCCTTCCTCATAAGCTGTTATTGAGGATTAGAGTTAATATATGTAAAGCTTTTAATGCTACAGTATTTTATAATCTGTAGCTATTATTCATTAAAATTCTAAATATGATTAGTAGCCCAAAGTTAACCTTGGTCTTAACTGCTTATATTGCTTGAAGCTGGAGTGAAACAACTCTTCAATGCAAAAAAATATTGTTTTTCTAGGACTGCATCCTGGAGAAGCATTTTGATCTCATTTTGTCTCACACCTTTATTGACTTTATACCACTTAGGAACTTGAAAAGGCCCTTTAGAAACTGAACCAAACCCCCTTTAAAAGTCTGAGGAAAATGAGACTCAAAGGAGTTGACCGGCACAACGACATGCAGCCCGCGGGTGGCAGAACCCAACCAAGAGCCTGATTCCGAAGAGCTTCCTTCCCACTGCACTCCACCACTCCTGGGTGCCTTGGGCTTTGGAAACATATTGCACCAGATGCTAAATATTTTATTAATATTTTTACTTCAAAAGAGCAGCAATTTTCTGCACCTGATACCATGTGTGTGTCTCTTTGTAAAGCTAAAAGAATACTTTTTCATTGTTTGATCAATTATTCAACAATACGATTATGTTTTCCCGGAGCCAGGCGTTGAGCTTGTGTTGGTTCGGCCACTTCAACAGTGCAGTGTAGTCTTCAGAGGGAAGAAGCTGGTTCCTGTCTTAAAGCTAGCATTCCCCAAAGGATATTCCAGATAAATTTGGAAATACTCCAGATTCTGGAAACCAGCATATTGAAGAGTATGAAAAGTCCTGTAGCAAAGAAACCCATTTTCCTAATTTTATTTTTTTTTTTAATTTCCCGCCTCGCACCATTTATTTATTTATTTATTTATTTATTTATTTATTTATTTATTTATTTATTTGAGGCATAGCTTGTTAGCATCCTTAGGAACGAGTGATCTTTGGCATCCACTTCCCTATTTCTCAAGAGAGTCACGAGCTTGCTTCTACCGATGGGTGCTTTCTTTTTAGATAGTAGGTTTCAGAGAATCAGGATAGAAAACTGCCCATTTCAGCATTTTCTGGTCTATACTAGCACGGTCTTTTTTCCAGGGGAAGGAAGTACTGTCATACTTTCCATGTAGTGGAATCTGCGAGGATGACTTGGGCTGTCCTTGAAAGTAGCCTGGAGCAGAATGTGTAGACATGCCGAGATAAGGAGGCTTCCTCCAGGCCTTCAGTCCAGGCACCACTGCAGCTTGCAGGCTTGCGCTGCCCTGCCTGGATCGAATGGAGGAAACCTTCTGTTCATCTGAAAACACCTCTATTCCTAGCTCTTTGACAGTTTCACTTTCCATATCCCCTCAGTTCTAAACATGTGGAGAAAGAGATAAAGAAAGGTGATGAAATGAAAAAAAAAGGAGTGTGGAATGCTACAAATAGAAGAAACCTGTATTTCCGTGCCTGCTCTGTGTGCAATTATGACTAGGGTTTGGCAGGGGAAAGGACGCGTCTTCCATAGGTCATTTTACAGGATAGGGAGGGAGGGAAGTGAGTTTGCAATGTTATATATCGGTTAGTATTGAGAACAAAACCAAACACTATGTTGGTGTTTTTTTTAATTTTTTAAAACATTTTTTATTGATTTTAGAGAGGAAGGGAGAGGGGGAGAGAGATAGAAACTTCAATGATGAGAATCATTGATCAGCTGCCTCCTGCATGCCCCCTACTGGGGATTGAGCCCGCAACCCAGGCATGTGCCCTTGGCCGAATGGAACCTGGGACCCTTCAGTCCGCAGGCCGAGGCTCTATCCACTGAGCAAAACCGGCTAGGGCACTATGTTGGTTTTTATTAGAATTAATATCTGTATCATGATTCATTTTGGAAAGGAGAGAAGATAGTTTTGATTTTTTTTTTATATATTTCAAATGTATGGTTCTTTTTTAAGGGCATTTTGGTCAATTGCAAATGAAAATAGATTTGTAAATTTAGGTTTTGTAAACTATACAGATTACTTTAAAACTGATGAATTATGTTCACCAAATACGAAATAAAAAGAAAACAATGGAATAAATGGTCAAATTTATACCACTCCCCCCCCCCAAAAAAAAATGGCAGGGAAGGGAGAATTGAAAATGTGTACCTATTATATCTTAAGTTATATTGCATAGGAAATTTTGACCCTTCCCCTTACTTAAAATACTAGTTTTTAATTGGACATTTCTATTTTACATTTAAAATTAACGTGTCTATTGTCCTGTACTCTAATTTCCTACATAAATAATCATAATTCTTAAATTTTGTATTTTTTTTCTTAAAAATGCCTTAATTTAAAAAATACTAGATGATTCAATTTGTCTGTTCATTCTGAGTTGGAAATTAATCTGTTTGGCTTGAGGCTATATAGCTTACTCTCATTAGATGGGTATGTCCAAAGATATGTGAATATTTCCCATATAGTGAGACACTGGGATTTTCAAATATCGCTGAGATCTTAATCAAAACTGTGCTGATTGCTTGGGAGTTGAGCCCTATGAGAGAGGAAATAAATCAACCTAATCCAATGACTCAGTTGCATTAATAATATTGTAAAATTGTTTATTTCTAAGAGATAAAAGGAATGATTACTTATTTCAACTAGTGGGCATGGCTTTTATGAAATAGTCCACATTTTCAGGGAAGACACACCTTTGGATTGAATTAATATCAATTTAGAAACCTTTTGCATTATTATATACTCATTATATTATACTCAGTGCTTTAAAGTATTTGTAACTTTTATAAAATTATATAATATTGAAGTAAAGGAAACAAGTCATCACAGTAAATTTATGAAATTGAATTGTGTCCAACTGAATTTTTACAGTTGAATGTGGCTCTGTTTTTTATTTGAGCTTCACAACCCCATCACAGAATATATGTTTTATTATTCCCATTCTATAGATGAGGAAACTGAGGTTTAGGAAATTGTGAATTAGCCAAGTTTGTACCACCAGTGACTGAGTGCTGGAGTAGTTATCCTGCTAATACTGTCTGGCTCCATCCATGGTTTAGATCTCTCCTCACATGTCATCTTCTCAAATAACCCCCCTTGACACCACTGTCCACCTCCGCCCTTGCCTGTTCAGTTACTCCCTAGCCTATTCTACTGTGGTATTAGCTTTACAGCAGTCCTCTAAAATCATCCTGTTGGTGCGCTTGTCTGTTGCCTCTTTAAAACGTGTTTCGTGCAGACCAGGACCTCTGATTTGTTCACAGTGTTGTCCCTGGCACCTACTATCAGGGAGTGACACCTTTATGTCTCTGTGACTAATGATCAAGCTTTTCCCTTGTTAGCTGTGATGTTAAGCTTCGTGATTTCAGCTCATGGTCTCCAGTGAAGTCAACTTAGACAGGATTTGCTTGCCTACATGGTTCAAGACGAAGCTTACATTTAAAACCTGTGATGCAAATACACCAACCACATATAGTTACATGTCGCTCGTTGGTTCCAGAGCTGGGGCAGGTAGCCTGCATTGTGTCCTGTTAGAGGATCTGCACCGCATACATGCACCGTAATCTCCTTTCTGACATTTAACTCTCAACCTCGGCACCAACGCTGACAAAAGTTCTCAAGTATTAAAACCATGTGTTACACAACCCTGGCGTGTTTTACTGTGACCGGGGCAGTCGTGTGGAATCCTCTTGTCCTGGAGTTATGCACAGATAAAGGGAGGATATCGTTTTGAGAGGAATGCTACAACTACAAAGTGCATCCTGAAGGCCATTTAGCTCACAATGAAGGTCTGTGTTTTAAAATAGCACTCTAACAAAGCAACTACAGAGTTTGGCAAGGGCTTCAACTATTTATAGAACCTAGTAAGACATAGTAAATAGTGCCACACTACCCGGTTCTCCTTTGCCATAACCCCAAACTTATGAGAAGCGCTGTAATTATATTTTTCTACTTAAAAAAAAATCATAGTAGCCATTATCAGTTTAACCATACGGAAGCTCAGACTGAGATTTCTTTTTTAAATGCATAGTTTTGATTTCCAACAGCTGCACTAGGTCTTTAATCATATATTATCTTTATGAAGCCTTTTTCTAACATATGTTAATTGGCTGTTTTCTGTGACAAATTATGAGCTCTTACTTTGATGAGGTTCAATTGCAATCATGTTGGAGTCGAGTATGTAGAGTTTCCACCCCTGCTGGTTCCTCAAACCACTACAAACATCCGCACGTCACTGCAGTGCTGAGTAATGGCAGGATTTGGGCTGGCTGATTTCACTACAGATTTTTTTTTTCCACAGGATATTTTCAGCTTCTTTGTACTAAATCTGTTGCAGGGTTTGCCCTTTTTAGCAGAAGCATGCTCTAAAATTAACATCAAATCTTATTGGAGATTACAATAATACAGTGAGAAATATTTCATCATACAACATCCCAGCGTCTGTTTTGCTTTACTAAAATTTTAGTCCATTTATTATACATTTTTAAAAGTCAGTTAGTTGTGAAGTTGGTAAGTATTTTCTAAGTCATGAGCCTTTTGTAATAACTATTTTGAATTTTCCTCTTTTGAGGAGAACAATTACTTACTGAGATGATCGTGTATATGTTTAGTTCTCATAACGAAAATGCAAATACTGTATTTTCTAGGTGTCCCAAATATCATCAGCATGCTAAAGATTCCATTGTATTTTTTTTCTTTGCAATTACATCTGTTGGTCAAATAATAAGAATTACATGTTCCATCCAGGTTATTATCCTATAGGATGCATAGCATCCATTCGAGCTCTCTATCTTCATGTCAGTTTTTAATGTAGGATTAAGATGAACAGATATGTTCTGATCCGTCTGCTCTAAGAACTGTGATAGATAGCCTGCATCAGATACCAGCAGATGATCAGTGATAGCTATAATTAGAATAGATATTAAAAATGCAGTGCGTTTGTTTTGATTCACAGGGAAGTAGTCGGGGTAATTGATTAAGGCCTTCACACAGCAGTCACATTGGGATTTGTTTAGCTATGTTTCTGCCTGGACCAAGGTGAAGGACTCCATGAACTGTGGTTCTCCAAAGCTAGAGCTGGGGGTCCAGTCTCCACACAGGTGTGGGAGTTTAAAATAAGACGTGCCGGATGTGAATAGGAGCCACTCCTCCTCGTGAGGCGGTTTTTAATCAGCCATTTCCCAGGAGTAGCACACAATCAATGAGCTCTAAGTCCTGAGGCTACCTTCGCTCAGAGGAAGGCCTGGGAACATCATTACAGAACTTGCGATGGAGCATGTGTGAAAAAATTAGAGCAGAAATGTAGGGGAAGAAAGGTTAACGTCAGAAGTCTTAACTTTGGTGCTGCTCTTTCGGAGGGTCATAAAGAGATCATTTCAAATATTTAAAAAGGGATGTTACACTGAATTAAATGCCGATACGATATAAAAAAAATCATCGGAAATAAGTCAGATAAAAGTTGTTATTGATTTATGTAGCCAGAACTATTTGAACATGTTTGTTATTTTGGGTCCGTTTCAGCACCAGTAAATAAACAGGAAGTTGTGTGTGTGTGTGTTTTGTGAATAAGCACCACAGCCAGAGAGCAGGGCTTCAGGCGTCCTGCGTGGTACTTCAGTGTGACTGTCCAGTCACTCGTGCGCTGTGTCCCGAGTTAGTGTGCACAAGGAAATGTAGTTCCACTTGATAAGACGCATACGTAATTGGCTTTAAGAAAATAAACCAAGGTAAAGAATGATGTGTAAATGAAACTGAGAACATGGCACTTGGCTGTATGGAAGCCCATCAGCCATATGGCTTAATTGGGGCCAGTTGGGATCATTTAATGATTGCTGTCAGAAGATCAGATTTAATTCTCCTTATAAGAAGACCACAGTGGGATAGAGTTAAACAAATTGCCGTCAGAGGTTTCAGATGAACAAAGCCTTAATTAGGTTGATTAGGATGCTATAAAAGAGAGGAAGAGAAATAGAAAAATTGATGAATCACTGGGTTTCATGTTGAACCATATATAATAGCAATATCTGTATTTTGTGAGGTAGGATTATGGCATTTTGAATATTATATATATTAGCATGGAAGGTTCTTATGTAAACTTTCTAAATTTCTGAAGTTTAACTAGAGACAAAAATAAGTGACATTCCATGTAAATAGCAGATGATTTTTCAAGCATATTATCCATAAGGTATAACAAAATATTGGCAGGGGAATTGTGTTTCTTCTCGTTTCAGGTCATCTTTAAATGTTAAATAAATCGGGGAGACAAATAACAGGCAAATTATTTTCAAGTACATAAGTTTTCAATCATTTAACATAATATTTTAATACATTATAAAACAAAGCCTTTACTTAGGCTGTCCTTTTAACCATATCACAAACGCAATCATGATTATTTACTGGTGATTAATCATGTGATTATTTACCAGGACTACTCAGGTGTCTTAAACTGTATTCTTATTGTTTTATGTACACATTATGAAAAACTAAAATGTGTTTCTTTTTCCATTTGCTGTACTTTTGCAGGAAAATGCTCTCTCTGCACACACCCACACACGCCCACACAAATGTATCAGTAAGGCTGAAAGGGGTGTCCAATACATTCAGAGCTTAGAGAGAATAAATTCGCACAGTACCTCCATTTTGATAATGAAATATGATATATTGAAGAAAGATTAAGAAAATAATGAGCATAAGATTTTTTCTGACAAGATCAAGAGATGCCTGGGAATTCAGATTTTTGTCATAATAAGATGAACATGTATAATAGCAACGTCGCCCACTGAAAGCCTGGCTTGCTTTGAAGGCTGGCAATTTCGTGTCACTGATATTGGTGCTGCACAGTGCGCCGCTTGCTTTGTTCAATAGCAGCAACAAAAAATCCAGCTGCATGTGCTCATTGGGCAGCCACAGCTGGGGCGCAGAACGCGTTTTGGGATGCTAACCAGTAGCTCTTGCTTTGTGATGAGGACAGTGTTGAATTCACCTTTGTGGGAAGCCCTGCCACATCACTACGTGGCCTTTGAAAGAAAAATTAGGAAATCAAAAACATGCTAAAACCCTGAATTAATTACTTAAGATGATGTGGAAAACTAAAAACTGTGGTGTGGTTGAATAGCACGGGGCTCTTGACATATTTGAAACCATTTGGAGTTTATTTTGGCTTGGAAAATGGAGATGCTATTTAAGCTGCAGTGTGGGGGAAAAAATCCAAGACAAAATATACCGTGGATAACCGTGGCAGGGCCTCCCTCCTGTTTATTAAATTGTATACAATGCAATGCAGTTGTGTAAAGGTATGTGTCTCCTACCTTCTAGAGCTGTGTAAATAAAATGATTCATGTCAGTGTTAATGGCAGGTTAGGCCCGCTTATTAAATTAATTGCAGGGGTTTTCAAAACGAGTTCCTTTTTAGCCTTATTATATTTCTGACATACATTTCATCTCCTTTTGTCCTTGGGGAAAGATATTAAAGTAGGACTAGAAGCATTAATGTGGAGTTTTCAGCAGCCATGGTCATTGGGAAAATTGATATATTTCCCTAGTTATTTCTACTTTTGCAGCCTGAAGCTCTTCCATGACTGATACTGAAGAGAAACTTCTTAATTTTTGTAACCCTGTAAATTTCGTCCTCATATAGTGATTATTGTTAATGGGTAAATGAAGCATTGCCTGTTAGCAGATTTTCATCGTTAGCTCTGCAAAGTGAGGTCTTCCTGGTGTACGGAAGGGTCACTTGGCAGCCTTACTGGGCGATGGGACTGAATTTATATTTCAAAATGGAAGCAGTCTTACAATAGTAGGCTGGGGACCCAGCCTGCTCCGTACCCAGCACTCACCTATAGCACCAGTGCAGGGAACATCACCATCCTGCAAACGAAGAACTGCACTCCCACCTTTCTGTAGGATATAGAAACAGGGGTTCCCAGGGATTAGTAGTCACTCAGCTTTTAAGTTCAAACCCTGAGCTTCCTGATTTCAAAATTCATTCAGCTTCCACTTCTCCATTTAAATTATTCTTATTCAATATATGAGATGCTATATAAACATGACAGAGGATTAAGTATCAGGTTATCAGTTATCAGTCTGCTTCTGTATAAGCAAAAATATGAAAATGTTCTTAGTAGAAGTCATTAAAAATAGTGACTACAGCCCTGGCTGGTTAGCTCAGTTCGTTGGAGCATGGTCCCTTACATTAAAGGTTGCAGGTTTGATTCCTGGTCAGGACACATACCTGGGTGCAATCCTTGTTTAGGGCGTGGGGGTCGGGGGAAGGGTGAGCTGTGATCGATGTTTTTCACATCACTGTTTCTCTCTCTAAAATTGATTTTTTAAAAACATATCCTTGGGTGAGAATTAAAAAAAAATAGTGACTGCAGAAAATACCCGAGAGATTAAAATCTTAAATTAATTTATTAATCAACTAATAGTATAATCCTACTGTCTGCCTGGCACTGGGGTAGTGACTGGGAATACAAAAGTGAGACAAGGCGTACCTGGCCACAGATGTTGAGGAAGAGATGCAATTTCAATTGTGACAAGTGCTTCAAAGGAGGACATAGTGCTGTGAGTCCTTTTAAGGGAAGTTGATGTGATCGGGAGAGCACAGAGTACTTTCTGAGGAGGTGAGACAGAAAGGCAGAGAAAAGTTGTGGAGGTACAAAGGGATCGGAGGAGCATCCCAGCAGAGGGAATTGTATATGCAAAGGCCCTGTGGTAGGAAGTACTTGGCAGGCGGTAGGAAGGAGCATGGCAGGAAAGATTATCAACATTATTTATTATTTGCATATGTGATATTACACTGAAACTTGAAGATGACTCAGAATTCATCATATTGGCTCTAAAATGGGATAGAGAAAATAGCTATTTGGCACAATGGTATTTATCCAGCAGATAAATGGCTGTTCTTTTATTACCCATTAGAGGATGAGTCTTGGCTATGTGTCTTTAAAATGAACTCATCTAGGGTAATACAACATTCTGTAGGATACCTGGTAAGCTTAGACAGATATGGAGTGACTTTCAAGACCAAGGAAATATTACCCAACTCATAAGACATCACACAGTCGAGGAGCAATAAGAACAATAATAATTATATCTTTTAAAGTTCAGAATACCTCTTAAGGAAAAAAAGAGTAAAAGTTCTACTTGTTCCTTTTAACCACAATATAATTAGATGTCTCATATGTCTTTCAAACATATCATAAAGTAGGAAGTTAAATGTATCTAGTTGCACCAAAATGAGCCACATTTTCCACTTCAAGTAATAATGAATCATTTAATTGTTTAAATCAGTCATACCAGACTTGCAGCAACTGGGATTTATAATCCTTTTTGTCCCTTAATAAGTTTCCAGCCTGTGTTTACTTAACAGTATAATTTCTTTTGTGATACAGTGTGTTTGGGTCTCAGCCTTGAGTTTTTACAAAACATTATATGAAGATGCTATTTGGTGTCAGTAAAAATGTGAGTGAATGAAAAAGTTTTTTTGCCAATACAAGTAAAAGAAAACCAGAATTATTTTTCTGCAAATTGACATCACATGTTTTAACATTTTATCATTATTCATAGACTGTTTTTATTTAAGTGCCTGCATTGTGCTTATTATAGCAAAATACACGCTTTGCAAAGATAAGTTTAGCAGGAGAGAATTAATTTCTTCCCACATCTTTTAATGTGGCATGGCAGTTTCACTCTAAGATCAAAACACATAACTGAAGGTTATGTTTAATTTCTAAATCAAAGTGTTGTGGGAAGATGATTGAAATCTGAAGATGACTCAGATCACTTGATATGTGGTTTTCTTCCTACAGAAACCTTATGGTAGACTGCCATTTCCAGGTTAGAAAGAAACTAACAGCGATGCGATTAAAATAAATAGTTTCACTATATACTGAAAGTTTGTTAGTTACTTTGGTTCATAGTCTGAATTTTTTTAAAAGAACTTCGAGGGCTTTAATATCATAGGAATCTATTCTACCCACCCAGCCTATGTCCTCTTTTTAACCATGGGGACAAAGAAGTAATCACTTTATTTTACCAACATTGATTTTGGGGGGCAATTTTTGTGATTTTTATATTTTACCAAAAATATGACATATCTACATGTATTCCTATGATGGCTTTTTCACTGCATACAATTCTTCATTTGCCACAAAGAATAAATTAAAATTATGTGGCCACATTAACTCTGATTTTTCTCAGGCATGATAAATAGTAATCGAGATATAGCTTCTCCACCAAAAGTGAACTTGTTGGTTTTCTCATCTCTCTTTCTTAAAGCGGTCAGGCAGAAATACTGACTTAGAGCTAAAATTGATTTTTTGCAGGTATTTTAAAAATAGAAATTAAAAATGTCCCCGTGTCTGGATTTCACTCATTGTCCCTTATCTGAACCTCTCCAAGGCCTCTGTGTGGGGTGTGCAGCACAGCACACTCAGACAGTTCTTCTCAGAGAAGGAAGTGAAGAGTTTTGGTTCCCATTTTACACTTCTGGAACAGTTTAGGGAAGGAAGCACCTTTACACCTTTTATTGTTCGTGGTTGCTGACATCATATCCTTCCCTGACCAGTCTGTGCGTGTTTCCTGCCATTCTGTCAAGACTCTTCTGTGTTACTGGGAGGGATTTGTAGGAGGCTGGGAGGGAGGGAGGGAGGGAGAGAGGCAGTAAGAAAAGAGGGAGGGAGAGAAGAGGGGGAAGGGAGGCGGGATGTGTGTACCACTCAAGGGAACTTGTTTATAAGTGAGAGAGCCAGTGGGAGAAGGATCTTTAGCATCTGTCCACAAGAAATTCTTCTCTACTTGAGTCTCACACCACTTTGCCTTCATGTGTCTGCTTATGCCAAACTCAAAGTGAACAGAAGCCTTCCATGCTGAAGTTCCCCTTTTTAGCAAGCAGCCTGATTTTATTTTTCTCATATTTAGGGTGGCCAACAGAAAAACAATGCAGAAGACTGGAACTCTATAGAGTGTAACTGTGGTAGAGAATTTCTTTTTCTTTCTATTTTTTTTTTAATTACTGATTGTTTCTATGGGACTCTGTCATTTTCCAAGAATGCTTCTTTCATGTGGAAAGAAGTAGCGGCAAGCCTGCTGGAATTATTTTAAGCTTATGGTTGATTGTACATAATGAAAGTTTTCAGCATAACTTGAAATTCTACTACGTGTAGTTTAGCTATTATATCCTTTTCTTCATATGCATACAAAACAGTTTTACAGATTAGTAAAGTTATATAATCTCTTTTGCATCCTCTCTAGGCTTCCTACAAATGAATACTTGAAACCAACCTTACAATATAATTTTTGCATAAAAATTAGGTTAGAGAAATTGTTATGCTAAGAAAACAGCTACTGAGTTGTTGTTGACCTTCCTAACTCTCTGAATTTTTACTGACAGCCTTGAAATGTCGTGACTCACAATCCAGTGTTCTAAGCCATGTGTCCCATGACACATTTCTTCAGGAAAACAGTCACATCATCACCACCTAGTATTCTGCATATATACTTAATGTAAAATTTGCATTGTAGAAATGTTCAAAAGGCACACTTGAAGAAATATTTATTTTTATGGAAAAAAAGAAAATATTTTAATTTTATTGAAATTTATACTTGCTTCTCTATACATTACCTTGCATATTTCAAATAGAAAAATATATTCAGTGGCATTTTTATCAACTTATATGTATGTACATATATATGTGTATATATATATATTTGACATATACATATAAATGTTTTCTGTTTTGAGAATTCAAAAAAAAAAATCCTTGCTTTGCTCTTTTTAAAAAGTGTCTCTCATTACAAAGTTGTGAAACAACCGGGTGGTGATAGGGAGGAACTCTTCTAAGTTTGGTTCATCAGGAACTCTCTCTGTCTCTCTGAGGAGGCTTTTTTCTCCAGGGATGTTTCTCTACTTGTCTGGTTATGTGTATTTTGAAATCGGGATCTGTAGAAGTTCTAGTCTTGTCCGCCTTGTCACCACACTCTAATCTGTTCACCCTGACCTTCCACCTTAAAGTGAATAAGCGCTTAGGCAGGCATAGTCCTGTAAGCCACTAGTGCCACGGGCCTTAGCTAAATGAAAGAAAGGAAATTGTCCCATTTGCATTTGCTGTGGATTCATGGGTTGGCTTTTCTGTAATAGAGGAAGCCTGTTTGTGTCTGTGGGGTCTTGCACATGCATGGGAAATGCCATTCTAACGTGCTGCTTGCTTCTAAGGTAAGACCATAGGAAACACAGGAAAGTTGCCCAGTTGAGTGATATTTAAGACCATTTCTAAAAATAGATAAATGGACAATGGTAACAGTGAATATATGATGCAATTGTGCTTTGTGAATTTTTTTGTATCTTAATGTGATTTAATATCTTAGAATAGCCAATTTTTTCATGTATGTTTGTCAAATGTATGTTATTTACTAGTATATAACTCTTGAAAACTTTTGAACTACTTCCAACATTTAAAATTACCGCTAGAGTAATAACTAGTTTTTGATGAGCACTGTGTGGTCATGATGTTACTCAATACATGTATTCTCAGAGGCAGGAGTGAGCTGCAGTTTAATAGAAAGGCATTGGGCAAAAGAGAATGGATGGTCTTAGTATTTAAGCAGCAGCTAATCCACCAGAACTAATTATATCATAATAGCTTCTTCAATTAGATCATCAGAAAACTTAAAATTAAAAAAAATTACTCAAGGTGATAAAGAATTTAGAAATTAAGTTAAAAAATCAAAAGAGAGCTGATGATCAGAACAAGTATATAACAGCTTTCCTGTTCCAATAACTTTGAATTGGAGCCAATTAATCTATTAAATAGCCAGGACTTTGGATTAACATTACATAATAAATGTGGGAATGTACCAGGTTGGTCGTCAGACACCAACTAAAATAAACAGGGAAATACTGAGCAATGTGTAAAGTAGCTGCGTTCTTTGACATGAGATGGGATGGAAGAATTGAAGCTGTTGTTTACAAATGAAGAAGCCATTGTGGAATGCTTTCTTGTTAACTTCCACATTTCACGGCAATTCACTTTCATTACATTTAAACATTTTCAGACGTACTTTAAAACAAAGTAAAATATATACTTTTAATACTCTGGATTTTCTGGGTTTACCTTATAGTACTGATGTTCATTTCATTAATATTAATTCGTCATCTAAAGATATCCAGTACATAATAGCAAGTTTCTGTAATTTTGTGTCTTACTCCCCAAGAGATATGACATGTCTTTTTAAAATATTTAAATTTAAAGAACTGATGGCTTATTATAAAAAGTGTAGTTATAAATGAAATAATACTCTGATTCTTTTCTTTTTATGAATGATTATCTTTTTGGATTCTTGTACTGAAGATGTAGCTTAAGGGCTTTCAAAAGGACAAGATCTCACTGCTGAGAGCTGCTGGTTATGTAAAATTAAATATCCCGTATGCTTTTTACAGTGTTCTCATAGCGGTGACTTTTTAAAAGTAAGATGAAAGGATTTAGATTTGAATTAGTTGACATTTACATATATCAAATAGCACTTTCATAATCGTCCATCCTATTTGCATAACGAGGGACATTATCACCTCTGCTGTCAAAACACGAGATTGTTTTCCCTTCAGAAATGAATTAGCTGCCTGCTTAGCATACATAGGTACATAAAGGTTCATTAACTCTCTGATTTAGGTAATTTTTCACAACAGAAGAGTGCAAATAGTCACCTAATTTTATTTTAAAAATATTAAGAAATTCTGTAAAAGATACATTTCAACTGTCGGCCTTTAAAGCATAGTTTTCATCATTTAAATGACTTGTTAAATTACTTATGAGATTATTTTCATTATAAAAACAAACGGATCCTACTTTATGTGCTCCTGCATGTGACATACCATGAACTTTTAATATGCACTTATTTTCATTCATTTGATTGGCTTCCTGCCATGTAGTTGTTGCTTTTTAATAATTAGAATGTGAGAGTTCTTCTGAAACTGACTTGCTGTTAAAGGGGTACTGAGTTTGTGTTGTTCTTCAGCAGGAACGAATGCAGGAATTTGGGAACTGAGCAGTGCAAGTGCTGAAGAAGGAGGTTTGTTTGGAGGAAACAGGAAAGAGAAAGAAAAGGAAGGAAAAAATACATAATTTCAGGGACGAGAGAGAGAAGAAAAACGGGGACTATGGGGAGAAAAAAGATTCAGATCACGAGGATTATGGATGAACGTAACAGACAGGTGAGTGGGGAAAACTTTTTTGTGTCATTACTTAACATGGACTATTTATTACATTTCCCCCAGATATGTTAAGGGTCCTGAGAACATTTTGAGCTTAAGAGAAGTGTCAGTAAATTAAACATGGCCAGTTTAAGTGCTAATAGTCTCTCATATATGTAGGGTGTCCCCCTAAAAGTATATACACACTTTGAATAATTATAAAGGCAGTGTTTATTAAAATACATTTTCAAAGTTGAGCTATCAGCTGTTTACCTGTGTATACATTTTGGGGACACCATATATATGTAAAGAGAAAAATATCACATCTTTTAGAAATGCAGTTTACATATTCATGATCATTCACTTTTTACTTCAACCTGAATTCTAAGTGCAAGCTGTACTTGTGTAATATAAATAGCTTAATAATCAAGAGTTAATAAGCATGACATTGCTACAGTGCACGCATCATTGAACGAAGATATTCTTCTATTCATGTGCACAAGGCCTTTTGTGGTCATCTATTTAAAACGTTTGTATAATAAGCTAAATATCCTGAAGAAAATCGCTTTCATTCTATTCACAGGCTTTGAAATACATACAAAATATTTAACATGACCTGACAACAACAACAAAGAAAATACCCACATAAAATATTAATTTCAAACATATAGGCAAGAAGTATTAATTCGTACCATTTTCTTTAAACCCTGACTTTTGTACACAATAGAGGCAGATGATGCTATAATTTTTTTCTAGAACTCCTGTGATATCTGTGTGATGCAATTGATCTTTTCTAAAGACATTGATTATACATCCAAATGCTCCATTCAGCAGAGTTGTATATCATGAATATCTGTCATTTGACTCTATTTTCCTTCATAATTGGAGAGAGTGGATTTAGCTAGGCCATGTAAGGAGAGGTGGGCGGTTTGTATGTATTCTGATGTTAAATATCAAATAATGATTCCTGGGGGAAACTACAATACGTCAGATCACAGCCATTGCTGTGGATAATGGGACTATAAAGCAGGCATCCCTTGTTCTTGGAAAAGAAGAATCTTTTTGCTTTTGCCCCATTTACACTAGGGAAAGCTTAAGAGGACAGCTTTGGAGATGCCCCACAAAACTGTAATTTCCCCCAAATAAAGACCCTCTCTCTCCTGTATCGTCCCTTTCTATCTCTTTGGAACACTAAGCAAGACTAGAACTGATTCATGGTTTAAAATGTTACGTTGCTACCTGTCTTAATTAAAGTGGATAGAAGTTGTTATTTATGCTGTCAAAGCCAGTATGCTATTAAGAGGTAAAGAAACTTTTTAGATTTTTATGTTTATAATTCCTTAAATTGTTATATTCAAGGTACATATGACTTGAAATATTTTTAGCTGAAAATTAAGCTAAAGGATGGCTAATGCTAAGATTTATAATGTATTTCTTCAGTGCTTTTCTTACATATTGTTTATTGCTATGGGTCAAGCCAAAAAGCAATAATTTTTTTCAATATAAAACCACAGTATTTTTACTTGGTTTCTAGATTAAAATTAAAACTGAAATATTGAACATCATGTACCATTGACTGCTTGGACCCAGCTATTTGGACTAGAATTTATTTCGGTTGTAGTCAAAAGTTATATGAATTAGCACTTACACTTCATTAATAATACCAACTAATTTTTAGGCTCATGAAATCCATCATATCTTTTGCTTGCAAAGAGAGAAGAAAATTTGTGCAGGTGGAATTCATGAGCTTTTATTATGCTTTATAAAAGAACATAAAACTCACACAGGGATACATGAATTTTAACACCATACTTTTGAGCTAATAATTGAACATCTCTTCTTAATTTAAATATAGTTGTGTCTACAGATGCTATAACTCTCACCTAAGTTGGAAGTCATAGTAACTTTAAGAGAAGAAAAAATATCATTTAAATTCAGCTTAGTTTATTTTTTTATTTATCCTGAAGACAAATTTCTTATTTTATCCTAAAGAATTTAGGATTTTTTTTTTGTCTTTAGGTACAGTAGGCCCTTTAATTCAATACTCTTAAATGTAATTAGTAAAATTGAAAACTTCCAGGTTTTAACATGTGTTTCAGTGGCTATCTTAGATGGCCATTGGCAATCTTCAACAACCATCTTTCTTACAAATGTTTGTCATGTGTGCCTCTCACCTACCACAAGAGTGGTCCTGAGAACCATTTGGGAGAGAACTTAAAAGAGGTAGGTCACGCCGAAACCGGTTTGGCTCACTGGATAGAGCGTCGGCCTGCGGACTGAAAGGTCCCGGGTTCGATTCCGGTCAAGGGCATGTACCTGGGTTGCGGGCACATCCCCAGTAGGAGATGTGCAGGAGGCGGCTGATCGATGTTTCTTTCTCATCGATGTTTCTAACTTTCTATCTCTCCCTTCCTCTCTGTGAAAAATCAATAAAATATATTTAAAAAAAAAAAAGAGGTAGGTCACTTCTAATAATCAACCCCAGCAAATCTGCTAAAGCGTGTCAGACGAACGATGGAACTGGGCTTCCTTTAAGCTATGTGCTCACGAGCTGAAAAGAAAAAGTTCACTGCCTTGCCCTTTTGAAGCTTCCCCCACCGTAGCCTCCTTGGCGGAGCCTCACACAATGGTTCACAGTCACCTTTTCTGAAAAGTAGCGAAAGCCGGCTCTGCCATTGCAGGTGTTTATTTGGCAATACGGAGAACTGGGTGTTATTTTTACAGAATAAGAAATGCTGGCGTAAAGTGTGAAATGAAATATTGCAGAGCGGATGTGATAAATTGTATATCATTAAGAAATAAAACTGTTGTAAAACAGAGCAGCTTACTGTTTAAATTGAATTTTGCCCATATTTTATCTTTCATAATGGAAGGAGGGAACAGCTAAAATTCAGAAACTCTAATTGATATATGTAATAGTTTAGGGGAGGAAAAATATTAACAGCTTTTTAAATTTTTTAAAAATTTCCCAGAGTTTCTAAGTTAATGAAGACTACTGAATTTCTAGCTTAACCAAGATGGGTTTCTTAAGCAAGTATATAAAAATAAAATAAAATCCTGAATTCTCAATTTGCCTTGCAGAAATTTTCAGATAACTTAATAAAAGCAGCTACAAGTTCTGAGAACTACATATATATTATTTCATTTAATCCTTATCCACCCCATTTACAGCTGAATAATTTATTAATTTTTTAAAATATATTTTATTGATTTTTTTATAGAGAGGAAGGGAGAGAGATAGAGAGTTAGAAACATCGATGAGAGAGAAACATCGATCAGCGGCCTCCTGCACACCTCCTACTGGGGATGTGCCCGCAACTCAGGTACATGCCCTTGACCCGAATCGAACCTGGGACCTTTCAGTCCTCAAGCCGACGCTCTGTCCACTGAGCCAAACCGGTTTTGGCAATAACTTATTAATTTATTAAATCAACAAATATTATTAGATTGCAATGTGCCCAGCATTAAGATGCAGTGGTAAACAAGAGGAATCTCATCCAGCTTATCAACTGCTGCAGAAGTCATCAAACTTTTTCTGTCAAGGGCCAGATAGCAAATAATTTTGGCCTTGTGATCCATACACATACAGTGTCTGTCTCAACTACTTGTCTCTGCCCCAGTAATGAAAGCAGCCATGGACAAAATGCAGGTGAATGAATGTGCCTGTGTAGAATAAAACTTTACTGATAAAAAGGAGGTAGTGGGGGCAGGCTGGATTTGGCCTGTGGGTCGTAGGTTGTAGGCCTCTGGCCCAGTGGGATGAGTCAGCCATGAAATATGCAAATATATAACAAAGTTTTGTTCATATGTGTTATGAATGAAACTATGAAAGTGCTATGAATGAATAACAGGAGGTACTTTATTTAGATTGGGGGTCAGAGAAACACCTCTCTGAGGAAATGCTAAAGATGGGATCATTAAGATAGTGAGAGTCAGGCAGGTGACAACATTCCAGAGGAAACAAATGAGGAAGCTGAAGAAAAGCCCGTGGAACTTGACCTTGGTTCATATAACTTTAGAGAAATGAGAGAAAAGATTGAATTTTAGGCAGAGGCCAGATCATGCAAAGCTTTGAACTCAGTCAATACCAGGAGGTGGCCAAAATTTGAGCCCAAATCTTTCAGATTGAAACACAAAACATGTTTTTCTCAAACCTTCTTCCATCCTGTATAACATAATAGCTAAGAACATAGGTTTAGGTCATAGCTTTTCCCAATTACATCCCGCTGCACCCAGTATAATATAATGGCAAGGAGCACGGTTTGAGGAACACACAAACCTAGATCTTGTCCCAGTTCTGCCACCTACCAGCTGTATTTCTCTCCATCAAGCGCCTTAACCTCTCTGAACCTCATCAGTTCCCTCATCAGTAGTAGATTGAGGATTTAAAAAAAAAATAGTACCCACCTCATTGGGTCATTGAGATCGTTATATTAGGGGATAAAGGTAACATATCTAACATATAGTAAGTGTTCAATAAATTTCTTTATTAAGCTATTCCTATTAAGACACATGCTCTTTGAACCATGAGTTGTGTTATAGTTAATGTGATTTCCACGCAAGCAACTCCTGCTCTGTATAGTACACTGAAGAATTGTACCTGAACTTTCATTTAACGAGGGTTTTACCTTAAAAAGAGTTTCAGGGAGATGGAAGGAACGTGGAACAGAGTAGAGCAGGAGCACAAAGGAGTCTTCAGAAGCAAAAGGGGTGAGAGAGTCATTTCAGATCCAGAGCCGGATGATGGAAGAGGATGGCTGGTGGACAGGAAGCAAAATGTCTTAAGTTCTTTTCTGTCATCAGATCTGGCACACTAATAGTTTTTGCCAGCAAACAAAATTTTATATAATTATCAGTGCAATAATTGGAGCACAAATTAAAGACAATTAGCAACATTCTCTTGTTAATAGAACAGCAGAATCCCCTCATGGCTAAAAGGAATTCAAAGTTCATAGCTGTTAAATTTTTTAACTTTTTCTCTTGAGATGTATCGATTTCCTCATGTGACTCTCTTTTAAAAAGAAACAAAGTTTACTCCATTTCCTGTTTCCCACTACTTTAGATTAATCTTAGAATGTTGGCTAAAATTTCAATAGGACTTTTACTGTAACATTCATTCCTTCAAGGTGATAGATAATCCAGAATACATATCAGTAACTAAAAGAGCTAATTACAGTTTTAGATTTGAGAGTCACACCCCACTAACCTAATATAATATTTGTTGAAATTGAGATAGATTCACTCTTTAAATGTGAGGATTTGGGTAATTTGGAAATACAAATAAGTTGCTTGTTCAAGAATATAACTCTGATGAATTGTGAACCATGCGTTAAAAGAGCAAAGTAATCTAGTCGCACTGTTTTCTTTCGTCATCTCCACAAACAAAACGTCCAGACTTGTCAGTTGCTTGTATGCATATCAAGTAAGTGAATAGTATTTGAGAGGAAATTACTATAGAAGAGTTATCCATGTTAGGCAATGAGTATCTGGAACCTTGTTTCAGATCAAGTGAATAAAATGTTCCATCACTGCAAGTGTTGATGTTTCTACCTCTAAATCCAAAATAAACCTGCAAATACCTCATAATGAAGACTTTTTTTTTGCCTTTTCCCCTCAGTATTATTTCTTAACAGCTGGATGCCTCCCCTAAACTTATATTAAAATTTTTATTAAACTCATTTTATAGAAATAAAATTAACATGTATCATAGTAATATATCAGGACATCTTAGAATTGAATTATAGGGTATATTGATGCATCCTGTGGGTGCCTACTTAAAGATTCCCATGCATATAAGTTAAACCATTCATTCATTAACCTTCAAATCACCAAGGGGAAAAGGTTTTGTTGGAGTTCCTGGTGATGAAAGAGACTTTTGAGAATTTTCAAATCAAAGAAAAGTGCTCAGATGTCTAACAGCCATGATATGAAGCCGTTCATTTGTGTTGTATTCATAGCAATTTGGAAACAGTACACAAATGGTCTCCCCCCATATAGTTGAATCAGAGTGAAATGCACTACACACTTACTATACATCCCATAGGTGTGAAACCTTTTATATTTATGTCAGCTAGATCTACTCCTCTACTGCCAGAAAAATCCCAGGAAGGCCAAAATGCTAACAAGGAAAAGGAAACTGTTCCTCTAGAATTCTATCACTAGATTTAAGAAATAAGCTCTGCTTAAACGTGAGGGCTTCAAGACTTTTTGTTGTTTGCCTAATTTGTGCATCTCATATAATTTCCAGCTAAAACTGTAATTTATAAAAATTCTGAGGTGTGGGCTTATTGTACCTCAGTCATTTTGTGTGCAGGGTTGACATATAATAGCACCTTCCACTTCTGTGAATGCATGCACACACCTTGTTTGCTACAAATCACCTTTGGCTTTGCAAATGCACAAACTCTGTGTGACATCGTATTACTGACAAACCAACACTAAAAATATTAACATTATAAATAGACCACATAAACCAAAATGTTTCTTCCAAACTGTAGATTAAAGAACATGTTGATTGTCTCAAAAGCCATGCCCTTTGCAGTCTAGACTTACTTTAACTTTGTAATTTATTCACTTAAAATGAGCTCCTTCAAAAATTATTATGGTGAAAAATATTTTGAAAATTTACGTCCCAACATACTCTTATTGAAGACAATTTGGAACACCAACCCTCCTCCCCCACCTCCACCCACCCCCCCCCCCCCCGCCCCGAATGATGACTTTGGTTTAAAAAATTGCATAGTTAAATTGAACCAAAGGAAATTCCATAATATAGATATATATTTGCATTTCTTTGAAATACATTGGATCACTAATAGGAATAAGAGAATCACTCTAAATGTTTGGAAATTTGACTTAATTTTAAGTTGGAGCAGTTTAGCTTAAGAAATCACTAACATTTAAATAACATTTCAACAAATGTAACTGTTTGGAAACTACAGCGGAGACAGCCTCCTGCCTTCTGTCTTGCAAGGATGGATTTGGAAGGCCCTGAGGGAGAAAATATTGGAGTTAGGCGGTAAACGTGAAGCCATTGTGGAAAGGAAGAAGTTACACTCTTCCTGTTATGACAGGAAACGTAGACAAATGTGCTTCCTGAGCATTTGCTCAGCAGGGAATGCGGCAGTCTTTGACCTTTACCTTAGGTACATTTTGGCTTTGTTAAACTAGTAAACATGTTTTGCCCCCAAAATATGAACCTGGTTTATTTTATTCTTCTCAGATTCAAATTATGTATTTTATGTATATGAGGTATGGAGAAATAGAGGTATTTATTTTATGACTGCATCTATAGGTTGGATTTAGAATGTAAATCATCCCTTTACCAAACAAAGCAGACCTGAACAGCACATATAAAAAATTAAAAAATATATCATGCTATAGTCTTCTCTTTTTAAAATCCAAAACATTCTTAGGCTTAAAAATGTACCACAATAAAATCTTTTAAATCCTGGTAAGATTAATAATTGTAGCTCATCCTTCTTCCTTTGCCTCATGTAGACAAATATATCAGGAATCAGCTATCACAAAGTTTAAAACCCAGACTCTATGAGTTTGTTAATAAACACTCAGGTTTATTAATACGCATTTAATTATTTAATTGTAACCCATCCATTGTGTTGTTTTTGTTTTAAAATAGTGGGCAGTGCTTAAGATTTAAAGTTTT
The DNA here is from genome assembly GCF_963259705.1 of Myotis daubentonii. Lineage (NCBI taxonomy): Eukaryota > Metazoa > Chordata > Mammalia > Chiroptera > Vespertilionidae > Myotis > Myotis daubentonii. The sequence goes on from NC_081843.1 coordinate 67,298,611, forward strand.
ATTTTGGGGTTTGGGGTGTTGACTTAGGATGAGGGGTTGGTAGAGCTCTAAATTCCGTACTCTAAGCCCCGTATTTTAATCCTTTGTCATGTTCAGAACTTTTGGAACTACTGCTCAAAACCCTTTTGGACATCCCTGCATTGCAGGGAAACCCGCTCAAGTTGCTTGAGGCTAACGAGGACAATAGTCCTCTTTGCAGCCCGAGTACACTGCCATCCCGTCCTCGCAAGTTATGCTGGAGGGTTACAAGCACATGGTAGCAGTCTGCTTAAAAGAGTCCCTCACTGCTCTTTAAAGAGCCTTTCATTTACCAAGGCAGGCCCGTCATTGTATAAAGGAGCGCTTGTCTGGAATACAAGTCTGCAGTGGCATTACTTCCTCCCACCGAGAGTAATCATCAAGCCTGAAGCTCGCAAGCCTTTCTAATGACAGACTGAATTAAACAAAATAAAAATTGAAGAGGAATACTTTAGAACAGTTGTACCATTACTTACTGTCAGGAACAAGCCAAAGGAAGAAAAAAGAGCATTTAAGAGGGCATTTCCCTTTTTTTCAATTAGAGATTGTCTTTGCAGACTCTTGACTCCATCCCTAACCCTTTAAACACATAGGAAGACCCTAGTGGCTCTGAATTAGAGAGTGCATTGTGTCTCTGAACTGTCCGTCTTGTCACTCATTAGTCACTCCATTTCCTTAACTGGAAGGAAACTGATTATCAAGATGGGGTGAGGAGGAGCGGATCTAAAATATTTTCATAGGATGAGGGTTATATTCATCATTACTCTAGTTAGAAAAAGAAAAAGATGAAAACTCTAAACTTTGAAAATAGAATTAGCTGAGTATATTAATAGTCCCAAATTCTGTTTTTCTTTTCCCTTCGAATTTGCTTTTTTTAATTGAAAAAACCTCTTTTAGATTTATCTACACTTAGATTTTTATCATAGCATTCTTTTACAATAAAAGGAAAGTTTAAGACAAATAATTGCTTTAAGACATCCTTAAAACTTCTTCACCCTGTATCCGGTTGTTCGGAATCATTCTTCAACCCAGAGTCATCAATGCCTGAGTTTGTCCACAGGGTACCATCTTCTGTGCTAGCAAATTAACTGAAAAATGAATTTCTTGAATTTATTGGGGTGACATTGGTTAATAAAGCCATATAGGTTCCAAGTATACAACTCTATAACACATCATCTGCACAGTGCATCATGCACTCACCACCCAAAGTCAAGTCTCTTTCTACCACCGTCCCAAACATTCTAAAACAAATAAACTAATATTACTTTGTGAGTTAAAGAAATGAGTAAAACATTGTCTGCTCACTGAGCAGACTCACTGAGCAGTTGAATTAAGGCCTGGGGCAGAAGGCAGGGGTGGGCTAGAAGGGGTCAATGGGAAAAAGGGGACATATGTAATACTTTCCACCATAAAGATTTTTTTTAACTATGAGGACCATAAAAGGAAATAAAAAAATAAAGTAAATTTTAAAAAGATTAGGTCAAAAGTATCTTGCTTAGTGGAAAGAAGTATTAGGGACCCGTAGATAAAATTACTGTTGCTTCCCTTAGTAATTATTGTGCCTGAAGTAATTTGGTGTTAGGCCTCAGTGGTTCTCATAGATGTGTATAGCCGATGTTTCCAGAGTCCTTTTGCTTTCATTGATTCAGGACCCTTTCCTATAAGGTGCAGAGACTCCCACAGTTAACACACAGGAAAGTTCTGCTGAGGTGGCTTTATGAATGGACCTGGGATTAGGAGGGTGAATGGAGGAGGCATGTGTGTGGTGTGGAGTCTCATTATTAAATGTCCTTTCCACTACACAGTAGTCAAACTAATTTACCTGCTCCTGTAGGAAATGGTGCCGGGGTTGTCCTCTGTTTTTAGAGCTTGTCATTTATACTGCCTGTGCGTAAAGCAAAGACCCACCTTTTTTATTCTGTTGAGTAAACAGAACTGTATTTGCTACCAACCAAAAATGTTTCTCACTTTGTGAAATTTAAATAAACAGCCATAAATATAGAACTAGTGTGTGCCCACTAGCGATGCCTGTGGTTGTCACGGGCTTTAGTGGGAACGGCTGGAGGGCTCAGGGCAGAGTTTCTGCAGAGTTCACACAAAACACGCTTTGGTTTATTGTCAGACCTAGAAACCAGCTTCTCAATTTTAGTATTATTAGCATTATTTTTTACCTTAACCTAGGTAACTATCCTTACATTAATTAATATGGCATGCACTACTTTGCTTGTGCTCCTCAGAATTGCTGACAGTTCTTAATGGACCCGTGCACTGCTCAATGAGCGGTTGACCGGTCCATGCTGTTCTGAATTTAACCCCCTGAAGTGCAATTATCTAAAAGAGGGAAAGAACCCTGACTAAGGGAACGAGAGGTGAACTTTGTGTGAAGAAGGTTCTATTTCTAGTTCATCCAGGGACTAGTTTTGTGACCTTTGTAAGGCAATGCATGTCTTTGCCTACAGCCTCCTCTGAGAAATGGGGATGATAAACTGTGCCAAATAATAACTTTAAAGAGATACTGTAGTGAGATAACCTATAAAGTCTCTGAACTTCTTAGGAAACATTCACCAAATACAGTCAACACTGTTATCTAAATACAACTATGAGAAATATGATATGCTCCAATTGCACTAACAAACCCACACACACAATTTGATCCAGTCCAATTTTTATTGTACTTAGTTTTACCAAAGTACGTTTTCCTGTAAGTCAATATGACAGCCACAAAAAAAGAAAAATATGTGAAATGTTCCTCTCTCAGGGGCAAACTTTCTATTCACATAGTTTAAGCATGCATAGAAATTTCTTTTTAGCCATTCATTTAGCTTGCAAAAATTCATAATTCTCCATCCATCTATCCATTCATTCAACAACTATTTAGCTAAGTATTGTTCTGGGACTTTGGGTTATGAGATCAGACAGGAGATATTCTGGGCTTTCAAGGAAAGCTCAAGGTCTACTTGAGAGAGAAACTGATCTAGACATAATAATGGTAACACAAGTTGGCAGGTCCTAGGAGAGCAGTATGTAACAAGAAGTGACTGAGCCTGACACATCAGAGGAAAAATACTGCATACCTTGGATAGTGTTTCACTGACAACAAGTCACTTACATATATATATATATATATATATATATATATATATATATATATCTTAATTTAAGTCTCATAACAACTTTGTAAGATGCCTGTTATTAACTCCATTTTACAAGTGAGGAAACAGGGTTCAGGTAAGTCAAACAATTTACCTGAGGGCACACAGCTTATAAATGTCAGAGCTCAGACTTGATTTCCAATTCCCATATTTTTACTGAACTTCCCAGTAATGATGTATATATACTGCTTTAAAAATAGTAAAAATGGTTGAGTAATGTGAATTTCCTATTTTATTAATCTGGATAATTTTTCTATGCATTTTCAGCACTATGTTTTGTTTTGAACCATAATCTTCCCCTTGACCCAAAAGTCTATGCTACCTAGGCATAGAATCTGAGCATCTGAAATCTGGAGTAGATATTTTAAAGGTCTCTAGTCCGGCTTCCTGTTGAGTTCAGAAACACCTTCCTTGATATGCAGCTTTACTTGAACATATTCAGGAATGAACTACTTCTTAGTTCATGAGACTTGGTCCACTCACAGACAGTTTTCAGCACTAGATTTTCTCCTATTTGAACCTCTTTCTAATTCTCCATAGAACAAAACAAAATAACTCATTTGCCTCTCGTCTTGGCCACAGGTCTTCAGATTTGGGAAATGTTTGGCATTTCACTTTATTTTTGGCATTTAACTCCTTTTTCTGGGTTAAACATTTCAAATAACCTTAAGATTTCTCAGATCCTACATTAACCTGTTTGCCATCCTATAGCCTCTCTAATTTTGTCAGTGTCTTCTTAAAATGTAATTCTCTGAACTGAATAGAGTTCCAATAATTAGTTCTGACTAACAAAAAAAGTCATTAGAATAATTAATTCCCACATTGGAACACTATCACTTTAGATCCTTTTCCCCAAAAGCAGCTATCACATCACTTTTCTTCCGACCTGAGCTCCTGTAATTGTTTTCTTTAATGCGAATGAAGACTAAGATTGTCTCCATTTCATCTTGTTGTTGATGACCTATCTTGCCAGTCTGTGGAGGGAGCTTTGGATAGAGCCTCTACTACCTGTTAGGTTACCATCCAAATTTATGTTATATGCTTGCCATCTACATCTTCATCTTAACCACTGAGAAAAATGTTGCCTGAGACAGGAAAGTTACTAAACTCTGTGGCCCTGTCTAGAGACATTCCCTTAAACTCAACGCTGACCAATTAATTCATATTTAAATTATCAGAATTACTGCCAGCCAATCTCAAGTCTATAATGTTGTGATGAGGATTTAATCAAACACTTTGCCAAATACATGCTCTTTGAAAATATAAACTCGTTAGAAAGTTCAATAAATGTTTGCTTAACAAATGCAGTCATCCTGAACTCCTAGATCCCTCCCTTTATATCTGTATCCTGTGATTGTAAAATCAAAATTTTATTTTCACACTTTTCCCTCCTTCCTGGTGAGTCATCTGGGCAAGGAATAAAGGCTTTTCTCTGAACTTCATGAAATATCTTTTTCTTAAAATCTAGAGCATATATACATATGTATTTCTCTCTAGACATTCTCTGGTTTCTCTGTTATATATTCCAAGGTGGAATAGTTCCTTTCTCTCAAGCTTCCTGTCTCTAACATGTTACACTTTTAGTAAAACATATATACCCCAAATCCCTTGTTTTTTAGAGATTGTCTAAAAGGCATTCAGACTTTAACATAGAGTCTATTTCCATTCCATAATCCACTCCTTCCACAAACATTCATTGAATGTCCACCAGTCAGAGCCTGTGTGAGGCCAGAGTGGGGGTCTTCAGGGAATTCAAAAGCCAGCAGGAGAAACAGACAAACACCCAACTCTGGAATATTAGAATTAGTCTCATAACAAAGGTGTGTAAAAGTTCTAGAGGACAATAATGAGGAGGAGTGAGTTTTATCTCAATGTGACAATGAAAGCTGCAAAGAAGTTGGCCTTTAAACCAAGCCCTGCAGTATGATGGGAGCCTGACAGAGCCAGATGGAAGCGGGAGGGGGTGCATAATACCATAATCAGTTTCCATTAAGTACAACATAAGAAATGTCTGGCGAGGGGCAATGGACGGGGTGGGAGGGGGACATCTGTAATACTTTCAACAATAAAGATAAATTTTAGAAAAAAGAAATAAGCAGAATCAAGAAAGGGTAGTTTTATGGAAACAGAGGGAAGCTAAAAAGAATTTTTGTAAGAAGGGAGTTGTTAGAAGTATGAAATAGCCCTAGCCACTTTGGCCCAGTGGGTCAAGTGTCAACCTGCAGACTAAAGGGTCCGGGGTTTGATTCCGATCAAGGGCACATACCTTGGTCGGCTGCAGGCTCAATCCCTCGTCCAGTTCGGGGCACATGTCTAGGTCAGGGCATGTGTGGAAGACAACCAATTGATCTCTCTCTCTCTCTCTCTCTCTCTCTCTCTCTCCCCCCCCCCCTTCCTTTCACTCTCTCTAAAAAATAAAAAAATAAAAAAAATCAATGGAAAAATATCCTTGGGTGAGGATTAATAATAAAAAAATCTTTAGAAGTTTTCATGTTCATCTTGATTAGATTAACATCTACTATTATTTTCCTTGCTCAGTCTAGAGAAAAATTTGTTCAGAAAACAAAAACTGAAATCACCCAACACTAGATAAAAGTACAATTTCAGATCACTTACCTGTGATTAAAAATATAACACTATTAGCCAATAATACATTCTATTTAAAATAAAGAAAATTCTTTTTCAACATTAAGGAATTAAATGACTATTTCTTTCTTCAGCCCTGAGAAAGAGACATGAATAAGGGAGATACATGCAAACTAGAAGCCCCACAGTACCTAGCACAAAAGTCTGACATAGAGAAGGCTCAGTAAATATTGCTTAGCATAAGGTTTGGCATGTAGAAAATGCTCAATAAGAATTGCTTGGATTGAATTCTGTTTATGTAAATAGATTTTCCTAATTTCTTTATGACTGAATTATCTGAAGCTGTATTGAATGAATGTGCCTTTTCTCAATTTCAAATTCTAATTTCAGCTCCTGAGTTATACCTAGTAAGTTCTAGAGTAATTGTCGATATTACGCTAGGCCTTATGCTAGGATTTAAACTTGAGGTTACTATAAAACCTAATGCTGAAACATCTTAATACATCATCATTACAGTTGGGGCTGTTTCAAGAGGTAAAGAAAAAGCATAAAATGGTCATTACATATACAGAGTCATTTTGCTTCCCCTGCATGTATTAAGTCTCTCTAATTCTGAAAACTAAATTTCAAGTTCTAGGGCTAATGTAAATAACATTGGCTGTATCCTCCTCTCAGTGCACCTGGATTGTCAATGTGTACTGGGATGTGTTAGTTACATTTCAACTTGGAAAAGAGCATCTCTTGGCCTACTGACCGTAAAAACAGCTTTCCATCTCACCTATGGCTCAGAATATGGTCCTGAAATAGAAGCAGACTTGCCCCCATCACAAACTATTGTCACGTTATGAAAAATGTATTGATTGCAATATATTGTATATTTAAGCATAAACGCTCTGAATTGCAATCTGTCATTGAATGGCATATTTTCAACGAAGAGTAATATCCAGGTCTCTTTAGAAAACTTCATGCTTAAAAATAATTTTATCTAACTATGAACAATGAGAAAAAAGCATTATAAAATACATTTTGAGTATGCTATGAAGAATATGAACATAGTACAGAATTAAATGTAGAGCAATTAAGATTTTGAAGGTATTTTCTTAAATGCTTCAGTATAGTCATCATCGTTTCAGTTTGCAGTTTTAATGAAAAGAAACTATATGCACCAACTCTTTTGGCATTATCCAGCAGCCTGCTTGGTTATACAAAAGTTGAGGAGCACCTAAAAGTAAATACAAATAGTGGCTTTAATGATATTTCTGTGCTGAAATGTACTTTGATGGTGAGTGTTGTAACGTGCTAAATTCTGAGGTTTCAGTACAACAGAAACCATACTGTATTGAGACATTCCACCTACAGTTTGTGGTCATGAAAGTCTGATTAAAAGTGGTTTTAGGTATATGAAAGTATTTAGGGTCAGTGCCTTCTATATTGAACCTACTTTGTAGCCTATTTCACGGAACAAAATACCAATGTGCTGGTATATCTGCATAACTAAATTGCATCTAAAAGAAATATTAAAAGACATTTTGTATAAATCTATATGATTAATGATTATGTTTTTTTATTCATTCCAAATGACTGTCTTTATTTAGCTCATCCTTAATACTGATTAGGGCTCATCTGAATGAACCAGAATAAAACATTTTCTAAATTAATATGATAATCAAATATTAAAATAAAACATTAGCTCTATTTTATTAGAAGCACTTTAGTAAGACAATCAATAAAATAAAATAGAAGGTGCAACATTGGCAATTATTACAAAGAAAAATTGTCTAGGTTGAAGTGTAACTAACATGTCCCAGTACATATTGACTAGCTAGGTGGGCTGGTAAATACCTAAATGCTGTATTTTCCAAAGAGTGGTCAATGGGGACTCCATAGTACACTTTATCATTCTGTAGGGAATAATAAGATCCTCAAATAGCCTTCATCAGTAGACTCTTCAAGCCACCAAGACCGATGTATTTTGTGAGTTCTTTTCTCTGTAAGTCAGCTCAGAAAGGAATAGGAACTAAGACTTTTTGAGCTTCCAGTTTAAGCACAAGGTACTGTACATACGCTATTTTACGTCATCCTCACAGAAATCCTGAGTGGGTGCTCTTTTCATTTTACAGATGAAAAATCAAACTCAAAGAAGTGACGTGAATTTCTCATGACTAGTAAATAGCAGACTCAGCCTGCAAATCCCGGGCCCCATGTTCTTCCCTTTCTACCATGCTGCCTTCAATACAAATATGATAACACAATATAATAATTTTAAGTATAGATTTATCCTTTTAAAGTGCTAAAAAGTTCATGGGGAAGTCTATCACATAATTTTGTATAGCATACATCAATTGGATATTTCTAAAAACTTCACATAATTATTTTTCCTGTTTAGTTTTGTTGTACTAGACATCTACCATGTGCCCATCCGTGTCTGCTGTTCTGGGGATACAGCAGTGAGCAAAACAGAAAATGCTACAGGCCCTTGTAGATCACTGCAGTGGAAGAGACAGACATTAAACAAATGATCACACACAAAAGTACACAAATTGTAAAATACAGTAAGTGCTACTAAGGAAAAATAAAGGATGACGGGTAAAACAATCAGTATTAACCAAAGTGTAGAGGAATGAGGAGCCTGGGGGGCCAGGTTGTCTGTCTGCTAGTCCACGGTTCCTCTCAACACATTTATTTAGGTGTGTGGGATGCGGGAGGGGCGGGGATTCGGAGCTCAGCTGAGGTTTCTGGTTTGGGTGCCTGAGCTTATGTTGAGATGGGGAATCCAGGAAGGAGAGCAGATGCGAGGGTGAAGATAATGAGTTTGTGTTTTGGGGGTTTTGAGATTCCTAGGACACTCAGATACACTTAGGACTGGAGGACATCCATTGAGTGTCTAAAGACGAAGAGAGAGAGAAGGAGTAAGAATCTAGATATAAGAATTACACACAATGAGTTAGTAGATAAAACTGAGCTGACTTCTGTTAAATGAGTTGTATAGGAAGGTGAGAAACAAAAGTAAATACTAGTCACCTTTGAAAACAATAAGTCAATTTAGTCACCATTATCCAGCATATACGCCTCAAGAAATTTAGTTCTGAAGAAACAAACATCCTGTAGGTTTGGGAGGCAGGTTAAACAAAATTTAAAAGGTTTCTCAGCCTTCAGTATACCCAAGTGCCTTATTTCCCAAATGTATTGGGCCACTGAGCTTTTTCTATTTAGGACTATTTTATGGAAATGATATTCTACAGAAGACCTGATGGGAAACACTGGATCGTGTGAGGGTTTATAATTAAGAATGTTCATGGTTTGGAGTAGGCAGACTGGCGTTTAATCAAAGAGAGGACTGAAATTGGGAATCGTGAAGTAGATGTTTGCATTTGGCAGCATTGGCAGGTAGGAAGTTTTGGAAGCCAGAGACAGGGAGCCGTTGCGGAGGCCTGTCAGGAGAAAGGCAGTGCGGAGAGGAGGTTTGGAAGATTGGAATGAATTGAGGACGGAATGATTCCAGACAGGGAGACCATCTCGGGCAGGAAGCTGATAAGGACCCGAATGATAGAGCCGCCTGGGAAACAGACAAGAAAGTGTGAACCTGAGAAACATTTTGAGGGAAGGAATTATGGGACTTGGTAATAGATTAGATTAAAAGAAGGAAAAGGCAAAGATAACAGTACAGTTTCTGGCCTGGGAGAGGAAGAAAGATACACAGAAGAATGAAACCAAACCCCTAACGGTGTGAAGGCTGAAGTACTTCTCAGTTCCCTGCTGGATTTCTAGAAAACAGAACACAACACTGTCTGAAAGCACAGGCAGTCACATCCCTGCACGTGTTTTCAATTAAATGGCATGAGACTAAACAATTTTAAGAATTTTTGAACATAGATGTAAAAATGCTGCGTTCATCATGCCATGTCCAGTTTTCAAGTGGTCAGAAAAAAAAGTCCCAAACTTAATTCTAAGGGGAGGATGTCAACCATGCTGAAATTAATTTCTTTTTAAATCTCACATTGTTCAAAGAAACCATGAGCAGTACCCTGGTCACCTTCATTAAAATTCCCTACATTAAATCTGGCATTTACAGTTTCACATTCAGCAGCCAGCTAGAAATCACACATTTTCAAATTCGGAGCAGAAATTAGTTTTAGATTTATTTGCTTCCTTTCCAAATGTGTTAGTGCCCAAGGGCTCTGACAACAGCACGCTTTGTTTTACAAAGAAAAAAAAAGTACTGTGTTTTGTTTTTTTAAAAAAGAGGCACAATTTCTTTTTTCTTTACAAAAAACCTGCCTGCTTTCATTCTCCCAGGTGACATTTACAAAGAGGAAATTCGGGCTGATGAAGAAGGCGTATGAGCTGAGCGTGCTGTGCGACTGTGAGATCGCGCTGATCATCTTCAACAGCACCAACAAGCTGTTCCAGTACGCCAGCACCGACATGGACAAGGTGCTGCTCAAGTACACGGAGTACAACGAGCCCCACGAGAGCCGGACAAACTCAGACATCGTGGAGGTGAGAGCGCATGCGCGGTTGCTGAGCCCCGAACTTCCGAGGCAGAGACATGAGTGGCTTGGACCCCCCCATTCCTCCTCCCCCCGCACACACACACAAGCACAAATACAACCTTCCTTTTCCTATGATTTCATATTCCCACAGGTGCACCCAGCGTTATCACCCCAACTAATACTCCAACCTTTCTTCCCTGCTCAAAATTCAAGTTAGAATTCAAGTTGAATCTGGTCCTTGCTAGAAATCAGGCAGCGGTATCCAATTATGGGCCTCATTCTTCATGAGTTATCATTGTCCACTGCTAAGTCAGGACAGCAGATTGGGAACAGCGGCCAAGGGATGGCTCACCCACATTTTGGATGACTTCTCATCATTTCTTTTAAGTATAGACTAGTTTCCCAGCATAGTAATGGACAGGAGACAGCTGATTATTGATGTTTCTCTCTTGCATTGATGTTTCTTTCTCTCTCATCCCTTCCTCTCTCTCTAAAATCAATAAAAACATATTTTAATAAATAAATCTCAAAAAAGTTTTAGATTTGTTAACATAAGTAACACTGCCATACAATTGTAAGTGTTCTTGCATGTAGCCTATCTTAATACAGTACCCTTGATAAGCAGTGAATAGTAAACCAAAAAGGAAGAGATGTAGGGAGAACCATCCTCATCTGTTTATTTTTCTTAACTAACTATCTATCTGTTCATGGTTGCCTAGATTGTGACTGCTTTCCCAGAACTAAGAGAAAATTAACAAATGGTTCAAAAGTATGTCGTCAGGGTCAGTTTGCCAGATTCAATTCATTCTTGCTTAGACTGGTTCCGTATTATGAAAAAATTCAGTATTAACCCTGATCAAATTAATCTGCCTCTCACATACGTCTTCACTTTATTTGTTATAATCGTCTAAGACTATTTGCTTTTATTGTGAAATTTTGTAAAGTATTATACTGATCAATTTTTTTAATTATTCTTTTTCTTTTAATAAACTTTTTTTTTTATTTTTCACAGAGAGGAAGGGAGAGGGATAGAGAGCCAGAAACATCTATGAGAGAGAAACATCCATCAGCTGCCTCCTGCACGCCCCCATACTGGGGATGTGCCCGCAACCAAGGTACATGCCCTTGGTCAGAATCGAACCTGGGACCTTTCAGTCCACAGGCCAATGCTCTATCCACTGAGCCAAACTGGTCAGGGCTATACTGATCAATTTTTTTAAAATTTTGCCTAATAAGACAAGCAAATAATTTCAGAGAAACAAAAGTGAGTGATAACTAGGCCTAATGTGGTATGTGTTTAAAATACTTTCAGATTTGCATTACTGCGAATTGTTTTTGTTTTTCGTTGACTGATGATTTTCATTGTGTGTTTGCTTCAATCTTAAAATTTAAGATCATTTATAAAACTTATGTATTGTGTATTTCAGATAATATTTTATTCATATGCGCACTTAATATGAAAATATATAAAGAAACATGAATATGAACAGCACTAGTCAGTTGTCAAATCTCATAGGTGCTTTCATGCGTGTGTGTGTGTGTGTGTGTTTATGTGTGTGTGTTGATCTGTCTGTCGGTCTATTCCTGCTCATACACTTTTAACATAAGCTCCAAACACAAAACAACTCTATACTCAAACCTTCATCTCGTTTCCAAAATCATTACAACAAACATTTCAGGGCAACAAAAAAATCTGATTTGGAATTTGTCATTAGACTTGAATTGTTCCAGTCCTTAACATGATGTGAAATGTGGAAGAACCGTATTAAACTTGTCGAAAAAGTGTCAACTTTTAAAATTTACTTTCTTAAAGGAGTTTAAAATCTGGAAAACTCATCTGCTGAGGGGTTTGCTCAACAATATCCTATGTGACTTTAAGGCAACTAAAACTTCACCCACTGTGTAGACTTTCATAATCTTGGACAGATGAGTGTCTGAGCCAGACTTCTCTCCAGGCCGTGAGAAGAACACTGGGTAGAAAATCAGAGAGCTTGCATTTGAACCTTTGTCTTGCACAGTCTTACTATGAGACAAGTTAGTCACTTCTCTGGCTGAAGTTTTCTCATCTAAAATATAAAGGCATTGAAGTGAAAGTCCTTTATGACATAATTCTTTAAAAAGTGATGTTTTTAAAAAAGAGTAAAGAAACAGCCCTATTATCTTAGAGTTAATATATTAAAGCTCTGAATCTCTCCAAAAGACACTAGGGGGTTCCTAGACTAAATCTGAAGATTCCATCGCTTGATTCTTTGGATGAAATAAGAAGTCTAACACGTGTATGTCTGTCCTGCTCCACTACATGAATCACACATTCTTCACCTAATTGCCTTTTCCACACTGTAGCAATGACAGAGATAATGGAGAAAGTAGAGTGGGATGCCATAAACTCAAGAATGTACGCCACCTCCACGTAGAGTCTTTTTCAAGTGTGGTTCATTGAAACCAGTATGCCTGAGATTCTTGGTGGAGAAGAGGGAATCTGAGTAGGAATCTACTCATTTATAACACGTTTTTCAACAATTCTTATACACAGTAAGTTTGAACACCTCTACAGCACTAGACATAAATTGTGTTGAAGGCCAAAGAACCTGTGATACATCAGGGACTTGAGGAATCTGCTTTTAGAATGGAGCTAACATGAAGTGGAGAGTTAAGGTACTACTCCTGGGTAAAATTTTAAATCCTATTTATTTTAATTTAATGGAATACATTTAACTGAGTAAATTTAATGAGGAACATAATATGTTTCATGAAGGGTCATTAGTTTTATATTTCCCATTTGGACCATTACCCCTCTCCCTTAACCCTCTGAAAACAGTTTACTCGCCAGAAAAAGGGATTGGCGGGGAGAGAGAAATAATACGATTCCCAGCATCTAGACTGAAATATAAATTTCTGGGCCATACCAGAGTAGGGTTGCAGGGTCACAGGAAATTGTACAGTGCGTGGGTGTTGAAAAAGATTCCTTCTTATAGCAAAAAAGCTCTGCGTAATTATCATGTCTCTGCTTGATAATTAGCACTGCCGTTACAATGGCACAAAGACTTATAAAGACTTAACAGACAGACTGAAAGAGGTTTTTTTATGATCGTATTATAATGCAGCTTGAATATCTGCTCAGATACAATATATAAATATGCCAGATTTCATAAATGTGTTAAATTTTTAATCCACTGGTTTAAAAAAGTTATTGTGAAAAGCATTTCCTTTGAAGAAAGTCCATTTTATTTAACTCTGTGACTGGATATTTACCCCAACTGCTAGTTTGTGAGGCTGTTGAAATTCAATAGGGATTCTGATGGTATTAAGGAACTGCCCCCTTCATGTCTTCTAGCTGCCTAGCCCCACTCCTGGTTCTCTTACCTGCCTTCCCACCCTCCCAGCTGATGTTGGGCTCGATGCCTGGAAGAAGGTGTGGTGCTGAGCACTCCAGGATGACCTGAAGAGTGCAGGTCCACAGGACATGCTTCCAGGCCATTCCTTCACTTAGCAACAATTTAGCAAACACCAGCAAAAGACAGGCATTCTTGTTAAGGATATAAAACATATATAAAAATCAGCTTAGGAACAAGTAGAGGGCAAAGGAGCAATAACCTCATTCAAATAGTACAGCTACTGAAAGGAAGGCATAAGCAACACAATTTATCAAAACTTTTATTCAGACAGGTCGGTGATCACCAGATCATTCCAGGTCATCCTTAGAGTCCCAGAAGTCCCAGACAGGGACACATCCAGCACATGTTTTCAACCCACCTCTCAGGGGCTCAGTGATTGTGAGCTGCTTATCTAGTCTGGCCAGTAGTCGAGTGACAGTGTGGAAGGGAAGTAAATCATGAGGTCCGCTGCTACTCTCAGGAAATCAAAAAGGCAGATGTAACTCTGGTAGAAGGAACCTTTGATTCACAACTATCTCAGTAGAGAATTACTAGCTTTTAAAAAAAATGCTCACCCGAAGATATGCTTTTATTGATTTTAGGGAGAGAGAGAGAGAGAGAGAGAGAGAGAGAGAGAGAGAGAAACATTGATGTGGGAGAGAAACATCTATCAACTGCCTCCCATTCTCGTCCTGACCAGGATCAAACCTGAAACCTTTTGGTGTACACAACAGTGCTCCAACTAATTGAGCCCCTGGCTAGGGCATTGTGCACTTTTTTGTTTTGGGGGGGTAGGGGGGGTTTAATGCAAGAATATTCAAGAAACGTATAGAGTGTAGAGTGTGGAGGAAAGATTAAGAGATGATATTTACATGAAACTTTATTTTCTGTCACCTGAATCCTCTTTGAACTTAAAGAATCCTATTTACATGAAAACAGTTCCAGCAAAAAAATTGTTTACATAGTAATAATTAAGGCCTGAATTGGAATAGGAAGGCCTTAAAATAGCTTATAAACTTCATTGTTTCACAGTACTACTGGAGGTTATCAATAAGCTAACTACCTAGTTTGATTTTTGTTGAAAAGCAAATGCAGCAAATTGTGGAATTGGATTTTTTTTTAACAAACCCTATATTACAAAATTTGGGAGTAGGTGTAAAATATGAAAATGTATCTGTTTAACTTGAGTTTTCATATATAAAATTATGTTTATGCATGCTTTGTGGATGGATATAACACGCTTTTCTTAAAGAAAAGGCACATTGGCTTATTTGATCATTTGTTGAATTTTCCTTCTTTCATGCATTCACTCACTGAACAAAGAGTGGCTGAATTCCTACCACATGCTCTGTGCCATGGAATGCCTGGAGATGTAGACATAAACACTAAACACAGCCCTTAAAGGACTCTTGGTCCTTAAGATTGCTCACAAGGCCATGCAGGGTCTGGCCCTGTGTTTCTCTTCCCCGCCAGCCTCACCTTTTGCTGTTCCCCTGCAGACAACTCCTCCCCCGACCCCCATCCCATACTTAAGCCACCTAAACATGTTTATATCCCTCTGCTTCTCTAAACCCTATTTGTTTTGTCTTCAACATTCCTTTCTAGGCCTTTCTTGGCTTTTCTTTATCATCTGGCCAAGTCAGGTCCCAGTTTATATTTTTAGATAGCTGCCCTTGAACTACCCTCTAACTTGTGTAGATCCTTTTCCTACATTGCAGTCATAATCTGTTCTATTTTCCCCATCAAACACTCGCGAGGCTGTTACCCAATTGCCTATTTCATACTAGATTTTAAACTCCTCGAAGGCAGGGACTGTGCACATATTGTTTATCGTCCTATCTCCAGGGCTTAATGTGAGGTCTAGAAAGTGTTAGGCCCTCAGAATATAATTGGAGACTAAATAAACAGGGTGAGGCACATAATAGGATCTATCCAAATGATGATCATATGGCACAATGTCACCCATCTAAAATATGAAAAATGTTTTATAGTGCCAATGAAATGGTTCATTAAAATTTGATAAATTTTATGCCAGCACTATCAAAAAACTAAAATAATCTAGATCTATGCTATCTGATATAGAAGTCACTAACCACGTGTGGCTATTCACATTTAAATGAATTAAAAGGAGATAAAACACCTAATTCAGTTTCTCAGTTGCACCAGCCACATTTCAAGTGCTCAATAGCCGCATGTGGCTGGTGACTAACCCATGGGACCGGATGTAGAGTGCATGGATAGTCACAGAAAGTTCTGTGGGACAGCACTTTCTTGATGGAAATGTGAAAAGGGAGGCATTTAAAGTAAGTGTGTTCTCCAGTTAACAGCAAGATTAATTCTTCAATTTAAAATTTGAGGAGTGCATTTCACAGATGAAGAACTGTGCAGAATACAGAGCATAAACGTTCCCTTTGATACACACCAATTTGGAACTAAACACTCACTGTAAAACTAAGAGCACCTTTTACCCCTAAACCAATAACCACAGAGTCAATCAGTAAACTTACTGCCTGGTCAGAGAACCCTTGCAAGTCATCCAGGCTGACAGGGAGCGCTAACCACGTACGCTAGGTAATGCGTGCTGTTTTTTTAAATGAAGCTTGGGAACGGAAAGATGGTAGGTCTTTCATGTTACTATTTTAAATTCACTTGAAGTGATGTGGGCCAGACTGAATTTTATAATTAGTAAATTGATTTTTTTTAAAAAAAGCAACTTTTTCTTTATAAAGGAACTTAGAAAAATAATATTTCGATAAACCCTTAAAATCCTTCTTTGGTTACTATGCAATATAATTAAAATAGTTCTTATTGTGAGTAGCTAAGTAATGCTGCCCTACCCTCTAATAAAGAAAGTATATAATTGTTTTTTCAATAGTTAGTATTGAAAAATGAAAAAAGGATTAGTACATTCCATAAAGATTTAAATCTTCAGTGTGGAGACTACCCAGAAAAAAGGGGGAAAAGTGATTTTGTAAAAGGTTTTGCATATTTCTTCTAAATTATAATGCTCATTTTTGTTTACATATATTTAAAAGCCTTTTACTAATAACTATAAATCATATTTATATTTTATCCCCTAAATTTAAAAGAAATGGGTCTAAAAATGTATTCATATTTCTTATAACTACCACAAGAGTTTTTTATATATCAAATTTTTATATATCCGATTGGAAGATCCATTTTTTTAAATAATGATTTTGCTTAATTTGCATATGCTTTGTAAACATGGAAAGCTGCTTCACATCTCATTTATTTTTTAAAAATCATTGTTGAACAAATACAGTGCATGTTAGATTTCTTAAGTTATATGTACAAAGCAGTAAAACTGAATGTTCTCTCATCTCTATTATTGCACAACTATAACGGTTTATAGGCATTAGTATCAACACAGAGTCAGCAGAAAATTATTTAATAAAGTAGGAGCAGAAAAGACAATAGGTTTTAAAATACAGCTTTTTTGTCAGTAATGTAACTTCCTTATAATTATTAATCATCACCCTTTTATCATCATTATTATTTTACACAAACTTTCTTAACTGGAGCAAGCCAAAGTCCTCATGTTCTTTTCCCCCTCAATACCTGAAAGTGAAAGGGGGAGAGTATGTATCCTGGACCCTAATCGTCCATTTGTAACGGTGTCTCCAGGTTCCGCAGCATGTGGAACTTGATGTTGGACAGCACGTTTGAATCAAAGGCTGCGTTCTAGCCATTGACAGCGCCTAAGTAACAGTTACATTGTTGGGCTTTAAAAGGTACAAATCAGATATCGAGGAGTAGGACACCCTTACTTCCCCAGGAATCACTGAATATAGCTATGTGACACATTCCAAAGGGAAATCTCAGGAATATTCCAAAGTCCTGCCTAGACTTGGAATTAAAGATGATGAGTCTTTTAATCAAAGGATGTTTATTGTTTCAGTTATCTCACTGCAGTTTTTAAACATTATTATTATAAATCTATTTCCCTTCTCTGAAGGACATGTTGATGTTTTGCTTATCTCTATTAACTCCAACTGCCAGCTCAATGTATAAAACATTATAGAAATTCAATAAATATTTTCTATAACATACATATACACATATATATGTATGTATACTTATATGTGTACTGATACATATACATACATATGTAAAGAAACAACTCACTAATGATCATTATTGAAATTTACCATATTTTCTTTGTTGAAGTCAGATATGTTCTAATATTAATAAAAGTGAGAATATTTCAAGGGAACCAGAGATGAATAGAGGTTGTTGCTGTGTAAGAAAAGAAAGAAAAACAATATTCACAGGAGACTACATAGAAATATTGCTTGTAGTCCTGGTGGAAAGTAAAAGACTTTTGAACCAGCATGCTTTGGTTGATTCCTAGGGGGGGTTGGCGGGGGGGGGGGGTGGGGGGAAGCAACTTGTTAGTCCTTTGGCCAGGATCTGACAAGAGTGGTCCATGCGTCGTCTCAGATGAACGCCTCTGGCCCAGTCGGAACCCCTGGGGTCTCTGGCTGAAAGGCTGGTTCTGACCAGTGGGTCCGGGGCAGAGCCCCTAAGTCTGATTCTGACCGGCTCCCAGGTGATGATGAAGATGCTCGTCTGTGAACCAAATTTGAGTAGCAAGGATCTGGACTTCCTTTCCCACACATCTGCTTTCTCCAGCGTGGAGTTCCAAAGTACATTTTTGAACGTTTCTTTTTTTGTTGCTTTACTGAGGGTTAGAATCATACCATCAAATAGATTTAAAAAAACAACTGGCCTTTGATGAAACTAGTTCGTGCAGGCAGGTGTGTGAGGTTCGGGGAAGTACACTGTAAGAAGCCTGTCACTGCTTCATGAGTGAGACACTCTGCCATGAGCACCACGTCGCCTGGTCCCCTCTCTGTGAGTGCCCGTCAGTTGGTAGTGGCTGCATGGAGCACCTGTTGAAGGCTCGGAGACCAGCCTCGGAGGGCAAGTGGTAGGCGATTGGTTAGGGGAGTGTGCCAGGGCTGCGGCGGCTATGTTTTCCTCGCTAGCCTCAGTCAAAGTATGTCATGGGACATTCTGGGAAAAGACTTCAGACTCCATCATTAACGGGACTGTAATTAGGCAAATACTGCATATGTATACAACAGATTGGGTGGATAGATTATATTATTGGAAATATATCTCATTTTACTGAGCGCTATTTGGCATATTATCCAGTCATGTCTCAGCGGCATTTAGTGTAGTCTTTGTTACCCTGAAATTTAGCGTCTCATGGAAGTTCTGAATAAGGAGAAAAAAAAAATCCCTGTCAATTATTTCTAAAGGTCATAGAGTTAATGACTAGCTGGGAGGTTAATTAGAATCTGAAAGCCTCTTCATATCAATTAAATCTCTTATCTTTATGTTTTAGTAAATAAACTCAGTAACTACTTAGAGTTACTGTTTTAGGGTAAGAAACACTGTAAACAGTAAACTGTACAGTGGGTACTTGGGATTTTATCTGACATCTAAGAAAACACGGTTACAAAAAAAACTGATACATGAATTAATAATAGTAATCTTATTTCAGGATTTCTGAACTAGATGCTTTATTTTTCAAAATAGTATGCAAATTACTCCTTAGTCATAAACAAGGGCCACCACTAGGACCTTGAGAAAACCGTTTCAGAGAGAAAAACTAAGGTCAGCGTTACCCTGAGAACGAGCTTCTAATCTAAAGTCCGCTCCCGTCTCAGTTCCTTTTTAGTTTCAAGGTTACTGTGCACACTGAAAATAAGTGATACATTGAATGCCTGTGGCCTGAAAATTACAAACCCAGTCTCTATGTCATGCGCACTCTCTTTGGATAATATAACCAACTTTCAGATGAAATGATACAGATCTGTTCTGATAAGTACGGTAGCCACTAGCTGCATGACGCAGCTATTAAAAATGAGAATTAATTGCAATTAAAATTAAAAGTTCCATTCCTTGGTCTCACTGGCCACATTTCAAGTGCTCGGTTGGTCAGGACAGGTATAGGAATGTTCTTGACCCCAGAAACCTTCTATGGGGCAGCATCTGACATACGGGGTAAAAGTGGCGAATCTAGTGCTCTTGCTCACTGCGGAGACGAGCATGATGGATACAACCTAAACCGGAGAGGATGCTTGCAGCCATGTCATCCTTCGTTCCTCTAGCGGGCATCTATTGCAGGCCCACTGTGTGTCAGGCCATGGAAACACTGTCGGGAAAGCTGCCACTCAGTCAGTGTTTACTCCCAGGAACAGGCTATTAATTAAATATGATTTTGTGGAGCGAGATGAGAAGATGGAGAGAACCCTGAAGGTGCAATTACCCTGAGGGAGAAGGAAAAAGGGAGGCAAGAAGAGGCATAGGGGAGCAGAGAGAACTTGATCATTTCTGGACTTTCCCAAGGAGAGGAAAAGAGCACGCACGCACAGATTTCTTGTGACTTATCCTAAGTAGGCACGCGAGGAATGTTATCTTCATCTAGGTCTCAGGACTAGGTTCTCCTGACGTGCGGGCTTCTGAATTAAGTTCATGTGGGGGAAAGCCACAGAATGATTTTGCTAAAGAATGTTGTTGAAGCATTCATTGTCGTGAGAGTCCACCTTGTGGATTTTATGCTGAGGAAATAGAACCTTAAAAGCCCCACAAATTTGGAGAGAAATTAAGTTCTAGTTATAGCAACACCGCACACCAGCTCTACCCTGGGGCAAGTTATTTAACCTCCCTGGGCTCAGGTTCCTCCTCTGAGCTAGTATTGTCCCCCCTGACCCTGTCTTCCTCACAGGGTTGTTGTGATTATTACAGGCTATAAAAGATGCCAGAACCCATTGTAAACTGTTAACTTGTATAAGGTGCTTTTACTTTCAACATTAAGGGAAAAGTTCAGGCAATAAAAGCTCCAAAAGAGAGAGGAGCAGCAATTTCTTAATTTGGGAGTAATCATATAAACATTTTGTATTCATAAGTATTCGTTTTATACATAAATATAGTGGTCTGATACAAATAACTATTACATGCTATGTACATAAGACGATCTAAAGGCCAGTGGGTTGATTTTCTTTTCCATAAGCATTTATGCGAGGCATTGTGCCGAGCGCATGGGAAATGCCGCAGCGATTACGGCACGTCCACTGCCCTCCAGGGCCAATGGTCCAGGGTGGACAAAACACACACAGGATTTGTTCTGTCATTCAGCAGAAATTGATGAACACAAAGACCGTGTGCCAAACATTGTGCAACTTCCTGGTGATGCATCTGTGACTATCCGACCCACCAGTCTGAACCACAGTGCGACAGAGTATAGTGGGATAAAGGGGGTGAAAGTGAGTACAGCTCTGAGCACCTGAAAACATCTCATTGTGGATTATATTTGGAAGCATAACTTTGAATGATTAGTAGAGTAAGTTGATAGCCAAGCCAATCTGCAAGTCATTTGTTCCATTGAAAGTAAAAGTGAGACTAATAAAAGTAATGATATATGGACATATAAATGCATATATATGTACACATGCATATAAATGTATGTGTAAACATGTATGTGTAATATATATGCAGCAGCCTTTTATTTTTATTTCCCATTGGCATTGAGTTTTTAATATATGGTTCTGTAAACGTAATTATAATTTTTAGAGAAATCTATAGAATACGAATGTTAGAAAAATGCAGTGAATATAATTGCCTTTAGGTTTGATAAAAGGTTCTCTCTTGCTGAGAATGGAAACCTTAACGTTACATCCCACATCCTCGGCTTAAGTTTACAGAAGAGGTTTTTGCCCCCCTTCCCCGAAATCCTAAAACATGATACATCTGGCTGAGAGGCTGGAAAATTGTTACATGGCTGTGTAACCGTCTTATAACCTAATCATTGTACAACTTTTCTCCCAGTTTAATCATGGGAGAATGTTCTTTGTTTTTGTAGTCACTGTTTCACATAGTAACAGCTTGTTGCATTTTGGTCTGGTTGCCAGAGGGTAGGTTTATTTTTAAAACCCTGAACTCTGAATTTTTCTTTATTTTTCCAAGATTGAAAGCAGCTGAAGTGCCTGGAGTTACAGGTTGAAGGCTGCTTTACAATATGTGAAGGGACGCTTCCTTCCCTCCGTGTGTGTGTGTGTGTGTGTGTGTGTGTGTTTAAATTTTTTCCTAACAAATGTCTTCTAACTGGTAGTTGTCTAAAAATAGAAAACTGCCTAACTAAAAATAGCCTGGCTCTCAGTCGTGCCAAGGAAAATGGAGAGGAATAGGCGTGGAATAGAAGGCTGAGTAATCCAGTTCTATTCATTCAGAGAAACCTTTGAGAATGCGGGCGATGATAAAGTGCCCTCCAAAAACCACAGGCCTGACTCTCTCTTCAGACTTCTAGGTGCCAATAAACATTTTTGCCCCAGGATACATTTTTCCCCCCATAGGTTGTAAACATTTTCTGAAAGACAGGGCTTTGTTTCACAGAAGCTGACAAACTGCCATAACCAACTTTCCTACGGTCTTAAAAATTCATAATTGTAAGATATATTTTAAAAGAGTATCTTAAATGAAAGTTTTGTAAAATAATGTACACCGTGTAATAATTAAGAGGAAACTTATAATAAGAACTGCTTACTGCTTGCAATTAAACTCAAAACTTTAAAGAGTTTTTGCAGAAAGAAAATGATTCCTGTGCGTCACTGCAGCTGAAGAGAGCAGCTGACTGACTTTAGTTTATTTAGCTCCCTTGGAAATAAAATTCTCTTGCTGAGAATATATTAACTAGACACACCAATATTTAGTCTCTTCCTTATGCTTACAATTTTCATGCAACCAGATTTTCACCTTTAATTTGTTAAATGGAGTCAGAACTACTTTGAAGAATTACATTTCGAGAGTAGGATGGTTTTCGGTTTAAAGAAATTGAATTCTGAGTAAGCCATAAAAAACAAAAACATAGGCTGGTTTTGCAATGGTAGCGCTTGCTTTCCCTCCCCCCCCCTTTTTGTTTTGCTTAAGTAATCTGAATAACCAGGTCAAACATAGCAACAGGGTGTGGAAGTGTCAGCACAGTTCATGGGGTTATACGGGTTTGAGCATTGTTATGTTCAGTTCCTGTAAGGCTGCTGGTGATAAGACTCTTGAGACAAAGGAGGATAATTGATGGAAAGAGACTTAAATCACTGCGAGAAGAATCAAGGTCCTTGTATCTGTGTACATCGACTCTTCTGGTCTCCTTCCGTCTTGTAAAGCATTTTGTCATCTTGCATGGGGGCCCCCTACTGCTCTTTGTAATGGATGCAGACCACAAGTGATTCCTTCATGTGGCATACAGGGTGTAATTGTGCCTGTGTGGTGTATTAGTAATTACCAAGCTGAATTCCCATATTGTATCTTTACTGCAGGCATGGAAAAATAGGACATACAGCCCTGCATGGCCATTTTCAACCTAGATAGTGAGCCACTGAGAGCGACATTCCAGGGACAAAGCCTTTTATATGCACACATTTGAACAGAATTTTCACTGTTCAGTCATTTATTCAGGATAAATTCAGTCTGGAATATAATTAATCTTTGATGTATTCATTTCTAACTCTTCAGCAAAACTTTTGTAACATGGAAAATATTTGCTATTTTTAATTGCTAAGAATATTTTAATATTGCTAGATATACAGTATATGAGAGCTGAAATAACTATGATTGACTTATATGAAAAGAATAGTGCACGAATTACTACATAAACCGATTATAAACATGCATAAACATTAACTGCTATCATTGTTTTAGTGGCATTTTTACCTTAGATGGTGATATTTTTATCTATAAATTATTGATCTTGGCTCAAGCATTGTTAAACTTCAGAAAAAGCTGACAACAGATTTTTGTTACAGTAAACAGATATAAATTAATAATTAATTTCTTTGCTATAAAATTTACATCCATCCTTGATGTATTATGTAGCTGATATTGATTTGACTACCTCCTAATCATTAGGGATTTTAAATGTCTACAGTATTATTTATCTGTAATTGAAGCCAAAATAATGCAACTTGGTTGGTTTAAACCAGAGAAGGTGTTTATTTTATGCATCAAAAGTTTATAATGACATTTAAGAACTATTAAATACAGGGTGGGGCAAAAGTAGGCTTATAGTTGTTCATATGGAATATAACACAAAAATTAATAAATAATAATGCAAGAATAAACTCTGTTTCACGAGCTCTCAACTATAAACCTACTTTTGCCCCACCCCGTGTGATAGCAAAAAAATTGATATGGCCATTTCTTTGGAGATAACAAATGACATTAGACTTATTTTGTGAATTAATTAAATCACGCTAGATTTTAATTTCATTTTTTACCTTTGAATTTAAAAGTGGCCTTCCATTATGTACACTTCAGAAATTCACTTCCACTTTTATCTGTAGATATTCTTAGTCAAACAATAATGATTAGATTCCAAGGATGTACCGAACTTTATCGTGATGCTAGGAGAGATATCCGTTTGGAAGATATGGTCTGTGCCCTCACAAAACTCACAGTGTAGAAAAGGTAGAAAACACACAAGTGAATCAACTGGATGAAACAAGGGGCACTGGGAGATATTTGCAGAGACAGCACCTACGTAGTGATTGGGAGCATCAGTTCTGCAGCTAGAATGCCTGAGTTCTGGTCCCATCTCCACCACTTACTAGTTGTGTGTCCCCAGGCAAGTAACTGAGGTTCTCTGAGTCTTCCTGGTTTGTAAATGGGAGTTAATGATCGTACCTCATACAACGTTATTATGAGAAGTAAATGAGTGAACATCTGTAAAGTGCTTGGAACAGAGTCTGTCACATAGTAAAGTTTATGGTGATGGATGACGATGACCGTGATGATAACACCTTGTAATCGAGTAATAACTGCTGGGAACTAGCCTATTTAAAAGTCAGGAAAGGTAGCCACGAGAGGTCGTCACTTCTAGGCTCAACCAAGTTTGAAAGATGGATGTAAATTGAAGAAGAGGAGATGAACAAACCTTTCAAAGGGCCAATGATGCAGAGAGCCACAAGGAGAAATGAGTAAGGGCATGCAAACTGTGAGCATGGTGTGGATAAAATGTTCAAATACGGGAGGAGCTGTAAGGAAGATGGCAAGGTGAGAGGGGAAGAGGACTCAGGGAAATCAAATGCTCTCATCTTTTGGTGTGGAATTAAATGCAATGGAGGAGCTGTTGGAAAGATACTGCCTGGTCTCAAGCACTAAAAGAGCATTAGTGACAACCAATTCTTGAGGAAGATTCTACTGGAAAATGTAACTCTCTAAACAGAACAATTTATTTGTAAAAAGGGGAATGCCAAAAGATTTTAATTTTTATAAGTAACATATGTAGGTGTGTATGCTGAAAAAAAGTCTGAAAACTTTCATTATCCTTATACATTTAAGCCATTTATAACCATTTATGACTATAATATAAAACAAGTTGTTTTTGAAATATGCATATAATTTCAATTTGCATTGAAAGGAGTCACGTGCATTTCTCTAAGGACTATTTGTCATGCATAGTGTTAAAGGAACCAAGGACAGAGCCCTCAGGAGGCGTATTTAACCTAGATAAACTTCTCTCCATTAAATTGGAGAAGAAATCAAAATCTATAAATTTAGAAGTTTCTAATGAAGCATGTGCACTTTCAATGACCACATGCACAGGTCAGGATTCTGGATACAACACTGCCAAATATAAAAACTGCCTGTACACGTTCACATCCATAATCTAAAAGGCCCGTCTTGAATTGTAAGACAGTGTGATGTAAGAGTTTAAAGCTTAGATGTAGGAATTTCACAAGTTTTACACAAACCCGGTTTCTACCACTTTCCTAAATTCTGTGCTCTTTGGCAAGTTTCTAAACCACCAAATTTCAGCTTCCTCAGCTGTCAAGTAGGGGTAATAAATCTCACTTTGGGTCTTTTTGTAAGAATTAATTTACATAATGTATGCATGCAGCCATTAGCATATTTGGGGCACATGATCTCATAAATGTGTTATTTTCTTTCCTGCTACTTCTTCCTGAATGGATAAATTTTGGCGAAATTTTAACTTTTTTACTCTTTTATACACAAACATATTCACACCTTAGACATTGAAATCTTCAGTGTATGTTGTGATTACATGCAAACAAGATGTCACATTTTGTAAATTGTTATATATAATACACATATAACTATTTCTTGTGAAATAAAGTTATCGAATTCTTTGGAGATACAATCTTCACTATAGATATATTAAACCTAAGAAAGCATAGAGAAAGGAGTCACAAAATAACTCTATTAAGTGAAGTCAAACAGAATTTAAAAAAAAAAAAAAGGTGGAACTTTGGCAGATAGAGTGGTCTGCCCACGTTCTGTTGGTAAACCCTGGTAGATAGAGTTAGGGTATAATTTATTCCCTCGTGTTCCCTTTGAACCATTGTGTATCCAGGGAAGAGCACAGTTAGACAATTTGTGAAGGAGGGGTTAGGGAAAGGGAGGCAGGGAGGAGGGAGAAGTTGATTGACATTTTAAGGCAATGAAAGTAATTAGCAAAACTAAGACAAGAGTGTCTTTATACTGCCAGTTTCTTTCCTGATGCAGGTAATAATAATAATAATAATAATAATAATAATAATAATAATAATAATAAATTTCATGAAAATACTAGCCAGCCAACAGTGCTTAGTGTGATGATATTGTTAACAATAAAATACATCTACCTGCCATTGCTTCTAGTGTGTATCTTTGCCTTGGCTCCCTCCGCATTTTGATGGCAGTAACGATACATGCTCTTGGAAGTGAGCCAAGCACGCTCTAACACACTCTAAAACGTATTACACATTTGGCTTAGTGCCAAGCGAACAGGTGTTTTAAATATTCCCGTCGCATACCCACAATGTATACTGCTACTGGGGAAAGAATGTCATTTCTGAACTCCTGATGTCTGTTTGACACTCTGTGCTAAACCATACCTCTTTTGCACTCTGAAGATTTAGCAAAGAGGGATTGTGATTTGAGAAAAGACAACCATCAGTGTCCTACTTTTACTGGAAGGAAGTGCAACCAATTTATAGTTCTGAACTCTGCACCTGATATCTGGCTACTGAGATCAAAGTACTTGCTGATCAATATTAGAAGGCATAGGGAAACCCTTTCAACAATTGAGTTCCTGCAGATATAAGAGATTTATATTAGAGAAAAAAGAAATAATATGATAGCAAGTTTTTTGTTATATTATTATAATTAGGGGAAGAAGTCTGTTTTCCATTAGAAACCATCATTCAGTTTGCAGACATAGTACAATAAAACAACCTAACGCTTCTAATGTCTAAATTACAAAATTAAAATATTTCCTTCTGGAGGGGAAAAAAAAAAGATAAAAATAGCTATACAGAAATACATCTACCCGGAAACAATTCTGAAGATCCTTTCAAAATTCTTAACTTCATGCGCTCACCCCTACACCATAGAGACACATACACATGCAGTTAATGTTATACTGTCAGTTTCCAGGAGATGAACTCGGATATATACCTGCCATCTCCCTGTGCAGAAGTTCCTGTGTCCGATCAAGTACACTTCCATTGATTTCTATCTGCTTCTTCGGCTTCAGCATTAAAGCAATGTAATAAAGAGGTGTGGGGGGGGGGAGGTTTCTAACTTCTCCCAGCCGCCTGCTTTAACTCCATCCTTCATCTTCCTATAGACCGGATTCCTCTGACCATTAGTCAATAGTGTGCATTACCTCATGGAAACAGACTTTGAATCATGTTTGGCTTCCTCTTTTAATGCTACTGTTTCCCCTCACCTTTTAACCGTGGTCTTTAAAAAGAGTGGGATTCTAGTCAGAATGCTGTTGATGGCTCTTTGAGGCATTTGAAAACTATTAGGTGGTTACTATGTGGTTAATATTACTTATTCAACAGAAAACTGACTTTAAACCTGTGTAAAAAGCCAAGTATCATAATTGTAAACTTCTCTGAAATGTTACACAACTTTGTTTAATTTCAGTTTTTCAAATAATCCAGTTTCCCATCTGAGAGACTGGTGTTCTGGCCTGGTTGGGGAAACCTCCAGAGAAAATAGGGCAGCTCAGCCCTGCGGAAGCCAGTTCGGTGACTGTGGGTGGCATTTCTCTGCTGAGTCAGGTCTGTGCCAGGCCTTCCCCAAGCTTTTACTAACAGTGCGGATTTTGGTGCAGAATCCCAAGGTTTGCGGTTCTTGAAGCTCTCCTGCAGTTTCTCCCTTTTCCTCGGAACTTTGAGAAATTTTCACCTAAGGAGATCACATTTGCTATATCTTTCTCGTAACTGTTGAAAAAATTGGGGACTTTTATAGTGTTTTGTGTTTTGTTTTTGTTTTTTACTTTTCCTCTCATCCAGGCTATAAAATAACAAGGTGTTATTGGTATTATTCTAAAAACAAAAGGAAGGAAAGAGCTTGTGTACCCATGATTTAAAAGAATTTTTAAAGTGCAGACAAGATTTCTCCATGATCCCATTGCTTTGCCCAAAAACAAAAGTTTCTCCATAGAAGCATACATTTCTCTCTTTTCCCCAACTTACCCCCTGTTCCCCAACAAAAAATATAATCTTATAGTTACCAGCCTTGGCATCCCTTATCTACTCAAGCAAATTGAAGGACTGAGCAGTTAGCTTCTGAATCTAAAGAATATAGGCACTGAAATACATAAAGCAAAGTTTTTTCCTTCATAACAGAGACTTATTCTTGCTAGTACTATTTTAATAATTGCAACAAACCTACGCGTCATTTACCTGATAGATACAGACTAAATGTTATTGCAAAGAATGCCTTTCCTAGTCTTAAAAATGTAGGAGTCAAAAAAATTAAGCAACCTTGCTTTGTCTTAGGTTTTCAACACCCTATGCTTCCCAGAACTAGGTAGCCACAACCTAGGTGTTGTTGAATGGGCCTCCCCTTCTATTCAGTAGATATTATAATAAAACAATAGGGAAAATAAAAAAACATTGTAGTTAAGATCGTTCATCAGAAAATGAATTCTATTGCAAATATATCCCTTTGTTGGAGGAAAAACAAGATTTTTCAAACATTTCACCAATGTTAGCTGTGAGTAAGTGTCCAAAGAAAGCATTGGCATAATTTAGGGGATTTTCTAATTGGATGAAACTGCAGAGGCAGAATAGTGAGATAGCTCAGCAAGGAGAATCTGGAGCTTGTACATGAGTTCATTCACTTGGTTCTACCACTCACTACCTTTGTGGACTTTAGTCACTGCCTGCACCACCGGCACCTCTTTTTCTTCACCTGTAGAATGGCAATCACAGTGGCAGAGTGATTGTGTGAACTTAAAGTAAAACTCCATAGAGAGCTGCCCGCTCAGTCCCTGGCACATAGTAAATGCTCAATAAATGGTAGGTGTTATTGCTGAGGCACATATTCAATTAAGGAGAAAATTAATATTTTGATAGTGTGTGAAGGCTGGTTTAATTTCCTCTTCATGCCACAAAGAGGAAATGTTGTTTTTATAACTACCTAATGAGTAATATGGAAGAAATTATTGTGCAAATGAAAAAAATCTAAGTTCACCACTGTACTAACATAATCACCGGGAATTCATAAGTTATGGAAATTGAAATACCAAACTTAAAAAATCAGGTTGCAATGCATTTCCAATGATGATGCCAGAAATTATTAAAACCGTCATGACCACAAAAACAGGCAGCTAATGCCACAGCAGCCCGGAGCCCAAGGCCACAGACACTCCCCAGGGAAGGCCGTCTGGGGCCAGAGGACAGAGCAGGCTGTAGGGCCGGCAGTCAGCACTGGCCTCACCCAGTCAGTGGGTGCTGAGCCACTTGCTGGGAAGAGTATCAGGATGAGCAGTGTTGCTGACTGCCTGTGATAGAGCTTTCTATTAGATCAGAAAGCACTGAGTTGGGGCAAGGTCAGAGGCCAAGTTACAGAACAAGGAATCACATGATGTGCTCACACGATTCCTTTTTCCCTCTCTCTTTCACACCACCAGCTTCTCTCTCTCTCACTCGTTCTCATTTCTCCTCCCCTCTAATCCTCCCAATATCTATCTAACATCTATCTACCTACCTACCACATGTTAAACCTCTCTCTCAATTTCTCTCATTCTTGTCATTCCTTTTCTTAAGCATTTATCTCCATACCTTTTTATTTTTCATTTCTTAGTGCTCTCTCTAGCTTTTCGAACATTGTATGAAGTCCCACGTGACTGGATGCAAAGCCTGAGAATGTTGCTTATTTGTATAATATATGAAGTTATGGGAAATGGGATTTTGTGAACTACCAGTTGGCCCAAGATTGTGGGACCAAAAATTCATACATGGATGACATTCATAGCACAGGAAAAATGAACTGAAATTAGTTTGATTTTAATCATTAATTCACTTAATGTGGAAACAAATTTATAAAAATTTAAAATGGCACAATAAAATAGCGTGACAGCTCAGAGGGAAGGCAGAAGAGGGTGGGTGGGAAGAGATCAACCAATGAGCTCCTATGCATATATGCATAACCTGTGGACACGGACAATGGAGTGGTGAGGGCCTGGGGGTGGGGGGAGGATGGGAGCGGGCTCGAAGAGGTTAATGGGGGGAAAAGGAGGACCTACGTAATACTTTCAATAATAAATATTTTTTTTAAAAAAAAGAAAATAATGTGACAGCCTATGCAGGCCTTGATCAGCACTGGATATTAATAATAGTAGACTTTCCGAATCCTTTCTCATAAATTATATTTTACTTATAAATATTTAATCCAGAAGGGACGACCCCAGTTTGCCATAAAAGAATGTATATCAGTTATTTTTAGAACCTGCTTTGCGGATGGTTTGTGGCCTATTTATTTCTAATCATTACACAATTCATAATTACCCACACTAATGAGAAAAGACCTGTCATATCAATCCTATAAAATAGCAGGAACTACAGTGTGAGTCCAGGAGACAGCAACTCCCAATAACAAATGAGCCAGGAAGCCAGAGGGCACGTCCCCGCGGGAAGTTAAGCGCAGGGTCCTAACTCTGAAATGCTACTGGCACTTTTGATGTCTGTCCTATAGATACTCTGGTTATTTTTCCGGTACCAACTGGAAATAATTATATTGTTAGGAAAGCAAATAGAGGCCCTTGATTAATGAGCCCAGAATTCACATTAGCTTGTGAAACTCTGAAGGCCAGGTGCTCTTGGTCCTAGGGATACCCCGCTAAAGGCACGGCCCCGGCCCGGCAGGCCTCAGTCCTGTGTGGACACCGAGGCGGCACACAGCGGCCCCGCAGCGTGCAGAGCTGTGCCGGGACTGCTGAGCAGGTAGTTTAAGTCGAGACAGTGAATAGCGATGTCATCGTGCCTTGTAAATACTGCCGACGCCGAAAGTGGAGGGCTGAGATTGAGCCGCTTGCCTGAGGATTTTGAAGCCCTGTTATTTTTAAGCACCTTTTCTTTACCTGCCGCTCTTTCATTTTTTAAGTACAATGCTAACGGACTTTCTTCCATTGGACGCCTACCCAAGGCAATTGAATGTAAAATCCACCACGTGTGACCAGTCCTCACGTTCGGTTTGTGGGAATGACATAACAGCTGTAGGGGATAAATAAATTAGACTCTGTTCTTCCCCCACAAGTAGTTTTTAATGTGGTGGGAGAGATTAGACATATAAAACCATGTAAAGTTACTTGCAGAAAAAGAAAAAAGGGGCATTGTAAGTGCACTGCTGTGTGTTTTGGAGATTGGGTCTAAGGGACTTTCTTAATGCCTGATGTGAGTGTGGGTAGAGATTTGTTCTCTGTTCAGAGTCCCAGGAGGATTTTACATCAAAAGAGGCAAGTAATCAGAGGAAGGCCAGACACCAGGCTGCCAGCCTTTGACAGGCCTAGTAAACATCGCTAATGCTGAAACGAGAGAGGGACGGTCCTGCATTAAAGGGGGAAGCGTGGATCCCCACTAACATTTGCTTACTCTTCCCGAGTGCCCTTAGTGTGTGTTATCAGGCTCTCCTTCGCAGTGTTCTCCCACGGGACGCCCGTCCAGAACACTGAGCCAATGTGTTGCAACCTTCTGTTGTCAGATCCTGCACTGGCAGCTAAGGAGAGAGAGCTCTCAGGAGACATATGCTGTCTATAGGGATCTCCTCATCTAGAAATGAGATAAAAACTAGAATACAGAGAGCAACATTATGATATAAA
Source organism: Myotis daubentonii (assembly GCF_963259705.1). Classification (NCBI taxonomy): domain Eukaryota; kingdom Metazoa; phylum Chordata; class Mammalia; order Chiroptera; family Vespertilionidae; genus Myotis; species Myotis daubentonii. The sequence continues at coordinate 67,330,373 of NC_081843.1, forward strand.
TGTGAATTGCGAAGTTCTGCGGAAGCACAAAGGAGAGGCACATTAATTCCATTAACTCTCTGATTCACAGGATGCTTTCGTTTTCTAATTTAAGTTAATGTGTTCGGATGGAAGATGGCGGGGGTCAGGGAGAGTAGTTGGTAGGGGTGAAAGCAGCATAGACTCTGAGTACAAATCTAGCCACTGTTCCCTGCGTGTTTTCAGCATCTATTGTAATTCCATTTTAAGTGAGAACCTCTGTCCCTGCAGTGGACCCCATTATTGTTTTATTACCAACAACAACATTTAGTGAGTGTCATGCATGTGCTGGCACATTCAAGTTGCTGTGGATACAGAAGTGAAAAGAGAAAGTCTCTGCTCTGATGGAGGTTTGTACTACTGCATTGAGACTCTCGACTCCCCTGGCAGCCACAGTAGCTATAACTTACATATTGTTCTCACGCAATCCCAGCAATGCTCTGTAGCCCTGAGACCTCGTTTTAACCTGTCAGAGCAAAATTGCTATTGAGCAGCACGTGCTAACATAGTTGTCAATACCAATGTCTCAGATGGCATATCACAGGCTCAGGCAAAGCCCTTAGAAGTAGCATGTAGGCTCGTCTTCAAGGGCAAACTCACAGGGTGGACTGTGTGGGGAGGTGGAGTATATGAGGCCCTCTCCCATCATTCTTGTCAAATCACAGTGGAATAATTAAAACCCAAACTTTTCTATTGAAAAGTTTCAATAGAGAATGGCTTAGATTAGAGCCACCCTTCGGAGACAGGTTGGTTTATTGGAAAAAGAGATTAAATCCATTAGGAAAAAAGCTTGAAAGTCAGGTGTGATGGGGGAAGACATTGAGTATACTCTAAATAAAATATGTGTTCACAATCCATAATTGGTCCTGGGAAATCTCTCTCCATGCCAACTCCTAAATTAAGGAATAGAAAGGAAGTTGGTGAAGGATTTTCCGTGATAACCCAGACTGAAATCTGTTATTGGTGCATGTTGGTCCTGTGACTATCACACCCAGGACTCTGAGCAATTCTAAACACAGAGAAGCCAACCATTTGCACCCCGTGTACAGTAACCTCCCCCGTTGCCTCCACTTCTGTAGGGACATCCTGTGCCACAGGCATGAAGTGATTATAGAAATTCCTTTAACCTACCAGAACTTGTGCTCCTTGCATTTCGACTAAATGATCTTATTCAAACAAATAAAATAGCGCTGTCACCTTAGGAGACCACCCACCCATTTCGGTTAGTCTGTCACTGTTAGGAAGGTTGACTCTCACGTTTTCTTTGCTTATTCACTTATTCAAATGAGCAGGTACTGAGAACTTATATTTAACCCACATATACTAACCAGGTCCTCCGTTAGGGAGCAGAGGGACCCATCCCTCGTAGAACTCACTATCTAGTGGTAAAGCAGGCATGTGAGAGACAAATTACAGTATAAGATACCACATGTTATTTTTAAAAACACCAAAAGTCAAAGGTGGGTAAGTAGACAGATAAGGGAGTCCCTATGTGTTGAGGAGGGTTCAAAGAAAGCTTCCCGGGTGGAGCAAGTGATGGCATGAGGTAGTGCACATCCTAAGATGACTAAGTGTGCAGCAAAGAGGAGAAGTAAACAAGGATATTCCAGACAGGAATGAATGGCACATATCAAAACAGTGTTATTAAAGGAACTGCCCGACTTGGGAAACGGTGAGAAGTTCCCTCTTGCCAAAACCCAGAGTGCCCGGGAGAAGAGAGGCAATTACTTGGAGAGGCGGGTGGAGGGATGTGAAAACTAGTGGGTGTGGCTGTGGGGAGCACCAGGGTGCATAAGAACAGTGATACAGTTAGGTGTGCATTTTAACGAGACTCTGCCCAACGTAGGATGATGGGAAAGTGGTGTCAGAGGACAAGCCGACTAAGGATGAGAGACCAAATAGGGAAGATAATGGTAGTTGAGTTAAGAGTTAACTGGAGTGAAGGGTGATTTCTGGGTTTCCCGCTTGAACAGCTAGGTTGTGATGTTTTCTAGAAAAGGAATGGATGAAGGGTTGGGTTGGAACCAAAAGGACAAATGGGAAAAGTAAATGCTGCACTAAGAAGAGATGGTGCAAATCCCATAGAGATGCGGAAGCACAGGGACTGAGAAAGGTGTCCCTGAGCTGACTGATACGTAAGGCAGTGCAGGCTCCTCCCGGTGCAAAGGATTAACCACGCACTGACTCCACGTGAACTAAAACGCATTTACAACCAGGTAAGAGCCTACCTGGAAACAAAAATAATGACCTGACTTTGCTCTGATTATGCAAGATAATGTATGTTTTCTTTTGTTCAAACAAGTCATTAATGGCCATGAGTGTGGCTCCGTTGGTTGGAGTGTCATCCTGTGTACCAGGTTCAGGTGACAGGCTCCATTTCCAGTAAGGGCACATACCAGGGTGGTGGGTTTGGTCCCCAGTCAGGATACATACTGGAGGCAACCTATCCATGTTTCTTACATTGGTGTTTCTCTCTGTCTCTCTGTCTAGCTGTGTGTGTGTGTGTGTGTGTGTGTGTGTGTGTGTGTGTCCCCACTGCTCTCTAAAATCCTCAGGTGAGGTTTAAAAAAAAATAAGCCACTAATGGTTTATCAAAGATGCTTCAACATATTGTTTTTAAAGAATTCGTGTCCCAAGATTCTGCTTTTTTGTCCCTGTAACCTACTTGCAAGTAAAATGCCACAGTCTGAGAGGTTGGCAGGTGAAGTTACATTCATGTTTTATACTTTCAAAATCCTGCTGCCTTGTCTTTGTTAACTTACCCCTCTCCTCTCTTTCTGAACCTTTGTTTAATGTAGAGTTTGGTCTTGTCTTTTCCTTCCTTATTTAAGAGATTACTAGCATTGCCTATTCTTCACACCCACCTACCGTTTGATCCTTTACATCCCAGCCTTTATTTTCTGGACTTGCTTTATAGAGATGATTAGGATTAACTGTTCATGTGAGCATGCATTTCAATCATTATATGGTAAAAAGTTCCCTGTTTAGTACTTTTCTTCAGATCTCTCCTGGATTCAGAACGTCAGGGACCATTTCTTGGCTAAGTGTGCAGAACATCTCCGTATCAGTTCCGTTCTAGGCCAGCCTCAGGAGGCATGCCTTATCCAGGCTCCAGAAGCCATGTGGTGGAAAAATCCTTAATAAAACACCGAACCACTGACTGCTCCTGAGGAAGCCTGATTCACCTGATTGGCCCTACAATCACCCTGATTTTCCATGAATTCTCCAGGCTACGGTTGGTCCAGAATAAGTCCAATGTCAAAGCCCAGGAGAGTAGTAGAACAAGAGACCCAGTGTCCAAGGATGGGAAGAGACGGGAAATGAACTTTGCCCAAGAAGTAAGAAGTTTAAAACAGGCTTATTTCAAGTTTATAGTATCTGACTCACATTCACATAAGTGTCCCCCATGCTCTTACTTATAAGGTTTCTGATTTTCCTTATACATTCTGCCTGGAATACCACTCCTTTTGTTCTCCTTCTATGCCAAATTCTGTGCCTTCTCTCCTGCTACCCATTTAATCGCTGTGATTATATGCTTATAGCTTTTGTTCCTTAAAGATTCAATGAACGGTTAGTTTTTCTGACCTTCCATATTTAGACCAATACCCCAATTTTTAAGTTTTCAATATCCTGAGTTATAATCCATTTCCATACATTATATAAATTATGCCTATCCTGCATTCATTCCTAACTTTAAAACTGTACATTTCAGAAATAGTTTATAGCAGTTACTGATAAAGAGTAAAATAACTGACTTTTAATATAATGTAAAATAATATCATAAAATGGGGGGGGTTACAGTTGCAGAAATATTGCACTGAGACTACTCTTTCTCCTGCTAACATCAGAACATTCATTCCTGTTTTGTTCACCCATCCATTCAGACTATCACTAATGCTGCACACATTTAGTCTACCGTATGCCAGGACCTGTGCTAAACCCTGGTGATACCAGATGACTAGTAAACAATCCCTCAACTCCAGGAGCTCACTCATGGGGGAGAACAAAACAAAACATGCTTATTTCAAATTTATAGTAAACAGATTATCTTAATCACATATTACATCCAGAGGACCCCAGACAACACTTGACACATAGTAGCACTTAGTAATTGTGTATCAAGAGGTCTGAATCCCGCCCTGACCCAGTGGCTCGGTTGAAACATCGTGCTGTACGCCAAAAGGTTGTGGGTCCGATTCCTAGTCAGGGCACATACCCAGGCTGCATGTTCGGTCCCCGGTCAGGATGCTTACGGGAGGCAGCCAATGGATGTTTCCCTCCTCTCTCTCTCTCTCTCTCTCTCTCTCTCTCTCTCTCTCTCTCTCTCATCAATGAAAATATATCCTCAGGTGAGTATTAAAAAAAGAGAGAGAGGTCTGGACGCCACTACTATCTCCACCCCCAGTCAGACAGACAGCCTTGGTCCAGTGGGGAAACCTCTGCATACACTCACAGTGACGTGGGAATGTGTGCCCTGTTCACTCAGCAGGCATTTATGGATCACCTACAGCATGGCAGCCTCTAGTCTATATTGAAACTCCAAAAGTGGATCAAGGAAGGTGATTTGTTCATTGCCTCACGAGCTAGCAGAGGAGACAAACGCATGACTAACAATGTGTGTTAAAGCTCTAGTAGAGAAAGTAGAAGATAAGTGGGTGCATGAATGAGGGAAATTAATTCAGCCTTGGTGATAAGGGAAGTTTACAGAGAGGAAGTGATGTGTTAGCTCTGCCCAAGGAGGACTGAGTGCAGACACTGGTGGGCTCATCCCAGAAGCCAGCCTGAGCACGGGAGCACGGACGTGAGGTGTGGAAGCCAGTAGCCTGTGCACCATTACTCCTCCCCTTCCGGAAGGCATGGGGACAGGCAGGCCAGAGGGTCCTGGGTGGTCTCGTCCAGAATTAAAGTACCAACAACTTTAGGAACTATCGCCTTCTGATGTTTATAGGAAATCAGTTGTGGCTATTAGGAGGCAGTGGGTGTATGTTTCTTTATGTTCCATACATTAAAAGTCTTCAAAGCTTTAATTCATGTCTTTTATTTTTATTATTTTAAGTTGAAAAATTACTCAGTGGGAAAAAATATTTCAAGTCCAATATTAAGATTATCTTTTGAGGAAAGGAATAAATACAAAAACAATGAACATCTCCAGCTCTTCCCAGCCTTTCCCTGGTGGGAGTTAATATCTAGTTAGAATGAGCATTAATAACCTACAGAAATACAGTGTGAAGGTGTACATTTTGCTTTTTTATAAAATCTTCATGACAAATGAATAATTTTTCATAAAACTTAATTTCAGACTCTGTACTAGGTCTGATTTGCTTGTCTAATGAAAGTCTACCTACTAATTGTACTTAACCTGCAGTATTTTAATGCCTTTTCACTTCTATATTAAGAACAAAGAACTAGGGCAGACAAAGCTCACAGTTTTGATGATGAAAACCTGTGGAGAAATTTCTTGGCCCCTGACATTCCCCCAGCCTAAGTAATAGGTGTTAGAAATCACAAAAATGCATACAATATCATAGGTCAGTTCAGAGCTTTTTAGTTGAATGTGTAATGCCTGCTTCTTTAAGAAGCAAGTGCACACAACAGCACCCGGAGTACAGTGGGTTTCTCTGATCATTGTTTGCTGACTATGTTTTAAATGAACTAAGTCATTGGGCGCAGTGCATAGGGCAGCCGCTCCCCAAACACTGCAGGGCCTGGAGCAGCAGCGCCATGACTATCCCACTCCACGATGGGAGGATGTTTATGAAATACTCTCACAACTTGATACATACACAGTATCCATTCCAGCCAAAGCTCCTGCTCTTGTGTGGCGTTCCTGCTTTGTAAAGAGTATTCAGGGTAAGAGCAGACGCTGATCTTCCTAAAGCTCTGAGAGACAAGCATAAAAATGATTTATGATCAGAGAAAAGGAAACTAGTTTTCTAAGTTGATGTCTTTCTTTTTTTTTCTTGGCTTTTGTGTGAACATGACATTTACGCAGCTAACAGAAATAATTCCTGCATGTGCTCTTGACACATCAGCCCTCTGAAGTGAGGATAGTGCTGGCTGTGCAAGAAAGGCTTATTATTTGGGTTTTAAGAAAAAGGGATGAGTGTTTTTGGGATTTTCACAAAAGGATTTAAAATCTCTGCTATACAGTGGGCAAGTACAGAAGAAGAAAGGTGATGAAAATATACATTCTTGAGGACTAAGACTGCAGACATGGGAAGAAATTAAATGGTTGGAAGCTTTTAATCTGATGGTGGTTCTCTGGAAGATGAATTTTACCTAAATAACAATAGTATAAATTTTATGGCTTCATATAATCGAAAAAAAAAAAAAAGGCCAGTGATCTAGTTGTTTTGTGTTTTTTTTACTAACAAGAAATAATTAATGAGAGACCAGTTTTAACCATTATATACATAAGGCACTTTCTAGTTGATAACATAATGCCTAAGACCAGAAATGAGTGCTCCATGTGGCATTCTTTTTCATTTATATTCCCTCCCGTAATGAAATAGAATCTGTTCCGTACACCTATTTCATTAGAATTTTTGAAGCACCTGTCACCTCTCATCATCAGTTTATATGGATTTCGCGTTTTCCCGATGAACAAATGTAGTAGCGCAGGGTCCATATGGCCACATGTCTGGGAGGGGAGAATCCACGGGGTTTTTGGATTACCTGCCTGGAATCCTTTTCCCTTTCATTGTTTGGAGTATGTCACCTTCTGTCAATCTCATTACTTCTCTAAGAAGCGACTGTTCTCAGCTCACTGCATGACAATCGCTGCCTTGTGAAAACATCCCAGAAGCCTCTGCAGTCAATTGATCGACCCCAAAAGTGTCAGTCTCCCATGGAAAGCTGACTGCGGTCGGTGCACAAGCTCGCTCAGGATTTACAGAGTTCTCTGAGAAAAGAGTTTCTTTCGATACATAGCAAGAAAGCCAGTGCTTTCCGGAGATCTCTTGGCTTCTCCTGACATCCAGAATAAATCTTTCCAAAACATAAGCAGCTGAGAGACACTTATGTAAATCCAGGACTTCTAGCCCCTGTAAAAGAATAATGATTTAAGTGCCTATGTTACCTGACCAGTCATATTTGTAAAAGATCAAAGAAGCTATCAAAGGCCAGCAGCACAGATTTTGATTTTACTAGAAAAAGGACTGAATGAATAATGCTCATTTACCCATTTAGTAACCCCTTTAGTTTATATTAACTATTTATTGCTATGATAAAGAGAGACTGAGCTGAATCTAACGGTAACTCCTTTGTCATTAAACAGCTGTAGATTTTTAATATGATAAAGATAAGATGGCTCTTGTACTTCCACATTCACACTATGGTATTCAAGTTTGTGCCATCACTTCCATGTTCAGAGCTTTACAGTTCCACCGAAATCGTTTGTTCTTGGCAGAAGTGTGTTTGTTCTACAAGCTCCCAGCTGAGGATAATGTTTCTGAACAAGTTTTTCAGTGTTCTGGTTGTGTGATTATGCGAATTTGGAACTCAGTATTAATTTGCTTTTGGAGTTTGTGTTTGCATATCTCAAAATGCTCTTTTTAAAAATAACACAATTTAACTTAGAACAACTCTGTAATGTAAAAGGTAGAGAAATTTCATTACTTAAGTACTGGTGATACTCATTATAAGGAAATGTAGTCAGATACAAGCATTATTTGGGGGGAGAAAATGAGCCAGTTTCCCCCCTTACCCCATCACTACCTTTTTCTTTGTGGGACTTTGAACCACCTAATTCATTTGCCTAATAGTTTACATAGTTCTTCAATTAGCTATTGATCAAATTGCTTTTTTTTTACCAGTAACCTGATATGTTTTATTGACCCATAAGTATACCCTCTCTGTCTAAACTTGGACATCTAAGAAGTATCAATATTTTAACCCTATTTCATACTTAAAATGTCTCCACAGCCTAATTTTTAACATTTTCTACCTAATTTATTTCAGTGTGCAGTCTACTGCTGTAGATGCATATGAATGGAGAGCCCTGTTCTGCATCTGACACTTCACAGATGTGGGGGAGCTGGGGTACGAGGCCTGGACCATCGTGCTTGGTCAGGCTGGGTTGAGACCCGGCATAGGTTTCCCTAAAGTCCTCATGGAAGACTTGTGAGAGATAATGAGTTAATATTTGTGGAGAGCTTTCAATAACATGTAATTGATGCTTGAATTCTTGTAAGCCAAACATAGTATCTACCCCCCCAAAAGCTTCGTAAGAACATTTAGCACACATGTATGTGCCAGATGGATTGTAATGACAGTCGATAGGCCTCTCCTAACCCTAGCGTTCTGCTGTCAAAAATCCGTACATCAAAACAACGATAATTTTTTGTGATCAGATTTATTGGATAAGAGATTCAGATGCACATTGAAAAATCTGTCTGAATAAGACTTTAAATTAAAGGTTTATATATGAATATTCTTAACATGCCTTATAGAAATATAGGTGAAGTTTGTAAAATAGCATTGATCTTACATATGTTTCTGTACATAAGTGAATTTTTATGAGAAATATGTGGAGGATGACACAAGAGCCTCAGGAATTATTGTTAAAAGCTCAAGGATATCTGGAGATAAAAGCAGAAACATGGGATAATACAGCAAACAGTTATCCCTGGAAAAATGCTCTTGTGGTTGAGATAATGGTAGCTAAAGAGTTTAAAATTAAGAAAATTAAGTTAGCTAAGAAAATTATTATTCTAATGTATTGTGAACTCTCTAGGAATACTTATTCTGGGTGAAAATGATGGCTCTAGATTCATGATAGGGGGACAGGTGGCCCCACCAATTATAAATTCCCCAAGATTGTAAATGTATATTTTATCATCTTGTGTCAAAATACTCATTTTAATATTCAAACATTTTACCACATAATAAGCTGTAACCATATGTTTATTTGTTATATTATACTACTATAACATTAATAAATATTTACAGAGCCACGGTGTATCATAGATATATTAGAAATGGTCGCTTTCTTAGTATGATTTTAAGTGAAAATCTTCATTGCCCTGGAAACTAATTTTAAGTAACGTTACATTTGTTACACACTGGTAAGAGCCAGGGAGCTTAAATTTTTTGAGTCTGACACCCCCTTTCAAAGTCGTGTTGTTTTATTTATTTCCCCCAATTGCATGAATTAAAGATGGAGTGTTATCTCAGTTTTGAATTCCTTAGCTTGATGCCGCAGTGTTTGCTTTATTTGTATGTGAATTCTCTCTTTAATAAAGATGAGCGCTGCTGAACTTTCCATTAATGAGAGACACTTAGGTACACAGCTCTTTGTAACAATTTTGGTAGTACCAGGAAAATTCAGAAATGTTGCTTGTCTATTCATAATTAATATGTCAAGCTGTGTGATTAATCAGAAGTTTTATGATCTCTAAAAACATAACATTGTCTATGAAAATCAGATCATATACCATCAAGTTGACAACCATCAGTTACAGAGAGAGAGAGAGAGAGAAGAGAGAGGAGATCCCAGGACTCCTGACTCCTATTTGCTGTTACAGTGTTCATTAGTATTTATCCTCGGTGACAGCTGAGACCAGCCAGGACCTACATTCAGGAGACAGGAGGCCCAAGATAAGGCACTGACTTGCCACTTTCATGTGTCAGGAGACAGGCTCAGAGCGACCCGCCCCAGCTGGAACCCAGAGGAGCGTGTGCCAGTTTGGGAGTTATTGACTTGGTTACCTACTGTCAGTGCTCCCAGCCTTCCTGACTCAATTCCTGATAATGAAGCCCTAACCTCAGCCGTGTTGACGTTTCTTTCAGCCTCTGTGTAGGCAGAAAACTTCTCAGTATTATCAGTTTCGATACAGATTTTCACGACTATGGAACTCTAAGCAGACTGAACAGAGGTGATCCTCCTTATGGTCCCAGGGTCCGAACATGCTTAATGGGTGCTCTATCAGGCAGTAGCCTGGTTCTTTTACTACCTTCTGCCGCCAAGCAGAAGGGGTGGCAGGAGATGGTGGGTGCCAACCATCTCGTTAAAGTAAGGATCTGTTTCCAACATTTCTGCTTTTGCCATGGTCGCAGATTCTGAAATCATTGTGTAATGTCCTAACTTCTAATTCTTCTGTGGGAAAATAGAGTGTTGTAATTTCCCACCTTCCTTGTATTCTTCTGTAATTGTCTCTCACGGGATGTTTGGGGCATGTCTGAATTCTACATCATGAAACTTCAGCCCCCATAACTGTCTTTGTCCACTGACTGCATTCGGTTGCAAAGGAATCTTTCCCTTTTATTTTTTCAACTAGTAATGAGTGTGTTATTGAAATGACTTCCCCCGCCCCCCCATGCTTTCCTTACCCTAATGTCATGTAGCAGAGGTAATAACAACCTGGAAATCTGGACAGCGTGAAGTTCTATAACCGCCCTGCATGTCTCTGACAGCCTTTGTCTAGGACTGAACTTTCCGCATTGTGTGTTTCAGACGTTGAGAAAGAAGGGCCTTAATGGCTGTGACAGCCCAGACCCCGATGCGGACGATTCCGTAGGTCACAGCCCTGAGTCTGAGGACAAGTACAGGAAAATTAACGAAGATATTGATCTAATGATCAGCAGACAAAGATTGTGTGTAAGTACTCACAACGCCTTTCATTTTTTTTACTCTCGGTATTTCTCTGAACCTGGCAGGCCTTGAACAAGAAGGAAAACAAAGGCTGTGAAAGCCCCGACCCCGACTCCTCTTATGCACTCACCCCACGCACTGAAGAAAAATACAAAAAAATTAATGAAGAATTTGATAATATGATCAAGAGCCATAAAATTCCTGTAAGTACCCAAGGTAGATGGCTGGTCTGCTGATAACTGCTGCAGTAACATACCTTAACCCTCTCAGTGATGGCTTTGTCTAAGACGCATTGGAAAGTCAAACCAATAAAATAGCCATCTCATCCCACGGCAGTTCGATTAGAAAGCAGACCCTAGTTAAAGGGCTGCTTAAACTATGGAATCTAAAAAAACGTGCCATCGAGTTCACTCAGAGATAGGAAATTCACAGGAGGAAGAGAAAGAAAGATCTATGCAACACGCCCTGACTTTACACAATCTCTTAAATGCACAGTGCACTCGGAAAACACCAGAACCTCCTTCTCAACAAGTTTAAGGACTTGCTGTAAAATACATACACATATATATGTACTGAGACCGGACACAGGAGGGGAGCTGTCGTCCTCTCGTGTACACTGGTGATCATCACCCAAATAAAAGCTCATTTCTGAATAAAGCTTCGGCCCCTCCCCCCCAACACACGACACCCAGCAACAGCACTGAAGGGTTAAAGCTAATGCTCGCTGCAGGGAAACAGACTGCATGAAAACCTAATGGTAAGATGTCAACGTGTGTGTGCTGGGGTGATGTTCAAGCTTCATCAAAATATCCGCTTTGCCTACACCAACATTTCCCATGCTTTAACAATTGGCTCAGTTTTGTCTTAACCAAGTCAAAAATTTTCTAACAGTCCATCATATGCCTTGCCAGTTATTTGAGAGAAATAACTCTGCATGTATTATTTTGTTTGCCCACAGAAAGAGGGGGGGGGATGTACGTACCTTTTATTATATTCTGTCATCAGTCAAGTGGTGTTAATGGTGTGACATAAAGTGATGCAACTCAAGGCTCACATACTTTCTGAATAACCAGTGTTAGTATCGGAACCCTCCTTGTATGCAAGCTCCTCATTAGGTAATTCATTCCTTTCTCAAGAAAAAAAAAAAAAAAAAGCACACTTTGGTAAGTCAGCCCAACATCCTCACCCTGGGCATTGAGGGAGACTGCAGTAAAAATATGCCTCCGTGGTTACAAGTGCAGATATTTGGGGATAAGAGCTCCACCACTGCACTCACCAGGTGAATGGATGCTTTACACGTAGTAGGTGCCCAACTAGCCTGTGTCGAATTAAATTAAACACTTTAAAACTTATTTAGAAAATGTGTGCATCTTAAACTTTCTGTCTTCATAAATACATGTCTGCTTCCTTTGTTAAGTGAAACAATGTCAGCAGTGGAGCTTTTGTTGAATTGCAGTGATTAACACACTGTATTCCGAAGGAAAGCTAAGTGCTGTAAATTCTTAAAGGTTTCATAAACCGAGCACTACATGCAGAACATCCACCGTGGGCACTTTATCAAATGAAATCGTTCCTATCAGACGCTGCAATGCCTGCTGGGTATGGCCAGAATTCTTAAACGATAAAATATCCACTGGGGTTTTTGTCTTGCCCAGAAGCAGGAAAGAAACAGCTCCTGGGGGCCAGTTTTTTTATTTCTTGCGGCCCGGGTTTCTCTGGCTCTACAATGCTAGTTTAGCTGCTGGGCACAAAGGTGTGTGAATGTAAGGTTTTTAAGGCGGAGCACGTCAAGTGTCTCAGAGAGAAGGAATCCCCTGCACAGCTGGGAAAAGGGCAGCATCTGTAAGACTGCTGATCACGCTCCAGGGCGGAGATCCGAAATGTGTCTGTAGCTCTAACCCCAAGGCTTCTGGGAGGATGCCCGTATTTGCACATTGGATCACTTCTCCCCATGCTTTAGGGGGAAAGAGGTGTGACACATGCCTAGATTCCCTCACAGTATTTCACCCTGTCATGTAAAGAGTTCAAAATCAGGATACATGATTTCTTAAGAGGTGCAGTGGTGTGTGGTGGGGGATGAAAACCACATGAGAGTTTATGGGCAGGGCTGTGAGAGGGAGCCGCACAGCCCCGCGCTGTGCCTCCAAGCCTCCCTTTCTTCAGTAAGTGCTTCAGTCTCCAGGATGAAAAGCCCAGTTTTCGCACATCGCTTTCGGTTGCTGGAAGTAAATTTTGTTGAAAGTTTCCACAGCTGCTAAAACATTTACAGCGGGGCAAGGACACTCTGCCCTTTGTGTGAGAGAATGTCTCCGCCTCTTTAAAAACATTACAAGACTGTGTTTCTATTTCAAAGACCCAGTTCGAAGAGTTTCCCTTGTAAAATAGAAAATTTAATATTGCAATCACCTGTGGGTCCGATGTAATTTATGCCCGTATTCCTCAACGACGTGCAATAACTCACGGAGGACTCGGAATCTTGTTGAGCGGCATTTCCTCCTGCAGGGTTTGCCCCGGTTCACGCCAGGCTGCAGGGCAAGAGAAAACAGCTACGTTTGAGGAACCAGGAATTGGGAAATGGGCTGAAGGAAGGAGGGGCGGGTGCTAGATTGGTTGAGAGGGAACAGGAAGGAAGTGGGAATGGAGAGTTTCTATTTTCTTCAAATAAGGGACAGTGAAGCGAGAGAAACAGTTCTGCCACTAGGTCAGGGGAGGGGTTAAAAGGAAAAGCACTTAAGATTTATTTACATGCAGAGGAGGAATACTTGAAGGAAGGAAAAGGTTGAACATACAGGTACAATGGAGGTAAAATGGCAAAGCTCAAGGAAGGGAAGGAGGATGGGAGTGGAACAGGACAGAGCTGCGGGTGGGCCCAGGGGGAGTTAAGGTGGTAGGAAGGTAGAGGAAGCTCAGAGGGTGACCATCTACTGACCTGTATTTTGTATGTTGAGTGTAGCTTCTACAGATTTTGAGGTAGGGGAGCAGGTGCTTGAAAGAGGACTGAGAATGAAGGTGTGGACACTGTGAGGAGTTGGGGTCAGAGAGGAAATGAGCAAGTATGTGCTGGAGTTGTCAGGCAGCGTTGAGGAAATTTGGAGACCGGCAATTGGTAGTCACTAGTCATCAGAGTTTTGTGATTCTCTTTCTCTGCTGGTTTTCATCAGACTGGTAATGGTTGATCAAAAGTTAAGGGTGTCATCAGGGGCCCCAAAAAAGGGATTCGGTTCAGTCACTCACACTGAATAAAAGAGGGCTTATTAACTAAAAATATTTTATTACAAATATTTGATTTGACTTTTTATTGGACTTTTCCTTGTGGTAAGTTTGGGAAAATAGTGGCTTTTGGATAAGAGTTCAGATACCTTTCTGACCACGATGACTCACTTCAGTAACCATGATCAATTTGTTCAGGGGTGAAAACTAAAAGCCTTTTAGCTGTTATGCCTGTATCTCCTAAAGCCAGGGCCAGCGTCATTGGCGTATGACCTGTGCAATTACACAGGGCACTGCTCTTAGAGGGCCACGCTTGGTAAAACGCTGTGCCATCACCTCCTTGAAATTCTTAATAAATTTTAACAAGGGTCCCCACATTTTCATTTTGCCTTGGCCCTGCAAATTATATAGCTAGGCCTGCCTACCACCTTTTTTTAAATACCCCAAATTCCCTCTTCCTTGCTGTCCTGGGAGCTCTAAAATTTTGAGGCTGGCCTGAGATCTCTGCAAGTTTGGAGTCTTTAACTACTTTTTGGCTTTCACTTTTTAAACAAATTTTTTTAATTTAGATGCTTTTAACTTCTCAAATTTTGAAAAGTTGAGAAGAAAAAGAATAGCAGCAATATCTCATAAACATGCATACATTATTATAGCCTTTGCTTTCCCTAAAATATTTAGATCCGGTTGGTCTCTTTAGGGATGCACTCACTTCAGGTCCAGGGAGGCTAAAAGATGTGCCTGGTTACATGTCTATTTGTTGCACAACCTGGACTGCAACTGAGATTTCTGATATTAAGGCTGATGTTCTTTCTGATTCCCTGAGACACCTTCTCCGTGTGGCCATTTTTAAGCTTATAATTTGATTTCAAAATTACTTAGCCAGTTCCTGATACAGATAAGGAAAATGCAAAGGCTGTTAGCATATTTTACAACTTGTAAATTTTTGAAGTATGCTCTGGTGTCAGAATTATACCTGACTGCTATTTAGTCAGTCACAGGAGAATTTTTCTAATAACATCAAATTGTTTATAGTCCAGAATGCTAGAAACTGAGTAATTCTTGAGCATGATGGTTGAGTAAGGGAGGAGTAGAGAGAGACATGTAATGAATTGCTTATTAGGGTGCTTCAGAATTTATTAAATAATTATTAATAATCCCCTTTATATTGGATATGCATATAATCACTCAGGGGAAGGGGAGAGAATTAAGCTTTGCTCTCTACTGAGATACAATCAACATTCTGTAAAATATTCAAGGGGATAGCCAACCTTTAGGTGTTCAGTAATAAACACTTGTAATTAGTAATAGTAAATATAAATTTAAAATTCTGTACCCAAATGATAGCTTTAAAATATCAAATCTGAGAAAATATGGACAAGGGGAGCCTTTAAGGTTTCTCTTTTCCTAAGACCTCAGTCACTGACTGGCAGTTGGTGAGCGCACACTTACTCCAACATGGTACTCACCGCATCCCATTTAGTTCATTATTTTTGTGGTTCAAAATAATAAGCTACTAGCATCCAGCTCTCACTTCACAGTATGATTTCTGATTGCAACATTCTCTTTCTATCAAAAAAAATTCATTTTTGTTGCACAGTGATTTAGTAGCAAAAGCAACAGGCTCAGCCACTTACTAGTTTGATGACATTGGGCCGCTTAATCTCACCTATTTTACAAGGGAAGAATTATAAAGAATGTTGAAAGGGCTGTATCATATCATGTCTGTAGATTATACAGTACAGTGCCTGCTCAGTAAGTAACACACAAAAGGAGAAAAAAGGGGGGAAAAGGAGACATACGTAATACTCTTTATAATACTTTAGGCAATAAAACAATTAAAAAAAATTTAAAAAAGAAGAAAAAAGTAACACACAGTAAATGCTAAGCTTATTCTTTGTAGGAGTACAGTATCTTCCTAAAGATTCTCCTTTGAAGAGAAATATTCAGTTCTCATAATAAAAAGTAGACTAGGCTCTGCATTACTTAGAGCAAAAGAGCTTTAACACCTTCCTGAAATGAGACCTTACTTAGCCAGCATCAGAGCTGATTTCATAGTAGAAGGGAAACACAAGCAAAGAAAAGTGATCAGGAGATGGCCACCTCTGCCAACCTGGCGCCCAGCAAAGGGAAACGCCCTGTCCTCCCTCCTGCCACTCTGTACTGCTTGCTGGTACCACCGCTGGCCATGCTGAAGCCAGGGGGCAAGGTGAGCCTGGTGGACACAGTCTGGGGGGTCAGCGTCTGGCCCAGAGCAGTGAAGAGGGTGGACAGTGAATCTGGAGGGGCAAATGGAGAAGCCGTCGCAGTTACTTGTCTGTGTTTTCTCAGGTATACTAGAGTAATTTTTATTTGGTCTTTTTAAAAAGGCAGACAATATTTTACTTACTCTACGGACATTTATTTCCCAGCATTTGTCATTTAAAAAGTCTCTGGAAATTTGGGGATATACTCACTCTTCGATATCTTATCAAACATTTATTTATATTCCATTATGTCATGGTGTCTGTCTAAAATTATTTTTGTACCTTGTTTACAACAGATAAAGCCTAATAAAGAATGACTGTGTTAATATAGCACTTGGACATTTTTATTTCCCTCTAAAACAATGAAGAAACAAAGACATGTGAAAGAAAAGAGTTATATAACATTTACTCTGGTCAATATCAACAAATCCAGGTCATGGAAGGAGAGAGACACAGGGAAAATAAAGAGTGAGAAATAAAAGGAGGACAAGCATAAATAGAGAATAGTGATGCAGTCATCACCAGGGTAAACATAGAACTACTGCCGAGAGAGGCGTGTGTTGCAGGCCAGCCAGTCAGCCAGCAAAAGAAGACTGATGTTAGGATTACAGAGGGGTGAAAAAATGGGTTTTTTTTAAAAAAAAAAAGAACAAAAAACTTTGAACCACACTCATTTATGCATTTAAAGTTGCCCAATAGCTTATTTGAAAACACCTGAGGGAATGTTCTATTTAAACTCCATCTCCAATATACATATTAGATACACACACATCCATTTTATCCTAAGAAGGCTGTGTGCTCTGACACCACTAGCCCTCCGGCAATATATTCAAACAGTATTTTCATTTGTAATGTTAAAAATGGGGAAAGAAGAGGGGGGAGTCGCAACTGTGATTATCTAGTTAGGGCAAGCAGAAAAATAAGCATGACTTTGCTTAAATTGCCAAAATAATATCAGAAAAATCAATAGTTGGGACCTGATTACTCTAATTAAATAGCCACACAGCTTCGGCTCTCTAAATATTTGCCAACTGTCTCATTTGAGATGCAGGCCTTGCCAGTTTTCAGTGTTAGTCTATCAGTGCAACATATACTCTGAACTACCATTTTAAAGTATGGATTATTAAATGATATATGCTCTGTTGAATCTAGTATCTTAAAATGTCTATTATCTTCACAGTTACTTTCAAAAGACAGTCTTTTTAAAAATAATAATTAAAGTATATGTGCTGCTCACAAGCCTGGAGATGATTTTATATCATTAAGCTTTTGCATAAATATGCTTCAATAAGCAATTAAGCCGAAGGCTCCGGCTTGCATTTCAATCTTCCTTTTTCTCTGTGAAGTCATCACAATCATGTACCTTTGATTTTACAGTCATTTCTGCCACCAGATTCAGAGATCACAAATGAACAATTATTACCTAATAGAATGGAATTCAAAGACAGTGGAATCTAATGAAATGGGGCTTTGTTTTAAACAAAAGTGAAGCGTTTTCTAATAGTTGCATAGAAGGAGTTCTAAGCACATTAAAGAAATCAATTTATGATGTGAACATCTTGAGAGCTCTTCTTAATGGTCTTCTAGACACCAAGCAGTCTGGAATTTGAAATTTGTCTTGGAAAGTAAAGGCTGTCTGAACTTGAGAGCTTCTGTTTCTATTCTTTCTTTTTTTGTAACCCCTTTTATTTTCTGCTCATATAGGCTGTTCCACCTCCCAACTTTGAGATGCCAGTCTCCATCCCAGTGTCCAGCCATAACAGTTTGGTATACAGCAACCCTGTCAGCTCACTGGGAAACCCCAACCTTTTGCCACTGGCCCACCCTTCTCTGCAGAGGAATAGTATGTCTCCTGGTGTAACACATCGACCTCCGAGTGCAGGTAACACAGGTATGTCCTCAGAAGAACACAATGTGAACAAGTCATTGGAAGGAGCCACTCTGGGCAGAAAGGCCATTTTATCTGCAAGTTTTCCATGTGTTGCATCCCTTCACTGCTAGGTCTTCAGCATGATAAAGCCTAACCCCACAGGCATATCTTTAGAAATCTTTTATAATCTTGCACTTGAGCTATTCAGCCTCTGTATCACCGATCTCCTCATGTGGCTATATTTTGGCCACATGTTTTCTCACACAGAATGTGCTCTTCTCGTCTACTAGTAAGATGCCATTTTCTCTCCTCACTAGATAGCACTTCTTCTGTGAAACCTTCCCCTGTGTTCTCGTATGGCATATCCCATGGTCCATTTTTATTTATTTATACAGCAATTTACGTATACCATAGCGGATTTATGGCAAAAAGAAAATGTGGTAGGATAGCATAATGTATAAGAAGTGTGAAATAAAAACAAAACTAAGTCAGAAATGAAGTGAAGAGCACGTCATAAGGACATTACACCTCCCATAAATTTGTGCCTGCACTTCTAAGGAGATCCTTACTGTTGTGCAATGCACAGTGTCCCATAGACAAGAACTTATTACTCAGGAAAACTTCAACCACTCCTATACTCAGACCAAGCAGAACACATTATGTACTAGAATGAGTATGCATCTGTTCTCCCGCTGGATTTAAAGAGATTTGAAGGGAAGAATGTCCTCTTGATTTGCCAGACTCACAGTAGAAATTAAGTAAACGTGTATTGAATATAACTGAACAATTCCTTCATATTTTCAAAAGAAGCACCACATAAATAATTGTATTTATAAATCATGTGCAGCAACCATTATATATTTATATTTTGGGATTTTTTAAAAAGCACTCTATAGGAAAATATTAATACCTCAGGTACAGATAACTGTATTAAAAGCAATTTATTCACAAAAGAATACTTAAATATCTCTCATAATTAAAATTAAACATATATTTAGTAAGTTTAGTACAGAAACTTTATATAGAAAATACAATCAAAATCAGTCCTATAAAAAACCTTGATAAATCTTGAGTCTGAAAGATGTGGATAAAGGACTTTATTATATCATTCTCTCTGCTCAGAAAAATGATTGAAATTTTTCATAAGCATTTTCAATAATCAATACCTTTCTTTCAGAACATACTCAAATGCAGTTGATTTTCCTATTTGATGAACTAGTGCTCATTTATTTTTTAAAATCTCATACTTTATTTATAAAATATTATTCAGTTAGAAATAATAAACATTTTCATAAAATGTAACAAATGTTTTCTTCTAATTCCAAAACCAGAACTAACTAATAATTGTAGAGTGTCACTTAGAAGCAATTATAAAATAATCAGCTGTTATTCTGTGTGTGTTTATTTTTTCATTTTGGCTAAATTTTATTCCTTAAAAACTAACAGTAATTATTATATTTAATATCTTATTGAAACACTCCAACTCTTAATATAAACCTTGACAAATTTCAAATTACTTTCTTAAGTTAGCCATGAATAAGCCTAAGTTTCTAAATTTGTGGCCAGTGAAACCTATTTTACTGTGTCAATAAGTAAAATTCAGGTACTAAATAGGTCATTCACTGTAGGTAGATTCATGAAATGACCAAGATCCTGGACAATTAACACTATACAAAATTAATTTTATAAAATATATTTTTAAAGAATTAAGCATCAAGTGTATGGTTGTTTGAATATACAGTAAACCCTACTGTATTTTTTATTCTGTACTCTCTATAAAACATCCCCTTAGGAAAAACTAGACTTGGAAATAATAAAAAATTCAGAAAACAAGAAAAAACTGTATCTTTTAAATATAATTTTTAATGTAATTTTTCTTTAAAAAAAGATTCTGCAAAATGTCAGTGATTGAATGTGTTTTTAATGTTTGAGCACAGCATGTTGCAATAAAACAAATGTCAGCCATCTGACTTAGGTAATACTTTACAAATTTAGGACTCTTGAGAGAGGACAAAATACTGGGGTTGCTAGGGGCGAAGTGTACTGTTCTGCTGCCTTTAGCCTTGCTCCTTTTGATCTGCCTCTTTCATCCGTAGGTGGTCTGATGGGTGGAGACCTCACATCCGGTGCAGGCACCAGTGCAGGTGAGTGGAGACTTCCATACTGCTGTGTATATCATTGTTCAGGGTTCTTTTACTGGGAGATTTGCAGGAAGTAAGTCTTGAACCCAATAAAGTTGAGAGATCCGTGAGAGGCATGGAAAAATGGCCCCCCAGAATTTCTAAAGCACTTTTCTGAACAGGAGTGACTGGATAATCACTTAGAAGAAGAATGTTTATTAACTAGAAACTTCAACTAGTCAATGTAGAGAATTGAGGGCTCTCATCAAATCAATTTAATTCTAAATACCATGTCTAGACATGAGTGTCTATACCCATCTTTGCCATTGGAGGTGTCTGTTAATCATTTCACATTCAGTGTGACTCACTTCCAACCCAACGAAGTATCAAACTCCTCTACATTTCTAAAAGACAATACAAAAAGAAAAGGAGGGGTGGGGTTATAATCATTTAATAGTAATTTAATAAACTAAAACCATATTTGGTGTTAAAATGAGGTCTTAGAGAATGTAAATATAGTGCAGACCCCAAAAAAGAACTTTAATATATTTAAACTTAACATCATCTTTCACCATGGCCTGTTGTATCATAGTGACATCTCTTCAGAGTTTCATGTTAATTCATATTATTGTGATTATTCAGATATTGATGTCATTTTCGATTCAGAAAACAATATGCTAACTGCAGTTTACTATTGGCATAACAAGTAACCATGGTAATTCCTGCAAGCTGGAACATGCTATACATTTAAAATAGTAGGAGGCAGGCATGAATGACACAAGGTTATGTTTGACATGTCAAAAAATTCAAGTTTATTGAAATATCCATGGACAGCCTAATTAAAATATTTTGCCAGGATCCAGTATAATGGCCTGCTAATTATAAGAAAGAAGATAAAGAACATTGGCATAGGAAAACATTTGTACAGATATATCCATTTGGGGGTAATGTTTCTCACTTCTGATGTTGGCTCTTCCCTAATTCAGTGAGTAATGAAGAAAAAGTATTAGAAGTATACAGTGCATTAGTAAGCGGAATCAATGGCACGCCTTCCTATTTTATCTTTCTTTTAAAAATTGGAATCGAATTAATGAGTAGACTTAATGTACTATTTTGCTGGAAATTGAAATCTGTTCATTTTTCCCCTCAAAAATTACTTTGTGGCTTGTTGCCTCAACATTACAGAACCAGATCCAAGCCAGACCAACGTCTCTTGGATTCAAGTCTCTGGCAAGCACTATGGTCAGCAAGAATGGTGGGGACTATGCATTGGGTTGTCACAAATACCAAGAAAAAATAGTATCAGGAAAATGCTTTGTATGTCATAACAAAGATTCTATCCAGTATCTTGCTGCATCCATTTGCTTGCTCTTATGGGAACAGGCAATAGTGGCAATGAAAGTTATTAGGAGTAGTAAAAAAACACGTGGAGTGGGGGGAATGAGTTACTCAGCTTTGATGGAAGTGGCCTCTTATTACTGCTTAACAGCTAGAATGCATTAGAATCCTATATAGAAGATGAGAAGTGCTTGGTTGTTCAATTATGCTGTCATTGTCAATTGCCTGACAGTCCGCTAAGTTTAATGGCACTCCAGGGACGGAGAAGGTACTCAATCTTGTAAGCATAAAAGTTAGCCACATAGAGGTTATACGTCATTGAACTAAAAAAGTCTTACAAGCTTAGCAAATTCGTCCCTCCTACTTCAGGATGTCTGCCACATGGGCATGAGAACCTTCGATTTCAAAAATAGTCTAAGAAAACAGAAAGGAAAGCGCTCAATTGCTCCACCCTCATGCTAATAAGTTTTGTATTTTTCTGATCGTATCTTGTAGCCATGAGTATATAATTTTCACAGTTTCTATCTAGCTGTGAAGGAATTGCTTCCCCACTTTTTCAAAAATAGGGGAAGAAGCCCTTTCTAACGCTGCCTCCATGGAACACCTGTTGCGGATGCCAATTAGCCTTGTGCTTAGCTGTCATGTCCTGCTCACAGGCACAGCCGTCTTCCCTTCTTTCTCATGCTGAACAGGATCATATGTCGAAGCTGAGTATATCTGTGCTGATGTCAGAGAATCACATAACACCGGGGGCACAAGGCCAGCCAGAATGTCTCTATATTTTCAGAAAAGAAAACTGGGAAAAACAATGGCCAAAATATACCTTCCAAATGTTGAATACTGTCATTGAAACACAAGGTCTCAGATAAAGTGAGAGCCTCTGAGGCCAAGTGGCAAGGCTGCAATTAAGTTCAATAATTTTCAGTCTTTTTTAGTTTTTTTCAAAATCAAATCATCTGAACTTGTAAAAAGGATAGTCTTGAGAAGGAAGTAAATTTAACATTTATTGTGTGCCCATGAATACCAAAAGGCCAAAGAGAGAAACGTTCTCTTTTTCAGCTCAGCTCAATCACAACGTATAGCATCTTTCCCATCCAGTCCCTGAACCATCTCTCTCCCTTGTGCCACCATCCAGCAAGGCACTAAACCTTACAGACTCTGCCTCCAAGGCACTTCCTCAGTCTGCACCTTTCACGTCATTGTTATTGCACTCCCCTGGATCAGGTTTATATCAATACCCAGGCCCCTAGTTCATCTCCCTGCTTCGCATGGCATCCCACACAATTCTCATCATAATTGACTAGTCTTTCTCAAAGCCTTAAACTAATTGTAGGTCATCATTCACCGGCCTGAGATCCAGCAATGGCTTCCCAGCTCTTTCAGAATTAACCAAGAGCCTCTTATCTCTGGCCCAACATGCTTTCCACTTTTACTCCTTCTTACCTTCTGCCACCAAGAACCCTGCACTCCAAGTCTACGATAGCGAACATTTAAATTGCTCTTCCTGGGTGCTTTATGAAAAGTAACTCATATTTATTCTCATAACGGTCCTTTAAAAAAGATACTCTTTTGAGGCCCTTCTATCAGACAATGGGACTGAGGCACAGAGAGGCTAAGTAACTGGCCAAGGTGGAGCCCAGGCAGTCCGTCTTCAGAGCCAGGCTCCTGGCCACCTACGTTGTGCTTCCACTTTCCAAATTGTACTGAGGCTGCTTGCCTTCACATAAGCATTCCTAGCACCCCGGCTTCAGGCTACTGAGCACTCCTGGTCATCCCTCAGGGTTCAGTTCAGCCATTTAGGAAACCCTTTCCTGTCTCTCCCAGAAGGAATTACACACCTCTCCTCTATTCTACCGTGGCAGCCTGTACCTATACTGCTTATCTCATTGCATTGTAATTGTAAAGTCTGGGCACATTTCTCTCTCCTGGACACTCAACACTCAAGGCAAATTGTCTCTTATTCCGTTTGTAATCCCAGCTTGAAGCATAAAAGATCGCATGTGGCAGATACTCAGTAAAAGTTTGTTAGCTGAATAAAGGAAATTTTGATCTTATAGACATAAATTTTTAATAGTGTTGATATAAAAAACAAAAAATAATATTTCAAATAAATTATGTAACTTTAAATAAAAAAAGATATGCCCTTTATTTGTAATTCAAAAAATAATGTGTTCTTCTGATACTGTATACACTGAATAATGGATTAATAACTTGTTTAAATGGCTGAGCACCGTTGGCCAATAAAGTTTTACTAACTTCTCTAACATACTTGATAGAAAACCCATAGAGCTAATATATAGCAGTAAATGAGAAATTTACTGGGTTGGTATCTCAGACCATCACAAATCACCTCTTAAAATAATGAACCTCTTCTTATCTTATCAGTTGAAGCAGTTTCAAAGAAAAAGACAAGTGGAAATAAAGAAGGAACAGGATGGGGTTGTACTCGTGCTATAAGAGAAATATACAGCAAGTCATTATAATACATTAGCAATAGTGACATTTCTAGGTTTCGGTTGACAGTTATTCATCCACTACTTAATCCTTTCTCTCAACAACCAAAATGAAAAGTCACTGCTCTTAAAATTACATTTTGTCATATCTCTGCACATGAAAGCTTTTAACATGCTAATCTTAGTGGTTATTGATGATTGTAAGATCAAGCTCAGTTGAGTTTTCATCATCATTAGATTTAATAGAAATAACCATTAGAACAGCAATGTCTTGTGTTGGATTATTCACTGTCCTATTAGTACCCTTTGTTTTGATTTTGAAAACATGGTTTCTTTGTATTGAGTAGGAAGTACAAGTATACTCAAGGATTTACTGATTTGTGATTGAGACTGGAGGGAGAGAGAGAAATCCTTTAAGAATCTCTGAAGTTTTAAGAGAATTTTACAATCTACATAGCTACTTGACAATAAGGCAAAGGAGATTTATGTATATTGGTTAATAATTTTAATTGGCATTTATTGTAAATTAGATATAATTTTATATAAAAAGAAACTAACAGCTGTTATTTTGATTGTCAATTGTTTACTCTTTTATGCATTTGGTTGTCAAGCATTGTCACTTCCAGAATGCTTAATTTATATCACTGAATACATGGAGACTTGGTGGCAGTGAACGGCTGCAGATAAGTCACTGAGCAGTGAATAAGGAGACCTGGCTTCCAGACTCTGAAAACACTCCATCTAGCAAGACCTTAGACTTAGAACCTTTGCACTTAGTACTTATTTTGGGGATAAAACACTATAGTGTCCATTTATAAATAATGTGTTATGATCATATAATAGAACTTTAATTACATGACTTATTTTGAAATTCATTTGGCATTAAAAAAGAAGTGTTTATCATGTTATAAAATGGAACTAAGTGAGGAGACGAAAAGGCCATACAATGTTTATTATTCTTTACCAGTACCATCGTTTTTCAAGTTTTTGTTTTTGAGAATACTTACCAAAAATTTCTCAGCTGACTCTCTTATTAGCCAAAAGACTTCTCCGAAATTCTTACTCAGTAATTTAAAATATCAGTGAAGTAGTTAAAAATTTAGTCTAGAAGGATTTGCTTTAACAAGTTTGCATTTTTGTTGCCTAACAAAACACAAATTCAGGTTACAATACTAAAGAAAAGGAGAGGGATACCACTTAATTGCTCTAAAATAGAAAACTATTTTTGTTATGATAGAAATATATTTTTATATTACTTTTTGAAGTATTATTAAGCAGCATGTGAAAAAATCTAAATTAATAGTTGAATTCTTGTTTTGAAAGTATTCTGTTAGTTTGATTTGTTCTGGAAAAAAAAAAATCTGACTCATTTGCAGTTTTACCTTGGGAGTTCACCCAAAACACAAATAAAGACCCAACAGCATTGCTTTATTAGTATCTCTGAAATTAAGTAACAAAGGTATTTTTAACACAAACCTAAGTTATCTACATTTATTAAGCGGGAAGAAAAAAAACACCCAGTCTTCTGGTTGGATGATCTACAGCATGTGATATGCAGCCACTGCCAAGAAAATGTGTCCACCTTCCATATTCAAGACCTAAAAAATTACAAATAAAGCAGTACCTTCATACCATTCTCTAGGGGCTGATGTTGAAGTAAGAGAGGCAGCTTAAAGAAAAGACAAATGAAAATGTTACAGGCTAAGTCAGGATACCATAAAGTCTGCTTTCAACCATTTTGGTTTGACTTCATTCTTAAGGCGTTTGATTTCTATAGGGAAAACATTTTTTTAATTATATCTTCCTAGTGTTTTAACAGATTTTAGAGTCCTTTGTAAAACATGATTTCTGATCTCACAAATTGTATCATTTTTATCCCCTACCCTCCTGTTACATTCAGTAAAGCAATGTGAAAATTGATCTCTTCACTCATATTTTATTGCTTTAACCAAGGATATGGCTGAAAATAAAACTTTGATCATTTTTAATATCAATTCAGGCAGGTAATATTTTCTCCTAAATTATTAATTTTACTCAAATTTTCTTTTTCTCTTAGCAGTCTTGTTTTTTTGTACACTATTGGTTTCTCTCTTCCCTGTTTTTGACATCACCATAAGGCTTTATTTGGAGATAATATAGAAAGAAAAGCTCTTCTCAGAATCATCAGTGATTTGAAATTGTACATCAACAGACAGCAGATGCTGAAGGAGATATGTGGTTAAAAAAACCCCTCTTTTAGAAATCAACTTTTTACCTACCAGGGACTTTTCAGGCCTTCAAGGCTGTCGGCCAAGAGTGTAATTTTCTGTTTTTAAATAAAACTTTGCCAGTCACTTGAATTTTACAGTTAGACTTACATAGTATGTTTCATTTGAATTTCAATTCAAAGCCTTATAGTCATGATACAGTCTCATATTTGAAAGATCAAATCAAATATATTTAGTTTAAAGTAAACTAAAGAAAATTATTGTACCAAAACCTTGGATAAACAATTTCAATTTTTAAACTACAGATGTGTCACTGGGAAGATTTATTAAGGGGGGGTGGGGGGCAGGGGGCGGGAAGCACCTAGTCTTCTGGTTGGTTATTATTGCTCCATTTTAATTGTTTTAACCAAACTTAATATTAACTTGTTTTAATCTCCTTTCACAATTTGTTTACCTTAGACTCCACTTACAACCTGCACTAACATAAAGGACTGATTGTGTTGTATTTATAGTGTGTGCGGAAGGGGAACCTTGCTATATTAATGAAGATTGTCATAGTATTAATAGGAAATCCAAATCTGTGGTCCATTTACATATTAAAATACATTCATTTACATGACAATCATGAAAAAGGAACCTTTTGTTTAATATTAAGCAACTCAAAGAAAACTATGAAATCATGGACTAAAAATTTTGCTCAAGCAATAATTTAGGAAAATATTCCAGAAGCAGATATTGAGAATAAGATAATCAAGGAAAATATGTGATATCTGGGTTATTTTAGGGACGACATTATTGCCCTTGGAAAGTCTGTGAATTCCCATTTTGCAGGATTGTTGTGAAACTTAAATGAGATAACCAATGCATCGCACCTAGCAGTGTCTGCTCAGAGCAAGTGCGTGTTAATATATGTTAGCTATTGTTAGCATCACAGTTATTTATATTTATCTTTCCTAAGCAAAAAATAAAGCTTAGTGGGATGCAGTTCCAGTAACATTTCCGTATTGTGCAAGGCTTCACAGAGATGGCTGCTGCGGCCCTGCCCTCAAGGGTGGGAGTGAAGAGCGTCTGTTAATAAAGCCGAGGCAGAGTGGGAGCACCGCGCAGTGCCATGCAACACATTTCACTTTGCACATGATGATCTTCTGATGAGTTTGCAGCAGTGTAACTGTTCAAACCACAAGTAATTATTCATTCTCTTCTGTCACGTTCTCTCTAATTTATACTGTCTCAATATTTTTGTTTATAAAAATGGCTGAAAGAATGAGCGATTGTGTCAATAATGGAGACACCCCCTCATTTTTAGCAAAGAGACAGCCCCAAAATCACAAGAAGTGAACAATTAAGTGAGTCATCAATCTATCATTCATCGTTAAGTGGAATTTTCTGAAGATGGTGAGGCTCAATATCATTTTTATGGTGTCATTAAAAACTATCCCTGCAGTAAATCAGTACTCGAAGCAGAACGATATTTTGAGTGCCCTTTTGCACTGGCAACATCAGATTGTCAATTTCTTCCTTATTTGCAAGTGGAGCCTTTATTCAGAGAGAGAGGGAGAAATATAAGGATTCATTCTAAATCTGAAACACCGGGCTTTTGTCATAATGTGGTGGAAGCAGTCTGTGTTTGGGATTCAAATCAAACAAGTCACAGAAGCTCCTGAACCTCAGTTTCCTCATCTGTCAAAAGTCGGGGTGAGCATGCTTGACCCGCATGACTGGTAGGACACATGAGCAGGTGGCTTGCAGCAGAAACCTACTTTATGATATAGACTCTTGATCTTTGGAGAAACAACTCAGTAATAAGTAAAAATTCTTTACTTCTGCCTCACAATCCAGAGCGTATTGTATGTGCTGAATATTTGAAGGTCAGTGTCTAGTTGGCAGATAGGCTTAATTTCACAAGTGGTATTGAGCAAAAACACACCAAGGATAAGAGGGTAGATTGGGACCCATGGAGGTCTGATTCGGCTTCAGGGCGACGTGGTCACGCAGAAGAGACAAGTTTCTGTGTAGAATGTCTGCTGCCCTCTAACTGTTGTAGCCAAAAATAGTCTTGGCTCTGGTGTATTCTTGGGGTATTTTTCTGAGAATACACCACAGAGGCTCTGAGGTTTCACAGGAGCCTCTTCGTAGTCTAACATTATGCATTATTACATTATTTCCCTAAGAAACCCCCAGATAGAGTGGAGCAATTTTATGTTTAAGAATCTGTAATCAGCAGCCTTTACCAGGATAAGAATCAGAAATCTGCTTTGCAAACCCCCATTCTGCAGGAGGCATATTGAAATTTTCATCATTCCCAGATTTCTGACCTCCAGATGTTTTGTGGCTGCCTTTTCCCTTAGAGCTATCCCATGAAAAAGGTCTCCTTGTCTCTAAAAACAAAAAATAAATAAAAATTAAAAAAATAAACTGTGATTCACAACAGCTGAATAACTTATCGTTCCTAGTGCTTCTTTTCCTGAGTCCTCACCCAGGATATGCTTATTGATTTTTATTTTTGTTAGTGAGAGAAGCAGGGAGAGAAGAGAGAGAGAGAGAGAGAGAGAGAGAGAGAGAGAGAGAGAGAGAGAGAGAGAGAAACATGGATGTGAGAGAGAACCCTCGAAGGGTTGCCTCCTGTTTGAGCCCCAACTGGGGATCAAACTTGGAACCTAGGTATGTACCTTTTGTACTTGTGTATGTGCGCAGGGTGATGCTCCAACCAGCTGAGCCACCCAGCCAGGGCCTAGCTCTTTAACGGGGTTTCAAACATTCAGGGCAAAGTATGTGTATGACTGAAGTTTAGAAGTTCATAATATTTTTCCACTAAAACTAGTGTGTCACTTCCAGTAGAGTAGTGGGTTGTATGAACAAGTCTACTATATAATTTAAAATAATTTTCTGTGAAAGTATGTATGTTTATTTGAGATACAAAATAATTTTTGTGTTTTTTCCAATCTTTATTGTTCCAAGTATTACACATGCCCTCCTTTTCCCTCCGTTAACCTCTTCTAGCCCATGCCCACTCCCCACCGCAGGCCTTCACCACTCTATTGTCTGTCCTGCTAATACAAAGTAACTTACCTTAACACCTTTAAAAAGTCACATGTAAAATTAATTGGTGGTAGTGAGCATTATTATGTATGTGGCATCTCTGGTTTAACAAGACAGTATACTGTGTAAATGTTTTCAAAATTGTTCTAATGGAAAAAAGAAAAAAAAAACAAAAAACACCTGTTTGGTAAAACATTTTGATGAAGTACCAGCAGAAAACCAATACATCAGAGGTTTAACTATATGTTCAGTTTCATCTGACCAGTTTTCCTGTGGAAGTTTGCTTCAAATTCTAAAAATTTAGATACCATTAACAACTTCCTGAACAAATTAAATTTTGTACCCCTATATATAATTAGAAATTGTTTTCCAGATAACAACTAATAGCGGATACTATAAAATACTAGGCATTTCAGTATCATTTTAGTGGTTTGATGGAGGCTTGTATCTTAAATTGGCACTAGGTATGTAAACATCTTTACCCTATATTACAGGAGAGATTATTGACTATGATATTATAAAATTTACTTTTAAAAGCATATTTAATTATCCACTTGAATAGCACATTGAAAGTTCAACAGCTGCTTTGACATTTCATGTAGCTAAACCCAATATTTCCTGTTTATAAATATTTATTTATTCAGAGGGAGAGCAGAAATATGGTTTAGATTTAGAACATCACCATCCTCTGCCTCTTCATACAGGGGTGGGCAAAAATAGGTTTACTGGGCCTTTATGACATTATTTTGAGATAATAAATCTATTGTAATGATCATACCCTGCATGTCTTTTTCCATACGAGCAACTCTAAACCTACTTCTGCCCAGCCCGTGTAAGTTCAGCATCTTCTGAACCAGAACAGCGGTTATGATGGCCACCCTGACCATGTAAGGTCTTTCTCAAGCTTCCACATCACCTCTGGCTCAGGAGAACCTCTGAGTTTCAATGTCCCTGGTCTCACACTTCATCAGCTCCCTCTGTTTCTTTGTATTTCTGCATTGTCGAAGGAGATTTGACACAGATGGGTTTTCAGAATCTCAGAGCGTGACTAACTCTCAAGGAGCCGGGGCAGTGCTGTACTTCAGAGTGTGAACTCTGGACACACTGTTGGGTTTAAGCCACACTCCACCAGTTGGTAGCTGTTTGACGAGGGCAAGTTACTGGACCTCGCTGTTTCTCACTTTTCTCGTTATGTAATCCAAGGATCCTATTAGTACTTCATAGGATTGTTGTTGTGAGGATTTAAAGGTGTTTTGTATTCACATATAATAGCAAACACTTATATAGCAGTTACTAGGTGCCTGGTGCCATTCTGGGTACTTAATGTGTATGTTTTATGTTGTTACTAGTATTGCTAAATAACACTCTATAAAGGGTTTGCTGTTATTAATATTGCATGGTCATGTTGGCGATGGCTGCCTCAGGCGAGTGTGTGGGGGTCTTTAATTCAGATTACTTGGATGCTTCTCTCTCACTGAGGAAATCGGCACTTAGCATTGAGAAAAGCAAGGCTCAGTGTGGCTGAAGGAGCTTTGACTAGAACTTGGATTTATCTACTTTATCTTTTTCTTTTGTTCTTGACTCCCCTCCGCCTGGTAAATCTTCCCATCTCTGCTGCCTCAGTCAGACCTCATTCCACCTGCGGTCCGTAGCAGGTGCGTCCTAACTGGCTTCCCCAGCGGCACCCTAACCCCCTTTAATCTATCCTTTCCACTGTCAGGATTGTTGTTTTCCTCACATACAGAGGTAAGGATGTCCCTCACCACGCACAAACCAAGTTTGGCTGCTCACTTTCTATAATATAAAATATAGTTTAAAGTCTATGGTATAAAGTTATCATGATCTGAGAGGCTCCTGTTAGCCAAGCCTGGGCAGGAGGGGCACTGCATGATGTCCCGACTTTCATATTATGTGGTTGATATGTAGTTTGTCTCGTTGGTATACTTGGTCATCGGTATGTTATCATCTAAAGAAGAAAATTTGCTCAAGTAGCATACAGAGCTCTCCACGTTTGAAATCAGCAAGTTACTCTACATTTTCCATTGTCTTCTCACATTCACTCAGCAACTTAACTTTTTGTGGCATTCCTGGATAGTTCTTAACTTTTTAGCATATGTTGTGTATCATTTGTGAGCACTTGAAACACTTAAAGAACTAATACTCAGCATGGTATCGCTGCCTCTGCAGCAGGGTTTTGGAGGGGAGAGAGTCCAAGGTGGACTGAAATTGTCTGAAAGGCATCATGAAAGAGGTGGGACATTAGCTGACCCTTAAAAAATGAATTTGCATCAAACAGGAGGCAAACACAGGTTGTGGGACTGCTAGAACAGACACTGAGGCATTTTCAGAGGCCTTGTGCTTGGCCGTGGCCACTGGAAATTAGGTTAGATAGATAGAGTGTGTCAGACCTAGGGCACCAGCCCAGCCGTGTTACGTATGATCTGAACAAGGAACATGATGGAAGCAGCACTTTACAAAGACTTCTCTGGGTGGGTTGGGACTGTATATTAGATTTAACATCATCACACATATGCACATAAGCTTACATGGGGGTTATCGAAAGACCTAGTAAAATGGTGATGAAAGCCTAAACCAGGTGAGAGGCATTTTTGAAGGAAGATTAACAAGATTTGGTATCTGGTGGGAGTTGGAAGAGGGAGAGGGAATAGTCAAAATGACAATTTGGGAGACTGAAAAAATGATTGTGCCAATGAAAAATATTAGCCCTGATCCATGAGGACTAGTTTCTGTTTTGTGCGGATTCGTTTTACAAGCTTGTATTTGTAACTAAAGAAAAAAAAAGTAAAAAGACTCATAAGACTCATAATGTCTACATATCCAAATAAGAGAAAATTTCAGAACTTTGGGCTCAAAGAGAGCTACATGCTCAATTGAGCTCTGTGAGACAAGCAAAATGTCCTCCTCAGGACAACTTATGCCAGGAATATGTTCTTTGAATTTACAACTTCTTAAAATAGGAGTCAATAAAAAAAAAAAAAGGCAGCAAGTGTTTTCAAGTTAACCGGAGAGAAAAAAGTTTTTTTTCTCCTAACACCACATTTCAAGTTCTGTATATTTATACTAGTTTTAATGTGAGTGTTTAGAAACTTGTAAGCAATTGAGATAGATTCTTTTATCCTTCATGCAAATTATATTGTGAATGCTTAAATTGTTTTATGTTATGTGGAACAATATTTTTAATCAAATGAACTATAAAACAAACTTACTCCAAAGTTGGTCTGTTCTTCATTTTCTTATAATCTATAATCAGGAAGTCCATTCACTCATGCTTTATAATTTTTGTGCTTTTAAGTGGTTCAGGGAATGTGACATCTGCCTACAGTCACATCTAAATTGATAATTGTTCAGGCAGAGGGCCATTTTAAAACATAGCATGAAGGAAGGTTGAATCTGCATGTTAGAAGGTTACTGAGAGGTGGTGCTCCACACCTCCCTGACCCCTAACTTTGAACGAGCCCATTCTCTTTAGTGAATGTATCTCATGGTAGGACAACAGCCTCAACCGGGGCCACAGCCCTCTGAGTGCGGAGGAGGCCGCGGTTTCCGAGCTGGTTTAAATGCAGGCTCCTCTTAGCAGCAAACCGCACGCATGTATTCATCATTGATTTTGAAATGATAGGTTTCTATATCACTGGTTTAGGATCCACAGTCTTGCATTCCTGAATCTATATTATGCCAGAATAACAACTTGGTGGCTGGAAACAGAAATGGTTATTATACGGCTCCAAAATGCTGGCTGGCACAATATGCTAAAAAGAGTAGGAATTTGCCAGGCAAAAGCCGAATTTATTTGTTCTTAAAAATAACTTTATGCTCTAAAAATATGAATTTAAGAAGTGTCATTGCGGTTCAAAATATTTTACATTCAATATGTAAACACCTTAAAAATAAGAGTAATCTTCTGAAATGGCATAATTTCTAAATAACAGGAAATATTCCAAAAGGAAAATAGAATGTTTTTCAAATCTTTTTTTTTTTTTAGATATGAGGCATTTATTGGATTAAAAACTAAAATGTATGTTTAGTTGGGGTTTTCTTTTTCCCTACTGCTGGCCCACATTTTGCTTAAAATGTGGGCAAAAAGATGTAGGCTTTGTTGGAATTTCTCAGAGTTTACTGTAGAAAATGTTTGTTGTTTTTTTTAAAAAAAAAAAAAAACAACACACACACAACCTTTTCTCAGAGGCTCTGTGAAGCATTTCCATTTTTTCGAACACTAGCCCAGTGCTCATCATATCACAGGACAACACATTTCATGAAGTGGTTTTAC
Organism: Myotis daubentonii; assembly: GCF_963259705.1. Lineage (NCBI taxonomy): Eukaryota > Metazoa > Chordata > Mammalia > Chiroptera > Vespertilionidae > Myotis > Myotis daubentonii. The sequence continues at coordinate 67,363,753 of NC_081843.1, forward strand.
TTCCTTTTAGCAAAATAACTCCTCCATGCAAACCAGTATCAGCGTCTACCAAGCCGGGGTTTTAGTTTCTTCTGATCTAGTCAAGCTTCACTGCACTGCTTAACTGACTCCCCCCACCCCCCTTCTTTTGAAATTACCCAGCTAATTTTCCATTTGATTGTTTGTTTAAACCAGGTCTCACGCAGACTTAATAGATAAGTGGCATATGTATTTGGTATCTCCGTGTGGACTTCAGCTGACAGGAAAGCACAGTGTAGATTTTGTCTTGGTTTCTCATTCTCTTTTTATCCAATAGAATCTATTAATTAAAATGAAAATCCTAGCATGTTCCCAATAATGATTCAGTAAAACACATTAAATACAAAATTCCTCTGAGCATTCCATTTTATCAAGCATTTCTCTATGAACAGACTTTTTGTAATTCTCCTGGTGATAAAAAGTAAATGTATTTGTTTCATAGAACAAGTTTTGCCACAGAAAGCTGTCCAAATTCACTGTAAAAGAAAATTTTGGCTTGGGACATATTTAGCAGGCTTTAGAAAATTTAGCTAAATTTCTCGAAGTTTATTATAGAAGAGTAATTTACATTCAAATTCAACCAATAATTTTTAAACAACTACTGTGTAACTCGGAGCCTGTTTAGAGGGTATTTCACTCGGTTTATTTTGGGTTTTCTTTTTCTTCAGTAATGTGAGGATTTAATGCATAATCCAATTGACAGATTTAATCTTGTAGTTATTTGTTATATATTCAGACTATTTATTCTTGCATAAAATGAGACAGGTAAATGAATGGATATGAAGAACAATTGTGCTCTACGCAGTGTGCCTCCAATAGAATCTAATTCACAATATGTTCCCATAAATACCCCCTGAAATATACCTGCGCTTTGCCTTCCCAGTTCTTGGTCACCTCTAGCTCAGACTATCACAGTAGTTTCCAGACTGGTCCATGCTTCCAGGCCTTCCTAATTACAGGATATCCCAGTACATCTTTCTGTCCACTGAGCGGTCTGAGTTCCCTCTGCTCCACAACCCTCATAGATCTGCATTTCCTCCATCTAAACCCAAGACCTGTTAGCTTGGAATGCAAGGTCTCCACAGTCCAACCTTCAAGTCCCTCCAGAGACCCCAACATTTCTCTTCTTTCATGGTTTCCTTCTAACCAGGTGTGACCCTGACTGCTCTGGAAACTCCCACCTTGGCCCTTGCCCAGGGCCCAATCACAAGCCCAGCGTATTTTACTATCTCTTCTCTTTTTTCAAGACCCACATCAATTCCTGCCTCTTACATGAAACTTCATCGGTTAATCTCTTCCCTCAGTAACACTTAACCTAGATTGCTCTGCGGGCACCTTGCCCCAGGCTGTTTATAAGTTTTGCATGTGTATGTGCTGAATTAACACAGAGAAACAGCAAGGCCTGTGAGGACTGGGGCCTGGTCATTGCATCCCCGCTGGGTAGACACAGTGTCTATCATTTGTCCTGGGGTCATAGGTATTTGTGTGTTACTGGAATGATAATGGTAACAATGACGAGGAGGTTGACTGTCTCCTTTAGAGAGCTGCAGAAAACAAAGGTCTAGTTTCCAGAAAGGATTGTTGCGTCACGTCACCTCGTTGATTCTCTTCTCTGACCAGAGGTGGTGCAGGAAGCCAGCAGATGGCTTTCTGCCTCTGCCCAGGTGCCACTGATTCCCTCCCCAGCTCTCCCTGTCACAGGCAGGATATTTGAATTATGAGAAATGGATTCCTGAAGATATCCATGTTCTATTAGCAGGGGCTAACCATCAGACCTAAAGAACCCTTTTGGTCTTCGCCTTAGATGGCTGTCCCTGTGCTTCGGTGAATCCGTGTTCTAGTGGAGGCATCGCCCCTTCATTTTAGTTCCTGAGAAGGAGTCCTGGTTTTGGAAGTTCTGTGTGAGCAGGAGAGCCAGCCTTCAGGGTGGTACACTGCAGAAGAGACAGAAGAAAACCAGAGGGAGAAATCATTTAAGAAAAGGGGAACTGAACAGCAAGCTGTGTGAGAGGCGGCTCCTCTGGCATGTCCTAGAAATTATAGTCTTGCTGTATGCCCTTTCTTCATTTAAGGACACACAGACACACAAAATAAAACCCAAACCATTGAACTGAAAGAGTGAGTCACTCCAGCCAGACCTCTGCCGAGCCAGTCAATTAAAGTTCAGGACCAATTCTGGGCTTTTCTTAGACCTTGCATGACTGTCTGACTTCATTCCAGAATTTTTTTTACTAGGAAAAAAAAAGGTATATGTTGATTTCTGAGCAAGTTTATGTGTATTGGGTCTCTTCTCATTAAAAGTTTATACTCTTCCTTCAGAGGAATATTAAATAACTAATTGGGTTGCTCTCCATATGTAGATTTCCAATGTATGTTACTGTATGTCTTAGGCTGTTACCCTTTTATTCTTAATCTCGCCTCGTATATTCTCTAGACACATGTCGGAGTCTGCATCCTCCCCTGAGCAATTTCCTTGTTTTGTGTTAACAGGGAATGGGTATGGCAACCCCCGAAACTCACCAGGTCTGCTGGTCTCACCTGGGAACTTGAACAAGAATATGCAAGCAAAGTCTCCTCCCCCCATGAATTTAGGGATGAATAACCGTAAACCAGATCTCCGAGTTCTTATTCCACCAGGCAGCAAGAATACGATGCCATCCGTGGTAATGAAAAACTACATTTTAAATAAATGTCAATAATGTTTTTCTATGCGTTGCTATTTTTGCATTTGTCTAACTTTGTGAATGACTTAAGTGCATTCATAAAATGAATTCATCAGTGCTGTTGCTGGAGTCCTATTTGTATTTAGCTATTATTTCTGGTAACTGGTTCTCATTCCCTTTCCCACATAAAAAAGAACCAACATCCTAGTGAACTCCACTATAGGACTGGTGTTCTGGGGCAAAGAAAACATTGCCTTTTAAGGCCTTCAATTTATAATTTAAAAAAAAATAATAATTGCCTATTTTTCTGCTTATGGGACATATGGTTTGACCAATGGTAGAATCAAACTCACAGAATGAGGTATTTCATAACAGATTTTTATAATATTGAACTATTTTTGTCCTCAAGGTGCTGGCAATGAAAAATCTTTTTTATAATTTCTAAATGAGATTTCTAAATGATCTTTAATCTCCTTGCTGTAAGGAGTTAAATATGCATGTTAGCTGCTTTGCCATCTAGTTTGAGGGAAGTTCAGAATCCTGTTAAATGGCAGTTCTTCTCTTGGGGATATCGCAGCGATAATGTTCAGTGCATCACACACCTATGCACTGCCTCAGTTCATCTGTCCATGTCTGTGCTTCATGCAAATAGTTACCCCTCGAAAGCAAATTGTTTTAAAATCCTCGGCATTCTGGGAACAAGGTTATATCTCACAAAATAAAAATTTTAAAAAGCTATGGCACTTGTAAGAATAAAGAAGTGAACGAGAAACAGAAATGTAAATAATATCCCCAGACTCTGCCGTTTTCCTTTCTCTGGGTCTGCAGGGCTAAGCTAAGAGGAAGATAATATGGTGGGCCCAAATTCAACAACAGAGACTTACATCAGTGTTCTCCAAAGGAGCTTTGCTTAAGACTGAGAACCTTTGAAACGAAGACTCAGTAGACAATTTTAGATCCTTCTGCAAACACATATTTTTCTTTCTGTGCTCTGTGGCCAGCTTCAGGGTAGAACAGTGCTGCAAGCTGATTAGTTTATTATGGCACAGTGCAGATTAATTTTGAATATCAACCAAAAAAAATCACATAATATGCAAGGTTCCCTTAGGAAAAGACTGAGTCTAATAAATAAAGTCTTCCACAGGGCCATAGCCGCGCAGTGTGGGCCCTGCGGGCCGGCTGTCTCCATCGGCAGATTGATTCCAAGTCCCATAAACCTGATGCTTTCGCAGGGATCCTGTGAGTGGTCAGGCAGGTCTCTCGCTGGCAGCCACGTGCGGTCCTCCCCTCTACCAAGTAGGGTTTCAAAGGACAATCCTTTTGATTTTTGATTTTTCAAAATCTGATGGTGAAATAATGAATGTGGAGACACTGACCTATGCTGAAAACTGGATAGATTGTCTTCACTTTTGAGGCAAACAGCTCATTAAGGGAAACAAAGAATGTCTTTGTAAGGAGTTACCTTTAGAGTCTGGGTTTGAGAACTGTTCAAACTGTTGGGTCTATCAGAAGATGCTTTTTCCTGTATTGAAAAGATTTTGCCCAATGATAAATATTTACAGACACTAATTTATAAAACTCCTTCCCCATGCTCTCAGTCTGAGGATGTCGACCTGCTTTTGGTAAGTGGTGAGAGAGCTTCCCTTACATAGCACGGGCAAGGAAAAATCCAGGGCGATGCTTAGGCGGAGTAGTAGCTCTTGTAAAATGGGGAAGTTTTGGAAGTTATCATAGTGGTCAACATCGATCATATTTAGATACTATTCATCTCAAGTATCACTCACGGGGGAAAGGGACGTCAGGTTATTCTTCTGTCTCAACCTCCCCAAGTGAAGGCCATGTTTTCAATTTATTTTAGGATTTTGTTTATGGCAAAATTCAAATGCGTGCACGCGCACGCGAACACACACACACAGAAATCAGTTATTTAAAACCACAAAGATACTTCTTTTTCTAAGAAACTTAGGTCTCATGATGTTTAAATTTATGTGAATCTTTACTCTCCTTGCTGTAAGGAGTTAAATATACATGTTAGCTGCTTTGCCATCTAGTTTGAGGGAAGTTTAGAAGAATCTGAAAAAAGTGGTCAGAGCACCACCTTCTGGTCAGAATATAGCATGAAACTCTACCGGTCTGCTCTGCTGTCTACAGAACTAAAGATAAAACCACCTTGGTTGATTTTAAATTTTTTTAAATTTGCATTTGAATAAAAACTGAAACAATGGAAGTACAGTATACATATTTCACCAGTTTTCAACATAGTCTGTTTTTACCCATAATAAAGCTATGCTACTTGTTACTAGTTCAGTTGCCTAGGAGATACTGATGTAATGGGTTTCTATGGCAACAACTTGTCTCTTGAAGGATTGTAAATGATAGGGTTGGCAGAGTTCATAGAGACACATGTTAAATGATTAATTTTATGAGATTTGTACCAAATTCGATCTTTATGTGCAAAACCAATACTGAAATCTAATGTTTTTTACTTTTTAAAAAATTCCACCATTAATGTCTTTTTATTTACTTTAAAAGAATCAAAGGATAAATAACTCCCAGTCTGCTCAGTCATTGGCTACCCCAGTGGTTTCCGTAGCAACTCCTACTTTACCAGGACAAGGGATGGGAGGATATCCATCAGCCATTTCAACAACATATGGTACCGGTGAGTAGCTTTGCCACATTCCAATAGTATATTAAATACTTTTTTATTAAAAAGCAAGATGAAAAAGACTACCTTTTCGTTCATTGGGAGGCTTTATTTGTTACCTGTGGTGTTCAGAGCACTAAAATCACTACCTCTGACTTACTAAGACAAAGTGAATATTCACATTTTTTTAAATGACTGAAAGTTTCACTAACCCAAACTGATGTCAATATAGAAGAACAATTTCAAGAAAATGAGCTGTCACTTCTTTGATGTAATAGCTCACTTTCTCATGATTATTTAAAAATTTGTCTAAATCATCAAATATGTATATACTGAAATAGCACATTGTAATTCTAATAAACTAGAATTGCAAGTTTTTTTACTTTGAAGCTTTCGTGGAATGCTTATTTTTTGGTATATAGTATATATCTTTTATTTTTTATTTTTTTTAGTATATCTCTTTTAAATTAAAATTGTCCCTTATGTTTTTCTCCCCCCCCCCACCCAAAAAGTAAAATAATTTTTGACAGTCATTAAATAATACTAAGAGAATACTTTTAAAATTGAAAATGCTGCCCTAGCTGGTTTGGCTCAGTGGATAGAGCATTGGCCTGCGGACTGAAGGGTCCCGGCCAGAGGCACATGCCTGGGTTGTGGGCTTGATCCCCAGTAGGAGGCATGCAGGAGGCAGCCAAACAGTGATTCTCTCTCAATGTTTCTATCTCTCTCTCCTTCTCCCGTCCTCTCTGAAATGAATAAAAATATTTTTTTAATTGAAAATGTTTATTCTCTTCATCATTTGACCATTCTAGATTAAATACCTTCCCTTGTTGTTTTGTTTCTGATCTAGAGTACTCTCTGAGTAGCGCAGACCTGTCCTCTCTGTCTGGCTTTAACACCGCCAGCGCTCTTCATCTGGGGTCAGTAACTGGCTGGCAACAGCAACACCTACATAACATGCCGCCATCCGCCCTCAGTCAGCTGGGGTAAGCAATGTCATTTCTTTTGTAATACCCTTTTAGGATGCATTTTTAAATGACAAATAGCAATCTCTAAATAATGTGCTCTAATGTCCCATTAGAGGATGTAAAATTCTACTCTATCAAAATCTGAAAGTAATTATCAGATCAATACCTTTCAAGTACCTTAAATATTGTCTTATTCTTTAAAAGGAGGGGAAGCTCTGGGATGATGACGTAAATTATTTTCCTATTGTTTCAGCCTATATTTATTTCTACTTCTCTCAGTAATATTTTTTATTTAGTTAAGTTTTCACTTAGCTCATGTGGGACATAAGACAACATTTACAGTTATAAGTCCTTGGAGTTTTTTAAGATACTTGAGAATCCTTAGTCAGCATGAACCATACAGTTCATGCTAATGTTCCAGTAGTACTCATAGGATCAACAACTCCATTGAATAGTAATGTATTCATATATATGTAAATATATATGTAAATATGCATAGATTTACTAATTATCTAAATTGGAGTATAAGAATCATTTTTGTTGTTTTCTGGTCAGAAGATGTATATTTCTGCCCCCTTGTGGTAGTTTTGAGATATGTCTTTACCATAGAAATGACTCCTGTGTTAAACTATGGAATTGTCCAAACCTTTAAAAAGCCTCGATTTCACAATCACACTACGTGTAAAACAAACAGTTTTTATTTTAAAGTTTAAAACATGAATCAAAAATTAATAACTCCAAAGCTGAAATTAATCTTCAAAAGAAAATAGTAGGATGATATAAAATATTTAAATAAAGCAAGCTTTTATATTTTGGAAACACCTTTACTTTTCTGCTGAGCATTCGGTTAGAGTAGTTAACTAGTTCTACATTTCTATTTCTAAGGAGATAATGAGCATAATATACTGAGTAGAATAAAAATTACTGATTGATGCCACAACTTCGTCTCTCTTACCCCTCCCCTGCTCCAGCAGCTTTCACTGGAACTGATGTCGCATAGATTCGTGTTTTGGGAATGGGGTCTTCATCCATTCAGCATTTGCTTATGCTCACTAATCACTATTGTGGCAAAGCTAAACTTTCATATAAATAATAAAATTAATTCACATGACAGTGTCGCTCTGCTTTCTTGAAAAATTAACTAGCTAAGTAGACATTTAGTGCACTAACTTTTTCAGGTAATTATCATTAAGGGCATCATGCCATCCAGGCAATCTTAAAACACATACACGCGGCAGAACACTGCTGTGACTCAGTTGCGAACCCATGTACGTGCTTCTTGGCAAAAATAAAGGTCGCAGTCCACTTCTCATTTTTCACGAAATTCATCCATTATAGAGGACTAGATTTCCTTAGAAATTATCAATGTCAAAAGCTATATAATATTCTCTGAAAATGGTAGCATCTGACAATTTGCACTTTACATATAAAACACGTATCTATGTATTTTAATTACAATTTTTAAAATTCTCTTCTATTTCATGGGAAGAATCTAATTCTCTGCTGCTCTTAACAGAGGTTTCAGTAAAGGAGAAGGGGTGGGGGGGACTGGACTAGAGAGGAAATGAATTACAGCAGCCAATCATGAAGCATTTTGTTTAGTTCTGATTCCTTTCAGTACCAATTCTCACAGCGCATAATTTGAGTCTGAATTTGGTCTATGAGTTCTTATTGCACTTAATTACTTCCCTTACCCCTCAGACAGGACACACTTCCAGTCCTTCTCGTTTTGGCCCACTTACCTCCTTACTCCTCCTTCTTCCCTTCCTTCTGACACCCCTTGAGTCTCTCTCTCTCTCACACACACACACACACACACACACACACACACACACACACACAAACACGTACACAGCTTTTCAAGAGGAGGTTCCTTCAGATGGACTAGCCCATGCTCACACAATTAAGTGTGACACTCTTTTTTGACCTCCCCCCAGGTTGTAATATTTATGTAAGATGAACTATATGAGCTGCCTTCGTTTCTCACAGTATAAATTAATTTTAAAGTTGATTTTTTTCCTAGCTAAAGCAGTTTCATGTGCCTGTGGGGTAGGGTCACATTCTTTTGGCTAGATACAGCAAGTAAAGTATATTTCAGTCTGACCAAGATGGGCACCACAGTTTCCTCTCAAAATTAAAAATTACTTTTTTCATGGAAATACCTTTAACTCTTCAAAACTATACTTTTAACATTGTCTAGTGCCTGATTTTATCTAAGCAAGTTAGATAAATGGCATAAATTGATTTGATGTAGGGAATAGAGATGACTGGCGGAAGGAACTTTCCATCAAAGGTTAGGGAGAGTTGTTTGCATATTAAGATTTGAGCAAAAGACCCTTGAATTTTTAGGGCTTTTTTTCCCCCACCACCTAAAACTAGGGCAGCCTGTTTTCTGGGAGCATTTCTATACATCATCTTTGTTGAGGTGGGTGTGCAGGACATACTGAGAGGCGGTAACTTTGAATAAAGACGAATTGTAAAAGGTTAGATAAAATATAGTCTGCTAGCCTAGTTTCCCGGAGAAAGCAGTAAGAAATTTGAATAAAACCATCCAATTATCTTTCATGTCTGAACAATTATGGGCAAGGGTAGGTGTCTTCCCAGTTGGAAAGCATTTGTAGAGGATGAAACCTAGCAGCAGGACTTGATAGGGGCAATGTGCATGTCTGGCTTCTGGCTTCCCCACCCACCTCGTTCTCACCCACGCATATGAAGTAGTTCACAAGGATCTGTGTCCACAAAAGTTTTGTTCTCAAACTCGCATACATACAGCTAAGTGACCTTTAACGTTCCTTTTCCTTTTCAAGAAAACACTTCCTCGAGAACAGTGGCAAGTCGATTAGATTTCATTCTGTTTTGAATCCTCTCCCACAGTACAATGAAGCCGAATCTCAGCTGTCACTGACGTTTTATGACTGTGCATTTAGTGTCTCTGGAACTACTCAAAATGCTTCATACATGCTTTCAGTGTCAAATGAAATGCCACCCAAAAAATGAACTTAGGGACTGGCCTTTTTTTTTTTTTTTTTTAGGAAGGGATAAGCAGTAAATGTCTTGTCTTTTATGGGGAAGAAATACAGCAAAATTTGTACAAGCCAGTTGACATTGGGAGATAATGCAGCTTTCAAAAATTGTTTTAAAGAGCAACATTTTGATTATGTTACTTTTTACTTACCTTATCCAGATTAAGTGCTTTACTAGTCCAAATCACCAAATATTTTTTTTTCGAATTTTCCATGTCCCCAGCCTGTGAGGACACAATTTAAATGTCAAAGGGCAGACAAAAGTATTTATGGATATGCCGCATATTTTCAGACTCCTAATACACATTCATTATTAAACAGCTGTATGAGTCATTGTAAGAGGCATTTCATTAAATTTTAGTGAAATGATCTTTTTTATCTAGAGCCAGGAAAATTCTTTCTTCCAGAAATCAGAAGATGATTTCCTCTGACATCAAAATGAAGCATTAAGTGACGTTGAACCAAGATAAAATAGCCCGCCATTATGGGTCCTTTTGAAATACAGCTCCACCTCCATTTTAATATCTTAGTGACTAAAACGTTACTTAATTAAAACTCGTAGAAAGTTAGTATAGAGACTGTAAAATAAATGGGTAATTGAAAATTATATATTCTTGATATAAATGCTAAAACTGCTTTGATTCTATAAGATTATAAAAGGCCCTGGCCAGCTTCAGGTTTGATCCCTGGTCAGGACACACACAAGAATCAACCAATGAATGCATAAATAAGTGGAATCTTTCTCTCTCTCTCTCTCTCTCTCTCTCTCTCTCTCTCTCTATATATATATATATATATATATATATATATATATATATATTTATATATATATATATCCCCTTTCCTCCCCCTCTCCCTCTCTCTAAAATCAATAAATAAAAAATTTTAATAAAAAGATCATAAAAGCCAGAGAAGGAAGGGCTTATTAGGGAAACAAATAATTCTCCTTTATGTTATTCTCGACATTAGCTCATCTATTAATAAGGAAAGGAAAGTAATTCTTTGCCAGTAGGTGGTGCTTTTGTATAAAACATCACTCAAAGATAAGCTCATTTCTGACTAATTTTGTATCTCTATACATCTTGAGCTTCAATGGCATCTTTCACAAAGCCAGCCCCAGTTACTCCACTTTTTCCTCTGATATGCATATGCCTATTTCCTCACTGCTCGTAATTACATGTTTAACACCATCCAGTTCTCTCCATTGGAAAGTACAATAATCGCATATATGGTTTGGCAGCCTTGCCTTCCTTTGTTTCAAATGGGTGTGTCTGTATGGATTATTCTTTGCTGTAACTCTTCCTCAGTATAAGAGGTTTCCGTATTCTATCGACAATGTGGGCAAGTAATGCTGACTTTAGCCATGGATGTTAGTGCAATCTGAATGTGCGAACAGTGCAAGCCTCTTAACTTGACCTCAGCAGCAGGATTGTGGTTTATCCTGATAAAAGCCGTTGTGGTTGCTCATCTACACTTAGGGCTTCCTGCCTTTCGCGCCAGAGTTTCAAGTCCCTAAATTCTCCCACATTTTGTAATAAGGGCAAGTTATATTCTCCTGGAACAGATAAGGGCCAGGGGTGATAAACACAATAAAATTACACTAGACCCTTCTTTACAACAACCTTTTCTTAGGCAAATCCGGATTCACCAATTAATGGCAATTATAAACAAGAGGAGTGGTACCCTGAGCACTCTAGCAGGATAAGACTCACATTAGGAAAGTTGAGGTAATTGTGCAAAATAAACAGCATTTTTATCCCATGTAGCTGAGAAAAGGTGAAGAAAGTAAAATTATATCCGTTTTAGTGAAGTAGGAAATCTAAGTGTTTTTAAGCCAACACTTTAAAGTGCTGCAGATAATTGTCACCCTCCTTCCTCTGTCCTCTTCTTTCGCCTTTCCAGGCTTTTCACTAGATATGGTCATAGGTAGCCTTTCATGGACGCTATTCACTTCAAATTTGAACTCTTTTCCCTTTCTCTGAAGCCTGTGCAACTTAATGTGTAAGTGCTCATTAAATTGAGGGAACCATTCATATTCAAAACAAGCTCTTTACACTAACTTTCAAACCCTGGCATTAGTAGATCAAGGACGTATAACTCGAACGCTAAACAATGTAACTTAAATCTTAGATTCGATTTTGGAGCTAGTCTAGGGAGAAACCCCGCAACACAGAGAATGCTTTTTCCAGCGTGTCTGGTTACCCCTTTTCAAACCTGTAGGATGGGCTCAGGGAGCTTGTCAGACCAGAGGTGTCATTCAGGAGCCTGGGCCAGCGAAACACTGTCGTCACTGGGGGCGAACGGAGAAGGCGCTGCCCGCTCCAGTGCTTCTGAGCACCCTCCCCCTCGGGCATGCTCCGGCGTCTATGCGAGAGTCTTAAGCTGATGTTTGATGTAATTGTGAGTTCCTGGGGGCTCCAGGCCTCCTCCGTCTGTAACTGGGTTTCCTTTCCTCCTACAGAGCTTGCACTAGCACTCATTTATCTCAGAGTTCAAATCTCTCCCTGCCTTCTACTCAAAGCCTCAACATCAAGTCAGAACCTGTTTCTCCTCCTAGAGACCGTACCACCACCCCTTCGAGATACCCACCACACACGCGCCACGAGGCGGGGCGATCTCCTGTTGACAGCTTGAGCAGCTGTAGCAGTTCCTACGACGGGAGCGACCGCGAGGATCACCGGAACGAATTCCACTCCCCCATTGGACTCACCAGACCTTCGCCGGACGAAAGGGAAAGTCCCTCCGTCAAGCGCATGCGACTCTCTGAAGGATGGGCAACATGATCAGATTATTACTTAATAGTTTGTGTTTTTTTTCTTGCAGTGTGTGTGTGTGCTATACCTTAATGGGGAAGGGGGGTCGATATGCATTATATGTGCTGTGTGTGGAAAAAAAAAAAAAGTCAGGTACTCTGTTTTGTAAAAGTACTTTTAAATTGCCTCAGTGACACAGTATAAAGATAAACAGACATGCTGAGATAAGCTTAGCACTTGAGTTGTACAACAGAACACGTGTACAAAATAGATTTTAAGGCTAACTTCTTTTCACTGTTGTGCTCCTTTGCAAAATGTATGTTACAATAGATAGTGTCATGTTGCAGGTTCAACGTTATTTACATGTAAATAGACAAAAAAAGGAAACATTTGCCAAAAGCGGCAGATCTTTACTGAAAGAGAGAGCAGCTGTTATGCAACATATAGAAAAATGTATAGATGTTGTGGACAGACCCGGCAAAGGGTGGCCATTGGTAAACGTTAGGAACACGCCAGGTCACCTACCACCCTGAGAATGCTCACAAACCTGCAGGCGTATCATTGGCGTATGGCACTCAGTAAAAAGGATCGATGACCATTAAAAGAGGACCATACCTATTTAAAAAAAAAAAAAAGTGGAGTTTGAGGGCTAACGTATTTAATTAAATAAAGAAATCTGGGTCTGCATCTCTTATTAAATAAAAGTATAAAAATATGTACATTACATTTTGCTTATTTTCATATAAAAGGTAAGACAGAGTTTGCAAAGCATTTGTGGCTTTTTGTAGTTTACTTAAGCCAAAATGTGTTTTCCCCCCTTGATAGCTTCGCTGATATTTTAAACAGTCCTGTAAAAAAATCAAAAAGGACTTTTTGTATAGAAAGCACTACCCTAAGCCATGAGGAGCTCCATGCTTTGCTAACCAAGATAACTGTTTTTCTCTTTGTAGAAGTTTTGTTTTTGAAATGTGTATTTCTAATTATATAAAATATTAAGAATCTTTTAAAAAATCTGTGAAATTAACATGCTTGTGTATAGCTTTCTAATATATATAATATTATGGTAATAGCAGAAGTTTTGTTATCTTAATAGTGGGAGGGGGGATATTTGTGCGGTTGCACATTTGAGTAACTATTTTCTTTCTGTTTTCTTTTACTCTGCATACATTTTATAAGTTCAAGGTCAGCTGTCAAAAGGATAACCTGTGGGATTAGAACGTATCACATGGCAACACCCTAAATTGTCTTTAATACATTAGCAATCTATTGGGTCAACTGACATCCCTTGTATATACTAATTAGTTTATTTTATGCTTTTTATTTTTGAATTTTCATCAAATGCAGGGCCCCTTTCTGATCTCACCATTTCACCATGCATCTTGGAATTCAGTAAGTGCACACCCTAACTTGCCCATATCCTAAATTATCTGGTTGGTTTTCAGCCCAGAATTTGATATGCTTTTTAGAAATATGCCCAGAATAGAGAAGCTGTGCTAGGGCCGTGTCATGCAAATATGGCCCTAGAAACAAGTGATATGAAGTTTGCTCGATGTATAAGTTATAAATTCCCACAGAAGAAAAATGTGAAAGATTGGGTGCTAGACAAGAAGGAAGCAGATAAAGGGATAGTTGCTTCACCATCCGTTTTTAATTATTTTAACTGACCCTCAACAATCTTGTCAGCAATGTAGGACTGTTGAACAATCCCAGTGTGTCAGGACCCCCAAATGTCACTTCTGCATAAAGCATGTATGTCATCTATTTTTTTTTCTTCAATAAAGAGATTTATTAGCCATTTCAAGAAATCCCATTAAAGAACCTCTCTATGTCCCTTTTTTTAAATTTTTCAAGAAATAATGACTCTTGTCTAATATTTGTCTATAAGGGCTTCATTTTCAGACCCTTTTAAAAAGTGAGTGCCATTAAAAAAATGTTGATATCTATTGTTTAAAAGAGATTTCAGTCTAGGAATGATTTTTCTTCTCTTGGAATGTGAAGATCTGTCGATTCATCTCCAATCATACGCAGTGACATACACAGCAAAGAGGATGCAGACAATAAGATCAACACTGCTACATCGTGTGTAGGACACTTCTTACCCATTTTTTTTTCTTTTACTTGTAAAGTTGCTATGTGTTTCTCATTGAAAAAGGCTGCCGCTGGGTGGCAAAAGCCAAGAGACCTTACTAACTAGGCTATATTTTTCTTAACTTAATCTGAAATCTGAAATTAGACCACAATGCACCTTTGGTGGTATCCATATAGGATGCTAACCTGCCTTGTACTAACGTTTTATATACTAAAAACAAGCAAAAATATCTATTAATCATTTCGTATATCCCACTACTTAAGGTATCCATGGAACATGAAAGAAAAAACATTTATGCAAAGGAAAAACAGAAAATCATTGCTGAAAATAGACATACACACACACACACGCATATACACATGTTCACACACACACACATTCACACATAGGGGGAAGAAAACTAAGAAGTCATTTTTCTCACCATAGATTTGATCCCATCCTTCCAACACATCTTTATTACTTGATGTGTATAAAATATGCAAACATATCACAAATGTTCTTTATCATTTCAAAACACTTGATCAATATCAGTAAAAACTTATCAGTGGGTGGGAAAGGGTCATTATGTGAAAATATGAAAAAATAGCCATATTAATTTTTTACCTGCACTTTGCCTCAGCAACAATGAAAAAGTGAATTTCTAATGCTGAAAATAAAGTAAGCTAAAGTGCCAGCAGAAGCCTTGGCTATTTATAGCAATTCTGGCAATAGTTTTATAAGAACATGAAAAGAGCAGAATCACTTAAAAATGGATGCCAGTCATCGCTTGTCCCCACTACTGAATTCATATAGAGTGGTGGCACGCTCGTGAAGGGATAATCTGAGAATTTTTTAAAGATGATTTAATGAGAAGAAGCACAATGTTGATTGTGATGAGTCACTCTCTGTAAACAATCACTGTCTATCTTTACCTTATACCTTATCTGTAATTTACCTTTTATTGTATTTGCAAAGCTAGTATGGTTTGGATTTTTATCACAGTAAATCCTTTGTATTTCAGGAGTTTAGGGCAGAGCCCTGAGAGAATGATGTTTCACGTAGTCCATCATAGAGAACATTTTAGGCAACATTCTTCATTGCAAGTCAAAGAACCACAAGTGGCATTTTACACAGCTCCAAGTATTGTTATGCCTAATCCCAGTTTAAAAGACTTTTGGGGTAACATTAAGCTTACATACTGGTAACACTGATGCAATATATGCAAGCTGCACAACCTGTATATTGTATGCATTGGTGTGTGGAAAGTTGTTCATTTCAACCTTTTTTAAAATTGTGTTTTTTAGTAAAATGGCTTATTTTTCCCAAAGGTGGAAGTTAGCATTTTGTAATGATGAATATGAAAATGCCTGTCATCCTCAGATCACTTTAAGGTTAACTAAGGTGAGGATTTTAAAACAATTCAAATACACTTTTTAAGAGAATATCTGCCCTCTCACAATGTTATATATTTGTTTTTCTTACACACCCATCTTTTAACTTAGAAATAGCTTTTTTTTTCTCCCTTTATTCTTTTGTTTGTTTTTCCAGAGAGTAATGCTTGTATTTCTTTCTTTAAAAAAAAAACAAAAAAACTTTTTTTCAAGAAGCAGCAGCCACTTGAACCCTCAATAAAGGCTGTTGCTTAAGCATGGCATACTTCATCTGTTCGCGTTTGTGCCATCTGCTGTGATGTCGTCACTTATACAGCGTGAATTTCTTGCCACTACAGATCTTTTGAAGATTGATGGAATACTGGTGTCTGTTAGAATGCTTCAGACTGCAGATGTAATTAAAGGCTTTTCTTAAATATGTTTTAACCAAAGATGTGGAGCAATCCAAGCCACATTATCTTCTACATTCAATTTGTCCATTTGGGTTATTTTCACAATCTGGTATTGCATTTGCCTTCCCTATTCGTACCTCAAATTGATTCATACCTCAGTTTCATACAGAGAGGTCAGCTAATCGACATATTCTGTTGTGGTTTGAATTCAGCACCAGTGTTCTCTCAGAGTAACACGGGCCTGGGGCACTGCAGGCGGAGGACTTGGATTGCTTCAGATGGTTTGCTGTATCACTTTCCTTCTTTTCCTGGGGACTTGTTTCCATTAAACAGTCATTCAAATAGCTTGTAAAAGAGGGCATACAAGCATTTGCAACAAATATTCAAATAGAGGCTCACAGCGGCATAAGCTGGACTTTGTCGCCACTAGATGACAAGATGTTATAACTAAGTTAAACCCCATCTCTGTATCTCAAGGGACTTCATTCAGCTGTCTGTAGTGGAAAAGTGGGGAATTTTCCAAAGTTTCTCCTGCTGGAAATAAGGTATAATTTGTATTTTGCAGACAATTCAGTAAAGTTACTGGCTTTCTTAGTGACGCAGTGTCTGTAGTGCATTTTTTTAATTAATGTTTTGCCTTTTAAATGTATTCTGCTTCATCATGTGTTTTTAAAAGTAGCTTCGCCCACAAGCACACATGAGCTTTCTTAGTTTTCGGTTCAAAATACTCAAAAAGAGGCATATTTGTGTTTAGGAGGAAGGATGGGTATGAATTGGATCAGCGTTCTTGGGCTAATCATATGTATTTAGCCAGTGTGGGAAATTCAAGGTTCTAATTGAGTTCAACTTCTTTATCAAGGCATTTCTGCCCTAGCCGGTTTGGGTCAGTGGATAGACTTGGCCTTCGGACTGAAGAGTCCTGGGTTCGATTCCAGTCAAGGGCACATACCTCAGTTGCAAGCTCAATCCCTGGTCCTGGTCAGGGTGTGTGCAGAAGCAGCTAATCAATGTGTCTCTATCAACTCTGTCTTTCCCTCTCCCTTCCATTATCTCTAAAAATCAATGAGAGAAATATCCTTGGGTAAGGATTAACAAAACTAAATAAATACAGTAAAGGAATCTTATTTTTAAAAAAACAAACACAAAACTGCATTTCCAGGAAAGTCTTTGATAACTTGCTTAAATACTCAGAATTATCCAGAAGTCATAGTGAAAGAAACTACAATTCAATAAGTTAATTTTTTTAATCAAAATGTGTATAAAACATTTCTAGACTTATTTCTGTTTTCTTCGTCGAAATAGTTTTTTAACCAAAAGTGGTTGAAAACATGGGCTTATATCTAAATATTTGAGAAAACTAGTAAGTGCGTACATTTTTAGAAACTCCAAGATTTATCCATTACCAAAATTTAATGACAATTGGAATGTCCTTAGAAAGATCAATGTAAAGACTAATTCAGGAAATGAAAAGGAAAATAAAAAGGCACTGACCAACCAACTGAAGAACTTGAACTTTACATTAGCTGTGATGAAAAAAGGAATGCAGCTGGGGGAAACATTGAATGTGGCTTCGAAATTGCAGTGTTTTTCTCTTCTTTGTTCTCTTTATTCATTTTTAGCAAACATTTATTAAGCAATTATGGTGTGTAGTCATGTGGTGGATTCTAGGATAAATGAAGAGATAGCCCTTGCTTTTAAGAAATTTATAAACTAATAGGAGATTATACAAGACTAATAGCAAATAAAACATGTTCTCAGAGGCTGCCGCCAAGTGCTAGGAGGAAACCACTTTGGTCCTCTTTGCAGCAGAGTAGGGCAGAGGCCCCCGGTGTGCACACTTCATAATCTGCCCACTTCGTAATCACAGGCAGCCTTTGACGTCTTCAGAGGGTGTAGGTGGGACAGGAAATCCCAGAGGGATGAGGACATGGCTGATTTGTGGGTATGTGACCCCTGCAGTCACATGCCCCCCTCCCCCCTGCCCCTTCTCAGTTTTGCACTTTGCTATCACCATCTTGGTATTCTTATTTTTATCTTTGATCTTGTGTTTTGTAAGTGAAGTCTGATAGGACAGGAAAGCATGAATGTGAGCAGAGCAGATACACAGGAAAAGGTAAAAAGCTTTCATTTTAGTATCTTTAATCTTTTTCCTGCTTTTTAAAAAGAACAGTTTCCTTTAGCACTGAGCCCCACAAAGTAGGACTCCAGTCCTGAGGGCATTCTACAAGGAGGAAATAATAGGTACAAAGGCACAGAGATGGGAACTGCAAGAGACAAATTTGCAAGACTGGAAGAGTTGTTTGGGGTCTGAAGTCTGGTGTTTTAGCAATTCAGTGAAAGATTTAGAAGAGATGAAATTGTCAAAATTCAGCAAATGATTGTGTTAATGGTAGGAATGATGATAGATAAGGAATTGTGAAGATTTACAGTATTAAGCTTAAATGATTAGGATCTTAGGCATGTCCAAATTGGAAATGAAGAGGTCACTGCTTTGTGAGAAAGGTAATTCAGTGTTTGGCATGCTCAATTTGACATAGCCAAGTAGAATATGAGATGTTGTAAATACAGACTTGAACTCAGGACATCAGCTAATGTTGAATATAAAGTTGTGGGGGGGAGGTAATAGGGAAAGCCTTGCACATGAATGAGCTTGTCAAGGGGAAGGTGATGGGAGAGGTAAGAAACAGGTCTAGAGGGAGGTGTTGAAGAGGGAGGACTGTGAAGGAATATAGTGGAGAAAAGGCCTGTGAAGGAATCAAGAAGGAGCAGTCAGACAAAAAGCCAATAAGTGCTGTCAAGGCAAAAAGGGGTTGGGGGGCGAGGAGGGGGCGGGGAGAGCCATCGGTGACCAATGCCTTGGCCTTAGGTGGTATCTGAGAATAATTTCAATAAAATGTGGGCAAGAGGTTGTCCAGCAGATGTTGTGAAAGTTCAGGCAATAAATATGAAGTAATATGTAATGATGTTTGTGATTAAAAGGAGAGAGCTTGGTGTGAAGGGTTAGCACGGTCAAGGATGAAGGGCAAGGTGGTGCAAGATCAGGTGTTACTGGAGAATGCGTATGGGCTGGCGGAGACCTAAGGGGTCAGAAGGCAGACGTAAGCCATTCTAGCCAAAGGCTAAAGAATTACACTTTGGCCCAACCATCGTGGCTCAGTGATTGAGCATCAACCTATGAACCAGGAGGTCATGGTTTGATTCCTGGTAAGGGCACATGCCCGGGCTCAATCCCCAGTGGGGGGGGGCATGCAGAAGGCAGCCAATCAATGATTCTCTCTCAACATTAATGTTTCTATCTCTCTCTCCCTCTCCCTTTCTCTCTGAAATCATATATATATATATATATATATATATATATATATATATATACATATACATATATATATGTATACACACACACACACACACTTTGTGCCCTCAGGCCCAGTTTAAATGTGGCTCTTTCAATGATGCTTGGGAGTCTGGATTTAAAAGAGTTATTGAATTTGATAAAGGAAAACTGTTCAGATCAGAGCATCTGAGTTTTCATTTTGTAAACTGAAAAAGCCCTTTTTCCATTTTGTCTGCATATTTCTATGACAGTTTTCCTATGCGTTATCCCTACAGACAGACTTCTAAGCAAGATCAGTGACGATAGAGAAAAGCTGAGTTCACTCCCACTGTATGTCCCTCTTGAATTCACACTGTCTCTATTTTCTGGGAGCGCATGTCTCCATCACCAAAAATGAAGCTATTCCTTTAACCTCTCCTCTCCCAGGCACAGCCTCTTTCCTGGGGGACTTTTGCCTGAGAGTTATAGCTAGGAAAACATGTAAGGAAGTGTCCATAGTTTCTGGCCCAAGTGGTTTCTGGCTTTAGCAGCAGCCTTGCAAATCATCAGCTCCATCACACCCCAGTCTTGGTCAGCACGGGCTCGAGGAAGAACCTCCAGCCCTAAAGCCCATCCCTGGCAGCCAACTGCTGCTCTAGGCAAAATAGCGATGAGAATTATCTTTGAATCTGGTAACTGGTACAAGGGCCAGGCTGAAAGGGAGGCAACATGAACCATCCGTGGAGCAATTCCACACCGAATGGAAAGGAGTTAGAAAAACACTTCACCCAAACACTCCAGTGCCAGTCGTGCCAGAAACTCATGTTCCCGGCCCCTCCATAAAGAGCACCAGTGCCTGGGAGGTTTGAATGCCCGGCAACTTGCAGAAATGGGAAAACGGGTGCGTGAGAGTAGGTAGGGTGCTAGCATGTTGAGTACCTTCTCTGCAATTGCCTTGACCTATAGCAGTGGTTCTCAACCTTCCTAATGCCGCGACCCTTTAATACAGTTCCTCATGTTGTGGTGACCCCCAACCATAAAATTATTTTCGTGGCTACTTCATAACTGTAATTTTGCTACTGTTATGGATCGTAATGTAAATATCTGATATGCAGGATGTATTTTCATTGTTACAAATTGAACATAATTAAAGCATAGTGATTAATCACAAAAACAATATGTAATTATATATGTGTTTTCCGATGGTCTTAGGCGACCCCTGTGAAAGGGTCGTTCGACCCCCAAAGGGGTCGCGACCCACAGGTTGAGAACCGCTGACCTATAGTGTCTTATTTCACCTGCTCAGTAACCCTGGATGCAGTTTTTCCAGAGGTCATCTCGTCTCCTGGTTGACAATCAGACCAGCTTTGTCCCTCACAAACTAAGTAGCATTTGTCAAGTTATTTGTTCCAAGTATCGATTTTCTCACATAGCACTAACTCACAGGGTTGCTCTGAGGCCCAATTAAGACCTTTATAGTTGCTAATCATTGAAAAGATTAGAACCTACTCCCCTACAAGTTACTCAAAATAAACATGACTCTATTCTATAAAACACCAGAAAAAGAAATCAGTAAAGTTCTGATTTTTCCTTTGAGGACTACAACATGTGTTGTTGTTGTTTTAAATTTCTTAACAATATCATATTCTTTCTCAAAGGACAATTTGGTCTGCCCCTGCTTTGCTGATGCCCAAAACACGTATTCTACTTACGGATAAAGAAGTGCCTTGCACTACCCATCCCACAGCATCCCACTAGTGGTGCTAAATATATCGACACAGGCTTTTCTAGAAGTAATAGTTGTAAGAGGAAAATTACCTCCTTCAAGCATTTATTTTATGAATATTCCATATAATACACTTGTTTCTCTTTACAAATAAGACCCCTGATGGGAAATGCAACCTTGTTTGTATGCAAGTTTATATGTGTAGGGTTTATGATTAAAATATTGATAAGGTGCCCATTGATAAAGGACTGTTTAAATAAATTATGGTACACCAACACAGTGGAATATTACAAAAGAGTTTTGGGAACAAAACAAAAATCCCTCTGTGTACTGATATGGACATTTTCCTGGATGTATTGTTAGATTAAAAGAGAGCAACAATGAAGTCGTGTATACGCCATCTTTCAGGTAAAAGGGCAAGATGCAAAAACAATGTGTCCTTATATTTGCAAAAGAAGACTGGAAGGATACGCAAAGAATCCAGCAGTCCCTACCAAAGGGCTGAGGGGCTGAGGTGAGAGGTGGTAAGAATGGAGGCCAGACTTGGCAACATATACTTTTTCATATTGTTTTGATTTTTGAACTGTATGAATATGCTACTTATTCAAAAAGAGAAAGGTTTTAGCTTGGGGGGGAGGGGGGAAAGCCTTTCAAACAAATGTAAATGCCACACACAGTGGAATTATAGAAGCCTCTCTTCCGACTGATGAGGCCTTTGGAAAATGCCAGTGTGTAGAGCAAACCTCAAGACTGGGTGTGCGTTTAGGATGCTCCAGGGGCAAGAGCCTTCAGCTGTCATCTCCAGCTAAATGGCAGGAATGACACCTCCAGGTTAGGGGTTTGCTTCTCTATTTACTCCGCTAATCGGCAAAAGAAAAAAGAAAATCCTTACTAAAGCAAGCCGTTTGCCCCAGTTCAATCACAAATATCCTTTTTTAAGAATATTCACATTTTCCTTGCCATTTTTCCCAGCCACTTACCTACTTTTTCTCCCAGAATTCAGAATTTATTTCATAACACTTAATTCACTCTGCCTAATCAGGAGTCTATTTGTCTTAGTGAGCCTTGTAATTTTAAGACAATAAAATTCAGGGTCTTGGATGGGTTTCTGTTGAATGTACAGCTGCCCTGCTCATTGTCACTGTAAGCTGCTCCCACATGCGCCCAACCCAGCTCTAGTATTAAAACACAGAAAACATGTCTTCCTTACCCACTTCTGTGTTCATACAGTCAGCTGAAGTAGCATGGGCAGTATATCACGTTTTGATAGTTTCTCATTCGTGAGCTAAATTTCCAAGTAAAATGTAGAGACTCAAAATATAATTTTTTTTTTATTTCCCACCTTCATGTCCTCCACATTTACTATCCTGGTTTATAGCTGCATGCACAAAATTCTATCATTACAGCATGTTAAAGTATTGGCCAAATTGAAAAAAAAAAGAATATTTTCTCTACTTCAGAGTTCTACTAATGATAAAGGATATTGCTTTTTACCATCTCTCCCCCTAAATCTCAGTTAGTGATCATATTTTTCCTTTGAGTTCAATTAAGAAAGGACTCAAGAAAAAAAAATGGTTTCCTTTACACAGCTCGTCCTCTCAAAAATCCTCTTTAAAGATACTGACAACAATATGAGAATATATACAACAGCCCTTGAAAGCTCACCTTGAGAAGAACAGCTTTCTTTCTGCCCTTAACAATGCATTTTGTAAATTTTAAGAATAAAAAAGAAAGTAATATGAAATGTAAGATCAAAAGAATTGACAGGATGCATTGAACTTCTGCATTTAGAAAATTATATATGACTAGTTATTAGATAAACCAGAATGTAACCAATGCTGGTGTTAAGTGTGACGCTAATCATCAGAGCATCGCTCATTAAAATATATGTGAGGACTACACTGAGCGGAAGAAGCTGAGCACAAGAGCGGGCCTACTGCCTAACTCCGTTTCGGCAGCAGAGAATCCCAGGCTGTAGACTCCCAGACCGGTCTTGCAACCCAAGAACAGACAGAACTCAAATTCCTCTCTGGTAACAGAAATCAAAACAGTGGTTGACTGTGGGGAGTGGAGATGGACTGGAAGAAGCAGAAGGGAACTCCCTGGGGGTGATAGACACGTTCTATATCTTCAATGAGATGCTTTGTCAAAATTCACCTAACTGTACATTTAAAATCTGTGCACTTCGCTCTGTAAAATTTACCTCAATTTAAAAAACGATTATTTAAAGAGAACATTTATATTCAGAATATTATATAAGAAATTATATAATATATAGGTATTTTATATAAGAAAGAGTGGTAAGAGCTATTACTCCAGGTGCTTCTTGCTGAGGTATAGTAGGACCTGCTTCAATGCAGATAATCCTCAGATTTCCATTGATTCTCAATTTAAATCAAAATAAATGGCTCAAAATTATTCATTTTTTTATATCTGTGGAACACATTCCCCCACAATATTTGTTGACGGCTATTCACAACACTCATAGACAAAGGAAGGTAAACTTCAGTTCAATCCTGACCAAATAATCACAAACGCTAGAGTGGTAGAGGTAAATTAACATGATTATATTCAGACTGATGATGTAATGTAATCATGTGCATGGAATAATAAATCAACTACTTCAAGGATGAAGGCATTATGTGTTCCAGAATATTCAGTGACAAGACTATTTTGCTATCAAGGGTCTTATACCATATTTTTACCAGGCTTGCTCAATATAATGTTAAATCTCAGAAAAGCAAAAAGAATAAGAAAGCCAGAATGTTGATCTTCTGTTCCTACAATGTCCCAAAAGAGACTTCACTTGTTTTGCCCACAGGGAAACTAATTTTGCAATGTGGACAGAGCCAAAAACGATAGTCATATGCAACCAGTAAAATTGTACCACTTGCCTTTAAAAGTGATCATTGATCTACCCGCTCCTTGAGGGTTAAGTAAAGAACAAAAAAAATAAAAGTCCAAGTGCATTTTGAGGCGCACTTAGTGAAATCAAGTGCAAGGCCTATCTGCTTAAGTACTCTGAAGCTACCAGGGATGGAACATTGCATTCTTCTTTTAGTTATTAAGAAAAAAGATCCCAAAACATGAAAACACAAAATATTTTTCATAAACTATTAGGTACTATTTGTTTTTATGCATTTAACCAAACATATTTATTAACTCTGATTAACAGTTAGCATTTACACACACATCTACATATATATACCATATATATACCATATATATACCATATATATACCATATATATACCATATATATACCATATATATACCATATATATATACCATATATACGTATATACGTATATATATATGACATATATATATATATATATATACATACACACACACACACACACGTGAATGGCCAGATTATTATGACCACCTGATGTTTGTAGACAAATTAGCTATAATTTTACCCTGAAGTTACTAGAGGGCCAGACCATTATAAATAGGGAAAGCAGGTTGTTTACCATGACAGTAGAAGTGATTTTTTCTGAAGATAGGGATAAACAACACGATTTAACAGCCTTTGAACATGGGATATATATATACATACACTGAGTGGCCAGATTATTATGACTACCTGACGCTTGAAGGCAAATTAGCTATAATTTCACTCTGAAGTTGCTAGAGGGCCAGACCATTATAAACTTCTGAATAGCACAACACACCTAAGTATTGTTGCTGATCAAGTTCATCCTATCATGTTGATGGCATATCCCAATAGAGATGGCTTCTTCCAACAAGACAATGCGCCATGCCACGGTGCTCATATTGTGCAGGAGTGGTTTCAAGAACATGAGGGAGACTTTACCTTGCTTAGGTGGTCCCCACAATCATCAGATCTCAATCCAATTGAGCATTTGTGGGATGAAGTTAAAAGAGCCATCAGGCAGCTGGTTCCACAACCATCAAATCTCACAGAACTGGACAGTGCTATTCATCAGGCATGGTGTCAGATTCCTCGCATCACCTTTCAACATCTGGTGGAGTCAATGCCGAGAAGAATCACCGCAGTATTGAAGGCAAAAAGTGGCCCAACGAATTACTGATGGGATGGTCATAATAATCTGGCCAGTCATGTTCAAAGGCTGTTAAATTGCATTGTTTACCCATAACTTCAGAAAAAAATCACTTCTACTGTCGTGGTAAACAAGTGTGTGTGTGTATATATATATATATATACACACACACACTAATAAAAGACAAACATGCAAATTGACCATACCTTTGCTATGCCTTAAGCCATGCCTACCAACCAATCAGAGTGACTATATGCAAATTAACCCAAACAAGATGGCGGTCGGCAGCCACAGAGCTGGAGCGAGCAGGGAGCTTGGTTGCCCCAATGATGGAGGAAGCTAAGCTTCCTTCCTGCCACAGCCAGCTCTGAGCTCCACTCAAAGCCACAAAGTTTCAATTATAGAAGGTAAATAAACCCCAGATACCCGTGGCCACAGAGCTGGAGCGAGCAGGAGGCTTGGGTTGCCCCGGTGATGCAGGAAGCCAAGCTTCCCTCCCGCCCACCCTGGCTGGCTCTGAGCTCCTCTCAAGGCTACAAAGTTTCAATTATAGAAGGTAAATAAATCCCAGAATAAAAAGAAAAAGAAAAAAAGGAGAAGCTGGGAGCTTCCGTCACGGGGAGGGCTTGGCCAGCCTGAAAACAGCCCTTAGCCCCTCAACCAGACTGGCCAGGCACCCCAGTGGGGACCCCCACCCTGAA
Organism: Myotis daubentonii; assembly: GCF_963259705.1. Lineage (NCBI taxonomy): Eukaryota > Metazoa > Chordata > Mammalia > Chiroptera > Vespertilionidae > Myotis > Myotis daubentonii. Next base: position 67,389,440 of record NC_081843.1, read on the forward strand.
GGGGGTGTGACGAGCTGCAAACAGCCATCAGCCCCTCACCCAAGCTGGCCAGGCATCCCAGCAGGACCCCCACCCTGATCGGGGACACCCTTCAGGGCAAACCAGCCGACCCCACCCATGCACCAGGCCTCTATCCTATATAATAAAAGGGTAATATGCAAACTGACCCTAACAGCAGCAGGACTAGGAATGACTGGCCACTATGACACACACTGACCACCAGGGGGCAGACACTCAATGCAGGAGCTGTCCCCTGGTGGTCAGTGTGCTCCCACAGGGGGAGCTCTGCTCAGCCACAAGCCAGGCTTATGGCTGCCAGCACAGTAGTGGTGGCGGGAGCCTCTCCAACCTCCTCAGCAGCACTAAGGATGTCTGACTGCAGCTTAGGTCTGCTCCCTGCTGGTAAGTGGATATCCCCCAAGGGCTGCCGGGCTGCTAGAGGGATGTCTGACTGCCAGCTTGGGCCCGATCCCCCAGGGAGCGGGCCTAAGCCAGCAGGTGAACATCCTCCAAGGGGTCCCAGACTGCAAGAGGGCATACGCCAGGCTGAGGGACCCCCCCCCCCCAAGTGCACACACTAGAGGCTCGGTGCACGAAATTTGTGCATGGGGGGGGGGCCTCAGCCCAGCCTGTACCCTCTCCACTCCAGGACCCCTCAGGGGATGTTCAACTGCCAGTTTAGGCCCAATCCCCAATCGGGCCTAAACCGGCAGTCAGACATCCCTCTCACAATCCTGGACCGCTGGCTTCTAATCACTCACCTGCCTGCCTGCCTGATTGCCCCTAACTGCCCCCCCTTGCCAGCCCAATCACCCCTCACTGCCTCTGCATGCTGGCCTGGTCGCCCCCAACTGCTCTCCTCTGCCAGCCTGGTCGCCCCTCATGGCTCCCCCACCAACCTGGTCACCCCACACAGCCTGCTGTTCAGTCATTTGGTCATCCCTCATTAACCCCCCTGCTGGCCTGGTTGTAGGCAGCCATCTTGTGAGGGTGTGAGGGTTAATTTACTTATTACCTCTTTATTATATAGGATGTCATGAACATGAATCAGATTAATATGATAAAGCATCAGAAAAGAGGCCTAGAGTTTGTCCATCTGGATGTCAGCCTCAGAATATAAGCTCTATGAGAGCAACACATTTCTACCTCACTTATAAGATCATGGCTTCTGCTCTATTTTTCTTGGATAACATCAAACAGTGATTTTGATAACACCTCCCAGTGTTTCTTCAGGTGAGCAAGCAAGGGTCCCACAGAAATGCAAACCATTTTATTATCAACTATTATATAGATTAAAAGTCTCTAGTCTCAGCCCTATGCTATTTTAACTATGCAATAAGTAATATTTTAAGTCAGCAATTTTCAACCGTGCGCTGCAAAAATTTTTAAAACGTACAATGCCTGCCTGGCTGGTGTGGCTCAGTGGTTGAGTGTCAGCCTATGAACCTGGAGGTCATGGTTCGATTCCCAGTCAGGGCACATGCCTGGGTTGTGGGCTCGATCTCCAACATGGGGCATATAGGAGACAGCCAATCAATGATTCTCTCTCATCATTGATGTTTCTGTCTCTCTCTCCCTCTCCCTTTCTCTCTGAAATCAATAAAAATATCTTTTTTCAAAGAGAGATTAAGCAGAAAGTAAAGTTTTTCAAATATGGATTGTGGTTATAAAGACTTCTTTTATTTTGTTTGCATTTTTCTGTGCATTTGAAGTATTTTATACTCAAAAATAAAATATAATTTTAAAAATCTGATAATACTTTCTGGCTTTAACAAGCTCCTAGAAACAGAAGGGCTAAGCTCAACCAAAGAAGAATGCATCAACATAGTATTTTCATTTATGCTGAAAATAAATGATTTATAATACCATACTGCATAGAAATAAAATCAAGTTGAATGTTTAAGGAGAAATACTGTCACATTTTTCCATTTTATCTGCAGTCCTACAATCTTATAAATACGTCATGTTAGCATCGTTTCTTATATTCATTATTTGAGAGGTTAATAATGTCCTAATTCTAGTTAATTTTTGAAGAATTTCCAAATAAATGTAATTATACACAGGAATTTAAGAGTTACACAGTTTTGTGAATGATAGTCCCTCCACTCATAATAATGAATTATTCTATAGGAGCATATTTCTCCTTACCAACACTTTACATATAATCCAGATCATTTAGATATCAGGGCTTGTATTCTACTTACTCCATTCTTTGGTATGTTGCATCTTATTTTACCCAGGCTCCTGTGGGGTCTTGTCTGAGGGAATTCTAGCTAATGTAATAATGTAACTCTGTTATACCAGCAAGAACTCATGTCTACAAACAGAAATAAAGCCAGAGTTCTTTAAGCTGGCTAAAAAAGTTTAGTCAAAGCAAGTTAGAATTGTCAATAATCTTACATTGAAAGACCGGGTACTCGCTAGATAACATAATTTTGTACACTGTTACTATACATAAATATGAAGGTTAAATAAGAAAAGGAGGGAGGCCCTGGCAGGTATGCTCAGTGGTTGGAGCATCAGCCCGTGAACCAAAGGGTCGAGGGTTCCATTCTTGGTCAAGGGCATGTACATGGGTTGCAGTACCTGGGTTGCAGTACCCAGTCAACACTGAACCATTCATAGGCATTTGATATTATAGACATGTACAACACCAAATAGCCACATATCTGGCCCGTCAGGGTGCGTGCTAGAGGCAACAAATCTATGTGTCTCTCACACAATGTCTCTCTCTCTCTCTCTCTCTCTCTCTCTCTCTCTCTTTCTCTCCCTTTCTGCCACTCTCTCTACAAATCAATAGAAAAAATATCCTCAGGTAAGGATTAACACAAAAAAAGAAAAGAAGAAGCAATTACATGTTGTTATGTGTTTATTTACAATGTTTCCTTCAGATCAGCATCCTTTCTAATAGTGAACTTCAAGGATTTTTTAATACTGGGCAGACTAATTTCTTATTCTTCCATTACAAAATGCATATATTCAGGATATAGGACCAACATAATGGGAAGTTCGATACAACTTTTACAAAGTTCTTAGATAACTGAGTATGTAACGTCAGGCTTTGACCATTTTCCTCTCTTGGGGAATGTGATGACTGAGCAGGAGAGGGTGGTCTTTTCAGTCACAGCAGAGATGCCTGTGCTGGTCTTAGTGTTTCCCTTCACGGAGCAAATAGTTATTAAATCCTGAGGGCAGAACACCAGTATTGTAGGTGCTTTAAGAAATAAAATAATTTTTCTAAAATACAGCCCCTATTGTCAGACATTGTGAAACTAAGATGTCATGAAGAGTTAGAAATATCATCTGCTGCTGTGGCCAAGAGCCAAGCCAACCAGTCCCTACTGGACTGGAATCCAACCAAACATCTTGGCTGGTTTCGTCCCACCCTCTGCCAACTGAACCAAGTGGTTTGTATGGTGCCAGTATTAGTAACACATGGGTTATATCTATCATAAGCAATATCAGCAAAGCAGATCTCTAGGTAAAGATGAGGTTAAGCAAGAAAGGAAACATGATAACTACAAAAATCAAGGCTCTTCAGTGCAAAATACTGCAAGTTGTTTTCTTTTACTTCAATTAAATGAGTAACATATTTCTAAAAACAGGCATCAGTTTAAGAAAAATTTACCAGCTATATATTAATGACTGTATGTTATTATGTTTCGATTTTGTACTTATATACCTCTTCTAACTGGCTGTGTTTATTTTTTTTTCAATTCAGCATTGAATCCAGAATTGAATTTTAAGTTGTGATGGTGAAGATTTAGGGATCTGTGAGACACCGCATTTCTGGAATGACATGCTTTTCCATTGTGTTTATTTTACATTAAAATAAATTAATTTTCCAGGCAGAGACAGAGAAGTTATTTTAATCCAGCTTACAGTGCAAACCCCTTTGGGCACCCCTCGCGTGGTTCCTCTCCTTCAGGTCCCCGTGAGCAGCAGGGGCTCCTTTTCTTCTCTAGAAATGTCAGGAGGAGGAGGGGCAGGCTGGGTGTGGTGACACTGTGCTATGTTGCTGTAATATGGAGGCCCTAGGCTTTGTGCTTCTGGGAGCTCCATGACAACGTGGAACGTTATCCTGCGCTTTCCTCCGCCTGCATTTCTAAGCCTGTGTGTGTGCACACACATGTATCACTAATCTTACAGCTGCTTCTCTTCCTTATTTAAGAAAACTGTATTTTATGTAAGGACACCGCCAGGACCGTGTAGTAACTTGCAGTTACATCTTCCGGCCAACTGGCAGGACTGAACAATGAGCTGGAATATAGGATAGGCTTTAATGCATTAAAAATGTGGTAGGCAAGAGCCTGGTATAATCAACCTTGAGGTAAAACTCAAAACTGAGACAGTATTTTTTTTTTAATGTAGAAAACCAACTGGTGATGTCCATACATAATGTGTAATCACATCATTAGTTCCAGAAAGGAGTAATAAAAAGCATAGTTCTATTAAGGCCACAATGTATCTTCAGGTAAAAATCACTAAACCCTCCACTAAACCTCTCTCTCCTTCGAGTCTTTAATAGGCAACGGATGCTTCCTGGGAGAGCTTGGTCGGAACACCTGTCCTAAACACTTGTGAAGGGCCAGGCACAAGCACTTGGCAGCCACGATATCATGATGTCATGATGTTGGGTCCACTCTGCACTTTTTCTTGGAGATTCCTACCTAGGTCTGCTCTCTACAGGACATGCCTGTGCTGCAGGCCACTCTACATCTGTGTCCGTTTTACCAAATCTCTACCCTCTATTGTTTCAAGAAACAAATTCGTGCCACAATAATCATATCCTATCTAATAAAAGAGAAAAATGGTAATTGGCGTACGACGATACCCTTTTCATTGGCTAATCAGGGCTATATGCAAATTAACTGCCAACTATGATTGGCAGTTAACTGCCAACTATGATTGGCAGTTAACTGCCAACTAAGATTGGCAGTTAACTGCCAACAAGATGGCGGTTAATTTGCATATGTAGGCACAATGCAGGGAGGCGAAAGGGAAAGCAGGAAGAAGCCCCCTGCCACTGACAGTGATCGGAAACCCAGGGGGGAGCGAAGAGCTGAGGGGCAGGGCAAAGGTGGCCCTGGGGCCGCCTTTGCCCTGCCCCCCAGCCATGATCAGAGAATCAGGCACCTTTTCTGCCCTGGCCAGTGATAGCAGGAAGTAGGGGTGGAGCCAGCGATGGGAGCTGGGCACGGTCGAAGCTGGCAGTCCCGGGAGCTAGGGGTCCCTTGCCTGGGCCTAAAGCGGAGCCCACGATCGCGGGGCCGCTGCAGCTGCGGGTCCCCGCTGCCCGGGCCGGACACCTAGGCCAGAGGCGTCAGGCCTGGGCAGGGGCGGAGCCTGCAACCGCGGGGAGCTGGGGGTCCCCTGCCCAGGCCTGACACCTCTGCCGGAGGCCTCAGGCCTGGTCAAGGGGCCGATCCGGTGATTGGTGATCGGAGGGTGATGAGGGTCAACTCCTCTGGCCGAGGCATCAGGCCTGGGTGGGGGGCGGAGCCGGGGATTGGGGGGATATGATGGTCCCCTTGCCCAGGCCTGAAGCCTGGGTCAGAGGCGTCAGGCTTGGGCGGGGGGTGGAGCAAGCGATCAGAGGGAGATGGGGGTCCCCTGCCCAGGCATGATTCCTGGGCCAGAGGCCTCAGGCCTGGGCAGGGGCCAGAGCCAGTGATCAGGGGGAGATGGGGGTCCCCTGTCCAAGCCTGACACCTCTGGCGGAGGCGTCAAGCCTGGGCAAGGGGCCGATCAGGCGATCGGAGGGTGATGGGGGTCTACGCCTCTGGCCGAGGCATCAGGCTGGGCAAGGGGCCGATCCTGCGATTGGAGGATGATGGGGGTCAACGCCTGAGGGTTCCCAGTATGTGAGAGGGAGCAGGCTGGGCTGAGGGACACTCCCACACACACACACACCCAGTGCACGAATTTCGTGCACCGGGCCCCTAGTTACTATAATAACAATGACAGCTGGCACTATCCACACACTTCCTCTATGCCAGACACTAAGTGCTTTACATGTATTAACTCATTGAATCCCCACAACTGTATGAGGCAGGCACAACCATTAAACCTTGTTTATAGGTGAGGAAAATTGAGGCACAGAGTGGTTAAGTAACTTGCCCCAACGTCACCCAGTTGGTAAATCAGAAAGCCAAAACTTGAATGAAATGGTCTGACTCTATCACCCTTAACCCATAAATGCTGAGAATTAATGTGCTGACCCTTCCTAGGGTGCCTCCTCCTCCCCTCACCAGTGTAAGTAGGTTCATTCTAAAGGTAAGAATTGTAGGTATTATATTTGATAGGGTGATGCTCCACAAACCAGTGGAATATAAGCAAATCTCCAACATTCCCTCATGAGGTAGACAGGGACTCCTGCTGCCAGGAACTGCCTAGTTTCAGGAACTCTTTCTGAAGTTCATTTTAAAATTGAATCTAGATGATATAAAATAAATGTTACAAAGAATGTTAGTTCTTTTCAAGGAGTGAAGTCCCGGAACCCATATAAATATAATAAAAGAGAAACAGGGCAATATGTAAGATGTTCTACAGGATGTGAAGGCGAAATCCATATGGCAAATGTACTTATTCAAGGCAACCGTTTAGGCAAAGCCTGTGTCAGTTTCCGTCTTTGTGACAAGGCTTGGACAAATAGTAAAAGTAGTTAAAGTGTCAAATATGGTGCACAATGAAAATCAAAAAAGGGAAAATGTGTGAGTCAATGTTTGGACAATTGATCTAAAAAAAATATGGGTACAATATGGCAGAAGGTGAAAGAAGGTGGCCTCCCCTACAAATGCAATATGCTCAATGAAAGACTGTTTTATCCGGGCATGTCAACAGTCAGCCTAATCTGAAAACCCAACCATCAAGTGCCAGATGAGGAGTGCAAAAATGCCAAGAAACATAGAAAGAGGTAAAGTGAGCCAATAAAAGAACTCCCATCTTGTGGCAGTTTTATAAAAAGGATTTACATAGAAATCAAGGACTAATAATGAGAGCATACAAATTACTGTGGAAAATGATGATTAGTGATAATAATTGTTCGAGAAAACATGTGTGTCACCTGCTACTAAATGGTAATTTACATTAGACTGATGAATAATTCAAATCTCTCTTAGGACAGAGCCTGCTGCTGTGACTAACTAGTTTCCTAGTCAGGCCAAGGGGAGAGGGCTGTAATTGAATAACACCTCCCAGAATGACCTGTCCCTTGAAGCAATTCCTTCACTACATGTCTGGTCACCCTGACTGAGGCTCAAAGCTCTTTAGCTCTCTCTCTCTCTCTCTCTCTCTCTCTCTCTCTCTCTCTCTCTCTCTCTCTCTTTCCAGCTCCCTCCTACTCTAATTTATCTTGCTTGCCTTCAAAGTCTGAATAAAATAAATAGCTTATAATCCCAAAGTTTCCAAAAACTTAAAAGGCTTCGTATATAAAATGTGTAAGACTTTGAAGGAAAGCACACAAAGGAATAATCTGCTTGGCAAATTAGAGGTTCTGAGAAACTGTCTGAGTATTGACCACAGTGCTCAGAAAGTCGTTTCCTTCTGTTTGTCTGCAGACTCCTATTCTGATAAATAAATTGCATCAGGAGCGCTGTTATAGATACTATTTTAAGTTCAACAGAGGCATTAATGGAGCAGAGATGTTACTATCCCCAGTCTTTCCAAATGAGAGGTGTCATAATATCACCCTAAAAGGCAAAGAGCTTTTATCAAAGGGGACTAGGTCTGCTATAGACTGAATGTTTGTGTCCACCCACAATTCATATGTTGAAACCTCATCCCCAATGTGATAAAATTTGGAGGTGGGGTCTTCAGGAGGTGATTAATCATGAGGATAGACCTCTCATGAATGAGATGATTGCCCTTAAAAATGAAACTCAGAGAGATCCCTGGTGCCTTCTGTCTTGTGAAGACATGGAAAAAAGATCGCAGTCCATGAGCTAGGAAGTGAGTCCTCGCCAGACACTAACTCTGCCTTGACCTTGGACTTCCCAGCCTCCTCCGCCGTCAGAAATAAATTTGTTGTTTATAAGCCACTCAATCTATGGTATTTTGTTGTAGTAGCCCAAAGAAAATAATACAAGGCTCAAAATTATGAATTTCTTTTGTTTGTTTATTAATCCTCACCTAAGGATATTTTTCCATTGATTTTTTTAAGAGAGTGGAAGGGAAGGGCAGAGACAGAGAGAGAGAGAAACAATGACCAGAGCCGATTGACCAGGGCTGGAGATTGAGCCTGCAACTCACGTACATGCCCTTGGTTGGAATCAAGCCTGGGACTCCTCAGTCTGCAGGCCAACACTCTATCCACTGAGCCAAACCAGCTAGGGCAAAATTATGATTTTTAAGTATATTTGAATGGTAAGTTTCCATACCTCTTATTATCTTTAATGAAGGTTTTATATGACATATGTAATTAAACAAACATAAATTGACTTAGTAAGAATCAGCTATTAATTTTCCATAACATATCTTAACTACAGGTAAGCTACAGCAATATTTCGATAGTATTTCCTTAGTCTGCTTTGTGGTGGAGATTCTTTGTTTTAGCAGAGTCACCTTTTTTACATTTCCTGAATCTTCTGGATTTCCTGGAGGGAGAGAGAACAAGAATAAATAAGGAGAAGGCAGAAGAAGAAGAGGATCAGGGAGAGGATGGTTAAAAGAAAGGGAGAGAAAGAAAAGAAGAGGAAGGACGCACCTCCGTCCAAGTGTAAAAGCATTGAGGACACTCTCACTTGGTTTTAGAAATATGTTACATGTTAGATCTAGAGAAAAATCCTCTTGTTGTCCACTGTTAAGTTATCAAAGTTTATGAATTAGTCAAGTAATAGTATCCCAGTAACCTGACGCTGGCTTTAAAAATAACTCTCCTCTCTCCTTTTTGGTTTTGGAAAGTTCGTAACTAACTAAAGAGGTTTTCCTTTACTTTCTGATTGGATCCAATGTAAATACCTCTAGGAGATAGCCAATGTAAATCTTTAACACTTCAATATAAAACTTTATCATATAGTTTTCTACAAATGAAGAACACGGCGAGTCAGATACAAAGAGTGCCCTAATAGGGAGGGAAGGGTGATGGGACATGTGGAGAAAGGGCTAGATGCATTGAGTTCATTTTGCCTGACTGTGGTTTTGCCTATAAGGATGGCGACCATCACCGTACTGCTCTAACCTGTCAGGGAAGGAACAGTATCAATTATCTCTGAATGCATTGCATCAGCCATAGAGTAGCCATCCTATGGATGTTTGCTGAATTAATGAGTGCAACTGTTCGACAGTTAATATACAGGGTGTACCCAGAAATGTACACACATTTAACAGATGATAGTTCAATTTTGAAAAATTAAATGTACTCTAACAAATACTGCCTTTGTAATTATTCAAAGTGTGTGTATACATTTTTAGACACCCTATATTCTTGATATTTTATATAACCTATAAGCAATATGATCACTCACCTCTTGGAAATTGACTTCTAGAGAATGGTGTATACAGCAAATATTGTCTCCAACTAGCTACTCCTCTGCATTAACTTTTAAACCATGTTCTGCTTTCGTTGTGGATATTATAATAGAGGGTGGCTAATAAGAGAGACATCCAAAAGATGATCCACATTACAAACATATTTAATCATTTTTTTCAATATTTATTGAGCACCTGACATGTGACAAGTAAGAGAGGCAAAGTCTCTGACCTCTTGGAGTTTATATTCTAGTAAAGAAAAATAGAGCAAAAGAAAAAAAAGTGTAAACAAAGTACGTTTTGCATGTGATAGATTCTATTTTAAAAAATATGAATGTGACAGAAAAAGACTGATGAGATAGTAGGTCTGGCTGGGAGTGCTTCCTGAGAATGCAATGGGAAGGATGTGGTCATATTAATTTCTGGGGAAAGTGTTCCAGTCAGAGGGAACAGCAATTGTAAAAGCTCTGAGGAATGTATTCTGAGAACAGAAAAGTGAATGTGGTTTTAACATAGAGGAAAACAGTCTTTCTAACAACAAGCCCTATAGTTTAAATTGTCATTGAATGCTCTTTTTGAATAGTGTCTAAGAGTTAGACACTGGTCTTTCAAACTGTCTAGATACTAATTCTGTCTTTGCCATTTTGTTTTGTCTTGTTTTACTCAGCAATCTTATGTTCCTGAGTTGTATGTTCAAGTTCTTTCCCTAATGGGCTTTCTCCATAATTGCACTGATGAGTTGAAGCATGAAGACAGGCCTGCCTTAGAAAAGTGAACCTACGTGTCCAGCACTTGAAGTTAGACAATGAAAGCAAGAGTATTCCATCCAAACACATTCATTAGACTCTACATCTGACCTGGGAAGCTTGAAGGGACTGTGGCCTAGGATCTGAACATTAAGACATTTATAATCATTAATACATTATTATGGAGTCATTTTATCCCATGACCTAATCATTGGCTTGGAAGGCAAAGAGCAGGAAAACTGGAAGGAAGAAAAACTAAGTTTAGTTGATGTGGGAGCAAAGCAAGAAAGGATCAATAAATGATAAGTCACAAAGACAAAGTTATTTTATGCTCAAAATTTCAGCCATCCTAAGTAGTGGTTGTACAGTAGTTTTACACTGAAAGTATAAATGTGTTCTTACTGCAATAGAATATATGAGATTACAAAACAAATGAACATTTTTCCGTAAGGCTACAATTGCTTTTTCCTTGTATGTGTGTGTGTGCTATGATTGTGTCCACTGCTGATTGTGTCTCACAAAACTTTGCGATTTCCTTAATTAAAGAAGTTGCAGTGAACATCACAATTGTAGCTTTAAGATGGTATTTTTAATATTATGATATCTATTTTAATGGAAAGTTAACCCAATAGTAAATCTATTGTAATTGTAAGGCAACATCTTAAAAAATAGCTACCATAGAAGACTTTTTTGGGGATGTCACATATTGTCCCTGAATATCTGCAACAGTCAAAAATGATATTCAGCTTGACATATGAGAAGATATTTCTTTTTTGTTTTCAAAAATACCATTGGAAAAAAATAATAAATTATTGAGGCTAATTTTCTTGTGTGTCCCAGAAATAGGTTTCAAGGACAAAAAGAAACATAAAAGAAAGAGGAGGGGGAAAAAGCAGAAGGAGAAAAAAGAATGAAACAAAACTAGAGAGGGAGAAAAAAAAGAAAGAGAAGGTAAAGAAAAATAATCCAAATATTTGCAGGAAGTGACTTTATTCAAATAAGTATATAACCTCTCCAGATGAATACTTTGCATGCATATTTTGACACATTTATTTAAAATTTTTTAAATTTGTTTTATTATCACATACCATAATGTCTATATAGAGGGTGAATCTATAATTTTATCTCATTTGTCTTAAATGATATTTATAATATACAAAGCTACATTAAATACAAAAATATTTGAATACAAACATTCTCCATATCAGAAGTAATAAAATTAAAAGTAATTTTTTAAAGTATGAAATTTTATTGAAGTATTACTTAATTTTTCCTGTGTGTTGGCATTGTTACCAACAATCTTTGAGGGACTAATTCCTTTAAAAAGTTTTTTATTCCTGTTACTTGATTTCCCTTTTCTATCATTTCATTATATCTTCCACAGTTCTACCCTCAAAATCTGAAAATCAACCACCAAGGAGAGTGGCAAAATGTTTGAGTTTCTTGCAGAGGTCTGAGGGAGTGACCAAGAAGAGGCTGAGGAGGATGCCAGGATTAACATCACAGAGGATTTGACTCTGCCCCTGTGAAGAACATTGAATTGGGGGGGCGGGGGGAGCGGGGATCCAAGCCTTTTGCAAGCTTTCTGTACTGAGAGCCAGCCCCATCCTAGCTGCTCATAGCTTCTACTCCTGCCGCCCATCCACCGCGATCCCTTTCCATGGGCAAGCTAGAGCCCAGATTGGAGGTTATTGTAGAGCTGAAGGAACATGGAAAACCTGCTGACCTCCACTAAAAGCTAAATACTTTCCAGATGGGGTTTGTTTTTTTAAATCAACCTAAATAAAAATTAAGTATAAATAGTTTTCCCATCAACAGAAATGTATGGGGCGGTAAATTCTGTCTTATGCACCGTTTCGTGGTTCTTTTAAATTAACCATGGGGGGGGGGGGGCGGGGCGAGATTTAAGATGTTTGGTGAGGCGGGGGGGGGGGGGGGGGGGGGCAGGGGGAAGAAGGCAAGATATATGGGGTGAAAAGGATCACTATTAAAAGAATAAGATCCTTAAAGTTCGTCTAAAGACGGGGAAACTGAGGCCAGCAGGTGTTTATCATTCGCTCACAGTGGGGACAGGTCTTCTGGGCTTCGCCTTGGCTGGAGATCGCCCGCTCTTCTCCCGACGCTAGGGCCCTGTTCGAGAGTATTGAGTCCTCAGCGCCCGGCCCAGGCTGCAAGGTCTCAGCCCGAAGCTCGGTCCCCCCGGCGTCCTGGGAAGTGTCTGGGCCGCACGGGGAGTGCCCCTCCGGCTGTTCTCCTGCGAGAGCAACCCCAGGGCGGGCCGAGAACGCGGGAGAGGAGGTGGAACGGGACTAAGCTGGGGGGCCAGCGAGGGTGGCAGCGGCAGGAGGGGGTGAACTGCCCTCAGGGAGTTCAGGGGCGGCTCAGGGGTTCCGAAGGTGCCATTCCCCAAGCCTGAGCCAGGCACTAGGCGTCCTCCCTCATTTAAAAGTTTCAGGACTGGGACCTAAGTTCCCAAGATTTCCCCAAAAGAGACTCCTGCAGCTCATTTAGAATGGAAGAGGGTGAATTCACTTCCGGACCTTGGGTCCCACGCCTCAGTCTCCCGGCCGGTCCTCCTCCCTACCCTTCACCCGGACACTACATTTTTGCAATGAGAGAGAGAGAGAGAGAGAGAGAGAGAGAGAGAGAGAGAGAGAGAGAGACTTTTCAGGGTCTTTTGAAAATATATATAGAATAGCTCAAATAGTCCAAATGTATTTTCTAAATTACTCTATACATAAAATCTATAACTCAAGCCAAGAAAGAAATGCAAGAGCCTAGATGGGGGAAAGGTCCCGCACCATCTTGCGCTCCACTCCCGCCAGCTGCGCGGGTGGAGCCCACCCCCAGCCCCTGCCGCGCTCGCTCCTTCACAGGCCTGGGGCGGCGGAGCCTGTGACATCGTCTTCAGGGCGGACGTCACTTATGATCCCAGACTCTACATTCTTTATTATTATTATTATTATTATTATTATTATTATTATTATTTTGCAAATTTTACAAATATACTGGATGAGATTGTCCCTCCGATTCCCAGCAGCAGCGGGAGGACCTCCGGGAGTTGGGGAGGAGGGGGGACCCCTCCTGTGAGTCTTCCTTCCCCCGGCGGCTGGGGTGGGGCGGGTGAGAAGGGAGATACATGGTGGCCACTTGCTGGCCAAGCTCTCAGAGCTTCTAGGGGCCAAGTATTCGAGTCCAGTCTTGTCTCAATCTCGTTGTGAGAAGATCCTGAACTTGAACCATTTGAGAAGAGACGACCCCTTTAGCAGCCATGCCGGGCTGCTGGGTGTTGTAAACCGGGAGCTCAGCCCCGGCGTCTGTTCCCTGGCGGAGGCGGTCAGGGCCGGGGCTGGGAGCCTGGGCTGCCAGACCTCGGAGCGCCCGAAGCTCGCCGTGCTGACTCCCCAGAGGGCAGGGGACTGTTCCCCCCACTCAGAGCCTGGCTGAGGACGGCTGCCGTGGGCGCCCCCGCGGAAGGCGGTCTGGCCTGCTCCGGCCCGGCAGCAGGTCCCGGGCCTGGGGGGCTCAGGTGTGCCCTTGGTAAGTCCCAGCTTCCAGGGAGGAGAGCGTCCACTTTGCCTCTGATGGCAGGGCGGAAGGGCTGCTACCTGGCCAAAGGTGAGTCCCAGTTCACAAGGGCCCACGCCAGGCCGGACTCCGGTTAGGAGGCGGCTCGAAACCAGGCACAGCCCCCAACCCCTGGGCCAGGTGCGCGGGCGCTGGCCAACAGGCGGCAGCTCCGCGCTGTGCGCCCCAAGCGGTGCCAAGAGCGATTCCCGCCGCTTCCTGGGGGCACGGAGGTTAAGCCAGGTGCCAGGACCGCGAGTCGAGCGTGCCTTAAGGCGCTACAGGTTTTTTTTGTTGTTGTTGTTGTTGTTTTCTTATTTGATTCCAAAGTTCATGCTTTTTTCTACCCCGGGGTTATAGGAATCTCCTGCGGCTGGAGGGGCGGGAAGGGGGGAGGGACCACCTACCACCCTGTTGCTGTGCGGTCACGTCTGGGAGTTTTAGAGTTGAAAATTTTGTTTCCGGTTTACTTTCCTGAAGAGGTCATTGCTTAAGCTATTACAATTCGCGTTTATCTACTAAAATTTTTAGTTTATCATTGTATTTTTGTTGCAACATTTATTTTATAATTGGGACTCATTTTTTTTTTCTTTTAGGCGGCTCGCAAGTCTTCCTCTTCGGTCTGCAAAGAAATACAACTCTTGAAACCCTTCGGCCCCCAAGGGTTCATGTTCGTCGCGCATTCCTGGCCCCGCTGGGGTACAGGCCCCGACCCCCACCCCACTCCCGCACTGCCAATCTGACAGCCTGACGCCAGGGCAGCCACTGCTGTTCCCTGTGGGTGACTTCCAACCCTGGCCGTTCCCATTCACAGGGACCAGTTCATAGGGGACCCTCAACGTCTCTGTCCAAGAAAGGAGGGGATCAGAGCTCCTCTCTCGGCGGAGCTGAGCCCCCCATTCCCAGACCCCACTCGGAAACCGGGCTGCAGTCCTCAGGGCGAGGCCTTGCTCCTTGCGCAGCCGCCTAGCCTCTGCGTTTTACCTCTAGGACAGTTCCGAAGGCGCGGAGGGAAGAGGGGAAATTCCGGGGAAATAACACTGCCCTGATCCCCCGCCCAGCTCCCAGTTCTGCTCTTCCTGCCCCCGCAGCCCAAACTTTATTTGTCCGCCACGGGTGGCTATCCCTCTGACCCCACCATAGCTCCCCGGCGCTGGGTCCCCAGACGCGCTCGCTTGTGCTGTAAACCTGCGCACCCCACTACTGCGCTCGAGGCGCGGACCCTCAGCCCCGGGAAGTGTGAAACCACCCCCAAGCGGGTTGTGCTCGCCAACTGGGGAGAGGGGATGCCTCAACCCCCGCCCCCCCCATATCCTCCTTCCAGCCCTTAAGGACAGATGGGGGTACCCGCTGAACAGGTTGGCACAGAGGGAGAAGGGCCCGCAGCAGGCTGGAAGCTACCCGGGGGGACGCGATCACACCCACGTTCCAGCTCCGAGCGGCTGGTAATTGAGGCTTTGGCCCGGGGGGAGGGGGGGGGGAGTGCCTCTGAGGAAAGGAGATAAAGAAATCCTCAAACGCCCTGAGGACGCGATCCGGGAGGAAGGGTCCCGGCTGGCACGGTGGTCGGCGAGGTTGGCTCAGCCACAGCCAGACCCTGAACTCACAGGCAGCGGGTCGTGGGATTTTACCGGGGCCTCGCCAGCTTCTGCGTTCTGCTTCTGTGTGTGGGAGGAGGGAAGATAAAACGCAGAATTGTGTTTATTCAAAAAAGGGCCATTCGGTCCTAATTACCCTTGCTTTGCTTTTGCCTTTGGTGCACGCCGCCGGGAAAATCTTTTCCCAAACAACCCCTACACGTGCTGGCTAACTAATTAAATGAGGGGAGGGGAGAGACCAGGTTATTTTATCCTCCTGGTCTTTTTCTCTATGCTTATTGTGTGAAAAAGCTCTTCTGTGTTATCGTTATTAGTATTTTTGTGGTGTTGTCTGCATAATTGCCTGAGGTGGGTGAACTCAGGCATCGGGGCTGTTCCGCACATCATTTCTTCTCTTGCTTTCCTCTTGTTGAGCCAACCAAGCGTCTTCTTTATTTATTTTAATTCTTTAAAGCAAAAGTAGATCATGGACTCCTGATGCACTTTGTTCACAGAAGCACATTCTGACTCCTTTCCCTGGCTGGCTGAAGACCACCCCCCCCCCCCCCCCCAGTTTTCCTCTAAGTTCAGAAACCAAAGTTCTTGAAGCTCACTTCTCAACCCATTTCCATAGGATCTCCCTCCCTCGCCAAAAAGAACGGTGAGGAACGATGTGTGTGTTTTTAACCCCCTTGGGTTTCGATTGCAGATATATCTGAAGGGCTCGACCTCACTTGCCGAGGGCTTTACCCCCTTAAATTGGGGACTCGGGTCCCTTCACGTCGCTGGATTCAGAGGAGACGCCAGGCTTCCCCGCGCCAGCAGTTTTCTAGGCTGTGGAGCTACGCGTGCAAACCAGCCCGAGCTGCATATCCCCTCGTGTCCACTAGAGGTCACTGGCCCCTCGCGGCTCGCGGCGGGACCCGCCGCCTCCGGCTCCTCCAGCTCAAATTAGCCGCGTTAATTAACACCCGAGTCCATCAAAACGCGTTCCTCCGCACGGTGCTGCGGCAGGGCTTATATAGGCAAACCAAACCCAGCCCAAGCAAACCTCCCCAAACCCAACACTTCCAGCATGTCCAAAATGCGAGACGCCTGAGTTAACCCGGGGCAAGGTATAGTGCCTTCACGCTTTAACTTTTGTTTGCGGGGCTTTGCTAAATTGCGGTGAAGATCAGGTTCTGCGAGCGCTGGTTGGCGGCCCGGCTCTGCGCTCCAGCTCCGGGAGGCTGGGCGGCGCGCCTTCCGGCCCCTCCAGCAACCTGGTCCTGGGGGCGGATGACTCCAACTTGGTAGCCACGGGGAGAAGGGCTCAGGTCCACACCGTCCTAGGTGCACACGAAAGTAAAAGAATATTTATTTCTTTATTTAGGCTGCGAAGTACCCCCCCCCCCCAAAAAAATATATGCCCAGATGTCTTTGAAATGGGTGAAGGAAAGAAATAGAAACAACGGTTTCTCGTGCCGATTGATGGGGTCTGGAGAAGGGAGGGGGGCGAGAAGGAGGCCAGGAGATGGACTCTGGTGAATGTGACCCGCGAGTGAGGGAGAACCTGCAAATGTCCAGGGAGGGGGCCTGCCTTTTGCTGAGTGCGCGCGAATTTCTTTTTGTTTTATTTTGTTTTTAAAAGATCCACACGGAACTTGAGATACAACTTTAAAAAAAAACCAAAACTGAAAACCATTTTCCACAATGGAATGTCTCAGGGCCTTAATTAAATCCCTAAGAACTGCAAGAAACGAAGTCAGGGTTTATTCCAATAGCACTGGCCAAGTTCATGATATTTGTAAACCGCCATGACAAGTTCCTTTGACGTGGTGTCCTGGTAGGCGGACCAGTATGCCAAGGAGCTCGTAATTCTTTTGGCTAGAAATCTTGGACAGGAATACGGTTCCTAACAGCGGAGTTTACGCGGTGCACTCCGAGGTCTTTCGCGTTATCCGGGAAGCAGGGGCTTGGGCTGTGAATATCCTAGCGGTGTGGGTACTGACCTTTTCCACAGTCATTGGTGCAGACTTTCGAAGAGCTGGACACTGGGGTCTCTGAAGAGTGGGATTCTGCGCGTTAACCACCGTTTGCGCAAACTGCTCAGTTCAGGCTAAAGATACCTGATGCGTCCTCATTGTGGGACAGAGCTTCTCTCGTGTTGGTTGTTTAATGACGGCCAATTAATGAAGCTACTGTCCGCCTTCAGGGCAGGGGGGCCCCCCTCTCAGGCCACGCCCTGGGTACCTCCAGAGTCGCCATCGATAGCACCCAGGTGGCGGGCGCTGGGCGGAAGTGAGGGTTCCGGGAGGCCCGGCCGCAGGTGCCTTCCCTGCGGGTAGGGAGGCTGAGGGGCCCCCAGGAAGCCCACCCCCGCCTGAAGCAGGGAGGGGTGTCCCATGTTTCCTGAGAGGACTCTGGGACCTGGAAACCGGGGCTTTGATGTTTCCCATCCCCAAGGTACCGGGAAGCCACCTGAGGCTCCCTCTCCAAGACCCAGTCCCCAGCGTTCCCCCACCCGCAGGCGCAGGCGCCGCCCTCCAGCCCCACATTCGTTCCTCTCCCCCTCGGCCGCCAGCGCCGGAGCCGCGCCAGCCCGCACAGCCCGCACAGGTGTCAGCTTGGGCCGCATTATGTAATGGACTTGGCAGCCCCGCTCTTGCCAAACAGAGTAAGGAGGGTGAGGTCTCTCTCTCCTGTCTTTTCTTTTTTCTTGTCCTTTCTTGTTGACTACACCTGGTGTCAGGTGTACTTGATCCGCAGCAGCAGGTGTTTCCTTTGGCCGGAAAACACCGAGTGGAAAGGCGGCCCAGGTCCCAGTGGTCCCCGAGAGGGGCCTTCGGCAGGCCTGGCCCTGGGGTGAGCCCCCAGCGTCCCCTCCCGGAGCCGCTCACCTGAGGTCGCCAGCAGCAGCTCACGTGGCCTGAAGTCCAGGCGCAAGTGGAGTGAGGGGTTGTCTCTCTCTCTCTCTCTCTCTCTCTCTCTCTCTCTCTCCTGACCAAAGTCCCTGTGGTAGACACTATGGGGTTCCACCCATGACTATTTGTCTTTATTAGCCTACCGGTTCCCTGAGAATGTGGGTAAGTGTGAGCTAGGGAGCAAAATTCGGGGATTCTAGGGAAAATACCTTCATTTCTATGGCTTTACCTGAGAGCTGCATCGGAGGCGCCGAACTCTTAAAAATCAACCAAAGGGAGAGCTAGTCGGGGACCCTTTCTAAGGTGCAAAACCACAGGACTCTTGCCCAATTAGAATGAAAACCATTTTACCAATTTTGGCAAGCTGTGGAAGGGTGTTACACATACTGTCAGCCTCCATTTTATTAGGCAAAAAAAAAAAAAAAAAAAAAGGAATGGTGACATTTCCCTCTCCAAACTTTCAGTTTACCTGTGAGCACCTTCCTGGCATTTGATGCTAAGGGCTGGTTTGAACCCTTAGAGACCAGAGGAAAGGTTTGAGCCTTACTGAGCCAAATGCTTAACTCTGGGGAGTGGGCTGAATGTTAAATGATAAAACAGGGAATCATGTGTAAGTGACCAACTCGAAGGCTAAATCTGAATCTCCGTCCCCAAAAGACTAATGGATCTCATTAAAGGGCATACGAAGGTTAAAAGCAAAGCCTTAAAGAGTTAGGACAGTAACTGGGAAGACAGTGGTCAGGGGCTGGGTGTTCAAGTGGTTATTGACAGGAGGTTTGGGCAGGTATCCAACTCTTTATTTCAGACTGATAAATGCAACTGAACACTCACACTTGTAAAAAGACTTGAGTTGCAACTCCACAAATAAAAACATGTCTTACCCTGTTTCTGAACTATTTTTTAATGTATTATATCCTGAATGGGAGAATAAAAAACACTTAGTACTAAAAAAAACAAAAACAAGTCTTTCTCTGGAGGAGCTCCCACTACAGAGGTAAGGCTGCCAGGTAAAGCTGGAAGACCCTTTACTCTGATAATTACATGACCCCAAAGTGCTCCTGGACCTCTGTGTTAAATGTAGCACACCCTAGTAATGACTACCTATAAATTAGATATTTTAAAATCTTGTAAATGATAAGCAGGGAGAAGAGTAATATCTGCAGGGGAATTTTTTAAAATTTGAACTAGCTCCATTAAGTATGTCATGGTCGAAACTGTTTAGTAGTGAATTCTTGCTCTCCTTGGTGCAGAAGCCACTAATTGTTGTCACTGGCGCTCTCAACAAAAAGAACCCGGATGCAGTACCTCTTACCCATACCCCATGAGTTTCTTCCTGAATCCCATTTGCTGGATCTCATCTGCCAGCTGAAGTCCTGTAGTGATCTGGGTAGGTACCAGCCCTCCAGCCCTGACATGCAGCCGTCTGTTCCTGGGTGGAACTTGGAGATACAATTACATTTTTATGCCAAAAGGACAAAATGGTTTTGCCCAGAATCTGGTTGTGCTTTCAAGTTACCAGCCCTGCCTAATCACGTGGTGCTTAAAAGACTAATAACCTTAAAGCAAACTCCTCAGTGTGGTCACCACTGAATCAGATTAGATTTGAGAGGTTTTCTTGAGTCCCCATGCAGTGGTTCTCAACCTTCCTAATGCCGCGACCCTTTAATACAGTTCCTCATGTTGTGGTGACCCCCAACTATAAAATTATTTTCGTTGCTACTTCATAACTGTAATTTTGCTACTGTTATGAATCGTAATGTAAATATCTGATATGCAGGATGTATTTTCATTGTTCGTGACCCACAGGTTGAGAACCGCTGCAAGGGTCCCAAACCTGGGGAAGGGGCAGGCCAGGCAGCTGTCGTTAGGGCATCAGTGTCCAGTTGTGTCTAAATAAAGCCTTTGGGGGCATTTTGCTACTAAGGAAGATAACATCTCTGAGATTTAGATGATTTAAAAGAAATTTAATTTATAAACTTGGCTGTTTAAATATAAAGAAGAAAAGTTTTGCAAACTGCCAAGCCCTACTTAAATACAACCGAAAGTTTCTTTAGTCCTCTTCTACCTTTCTTTTACCTTAATTGTTCTGTGCCTTAAAACTGTACCTTGTGCAGCCCTCCCCTCCTCCAATGAACCCAACTCCAAGGCCTCATTAAAAGCAAACACTGGCTAACAATTTCAAAGACAGAAGCAATTCTCTAAAATGGTATTCAATAAGCAAAGAAATTAATTATTAAGCAATTGTTAAATAATAAAAAAATGAGTTCTCTCTCCATCAAGCCATTGTATGATAGCCTGAATGTTGCTCTTATACAAATACCCATTTCTAAGCATGTGGCTGACCCACGGAATATGTGGGTGGTTCTCTCATCCTCAGAAATGGAGCCTCGAACCCCACCCATGCTGTAGAACCGCGCATGGATGTGAGCACAGCGTGCGCCCCTGGCACAGCCACCACAGTGCAGGCTGGGCTGGGGTTCTGTGTGCATCCTATGTCCTCTCCTCTCACCGCTCTCCAGAAGAATTTTTAAAACTCTGCTAAAGATTAGTAAAATGTTGTCCTCATTTAATAGATTGCCCACCAGCTCGTTTTTGCTGAAAGAAAGTATTTTTTCTTTTTTTGCCTAAAATTAACAATTTTAAAGAACAACTTCTTTTGTTACACTTTTCTTCAAAACTATGGTGGGTACAAACTAGCAACATTTTATCATCCTTGTTCTGGAACAAGTTTCGGCAGGTCATCGGGTTCTAAATCATGCCCAGTGTGCTAACTTAATGTTCAGAGATTTTTTATGTGCCACAGAATAGTTCTAAAACTCTATGGCAATGATAATCCCTTAACTAAATACACAGACGCATTCTTCACTAAACCATCTAGTGGTTTCACTGGAGTGGGAGAAGGATGGTCAGCGTGACATCATCACTATTATTTAAATTAAACTGCTATGGGAGATATAATTGTTAATAAAAGCCATCTTCTCCCCACCCCTCCAGGTTCCCGCCCCCCAGCATTTTATGACCTGCCATCACCTTAAATGTAAACAGAATTATGTTGATCCTGGTAGCCTATTGTATAACTATAGTGTCAAATCTACAGCTCAGCATGGAAATGCAGAGGAAAATTACCATATTTAAGGGAAAGTTGTTTGAAAATATACATATTTATTAGTTTAGGGTGCTGGTGTTCAAACTTTTTCTCTTTATAAGTGTGTGTGTGTGTGTGTGTACACAGATAATTCTATAAACGCAAGTGCACACTTTCAGCGGTACATTAAAAGCTGCCACGTAAGCATTCCATGGGGCTGGCTTAATAGTACATTCAGCAGAGGACCAATGGGCCTTCTAGGTGGGAAAGTATGCTCCTGTTTTTAAAGTCCCATCACTAGATGAATCGGTTTTGTGCCAGTCTGAGACTTCACCTGTACCCTTCATAGATGCTCTTGTCCAAGAAAACCATTTTAACCACGTTTGGTTCCTGACCATTGCTATAATGCCGCCCCCCTTCCTTCTTTGTAAGGACTCTTCGTTTTTAAGCCTATTTGTGTATTTAATAATAATAAACAATCCTTGATGTACAGAAACTCAGGTGAACTGATCCCAGCCCCGCCTTGACCCTCACTAAGAACTGATCTGAAATATTGGGTGTGCTCGGACTTGCTTGTCAGTTTCAAGCTGCAGGAGACCGAAGCGACTTTTTCGGGATTTCGCCTTTTTCTCTAGCCCGGAGCATGAGTCTCTCTCTCTCTCTCTCTCTCTCTCTCTCTCTCTCTCTCTCTCTCTCTCTCTCTCTCTCTCTCTCTCTCCCTCCCCTCTATATTAAGGAAGGAGGGAAGGAAGGAAGGAAGGAAGGAAGGAAGGAAGGAAGGAAGGAAGGAAGGAAGGAAGGGAGGGAGGGAGGGAGGGAGGGAGGGGGAGAGAAGAAATCAAGAAAGAAAGAAATCAAGAAAGACTGAGGGGGTGCCCCAAATGTGAACACAGCGGGCTGGGCGGGGAAGACGCCCTGGAGCCGCCCGCACAGGGTCTGCGCCCAGGTGGGCGGCCGCGGCCGCGGGGAGGGTGCGCGGGAAACGTGCGGGCGGCCGGCCCGTCGGAGACGCGGGCGAGGATGGCCAGGCGCCCCGGACAGAAATCAAAGTTCTGTGGAGCCTGGAGCCCCTCGACTGCCACCCTGTGCGGCGGAGGAGAGCGCAGCTCCGGCGTGGGGCCCCGGGGCGCCGGATAGGAGCTCCTGAGGGGGTCCCGCGGCGCTTTTGTGCGGCCCCGCCTCGGCCAGCCGCGATCTGACGCAAGGCTCCCCCGAGAGGCTGGGGGCGTCTCACTGCCGCCGGGTAGGGAGCAATTTATTCCTCGTCGACCCATCCCAGCTCATCTTCGGTTACTCCACCCTACCCCTCCCAGCCCTCCTCCTCCTCCTCCTTCTCCCCCTCCCCCTCCTCCTCCCCCTCCCCCTCCTCCTCCTCCCCCTGCCCCTCTACCTAGCCTTCAGTACCTCAGATTCTCCACCTCCCCTTCCTCCTCCATCCCCCTTCTACTTCTCTCTCCTCCTCTCTTTCCTCCCTCCCACCTCCCTTCCCTCTTCCTCTCCCCTCCCTCTCTCCTCTGAATAAGCAAGCTTTTGCTTCTAAAAGTCACAAGCAATCCGAGAGAGAGAGAGAGAGAGAGAGAGAGAGAGAGAGAGAGAGAGAGAGAGAGAGAGAGAGAGAGAGAGAGAGGAGCCTGCCGAGAGGAGCGGCAGACAGGAGGGAAATCTGACACAACGGCTGGGAGACAAAACTTGAAGCTGCTGGGCCACCATTTGCCAGGGCCTCGCTCGAGGTAAGTCCTCTGGGGACAGTGGAGCTCATTCCGGCAGGGTCCAGCCCCGCCCAGACCGCAGGCCCCAGCGGTGAGCACCGTCACCTGGGGCTAAAATAATGATGGGGGGCGGGGCGGGGGGTCAGGACGGAGAGCCGGGCGCGGGTGGGGGTGCTGTGCGCCTAGGAGGTGGGACCCCGCGCGCTGGCCCTGGGGTTCCCCGTGCATCCTGCTAGGGTTCCAAGCGACTACAGGGGTTTCCAGCTACCCAATCGCCCCCAGCTCCTCGTCCCGCGGTTCTGTTTTATACACCCTCGTGCAGATGAGACCCTGCTCGATCGTGAAGTGGCCATTTGCGCCCAGCTCAAACCTTGGAAATGGAAAGTTGGGCAAGGCGGGGCCTTCCTAGCTCTGCGGTTCCCTAGAACCTAAACTGGGAATCCGCAGGAAATGGACAGTTTTCCTTTAAAGAAATTCACCTTTAACGAAAATGTGTATGTATTCAAAAAGATTATTGGATTACTGTGTCTGATCAGCTGCTGATGACCTACCAATAAGCGTTTTAAACACACGCGCGGCACACACACACACACACACGCACGCACACGCACACGCCAGGGTCTATGTGCAGTGGGGAAGGCCGTCATAAGGAACCAAGAATTCAGAGTCGCGAGGGCTTTTAAATGTGTAAAAGCTTTGTATGTGTCCTCCGTGTGTACAGAGAACAGAGGGAGGGGACGGAGGGAGCGCGCAGTGGGCTCGGCCCTTTCTCTGTGCCTGTGTGTTTCGTGTGTTGTCAGCTGGCTCAGGTTTCTAAGCGCGGAACGCTGCCAGGGGCGGGGGCCGGCATCCACCATCCACCTCGGCACCCTAGTGGTGAGACAGGACTCATTTGTTGGGTGCAGAGTGGTGACGACCTAGAAGAGACTGAAGTGTGGTTAGGTCGGCCCCCTGCCATCCACTACACCTGCGGCAGATGGCTCCAGTGGCAGAACGGTTTTGTTTGTGGGAATCAAGAAGGGAGGAAGGGGAGGCTAGAGCCTCGCCCCACTATTAGGAAGTAGCATAAAGAACCAAAGACATGAAAGAAGCCATGCTCCTACATCAAAAGCAATAATGTTGCCAACGTCCATGAGTGAACCTGGGACATGTTAGTGACCTTGGTGCTGACCCCAATTGATGACATAGCAGAATTTTAGGATACTATTTTTTTTAAATGAATTTTTGATGAAGTGCCTACTCCTACACCACACACACACACACACACACACACACACACACACACACACACACCTATCTCCAGTTAGATGCACACAGGTGTCCTTGGAGCTCTGCTCTCTGAAACCAAACCTCTTTGAGCCCCTGTGCATTTCACTACAATTGAAAAGGGGGCCACTCCAGATGTAGGAACCCTTCCCCTTTTCCCAAGCGATGTATGCAACCAGTCTGCCAGCTACCATACACACAAGTATACCCAGTCCAGATTAACCTCTAGGTGGGATTTATCAGGGTCTCCAATGTATCCATTTCATTTTTACATGGAGTGATGTGCCTTTCTGATCAATATGCCCATCCTTGCAACCCTTCCTACATGCTCCTCAACCAGGAGGAAAGGAGGACACACACACTTACACAAACACACACCCTCCCAGGCATGCCCACAGGGAGGGCAGGTGTAACAAAGGAACAGTCTAAGGACAGTTTAGCCTGTCTTCATTCCTCAATTTTCTTGCTAAACAAGAGGAATTAAAAGAGAACTATATCAAGGACGACCTAAATAGATGGAAAAGCCTTGTCTCCACCCTTACTTCACAAATACTTCACAACAACTATGGATTTTCCTCCTGGAATAAGAATCAATTTCACTGGCCCAACTTTTTGTTCTAAATCAAAAAACATTCCTATAATTAAGCTTTAATATGCTTATGCTTTGGGAGTGTTTGGAAATACAGAGAAATTCCATCTATTTGACACTTCAATTCTATTTTTCTATTTATTTAATGTCAAATCAATAATTTTAGAATCAATAAAATCAAAGAATATCAAGCAACAATGAGAACCCATTCTAGCTAAGATTTTCAAGCCACAAATAAACCCCATGCTTTCCAAGAATGGAAAACATTTCAAGCCCTGCATTTTTCAAGGTGCTTTCAATACCCAAAGACACCTCTGAAGTGGGTTTGGTTGATGGTTGCTTGCTGTGTGCCCAGTGCAATTATTTTTCTGTGAGAACTTCCGTTTTGCAAGGAGAAAGTTGACTTTGATATGCATTAGGGTGCAGGATTCATTGAGAGATATGCCTTTAGCATATAGCACTATTTATTCATTATTAGTAATACAGGTTTACTCATACATCATGCAAACTGCTAAGGGCCTGCTCTGGGGTGTGAATTCATATATTACCAGAACACATTTGTAAAGACATGCTGGAAAAAAGAAAAAAAATACTTGCAAAACTGAGTTGAGAAACAGGCTTCAGGAGCCCTTTAAGGATTTAACTAAAAAAAAAAAAAGAAAAGAAAAGAAAAGAAAGACTTGATCTAAAACTCGAAGTTAGGGGCACTAAGGGATTCCACTTTCATGTAAACAAAACAAAATTAGCAAAACTTTTGCAACTGTAGAGAATGCAGACAAAAATGGGGCCCTTACCAGACCCCCTCCCCCCTTTTTCCTCACTACACTTTAGTTCCAACCAATATCTAAAGCTAAGAAAAATAATTTCCAAGATGAACTGGAACTTTCAATGAAACGTCTGTTTTTTAATTCTAGGTTTATAATGAGTAATATTTTAAATGGGGAAAATCTCAAGGATTCAAATTAGTTCAAATACTCCAGTTTTTCTAGGAAAAGAAATGTATTTTAATATTCAAGCAAGTTAGCACCCCATCACATTCAATCACGTCTCTTAGGCCCAGGTGCGCCTCAGAACCTCACAGGGGAAATGGAGGCATCCGGGCGGCCGGGACGGCTGCGATCCCTGCTTCCCCCGCCCATCGCTGGGACCACCTGCATCTCCTTTTCATATGAAATGGCTGTTTGCAAGAAAATATGGATAAAGTACATCTGTAAGACACGAATGGGCTACTTCCCATCCTCATCCATGGGAGATTTTCTTCGGGCTCCCCATCCCTTGGCACCTTCTTGCCATCTTTCCCAACCGAAGCATTTACAATGACGTTTAGCCGGATCTATATGGACCCGTAGGTTTCAAACATTTCACCACCGCCTAAAATTTGCCTCTACTTCCGGTGTAATTAAGGTCATCATTCTTAAAGAAAAGCTACCAACTCTCATTCCCTGGCGGCGGTGAGAGAGCGCTCACGGTGCCGGATCCCGGCGAGCTGGAGGGCTCGGCCGGTCCGCGTGCCTGGCCAGCCACTGCGTGTGTGCCTGTGTCCTTAGCGCGCATATTTCCCCTCTGAAGGGAGAATAATAAACTCTCCTCGGTTCCCAATCTGTAAAGATAGCATCTTTAGTCGGAACGGCAGTAGGGGTGGCGGAGAAGAGGCATGGGTCATGAGCCCGAAGAGGTCAGGGCTCCAACGCCCTCCTGGGTTTCTCATCGAACCAGGAGGAGGCGGCCAGTCGCGTCTGCGGGTCCCTCTGGTTCCCCAGAAGAAAGATCCTCGGGCCGGAGGGCGTGTGTGCCCTCGCGAGCCTCGGTCCCCTCCTACAGTCCCCCGAGGGTCTCTGGAAGCAGAGGCTGTGCCTGTCCTGCGGCCTCCCAAATCCACGCAGCGGGGCGCCCCCAGCCCAAGGCCGCCTCGACGGCCCGACGCGGTGCCCGCGCGGCCAGTAGGTGTCGCTGTTCCCCTGCTGCCGGAGCCGGGAGCCCCGCGCTGGCCCCCGGTGCCTCGCGGTCCTCCTCGCCCGGCGGGCTCACAGACCCACCGGAGCTCCCGGGAGGGCCGCTGCCCCCGGGACTGTCCCTTGCTCACCTGGCCAGGTCCGCAGCAACACTGGCCGGCCTCGGGGAGAGAAAGCAGAGAGGCGTCTGTTGGGGCGAAACACGGAGCCCCGACGGAAGCATTTGGAAGCCACCAGCCCTCTCTCCTTCCTCTGCTCTTCAGGTGCTGTGGTCAGCGACCCGGCCTGGGAGCATCCTAGTGAAATCCCAAGTCGGGGGGTTTCCCCCGGACTCCACACTGACTTTAAATTATAAATAAGAGGTTGAAATCCCAGCTTCGTGGGAGCTAGCCACATAAGGATTAATTTCAATTTCTTCTCGACGAGAGAGAGAGAGAGAGAGAGAGAGAGAGAGAGAGAGAGAGAGAGAGAGAGAGAAGGAGATAAGGGAGTGAGGGAAAACAGAAAGAAAGAAAGAAAGAAAGAAAGAAAGAAAGAAAGAAAGAAAGAAAGAAAGAAAGAAAGAAAGAAAGAGAGGGAGGGAGGGAGAAAGAATGGAAGGGAGGGAGGGAGGAGAGAGAGAGAGAGAGAGAGAGAGAGAGAGAGAGAGAGAAAGAAAGAAAGAAAGAAAGAAAGAAAGAAAGAAAGAAAGAAAGAAAGAAAGAAAGAAAGAAAGAAAGAAAGAAAAGCCAGGGCAGGGCCTGGCCACAAGCCTGAGCTGCGTACCATCTTGCACACTATTCTGTAGGCAAAAATGCCGTAAAGGCGACGGTCCCCTCCCCCAGCCCAGAAGGCGTCAGTATTTGGATGCGTTTGTCTTCCCCCAAACAGTGCTTGCCAAGTATGATTCCCCTTCGGAAACCTAGCGGGTCGCAGGTCTCTGGACTTTGCGCGGAGGCTCCTGCGCCCTTCCCTGGGCCCGCGGCTCCCTGCCCTAGCTCGCGGTGCCGGGGAGAGATTATTAATCAGAAGCGCTCTTTTTGTGTGTGTCTCCAAAGGAGGAGGTTTGGCTGGTGAATGCCGAGAGGGACATTCACAACGCGTACATCCCATAGGTGGCTGGAGATTGTATTATGATTTTGGTTGTTTTGTGCAGGTAAATCACTGCTGCGATTTGAAGATGGGGTGGGGGTGGGGGGCCACATTGAAAACCTTAAATTCAGAACCTCGAGTTACTGAAAGAGTTAGTTTGCAAAATGCAACTGGCTATGCATTCAAACTAATGTTTAAATTTATATTTTCAGTTAAAATGTGGGGACATTTTGCTGTAAATTCTTAATAAGACCCACGCTTTTACCTGTAATTTTTTTTGTAAACACAACCAATTCGTGAAGAAAATGTAACAATCAATTATCAAAGAGGAAGGAAGAAAAATTCTTAAAGTCCAAGACACTTCGGATCACTTCTTCCTGAGTCTGGGCCTGGCTCTCGCGATGTCGGAGGGCAAGGCCGGGCGGGTGCCTGGGTCTTCAAGGCGAGCCTTAAATTTTTAACGTGAGGGGGCCAACATCATCCTTAAATGTCATGCCTTTTGCTATGTTTCATGAAATTGGCTCCTTTCCGTTAAACCCTATATCTGCTATACAATTGTCAGTAATTATTTCTGATTGAGACAGCAAATTAATCATTCGTTGACGTGGGTGGGGGGAGAAAACACGTGCCTAATTGGAGGTTGTGAAGTTCAGTGAAGTGGTATTTTTAGCTTGTAAAGCCCAAATTCATATATTTGGATATCTCTCCCCCTCCCATCGTTTCCCTATTTTGTTCTCTCTTTTACACAATCCTCTGGGCTCCTTTCTCCCTCTTTCTTCACATTCCTCAGCCTCTGTCTTCCTTTCCTCTCCCCCTCTCTGTCCTCCCCCCCCCCCCGCCCCCCAGCAGCGCCTCTCTTCTTTCCTCTCCGGTCTCCTCTTCTTCCCCCCTCCTCCTCTCCCCCCCTTTCTGTGTGTATGTATCTCTCTGCCCCCACCCATTTATTGTCTGATCCTATCAATCAAGTTAATATAAAAGTAGCAAGTGGGAGACCCACCACCCTCTCTCCGGAGCGCCCGGGGCACTTTGGTGAGGTAGCAGCCGCTGCCAGGTGACCGGCGGGAGCGGTGGCCCTCGGTGCGGGGCGCCTTGCTAGCGGAGGAGTTGGGGTCTGCGCGTGGTTTGCGGGGCTTATTCAAATGCCGCCTGCTACTGCCGTGATTCGCAGGGACTGGCCTCCTAGTGGTAATGCGGGGCGGGGGTGGGGTGGGGGTGGGAGGGGAGGTGCCGAGGGGCGGGAGGGGAGGATGGGGGTGAGGGCGGGGTGGGAGGGGGCTCCGCACCGCGCGCTCCGCTGCCGGGCTGGGACAGAGCACCCGGACCCGCGGCGGCGGCGGCAGCGGCGCTACCCACCCTCCCGCACCGCATCCTCTGAACCAGCGAGCACAGAGCCACCGGCCCCCAGGGTAAGCCACACGCGCGCCGGCGATGACGGTGATGGTTCAGACGCTTCAGGTTACTACCATGCGCCAAAAAGGGAGATTAGAAACAGAAAAAGAGATTACAGAGATCAGATATGTGGTGTACCTCTCTGTGTCCCTTGTCACAGAGCGCGCGCTCACACACACACACACACGTACACACGCGTCTGCACACACATGCATGCACAGACATCCGTACATGCACACATCGCTTGCTACTACCATCTAAATACGTGCGCCGCCACTCTGTGCCCTGCAAAGTGGCCGGTGTGTTTGCCCCAATCCCTGCATAAAGGCAGGCAGGTATGTGCCAGAATCCAGGCAGGAACAAACCGACACGCACGATTGAATTGCGGCCAAAGTCGAAGAGACATTTAACCTGCCGAATTGTTTCACTCAGGCAGGTGACCCCCAGAAACGGGCAATTCTGCAACCAGTTGTGGGATCTGCAACTATTCATAAGATGTGCTGAAAATGTTCTTTTAGAAAAGATAATCTTGCTATAAATGGCAAGGTAGGGGCAAACCCCAAGGATGAGTATGTCTCCGGTTTTTAATGTTTTACGTGCAGCCATCTGACCACTTCTTATTGGGTGACATACCATATGAGCACTTTGGTGTAAGCTTGGAAAAACTACAGCCAGAGGTAAGGCTGCAAATACCATGAGAATTAAGGATGTTAAAAATGGATGCTGGATAGTCCAGCATGAAAGGTGATATGCAGCTGTAGATTTAAAATGGGGAAATGCGTGTGAATATTTATACATGAAAGCCATTGGGGAGGGCTGACTCTTGTCCTGAGTGTCTGTGCAGGTAAGTCATTCATAAGAAAACCAATTACCTGTGCATGTACTTGGATTTGTTTAATTGAATAAGCTGCATGAGTGTGCATTTGCTGTTCTTTGTGGATTCAGTATTTTAAAAAATAATAGGTTGGGGGGAATTTTAAAAGTGGATTTGCACATATATATTTTTCAAAAGCCATTGTGCTGAACTGACATGTCACCAGGAAGGAAATCCTACTCTATAAACAAGATTACCATTGCTTGAAATCTAACCGAAGGCCTGAATATTTTAGGGCAGATCAATTGGCTTAAGATAGCCAACTGTTTTGTTTATTTGTTTTCATTTCACAGTCAGGAATTAAGGACACTTTGCAATCAAGGTAATGTGCCTTGTTCCCAGACATACTAAGATAAAATGAAACTCAGTAAATTTTGAATGCAGCAGATAAGGTACAACATACAACACGGTTGAAAATGTCTTCCTTGAAAAAGGCTGTCCATTGCCATGTCTACACATTTTAAAGTAGATTTTTTTGTTTTGCAATAAGAAATGCTAGAAAGCAATAGGGCAGTAGTGAAGGCAGCACTTTTCAGTAAATCAGCACAAAAATTCTTTAGAAATCTTGGGAGCCACTTCCCTTCATACATACATTATTTCAAATGCACTGGCCCAAACTGTGTTATGGTTAATATGAAGTTAATTAGACAATCAAACTTTGAGCCCTGAGCAATGGACATTACATTACAGTCCATCAAGGAGGTAGGTCAGGAAAGGAAAAAAAAAAGTGTCTTTTCTTTTGTGACCAAACCAGGAGGTTGTACAGCTGGCATTACATACATGACAGATGTGCATATTTGGAGCCTTAAATAAACAGAAGCAGGGAGGCAACTGTGCATATTTATCTAGCAAGAGACAGCAGCATACACTCGCCAAAAAATAGACGGAAAGGAACAAGAGAAATAGATAGACATAATAAGATAGCAAAACAGGAGGGGGTAGAATGAGTAAAACGATACAATCTGAACTCCCCCCCCCCCGAATTAAAAATGCAAATATATCTTTACATATGCATCAGTATTAAAAATAATATACGCTGGAACCAACAGGAGCAGGAGGAGGAGGTGGAGGAATAGAGGTGGAGGAGGAGGAAAGGAGGAGGAGGAGGAGGAAAGAAGGAGGAGGAGGAGGAGGAGGAGGAGGAGGAGGAGGAGGAGGAGGAGGAGGAGGAGGAAAGAATGGAGGCGCCGCGGAGCCCTGATTATGCATGGGCTGGAGCTGCCTCCTCTAACCTGTTCTTCTCCGAGCCGGGCAGCCGGCGGTCCTCAGCCGCCCACAGAACAGGAACCGAAACAACCGTTCCCGAAGGCTACAGCATTTATTTTTCTCTTTTGGGGGTTTTGGCGGTTGTTTCATGGGCTCGCCAACTGGCCCCTTTAATTAAAAGCTTCAATAAAAGGCGATCGCGCCAGGAATGCACCGGCTCCTCTTCGCGCAGGATTTGCATATTTTTTTAATGCCCTAATTTCCTTGATGTATGTAAATGTAGCCGGACGTAGAGGGAGACGGGGAGCTGACGTCAATGGACGTGACCTCGCAGCTAAACCTTGAACGTGAAGCCGGGATGGGGGAAAACACGGAGCGGCAGCCGATGGAACCCGCTGGTGCGGGCGTTGGCAGCGGCGCTAGCCGAGCCCAGGCCCGAGGGGACCGAGGGGGCCCGTGCCAACCCCGGGGGAGGACAGGCCTCCGCCTTCTTCCGCCACCCCCGGCCTCCAGCCCCGCCAGCCCTCCGGCCGCACACGCGGGCTCTTGTCCTGCACCTCCAGCCCCGCCAAATACGTGTCCTTTTGCTTCCCTCCGAAAAACAACATGCCCAAACCACAAACCAAATCGAACCCCAACATGTTTTAGACCAATGCTCGGGTAGCTTATCAGAAAGAAGACTGAGGATGGAACATGATTTTTTTTTTTTTTTGCTTTTTTCCACAAGAAGAGGAGGGAGAAACCTCAGACAACAGCAAATCATTCCTAAAACACGATAAGCTACACGTGTGTGCAGTAGGGAGAGGTAAATCGCCCCGGCGACTGGTGGGGGGCTGCTCGTTTCGGTACCTGTTTACCTGTTCAATCAGGACGCGCGTTGGCTTCATTAACAGCCATGCCGTTGGCGTGCGTTTTAATGAGGTGGGAATGTCGTGTGTGCGTGTGTCTGTATGTGAGTGTGTCTGTGAGTGTGTGAGTGTGTGAGTGTGTGAGTGTGTGTGTGTGTGTGTGTGTGTGTGTGTGTGTGTGTGGCGCTGCGAGCAGATGGGAGAGATCGGCGCCTCTGCACGGCCGCCTCGGGGGCGTATCGCAGGACACGCAGGCCGGACAGAGCTCCGTGGCTGGCGATCGGTTCCCCCGTTTGACAGGGGCGGTGGCGGTCAGAGGAGGCTCTCTGGAGCCGCTAGGCCCTCCCGATGACCTTGTCTGGGGCGGGGTCTGGAGGTGCGAGCCCTTCCCTGGCCGCAGCCCCGGGCGCCGCCCGCCGGGTTTAGCCGGTGCGTGTTCCGCCGGGCGCTCTGCAGCCTCGGCGAGGAGGTAGCGGCTCGGGTTACGCAGCGGGGAGGCCTCCAGACCCCCCACCCCCACCCCGGCTCCGCCTCGGCCCAGCTCGCCGGCCTGTGCGTGTCCGCGCGCGAGGCAGGGGCTGCGGACCAGTCTCCGCGCACATCTGCTTCCGCCCCTGCTCCCACCCTCGCCCAGGCCGCGAAGACGGGCTCCTCGGGCTCCTCTGGGCCGGGGCCGGCCGAGCCGGGGATGGAGGGCAAGGCCACGCTGGCAAGGAAGGGGCGCCGGAGGCCGCGGTCTCGGTTCCTCCCAGCCCTGCCCTTGGCCGCCAAGGCCGCCGTGTCTTGGTTCCACCTCGCAGCCAGAGCTTTGTTTTCCTGCCACGCTCGTGGCCTCTGAGCCCCACGCCGGCGAGGGGAGCGTGTGCGTGTGCGCGGGGTGGGAGGCGGTGCGCGCGGCGGGCGGCGGGCGGCGGGCGGGGGCCCTCCCGCCAAGGACACGCCTGGCTCTGTGTCCTCCGGCTGCACTTGGCGGGAAAGCTGGGGGCCGCCAGACTCCTATTACTGCAGCCCAGCCCCCCCCCCGCCCCCGCCATAGGCATCATTTACATACGGGCCAGTTGCCCGAATTTTTGCAGCCCCCCTTCCGCCTGCGGCCGCACGCGCGCAGGCTCGGAGCTGGAGCCCGCGCGCGCAGACCCCGGTGCCCCGGCCGCAGTTGGCCGGGCGCTCAGACAGGCCCCGGGTGCGAGCCGCCCGCGGCAAGAGGGATTCCTGCGCCCTCCTTCTCGCGCCAACACCCCGCACAGTCCTCCCGACCGTGTTCCAGGAAGCCCACCTTCCCCGCAAGATCCTCACCCTTCTCCCCCTGCACACCCCACTCACACCCTCCCGCAGCTCTCTGCCTCTGTCCCTGCAACACACACACACACACACACACACACACACACACACACACACGCTCTTTCTAACCTCTCAAATAGATAATCCCCCATGGCGCGTCCCCGGTACCTTTTGAATAGCTCCGGAGTTTAAAGAGTAAAAAAATCCTTATAATGTATTGCTTGCCATTAGCAAAACACATTTAATGACCACAACAAAAAGAAGGGGAGGCGTGAGTAAGGGGACTTGAACCAAAAGACCTTTCTTAAAAAAAAAAAGTCTTCAAGTCAAAAGGTCATTCTCCAAGTTTGTAAATAAAATACCAAAAGGAGACCTTTAAAAAGAAATAGAGGAAAGAAGGAAGGAAGGAAGGTAGAAAAGATCCACAAGTTTCACAAAATGGTGCATTGGAAAAACAAGACAGGGCTATTGAGAGACAGAGAGGGAGAGAAAGAGAGAGAGGGAGAGGGAGAGGGAGAGGGAGAGAGAGAGAGAGAGAGAGAGAGAGAGAGAGAGAGAGAGAGAGAGAGAGACTAAAGGAATCAAGAGAGAAAAACTGGAGGAAAAAAGAAAAAGAGGGAGAAGAAAATAAAAGGTAGAAAAGGCGAAAGAAGTTTCCAAAGAAATGAGTGCTTTGCGTTCTACAATAGGAAAATGTAGCCATTGCCCTCCTTCAGAGGAGACAGTTCTAATTTGTTCCGTCTGTCAGGAGGGGACTGTGAGAGGTTTGGGTGCAAATTCATTATCTCTGGCAACGCAGGACGTAGTGTGGGGACTGAAAAAGACCGTGGCAATGGATGAACAATAGGGCTTCAGTTCATCAGTAACAAAAGCAGTGGGGAAATCGGTTGAGTTTCAGAGCACGTCCTCCTCGGCAGAGGGGGCTGGACTAGACCTTGGACGGCCCCCCCAAAAACTTGCCGAGCCTCGCACACACCACTTCACTCTCCACTCCGAGGCTCAGGGAGCAAGTGCCTGGCGCTGGGGGGGAGGGGGGGGAGAGTTGGCTTTTTTTCTTCCTTGGTCTTTTGCGCCCTTCTCTCCACCCCCCCACCACCACCCCCCCCCAGAAGGGAAGGTCCGTTTAAACTATTTTAGACCCAATCAAGCAAGAATCACCATGTGGAATTGAGCGGCAGTTTTAAACGTGCTAAGGAGAGGGGTGACCTGAATTTTTTTTCTTTTTTTTTTCTTTTGAGATGCGGAAAAGAGCCTGTTTGTGTACTGCGGCCGCTCTGTGACTGGATCTTGTCTTCTGGCCCGCGCTTCGGTTCCTGCCCAGCGGGACTGGGGGGCAGCAGTGCCCAGCGCGGGGAGAGCAAGTGAGTATCCCGGCGGCCCGCAGGCGGCCGCTCAGCCGGCGGCGCGGGCCCATCGCTGCCCGCCGCGGCCCCGCGCCCGGGCTCCTCTCCGCGAGCCGGTGCCCGCAGAATCCTGCTCCGGGTCGCGCCCTGGTTTGCTTCAGCTAATGATTGTGTGTCTCAGATACTAAACCTGTTGATTTCATGAGTTGTCTAAGTCAGGACTGTTAATTATCCAGCAGCCTGACCGCCTTTTGCAGAGAGAAACCAGGAGCATTTCGTGCTGGAAAAGGGAATTTTGTATGTAATTTTGTGTTGGTGGAGGTGGGACTTTTCCCTCTTAAACCTACAGCCACCTACGGTGATATTTTGCGTTCCTGGATTCAGCAGGATTCGCACTTGGAATAATTATTTTAACCCCCTCAAAGTTGCAATTACCTGGCAACGAGGAGAGGGTTTGATTGGATTTTGGTGGAAACTTATACACAGTAGCTAACTAGACCTCGGGGTTTCTACTTCCTTCTTTGCGTTTTGGATTCTGGGAGGCAAGAGGCCGCTTTACAGGGTCATCCCAAGTTAAGATTCATCAAGATGCAACCATCACGGTGTGACTGGAGCTTGGAATGCCAGCGGGACCTGGGTTTTTCGGTTTGCGTGGAATCCAGACTCCGCGGAGAGAGGCAAGACCTTCCTTCCGGGGCCTGGATTTATCTGAAGGAACCCGGGGCAGTGGGAACCCAGGCGATGCATTTGCTTTGGAGACGGTGGCGTTTTCTCTTGCAAAGGTGTCCGCAGTGCTGGCATGGAGGACTGTCTCGAGGGGTCAGGGCAGCAGTGTGATGGATCCGAAGTTAGACCGGAGGCCTGTCAAGTCACGGCCACTGCGGGGGGGGGGGGGCTCTGTGGGACCAGTGGCCGGCTTGGGCCCACAACAGTGGGGTCCGCTCTGGTTTCCTCCCTCTCCTCATGCCCACCTCTGCCCGCCACCCTCCTTCTGCACCTGGGTGCCAGTCATCAGGGCGCTGTCTCGGGAAACAAGCTCCCATAGTCAGGATTATTGAACCAGTGCAGTACTTTCATTTTGCAAAACCAATAGCCCCACCCCGCCACTCCAAAATAACAATAAGCATTTAAAAATCATAAAAGAAAAGCAAGCTATTTTCAGGAGTGTAAGACTTCTTGAATATATGGAGGCATGGGGGATGGGGGAAGGGAATAAGGAAATCCACCACTTTACAGCAATCAGGTTTTACATTATTCATTGATTTAGTGGAGGAAATAGCCAATCAGGAGCCATAGATATGAATGCACATCTCACCGTGCTGTTGCCTTACAGTAAACTATTTGCATCTTTCTAATGGATTGGATATTTATCCAGGGATTCCCATTGTTTGAAAGGTTTGGAAATTTAGTTCCTTAAACATTTAGAAAATACGACTTTGTTCCAATCTTAATATTCTTGCATGGAAGAGCTCTCCCTCCTCTTTTGTAAGGCAGACTACAGTGTTCAAATCCCTAGTATTTTTTGAGAGTCCCTCTTCCCTCCAAGCTAAAAATAAAATAAAAGAAGAAAGAAAAAAATTAATTTTCAAACACCTCCAGATTCTGCATATTTTGCATTCCCATTATCATGCATGTCTCCATTTAAATGCAAATTAGCATATTTAACTCTGTAGGTGCTGAAGCCCAGCATACATTGTATTGGGGTTTTCTGGAATCTCTTGTCATTTTAAGGAATCATTGTAATTGCAGTACTTTAAATGAAGCCAAATTAGACATGCTTATGTATATATTAAAACTATGATAATTTGTTTTCTTGACTGTTTTTCAGATGACTCTACAAAGAAGTATAAAATGAATAGACATCCCACCAACCAAAGGTAATTTGAAAATTTACATTTGACAAAATTAAAGTGATGTACAAAATATTATTTACTGGGTAGCAAGCCTGCAGTGTATTGCATATCTCCCAGTTCATGCAATAGATACAATTCCAGAAAAATCCAAGTTTCCATATATGCAATTGTCTCCAGCCGCCCCCCCCCCAGCCTTTGTATATTACATATCAAAGATAATGTAAATATAACCTGTAACTTCCTATAAAAAAGGAATTTGGGACACAGAAGAAATAATAGGATACTTTTGTTAGAAAGCAAGCCAGTCGAGTACCTTGCCTGAACTATACAAATCACTGTAAATTAAATGGCTTTTATGTAGAAAATGGTAGTCTTGACTATATTAGTAGACTGTGTTTTATATGCATGAGAATCATACAAACTCAATATTAAAAAGGATTTTGGTGATAGGCCAATTCTTTATATATTCTGCAGTAATCTGAATAGGATTCATAGAGGTGTTCTAAATATTAGTGGCAAATCTGATGAATTTTCATTTACGGAATAGCATAGTTCTGATCCAAATATGTGGAAAATCATAAATTTTCGCTTTTAACTTAAGCAGAGATTGTTTATTCCAAAGAAAACCAGGATGTTTCCATTCATGTTTCAGCCATCTGGAGACCTGTAAAAAGATTAGAAAACAAGCATGACAATCACGTCCTAATCTACTGGCCATTAATGGGAATTTATTAGAGAAGGAGCATGCAAGCCATTTGAATTCAGTATATTCTTCAATATGCAGATTTCAAAATGGGTATTCTGTAGCTCAGCTAAATAGCTTTTGGAAAAGCAAAAATATCTGGAATAAGAACATGTAAGTGTTAATAACTGCTCCTAACAATGTATGGTAGACATTGCTAGGAATCTTTAGAGCACAGTTGTTTCAACTTGTCTCATATACATTTCAACATGTCCTTGAAATGTGTATGATAAACTATTATACGAACCTTGACAATTATCAAAATGATAAGGTACTCAGTGTTAAATCTTGCTATATATCTTTTATGTTTTCATACTTTGAAAGATGATGGTTGAGGTAAAATATTTAATTGGCTGTTTGGTTAATGAACAGACTGGCCATAATCATTATGTTGACTATTTTCACTTTTCGGGCTCTCATAATGAATCTATGTTACATGTATGAGGCATGGAGGCCAGTCCTGGAGTCAGTTGATATTACTATGTGGTATTGCCTTAAAAGATGCTATTTTAAGACAGTATCTTTTCTAGTTTCTAATTGTAGAAGCATCTCAAATGTTTAGTGTCTTGGTTTTCATGATAGTTGAGTTCTAAAATGCATTTAATTGTTAAATGTGGAAATATAGCAACATTAATTTGCAAATTCGCACAAATATGGGGGTGATATACACAGACATACATGCATTTATGCATCAGATCTCTTTATTTTCACCAACATCCTTCCAAGACATATATAGAGCAAAAAGATATTCTAAAAATAACTGGCATTTCCTGGGGTTTTTACTTAAGGTATTGAATTTATCTAATTGTATGCTTGTTCTATGTAGTACATGCCAATTCACTAATGATTCTGTTTCTAGGTCTTGGAAAGCAAGGCCAAAATAATTTCAATCTTCCAAGGCAGCAAAGCTCATTAGGATTTTACATAATGTCAGAAGTGACATGAACACATACCTCAGTGATATGCTCAATTTTTATCCAGTAGTTTATGTTGTGACCTCTTAGTTCAAGAAGAAACAGTAACTCTATAGGAGTATATTTCTCTGAATTAGTTTGTAGTTTGATATATATATATATATATATATATATATATATATATATATATATATCACAATGCAGCCATTTCTTATTGTACTTCCTGGACCAGAATTTGATAAGAAAAATAGATAAGTGATTTTCACAGTGTAGTATTTTTTTCAATAATCAGGACAAAAATGCTCACCAAAAAGTAAATTAATACAAAAATTAGGGAGAAATTGGCATTTGTGTTACTAAATCATATCTTTAATTGGTAGAATGTTGTTGTTTGTACTCTTGATTGGGGGCTTTTCTTAGCAATTCTGATTTTCTTTACTTGTCAGTCATTTCTATAGAATTTACATATGTATGCTCTGTATGTAATTTGGTAAGCATATTCCACTCATGTCTTAAATGAATAAATTCCTGAATCAATGAAAAAGTGTATTTTAATTCTGAAAGTATTTTAGAGATTGGGGAAAATAGTTAACCTATAGAAATGAGAGTATTGCGATAAACTAGTGATGTGTGAAATGAATATGGAGATTTATGACATACGATTGTAGCATATATTTTCAAGAATAGTAATACCACCAAACATAACTTGTCATTTTGAGAAACAGTCCATCAAACTTACCCATTGTGCATATACATCTTATATGGACTGCACCTTAGATATTCTGTTGAGGGGCATCTGTTACAACTGTACATATTATAGCTGCATTAGACATAGATTACTCATTATGAAGGAGAGAAAAGAAGAGAGCTCTCTTAAGTGATCATATTTACACTTTGAAAAGACCTAAGAAAAGGTATGAGG
This sequence comes from Myotis daubentonii, assembly GCF_963259705.1. Lineage (NCBI taxonomy): Eukaryota > Metazoa > Chordata > Mammalia > Chiroptera > Vespertilionidae > Myotis > Myotis daubentonii. The sequence goes on from NC_081843.1 coordinate 67,428,745, forward strand.
CTAATTAATAAAATATTCCCCCTCGAGATAGAAAAAAGGTGGGGGTGGGGAAGAGGAAAGGGTTCTGCTCTTAACATGCAGGTATCTTATGTCTTCTTCACTGAAGTAACATTTCTTTTTTCATAATTTCATAAGGGAGCCTAGTATATTTTGACCTTCTGTATAAAAGTTGATGTTTGAAACTATAGACAAAGGCTCAACATTTATTGCAGTAGAGTTGTGTACTACATTAGAAACTATTGCTGCAGTGTTTACCTGTTCTTCATTCTAAGGCACACACCCTATAGTGAGTTATTTTATAAAAATTGGGATGAAGTTGGCTTGCTTAGAGCATTCATTTTGAACTTACAGAACAAACACTACCCTATCACCATGGTACATAAATACAAAACATGCCTGAGCTGTGAGAGCCATTAAAAACACACCACCAGAGCAAACTGTCAAGACAATCACACATAGACTCACTGCCTAATACAGAGCTGTTTCCCAGCCCCAGAAAGCAAGGCCCTGCTTTAAGCAATAGCAAAGTGCCTTCCATCTGTCTGCCCATGCAATCTGCCATAAGAGAAATTCAGGCAAAGACGTTCCCCAGATCTGAAATGCTTTTATCTGTCCTCAGAGAGAGATTTCTTCCAGTCTTTGGATATTAGAGCGATCTACACTAGCACGGAGGAGGTAAAAGGCCGCGGGTTGCTTTTCCAGGAGCAGGCGGTAGTGCTAACGGAAGAGATGTTGCTTGAGAAAATAGGGCTTGTTGCAATGCTGCCGCTGCTGCTGCTGCCTCTGCCGCTGCTCGGGCAGCAGGCCTGGGGCAGTCGGCTGATCACTGATGCATATCAATAACCATGTACTTGAGATTTCTCATGACATCATCATTACCTTGGTCTCCAGCGGTCTCGAACCTTTGACCTTGCCGGGCTGGTCCACATTTTGGCAGTGAAAGCCCTTCCAATGATGGCCCTTTTCTCCTTCTTTCAGACCGGGGGCAGCAGCACGCCAGCAAGACGGCATCTTCTCTTTCCCAGCCTAGAAGCCCTGTGAAATCGAGGATCTTCCCCCTAAAACACACACACACAAGATATTGCAATCAAGCTGCCACCGCTTGGTAAAAAGCTCATGGTGCTTACCCCAAAAGGATCAGGAGCAGATCTTTGAATCAGCTGTCACTTCTATAGAATGGGATGTGTTTTTTTATTTTTTATTTTTTTTGTGTGTTTTTTTTTTCTCCTTCCTCCTTAACCTGCGCTGGAAATTGCTGTTGGCTTCCTACGTCTCTGTAGAGGGAGGCCAAGGAGTCTTGCGTGAGAATGAAGCAATTTACAATGCAAATAGAGGCCTCCGAAGGGACGAATGCTGCTGCTCACTCGTAACCGCTTGCTGCACCTTAATAGCTGGTTTTATTTTCTGATATTAATAGATGAATTGTTGGCTGACGCTGCCGGAGATTACTTGCTGAAAGGGGGAAAAAAAGTTCGGAATAAACTTTCAAAGCAACAGATCTCGTTTGGATGTTTTAGCCGCGCACACACAAACAGAAACCAGGTCATATTTACATGCAAGGAGGAATCTGAGCGCGGCGAGTGTCCTGGAGGACGACTACTCTTCGGTGCTGCCAGAAAGATCGGGATGTGGAGCCTGGCCAGAGGAAGACAGAGGCGTGTGAGGGAAGCGAGTTGTTATCTTTGGTTATCTAGCTGTATGAGTGTATTGGTCTTCATAAAGCTAGATAACCGAAAGTAAAAACTCCTTCAAGATCGCCGGGGAGCGTGTGAGAATGAAAGACTACAACCAAGAGACAGTAAAAACCAGAAAGGTCAGGAATATTTATTGAATCTAACTTTGTTTTCGTTTTTGTTTTCCTTATGAGTAAAGGTGGGATTAGAGGAAATTACGGGGCACACATATGCCAAAATATGAAGGTGCCAGGTACTTTGAGAGGGGTTGTTAATAAGGAGAATTGTATAGTGCTAATGAGGTAAGAGGCATGTACAGTTTGTCCTACTTCAAGGCAAAAGTTTAAATATGAGTTATTTTTCCTTTCTTAGAAAGCTGCTGTAGAGGTGACTGGTACCCAGTTAAAAAAACGATTTCATATTATGTAGACTGAGGCTGTTCTCTTCTGAGGCCCCCTCCTCTGAAAAAATTTAAGATTATGCTTGGAAACTACATGTATTTGGGGTTTATATCTGATCATATGAAATTGGACTTTCAGCAAAGTTTATACTGGAAGGTTAATGATTTATGTCTACTGAGGACATAGAGCTAGTAGGGAAAATGCAAAAAAAAAAAAAAAAAAGCAAAGGCTGATTTTTATTCTTCTATTCAAAATACAAGGACAGATGCTTCTCTGTTCCAAGAGGGTTTCCTTGAGGAAGCTACTGAAGCAGAAAGACATGATGGAGACGAGATCGCCTCCCCTCTTGTCAAAGTGTTAAAAAAATGTTCTGTCTTACTCTGTGCCTAGCATTGGAAATGAAAGTGACATTTACGCCACAACCCACGTGTGCGCCTCCTCTCTTTTTGTTTAAGGATGATCAGGTCTATCCAGGAAACAGCTCTGGCATCCCAAACTGAAATAATTAGGACGTATATAGACCTGACAAAAATGGAAAGGGGGTGGGGAATCTGAGGGTCTGTCTTGCCTAATTGATTCGGCTAAACGGAACGCAGGAGATGTGAACGGCAGGACGCTCGGATTCCCACGCTCGGGGGGCAAGTGGTAAAGCGGGCCCTGCAGCCTATGACAGACAGCCCTGTTGGGGGGGAGGGGCATAAAAAAAAACATCAAGTGCACACCATACTCATCTCCATCGCTTAAAAAAGTAGAGGCATTTCCCACCCACAGCCATCTGCAGCCTCCCAAATGGCAGCACCGACTGGTCTGTTGCTGCTGCATACTGTCTGTTTCTGTTAATTTTACAACCACTGTTTAAACTGGCCACAATTAAGTTTGGCTCCCTTCTTTGGTTGAGGTTTCCAATATCTAAGGAAAGCTTGTAGAAAGCAGTCCCAAGAAAGCTCCATTGCTGCCTGCCCTTCTTGTCAAATTCTCAGTCCATACTTTTGGTCTTGTGACCACCTTTGGGCTTTTGCTTTGGGTCAGTTATATTTGAAAATTTCTCTCTCTATATATATCAGACATTATCATCACTTCATCAGATTGTTTACTTCTTATATAATATATCTAGAAACTTGGCTGAATTATGCTAGTAGACACATTGGCATGAAAACTATAAAATCATCAACCTGTAGAAAGTTAATCACTGACAATATGATAAAAGTTTGTTCTGGTATAGTCTCAGCTAGATACGTCCTAAACAGCCATTTTTATTTAATCTAAAAGTGATTATGCTTAGCAGAAACTTTGGTTCTCTGAAGGTCCCTACAGTAGTATTTTTCAAAAATGTCCTCAATTTTCCCACATGTCACCAAGCAAACATTTGTATAGGCATTTAAACATAAATACAAACATTCAATAAGAAAATGCCCAAACTGGCCTGTTATCTTCCACGTGGCCTAGATTACTGACAATCCTCAATCCCAACTATGCAGTATTTCTTCAAAAGCATTCCACTTGCCTTTGTAGCTTCAACTCCTTTTAAGACTTCAAACTGGAGAAGCCTGTAAAAACCATTGATAGTTTCAGTTAGAAACTCTGGGAGACTTTATTAAGGTAAATTCTCAATTTGGCTTTGGAACACGTGCCAAAGTTTTATTACTGTGGTGACTGTTGAGAAGACCCTTGTTTATTTACATTTGAAGCACTGTTTGTGCAAACAACCTTTCATTGTTAAGTGCCTGTATTCCTTTCATTTACTTCATGTCCAGGGGTGCTATTTACCTAGACCCATTGTCTACTACAATTAACATTTACATTACAAAGTGTGTGGTTTTCTTTCTCAAGGAGGTTCAATTAAGGCAATAAGATGTTTGCTGGGGAAACCTATTGTTTACTGAAAGCACTCAATGGAGTCAAATTACTGAAGCTTTTGCCTACATCTTGGTCTTTCATGTAAATATGTTAAATATAACATTTAAGTAAAATAAACAATATTATGATTATATGTTTGCCATTGTCATATCAAACTTGCTTTGTATCATACTAATGTTACATGACTTATCGATCAATAAAAATGCATTTCAATGTTATTATTTTCATTTTATTTTTTGCTGTTTCACTGCTCTTGCTGCAACATGTCCCAAGTTTTCTTTTTTCTATTACACATCAAACTTTTGACATTTTGTTTTATTTCTGTGTGTTTAAGAGAGGTACTGTATCTGAGCATAGGTCTGAAGGGTGTCTGAGGTAGTATCTACAATGACCTTATAATAAGGTGATATGTCTTGGAAATCTGAAATATTCCAAAGGCATGCACATTTAAGTCAAAAGAAGTGTAAATATCAGTTAAGTAGTTCGTTGAAAGCTAGTTTTAACATTGGCAGAAACTGGATCAAGTTTATTTAGCATACCACTGCATTGTAAAACAGTTGGAGTGAAGTTGCAGGTTGCGTGAGTATGCATGTTAACTAGTGGGAACCGAGCACAGTCTTTGTGAAAGGGGAGCAGCAGATTGCTTGTGCAAGGCCAATGTTAAAAAGGCAGCTGAATTTAACACCATCTGGAAGAAAAGATCCCTTCACGACTTTCTCACACCGTCAGACAAAACTAGTGTCTCTTGTTCCGAGCCCTTGTCTATGCAACCATACAATACTGAGTCATTATACTTTTGCTGAGAGAAAATTTGAGAACACAATATGGGTAACCAGTGAATGACCAAGTTTCATTGTGCCCGCTTAAGTCGATTGAAATCTACGTCTAGAGCTATGAATGGTGGTATTGTTTTCCTCACCAGGGCTGTACTAAATGTCAGCACAGTGTAAAGAAAAACTTGAAGTCTGCAAATAACTTACCAGATCTCAATTATAATATTTTCCCACACTAGAACTAATATCATTGCGAGGGGCTACATTGCAGAAATACAAAAAGAACCGAAAAGAAATAGAGAGTTCATTTAGAAGTTATTTTATCCAGACAAACATTTTAATTTTCTGATGGGAATTTCAATTCAGGCTGCAGGCTAAGTTGAGAAGTGGAATTAATTACTGGGAAGTTCAAGTTACAAAAATGCTTCTTGTGCAATTAAAATAGAATAAAACAAACAACTGGTCCCATCTTAAATCCTCCTCTCTTAAATCTAAAGAGATTCTACTTGTGCTGTGTTGCTTTGGTGCTGCTTAGAATGTTTCATATAAATCTAGCTTAAATTTTGCTTTAAAGTTTGCCAGTATGATTGACATTGCAAAAGAACATCGTGCATGTACATTTCCAAAAATATTCTGGCACCTCCATAGGTGGATTCTGCTGCCCTCAGGAATACACCTCGCCTTATAGTACACCCACTCCCCATTTTCTAACTTTTCCCATGATGTGTGTGTATCAGTTATTATGCTTAGGTTTAACATTCACAGAATCTATTTGACTCTAAACAGTCAGAAAAAGGAAACAAAACAGTTCAAAAAGAGTAAAAGGAGTTGGTTGTGTATGTTTTATTAGGATGTCTATTTTAAATATAATTGACTTTGCAATTTTGTTATTGTGTCACCAAGTGTCGCATAGTTCTTAACATGTTAGTGCAAAACAATGAGTAATTGCTGTTTTGCTGAATAATATATCTGAGTTCCAACGTCAAAGGTATTATTTTGTGTATTTCTAAATAGGAATGTTAACTGCACGTTTTGACATCTAGAATCTTTTCATGAGATACTTAGAAATAGGCTGATAAAATGACACCTGTAAAAGTAAATATAAAGATATAACCAACTTATTTTCCTTGTCCTACTTTATACCAGAAAAATAATAATGAAAATTCACTCAGTAATAGAATTATAAAGGATCTAAGATAAAAACACAGTCATTCAGAAAAATCCAAATCAACAAAAATGGAAGTTGTAGAGAGGTAAAAAAGATATATAGGAAAACTTCTGCAATATCCTTGCATGATGTTAATGGATATATTCACCAGTATTAGCCTCCTAGTGAAGTTAAAATTAATGTGCATAGTAATGAGATAAATTTATTATTTACATTCAAAGTAATTTTTCCCCAAAGTGGCTTTTCTTCAATTCTTCTTAAACACTAAATTTCCACTACTACTACTCTGTGCTTATTTTTAAAATTAAAATTATTTTCTTATTTGGAAAAATAGGAAATTTTAATTTGATTTTAGGTAGTTTATTATGAAAAGTAAGAAACAACTTAAATAGTAAGTAATACATAAGATGAGTACATTTCAAGTTCACAGATGGTCTTCCTATCCGTAGACTACATATACACAGTTCAAGCCAGTTTAGCATTTTAAGATTTTGACTTTCTTTTTAAATGGAGAGGTGAAGCCAAAAGTTTTATTTTCCAATGTGGCTAGAGAACATATGAAAGAGATATAGGCAGTATAACTATCTAATTTATGTCTATGGGTCTGTATCTCTGGAAGGCTGTTGTGGCTTGAGAATATTGATACCCTTTTCCTACTCTGTCTTTTTATGACTTAGCATTTCTTTAATTAGAGTAAGTAAAACACACTATAATATGTTGCATTTGGATGGGTGCTGGGGGGAGGTGGTGAAATGGGTAACTTGAGATAAGATGTCTTTTAAAAAGTTACTCGGTAAAAAGACAGCTATAATACTGGCCAGTTGTTTTAATACTAATACTTCGAACAGTTAAACATGGCCTACAGCGATGGGGCATGGAAGGTAGTTCTTCAGTGTCTCCACATTTTAATGGGTGGCTTTGTTACCTTGTTTTTGTGTTCATTGGTATCTTAACACAAGTTAACCTAGTACAGAAATCCGCAGAAATCTTCATTCCCTTTTGGGAATTGTTTGACCTAATTGTGGAATTAATTCTAAAGATGGTGAGTGGAAATGAGAAGTATATAGTTATGATTACTGCTAAGGAATATCTGCCTGCCTTTAATCAGGGCCATGAGAGTTAGTGCACTTCTTAGAAAGGTGATGACCTCTTTGAGGTGGGAGCTTGTGGCTTTCTGCTTTGCAGCCAACTGTCAGACCACAGGGGGTAGGACTTTAAAAAGTGAAGATAATCGACTTTATTCGGGGAAATATGGAGCTCTGAGCCATCTTTGATCAAAGGGAGGCACATCAGTGCGTTTGGTGGTTTGAGCTGAGCTCTGGCACAATGTATTCTCGAGATCTAAAAATAGCCAGGCTTAGCAGCCGCATTGCAAGGTGCCTGGCGTGGGCGGTGCCCAGCGGAGGGAGCCGACTCTGTGACTGGCTGCAGAAGTGGCAGGGCCAGGCAGTGGCAGCGCGCAGGCGGCCGGTCAGCGGCGGGGCAGCACAACGCCGCCCGCTGACCGCCCCCAGCCCGAGTCCTCCAGCAGCTGCGGCAGCTCGCGGCCCGTTCCTGAAAGCGGGCGTCTGATTGGTGTTTCCCGGGAGACCGGCGGGGAGCTGCCGGAGCTGCCCGGGCTGGTGCGCCGGCGCGCGCGCTCCCGAGGCTGGCGCGCGCTCCGGGCTGGCGCGCGCGGCGGGGCGGCCGGGGGCGTGCTGGCGGCACCAGCAGCGAGCGGGGAGGCCCCCAAGTTCGCTCGAGCTCGAATTCCGGCGCCCGCCCTGCAGCGCTTGCAGACCGCTGCAAGCCCACCCCCGCCCCACCCCCCCTCTGCCTGGCACGCTGAATTGCGTCCGCGAAGGCTGTTATGTGATTTTTGATTTGCCCGCCCTTCGTCTGCGCACCAGCCTCCTCGGTCCTGCCTCTGCGCCAGCGCCGGACCGCGGTTGCTTAGGAATCAATGAGTGGGGATGGCGGATGGGGGTGGCGTCGGAGTTTAGTCACGCCTGGACGTCTGTTGGAGGCAGGCATCTCGCGGCCGCCACCCCCTTCCCAGGGCCCCTTCTTCAGGCTGGCGGGGCACTTGTGATTCAGGAAGGGGCTTTCTTTTGCGGGCGCTCAGTTTCTCTGGTTCTGCCCAGGCATCTTCGAGTAAGATCAATGTCACTGATAAAGATAATGTGTGCCCCCCCCCATCTTTTTTTAACCCAGTGAAAAGCTGCTGACGGACAGGATTTCCGTCCGTCCCCCGGCACCCCCTACCCCCTTCGCGAGGAAGCTCCAGGGGCAGGAAGTTTTGGGAATCCCGAGCCTGGGTTGGTGAGCGCACCCAGCTCTGGGCCCTTCGCAGAATCCACTAACACCTCTACCCCCATTGCCCATTAGGGACTCACTCTCCCCTATCAGATTTGCTAGAAATATTAATCTCCTTGTTGGGTGGATACAGTAGAACTTGTTCAGAGATTACTTTAAAAAGAGATCTGGGTCTTAAGCGCGTACTAAAGCCAGTTAATAACATCATGCATGGACATTTAAACTTGTTGTAAGTTGCAGAAAGGATTAGTGAGAAGTCACGCTGTGCGCAGCTAATGATACCATCTTAACTCAACCGGCCTAAATCCACCTCGTCCCGGCTCAGGTCTGGCTCTGTGGCCCTCGGGTGAGGTTGGGAAACTGGAGGATGCCCCCTTTGGGTGATGGTCCTTCGTCCCTGGTGGCTGCGGCTCTCCTGCGACTGAGTGGTTACCAGCCCCCGGATGAGGGCCCAGTACACGGACCCGCCACAACTCACGGGCTGTGCTTTAGTGACACTGAAGGGTGCTTACCTACATGTTAAAACAGGGTTGACTTCATTAACCAAAAAGGGTGGTGCAAGGTCTGTTGTAAACTCAGATGTAGTTGTGGGATTCCAAAAGTTTTGGCTTTCTGCTACTGATCAATTTGCATGACAATGGCTGTTTCCTTTCCATTCTTCTTTTTCAAAAAGTAGTCAGTATTTCACAGGTGAATACCTAAACATATTCGTAACTACTGGTTTCAAACTGGTTTTAAGAGTTTTCGACTACTTTATGATAGGGCCAATAAGAAATAATCTTGGGCTGGTGTGACTCAGTGATTGAGCCTCGACCTATGAACCGGGAGGCCACAGTTCGATTCCCAGTCAGGGCATATGCCCGGGTTGCAGGCTCGATCCTCAGTGTTGGCCGTGCAGGAGGCAGCTGATCAATGATCCTCTCTCATCATTGATGTTTCTATCTCTCTCTCCATCTCCCTTCCTCTCTGAAATATATCTATATATATATCTATATATATATAGATATATATATAGATATATATATATAGATATATATAATCTTGAGACAATGCTTTGAAAATACTGTTATTAAAATGCTCATTTTAACAATATTCATTTGGTTCTGTCACTAAGTAGTCGTCTGAGGGATTTCTTGAGTTTCTTTTAATAGGCAATGGCCTTGGAAAAACAAGCTATCATAAAAATTTTAACTGCATCTGGCTATTGAAGTTGTTTTTGTTTTTTAAGTTTTAAATTCAAAATTGGCAAGGTTAAAATGTTTGTACCTCTTATCATTAATTGCTAGTGGGAGATTGGAAATAACCATAGGTGCTGATCAATAATAATTGGTGAAAACCTTCAGAAAAGGGGTTGTGTGTACAAAAAATAAACACTTTCTCTAAATCAGTCCACCAAAAATGATTTACAGATTACTATCCAGATGTCTCTTTGTCTTTTAGGGAAAAAGTTAGGTACATATGTAACCATACACATACATATATAGATATGAGTGAAATTTACTGGAATGGAAGAATGTCTAACAACTATTAAATTAAGAAATATTTTCACTGAATAAATATCTAAGATACAGTTCGTTTATGTATTAATCAACCCTGGTCTCATGAAAAAATACTTGCTATAATTTAATTGGAGGTAATGCCTTCATGAAGACAATAAAAGATTTAATATCATTGAAATTCAGAATCCATGGACTTACTTCCAGCCAGGGCTAGAGCTCTTGAATAGTAATAATAAAAGTGTACTTAGTCCTTATTTTTAATTCAGTGAGAATTATGATGTTCCTGAAACTGTTGCATGAATTTAACTGTCTTTGAGAGGAACTCAAATAATGAATTTTAGTCCTTATTTTCAGAAAGCACATAGTTTATACATAGTAGCTGTTCAATAGACTAGTATATTATTTTAATGTATGGAATTATCCTTAAAATATATTACCTGTATACAAAATTAAGTTAGCATTGGCTGACAGGAATTGAAGTTGAGGATATTCTACAGTCTGTAGAATAGCTTGAAAACTAGTAGTTTTAAATATGAAGCTATTACTATGACTAATTCATAGTAAGTAACTTTAAAAAGAATGGAAAAAAAATTTGATAGATCTTCATCTTTTGAGTTTGTAGCATATGCCTCCTGAGTGATTCCAGTAGTGAAAATAGCTAGACAGCAAGAAAATAGGAATAGGAATTAATTGACGAATTTATACTTGCCTGTTTTATAAAGGAACTTGACATTTTGTAGATACTTAGATTAATAAGTAGAAAGTTTAGCAGTCCCCCAAATAACGTTAGAAGTTGCTGAGTAACAGATTTTCACACTAAAGACTCATGGGATTCCAGTGATTCAAACAGCATAGTAAAATACTGCATATATTTCTGCCAAATTTGTCTCAGATGGACTAGCTGCTAAGGAAGAATCCATAGCATGACTGAGCTAACAGAAAGTGTGTTACCTTTCCAATAGGTAATCCCTCTATTTGCATGCTGTGCTCACGGGCAGGAAAGAAGACTTGAATTTTTATTATTTTTCTGGACTTTTCCTTTAAGATCTATATTTTCAACTCAAAATACATGAAGTGAACAATATTTTAAAAACTGATAATTATCATTAAGACAAAATTATCTTTTTAGTCATTGGAAATAAAAAATGGCTTTATTTAAGTTAAACTTAGCTAGTTCCATGATAGTAGAGATTGTATAATTCAATTTTGATTTTTCAAATTGCATTTTATACTATAAAGAGCCCTTCTGTATAAAAATGCAGTTTGAAAAGGAAAAATATTTATGCTTTTTATTTTAAGTGATCAAATATTGCAGTGCTAGATATTCACATATCATGTGCATCAATACATTATTAACTGAATCTAATGTTCAGAGTCATTACCACATTCGTGGGTATCTTTCTGATATCTCTCTAGTCCACTGGATTTTGAAGTGTGATTATGTAAATTTTCTACTAATAAATAAATGACTATTATTGTACTTGAAATACCACTCAAAATTTTAAGACCATGGCATCTAAATAATATATTATGCATCTCTTAATTATTTATCAAGACTAATTTAAAACAACTGTAGGGTAAAGCATACATTTATTTTTAAATAGACACCCCTTACCCAATTTTTTTTTGTGTATGTGCCAGGTTAAAAAAAAATATTTCAGATGATGAAAATATAGAGAGATGAGTTAAAGGTTGATGAGCAGAGTGAGTAAGCAGCAAGTTTATCCTTCAAAGAAACATCCCTGGTTTGCCCAATAATAAATACTGTCACCCTGATGTAATCTTTATGGTACCTGATCTTAATGCCAGTTCATAAGGGTATTTTGGTGATGGGGGAAGCCATGTTTAAAGGTTAAACATTTGTGTAGAAAATTCCTCACCATTTCTTGACAAGGAAAACTTAGCAGCTAAAATATTGCACCCATGGTTATTTTGAAAAGTCCTTCTATAAACATAGTAAGAAAGTTGTAATCTTGAGCTATCAAATTAGATAAGGGTTATACAATCAAGTGATACTAAATTTAAAGAATGGCTTTTTTCCCCCCACTTAATTATAGCTATAGGAAATCACAATAATCGAAATGAGCCTTTTCATTGTTTAACATTGCAAGGCTGTATTCAGAACTCTTCTTGCACTGTGTCTTTAAAGGAGGCGCGCATGTGTATTTTACTTGCATAAATTCTAATTGCAGAATTCACTCTAATCACCATGTAGAAATCATCTGAAGCCTCATAAGTTCATGAGCGACACACTTTTCTTTTTTATTCTGCAGACCACACCTTATCTGGTGCTAATGAAATACAGGAGATTGATTGCAGAAAATCTTCAAGGGACTATTTGCTGTACCACATATAGTAAGCTCCATTTGGTGCATTAGCATTTAGCCATTTTATGCAAATTTAGAGAAAATGACTCATGTATATGATTTAATATGCATCAGCAATAACTCATACCACCCTTATAAGAAAAAAGAAATTAAAAATTCATTAGAAAACTAGACTAGTGTCACTACATGGTTAAAACATTATTAAAGCATATTTCAATGTTTTGCTTACACTGGTGTTCTCATCATGGTGCCACCATTTCATGACAAAGGCCGTAGAGGAGAAAACATTCAACTTAAAATGTCTGCTGGCACACATCGCTGGATTTGTGTGTCACTAAACAATGAGCGAGCATAGCCTTGAATACCAACTATTTAATTAGCACTTTTGGAAGCCATGCATAGAAAATAGCTCATTTACATGCATCTGCTTAGCGATTAGTCCCATAAAAAGCTACCATTTTTTTTGTTGTTGTTTAATATAGCGAGCATTTTACCATTCGGCCATGAAAAAAATCAAAACATATGTTATTATTTTAAAATTCTGAAATTCAGAGATTTAATTAATGCAGGCAAAAGTCTTCATATTTCTCTTCAAGATATATTTAAATTATTTAATTTAACCTTAAGTGTACCATAAAAGGCTGGATACAAGTAATAATTAAGAACTTCAAAGGGCAACAGAAACCCTCTAACAGTCCTTGGTTTAATTAAAGTCTATTATTAGAAAGCTCTCAAATATACAGTTACATTTAATGACAAGTGATGACTAGTAAAAGCAGTATTTGAAAGATATGAGTATCTTATTCTAAATACAATTGATAGCAAGTATTGCTATAATTCCATTTTGAAAATAAATGACATGTAGTTCTTAAAAAAAATCAAATGGGTAACATTAAAAACCTGTTAGTTTAAGATGCCTTACTTTTCATTAATTCTCTAGTCTGCACACACCTGTCATAATCACAAATTAATTGTATGTTTCTTAAAAAGCATTTCTGCCAATTTAAATGTCTTTAAGAGGGTATATTTTTCTAATACAGTGGCGTATTTATTAATCCATGTATACAAATGTGTAAGGATGCATTTACAATAAAAGTGGGCGCCACTAGTACATTTTGAAATATAACATTCTTTTTTGGAATACGAACTGATATTTAATCTGACAGTAATGAATTATTTTTAGATGTTTACATTATCTACCCTATTTGTGTGAGTAGACAATTGGCTGAAAACCAGGTGATTCTAAATACACTTTAGAATGTGTATAAACCATACAGAAAATAGAAATAGGTCACTTATGTAAAATTTGCTACTTATTATAAATAATTATACTCATTGGACTATTTTGCTTTATATGTATTTATTTATATAGGGGATTTAGTTGGAATTTGCATAGTTAAAATTCAGGGCGGATGAGTGAGTAGTGTGTATATTTAGTCTTAAGTGAAATTGATGACAAATATTTCAAAATTTTATTTAGAAATTTCACTGATTCTGATTGTTAATTATTTTTAATAATTGGTTTAGAAATCATCTATAATAAAAGTGCTTACTTATTAAGTATATAAAATTTACTTTTATGAGTAATCTGTTATTTTGAAATATGATATACTCTCTCCTTTGTTCACTATAGGCCAGGGAACACCATGCAGTGTTTGGCCTTAGAAAGATTGTGTGGATTAAACATGTAGATATGAATCTATATCTGTGTAGCTTATCAATTCTTCTATCTATATAGGTAAATAATGTAATATATATATATATATGTATATATATATATATCCCACTCTGTTAGAAAAGTGTGCTTCTCATATCTTTAGTTTGACATATTCTTTAATTTGAACAATTTTAACTTCAATTTCTTATTTTATCCTCCTTGTAACCAATATTATTTTTTATTTTCTTATGCTCTTTCCCCTGCACAGACTCTCAGAATATAAGGTTGGTATAGTAGGGAACTTACCTGTCTGAATATCCTGCACCTAGAACAGAGTTGGATATATAGTAGATACTCAATAATTATTTGTCAATGAACAAATACATAAATTTAAATATGAGATTAATATTTCTGAGATAGATTTTGCCCTGTGCACCTAAGGAATTGATTCACATAGATAGGTTGGTTTCCCCAACATGGGATTCCTATTGAAGGTGCCCAGCTATGTTGAGAAGATTACTCTTCCCAGATAGAATAAGACCATTGTTTGCTTTGGGGGTCAGTGATGACTACATGCAAATTCTAAGCTCTATTTCAAAGTCCCTTTGTAGCAAAACTGTGTATGTATTTGAGATCTTATCCTTGATATGAAGAATAGTCAGTGGTTCATGAAACAGGGCTAAGTTAACTAGATGCTTGGGAAATGAATCACAAAACATAGAGTTATTAACAATATATTCCAAAAAGAATATTTTGCAAGTAAATTTATTATTTTATTGTACTCCAATTAAAATATCTAATTCATAAAAGAATGCTCTGGTAAGTGGCCTGAAATGCTTATAATTTTATTTTTATTTATTTTTTTTAGAGAGAGAAACATCGACTTATTGTCCCACTTACTTATGCATTCATTGGTTGATTCTTGTATGTGTGCTGACCAGGTGATCAAACCCACAACCTTGGTATATTGGAAGGATGCTCTATCCAACTGGCTACCTGGCCAGGGCCTTGCAATTTTAACTAGTGATAGAAAAATAAATGTCAGTCAGAGTCTTCCTAGGACCTAACCTTTTTGATTAAACCAGGATCATTTTTAAAAGCTCCATTTAGTTTTCTTTCTTTTTTTAAAAAAAATATACATTTTATTGATTTTTAATTTTTTACAGAGAGGAAGGGAGAGGGATAGAGAGCTAGAAACATGGATGAGAGAGAAACATCTATCAGCTACCAAATGCACACCTCCCACTGGGGATGTGCCTGCAACCAAGGTACATGCCCTTGAATAGATTCGAACCTGGGACTCTTCAGTCTGCAGGCCGACACTCTATCCACTGAGCCAAACCGGTTAGGGCTCCATTAGTTTTCTTAGACAAGGGAATTATGAATAAAGATATAGTTTATGTTACTAGAAATTAACCTCTGCAATTCAAGAATTACATAGAGAATTTAAGTCACTTTATATTTTTGAGCAGAAATTGAAATATATGATTTGGTATAACAGTGAAATATTGTCTTTTTATTTTTTTATGTTTTTTAAATATATTTTATTGATTTTTACACAGAGGAAGGGAGAGGGATAGAGAGAAACATCTATGAGAGAGAAACATCGATCAGCTGCCTCCTGTACACTCCCTACTGGGGATGTGCCCGCAACCAAGGTACATGCCCTTGACCAGAATCGAACCTGGGACCCTTGAGTCCACAGGCTGACACTCTATCCACTGAGCCAAACCGGTTGGGGCGAAATATTGTCTTTTTACATTTTCACACAACATGGGTTCAAAATAACAAATGTAAGATGAGAAACTCAAATCAATGAAATGCTTATTGGGCTCTTATTATGTTTCCACCAATAAGACTCTAAACTCTTTAGAAAATAACCAGTGGCAAGTTATTGAGTTCATAAGCAACAAGCAAATATATTCACAAGATCAGATAGTTAGAAAAGAGAGTTATCAAAAAGTACAGCCCTTTCTTATTTATAATGTACCATTGAGAAAGAATGTTCTTGATTTGGGATTTGGGCTAAGCATTTGATAGCCCCATTAACTGTTTCAGATTATGAAGGTACTATTTTAGTCTATGAATACATTTTTGGAAGCTGCAGTTGAATCTGTCTTGGTGCAAAAGGCACAAAAGGATAACCTGGGAGATGTAGTAGGTTTCTCAAGTCATCTGACTGAATGTCATGACTAACTTTGGAATCCAGTAAAATCTAAATAGAAACTGAAATTGTCAACTAGCCTTATCATAAAGCAAAGCAGATAATTCAGATTATATATTTTACCTGGGTCATTTTCATGCTTTCGCCTTTTAATTAGAAAAGAAGTCTCTATAAATGGCCATACTATTTACTACATTAAAGGTAGACCTAAACATGAGGAAATCAATTAAGAATTTCTGGGCCAATAGAAAATTTATTAATCAGCAAGTATCTATTGAATACCTTATAAGAGTATACTATACTAGGATATATTTATATGTTTGGAAATATAGGCTTGAGAGATGTAGCGATGGGAAGCTTTGGAGGAGAACTTACAAAAAGTATAAGAAATAATGATAACTTTTAGAAACATAAGATCTGTTTGAGATTAGCTTAATAACTATACAAATTCATGAATAATGCAAGATAATATTGAATTGTGGGATATCTATTAAAATATTATAGAAATACACAGTAAAGATAAATATGCAAGGAACTATTAGTAGAGAAAGTAATATTTACAGCTTTGAATTTGAACTTTGAAAGAGAAGAGGGAAGTAGAATTAAGACAGATAGAAAGGAGAGCATTCAGAGCTAGAAAAACAAAATGATTGATGATGACCTGGATGCATGAATGAACAGAGCATGTTTTGGAGAGTGAGAAGAGAGAATAGCTTCATATTCAGTAATGGTGATTAATATTTGTAGATAGGTGGATAAAGCCAGATTATTTATATTCTTGAAACTTCCATTAGAGATAGACATGATGATGAAAATTATGGATAGTTATTCTTTTAGTTTCTCCTTTGATATATTTAATAAATATTTATTGAGCATCTACTATTGCCAAGTAATGTGCCAAGCACTTGGGGAACAATGCTGAATCAAATCCAATTCTTGCCCAACCTCATTAAATTGTATCCTCGCAGGAAAGGTTGACTTTAAACAACTAACTACCCAATTGCCTATTGAATTATGTTTAATTCTACAAAGGGGAAGTCCAGGGTATCATGAGAGAGTATAACTAGTCCGGGAAAGGGCAGTGTTAGGGAAGCTTGCCTTAAGTAATGTTTGAGTTGAACTAAAGGAATGCAGATGACTGAGCAAAGGGAAAAGGGGGTAGGTAGAACTGTATAGTTAAAGGAGACAACACATGTCAAGGTCCACAGGCAGCGGGAAGCCCACCATGTTTGAGGAACTTCAAGATCAGTGTGACTAGACTACAGAAATACACAGAAAACAAATTAGGATGGTCTAAGATGAGGTTAGAGAGATAGGCTTTGTAGGGTTTTGGTCTTTGACCTAAGCCTGGTGAGAATCCACTGAATTATTTCAAGCAAGGGAGTGGCACATTTGGATTTACATTTTGAAAAGATGATTCTGACTGGAGTGTGCATTGGAGGAAAGCAAGAGTGGGTGAGGGAAACCAGTTATAAAACTGAGGGAATGGTTGAGTTCAGAGATGACAATGGTTGGACTAGGGTGTTTGTAGTGAGAATGGAGAGAAGCAAATAGATTAGAGAGGTGCTTATGAGGCAAAATTGACCAGTTAAACAGAGGAAAGTTAATACTTATAATTTTTTTAAAAAATATATCTTTTTATTGATTTCAGAGAGAAAGCTAGAAGTAAAGAACATCAATGATGAGAGAGAATCATTGATCAGCTGGCTCCTGCACTGGGGATCAGGAATCAAACTGAGACCTCCTGGTTCATAGGTCAATGCTCAACCACTGAGCCATGCCGGCCAGGCAAAGAAAGTAGTATTTAAAAAAGAGTTTACTGTCAGCAATATTCAAGTGGGCCAAATGGGCCTAGTATGGAAATAAGGAAACCAGTTGGAGACTGTTGTAATAATCTGAGAAAGTGATGGAACCTATAATTGGGAATGGAGAAGACATGTACAGAGACATAACATACAGATTTTTTGACTCAGAAGATTTGTTTTTTTAAAAATCTTCATCAGAGGATGTATGTGCTTATTGATTTTATTTTTATTTATTTTTTTAAAGTATATTTTATTGATTTTTTACAGAGAGGAAGGGAGAGAGATAGAGAGTTAGAAACATCGATCAGCTGCCTCCCGCACATCTCCTACTGGGAATGTGCCCTCAACCCAGGTACATGCCTTTGACCGGAATCGAACCTGGGACCTTTCAGTACACAGGCCGACGCTCTATCCACTGAGCCAAACTGGTTTCGGCGCTTATTGATTTTAGAGAGAGGGGAAGGGAAAGAGATAAAAACATTGATGTAAACGCAAACATCAATCAGTTGCCTTCCCTTACATACCTCAACTGAGGCTCAAACCCACAATGTAGGTATGTGCCCTGACTGGGAATCAAACGCACAATCTTTTGGTGTATGAGATGACGCTCCAACCAACTGAGTCACACTAGCCAGGGTAACTCAGAAGTTTTAAGTCGTAGTGACCTCAGTGGCCTTGTGGCTTGAAGAGGGAAGCGTGGGAGGAAATTTGGAAGTGTTGCGTTTGCAGTGTTAGATAGCTATATAGAGAGTATAGACATAGGAGTGTGATTCTATTCAGGAAGGCGTCAACAGAGATTTATGATTGGCTTAAAGTCAGAACACTATGCAGAATTTGCCAAGGAAAGAGGATCCAGAGTGGAGAATAACAAGCCAAGGCACCTGTATTGAAGCTGGTAGCAGGAATAATAAGCAGGTGTCACCCATGGATTAGTTTACATCTGGAAACAGTGTCTCTCTCAGTAATTCCCCCTGGAAGGCAATTTAAATTTTAACTGTTTGATGTGTGTTCAATTATTAAAATAAGTAGAGTCTTCCCCAAAATGCCTGCAGTTTGCCACATTTAAGAATATGTTTCATGTTGACCAATGTCACCCTAATTAAATAAATAAATAAATATATTTATAAAATGTTGCATTGAAATAAGGAAATAAAGGAAGAAAGGAGAGACTAGTTGGAGAGTGTTCATATACTTCTAGAAATAATTGAAATTTAAATAATTCTTCATAAACATTTAATTAAAAATGATTACCAAGTTATCCAATACATGCTCCAGTTTAAAGAAAACAATTTTTAGAAAAATGTAAGTTTATTCTTTCACTTAGTAAATATTTATTGAGAACTTACATGCCTGGCATTGTTTTTGGTCCTACTGATACTAGTTTTGACTATGGAATCTATGTTTTAAAGAGGTGAGATAGGCAATAAACAAATAAGTAAAAGAAAACATTAGGTAGCTATAAGTACTAGATAAATAAAACAGGCTCACTTTAGATTCACTTTACACAAGGATTACTTGAAGTGATGTTTAAAATGACACCTTAATTCTTAAAAACCTAATACATTATTTAAGTCCATAAGAGGTACATATACTTGTCTGTACATTTACATAAGATTAATGAACCTATTTGGATTTAATAGCAACAAAAACCTTGATTGATCTCTTTTTAAAAAGTATATATTTTCATTTATTTCAGAGAGGAAGGGAGAGGGAGAGAGAAATAGAAACATCATTGATGAGAGAGAATCATTGATCAGCTGCCTCCTGCATGCCCCGCACTGGGGATTGAGCCTGCAACTCGGGTATGTACCCAGACTAAGAATTAAACTGTGTCCTCCTGGTTCATAGGTCAGTGCTCAACCACTTAGCCACTCCAGCCGGGCTTGACTTGATCTCTTTTGATTTTCCATTCAGGACCATGGAAGAGAGAAAGGGTAGAGAGTGAAACAGTGTGTGTGAATGTAACTCTTTGACTGCATGTTTCGCCTCCACTATTATGTATCCATGTTCAAAGAAGGAGCTAAAAGAAATCGTTTTTTCTTGCATATTTTGCCTATGAACTTCAAGCCCAGTTTTAAAAACAGCTTTTAAAAATCATATTTTAGTAAAGCCGTTTGAGTTGCATTGTGATAAAATAATACTACCAATAGCATCAGACATATGTATAGAAATTTATATTTTTGAAGTGCCATCACAAGTACGGACTGGGGAATAGATTTATTCAAGAACAATGATCGGAACTGGGGCCAAGAAATTTTAGGTTGACCATTAGGAGTAATAAAAATATGAGGCCTTGAGTCATATCAACTCACTATTCTAATTTCTTATTAGTAACTACAATTTATACTTATTTATAGAGATTTACTTTTAGATAATTAGATAATTCTTTCCCACATATATTAATGTTTCTATTTCAATGTATTATATTTTAAACTTGTTAAAGTTATTAAGTATATTTTTCTTTTTAAAATATTTCTTTTTTATTATTGATTAGAGGCCCAGTGCACAAAAATTTGTGCACTTGGGGGGGGGGGGTTCCTCAGCCCGCCTATGCCCTCTTGCAGTCTGGGACCCTTCAGAGGATGCCCACCTGCTGGCTTAGGCCCACTCCCTGGGGGATCGGGCCCAAGCTGGCAGTCAGACATCCCTCTGGCAGCCCTGCAGCCCGGCAGCCCTTGGGGGATGTCCACTTGCCAGCGGGGAGCAGACCTAAGCTGCAGTCGGACTTCTTTAGCGCTGCTGAGGAGGCAGGAGAGGCTCCTTCAACCACCGCTGTACTGGCAGCCATCAGCCTGGCTTGTGGCTGAGCAGAGCTCCCCCTGTGCGAGCGCACTGACCACCATGGGGCAGCTCCTGCACTGAGTATCTGCCCCCTGGTGGTCAGTGTGTGTCATAGTGACCAGTCATTCCCAGGCGTTCTGCTGTTAGGGTCAGTTTGCATATTACCCTTTTATTATATAGGATAGAGGCCTGGTGGGGGCCAACTGGTTTGCCCTGAAGGGTGTCCTGGATCAGGGTGGGGGTCCCACTGGGGTGCCTGGCCAGCCTGGGTGAGGGGCTGATGGCTGTTTGCAGGCTGGTCAAGCCCCCCAGTGGGGACTCTCACCCCATGGGGGTTTGGCCAGCCTGGGTGAGGGGCTGATGGCTGTTTTCAAACTGACCAAGCTCTCCGGCGACCGAAGCACCCAGCCTTTCTTTCTTTCTTTTTTATTTTATTTTATTCTCTACAGCTCCGTGGCCATGGCAACTGGAAGCAGGTATCTGGGGTTTATTTACCTTCTATAATTGAAACTTTGTTGCTTTGAGTGGAGCTCAGAGCTGGCTGGGAAGCTTGGCTTCCTCCATCATTGGGGCAACCAAGCCTCCTGCTTGCTCCAGCTCTGTGACTGCTGGCCGCCATCTTGGTTGGGTTAATTTGCATATAGTCTCTCTGATTGGCTGGTGGGCATGGCTTAAGGCGTAGCAAAGGTGTGGTCAATTTGCATGTTTGTCTATTATTAGGTAAGATTTTATTTTTATTTTTTCCAAAATACTTCTGAATTGCCTACATCATAGTTTTGAGAATATTGGTGTTTTCTAACCATGTGTGCTTAATTATTGTTTTGGAAATTCATGTTTAGACTTGAATCTATTATTTAATGATTTTAAATAATAAATTTTTAAAAATAGGCACAGAAATATATTATTAAAAGTAGGCTCTCAGGCCCCTGAATTTCACTCTACAGAGGTAACTAGCAGTTTCTTGAGGTTTTGGGACTTTTAAAATTGAAATTACTTTGCTTATGTGAAAGTACCTCTAATTATAATTATATTGGACAGTTAAAAATGATTTTACAATTTTCTCTAAAGCACAATGTTAAGCAAAGATTGGCTTTAAACATAAGTCATTAAGTATCTCAGAATTTTTGAGGTTATCTTTGGGGAAAGCTAGATTTTGGTAAATTAATATTGTTTATTCTTTTTGAAATTCGTACTTTGGAGACTTAAATGAACTTCTGGGCAGTGTTCCTTCAAAGGTATTTATTTTGCTTCAAGAGATTTCATGAACATTGTTGTGGATACAAGGAGTTTATAATTATGGTTTATTTTGTAAACTGTTTCCCTCACTATCTCATGTACTTGACCAACTTTCAAAATGCCAAGTAGTTCTCTGCTCATTTCAAATTAGCGAATCTCTAAACTTTAAACATCATTATTAATCTTTTTGGCAACTTCCAATCACATCAAATAAGTTAGAAGTTTCAGGACTTAGTGTTCTCATGGAGTTAGAGGAGCATGCTGCTCTATCCCTAACCTCTGTCCAGTGGTTTCTTGTCACCACAACAAGAACAGCTACAGCAGTGGCCTATTAACTGTAAGTCTTCCCATTAGCAGGTTAGCAATTGTTGTGTCTGCTATGCCAAAATCCCCTTAATTCTTAAAAAAACAACTATATATATATATATATATATATATATATATATATATATATATATATATACTTTTATTGATTTCAGAGAGGAAAGGAGAGGGAGAGAAAGATAGAAACATCAATGATGAGAGAGAATCATCGATAGGCTGCCTCCTGCATACCCCACACTGGGGCTAGAGCCCACAACCCGGGCATGTGCCCTGACCTGGAATTGAGCCATGACTTCCTGGTTCCTAGGTCTATGCTCTACCACTGAGCTATGCTGGCCCAGCATCTCCTTAATTCTTACCATTTGTCCTCCCATCAGAGTTTAAGTTAAATTCAGACATTCTGCCAAGTTCTTTTCTCTAGTTCCAAAGCTAGCCCTTCAGTTCAGATCGTCTGTCTTGGAGCAACTGTGGCTGCTAAAGGGAAATTTCACAATAGTGCTACCAGGAAGGTCCTCTAGTAGAATGGAGATGGAGCATTATGCAGCTAGGTAAGTGAGTAACTAAATGTCTTCCGTTTTCTTAATAGCATATAATACAGGAAACTTCGAACGTCAAATATATTGTTAATCAATGCCTAAATTGGGGAACAAACCAAGGATGTGAACAAACATTTCTTTCTCATCCATTACCATTATTCCGACTATTCTAGAACTGACAAGGAAAAGATAAATGAGAAGAAAAGACACTGTTTTGAATTAGACACTGCTGGAGCTTTACATATATTGTCTCATTTAATCCTTCTGAGAATTTCATAGATTATGCTAGCTTCATTTTACAGAGCCAGATACTGAGGATTGGGGAGGTTTTTTAAAGCAAGTAAAGAAAAGAAGGGACAAAAGGAGATATGCATAGATATCATAGGATCAGAGTTAGAATATGCTTATATTTAAACAAATAAGAATTAGAGAATATTATGATTTAGTTGTCTATCTCAATAGTTAAGAAAAGCCTCAACTCAGTAAAAACTCAGCACTTTGAATGTATAAATTACTGTATTATATCATTGAAGGGGGGGGAACAGAGACGATTTGATGGGGGAAATTCCCTAATATATACAAAATGAATTGAATATTTCATTCTAATATTCAGATGTTATGGTATCATATAGGTATAATTTATAAACACATGCTTGTTTCTTCAAATTGTACATGTTTTGAAATTAAATCTATGTTTATGGTTATTTCAGTACTTGAATTTTTTAACAAAACATACCCATTTCTATTTGTGAAAAAATGTTCCAGTTTTATTGAGATACTAGAGGCCCAGTGCACGAATTTGTGCACAGGTGGGGTTTGGCCAGCCTGCCCGGCCCAATTGGGGCAGATTGGTGCTGGGCCTTTGGGGAGGAGGAGGTGTCCGGAGGTTGGCCGGCGGGCCTGCCCTGATGGGGACTGATCAGGGCCAGGCTGGCTGGGGGAAAGGGCCATGGGTGATTGGGGGCAGGGCCGGCTATGGGGAGGGGCTGTGGCAGTGGGCCGGCTGGCCCCACCCCTGAATGGGGTGGGGAGTGCTGATCTGGGGCCAGTGGCCTGGGGGAGAGGCCATGGGTGGTTGGCCGGCCGACCCTGCCCCTGATCAGGATGGGGCGGAGCCAATCTGGAGTGAGGCCGGGTAGGGGGAGGGGCTGCAAGAGGTTGGCCAGCTGCCCCACCCCCTATTGGGGTGGGAAGGTGATCAGGGGCGGGGTGGCTGGGGAGAGGAGCTGCAGGAGGTTAGCCAGCTGCCCCGCCTCCTATTGGGGCAGGGGGAGGGGCTGCAGGCCTATTGTGGTGGGGTGGGCTGATGGGGGCAGGGTGGGCGGGGGGGAGGAGGCGTTTGGCTGGGCCTGCTCTTGATCAGGATGGGAGAGTCCAATCAGGGGCAGGCCAGCAGTGGGGAGAGGCCGCGAGATTGGCCAGCTGGCCCCACCCCCTGATCGGGCCAGTTTGCTGGCCACAGTGGGCATCATAGTGACAGGTCATTAGGTTGTTATGGCCATTTTGGTAGCTGGCTTCTTATATATATATATAGATAATTGACAAATAAAAATTGTGTATATATAACATGTACAGTGTAATGATTTAATATACATATACACTGTGAAATAATTACCACAAGTTACTGAACACATCTATCACCCCACAGTTACCTTTTGTGTGTGTGTGGTGAGAACACTTAACTTCTACTCTGTTAGCAGGCTTCAAGTATACAATACAGTGTTGTTAACTATAGTCATCATGCTATACATTACATTAACAGAACTTATTCATTTTATAACTAAAAGTTTGTACATTTTGATCAACATTCCCCAGTTTCCCCCACCCTCAAGCCCCTGGCTACCAGTTCTACTCTCTGATTCTATGAGTTTGAATTTTAAAATTCCACATATAAGTGAGATCATACAGTATTTGTATTTCTGTGTCTGGCTTATTTAACATAATGCCCTTAAATTTCATCCATGTTGTTACAATTGGCAGAATTTCTTTCTTTTTTTATGCTGAATAATATTCCATTGAATATATATACACCACATTTTCTTTATCAATAAGTAAGTTGTTTTATATCATGACTATTGTGAATAATGCTACAATTAACATGGGAGCACAGATATATCTTTGAGATCCTGATTTCACTTCCTTTGGATATATACCCAGAGGTGGGATTGCTGGATCATATGGTAGTTTTGTTTTTAATTTTTTGAAGAACTGCCATTCTGTGTTTTATAACAGCTGTACCGATTTACATTCCCACCAACTTGGCACACGCGTCCCAATTTCTCCACGGCCTCATTCACACTTGTTTTCTGACTTTATAATAGACATCCTAACAGGTTGGAGGTGCTGTCTTGTTGTGGTTCTGGTTTGCATTTCCCTGATTAGTGATATTGAGCACCTTTTTTCATGTACCTATTGGCTGTTTGTAAATCTTCTTTGGAAAATGTCTATTCAGGTCCTTTGACCATTTTTAATCGGGTTATTTGCTTTGATTTTTTGGTTTTGAGTTGTATAAGTTCCTTATATAGTTTGAAAATAACCCTTTATCAGATACAGTGTTTGCAAATATTTTCTTCTACTCCACCAGTTGCCTTTCATTTTGTTGATTGTTACCTTTCCTGTACAGAAGTTTTTCTTAATTTAATGTAATCCCACTGATTTATTTCTGCTTTTGTTACCTGTGTATGAAATTTTATCTTTAATTTTATGGAAAGAAAATGTGCACTGGGATTATGTTTACCTTATATGTGACTGTACACACACAGTAACACTAATGTTGAATAACTGACAATTTTCCTTTGCCTTATGTCTAAGTGTGTGAGGAGAGGTGTCTTTGATGATCAAAAGAAAGTTAAAATTAATCCACATTTGGCACTCAAGCATTGCTTCAATCAAAGGTATACTAATCTTTTCCCCCCCTTTCAGCCTCTGAATTTAAATACCCAGATGAATTGTGGTTTTGCATGTTCTGCGGAGGGGTTGGGCAGGCTGTGATGTGCAGCCTGACATTGCTTGCCTGCACGGAAGGCAAGTTGACAGTGGGGACATCTGTAACTTGTATTTTAGTAATGGACCCTCTTTGTTGGGAGCCTTTTACCTGGACAGTTTTTCTTTCCCCCACACTCTTATTCCTCCTTGAAGATATCCAGTTCTTTCTTGTCTTCTTTGATTTTTATTATTTCTGCTCTGGGGACAGGGCTGGAAGAAACTAATTTCTGAGGTGGAAATGACTGATAGGGTTTAATGTCTTATTTCTTAAAATACAATGTAGGTCAAAGGAATGAAGCTGTTTTATTTAACAAACATTCACTTGCTGTTCTGTGTGTTTTATAAATGTGAACTCATTCAATCCTCAACATAGCCTGTTAGGTAGGTTTTTAATTGTGGAATTTCAGATAATCAGTGGGGGAAAGCTTGGGAAGCAATCAGTCCTTTCATCTTAGAAAGCTTTTCATGAAATGAAATTCTGTTTGTATGGCCAACCCCATTTTTTACCCCCACAATAGTAATCAGGAGCCAAGGCAAATTGAGCACAAAATCTATGGTCTGTCTGGTTGTCTGTGGGGCAGTGATGATAGCCAATAAGACCCTCACAATAGGGCTTTTATCGACTCATACTACAAGTAGAAATGTTCACACTCAGGAATTTGCTAATTCTTGAATTTTTACTACTGCTATAATTGAAGTGTAAGTTAATTTTTGTATAAGTAATCTCACAAAACTTTCATATCTAATATTGTAGTATGTTAAAAAGTGTATTTTTTGAATTTTGGAGTATATTGGTATGATTCCAATTGTAAATTTATGGAGTTATCCATAAACAATAGTTGCTTTCATTTTTTAAACACACACATCTTCTTTTTTAAAAATATTTTTATTGATTTTTTTACAGAAAGGAAGGGAGAGGGATAGAGAGCTAGAAACATCAATGAGAGAGAAACATTGATCAGCTGCCTCCTGCAAATCCCCCATTGGGGATGTGCCCGCAACCAAGGTACATGCCCCCGGCTGGAATCGAACCTGGGACCCTTCAGTCCGCAGTCCGACGCTCTATCCACTGAGCCAAACCGGATAGGGCCACACACATCTTTTTAGAGAAATTCTATCTCATATGAATGAGAATGAATTGTATTTATTTTTTGTAACAGTGCTATACAAAGGCATTAATATTTTTAAGGCTATCATAAATTGTTTTTTATTTGTAATTTAACCCTGTTTAATGTGTAAAAATATTTAAATGTAAAAATACATTGTCATTATAACTACTGAGCAATAATACTCTATCAGGAATCTCTAAAACCTCCTTCTAAATATATGAAAGAATAAAAGGATTATAATTCACACAATACCCATTTTAATTGAATTTTTACCCAACTTTTTAGAGTATATGGAAGAATTACTAAGAAAAATTATGTAAGCAGTGAAAACAACAAAGAGAAAAAAATACTAAAAAGAGTACACTGATTTTAATTAGGAAGTATCAAATTTCAATTGTTATTGCAATCATTGCTTTAGTTCCTCAAATCTCACATAATGAATTGACAGGAAATCTGTTCACTCTGAAACTTATTATATAATAATTCCAATTCTATTTGATTTCTCAACTGATAATTTATCAAGTAAATCTTTAAAGAAATATTACAACTTTTTGATTAAGGTCAATACAGACAGGCCTATAACAGTAATTCTCAACTAATACTATACTGATGATAGAATTAAGTCAGACCAAGAAATGATTCAACTCAATTTATCATTATTCATTTAAATGGCTAAATCATATTCTATGAAACGTTTTGTTGGTACTGTGACACTTATAACCCTTAGGCAACTGATCTACCCAATATATAGGTCCCAGGACAAATTCTACATACACATTGGTAAGAGTTCAATATTCCTTATGAATATTGTTTAGATTAGAAAGCATTTGTTTATGTTGCAACCTCACTTCGTGCTCAAGAGGTGCAGTTCTAAAACTAATTTTTGCTATATTAATGCTTGCCAGCTTACTATTTAATAAAAATTGAATTATAGATAATTTCCTTTTGTCACCCACCTACCATGAGGAGTTATGGAGAAGGAAAATAAAAACAAAAACGTGCTGCTATAATGCTATAACTATAGGCCCCTTTGTTTTCTCCCAAACAGCTATAAATTTAGGGCATTCAAAAAGAATGCAAAATCAAAGTTGAAATGAAAACATTATCTTTTTTGCTAGGGAATTTAGTTGTGTCTATAATGTGCCTCTAATACATCTAAAAATTAGAAATGAGTCAATCTATAGCTTAGCTACATACAAATTCCTTGAGAGGCATCATAAGTTCTTGGTCTAAAATAAGCATTAGATTTATTACCTAAGTAATAGATTTAATAGATTTTCTACAATATAAGGAAAACACTTTTCAGTGATTTACATGAGAGTTTATAATACTTCAAAATATTTTTGCATTTTATTATGAATCATTTTTTTCTACACAATTATTAGTACTAATTATATTTTATAGGTTATGAAATAATTTGATATACATTTTACATAAAGTTTAAATAAAGCAGAATAATTATCAGAATATTTTACAAAGATGGGATTTGGGGTTTACAAAGATGGGATTTGGGCATGTCCTTGGACTTGAATTAAATGCTGAGGTCTGTGACAATAAAATATGAAATGCTAGTAACCCATGGCATGAGGTGGCATCACAGTTAATCAAATTATCACCTATCATTGTGATGAGTATCTTTGGAAAGAAGTACCTTGGGAGCCAAAATGTTACCACCCTTGACCATTATGGCTGTATTAATGACTAAAAGAAGCCTGGTATAGGATGGATTCTTCTGAATGAACTGGAATATTTATTTACAGAAAAAAAATTGAGAAGCACATGTTTTTAACTTAGTTCAAGACATGGTCAGAGAACCTGAGAACTTCTATGGTAGCCTTAAAATAACCTCTTATTTCATGTAACAACAGTACCAATATTGCTGAAAATTAAACATAGAATTTAATTGTAAAGATTACAAAATTACAACGTAAGTTGAATTTACAGGCTCACCAAATGGAAGCAGCTTGCCTGTGAGAAGACTACCCCTCCCTGCTTGCAGACCCTGCAATAACCTTACCAAGGGCATCTACCTTTTAAGGGGGCACCCATTTTTCTCAAGACTCACCCCAACCATTCTTTTTAGAGCTATTATTAGGGTCCTATCTCAGTGTGCTCCAAAGTACTTAGTCTCACAAAATAACTTAAATGCCAAGAGAATGGCAAAATTCTGCTAATTTATATTGACAGAAATCGGTGGAATAAATAAGGAAATGAATTCTAAGGGCGTTAGACCAATACAGATGGACTAGAACATTATGTTGGTTATGGATGCACTTAACTAAAGATTCTAAATTTAATGCATAGCTTGTGTAGCTGGAAGTGACTAAAAGTTTACTTGCTTGGTTGACTGAAAGTTAGACTCTATATGCCAGGAATTCTTTGAAATAGTAAAAGTCAAAGGCTTATAGAGATAGGAATGTTGGAGTGGATTTATCATGCATGTCATGCATAGCCATTCCTAACTATGTGAGAGGAGCACCCGAATCCTTGAATAGCTCCATGGTGACTGTTCTTTATAGGCCAAACAGCAGCTTTTAGTTTCCAAAAACCATTTGGGCATATTTCCTGTAGTGGATAGCAGAGACATAGTGGTAATTAGAATGTCTGGACCTGCAGGTAAATATAACCAAGAGCAATTCTCTCAGTGGGCAGAATCCTCAGCTGTCCATTTGCCTGGGTAAAAAGTACATTGTATTAATTTGCTAGGGTTGTCATAGCAAAGTGTCACAGATTGCCTACTTTCACAGTTCTTTTGCCTTCCTTCATGGCGAACCTTTTGAGCTCGGTGTGTCAGCATTTTGAAAAACCCCAACTTAACTCTGGTGCCGTGTCATATATAGAAATTTTTTGATATTTGCAACCATAGTAAAACAAAGACTTATATTTTAACTAGAGGCCTGGTGCACAAAAATTTGTGCACTCGGGGTTGGGAGAGGAGGTCCCTCAGCCTGGCCTGTGCCCTCTCACAGTCTGGGACCCATCAGGAGATAAGGACCTGCTGGTTTAGGCCTGCTCCCGGGTGGCAGAGGGCAGGCCTAATCCTAGGTGTAACCCCTGGTCGGGCTCAGAGCAGGGCCCATTGGGGAGTTGGGGCCCCGCCCCCTGTCATGCACAGAGCAGGGCGGATTGGGAGGTTGCGATGCCACCCTCAGTCATGCTCAGGGTAGGGCCGATTGGGGGGTTGGGGCACCACCCCCTGTCACACTCAAGGCAGGGTCCATAGGGAGGTTGCAGCGCCACTCCTGTCATGCACAGAGCAGGGCCGATCAGAGGGTAGGGGCTCTGCACCCTGTCACACTGATCCCGGTGCTGGGAAGCCTCCTGCTCCGCTGATCCCAGGGCCAGGACGCCTCTCGGCTCCCCTGATCCCTGGCCCGGAGGCCTCTCGGCTCCGCTGATCACCGGGCCGGGAGGCCTCTCGGCTGATCACCGGGCCGGGAGGCCTCTCGGCTGATCACCGGGCCGGGAGGCCTCTCGGCTGATCACCGGGCCGGGAGGCCTCTCGGCTGATCACCGGGGCCGGGAGGCCTCTCGGCTGATCACTGGGCCGGGAGGCCTCTGGACTCCGCTGATCACCGGGGCCGGGAGGCCTCTCGGCTGATCACTGGGCCGGGAGGCCTCTGGACTCCGCTGATCACCGGGGCCGGGAGGCCTCTGGACTCCGCTGATCACAGGGGCCGGGAGGCTTCTGGACTCCACTGATCACCGGGGCCGGGAGGCCTCTTGGCTCCGCTGATCACTGGGGCCGGGAGGCCTCTCGGCTCCGCTGATCTCGGGGCGGGAGGCCTCTCGGCTCCGCTGATCCCAGGCCCTGAGGCCTCTCTGCCCTGCTGCTTCAGGGCTGTTTGGCTTCCCTCTGCTTGGAGCCTGAGTATGCAAATTAACCGCCATCTTTTAGCTTCTATAATTGAAACATTGTATCTTTTGGAGTTGTTGCTTCAGGAGCTCAGAGCCCTGCAGCTGCGGGGATCCTTGACTTTCTCCATCGCTGGGGCAACCAAGCCTCCTATTCTCAGCTGCCTGGCTGCCAGCCGCCATCTTGGCTGACAGTTAATTTGCATATCTCGCTGATTAGCCAATGAAAAAGGTATCGGTTGTACGCCAATTACCATTTTTCTCTTTTATTAGTATAGGATATTTATTTTATATATTTAAGTGCCATTTAACAAAGAAAAATCAACCAAAAAAATGAGTTCGCGTGTCACCTCTGACACGCGTGTCATAGGTTCGCCATCACTGAACTAGGACCTCATGTGGTCTAAGTCCTTTACCTGGCTGGGTGACCCAAACTTTTATTTGTGATGGGTCTGAATCCTGCCCTTTTTAGTTATTGGAGTTTTCAATTAACTTTTACTATTGGACATGGAAGTTCTAAGAAGTGCCCAGAGAATCCCCTGAATTCCAGACACAGTCTCCTTGCCCTGTTGGGTGGTATCAATGCAATCACAATCAAGAAACTGAACATGTCCAATACCTCAGTTTCCTCATATCCCCTTTTAAAAAAATATATTTTATTGATTGTTTACAGAGAGGAAGGGAGAGGGATAGAGAGTTAGAAACATCGATGAGAGAGAAACATCGATCAGCTGCCTCCTGCACACGCCCTACTGGGGATGTGCCTGCAACCAAGGTACATGCCCTTCACTGGAATCGAACCTGGGACCCTTCATCCCGCAGGCCGATGCTCTATCCACTGAGCCAAACCGGTTAGGGCCTCATATCACTTTATAATTTCTCCCTCCCAGCTTCTTTGTCTCCCCCTAGCTTCACATACCTAGGTAACCTCGAAATTTTATATAAATTTGATTACATAATATATACTTTTTCCCCCCAATTCATCTATGTTGTCGAGTGCAACTGCAGCCTGTGTATTCTCTTTTTCAACAATCCCAACTTTAGGGCATGTTGTGAATTAAGGAGTATATCATCATAACCAAGCCTATTATTTAATGAGAAAGACCATGCTTTTTAAGCTAATGGTTTGAGAATACACATACCGTAAATTTCAAATGTATATAAAATTGGCAATTGTGCTGTTGCTTCTGCAGCTTGACTAAGCATTCATTTGCTGTTGTACAATGAGGAAGAACAAAAGGCTAATAATATTGAGAGACTTTCTAATGAAGCCCAAAAGACAGAACACATTCACAATACTGAGAGAGAATCCCATACTAGTTTGTAGACCAAAGAATAAAGGAGGGGTTGGTTGATTAACTACTCAGAAATAGAAACCATGTTAAAGGTGATGTTTTGGCTGTTAGGCTTTCTTCAGGCCTTAATATATAAAACTGTTTTTTTTCTGAATTTTTTTTTCTGCCCAAGGAAGGCCTCACAGACAGAATGCTGCCTTTAACCTTATTCTATATTCCACAGAGTATTTTAAAGACTGAAAAAAATATTGCTGGGGCAAAAATGATTGGGGCTCTGAAAGATCAGAAGAAATCTATCATTATTATTATTTTTTTAAAAAAGGCAGACACTGAGAATTTCATCCACAAAGTTATTCTGAAGTGAATGTTCTAGCAGGGATTTTGCAGTAAATAAATAAGACTGACCTACAGTTCACTGTATTTTTGGATCTGAGGGTTACTTTCTTTTCTTTTCTTTTCTTTCTTAAATATTTCTGTTATTTCAGGGAGGAAGGGAGAGGGAGCAAGAGATAGAAACATAAATGGTGAGAGAGAATCATTGCTCGGCTGCCTCCTGCACCTCCTGCACTGGGGATCGAGCCCACAACCCGGGCATGTGCCCTTGACCAGAATCGAACCTGGGACCCTTCAGCCCTCAGGCCAACGCTCTATCCACTGAGCCAAACTGGCCAGGGCAGAGTGTTACTTTCTTTTAGATTGGTTTACCTGAAATTTTGCCTTCCTTTCTATAGTAGTATTATTTATATTTTAGGTTTAAGTCAGATGTTGAATTAAAAAGTTATTTTAATTTAGACCACTGCATTGAGCAATACATTTCACTTATGCACATTTTCATAACAGCTTAAAATATTATTAAATTATATTAAGAATTTTCTAGAAATTATTGAAATCACATTTTTTTGTTTTTGTTTTTCTCATTGAATTTTGTGTATAGAATTTTTAACAAAATAAATGAGCTAACAGTTTGGAAAAAATAAAAATGACAGAAGTTGAAGCATTGATTCCAAAATTACCAGCAAGTTGGTCTTCATATATTTTTGTCTAGTGAGCAAATACACATGCTCTGAAAAAAAATGTTTTTGTCTTGATAGATAGATATGGCCAGTATGTGCAGGGATTGTGACATTCACTGAGGACTACAGGCCTATATTTTAAAAATCGAGGTAGCTGCTAAAATCACCAACTATGTTGGTCTATTGTGAATATCTAAAAAAAAAAAATGGGAAAAATATCTACATAGCATAAGGAAAGAGAATTGCAGAAGGGAAAGGCACTATTGATTACTGAAAGCCAACTC
The DNA here is from genome assembly GCF_963259705.1 of Myotis daubentonii. NCBI lineage: Eukaryota > Metazoa > Chordata > Mammalia > Chiroptera > Vespertilionidae > Myotis > Myotis daubentonii. The sequence continues at coordinate 67,461,782 of NC_081843.1, forward strand.
TGAACCAAGTGTTTTTGCATATATTATCTCCTTTAATCATCATAACAACCTCATTAGGTATAAAGTAGTTACCCATTATTATACAGTTAGAGGGTGTCACATCCAGCACTTTAATGGAGTGTTTGCTCTCCAAGCCTGCTTTCTCTCCACTATATAGAGTTACATCTTAAATACCAAATTCATTAATTTGGTAGGAAGCAACAACTTTATAACCAAATAGTATTCCAATACTATGAAATGTATTAAATCCTCATAAAAGTCATATATCTTTAATATTAATATTCTATAAAAACATGTAGATTTCATATTAAGGTTTTAAAATGTCAGTAGTAGATATTTTCTAAAAATTCAAATTTTGATCTTAAAGTTTATTTTTATAAATTTCAGTGCTGGTATGTGGGGGGCTGTTTCTCTCTTTTCCATGTCCCGCATGGAAAAGGAAACAGTCCATTTGCTGAGTGGAGGAGCTGGGGATTAAGAAATTAAAGAAAGACCAAGATGCAGAAATAGAGTTTAAGCTGGGGCCAGGTGGGCGCCATCCTCTCTGATGGAGAGGCGGCAAAAAGCGGGCTGAGCCACACAGCAGGTTTATTTTAAAGGCCTAGATTTACATATCTAGTTCCGCCCCTGCCTGATTAACATGTCCAGCCTTATTGGGGAAGCATGTTCCCAGGGCATGGCTCTGCCTATGCTCTGAGTTCAGCTGACAATAATTATAAGAAAATGCCTAGGTGCCTCCCAGGCGGCCCTCTACACTGGTATTTCATAATATTGACGAGTATCAATTTATCATATACTAGAGGCCTAGTGCACAAAATTGTGCATGGCGGGGGCGGGGGGGTGGGCTTCCCTCAGCCTGGCCTGCATCCTCTTTTAATCTGGGACCCCTCAGGAGATGTTGGGCCTAAACCGGTAGTCGGAAACCCCCTCCCAATCCAGGATGCTGCATGCACCAGTGACCATACTTTTCATACAGGTGAAAGGCATCTTGCTGTTGTATGGGCAACCACATTTTTTGCCCTGATTATAAAAGGTAGTACATAACATGAGCCTTCTGAGGCAGTAGTACCATTTTTTCCATCTTATGGGTGGAAAAACTGAAGCAGAGAGAAGTTAAGTAATTGCCTTTGTCACACAGTTTTAAGTGTCAGAACCAGGGCTGACCATAAAATGCGCAAGCCAGCGTCCATGCATGTCATCACTGCATCATCCTGTTTTTTCAGTGTTAGAGTAGCCTTGCCAGGTTAATTCTTAAATCTAAGAGACTGTTTCCAATATGTAAGGTAGGGTCCCTAGGCCTGGCCGGTGATCAGGGCCATCTGTGAGGTGACTGGCAGGTGGGGTGATCAGGGGGCCCCCTGCTGACACCCACCTTGGCTGGTGGCCTGGTACTGCCTGCTGGCCGGCCCTGCCCCCTGATCGCTGCAACGCCCCGCATCCTGATTGCCACCACCAGTAGCCTGGTCATTCTGCCAGTCTTTCCACCCTTCATTCCATCTTTCGGTCAATTTGCATATTAGGGTTTTTATTATATAGGATTCTTTTCTAGGAGAAAATGGACTAATGTACCACAAATGACTAAGTGAAATAACAAGCTCCTCCACAATAAAGAAATCATTCAAAAACTAGATAATCTGTTAAAACTTGCATATTTTGATGGTAACTATAGTTCCTTGTTAATTAACTTTTTATTCACTTTAGTATTTAGTTCTTTTTTAAAATGACAAAATTGTCATATTTTAGGTTTCATTCACTGATAATAATAAACTAAGTCATAATGAATGGACTCAAAGTCAAGTAAGATTTTTAAATGAATAGTAATGCTTCTGAAGACTGGAAATCTTGAGCTATTTTTGCCTATTATAGTTTCTAGAGAGCAGCACAAAGTTTACATCAGGGATGTAGGTCCTAGGACTTCACTCTTCATACCATCTATAGGTTATTTACTGATCAGGGTCGTAAGTAGTTTCTTACCAACTGGGTTTGGAGCACTTGCTGGGAGTCACTATTTCAACCCAGCTGCAGACCCTCTGTTAAAAATTTGTTGTCTATAAAAAAAGCTTCTGTAGTTACTCTGAGAACATTCTCACAATGGACATCTTGGAGGACAGAGTAGTCTACTTTAACTGTCTTCATGGTGGGACCAAGGCGAAGAGGCACTTTCACTTTCAGTGAAGTTTGATGAACAGATCACTAGATGTATTTTCAATTCTTTGAGTCAGTGCTAAATGACCAACGCAAACATTGACATGCAGAACTCATTTGACTAGTTCAACATAGTGCAAACTATACTTGGAATAGTTGTACTCAGTCTCTTTATAGTTACCGCATTCTATTTCTGTGGCTATAGTCCATGGCTAAATGTGCTGTATTTTTTTTTCTTTACAAAAATGAACTAAAATTTTGTTTGGAAAGTGTAAGGAACTGTCATAATACTATCTAATTTTGGGACATTTTGAATAATTCAAAACTATGAGATTGGAGTAAGTGGTTTAGAACCACACTAACAACAAAATTATAATGAATTATTTCTTAGTGATAATTTCTGAGTGTGACAATTCTGTCTGCACCTCGGTAGAACAAAGGACTATCATTGATTACTAAAAGATGATTATGAAACTAACTTGGTAAACACCCTTTTAAATGGCCCTTTCTCTTGACTAATGCTAGGGCAAATATAGTAGTAGTAGTATTGCAGAAGACAAACATGTATCTGTTAGTATTCTTTTAAATTAGAAGAAAATTTTTTTTATGAAGTTGATACTATTTTAAAATACTTCTGTACTGAATTTAGTATTGCTTCATGAAATTAGTTTTTGACAAATGCTTGTTTTCAATCATCTCTTCAACTACTGATAGTTTTATAACTCAGTAAAAGAGGGGAAATGTACTAACCACCTTGTCAGATTTATTTCCAAAATATTTGTTTTTCTCCCTAGGAAAGACTTTAGTTCCAGATTATTAAACAAATACTAAAGAATTAACTAATAAATGTTTACTGCTAGAGTTAAATTAGATTATTACCTGAATTGACCTCATGAGTTAGTCCAAATTGAGTTACTGACTTTCCAACATACACTTCAGTTTTCTTTTCCTGCAGAGATAGTCTTAGTGCTTTATATGGACATTTTCATTACATTTTTTAAATGGAGAATTACCATTTTTCTTCATGTTGTTAAACAAAATAAGATTCATATTAAAGCCAATTGGCTTGGCTGAAAAAAAGTAATTATTTTTCAATAACCAAAACAAACACAAACAAAACTTCAACAGTTTGGTAACTAACTACAATAAGACATTGTGACAAATATCTGTTCCTTAAGCTATACATTCAGTCCCCCAACTCAATCTTTAGTGACTGTATGAACCTGTGGAGGGCAGGTAGGAGTGGGACTGACTATATTTTATTTGAAGAGCAAATTAAGAAGCTCTAAACGGTGAAGCAATGCTCTGAGGAATTGGTGAAGGCTTTTTGCATGAAGAAGCAGCAAGGAAAAAAATACAAAAATGCATAAAACTCTGTACAGCAGTTTTAGAGCTTTGATAAAATATAAAATGTCTTTAACCCTTTAGCTGTTCTTGCAAACGCCTGCAATTCAATAATTTTATTATTCTGGGGCTAACGTATTTTAAACCTCAATAACTGAATGTTTCCTCTGGGATACCTTCAGGCAAACTATATATTGATTTTCTCAGAATGCACTGTATTTTTCATTAGTACCAAGGTTTGGTGGATATTTAGTCATTTGTTCACCAAATTCCTCTGAAAATTAAAATGGACTATTCCATTTTAGCTGTGGAGTCTTCAGAGCATAAGCATTAATTTTTTCTATTAACACTACCAGCATGCTCTATTTTGACATTCATCTTGTCCAGGGCATCTAATACCAAATCACCTCTTTGATGTGGTATGCCATTTTCCTCTCCTAGTAAATACCATTCCCCATTTGCTCCTTGGGTTTGGTGACATATTTCACATCATCAAGATAAAAATGTTTTTCTGATTTATATTTTTCAGCTATAAAGTTACATGCGAATAAAATAAAATCTTATCTGATCATCCCCTCATTTGAATTATCCATGACATTTAATTATTTTAAAAGGCAAATCATGTTGACTCTGCTCAATAATAGTTTCATTTGTTGGTAGAAACTTTGTCTGTGACTAGGTAATGCCGTTTGCACAGGGGGAAGTGGAATCACTGAAGTAATTTTGATGTACCTTCCAGTCTCATTCTTTTTTTATTATTTTTTTGGTGTTGGCTACTTTGGTGCAAAAAGCTTTATTGTTTCATTTGGTCCAATGCATGGGAGAGGGCCTCAGTGCGGTTAAAAGAATGGCTCGGAGTTTAGGGAAGAGGCTCAGGTAAAAGCCAGACACCCGGGGATGCAGAGGGCCCCCTCAAAGGCTCTGGGCTCCTCAGGCTCCTAGTCCTGCTTGAGGGTGAGCCTTTCGAAGAGACACTCGCTCAGCCCAGCCTGGGGCCGCCAGCCTGCGGAGGTGAGTCAGGTGCCGCCCATCTTCTTGATGAGTTTCACCCCCTCATCCGGAAGTGGTTCTCCAGGAAGTCACAGAGAGGAGGGTCTGCACAGGTAGAACCCGGGGCCTGCAGCTCCACAAGGGCCTGGTTCGGGTTCCTCTCCAAGGCCAGAGCGGCTTCCATGGCATCCTGAGTTTGGCCCACTCATCTTGGGGAGGCTTCCGCACGTCCTGGAAGGGAATGTGGCCACCGCGCTGGTTTTGCTTCTGTAAGAGACGCTAGAAGCCCTCTCGCTTCTTCTCCGCCAACTCGCGGAAGTGGCCCACGCCGAGAGCCGCATCGTCAGGGTGGAAATGGAAGCCCAGAGAGGTAGGTGTGGGAGGCCCGCAGATGCCCGGTGGCCAGGGGCTTGGCCGCAGCCTCCACCTCGGTGGAATGATTCTGATGAATTTGGGAGCTCATGGTTGTCTGGCAATAAGGAGTTAAAGTAGAAGAAAACCCGTGTGTTGTTAGGTCTTGGAGGTGGTTCTAAAGGTGGTAACTGGATAAGACTCTGGAGAGTGGTTGGAGGCTGGAAAAAGGCATATCCATGGTTCTGTTTTGTCCAAACACTGTGTTGTTGTTGCTGTTTTAAATCTTTATTGTTGAGTATTATAGATGTTTCCCTTTTTTTCTCCCATTGCCCCCCACCACCCAGTTACCGACCTCTCTCAGGCCTTTACTATCCTACCATCTGTGTGCACAGGTTAGATCTTTGGTTAATCTCTTCCCCCCTTCCCTACCCCTTCCCCCTGAGATTTGTCAGTCTGTTTCATGCTTCCATGCCTCTAATTCTATTTTATTCACCAGTTTATTTTGTTCATTAGATTTCTTGTTTGTTTATTTTTAGATTCAATTGTTGATAGATATGTATTTGTTGCCATTTTATTGTTCATATTTTTTTTATCTCTCCTTCTTCTCCATCTCCTTCTTCCTCTTTTCAAAGAATACCCTTCAACATTTCATGTAATACTGGTTTGGTGGTGATGAACTCTAGCTTTTTCTTGTCTGGGGAGCTCTTTATCTGAACCTCAATTCTAAATGATAGCTTTGTTGGGTAGAATAATCCTGATTGTAGATCCTTACTATTTTTTTTATCTTTATTGTTGAAAGTATTACATATGTCCCCTTCACTCCCATTAACCTCCTCCAGTCCAGCCCTACCCCAGGATTTCCCCCCCCCCCCAATTGTCTGTGTCCATGTGTTATACATATATACACACAAGAACTTTGGTTGATTACATCCCACCCACCCACCCTCCCCCACCTTTCCTCCAGGATTCTGCACCCTGTTCCTGTTCCATGCTTCCATGTCTCTGGATCCACTCTGTTCATCCATTATTTTGTTACTAAGATTCCACATATGAATGAGATCATGTGATACTTGTCTTTCTCTGACTGACTTATTTCACTTAGCATGATACTCTCCAGGACCCTCCATGCTGTCTCAAAGGGTAAAAGATTCTTCTTTTTTACTGCTGCAAAGTATTCCATCGTATAAATGTATCACAGTTTTTTAATCCACTCATGTGCTGATGGGCACTTAGGCTATTTCCAAATCTTAGCTACTATAAATTGTGCTGCTATGAACATAGGGGTGCATACATTCTTTCTGATTGGTGTTTCTGGTTTCTTAGGATATACTCTTAGAAGTGGGATCACTGGGTCAAATGGCAGTTCCATATGAGATTTTTTGAGAAAACTCCATGCTGTTTTCCATAATGGCTGTACCAGTCTGCATTCCCACCAGCAATGTACTAGGGTTCCCTTTTCTCTACATCCTCACCAGCACTTGTCATTTGTTGATTTGTTGATGGTAGCCATATGACAGGTGTGAGGTGATACCTCATTGTCATTTTAATTTGCATCTCTCTGATGATCAATGACTTTTGAGCATTTCTTCATATGTCTGTTGGCCATCTGTATGTCCACTTTAGAGAAGTGTCTATTTAGATCAGTGGTTCTCAACCTGTGGGTCGCGACCCCTTTGGGGGTCAAATGACCCTTTCACAGGGGTTGCCTAAGACCATCGGAAAACACATATATAATTACATATTGTTTTTGTGATTAATCACTATGCTTTAATTATGTTCAATTTGTGACAATGAAAATACATCCTGCATATCAGATATTTACATTACAATCATAACAATAGCAAAATTACAGTTATGAAGTAGCAATGATAATAATTTTATGGTTGGGGGTCACCACAACATGAGGAACTGTATTAAAGGGTCACGGCATTAGGAAAGTTGAGAACCACTGATTTAGGTCCTTTGCCCATTTTTAAATTAGATTATTTGTCTTCCCTTTGTTAAGTTGTATGAATTCTTTATATATTTTAAATGTTAACCCTTTATCAGATGTATCATTGCAAAATATGTTCTCCCATACAGTGGGATCCCTTTATGTTTTATTGATGGTATCTTTTGCTGTGCCAAAGCTTTTTATTTTGATGTAGTCCCATTTGTTTATTTTCTCCTTAGTTTCCTTAGGAGATGTACCCATAAACATATTGCTAAGAGAGGTGTCTGAGATTTTGCTGCCTATGGTTCCTTCTAGGAATTTTATGGTTTCCTGTCTTATGTTTAAGCCCTTTATCCATTTTGAGTTTGTTTTTGTGTATGGTGTAAGTTGGTGGTCTAGTTTCATTTTTTTGCATGTAACTGTCCAATTTTCCCAACACCATTTATTGAAGAGACTGTCTTGACTCCATTGTATGCTCTTGCCTCCTTTGTCAAATATTAATTCAGTGTAATGGCTTGGGCCAATTTCTGGGAGCTGTGTTCTGTTCATTGATCTATATGCCTGTTCTTGTGACAGTACCTGCTGTTTTGATTATGGTGGCTTTGTAATATAACTTGATAACAGGTATTGTGATTTCTCCAACTTTATTTTTTCTCAAGATTGCTGGAGCTATTTGGGGTCTTTTTTGAGTCCATATAAATTTTCGGAGTATTTTTTCTAGATCTGTGAAATGTACTGTTGGTATTTTAATAGGGATTGCATTGAATCTATAGATTGCCTTGGGTAGTATGGACATTTTAATGATGTTAATTCTACCAATCCATGAACACGGTATATTCTTCCACTCTTCTATCTCCTTTTCTAACGTCCTGTAGTTTTCTGAGTACAGTTCTTTTACCTCGTTGGTTAAATTTATTCCTAGGTCTTTTAATTTTTTGTTGCAATGGTAAATGGGATTGTTTGTTTAGTTTCTCTTTCTGAGAATTCATTATCTATAATAATAAAAGTGGAATATGCTAATTAGACCGGGTGTCCTTCCAGACAAAGCCACAGCAGCAGAGGGTGGAAGGTGGCGGGGGGTGGGGGGGGGGGTGAGGCAGAGGCTGGTGGCCACTGTGGTGGGCAGGGGCCAAGGTAGAGGCAGCCCCCACTGCAGCGGGGGCCGAGCCCCTTGTACAAATTTCATGCATCAGGCCTCTAGTTGGTGTATAAAAAAGCCATAGATTTTTGGGTGTTGATTTGTAGCCTGCTACATTGCCAAATTCATTTATTAAATTTAGTAGATTTTTTTGTACAATATAATGTCAGAGGGCAAAATTGTCCCACAAAATGGTTGTGTTCACATTCCCATCAATAATGGAGGCAAGTGAGGTTCCTTAACTTGAACATGGTAGACTTACATAATGAAGTATGAAAAACTATAGAATTTTAACACAAAAGAACAAGTTTTAGAAAAATCGAATTAAACTTTTAAGATTATATATTTATGCTCAGAACTACTAAACTGTTTTCCTTCTTCTATGAACTTTATTATCTGTCAGTGCCTCAGGCTGGTATCTTCTTGCTCAAGATATAAGTATTTCTGCAAAGATAAAAACACTCAATGCCAAAGGTTTTGTGGTGGTTGTTGTTGTTTTTACATATAATTTGTATTTGTACTGTGTTTGCACCTACTATTATGTTTCCATGGTCTGAAGTACTTTTATGCAGTATTACCACCCAATGTAAAAGCTATCAACCAGAATCCTTTCTTCATCTATAATAACTAGAATAATTCCAATATTGCCTTTTCATTTCCACTAATTGGATGAAAAATCTTTTCCTGGGTAATAATTCCTTTTTCAGGAATTCCACCTTCCATTTAATTTACCTAATCATTTAGAAATGTTGAATTCAATCAAAGTTACAAATCTGTATTTCAAACTCAGAAATTTAGCATCAAATTTCAACTAATTTTAAGATAAATTTTGCTTACTTAGGGATGTTCTGAAAATTAAGTACATATTACTCTTGTGTCATGTTAAGGAAATGCATAAACCAAAAAAAACTTATTTAAACATTTTATATAATGACCCTTAGAGTTTTTTAAAGTTAAGGAAATCTATTTATAGAGAACTTAATTTAAGACACTTCTTGAATTATTTTCAAGGAAAATAACAAGGATAAAAATTTACTAAATGGATTTATGACCTCAAATCAACAAACATTTATTGGGCTCTGCCACATGCATGGCACTATGTTAGATGCTGTTGAATTCAACAATAAATGAGATATGTCCCCCACAATTCAAGGAGCTTACATTTCAATCATGAGATAGACTTTGGTGTCTATTCTAGGGAGATAATAGTTATATATTCTCTGCACTTTTCAAACAAAGATAAAGTTATAAACTTGATTAAATCAATGCTGAATACTAGCTGAAAATAATTCACTTTTGGCTCCTATCTCACATTTTATCTCCAGTAGAAAAGATAAGAAATGATGATAAGAAGTAGGAAGCTTCTTCTTCTTCTTCTTTTTTTTTTTTTTCCAGGTAGCCAGAGATCCTGGCTGAGACAAGCTGTTCACTAAATAAGTCCTTTATGGATTTCAATACTTCTGACTATGAGGAGAGTGTGTGCAATGCTGAGGAAATGCATGGGAATGGAGATTATGCATATTCTGGTGAATTATCAGAGAAATGATTGAATGAATTGCTATGAACTTAGAGGTTTATGATTTATAGTCTTGAATTGTTGAAACAGGTTTATGCAGCCTCTCCTTCTTACAGAAATTGTAGAGGATTGGTTTCAAAATAAAAACTGAAACAAAAAGCAGATCTGTCAAAGTGATGCTCTTCAGATAAACCTGAGCCTTCAACTATTCTAGTAAATAGACTGTGATCTCACAGCTAGATGATAAACTTTTGTAAATGAAACATACTTTAAGCTTTTTTTATGAATTAAATATTCTAAGTACTGTTTGCAATGATATCATTACTTGCAAAAAGCATATAAGAAGAATAAGGAGAAACAGAATTCAAGAGTAACTTGAGCTTTCCCTAGAAACAGATTGCCTTTACAGGTTATGTCCCCTGAGTGCTATGCTCAACAAAAATGCACACACAGACACCCCAATCATACTGTTTCCTCATCCTGACTTTATGCCCTAAAGTCAAACCATTGAACCATTAGAATTAAACCACTCAAGGAATAAACATTTGTTTATTCACAATGAAAGAGTGGATGAATTCAAGTCAAGTTTGTGGTTTAATTTCAATGTACTGAAACTAGAACTAAATAGTTGAAGGTTTTGTGACAGGTCTAGTAAAAATTAATTTTTCTTTATCAAAGTGGTTTAGTCTGTGAACTTAAGTTAACCTTTATTATTATTTTAAATTATTTTTCTATGCTCACAAAATTACAGAGGGTGTTTGGCTATTTATACAATAGAGCAGCAGTTCTCCAATGTTTTACATAAAAATCACCTGGCAATGGGTGCAAATGACCTTTCGTTAAGTTGTACACTTGAAACCTGTATGGTTTTGTGAAGCAATGTCACCCCAATAAGCTCAATTTAAAAAACCACCTGGGGAGCTTATTAAAAATTCAAATTGCTAGGCCTCTCCCCCTATGATTCTGATTCAGTAGGTCAGGGTAAAGTTCAGAAATCTTTATTTTTCTCAGCCACCCCTTTCCATTCTGATGTTAGGTCGATCCAAGCCTTGCACTTTAATACTGCTAGAGGCCAAAATCTAAAATAGATTTAGTGAAACATTTGGAGTAAAATATAATTTTTTTCTTTCTTTCCTGCTGTCTTTCATTACTTCTCTTCACTACTCCAAACTTTCTGTACAAACTTCCATCTACCTGCTTGCTCTCAAATCCAAAATTAATTAATGTGATCTTTTCTTAGCAGTGTTTGTTTTTCCCATGGAAAACATTACTTTGTTCCTTTTATGTTCCTCTAGTACAATTCGTGCAGCCTCATTGGTAGTCTTTATGACTTGAGCTGGGGCATTGGAGGTTGGATTTTGCTTCCAAATGTCTTCTCTCGTAGTTTTTCTACCTTTGTAAAAAACTGATGAGGAATTAATAACCCTAATAATAAACCTGCTTTATAAAGTAAAATTTTCAAAATGATTTTGAAGTGGGATAATAGTGTTACTATGATAATGGTCCTCTGGTTTGGGGGACACACCATCTTGACTCTTCCCCTCTGAGGATCTTCGTTTGCAGGGTGTAGTTGTTTGTTTCTTCCTTAGTTTAAGGATCATTTTGGAAATTAAACATTCATTGCTTACTGCACAGATATTAATTCAGTGTCAACTCCATGAGAAGCACTGTCCTAGGCCCTGGGGACACCACTGGGAGCAAAATGGAACTGGTCCTGGTCCTCATGAAATGTTCCGTCTAACTTGTGGCCTGAAGCCATGGGTAGATTTATGAGATTACTTGGGTGGTTAAAGTGAATTTGGAAGCTGAAAGGATTTTAATGATACCAGGCTTGCTGAAGATTTTAAAAGCTGGAAGAGCCCTTAAAGATGATATATTTTAGTCTTCGTAAAGTTTAAAAAACTGGAATTAAGGGATAACTCCTCATTTTAAAATTGAACAAAACTGACCCATGTCCCAAAGCCACATGGCTGCCCAACATTTCATATTCTTAGTTGGACTCTGTTTTCCATTCCATTTCTATATTTTTATTTCTCATATTTTTTGTAACTGGTGGAGAGGCAACTTCCTTTGACCCAAGGCAATCCCTTACGGAGGTGCACAGTGTGAGCCAGACCAGTCAGCATACCGGACGGTTGAGGTTCTAAGCACAGGTGACCAATCGAGGTGAGTGGGACTAGTCAAACTGAGTTAAGAGTATTTATAATTCAGAGATTCACTGTTTTAATAAGATATTATTTGCTTCAGTAACTACTGATGTTTTTAAAATTTCCTTTTAATTTAATTTCTTAGATGTTGTTTATACACTGGCAATTTGAACGGAGATGACTTTGCCAGCAAAGCCTCTGAAGCGTGTTCTTGTAAGAACTGACTCTAGATTACTAGATGAGCACCTATCTTCCTTTAAGAAATTAAGAGTTGTTGAGCTCTTATTCTCAAAAGGTTATAAAGACTGACTAGACAATGTGTCCAAGCACTGCATAGTAATAATCGTGAGAAAATGGAATCACTTGATTGAAAAAAGGGGAGAATCAGAACATTTTGATGAGAAAGCAGTACAATTTTATGCAAACAGGGATAAGAATCATAAGAAAATATGTTTAAAAAAGAAGAGAATCACGATAACTGGGATTGCTAATGCTTAACTGTGTAGGGAGCTACATACACTTAGAAACAACTATAACTGCAACACTAATCTTTGAGCAGCATCACCAATGTCCTATAGTATCATACATCTAAATAGCCAGGACATTTGTCATCAGGGAATGATAGCTGCAAAACAGATGAAAATATTTAAAGGATGTTTCCCAAACTATCCCCAATAAGTCTCAGAATACCAGAGTAAGGACTAACAAAATTCATCAGCTCATTACTATCACCAACCACCATTTTGTGCCAACAGAAAAGGATGGCTAAAAGTTAAATAACACTTGTAAATTATAACAAAACTAAATAAACTATAATGTTAAAAATAGTAGCATCAAATTAAGCATGATGACAAATTTGATAAACCCTTATGGAATAAATCAAACTGTAGCATTTAGATTTATGTATTTTTTAATATTGGAGCTGGATATGGTTCCAGAGGCGAATCAGTTCAACTGTGTTTGTATTATATTGAAGACAAGGAGAAAACAGGTCCAGAGATGTTGGATGACTTATTTAAGATCATTCACTTAGTGATAAAGGCTAGACTAGAAAGCTGATCAAAATATATCTACTGTAAGCTCCATGCTTGTCACTGTGAGCTGTTAAAAAAGCAGACATTATCCAACCTTTCGTGTCCAAAAGGAGTTTGAAATCAAGCTTGATCTTTGTCAGGAGAAACATATGTGCTCATCTCAATGTGACAATTCATGCCTCTAAAATTGAGGGAAAGGCAAATGGAGTGAGCCAATTGTGAAATTACTGGTAGCCTCTTAATGCAAAAAGTTTTCTTTACAAACTTAATTCTCTCTAAACTGTGTATAGAAATAGAATTGAGTCACCTCAAAAGTGCTGGAAATACTTGAAATTTTGAATGTTTAAAATTTTTTCATTCCTTATGAATTTTTGGAACACAGAATTCACCCTTAACCAGTTTCTCAAACTTGAAATTTCAACTTGGCTCTTGATCATGAAACATAGTGATTTGGAGATATATTAATACTGGTCCATGGTCAGTGAATTTTTAAACTGGGAATGTAGGAGGAGCATTCATCTGAAGATACACCTGAGGAAGGAAAAGAGATCTTTGGTTTGTGAAGGGAAAAGTACGTAATTTTTACAAAATTCTTGCATATGAGAAAATTTTAAATGCTTTAAAAATCTGGGTTTTTTTTTGGGGGGGGTGGTCATTTATTTATTTATTCATTTACCAATATTTATTAAGGCCAGGTATTTTTCTAGATGCCAAGAACACAGCAGTGAACCATACAGACATAAACATCTTCTTTCAATTAGCTTATATTTTCTTTTGATACACAATGAGCAAATAAAGAAATTAAACATGTAGTATGTCAGATGGTAACAAGTGCTACAGAGTGAAAGGGATCAGGACTTTGGGGGTTAAATTGCTATTTTAAACAGCACATGAGAGAAGTCCCCACTGAGAAGATGACATTTAAGGAAAATCAAAGGAGATGAGGCAAGCTGCATAGCTCTCTGGGAAAACAGCGTATCTGGAGGAAGAGTGTTCCAGGCAAAGGAAACAGCCAGGGCAAAGGTCCTGTAGTGGAAGCATGCTTAACGTGTCTGAGGAGGCCAGTGCAACAGGAGCAGATGCTTGAGGGAAGTAGAAGGGGAAAACATCAGAGGGAAAATGGAGGGTCATAGCATGTAGGGCCTTGAAAGTTAGTTGATGACTTCGGCTTTTACTCTGACCAAGAAAAAGTCATTCAAGGGTTTTGAGCTGGGTAGTGATATGGTCTGCCCTATACTTAAGAAAAGAACATGTATAGGTGCTATGTTGAGAACATCTTCTATTCTCTGCTGGAGCAGAAATGGGAGACCAGTTAGAAGGCCATTACAATAAGATAAGTGGTGATGGTGGCTTGAAACAAACTAATAGCAGTTGAAGTGGTGAGAATTGGCCAGAGATATGGGTATATTCTGTGTAGAGCTGAAACATTTTGCTAGGGATTAATTGAGAAGACTGAGAAAGAGAGAGGAGGAGCCCAGAAAATATTTTGCCTTGGACATTGTAAGGTTGGAATTGCCACTTGCTGAATGGGGGCATGGGGAAGAGCAGTTTAGAGAGGAAGACTAGAAGTTTGGTTTTGAGCATGGTTAACTGCTTTTTCTCATATTTTGCTGAGATTTGCTGTGTGTGTGTCTATGTGAAAAATAAATCATCTTACAGACTTAAAATAAATTAAGATCATATCAGTTTGGGCCACAACACCCATCAGAAACTTTCTTTTTTTTTTCCCTCTAGAAATGTAGCAAAGGATTTAGTAAACATTCTTTAAAATATTTAATATTTACACTTAAGTAGAGAGATTTGTACTTTAGGCAAATCCAGGTTTGTTTGTCTCCCCCCCCCAACCCCCCAGAATGTCAAGAAAAAAATTTAAATGTACAGTTGTTAATGCTGAGATGGAAATAATAGAATCAGTTAAATATTAATGAGTATAATGGTGTTGATTTTCATTGTATGATTTTTGAAGCAAATCCCGGAGAGCATATATTTTCACTCATAAATACTTCTGTAAAAATGTTTACATCTGAAAAATATTTTTCCACTTACTTATCTAGCTATAGCTTTTAGTTCCAATTCCAATTTCAATATACATATACTACCACATTCAAGGCCTTATCTGTCTACCAGTAGGTGTAAGAGATCCTTAAAGTAATTCAAGAGTTGTTCTAAAAAAGTGACAATAATAAAGTTAAATAAAAATTTTTCAGTGTGATTACACTATACACATTAAAATAAAACATTTCCTTTCCTCATGCCACCTTGCTAAAGTGTTTGATATGTCTAGGAATATTTGTGTACAGTTACTAAACATCTGCTTGAAATATAGCTTAGGCTATGTCTGCAAATGAACTAAATTGAGAACTTTCCTGGGCTATTAAAAATATTTCAGTGTTCTATTTAAGAATGCAAGAGATTTTAAATGATCCAAAGAGAAGTTTCTAGATTTTGATATTTTCAAAATATTTAAGTGGAGTGAACTTTTAGTGATCATACAACTTTGGAACATTAACAAATTACCTGAGAAATATTTTTGCATAATTGATTGATAAATAAATATTTATCTGGCTGTCAATTGCCTCCAAATTCAATTGCACAGATTATTACCATATTTATAAAGTCTATAGTTGAAATTTATTTTAGCCAAAAATATTCCCAAAGATATTGAAAAGAGGGCATAAATTTCAGCCATTCTTAGATTCTTCAAACTGATCTTTGTGGTACATCAAGGGTTTATTTTGGAAAGAAGAACATGGGTGTACAGGTCTGGAAGTGCCCATAGGGTTAATCTAGTTCATCATGTCATCCTAAGCATTATTAAAATTTCCAGGTGCAGAACCAGTTATAATAGGCTGATTTCCAACCTCTGAACTCTGGAGAACTCTTTTAAAGGCAGAGCATCCTTTTCAAAGATATTAAAAATAAGGTTTCTCCTCATTTCACTTCTGCAGAGTCCCCCATAGTGGTGGATATTTTAAAAGATCTTCTCACAATACTTTAAACCCTTAAAAGATTTTAGAACTTAAACTTCAAATAATCTTCTCTTTGTCAAGGTCCTTTGGTGTTCTTCAAATAATAGTCCTTTGTTTAAAGACTTAAACTTGTGTATTAAGTGATTAAAGTAAAAGCTCATTATTATGTTTTTCCTGTTACTTCACCTCTGATCTTTCAACTATAACCTCTGCTTTTGATCTATTTCCAAAGTATTAAAATATAACCACTATTAAGAACAAGCCTTTATAATAGCACAATTGCCAACATGGCCCTTGGCTATTTCCAATTATTCAGGCCTTGTTCTTCAGTTTTGAGACCACCTAGTACTTTTTGATACACTTCATATCAGTGGTTACCCAACTTTCTCTTTCAAGGTACTCTTTTAGCATCTGTCTTATTATATTAAACATTAACATAATTAAAATATTTAAAACTTCTATTTTTTGCAACTATGCTTATAAAAGGAAATAAGCAAAAAATGAAAAAGAAACTATGTTAAGGTAGAGGAGGATAGGTGATTATTTTCCAAATATTCTTGAATATTGCTGTTATGTCAACAGTAATATATATATATATATATATATATATATATATATATATATATATATACACACACACATGTACTCCTACAGTGGATTAAATATACCAGGTATGTTAAAATATCTGAGTTAATAATGATATTTTAAAAGCATACTTCATTGGTCATTCTTGGGAACCAAATCATTCTGAAAACTGATCAAGAAAGGTAAAGAGTCAAAAAAGAAATATTTTAGTTTTTAAATCTCAGAAATTTAAAAATATCTTTACTTACTTTCCATCAAATATTTAGAAACTTCTCTTTCCTCCATCCTTAGCATTCCAGATTCATTTTATATCTGCCACAATTGTAATATCACCTATGCTAGGTCCCAGGGTCTTACAAGATCAATTTTGGAACATTCAGGGACTTATTAGGTAATATTTTTTACAGAAATGTACTTCAATAAAAAAAAATTGGTGGCGCTATTTTAAAATGAAAGAATTAAATGATTTTCCTTAAAGGCTATGTGTTAGTTGATTAAAAGGGGAGGGCCAAGTATGGGAGAGTGAAGATTTTCCTGTTTTCTCCCGGTGCCCACTAGACTCTCTAAAGGCCTTTTTTCAGGGAGAAGTTTCCTAGAAGCTTGGTGCCATCTCAAAAAAAAAAAAAAAGAAAGAAAAAAAGAAAAATCTCATTATAGCTTAAGTTTAGAACAACCCTGACACATTAAATTAGTAGCTTTGGGCGCCAAATTCCATGATTCCAGGTAATTGCTCTGATCTTTTTTACTTTTATAGATGTGTGATATTGATACCCCCCTTCTTAAGATCATATCCAAGTTATGATGAATTCCAATCCAGAACACTTCTCTGCCTTAATCCACTCATCTGCCTGTATGTCCTCCTTATTGTTCTCCTTGCTGGTTTTGGCTCTTATCTCAACAGGAATTCTATGGCAAACGTTTCCTTAACAAGAAAAGACAAGCTTCTACCCTACCTTTCTCCTGTCCCTTGACTATAAACACAGTCACTGGCGTGCATGAAGGGTATTCACTTAAAACAGTCACCTTTGCAAACTTCCAGATGCAGCTACCATGTTCCTGTCTTCAAGAAGTGTTTCTCAAGCTCTCAGATGGAGGCAATGGCTCCATTCTCTGACAAGTCACAGAACCTAGTTTATAACTGCAAGAAATAAGTGCAAGAGTAGGCCTTCCTTCCCCCAGCTATTGGCACCAGCTTCCCTCTGGCACCCGGGACCTGGGCTTCCCTCACAGCCCCGGCTTCATCCGGAAGGTCGTCTGGAAGGATGTCTGGTCTAATTAGCATATTATGCTTTTATTATTATAAATTGTAGCATTTACTGTGTTCTCTACTCACATAGTCACGTAATGGTGTAGCTCTCACTAGTCATGAGCTTTTCAGAAGCAGAAACCATCTCTTCATTATTTTTTCTTCTAGCACAGTTCCTGATTTTGGTAAATACTTAATATACATCTGGTGAAAGACTAAAATAATTGATGAACAAATGAATGAATGGTCTTGTGTACTTTTGTTGTTTCTTTGACAACTTCTTCCTGTGCTTATGGCATTGCTTATTTTTTTGTTTTCATGATTACTATGCTTTTATATTCATTAAGTGGAATGTGGACTTTAATCTAAATAAGTAACCCTAATTCTTAATATCCCCTTAACTTCAATTTAAATAATCCATGCATTAGTAAAGCACTGTGGGAACTTCATTTTATGTTTGTCTATGCTGGAAAACCCCAGCTGAATTGCTATAAAAAGGCAAAATTAGGGTTGGTCAAGAGAATGACCACATGGTTTGATTTATTTTATTGGAACTTATCATCAACATAGGCTCTGATTTCTAATTTACTACTTGCAACAGGTTTTTTTTTTTCTCTGTAGATATTGGTAATCAGAGAGAAATTGGCAATCCTGTAAGATAGATTTAAAAATGTTTATCCTGAGCATTTTGCTTAATGCATAGTAGGTGCTCTAGTAACAGATTTTAAATGAATGAATAAATAACAATTGACATTTTTTAAAGCAATTCATACACATCGTGTCCATTTTTCTTTTTTTTTTTTTTATTGCTTAAAGTATTACAAAGGGTATTACATATGTATCCATTTTATCCCCCCGCCCTAGACAGTCCCCTAGCCTCCCCTATCACCCAGTGTCTTATGTCCATTGGTTATGCTTATATGCATGCATACAAGTCCTTTAGTTGATCTCTTACCCCCCTACCTCCTGCCCCCCAACCCTCCCCGGCCTTCCCGCTGCAGTTTGACAATCTGTTTGAGGCAGCTCTGCCTCTGTATCTATTATTGTTCAAAAGTTTATAATGGTCTCTATTGTCCATGAATGAGTGAGATCATGTGGTATTTTTCCTTTATTGACTGGCTTATTTCACTTAGCATAATGCTCTCCAGTTCCATCCATGCCGTTGCAAATGGTAAGAGTTCCTTCCTTTTTACAGCAGCATAGTATTCCATCGTGTAGATGTACCACAGTTTTCTAATCCATTCATCTACTGATGGGCACTTAGGCTGTTTCCAGATCTTAGCTATGGTGAATTGTGCTGCTATGAACAGAGGGGTGCATATATCCTTTCTGATTGGTGTTTCTGGTTTCTTGGGATATATTCCTAGAAGTGGGATCACAGGGTCAAATGGGAGTTCCATTTTCAGTTTTTTAAGGAAACTCCATACTGTCTTCCATAGTGGCTGCACCAGTCTGCATTCCTACCAGCAGTGCACAAGTGTTCCTTTTTCTCCACAACCTCTCTAGCACTTGTCGTTTGTTGATTTGTTGATGATAGCCAGTCTGACAGGTGTGAGATGGTACCTCATTGCTGTTTTGATTTGCATCTCTCGGATGATTAGTGACTTTGAGCATGTTTTCATATGTCTCTTGGCTTTCTGGATGTCCTCTTTTGAAAGGTGTCTATTTAGGTCCTTTGCCCATTTTTTGATTGGATTGTTTATCTTCCTTTTGTTAAGTTGTATGAGTTCCCTATAAATTTTGGAGATTAGGCCCTTATCAGATATGTCATTGGCAAATATGTTTTCCCACACAGTGGGTTTTCTCGTTGTTTTGTTGATGGTTTCTTTTGCTGTGCAGAAGCTTTTTATTTTGATGTACGTGTCCATTTTTCTTACCGCATTATGTACGTGTGATTATCATCCCACTTTTGAAATAGTAAAATTAATTTTGTTTCTTCCAGGGGTTGCTGCTCTGCGATGAGAGCCCAGAGTAAAATCAGTTCAGATTAAACCCTGCCTATCCTATTACTGTGTATTCTTAGGACCTAGAGCAGCACTTGAATTATGGGATAAGAGCTCTTATGTTTTCCACTTGCCTAGCATAACACTTTAGAAACGTTAACTTATTTAATTTTTGCGTGACTCCTATGATGAAAATCTCCATTTACAGATGAGGAAACTGATGTGCAAGGAAGACCATGAAACCCTTGCCTAAACGAGTAAGTGGAAATGCTTCAGAGCGGTGCTTCTCAGCGTCCGCACCCATCAGCATCTCCTGGGGGCTTGTTAAAACAGAGGATGCTAGTCCCCCACTGCACTGTTTCTGATTCAGCAGCTCTAGGGTGAGGTCTAAGAATTATCATTTCCAAGTTCCCAAAGAATGCCGCTGGTCCAGAAATCACCTTTTGAGAATCAGTGCAATAGAGTTTACAGAGCATTTTCTCACACTATCTATATTAATGCCCACATTCCCACAATCAGTTATTTTGCCCATTTGTGGATGAGGGAACTGAGGTAAAGAGAAGTTAATCAGCCTTCCCACAACCACAGTTAGTGGAAAGTCCGCTTGGACTCAAGTCTGGCTCTAAATCAGTGCTCTTGGCTTTGCCCTAAGAGGCCCTACATGGTACTGAATTTTTAAAAATGCTGCTCCAGTAGATAAATTGTAAAGACTTTATGGATTTGGCAGATAAACAAAGGAACCCCATGGGAACAGAGGAACTTACATCTTCTACTCTGTTTCCCTTAATTAATCTGAGTAAACAAGATAGTCTCTAGACAAGTTGAAAATTTATTTTCATTCTAATTTAGACCAGCCATAAATATGATTCAACTACTTTCCCTTTTTGTGTAGTACAGTTGGAGGCATATGATAGCATTTTAAGAGATGCTTATCTGGCTCATATTACTATTAAAGAACCTTTCCTGCAAAAATGAAAGAATAAATTCTGGAGTATTTATTGAAAAGTATTATTTTAATATTTAATCCTTCTTAATAATGACATTACAAAAAAATCTTACACAACAATTTTCACTAAAATTTATGAAGTGCTTTAACTCTTTTTTCTTAGATACCAATCCTACAGCACACCAGAGACTTAAAGCTGCAAAACTTTGTTTTCCTCAGCTTCTTTCCGGCATTAACATTCCGATGCCATATTCTTATGACAAAGACTAATAAGAAGAGAAAATGGCACACCCTGGATCTATTTCAGTGATAAAGATAGGAGTGGGAAACAGTAAAAATCTACCTTGTTCTCATTACTACAGTGCTAAAATGGTCATCAATTATAATCACTCACCACATCCCTAACGGGAGACTTTGTTGGTAACTTCTCTTGAACACAAACTCAGTCTCCTTTAATCCAGCACATATGTGAAATATATATGGAAATATATTGATAGTGCTTACATTGATGTCATTCTCTTCACTTATAAAAGCATGTGCTGAAAAAGAAGTGATATCAGTGCATAATAGCAAGGTTTCTATAAGACAGTTATTTCTGTTTTATTGCCCATCATCTTATACGCAAAATAGAAAATGTTCCAAGCACTTACTGCCACCTATATTTCATAGTCATAGTTATATATGCAGAATTTTTCTTTTGTCTTTGCCCAATGGGCAAAAATGTCAATACACGTTTTCCCTACCCTTTGCCTGTGGCCTCATGTTCATTTCTGTTCAGTTTGACTTGACTCATTTTTTTACCTTCCTTCTTTAGTTCACCTTCTCCCTTTCTCCATCTCTTCTTTTAGCAAATAATTATTGGTGTTCAAGATTTGGAAAGTAAGACACTTATATTATGCTGGAGAAGAAAACATAGACATGTGAAAAAGTCCCATAGTTCGTGTGGTACATTCTATGATGAAGAAGCAAGAAAATGTACAGTACAGTGCAGTACAATAAGCATTCAATGGGAACAGAGATCCCTAATTAACCGGTGTGTTTGAGAATGGCTTTGTAACAAACATTTTTTTTTAACCTATTGCTGCATATTAACTCATTATTTGTCTTAATTGTACCATCTAAGCTGGGCTCAGCTGTCTTCTTCTTCACTTGGTGTCTGCTGGTGTTGGAATGTGCAAGATGGGTTCTTTTATCTAGGTCAGTGGTTCTCAACCTTCCTAATGCCGCAACCCTTTAATACAGTTCCTCATGTTGTGGTGACCCCCAATTTCATTGTTACAAATTGAACATAATTAAAGCATAGTGATTAATCACAAAAACAATATGTAATTATATATGTGTTTTCTGATGGTCTTAGGCGACCCCTGTGAAAGGGTCGTTCGACCCCCAAAGGGGTCGCGACCCACAGGGTGAGAACCACTGATCTAGGTGGTCAGAACCGGTGGGAGCTGACTGAGGTCTCCCTAGTAGAGTAGCTGAATCTCTTTTCATGGTGGCTCAAGGCTCCCAGAGAGCATTTCAAGAGCTTAAACCTCAGCATATACTTCAAGCCTTTACTTGCTTCCTATTCACAAATGTTCCACTGGCCAAAGCAAGCCAGTGTAGGAGGCAATGAATTCTAGGCAGCTAATGAATACTCGGTTCTCTGTGGGTCACTAATCCAAACAAAGCACTTGGAGGATGTGGAGAATTTGAGCTGGATTGACTAAAAACATTATGGATTAGAAAAATCCATTAGAAGAAAAGGTATTTGGAGGAACAAGGTTTAGATATAGTAAATATGAGATGATAAAAATATCCAGTAGGCACACAGAGAAAATTTATTAGAAGACACAAGTTAAAGACTGAAGTTTTAAACTCTGTAGTCATGTGCAGAAAAGTCCTGAGAAAGATAGACGTTGGATCAATGAAATTTGGCCTCTGTTTATAGTTACAAGTTGGAAGGAAAAAGAGCAGCCAGATTAGGATACCGCCTATTCCTTTCAAATGCTGTGATACTATTAGAATTTTTATATTTCTAGTTGAATTTGACTCTCATTTTCAGACATCTGGGAGTAGAATTTACTTCAGAAGCAATATGGTTTTATTATAGCTATTTTTACTATGGAGCACTTCTAGTGCCTAAAGTTAATGACTTAAAAATATGTATTTATTAGTAATAGCTAAGATCTTTGAGTCTTCATGGTTCTCAAGTAGGTGGAATTTATTGTATGAAAACTAAAGTTAATGATACAATTTGATAGAAGTCAAACCTTTATTAATTTTATCAAATCAATTCTATTAATTAAGCTTCACGAATCTTTCTGTAGACTAACAAAATTGTATAAGCTTGTTTTCAAAGATGAATTAATTTTCTTCTTATGAAATGGACTTGATATTGAGTCTAGGTCAACTCAAGCGCAGGAGGTTAAAAATATGGTGCAGAAATATTTTCTTATCCACTGACAAACTAAACTCAATATTCAGAAGCAAATAATAGTTTCCTAAGAACCTGTTATACACATTGCCCTGGCTGCTGTGGCTCAGTGGTTAAAATGTCGGCCCATGCAACAGAAGAACTGCAGGTTTGATTCATGTACCTGGGTTACAGGTTCCATTCTGGGCCTGGTCAGGGTGTGTTTGGGGGCAACCAATTGATGTGTGTGTTTCTCTCTCTCCTTCTCCCCTCCCTTTTCCTCCTTTCTACTCTTTCTAAAAATCAGTGGAAAAATATCCTCAGGATGAGGATTAACAACAACAACAAAAAAGAACCTGTTACCCACATAAATGAGAACTATTGATTGAGGAACTGTATTCATATACAGTGGGGCCTTGACTTACAAGTGTCCTGACTAACGAGGTTTTCGAGATACGAGCCGTCTCTCGGCCGATTTTTTGCTTTGAGTTGCGAGCTAAAATTCGGGTTAAGAGCCAGTTTCAGATACCCCACCGCTAGTTGGCGCAGTGAACGTCACAGTGAACGCCACAACATCAGCCCAGCATCACGTGTCTCACTCGTTCACTTTTGATTTGACATACGAGTAATTTGAGTTATGAACTCCGTCACGGAACGAATTAAACTCGTAAGTCAAGGCCCCACTGTACTCCCTGAGGAAGTGTCAGGAAGTTGTTTGCATTTAAGCACTGTCTTGTTTTGCTGAGCTACTCAGGTAGGCCTTCAGTAGTAAATAGAGCTATGACAGTCAGACCCTAACAACTATGGGTAGCTGTGGAGCCTTGTCACACTTAAGCCCAAGGGGATGGGATAGAGTACAGAAACCATTTGGATTTTTTTTTTTTAATTCAGTCCACTGTTTTTAGAGAAAAATGTAAAGGCTAGGAATTTGGCCAAAACTGAGATTAAATATTTGTGATCTTGTTCTATGGTATCACTAATTTCCCCTTTCTGTTGCACTTTTAAATCATTTTGAATTTATTGTTTGGAAAACAATTATACAGTACATGCTTGCTTATCTGTAAGATTATAATGAGAATGATATTAAAAGTAGTTATAACTTTATATGTCCTTATTCTGTAACACTTTTATTTAGCATGTTACTTGGTTCTCTCCACTTTTTAAAATCTCATGGTAATATAGCTATGTGTTATGTAGGTCACGCCTTCCCTAGTATGCTACATTATGACCTAATAAAAATAGGTAACATTTATTGAGCTCCTAGTATATCTTAAGTGCCTTATATGTATAATTTTATTTGATCCTCAAAGCGGCCTTATAAATTAGGCACTATTATTCTTAATTTGCAGCAAGGAAAACTGAAACACAGGTCTGTAACCTGTTCAAGGTAACAAAGCTAGTCAGTGGCAGAGTAGAATTTAAGCATGCATCTCTGAATTTACAGTCAGAGCTTCTAACTACTATTCAGGCACCAAGCATTTTATGATCATTTTATGATCTTTCTTTTACCATGTTGCAATTCCTTTATTTTCTACCTTTCAAAATCTTGAACTATGAAACTGAGGGCAAATTGACCAATGGAGAAAGGGCACTCATCTGTAACATTTCCTTGCTATTCTCTGTTTCCTGAGAGAATATTCTCTCAACTATGTCCTCTCACATCTGTAATCAGGTAGCTGTTATATATAATAAATACATAGGTTTTGCTCTATGTCAGTGCTGTTGTTTGAAGTGTATTTTGTTTTTGCTTTTTAATTCTCAGAACAACCCTATGGCATAGACATTCTTATCTCCATTTTACAGGTGAGAAAAATTAACACGGAGATATTAAGCCACATGCTCAAGGTCACACAGCTATTAAGTGGCAGAGTCACAGTTCAGATTCAGACAATCTAACCTCAGTCCATGTGTTTAACCACTACAAATACTACTTCTTTAGCTTTAATTTGTTTTCTTAAAAGCTACATTTTTACATAATTATAATTATAAATTTTTATTCTCACCTGAGAACATGTCCCCCCCACCCACCCCCCGCTATTGATTTTAGAGAGAGAGAGGAAGGGAGAGAGAGAGAAAGAAACATCGATGTGAGAGAGAAACACTCAATCAGTTGCCTCCAGAGTGCCCTGTCTGAGGATTGAACCCACAACCTAGGTATGTGCCCTGAACAGGAATAGAAGTCACAACCTTTTGGTGCAAGGGATGATACTCCAACAAACTGAGCCATCCAGCCAGGGCTTACATAATTATTTTCATGCAATAAACGTAAACAATTAAAATTAGTTTTGCCTATATAAAGAATAATATACTGTATATTCCATTCTTCCCTCCCCAATATCTTTTAAAAACTAGATGGTTTGTACTGGGATAATAAAGCTATTCTTTGTACTAAATAATGGTTTGTTGTTTATATTATCCCTTTTGATTATTCAGTGTCTACTTATTTAATCAGCTCATATGTGGGGCAAGGACATGTGTGTCCTCACTCATTGAAGGCACAGAAGAAGATTTGAAAATAACACTAGGATTAGAATATCCCATGTATCATATTTTTACAATAAAGAAATAGAGATACCCTTTAATCTAAGCATATCATTCTGAGCTAGAGGGTTGTTATAAGAGCCAAAGAAGCTTTCCTTGTAAAACTGTTTAGTGCTCAACAAATGAGCCTATTTATAGTAGGCAATTCTTTTTTTTAACACTTTATATATTTTAGAGAGAAGGTAGCTTACTGATGTATCTTCTGAAAATAATTAGTAATATTATCATTAGGAATAATTCTTGAAATTAGAGCAGGAGGTCCTTTCTATAAAACTATGGTGACCATGCAGAAAGGGAGAACATGCCTATGGCATCTGTTCAGGTGACTGTGTTGATCCTGTCTGCCCAGACAAATGGCTGATGTCCAAAAAATCAGAAAATGCACGCGTCTCAGGATATCAACATGGTAAACACCAACATTTTAAAGGGAACTTAGTCAATGGGGACAGAAGTAATATTCAAATTTCTGACTTCTTTCATGGCCTCCAGTGACAAACATTTTTTAATAAGGAGTTTTTCTTAACATTGAAATGCAAAGGAAATAAAAGTTTTCAAGTGAGTTGTTAACGTGAAATTCATACTTATGCTTGACTACTGGATTCTCTCCTTCCTGTTGGCTATATTAGATTTGGAAAACTTATAGTTTACAAGATTAATTCTTACAATGCTATATTAGAGATCAGTAAAATGGAGATCTAGATGTAAAAACTCATATTAAAATCACTGTTACATTCTTTCAATCCATAGAATCCGAAAACACAGTGGAACGTGAAGCATCCTTCAGAGTATTAGTTTATGTCTAAAAAATTTCCTTCAGTCTTTAAATAAATGGGAACTTCCAATGAACTTTTAACATGAAAATAACGTTTGCTGATTACCTCTTTGACTTTAACATTTTAAATAATTTTTATTTGAAAACTATCCAGAATTAAGTATATGGAATAATTGGCAGCATGTTCATAGTGACTAGATATACCATTCTAATAATTTGCAGAATACAAAAGTAATTATATATATTATACTAGTAGATTTATTTCCTCATTTTAAAAAGGGCTATAATAAATATAGCTTTAATTTATCATGACTTTAAAAATTCCTTGGGATTTTTATTATACATGAAGTAATGAATAACTAAATATCCTTTAGTCATAGTCTTTCACTCAGTGAACATAGAGTTTAGGCAACTTTCTATGTAGGAATATGAATCATCTAGTAGAAAGGTTTTTTTGCTAGCTACTTGTATCCCCATAGTGATAGTAGGTATTAAACTGAAGCTAGAAGAAAATTCCTTACTTTCATATGATCTTCAAATAATTTTAAACCCACTAAATTCTTTTCAAGCTTGAATTTCATGTGTTTCAATAACCCTGGGCTCTTCTTTGAATCTTGTTATCACAGGATATGTGATTTTAGAAATGTTTTTATTTAAGTCATAAAATAAAATGTACCCCTGCTCTAGCATGGATATTGCATGCCTTTCAATTTAACATGAGCCAACCTTCTCTCAGCTAACACCATTGTTAGAATGGAGTTCCCACGGAATCACAAAAGCTGAGAGCTATATTTTATATGAAGTCTGTTACTGTTTTCACAGTGGAGGAAATAGCTTTCTCTTTCATAGTGGATTCCAAGAGAGTGAGACCTATTAGGTCCCATCAACTCAAATTTAGTGATTAGTGACAGACTTGAAGATTAGTGATAGACTCGAATTGTGGCCTGTGCCTGCACTACAAAGCGAAGTCAAGAAAGTTAGAAGATTTGGTCATTACAAGTGCATTTTTTCCTGAGTTAGTGACTCAGTCCTCTACTTACATAGTTCAGTGTACATGCAATTTTATTCTTTCTTTATAGAAATTTGTAATAATATTCCATGAGTACTAATTAATCTGTTTTACTAGGATGACCCCAAAGGGTCAGAAGAGGATTGTATTTAAACTTGTTAATTCATTCACTCATCTATTCTTATTCATCTATTCAACAAACTTTTCTTAAAAACACATCAGTAAGCAGGGGAAAAATACAAAAACTAAATAAACAGCCATGATCTCACTCTTAGAAAGGTTCAGACAAGTGGAGGAGGCAGGCATTAATCACATCACCATACTAATGAAAATGCCATATAATTACAAGTAGGTATGTTATTTTATGGAAAGCAACTCTGCATTCAGTATAGCAAAGCAGCTAGGCTTTGTCTTTGGGTGATGTAGGGGTGAAAGAAAGGCTCTGCTGAAGTTTGAGCAGGGTGGGGTATGAGGGAGCTACTATTGAGGGAAGAAAAAACATTTGCAACAACCATAGGTGGGAGTGAGGTGGCGAGCTGGGAAACTGAAAGGCCAGTGCTGCAGATGTTCCAAAGGAGACAGAAGCAGGAGCTGAATCAGCGGTCAAACCACTGGCAGATTTTCAGCAATTTATAGATGTTGGTCTTTTAAAAAAATTAAATTGATTGGGGTGACATTGGTTAATAGGATCATTTAGGTTTCAAGTAGTACATTTCCATGATACAAGATCTGTACATTGCACTGTGTGCCCACCAACCAAAGTAAAATCCTCTTCTGTCACCATCAATTAAGTCCCCCCCACCCCTACCCCCAAACTTGGTCTCTTTTATCCAAATAGCAAGTAGAAACTGTGACAGTGTTTGAGAAAGGGAGTGTAGTGAATTTAACTGTAGCTCCCATAAAGATATATCTGAAACCTGACCATTGGAACCTGTGAATGTAACCTTATATTGTAGATATAATTAAGATAAGGCTTTCCAAATGAGATCATCCTGGATTATCCCAGTGGGCCCTAAATCCAACGATATGGCCTTAAAGAGACAAAAAAAAGGGTAGGGGGAAAAATTAGATCCTAGAAACTGAATGTGAAACTGAATGTGTCTCCATGTCACTGTAACACAAGACTGATTGGTAGGAAACGCATACCTCATATGGACATTCTGAGGCCACAGCCTGAAGTTATAGTGTCTACCCGGTTGTGCTTCCTCAGGAGAGGGTCTGTTCCTTGATCCTTTCAAGCTTCTGATGATTGTCAGCATTCCTTGAATTGTGGCTTCTCAGTCCAATTTCTGCCTCCATCTTCACATGGCCTTCTCCTTTGTGCCAATTGTCATCAGAGACAGATCAGTGAAAACCACAATGACATATTACTTCACCTCTGTCAGGATGGATAAGATAAATACTGTGAAAATAACAATAACAACAGCAACAACAAAACAGAGACAGGAATTGGTGAAGATGTGGAGAAACTGCAACATCTGTACACTGTTGGTGAGAGTACAAGATAGTTCAGGCACTAGAGCAAACATAGAGGTTCCTCAAGAAATTAAAAATAGAACTACTATATGATCCAGCAATCCTTACTTCTAGGTATTTATGCAAAATAATTGAAATTAGTATCATGAAGCAATATTAGCACTTCTATGTCCACTGCAGCATTATTCAAAATAGCAAAGTGTGGAAGCAACCTAAATGTCCATTGATACATGAGTGGATACAGAAAATGTGGTATATACATACAATGGAATATTATTCAACCCTAAAAAAGAAGGAAATCCTGCCATTTGTGACCACATGGATGGAGCTTGAGGATATTATGCTAAGTGAAATAATCCAGTTCACAGAAAGATAAATATTGCTTGATTCCCCTAATAGGAGGTATGCAAGAGTCAACTTTATATCATCAATGAGTGAGATGGTGGTTTCAAGTCCTGGGTGAAGAGGAAAATGGGAAGTTACTAATCAAGGAGGAAAAAGCTTCAGTTAAACAAGATGAATAAATTCTAGAGATCTGCTATATATTACGGTGCTAATAGTCAATGATATTGCATTACACACTTAAAATTCATTAAATAAAAGCATAGATGTCATGTTAATTGTTCTTGCCACAATAAAATAAAATTTAAAAAAGTTATGTGGACTTGGCCTTATTCTGCGGGATTTCCTAGAAGGGACAGGAGCTGAAGTATCCACTCTGTATGGCTCACAAGGTTCAGCCGCTGAGGCAATGAGTCAGCAGGAGGTAGACAGAGGGCCCTTATGGTGAATCCTGTTCCAAGGCTCACACACTATACCTTACCTCTGATTTTGTTTCCTTAAACCTTTAAAATACCTATTTTGTAAACTCATTTTGAAGATTAGTGGATCTTTGTAAAAGATTTAGCAAAGTTTTGGGGTTGTAGTAGGAGCTAAATAAACAGTATTGATGATTACGGTTATTACAAAAATGTTAGGAAGAGTCATCTTAAATCTCTAAAACAATCACCACTGATTAGCTACTATAATTAAATGCTCTGCTCATTTGAGGAGGTGGGCAGAAACTATTCCTCAGAAGGATCTGAGGCAGAAAATTTCTTTTTATTTATTTATTAATTTTTTTATTGTCAAAAGTTTTACATATGTCTCCTTTTTCCCCAATTGACTCCCTTTCCTTCCCCCCTCCCCCACCCCCGCATTCCCACTCCGGGCAAGCCCCCACTGCCCCAGTGTCTGTGTCCATTGGTTATGCTAATATGCATGCATATAAATCCTTTGGTTGCTCTCTAACCCCCCCTCCCCTACCATTTGTCTCTGGATCTATTCTTGTTCACCAAATTATGTTGATCATTATATCCCACATATAAGTGAGATCATGTGATATTTATCTTTCTCTGACTGGCTTATTTTGCTTAGCATAATGCTCTCCAGTTCCATCCATGCTGTTGCAATTGGTAAAAGTTCCTTTTTTTTTTTTTATAGTGGCGTAGTATTCCATTGTATAGATGTACCACAGTTTTTTAATCCACTCATCTGCTGATGGGCACTTAGGCTGATTCCAAATCTTAGCTATGGTATATTGTGTTGCTATGAACATCGGGGTGCATATATCCTTTCTGATTGGTGTTTCTGGTGTCTTGGGATATAGTCCTAGAAGTGGGATCACTGGGTCAAATGGGAGTTCCATTTTTAACTTTTTGAGGAAACTCCATACTGTTCTTCACAATGGCTGCACCTGTCTGCATTCTCACCAGCAGTGCAGGAGGGTTCTTTTTTCTCCACATCCTCGCCAGCACTTGTCGTTTGTTAATTTGTTGATGATAGCCATTCTGACAGGTGTGAGATGGTACCTCATTGTTGTTTTGATTTGCATCTCTCAGATGATTAGTGACTTTGAGCATGTTTTCAAATGTCTCTTGGCCTTCTGTATATCCTCTTTAGAAAAGCGTCTATTTAAGTCCTTTGCCCATTTTTTTGATTGGATCATTTATCTTCCTTTTGTTAAGTTGTATGAGTTCTGTGTAAATTTTGGAGATTAAACCCTTATGGGAAATATCATTGGCAAATATGTTCTCCCATGCAGTGGGTTTTCTTGTTGTTTTGTAGATGGTTTCTTTTACTGTGCAGAAGCTTTTTATTTTGATGTAGTCCCATTTGTTTATTTTCTCCTTAGTTTCCATTGCCCTAGGAGCTGTGTCTGTAAAGTTATTGCTACAACATATGTCTGCTATTTTGCTGCTTCTGGAGTCTTGTAGAATTTTTATGGTTTCCCATCTTATATTTAAGTCCATTAGCCATTTTGAGTTTGTTTTTGTGTATGGTGTAAGTTGGTAATCTAGTTTCATTTTTT
The DNA here is from genome assembly GCF_963259705.1 of Myotis daubentonii. Taxonomy (NCBI): domain Eukaryota; kingdom Metazoa; phylum Chordata; class Mammalia; order Chiroptera; family Vespertilionidae; genus Myotis; species Myotis daubentonii. The sequence continues at coordinate 67,492,615 of NC_081843.1, forward strand.
TGCATGTATCTGACCAAATTTCCCTGCACCATTTATTGAAGAGACTGTCTTGACTCCATTGTATGCTCTTGGTGAGGCAGAAAATTTCAAACAGCCTTCTGCTGTTCCATTCAAACAGGCTTACGGGTGAAAAATCATAGTGTGTTTAAAATAGAATATTTCTCAAACATCTGTATGTAATCATACTTATTAATTTTGCAATGCTTATTTCAAATTTAATTCCATTGTAATTATGTATATAAGGAAAAAATAGTCTCCCAATTTATTGACTTCCTAGATGTTCCTTGGTTACTTCTGAAAGCTTCAATGGGTGCTTTCCCTTCATGAGTGTTACTTAATAAAGTATTATTTACTTAACAAATGACTAAATATTACCTTAGTGCAATGGAAGAAATAACTTACCAAATCTCCTCAGAATGACCATATATTTCAGTAAAGATTCATTTATTTTAAACTGTTTGAAACTCACCGAGGTTCATATTTTCTCACATTTTATCTGAGAAATGCACAATGTTTATTTTTAAAATGGAAATGAATTTTAATATTGCACTTCTTACTGCTGTGGGGCTTAGAGTTGACTTGATATCATTAAACGCATGGATGAATTAGTGTGTTTATTTGCATGTGTGATATAGCTGTATTTCAAAGCAAACATTTCAAAGGAGCACCAAAATATGTATGTAAAGTTTGTATTTGCCTCCTAGTAATGTTCAGAGAGAGGGTATGCATTGCACAGATCTGGGTTTATAAGAAAAAATTGACTGCTTGGAACTCCATTACTCAATTTTCATGGCCAGACATGTAGGCAGACTTATAAGTGCAAAATTTGCAAGTGTTTATGACATAATTTTAAAATCTGACAATAGATAGGTAAAATCAAATTTTACTCACAGGTGACTTAATATTGGTCAAAACAAAGCCTCTGCTCTTCTGTATTTATAACACAGAGCCAAGACACATGGGGCCAACATAGTTTGTGAGACAGTTACTCACACATTTCGTTTTATAATGCGAACACTTCACAGTAAATAGCCTGAGACCAAGGACATATTGGAAATAGTGCCAGGGGGCTGGTGTGCCATTTCAGTTATCCATACATGTAAATTTCTTTAATTAAGCACAACATGGTCTCATTTTTTAATACACTTTCCTCTAGATTTTAGTTCTTTTTATTTTATGAGAAATATATTTGAACCTATGAGGGCCTGGCTTCACTTTGATATGTGTGTATTTGATTCCCATGGAAGTTAATGGGGGTTATGAATACCTACGGAGGAGAGAATACACCCACAGCCTCTAAAACAAATTTAGAACAATTTAAAATGCCCTGGAGTGATAAAGAGCAAGTTTAAGGGGTCAATAAGAGGGTAAAGGTATGTTTTAAAGATTATTTTTGTGAAAACTCTTGTGGCTTTGAGGCCCAAGGGAGGAATAGATGGGTGTGAACAGAAAAAAGGATAAAAACTAACAATTATGCCTAGGGTAAAAGTGTAAATTACAGTTTACCTTGGCAGAAAGCATGTGCGTGGTAACATTTTTTATGAGAGCTATTTGTGTTTCCAAGAGCTGTGTGACCATGTTTATCCCTCAGAGTGTCCTTGTGAGGTGTGTATTTCCTACCGATCAGTTTTCTGTGACAGTGACATGGAGACGCGTTCAGTGTCCAGGATCTAATATTTTCAGTGGACAATTAAGCTACTGTCAGTACGCCCCTGGGCATATGAGAAGTCAGAGAGTGAAAAGGGGTTTAGAACTTTCCTTAAATCCTTGAGTGGCAGCATTTGGGTTGGGTTTTGTAAGGAAACACTCTGTTGTGTTATCTAAGAGACACGGAACACATTGGTTGCCATGTACCATGCCTGCCTCTTCATCCTTCCACCTCAGCCCCTTCTCTTCCATAGTCAACCTTATTATTAGTTAGCAAGGTACCAGGAAAATACATGCTTAGAACCTCAGTCTTGAATGATATTTAAATGTTGGCAATCCTACACTCTCCTTAAAAACCATCAGAAAATATTAATTTAGTCAGTAATACTAAATGAAAACCTTCACCTTCACTCCCCTTAAAGCAACAGCAAAAATAATCTAGTGCCAGCCCTGGCTGGCTGGTCCAGGCTCGCACGGAAGGCAACTGATTCTCTCTCTCTCTCTCTCTCTCTCTCTCTCTCTCTCTCTCTCTCTCTCTCTCTTCCTCTCTCTCCCCCTTTTCTCCCTCCCCCTCTCCTTTCCTCTATCTCTAAAAATCAATAAAGTCATATCCTCGCACAAGGATTAACAAAAATAACCTAATTCAAATCAGTTGCATAATAATACACACCACCTATTTTGATTTAGTATTATGCAGTGTAAAAACCATTGAACTGAAGTCACAATATCTGAGTTCTCAACTCTGGCTGCTATTAGAAACATCTGGTGAGCTTTTTTAAAAGCTACAGGTGTTAGAAGCAACCTTCTTGTTACCCAACAGTCTAATTCAATTGGTTCGGCATGAGGATTAGGAATCAATATTTTCACAGACTCCTCAAGTGAGTTCACTATTCTACTTTCCATTTTATAACACCAACTTTTTATGAATTTCTCTCAAGAATTCAACACCCCCCACCCCCCTTAAGCTTCTATTTTTGGATCTCTGAAATTGGGCAACACATACTAGCCTGATTGTCTCAGAAAGTCATGAAGATCAAATGGAGAGATGATTTAAAAACTTGTGAAGCAAACACATGCTATACTTATGTGAAATGAAGATGATCAGGTTAACATTCTTATGCTTTAAAGAAATACATTTGAAGAAACATTGGGAAAACTTTTTCCTCACATCTCCAATTCTTTTTTAATTTTCTACATTTGTTTCTTTATTTTTTTATTGCTTAAAGTATTACAAAGGGTATTACATATGTGTCCATTTTTTCCCCCCGCCCTAGACAGTCCCCTAGCCTCCCCTATCCCCCAGTGTCTTATGTCCATTGGTTATGCTTATATGCATGCATACAAGTCCTTTAGTTGATCTCTTACCCCCCTACCTCCTGCCCCCCAACCCTCCCTGGCCTTCCCGCTGCAGTTTGACAATCTGTTTGAGGCAGCTCTGCCTCTGTATCTATTATTGTTCAAAAGTTTATAATGGTCTCTATTATCCATGAATGAGTGAGATCATGTGGTATTTTTCCTTCATTGACTGGCTTATTTCACTTAGCATAATGCTCTCCAGTTCCATCCATGCCGTTGCAAATGGTAAGAGTTCCTTCCTTTTTAGAGCAGCATAGTATTCCATCATGTAGATGTACCACAGTTTTCTAATCCATTCATCTACTGATGGGCACTTAGGCTGTTTCCAGATCTTAGCTATGGTGAATTGTGCTGCTATGAACATAGGGGTGCATATATCCTTTCTGATTGGTGTTTCTGGTTTCTTGGGATATATTCCTAGAAGTGGGATCACAGGGTCAAATGGGAGTTCCATTTGTAGTTTTTTGAGGAAACTCCATACTGTCTTCCATAGTGGCTGCACCAGTCTGCATTCCCGCCAGCAGTGCACAAGTGTTCCTTTTTCTCCACATCCTCTCCAGCACTTGTCGTTTGTTGATTTGTTGATGATAGCCAGTCTGACAGGTGTGAGATGGTACCTCATTGTTGTTTTGATTTGCATCTCTCAGATGATTAGTGACTTTGAGCATGTTTTCATATGTCTCTTGGCTTTCTGAATGTCCTCTTTTGAAAGGTGTCTATTTAGGTCCTTTGCCCATTTTTTTATTGGATTGTTTATCTTCCTTTTGTTAAGTTGTATGAGTTCCCTATAAATTTTGGAGATTAGGCCCTTATCAGATATGACATTGGCAAATATGTTTTCCCACACAGTGGGTTTTCTCGTTGTTTTGTTGATGGTTTCTTTTGCTGTGCAGAAGCTTTTTATTTTGATGTAGTCCCATTTGTTCATTTTCTCTTTAGTTTCAAGTGCCCTAGGAGCTGTATCAGTGAAGAAATTGCTTCGGCATATGTCTGAGATTTTGTTGCCTTTGGATTCTTCTAGAATTTTTATGGTTTCCTGTCGTACATTTAAGTCCTTTATCCATTTTGAGTTTATTTTTGTGTATGGTGTAAGTTGGTGGTCTAGTTTCATTTTCTTGCATATATCTGTCCAATTTTCCCAACACCATTTATTGAAGAGACTATCTTGACTCCATTGTATGTTCTTGCCTTCTTTGTCAAATATTAATTGAGCATATTGGTTCGGGCCGATTTCTGGGCTCTCTATTCTATTCCATTGATCTATATGCCTATTCTTGTGCCAGTACCAGGCAGTTTTGAGAACAGTGGCTTTGTAATACAACTTGATATCTGGTTTTGAGATCCCACCTACTTTGTTCTTTTTCAGGATTGCTGCAGCTATTCGGGGTCTTTTTTTATTCCAGATGAATTTTTGGAGAGTTCGTTCTAGATCTCTGAAGTATGCCGTTGGTATTTTAATGGGAAGTGCGTTGAATTTATAGATTGCTTTGGGTAGTATGGACATTTTAATGATGTTGATTCTATCAATCCATGAACACGGTATGTTCTTCCATCTGTTTATGTCTTCCTCTATATCTTTTTTCAACGTCCTGTAGTTTTCTGAGTAGAGGTCTTTTACCTCTTTAGTTAAGTTTATTCCTAGGTAGCTTAATTTTTTTGGTGCGATGGTAAACGGGATTGTTTTTATAATCTCTCTTTCTGAAAGTTCACTATTGGTGTATAGAACTGCCTCAGATTTCTTGGGGTTAATTTTGTATCCTGCTACATTGCCAAATTCATGTATTAAGTCTAGTAGCTTTTTGATGGAGTCTCTAGGGTTTTGTATGTATAATATCATGTCGTCTGCAAATAAGGACAGTTTTACTTCCTCTTTTCCAATTTGGATGCCTTTTATTTCTTCTTCTTGCCAAATTGCAATGGCTAACACTTCCAGTACTATGTTGAACAGGAGTGGTGAGAGGGGGCATCCCTGTCTTGTTCCTGTTCTTAGGGGAAATGGTGTTAGTTTTTGTCCATTGAGTATGATGCTGGCTGTGGGCCTGTCATATATGGCTTTTATTATGTTGAGGTATGATCCTTCTACTCCCGCCTTACTGAGAGTTTTTATCAAAAATGGGTGTTGAATTTTGTCAAATGCTTTTTCTGCATCAATTGATATGACCATGTGGTTTTTTTCTTTCAATTTGTTTATGTGATGTATCACGTTTATTGATTTGCGGATATTGTACCATCCTTGCATCCCTGGGATAAATCCTACTTGGTCATGGTGTATGATCTTTCTGATGTACTGCTGGATCCGATTTGCTAAGATTTTGTTGAGGATTTTGGCATCTATGTTCATGAGGGATATTGGCCTGTAATTCTCTTTCATTGTGTTGTCTTTACCTGGTTTTGGTATTAGGGTGATACTGGCTTCATAGAATGAGCTTGGAAGTGTTCCTTCCTCTTGAATTTTTTGTAGTAGTCTGAGGAGGACAGGTTTTAGTTCTTCCTTGAATGTTTGGTAAAACTCCCCTGTGAAGCCGTCTGGTCCTGGGCTTTTGTTTGATGGAAGCTTTTTGATGACTGCTTCAATTTCTTCCATAGTTATTGGCCTGTTGAGATTTTTAGATTCTTCCTGATTGAGTTTTGGATTGTTGTATTTTTCTAGGAATTTGTCCATTTCCTCCATGTTGTCTAGTTTGTTGGAGTAGAGCTGTCCATAGTATTTTTTAACAATCATTTGTATTTCTGTGGGGTCTGTTGTTATTTCGCCTCTATCGTTTCTGATTTTATTTATTTGGGTCCTCTCTCTTTGCTTCTTGGTGAGTCTGGCTAGAGGTTTGTCAATCTTGTTTATCATTTCAAAGAACCAGCTCTTGGTTTCATTGATTTTCTGTATTGTTTTTTTGGTCTCTATGTCATTTATTTCTGCTCTAATCTTTATTATCTCCTTCCTTCTGCTCACTCTGGGGTTTTCTTGTTGCTCTCTTTCTAATTCTTTGAGTTGTAGAGTTAGATGATTTACTACCATTTTTTCTTGTTTTTTGAGATAGGCCTGTAGAGCTATAAACTTCCCTCTCAGGACTGCTTTCATTGTGTCCCATAGGTTTTGGATTGTTGTGTTTTCATTGTCATTAGTTTCCAGGATGTTTCTACTTTCTTCTTTGATCTCATTGGTAACCCAATCAATATTTAATAGCATGCTATTCAGCTTCCAGGTGTTTGAGTATTTTGGGTTGTTTTTATTGTAGTTTATTTCTAATATTATGCCATCGTGGTCTGCGAAGACGCTTTTTATGGTTTCAGTCTTCTTGAATTTGGGGATACTTTGCTTGTGACCCAATATATGGTCTATTTTTCAATATGTGTTATGAGCACTTGAGTAGAATGTATATTCCATGGCATTGCGGTGAAGTGTTCTGAAGATGTCTATTAAGTCCATCTGATCTAGTGAGTCATTTAGGATTGCTGTATCTTTGCTGATTGTTTGTCTAGAGGACTTATCCAGTGCTGTCAGTGGTGTATTAAAGTCCCCTACTATGATTGTATTGTTGTCGATCTTTCCTTTGATATCTTCCAGGAGTTTTTTTTATGAATTTGGGTGCTCCTGCATTGGGTGCATATATGTTTACCAGGGTTATATCTTCTTGTTGTATTGATCCCTTTAGTATTATGAAGTGGCCTTCCTTATCTCTTGTTATGGCCTTCACTTTGAGGTCTATATTGTCCGATATAGGTATTGCTACCCCAGCTTTCTTTTCCTTTCCATTTGCCTGAAAGATATTTTTCCATCCTTTCACTTTCAGTCTGTGTGAGTCCCTTCTAATGAGGTGGGTTTCTTGTAGACAGCAGATGTATGGGTCATGTTTTTTTATCCATTCAGCCACTCGATGTCTTTTGTTTGGAGCATTTAGTCCGTTTACGTTTAAAGTTATTATTGAAAGGTATTTGTTTGTAGCCATTTCTTTTTTTGTGTGGCTGTTTTCTTTCTGAGCTTTTTATTTCTTATTTTTATACCAGTCCCTTTAGCATTCCTGGCATTGCTGGCTTGGTGGTGATACACTCCCTTAGCCTTTTTTTGTCTGTGAAGCTTCTTATTTCCCCTTCAAGTTTGAATGATATAGCCTTGCTGGATAGAGTATTCTTGGATTCAGTCCTTTGCTTTGCATCACTTTGTAAATTTCTGTCCATTCTTTTCTGGCCTGATGTGTTTCTGTTGAGAAATCATTTGACAATCTAATGGGAGATCCCTTGTATGTAACTTTCCGTCTCTCTCTCTTGCAGCCTGTAAGATTCTCTCTTTGTCCTGAACATTTGCCATGGTGATTATGATGTGTCTTGGTGTGGGTCTTTTCGGGTTCACCTTGTTTGGGACTCTCTGGGCTTGTGTGACTTTTTTCTTCCCCACCTCAGGGAAGTTTTCTGATATTATTTCTTCTAATAGGTTTTCTAATCGTTGTTCATCTTTCTGTTGTTCTGGTTCCCCTATTATCCGTATGTTGTTTCGTTTCATGTTGTCCCAAAGCTCCCTTAGGCTCTCCTCCTGTCTTTTAATTTTTTTCTCCAATTGCCGTACATTTTGGGTGTGTTTTGCTTCCTTGTCTTCTAATTCACTAATTCGGTCCTCCGATTCTCCTAGTCTACTGTTGATACTTTCAATGGTGTTTTTTATTGCAGCTTGATCACTCTTCATTTCTTCTTGGGTCTTACTTAAGTTGTTGATTTTTTCATCTGTTTCTTCTAGCTTCTTCCATATGTTATTGCTTTTTTCATCTGTTTCTTCTTGCTTCTTGCAGAGGTTGTCGATTTTTTCCTCCATCCGGTTTATGCACTCTAGGACCCTTATTCTGAATTCTTTTTCTGTCATGTTGCATGCCTCTGTATTATTTAGCTGCTTTCCTGGAGTCCTCCTTCTCTTTCCTTTGAGGGTTTCTTTGTCTACCCATGTTTGATCTCACTGACATATCTAGACGTTGAGTCGTTCAGTGGTTGCTCCCTTGGTGGCAGTGACTCCTTGGTCTGTGGTTGCTCTTCGGGCGGTTGTGGTAGCAGCTGCTCTTCAGTTGGCAGCAGCTCCTCTGGTTGGTGCTGTTCACAGCTGTGGTGGCTCTTCTGGCTGGTGGGGTGAGGTTTCACGTACAGCTACTGTTCCTCAGCAGAGGGTGTGGTGCTCAGGAGGTTGCTGTTGCTTGGATCTGCTGCGTTGATTTAAAGGCACAAAATACAACACAACAAGGCACCACGTACCAGGCACTATACACAAATATATTCACAATATTAATAACCCCAAATAAAGGTGACCACCCGAATTAAGAGAATTAGGGGATAAGGAAGAAGGAAGAGAAAAAGATAAAAGAGAAAAAAGAAAAGTAGGGATCAAAAAAAGGAGTGCAAAAATGAAATCGGGAAAAAGGAGGGGGGAAAATAAAAGCGAGAAAAGAAAAGAAAAAAAAAAAGAGCGAAAAGAGAGAATGAAGTGGAAGAGGGGAAGAGACTTTTTATATGAGGAGAATACTCCTATAGAACCGCCACTAATGCCAACAAATTCCAGCAACAGCTCCCTGGAGATGAATGCAAACTAGAAACAACCAATAATATAACGATGAAAATAGAATGGAGAACACTAATCCCAAAATAAAATAAAGAGAAAATAAAATGGCACTTTAAAAAATGGTAAAATGGTAGCAGTAATAATACTGGTTAAAAATAAGAAAATAGTAATTAAAAGGGTTAAAAAAGTGATGGAAAAAGAAAAAGAAAAAAAAAAAGAAAAAGAAAAAAAAGAAGAAAAAAAATTGGTTTCTTAGTTAAAAGGTGAAAAAAGAAAAAAAAAATTGCAGTAGTGAAGGTCCCTCGGTTCTTCTATTCTTCAGTCTGGCTCGCTGTAGACCTGCCAGGTATTCAGGAGAGTGTATAGTTTCCCTGCGATACACTGTTCCTCTGTGTTGTAAACCACAGTCCTTATTTTAAAGCAGGCCGCATTTATTTCCCAGACTGCCTTATTTTGTGTTTAGCAAAGAGTCAGTTTGTGGGTCAGCCTCTGGGTGGCAGTGTTCTGGGGTTGGCCTCTGAGGCTATAGGGCCTCTCTGTCCAGTGAAAGTTCACTTCCCAGAGCTGGCTGTGTAATAGTTAGTTACTGGTGCTGTGTTGTTGCTGGGATTGAAAATCCCTCTATAGGCCAGACCCTGTTAACTCCCAGGGACTGATAAGGTTATTTTAATCCTTGATCTTGTTCAGGGTGGAATCTGGGTGTGGCTGTGCTCCTTGCCTGGGGGCTGGGGGGAGGAGTCTCACTCTCTGGAGAGAATGGCTGCCCCAGTCCTGGGCTCAGGGGTGTCTCAGCACTCAATTCACTGCCACCTCTCCCAGCCCCCCTTCTCTCCTCAGTCTCTCCCCAGATTCCACTCCTCCGCACACTCTCCCTCTCTTCAGCACAGGTGAGTGTCTGTATCCGAAATGTCCCATGAACAGAATTCAGTGAAAACAAACAAACAAACGCCGGCTGCGGAAACAGGGAAGGCTTGGTTTCTGTAAGCTTCTTCTCTTACCGGGACTGCATGGTCTGGTCAGCTCTTCAGGCTGTCCCCTTTAGGCTCAGTCCTCCGTGATCACAGAACCCAGCTCTCAATTCCCCCGGCAGCGCCAGGAATCCCGCGGTTCTCCTTTCCCCCGTCAGGGGCTGTGCCTGTCCCAAGGGATGCAGCTGTCTGCCACGCGGTCTCCCTCCGACTCTCTGGACTCAGAGGTCTGGCAAACTTTCCTGCCCAAATCCCTGGTTTTTTTACCTTTCCAGGGGAGTTCTGCCCTTCCCGGCAAACCGTCTCACCAGCTGAGCAATTTTGCCAATTCGGGGTGGGTGTTATTAGTTTCAGCTGCTCACTCCATTTGCTCCAGGACACAACCTGGGACGCGTCTGCCTATATCGCCGCCATCTTCCCTCAGCTCTACATTTTTTTCTTGATAAAGGTTCAGTCTGTTTTTATGTGACTACTAGTGGCCTGGTGCATGAAATTCATGCACATTAAAAGGAAATTAATTAGAGAAAATATTTTAATATTGCTATTTGCCCTTTCTCTATAATAGAAGTGTCAGAGATGAAAGAAAATTAGTAAAATGTATATGAAAATCTTCCTCCTATCAGAGTCTGGGGCACGCCGCGGGACCCAGAGTCAAGTCCAGGGGTGGGCAAACTTTTTGACTCGAGGGCCACAATGGGTTCTTAAACTGGACCGGAGGGCCGGAACAAAAGCATGGATGGAGTGTTTGTGTGAACTAATATAAATTCAAAGTAAACATCATTACATAAAAGGGTACGGTCTTTTTTTTTTTTTTTTTTTTTTTAGTTTTATTCATTTCAAAAGGGCCAGATCTGGCCCGCGGGCCATAGTTTGCCCACGGCTGGTCAAGTCCCTGCCTACCCATGTGCACGTTGAAATCACTCAAAACCCAGACCTGGCTAGCCCTACTCCCATTGGGCAAGATCCAGACCTGGCCGGCTCCACCCCCGTCGAGCCCTGCCGGGTGGGGGGGCGTGGCCTTAGGTCCCCTTTCAAACCCTGCTGGGTGGGGGGCACAGCCTAAGGCAGGGGTGGGCAAACTTTTTGACTCAAGGGCCACAATGGGTTCTTAAACTGGACCAGAGGGCCGGAACAAAAGCATGGATGGAGTGTTTGTGTGAACTAATATAAATTCAAAGTAAACATCATTACATAAAAGGGTAAGGTCTTTTTTTTTTTAGTTTTATTCATTTCAAACGGGCCGGATCCGGCCCGCGGGCCGTAGTTTGCCCACGGCTGGCCTAAGGTCTTCCGGCCTTGTGCCAGGCAGGGGGCGCAACCTCAGGTCCTCTAGTTCACCCTCAGGTCCCCCACCCCAGGGCAGGTGGTGTGGCCTGAGGTTCCCCTTTAAGCCCTGCTAGGCGGGGGGCACAGCCTGAGGTCCCCGTCAAGCCCCACCTGGCAGTGGGGGGGGGGCACAGCCTCAGGTCCCCCGCCCTGACCTGGTGCCACGCAGCCTCAGTCCCTGCTGATTGCTCCTTACAGCTTGTTTCGGGAACCCTGCCTCCACTCTGAATGAAGCCATCTTGTGTTACAGGAACCCCGCCTCCACTGTGGGTGTAGCCATCTTGTGACGGCATGATGGAGTAAGGGTCAATTTGCACATTACCTCTTTATTATATAGATATGTTGTGTACTTGTTTTTGCATAGTGTTTGCTAATTGATTTCTGTCAACACAGTGATAAGGATAATGAAAAGGGCTAATGTGCGTGTGTATATATATATATATATATACTAGTATGTGCGCACATGTGCACAAGTTTGTCCACTCTCTTGATAGATTTAAATAGTGGATGGTGATAAACATATAACAAGGCAATTGGTCAAAGCATGTCATAGCATATTCATTCAGCCAAAAAATACTTTATTGAGGGATAAATATGTGCCAGTATTTCTGCCAAGACATAGAAATAGATGACATTGTCAACACCCTGAAGAAATTCACAGGCAATTGACAATGACAGACAAGGAAAACAACACTTATAAAACAGTGTTATGAATGCTGCAATTGAAGATTTTTCAGCATCCTGAAGAAGTCTGTAAAGAGAAGTGAAAGGCATGAGAATGTGGTCAGGTAAGACATATGAGAAGATACAAAGTATGAACTGAGTCTTGGGGGACACATGGAGTAAGTTAGGTGGAGGAAGGGGATGGGTCTTCCAGGAAGAGGCAAAAAGTGCAGGAAGAGAATTGAAAAAATGTGGCCCACTCAGGAAAGTTTCTGAAGTTTATGTACCTGCATGTAAGAGTACATTTGGGGAGCTGGTATTGGATGAGGCAGGAGAGAGGAAGCCAGGGACCAAACATAATTGGATTTACAACTTAGTCTGAAGGCCATAGGGTTACATTTTATTTTCATAGGCGAGTGCCAATAGTGTGTGTGTGTGTGTGTGTGTGTGTGTGTGTGTGTGTGTATACACTCCAATAACCAGGAGAGAGCAAAGGAGATGGACCAGGAGGTAAGATACCAAAAGAGTTCACCTTTAATGTAGCCCAGGGGGAAAAAAATGATAAAATATTGACTAAGGTAGTGGCAGGAAGAAGGTCAAGCCATTTAACAGAGTAGAATCAATAAAATTCAGTGACAGATTATTCATAATCATATTAAACATTTTTAAATAAAACCAAAACATAGATAATAGAATGTTAGAATGGAACAGGTAGTAGGCTAAATAAAGCCCCCCTACCATCCCAAAGATGTTCATGTCCCAATCCCTGGAACTCTGTGAGTACATTACTTTATATGATAAAAAGGACTTTGCAGCTATGATTAAATTAATGACTTTGAAATTATCTTGCATTACCTATCGGGCCCAATGTAATCACAAGGGTCTTTTAGGGAACAGTGGAGAATCAGAGTCAGTAGTAGATGTGACAGTGGAAACAAGAGGCTGGAGGGATGGGGGAAGGGATCTCAAGCTAAGGAATGTAGAAAAAGGTAAAAAGATGAATTCTCCTCTAAAGCCTCCAGAAGGAAAACATCCTTGCCAACACCTTAATTTTAGATCTGTGACTTTCACAACTGTAAAAGAATAAAATTTTTAAACCTCTAAGTCTATGGCAATTTGTTACAGCAACAATAGGGAGCTAATATGCAGGCTTTTCTTGCCACAGTGTTGGGTGAGAAGCAGATAGAATAGATATCAAAATACCAGATATCAACTCCCCCCCACTCCTAGGATATGTAATTGGAGAAGTTGCCTTTGGGAGGGGGTACTTTCTAATCACAGCCTAGTGAGGCATGCTTCATGGGCATTACTTGGAAGCTTAGAAATAAATTCCCTGCAGTTAGAAGGCACAGAGTATTCACATCCTTTTCTTGACAGGAAAAGCTGGGAACTGGGTTCCGAATGCTACTTAGGAAATCTAGATGGTGCAGGAAAGGCTAACTGACCACTTGAGATTGCTGCTATTTAGAGACTGAGTATTTCAGTTGGTTGGAGTGTCATCCTGATAACGTCAAGATTGTAGATTCAGTCGCCAGTCAGGGCACATGTAAGAATCAACCAGCGAATTCATAGATGAGTGGACATCAAATCAATCTCTCTTTCTCTCTTTCTCTTCTCTCGTTAAATGAAAAAACAACAGACTCTGTTTTGAAGTTATGCTGGCTATTCAAGTACCAATGGTAATTAATATCTTTTCTTTTTTTCAACATGCTTGGATGTACATGCCTGATTCCTGTTTTTGTTTTTTTTTCTGGGATTGAGTTGTCTGATTAAAAACTAGTGTTTAAAATCTCTACTTAGCTTACCCTCAATTATAGATTTCTATATTGTAATCTCCAACAGTTCCAATTCCTTCCTAGTAATGGAAAACATTTCTTCTCGATTGAGTTCCAAAACTACTTAATTCTTCTTCAGTCATTCTTCCATTTTATGTTAATTAACATATGTATTTTAAATTAGAGGCCCAAATCCTCAGTCCTTAAGATTAGTTAGAAATGTTATGATAATAAAAATAAATAACAATTATTGAGTGCTTACAATGTGTGGCATTGTATTATGTTCTTTACATATCCTTTAAGCCTCACGATTTTTGAAATTGAATGAAACTTATAGTTCCAAGCTTATATAGTTAGTAAGTGCCAAAACCGAGACTTGAATCAAAAGAGTCTGGATGCAAATTCACTGTACTTACTCTTGCCTGCAGATAGAAGCATTGTATAATGCTTCCGTTTCACTAAACCTGTGTAAGGGAGCTTTGAGAATTCTGAGATTCACAACACCAACAAAGGAACCCACTTACCCTATGAATAACAAATAGGCTTCCTAAAATCAGTGAAGAGCTTGCTCTCCCACAGACTAGTCTCATCACCCCCTATGTTCATTTATATCTAATATCACTGTAGATTACACATTATAGACTATTGAGTTTATTGGCTGTCATCTATTGAATTCATTCAACAAATGTTGAGCATATGTTGAATAAACAAGGTCCTTGTCTTCATGGAACCTATAATCTGGGGGAGGGAGCAGGAATGATAAACATATAGATATTAAGTGTCTAGTAGTTTATTTTCATATACATATAAATGTTGAAGTTGTAGAGGCCACGTCAAACAAAGAAGACAACTTTGAGGATGCAAAAGCTTAAGGGACTTCCATTTGGAAAGAGCTGAGAACAACCAATCTAACCAATGGGAATGCCATGGGAAAATGTTGCTTCTTGGGAGGAAAGGAAGAAGTCATATTGAGGAGGTGTTATGCTATGAATTTTGAGATATTAAGAAAATAACATCTGGACTGGTAGGTTTCTTTGGTTTGCATATTCCTGCCAGTTAAGAGTTAGAATAACCTGAAAATCACTGAAAATTTCTATAATGTCCTGAGTTAGAATTTCAAACTTCCACAAGGAACGAAAGAGTAATAGCAATCTATTCTAACTGTTGCATCCAACTCTCCTGCCTACACTTGTCTTCCAATACTACTCAAGTCTTCTGGAATGGCCTCTCCCTCATCTGGAGAGTTTGGGGCTTTCCATTTTTTTTTCTATCTTTGCATATAAAAAAGGATGGGAACTTATGCTTCATAATTACTGCTATTAGAAACCAAATAAAAAACAATTTTCTATTCTATTGCTTTTATTAATCATGATATAGAGTCTAATGTTTGCTTCTAACTTTAAATGACTCTCTGTTCTTGATTTTGGGTATGGGGTTTAACTGATTTCTTAGAGAATTATAATGACACACAAAACTTTTTTAAAGAATTCACCAGAAAATCTGAATGAAAGGCCCATTAAGTTATTTTTATGGTAATACCTGCTAAAAAGATAAACAGATTAACTATTATGTTAGCTGTCACCAAGAGCCAGCCTAATAGAAATCTTGAGATAAGTGCTACTCCAACACCCCTTTATAAAAATTTGAAATATAACTATCTCTAGGTTATTTTTCTAGTCAGTCTATTTGAGTCATTAACATTTATATTTGGTTCAAATTTATAAATAGAATAATTTTTGATAAAGAAAATTAAATTAATGACATAATAAAGAATCCAATAAAAAATAAACATTTTTAACTTCAGAAAAAGTAATTTTTCTCAAGAATGTATGCAAAAATTCCATTTGCCTATATTTACTCTAAAAATATTCACCTATGCCTTTATTCATTCATGTTGTGAAAAAACAATTAGTTTTTCTGTATAATACAATTTAGAATCACTTGAAAGAAACAATACTTTTTCTTTGCTATGATAATAAAAATAAACTTTGCTGTTATGTTCCTATATTAACGGTTTAAAAGGCCATATGGGTCTGGAGTTGATTTTGAATTTTAATTCTCTCTCCAGTACATACTAGACCTATGTTCTTGGACAAATATCTTAACCTAACTGAGCTCTTATTTTCTTATTTATAAAATGGGAGTAGACATAAATTATTTCACAAGACTTGAGAAGGTCAGATGAGATAATGTAGATAGCATAGACAATGTATATAAACTAGGAATTCCTACACATTGTATTCATAAACACACTCAAAACTTTTTTTTATTGGTTAACTGGGTTTGTAGAAAAATCCAGTGAATTGATATTTATCAAGAAATATTTTGTGTTTTAAGATAAACTCCTTTAGGAATTTCTACAACTCAATCCTATAAGAAAGGGGAATATATAACAATGAAAATGCCACTGTACTGAAGTAGGAACAGAGCATAACCTATCCAGGAATTATGCTGGATAGCAGGAATATTTCTTCAATAGGACATCAATGCTGGATTTGATCTTCTTATCTCAAATAACCCTCTATTATTTCATAAAATATTATTTTAATGATATGCATATTTAAATTATTAGAAAGTAGTTGTCATCCTCCCCCGAAATTAGAGATCTTACCTTGTTTTATTTAACCTGCTGGCATTTATGGAATCCCAGCCTCTCATGACATGCTAGGCAGTCACTGGGTGAGGATGGAAGTAAATTCAAGAAAAGACATCATTACTACCCTTTAGGAGCTTATAATCCAGTTAAAGGAATGCACATCAACCCTCAGAACAAGGAAAACCACATTTATGGGCCAACATGCCAGTGAAAGCAAATTGATATAAAAATTCTGCTAGTTTGAAAGATATAATGGGCTCAAGTATTTTTAATTGAAATTGTTTTCTGCTTGGGTATGGTCTGCAGTGGTCAGTCAAAATGTGTTCACATGGTTGTCAAAAGCATGATTTGAAACTTTTACATTTTACAATCTTTTATTCTCTTTCTTGTTACCTTTGTCCTATCAATTAGACAAATTATAGATTTGTAGGGTGATTTATAGTCTAGCTTATATATTTTCATACTTACTGCAAAAAAATTACATTATTACATTTAATACTCTCTTCTATAAAATAAAGTGGAAAATCCACTCTTTCAACCAAAGAGATAGTTTATTTTTCTAGATGAATTATTATAGAAGCTACATTAGGCAGGAACTGTTCTTTTGTTATACAGCATGAAAAAGTTCCATTCGATTCTGTTAAATAAATAATGTTATAGACTCTAGCCATTCTTTTAAAGTTATGGTTTGTCTATCCACAGAGCCTCACAAATGGCAGGTCTTAGTAAGTTCTAACAAATTACTCCTAGTAGAACCTATTACGTCAGTTAGGATGGGATAGGGTAAGTCCCCAACTTTTGGTCTCTGGTCTCTTTACTTTAAAAATTATTTAGGACTCCCAAAGAGTATTTGTTGAAGTTGGTTATAGCCACTAGTTTCTATTTCATAGTAGAAATTAAAGAAAAAACTATAATTTAAAAATAACAATAATAAATCAATTATATGTTACCATAACATAGTTGATGTAAAATTACCAAATTTTCCAAAACAAAATAAAATAGTAAGGAGAGTGTCATCACTATTCATTTTTTCAAATCTCTTTAACCACTGACTTCCTACATCAGCTGATTGTAATATTACATACTGTGTAGACTTTGGAAAACTCTACTTTGCACTTGTGAGGGAATGATGGCAAAAAGGGGGGAAGTATCTTCATACTATTATGAAATAAGCCTGACCTCCTGGATCCCTGGACAGAGCTTCAGGAATCCCAGGGGTTCCCAAAACCATACTCTTAGAACCATTGGGCTAAGTTATACTGTGAAAATATACAATCCTCAAATCCTAGAGGCTTAACTGTGAAGTTTTCTTTTCCTTCTCTTTCATTCTAATACCCATTGTGGATCAGTTGGACATTTTGATCCATGTCATTGTAGCTCTCACTCTGGGACCCATTTTGGTGAACAGAACCTCTTTAGAACATTGCTGGAAACTGTGGCAATGAGAAAGGAAAGCATACAAAACACGGACTGATTCTTAGCTTCCCCCTGCAAATGACACTATTACCTCTGCTCACATGTCATTCGCCAAAACAATTAACCTGACTTCATGAAGGCAGGGAGGAATAACCCTTATGTACGGACAGACACAGGATATTAGTGAACGGTAATATTGTCTACTATACCCAATAATATTTTTTTAAAGCACTTTTAACTCTGTTGTGTCAAGTCTTTAAGTGCTCATAGACTTTAATCTTAGTCAGAGTTTAGTAAGATAATCTTTATTTTTTTTTTTTAAGAAAATATATTTTATTGATTTTTTACAGAGAGGAAGGGAGAGGGACAGAGAGTTAGAAACATCAATGAGAGAAAAACATCAATCAGTTGCCTCCTGCACACCCTCTACTGGGGAAGAGTTTAGTAAGATAATCTTTAACTTTGCCTCTAAACCTGCTATTTTTCTAGGTTTTAAACATTTTATGCCCCAGTAAACTGAATTAACAAACAAACAATGAAAAAGATATTTACACATGGCTGGCATATAGTGTTTAATAAAGAATCCACCAAATAAATGGGCAAATACCTGATAAAATGTCATTTAGACTTGGGCATGATACTGTTTGCCTAAAAGTCCAAAAATCATATATCCAAATACTGGTCAGGTTAATTTTGGATCTTGGGAGGGTCTTATTGATAATTTAGCTTAACCTCATCATTTAACAGATGATTCCATTGAAGTGGGAAGAAATTAAATAACACCATTTTAATTGTAAAAATGAAAATAGAGTTAATGGTATCCAGTATTATGAAAATGGTATTGAGTTTGGGACAGCTTCTATATAAGTCCAGATAAATACTCAAATGATATCATCTTACAGATTTCTGCATCAGAGTTATATTTTCCAACATCTAAAATTTCTAGGACTCAAGAGAAAAATTAACATAGTTTCAAAGCAAGTGTAGCTTAAAAACTCTTATTTAATTAGCTTTCCTTGAGGTGCCATTGGAGTAAGAATTTCTTCTGAAGTTTTAGTTCTCCTATAGGATTGAACTCATTGTGAATGCTACTGTGTTGACTACTTTGATTGCAAAAGCCATTTTCTAAAACCAATTATGCTCATCGAAATATCTTGCAGATGATAACAAGGTTATATAATATAAATTACCAAGATGTGGGTGACTGCTCCCACCTCCAAGAAATCCAATTAAACATTTTTATTTTATTATTATTAACTCTAGAACCCAAAGTATCAAACTTAAATAAAAGAGATTGACTGAATATAGATGAATAGAGAACACTGCATTTCCTCACAATATAGTAAAAATTAGTTGATGGGAAAAAATAAATGCTTGCATTCATAAGATACTTTCTTCCTAAGAACAATATATTATTTTTTTAAAAAAATATATTTTTATTGATTTCAGAGAGGAAGGGAGATGGAGAGAGAGATAGAAACATCAATGATGAGAGAGAATCATTGATCAGTTGATTCCTGCATGCCCCACACTAGTGATTGAGCCCACAACCCAGGCATGTGCCCTGACCAGGAATCGAACCAAGACCTTCTGGTTCATAGATTGACGCTCAACCACTGAGTTATGCCAGCTGAGCAGAATACTATGTTATTCTAATTAAACTTTACAATAGCCCAGTAAGGATAGAGAAAGGACAAATATTCCTTTTATAAAGATGAAGAAAATCAAGGTGTAAGCAGGTTAAGTAAAAGCCAGAGGTCACACAGTGAGTCATTAGCAGAGCCAAGACTTGATGATGCTTTTTTCTTCCAAGATGGTGCCCCAGACATGTAGCCATTCTATGATTATACATTTTGATAAGTAACAAAAATTGGAAAAGCATCTTGGTTAAAATATCTGGCATGGAACCTAAAATTGTACATATGGTAATTATCTTTGCAGGAAACAAGAAATTGCTTTCATTTTCAGAAGCATCCTCCCCAATATTTTATTTCCCCCCATTTTCTTTATATTTAAAAATATCTATTGTCTAACTTCAAATAAATGCAAATATAACTGTGATACAAAGTAGCATTTGTGCCACTAGTACCATTAAAAACCCTCATGTATGAATGGGTGTTTAATTAGGCTGTATTAGATTAATCCCATGTCTCCATTGGTTGTAACAAATGAAAAGGTATTATGCACTGCCATGGGGATAGACATTTAAAGCTCAATGTAACTTTCATATTTTTCCATGTGATTGGTCAGCTAGGACTTCCTTTTAATTTGATGAAAATTTGGTTTGTAAATCAGAAAACCTTTTAATTGCAAGAAAAGCAAAGCAGAAGTCTCTAAAAAAAATTGACATTACCTTTGTTGTTTGATACATTAAAGTAAGACCCATAAGGGACAGCTCTAAACAATAAACTTCATATAAAATAGATAAAAGCTTGCTCCTTGGGCCTACATAGAAATTCCGACAGAGGCTTAGAAAGAACAACTCAATACTTCTAATATGATAATATTGCCTAGGTAGCACCAGAATATTTGTTATGAAAGGTCTTAAATGTCATTTTCTAATGACATTTTGAGGTAATTTTAGCCATTTTAAAAATAACTGCATATAGATTATAGTTATTGTCTAAGAAAAGATTTGCTTCCAATTTAAACAATGTTGGGAAGTTAAATGTAAATTTAAGTAGTGAAACCTAATTTTTAAATCAGAAAAATATTTCACCCGACATGTAAGTTTTGCTTTGTCACTGTACTGTATTCCGTTCAGTAGAACAAAGACCGGATGCATAATGAGCTGATGTAAATGAAGTCAAATCAGCAAAAGCATAGTGGGGGAGGGGAAGGTGTAAAATATGACAGTCAGTATAATGACCAGGGAGTAGAGAATTTAAATGTTTAATGCCTACACATTCAGATTCATTTTTCTGTCATAGCTTTGAATGGGTAGACTGAGGTGCTTGAAAGTCCAGAATAAAAACATCCACTGGACCAGAAGAATTATTAATATTATTTAATAGCACAGATATGATCTGCACTCATATCATCGTCTTTCTACCACTCCCCCCACCTACGTCAGGAAAAAAAAATACAAGAAACAAGGTTATAATCAGAGATAATTAGGAAATGCTGTTAGTGTTTATTTGGGGCTTTCTCTCTTACCCTCCTGCACTGTATTCCAGCTTCCCATCTCCCACCCATGATGGAAGCTCAGAACACAATAGGAACACAGCAACAATATGAATTGCAAATACATGTATATCTTTCTGCACAACCTATCTTATTGACTCTTAATAAAATGAGTATCTTCTAAAAAATATCCTGAGCTGTAGATTGCTTCGCCGCTGATGACGGGCTTTGAAAAAATACTACACATGCCTTACAATCAACGAGACAGAGTTGTGTTAAACAGAATTGCTTAGCTCTTGTCTGTAAATTACTCCCCTCCCTCTCCAATAAAGAAATGAATCTTGCTTAATAATCTGTGCTGCTTAGCATGCGTTATAACTGTACATGTGAAAATCTTCGTATTTTACATATCTACCACTTTAGAACTACAACAAGCCTTCATCATAATGCTCTCATATTTAACATTTTCATACATAGATAGTGTGAGTTTTCAAGAATACTGACATGAAGATCATTTAATGCAGGGTCCGCACCATGCCATTTTCTCTCATGTGCAGTTCCAAACTATGGCTATCTTGAAAGGTATTCATAAATTCATTTTGCTGTCTAGGCAGTTTAACACACAGTAATTAAACTGGAGCTATAAACAGAAAAGCATATACATGGACTTCTCAGATTTTAATATTACATTAAACTAGAGAATATTAATTCCTAAAAATAAGTGCATAGATAATATGAAGGTGGAATTCTATTTTGGGGAGGCGATAGGTGGAAAATGAATTCAAAATTATTATAAAGTAAGTTAAATTTCTAATTTTTTTAAGTAATTAAAAAATTTGTCTTTACAGCTTAAAACAAAGACTTCTTTGCCACCAGTGATGTGTACTGAAACATTTCTGTTAAAATAGCTTCACATATGGGGGGGGGGTGTTGAGGGCTGGGGGAACACAGGAACATGAATACTTGCTTTGTAAATATTTAAGCTTTTTGCAGGCTAGAATCCAAGGAAGAAATAAAATGCCAACCTTTTACCTTTGAACTCTTTTGTGAAATATCTTAATGTTGCCAAATGTGAACATACTGAACATAATCAGTAAATTTGACTGAGATTTATGAACTTTTTCATTCTAAATGCATTTACATATACACAAGCACATATATGTACATAAATTTATTTTATTACATCCATTTTACACAAACCGAACCTTAAGCAGTTGAAGTACTAAGAAAAGCCAATCAAAGTACTCTTCATATATCCTTAAGTCCATAAACCCCTTTAAATTGTCTCTTTTAAAAAACAGCTAAATTATGGAAATGCAGGCTGCATTACAGAATATTTGCCAGTTATATCTTGATTCTTATTTGAAATTCCCACAAGAATATAGGCATGACAGTCATATAAACCATAGAAACAGGCAAAAAAAAAAAAAGTAGAACACAGGGACTTGTAAATAAATCCATGAATATCAAGAAGCACAGATGCTAAGATTGTGCATTTTTACCAGTGCAGCTCGGTGCTTGTAAACTATAAGGCCAGACATTTGTAAGATGCAGTATAGCCGGCCCTGCAGAGGGAGGGAGGGGAAGGAAAGACACTGAGAAAGGTGGGGAGGAGGGAAGAAGGGAGCGAAAGTGAGTGAGAGGGGAGAGAGGGAGACAGACAGAGAGAGACAGTGACACGCAGAGAGGAGGATTGAGAAAGGGGGGGGGCACATAGCCAGACACAATAACGCATAATAATGTTAACATTCCTGCATGTCTAATGGCTTAAATATGCTGTGTGCCTCACTCTGGCCCTACACGGCAGCTGATGTCAAAGAACCATTTAATATTTTATCAATAGTCCTTCTTTGAACCAATTTTTTTTTTTGCTATAAAAAGGATTCAGGGGTTTTCAAGCATAAAAATAATTAAATCTCTTGAATGGCAAAATTTTAAAACACAACATATTTGTGAATACCTCATGTTCTGCAAGATTCACACCATTCTCCAACTCGTCTTACATTATTTACATCTTAGCAGTGTCAACATGTCTTATTTACAAAGGAAGCAGTCATATTTTTAGCATCTTTTTTTCTTCATATTAGAAATTTATAGCTTTATTAATGTAAAAGAACTGGGTTGATTGAATTATTATTGTAACATCAGTTGGACTTTTAGGGTTCTTTTTCTTTTGAGTGGAAAATATTGTTTTCCTGTTTGATGGATACAATGCCTGTAACAAAGAATGACTGAATTGTCTTAACAAAGAAGATGAAGGCTGTATGTGTTGGTTACAATAGAATAACCACCTTCCAGATCTCTTAAATCCACAATATATGTAGTGTGGGTCCTGAGTGGCTTTTGTTTTCAATGTCTTTTGTAAGCTTTTAGGGTTTTTTCTGCATCAAATGTCAAGTTAATTTACAGGGCGCTATTACTGATATGTTTCCTTGGTTTGTGGTTTTCTGTGAAAGGCAGGCAGCTGAGACCAAGTCTTAGGCTTGGGGGGGAGGGGCAGCCAGCGAGCCCATAACACATACACTGTGCCAGGGTCTGTAAATTGGCCGCCCGTGTGACAGCGGGCCCAGGGAAACCTCTAGTCTTCATTTGCATGCTGAAGAATATCCAGGATTAAACCGGACTGATTTTCATACAGGATTTAGACCTGACATTTATTATTCGGTTCACAGACCTCTTGAAGGAAAGTTTGTTTTCCACTCATAGATGAAAAATCTTCTAAGATAAATAAAGACTGGCTTAGCAGTAACAGTAAATAAATATCTTTCCTGTATTCCTTATGAATTTATCATATATGATTACCAGACAGATGTTTGCCATTAAATTATTATATTTTCCTCTTTAGCAATTCTAAAGAAAAATATCTATCAAGTCCCCACTCAGTGTTTATGAAATATATCCATTTAATTCTGAAAGTTGATTTTTCATAAATAAAATTTAGAGACAGACACTTGCTTTTTAGAACAAATTAAAACAATATTGGAGTAGTAAAATACTCTGAAATGTTCGTTTTACATCTGCTCCATGTGTTTTTATGAGGACAGAGAAGATTTTGGTTGTACTGTAAGCATCAATTACTTACTTTTATATAAAACATGAAAATTATAAATGAATGCTACACATGAGCCCTATCTACAAAATTTATTACATAGTTCATTTTCATTGCTAGATAGATCCATAAAATATTTTAGTGTCTTTTAACATTTAGGTATTAATTGTTTGTCCACACAAACATTCATAATCCAATACTTTGGCAATATTTTAACTAAACCGAGGTTTAATTTCTAATGTTCAAACAAAACATAATTTGACACAGTACCAATATGAAGAAACATGGTAGAATTGTTTTACATTTTCTGGGATGCATTTTCTATATGGGCCAAAGCAGACTGAAAATAGTGATTAAGAAGGCCCAGAAGAAAGTTAGCATTCCTCATGTATTAAACAACAGATTTTTCAAATGCATTGGAAATACATTTTATACATTTAATAAATGTAATGTAAAATAACACAAATACCATCAATTAAATATATTATTGTTCCTGTCAGTGCATATGTAAAATAACATTGTAAAATCTGCTACATATTTGAATTTTTAATGTGTCAATGGGACTTTTGAAAATGTGTCCCAGTATTTGATTTCTTTATGGATATTAACTTATTCATAACAAATCTTAAACATAAACAATATAGGATGTATTCTTTGAAAATTCTGTTTGCTTTAATGTTTCATTTCATTATAAATATACATATTAATCACATTTGCTTCTTCAAACTGATTTATGAATATTCTTAGTGAGATATCTATATATTATTAAAGTTTTAAACAGACTATATTAATGAACTTTTTATAGAGAGATATCAGCATCATATATACAATTCAGATTATTAACCAAACATTTAATAAATGAACAAATGAGTTCATCTAGTTTTATCTCAATTCAGTTACCACATAAACATGCACATGAATAATCATACTCTTTATTAAAAAGTTAGATAAAACAGAAGAGTAGAAATTATTGCTGTGAAAAGATTTTGGTCATTTTTCATATTGAAATATTTCTCCTTTATATTTATGTAAATTATAAATGTTAACATACATGTTATTGTAAAATGTGTCTACACATGTAAAGTGAAGAGAATCAAGCACTTCTTTGCACAATTCAGGCTAAACCCCTCAGTTTTGCTTGCAATAGATAATTGAAGCAAAAGTGTTTTCCCTGAATTATCTGGATGATTGTATCAATGCTTCACTTTGCTTTATATGTGTATATAGACACAGCAATGTGTCTTCAGAAACTGCCACTTTAAAAAACATGCAAATACAGAACACATTCATTTACGACACTGCTACCTTTTAGGCTTAATACACCACTGAACTTATTTGTTAATCAAATTGGAATCTCAAAAAAAGGGGAGGGGTTAAATATATTTTCCTAAGTAATTATTTCTAAAGCAATATACAGTGATATTTAGATGTAACATACAATTATATATGCATCATTCAAACTAGGTTTCTCTAACCTTCTCTGGCATACTAATGACCCAGTATCCTTGTTATTACTTCTATTAGCAGTCTACTTCCACAGTAGGCCCTGCTAATTGTATGGAGGGTATTCACAATGGCGTGTTACCAATAAAGTACTGAGGAACATTTAATTGTGAAAGTTTGACCCTCAACCCGAAATCCTGAAAGTATGTGCTGGAGAAAAAGGTATTCTGAATCCAGTTGGTTGGAATGGAAGGACCATTTTGAATCAAGCCGATTTTTAATGACTTAATGTTAATACACTTAAAAGTATGGCTGATACAATGAATTGAATTCATACAGTTATTTTACCTTTTTTAGTGACTGCATAAGAAATAGATATTAATTGCCTCACCCTTTAAAATTTACTCACTTTAAACTCAAGATGTCTCTCAATCAAATTGTGGGCTCTTTATTTATACCTTTAGTGTAATTAGTAGTGCTCAGTATTCATGACAAACATAAGAAACAAGGAAAAGCATTTTTACTTGGTGATCATTGTAAATATGAAATTGTCATGCTATTCCTAATTAGTCACTGATAAAGATAACATGCAAGTTTCTAAGAGGTGCAACAGACTTAGAACAAAATTCAAATATGCCACAATTAGATTATTGTTTCAAATGCCGCTGCTTAATAAAGTTGGTACACTATGTTTGCCAAATAATTCTTTTGGGCAAGGGTTCATAGTTTAAAAGTAATTAAGCAATTCAGCCTCATCTTCAGAGGGTACACACCCATGCTCAGACTTTTGTTGGTATAATATGCTTGATAAAAAGTGTCGCCCAAGAAAAAAATTCAGTAAGTTATACTCTTTAAACTTCAACAGGTAGAAGATCAATTTTAAAGTTGCTTTTACAAAACATTCTTGTAAAGTATTTGAATGTTTAACATTTTTATTATCCAAGTTTTTACCATTTCTCACTACTCCCTGGAGAAAGGCTGAGGAAATATTTAAAATACTATAGAAATATAAAGGATAAGATCTTTGTCACTCTCGTTTAAATTGATGTATGCTGCTGTCCTATAAACGTCACATCAGATAACCCTGAAAAATTACCATGAATCTCCATAATTACGCATATTCATGATGCTGTTTTGCATAGTGCTAACAGCAGACTGCATGTGGGGTGGGATGTGAAAGGGGGTAGGAGTGATGTGACAGATTAAAATTATTACCGGTATCATGGAAATAGACATAGCAACAGTTCCATTTTGTTAGGTCTTATAAAACAAAAGCATATCATAAAATTGCATAATAATTAAATAACTAGAACTTTTTCTCCTACACACTTCATCCTAAAAAGTTAATAGTGATAAGCTGACTAGAGATGTCATTGTTACTTGAAATGTGCTTATATTTATCATAGATTCCTAGGAACAGGACTCTGTCAACTGAAAACGGTGGATGCTTTTTAACTTGTTTTGAGTGGGGAGGGGAGCAAATGGGGTGACAGAGAATTTTCAAACCTTCGAAGGTACATGGGCTTCTTATATGGTTCGAAGGCTCTTGGTGAGCTGAGTGCAAATCATGGGGGTACATTTCCTCTCATAAATATGAGGACTGAATCATATTTGATAAAGTGTTAAAAGACTCTACAAGATAGAAAAGTTGTCTGGTGTCTGTCTCAATAGCTTTTTTGTGCTGAGGCAGAGAGCAGAGTTAATCAGGGACTCTAGAAGTAATTATCGACAGAGTTTGGGTAATACAAATGCTTGGGTAAACAGCGATTGTTCTTTCCACAAGATTTCAAGTAGAAACAACAATACTGGTATTGTCCTCCGCTTCTCATTAAGGAGACTGGGGAGGGAGTGCTGCACTGCGAGGCGGATGGGAACCTGACAGGCAAACCGTGCTCCAAGGGCTCTCTCCTGATCCCTCTACCACAAGCTCTGGCTTTTGGCATCAGGAGTGCCAGCTGCAGCAGGAGAAGCCAAGCTTGTCATACCATCTTCTCATCAAATCCACTGGGCACAAGGGCTGGAGCGTAGTTAGAGCTTAATGAAGAAACAAATACAAAAGGGAAGATTAGGCCTTGTTAACACTTGCATTCATTTGTTCTTATAGAAACTGTACTGGTTGGGTTGTTTTATAGAAATCATTCCTTTTTCTTTTAAGCAGAAATGTTACATTAAGGGTGCATTTTTAATACTGTAAATATACAGGGGGAAAATTGTTCAGTTCCCCTGCAACTATCAGTCAGAAAATTGTTTTGTCAAAAAATGCCACTTGAAACAGTGATGTCCATGACAACTGTCAAAATTGGTAAATAAATACTTTTCATTTTTTAAAATATTAATCATATTGTACTTCTTGTTACATGAATCATTTCCTTGCATACTTAAGTGGTACCATTGCATTCTTTTGAGGAATTGGGATGTGAAACTTTATCTTTTGTTATTAGATAACAAACACTCTGCTCTTTGGGGTAAAATATTTATACTTTATGGCAGCACATTACTTTTATCTTCAAGTTAATTGCATTTGAGAAAAAAGAACCATAGTTTGAAGTTCACTATAAACTAGCCAGAAAGTTTGACAGCAGTATGCTACAATTATTTTTTTATTGTTGTAAGCAATCATTCAACTGTACAAAGGTGTATTGTGTACAGCTGCAATGTAAAACCTACTTTTGTTTATGCTATCTGTCAACCGCTTAATATGGCTAAGGTGCTTTCTACATTATATTATTCCAAAGGAAGCAAGAGCACTTTAATGGAATAATGTATTTTCTATTCTACACTTTGTGTGTAGGGCCTACCCAAGAAAAGTTCATAATGTGGGTCTTTGGCTCTTAAACTTTAGGTACATGTTGCAAGAAGAGAGGCAATTTGTTGTAGATTCCAAAGAGAGAAATGAGCAATACCTGCAGTGGAACTGAGATATTTGAAACTCCATGAGGAGACCATTCATGAGCTTTGCCTTGCTTATGATGGAAAACATAGGAATATGGACAGCTAGGTATTCTTTCAAAAAGTAACTTTCTATAGACATATGAAAAGACAATCTCCAGACAACACAGTCTAATTACTAAATAATTTATTTTTTTATAATAAAAGCATTTAAAATAAAGTGTATTATAGAAATGGCGAATGTCCTGGCCACTTGTGGCTCAGTGATTGAACATCCACTCATGCACCAAGAGGTCACCGATTTTATTCCCAGTCAGAGGGCTTGCAGGAGGTAGCCAATTGATGCTGATGTTTTTCTCTCTCATCGATGTTTCTATCTCTCCCTCTCTCTTTCTCTCTCTCAAAAAAAAATAAAAACATATTTTAAAAAAGAAATGGTGAGTGGCCCAATGAGCAAGTCATTTTATATAAATTGAGTTAGCCTAAGGCCGTGGTTGGCAAACTGCGGCTCGCAAGCCACATGCAGCTCTTTGGCTCCTTGAGTGTGGCTCTTCCTAAGCCTTAGGAGTACCCTAATTAAGTTAATAACAATGTACCTACCTATATAGTTTAAGTTTAAAAAATTTGGCTCTCAGAAGAAATTTCAGTCGTTGTACTGTTGATATTTGGCTCTGTTGACTAATGAGTTTGTCGACCACTGGGCCCTAAGGTAAATTTATATCTCTACTCACATAATGATAATGACAAAAAAGGACATTATAAATTAAATTTTGTACAGTATGAGTAGTTTACTGTTTCATATAAAGCAAGACTCTACATCTCAGGTATGACTAGCAAATTATTCCTTAATTTTTGAGAAATATTACTTGAATTTACATTGTCCTAATATGAACGAGTCCTTTTTTCCTTTACATGTCTTAAAGAAAACCAATGTTTTCAGCATGGTGGGAGTGAACCCTCTTTATTCTGTTGGTATCTGGAAATATCACCAAATTAGGGTTATGTACTGAGTTCCCCTGACCTTTTACTGCACACGGCATTATATTTTTGTGTGACATGATTTTGCCCACATGTATATAAAACATCCAAACAACAGTGGGCCTTGAAATACTCAAAAATATCTCAGATTTCTTAGTGCATATACTTCTTAGTATTCTCGTACTTCTCTAAACTCATGGATTTCACCATTTTAAGGTAACAGCATGTTAAAATGTGAGGTCATGTTGTAGGGAGCTGATCTTGTTACAAACACTTCTTAGAGAACTTGTTACAATAGATTTGTTGATTAATCATTTAAATGGCACCTAGTTTTTATAAGTGGTGATTTTCATATGCTTTCAGTCCAAGAGCAGATAAATTCTGAATACTAAATATTACTATTTTTATTTGTTAGTCCTATTAGTAATTTTTTTAGTAGTTTATAATTAAACATAACAGGCAGATTTGCATGATATCTCCAAATGTGTTTAGCTATACAGTAGTATTAATATAACTTTTTGAGATTACAAGTAAAATGAGACTACATTTTCCTTTCTGAGCAATATAACTCCTTTTAAAAATTTTATTAATAATTGCTTCAGCATTTATGTGACTACACTATTATATTTATTTCTAAAACTGTCTAGTGAATTTTCCCTGATGCAATCAGTTATGGATCAATAGGACATACAACAATAGTATGTATAAGAGGATCTTTACTTTTGGAATTGCATCTTAATCTCTCTATATATATAAAAGCCCAGAGACTGGAATGGCGGAACAACTAGAACAACCAGTGGCTATGATGTGTACTGTGGCAACCAACCAGTGTGATCTGGGCCCTGGCTGGCCCGGCCCCTAATCAGCTCTCAACACCCCGACTGGGGGCGGGGCCAACTGCCCACCCCCCACTGATCTGGCCCAATGGGCCCCCATCAGGGCAGGCCAGCTGGACACCACACGTGCACGAATTTGTGCATCGGGCCTCTAGTCATAATATAAAATACATGTGTTTATTTGAATTATTTTAAGCCAACAGCATGATAGAGTAAAAGAGTTCATGTTCCCAAAGCAAAATTTGACCAAAATATTTTTTATTGTACTATAATCATCACATGTAAATATTACATATATCTAAATATTGTACCAACAGAAATAAATCCAAGTAAGTTTTCTGTTTGAAAATGTCTGAAGCTGGATTGAAACTGTAGAGTTTAGAGTAGACAAGAGCTCTGATAATATTACACACATTTAATTGACAGTGACCCAGCTCCATTTTGGGTTATAAAACATTATTTAAAGAAGTTTATATTTCTATAAAGTTTAATGTTAATTTGCACAGATTTGTAATTTAGGTGGACAAAAACAAAAGAATAAATTATACTTTTATTTAGATCAGGAGGTATCCACCATGAATTTATTTGTACTTTCCTTTGAAATGGGTTGATTTTAAGTGAAACATGTTCTACAATTTAAGAATCAACTTTCCCTCAGAGGTGGTAAAAAATTTGTTTGGTAAGAATTGAATAATTGAAATCTCACTAAAGAAATGAAATATGTAGGAATACTGAACATTTGGGCACTGGGTAAACTTCAAGTTGTTCTCTTTTTTGAAAGAGCAAGTCATCCTTGCTCAGAGCTCTAATGAGAATGACCTTGCTACACCGCTGTCACCTATCCTTTGACCTCTAACAGTGTGGAGCTATTTAGATGGAAAGGGGCATGTATAGGAATGGAATCATGGCTGGGCATAGCAGCAAGCCCAATTCTGCTGTAGTGTTCTAACCTCACGGTAGCTAAAATTAGAGGCCCACTGCCACTAAGAACTCCTCCTGGTCTGCACCTCTGTTGCAGAGAAGAAAAGCATAGTTTTCTTCAAGAGAAAACTGACTGAAAGGGAGTGAGGGGGGAGTATGTAGTCAGAGTTCTTTTAATCTGCGCTCATGCTTGTACGTGCTGGGTAAGTGTACCTTTGTTCACTCTCTTTCCACAGGCTTCTATATCTAGGGCCTTAAAAGTCCATTCACCCAAATTCTAGCTTGACGAATATTTCCACTCAATATAGATGGTGCTTAGCCTGAGTGAATCAGGTCTTCGTTAGAGGACTGGCCTTGGAGGGAGGAGATCTGGATTAGAATTGTAGCTGGTCTGTATTTGGAGCCAATTGCATCATCTCACTGAGCCTTGGGAAATCCTTACATAGTGACTCTAAAGATTACATCAAATATCATCTGACAAAATAACTAGTACTGTGTTGGGAACATAAGAGGTGCCCCGGAATAGTGGTTGAATTGAAATTTGAGTGTGTAGTTAGAATCCAGGGTAAATTCAGAGCTGGGTGGCTCTTTAAGAACAGTTGTTTTATTTTGAGAGGCTCATAAGAGGGGCTGGGGGAGGGGGCACAGAGCCCCTTTATCGTCTGGGAAAAGCAACGAGGCCTAGTGTGGGGCTGCTGCTGGATTCTCAGGTCAGACTTCCACATTTAACCAAACCATATGAAACTTCTGAGTCTGTCCTCATAGCTGTAATTTGAGCAAGAGTTAAAAAACGGGATGCTTAAAAACAAACAAAATGAAAGTTGGCACAGAAATCCAGTGTTTTTTAAATCTTTTCTTTTTAACACAGAACCTGACATATAGTAGATGAAATACACAAATAAATAAGGGTGAGTTTTAAATACTCAAACCACTGAAATTTGATAATAAATAATTCCAGGTTCACCCCTATCCCTGTTCTTTGTTTTTTTCTTTTAAGTTCAAGGGACTTTAAGAGAGTGAAGTACACTTTAAAATGATCAATCTTTATGTTCAAATATGTTGAAAAAGAACATAGTTAACATACTCCTCTATGGAGTTTACCTTAAAACATAAGAATACACACCTATTACCCTACCCGGTTTGGCTCAGTGGATAGAGCGTCAGCCTGTGGACTCAAGGGTCCCAGGTTTGATTCTGGTCAAGGGCATGTACCTTGGTTGCGGGCACATCCCCAGTAGGGAGTGTGCAGGAGGCAGCTGATGGATGTTTCTCTCTCATCGATGTTTCTAACTCTCTATCCCTCTCCCTTCCTCTCTGTAAAAAATCAATAAAATATATTTTTTAAAAAAGAATACACACCTATTAATGCATATTTCTATTCAATATTTTCACCACAAATTCTAGCCAGTCACATATTAATTCTTGGAATAGTCTGTCATTTCTTCATAGTACAAACATTTGTTTAGAATATTTTATGAAATAACATAGTCAGATGTTTACTAAATATGCCCTTTAACCATTTCATGGTGAAGCATGTATTTTCAGATACAACCACACACATTTGGGTTTAGTCAAGATTGCCGATGTATCTAGGCCAAAAAAAAAAAAAAAATGTGTGCCTCA
This sequence comes from Myotis daubentonii, assembly GCF_963259705.1. Taxonomy (NCBI): domain Eukaryota; kingdom Metazoa; phylum Chordata; class Mammalia; order Chiroptera; family Vespertilionidae; genus Myotis; species Myotis daubentonii. The sequence continues at coordinate 67,524,757 of NC_081843.1, forward strand.
GCTGTAGGCATTGTGTTGACCTGTTAACCTGGATTTCATTTCTGACTACTTTTATATTTAAACGTGAATTCCATAACCTATATATGCATGGGGCATTAATTCTCATTTGAGAATTATCATCCAACTTTAAAATAACTGTAACAGCAAAAATAGGTGTTCATTCCAACCATGCACTTTTTCAAGATTTGGAGCTTGTCTTCTTTAGAGTTCTTTCATACGCAGAGTGAAGGGGCAACTTGAAGTACGATACCAACAGGGGGACTTTGCAGAGGCCACTTCATAGTGAATGATGGCACCTGTGGAGTTCCTATTTGGTCTGGCCTTCATAAACATTATGCCACATGTACATACATTTAAGTACTAATATAAATATAAAAACTTTGTAAGTGATATTTTCCCAGTGAATATAATGTACATAAGTCTCAATGATTCAAAATAAAATCAGGCATAGAACTTATTTCTGGTATAGAACTTATATATGGCAAAAATTATAAAAATATAGCACCTCAAAGTAAATATATAAAGCAGATAGTTATTTTACAGCTGCCAATTGATTGAATCATCTCACTTGTAAGTGCTAATACTAATGTAAAAAAGAGTACATTTAATGTTCAACTTTGCAAATGCATCTATAAAGATTAGAAAAGAAACTACGTTTCTTCCTTCCCTTCCTTCCCTCCCTCCCTTCCTTCCTTCCTTCCTTCCTTCCTTCCTTCCTTCCTTCCTTCCTTCCTTCCTTCCTCCCTCCCTTCTGCCTTCCTTCCTTCCTTCCTTCCTTCCTCCCTTCCTTCCTTCCTTCTTAGGAAATATATGTATATACATAAAAGTTAATGCAAGAAAATATTTTTACTTCACAATTTTCTTCATTATACTTTGATTTTAAGGTCAAAAAGAATCTCTATACATTAAATTTAATGTTGCCCATTTTTTTATCGTAGAAAAATTGATGATTTCAGGTCATTGTTTAAGTATCTGTTTTAAAAGTGTTCACTGGTTATTTGGGGGGAGCATAATAATCTTTATCACATGATTTTTTCACATAATGAATATTTTAACTAAAATATGAAATCAAGATGATCTATTTACCTTTGTTTCTACAGTACTGTATGATCTTATAACATATACTTTTTGGGTTAATAAATATTTGTCACAGTTGGATGCTTATTTTTAAGATATTTTCCGATTATATTTCACAGCATATGTTACCTTCTCTTTTTAGGAACTTATTGAAAAATCTTTAGCAACATTCAGCTTTTTCAACTAAAAGGCACAGATATATACTTCAGCCCCCCCCCCTTACCCCCTGTTTGTTGTAAAGGACTTATAAAGACAAATTTCATCAGGTAGTTCCCTATTTGTAGTATATAAGAACTTGAGATAACCACAGATTAACATGAGGATAGTTTGTTGTGTTCCTCTTTTATTTACTTCGAAAAAGAATGTATGGAACAACAGATTTACTAATGATTAGGACTCAAAGAAGTGCTAGTTAAATGAAGTGCCTGTGTCACACCTCACTCATAGCAACCTACAATGACATTCTAATAATACATTTGCACTTATAAATCTTCATAATTACAAAGTTAATATTTTCTTTATATTGCTCATTTTTAGCAAATGCTAGATTTTCTCCAGAATAAATTGCAAACAACTTATAGTGCTATGATTAATAACATATATTAATGCCAAAAATATATTAACTAGCCTTCCTACAATATACACACACCAATTTTTGAGTTATTGCTCTTTGCCACATATACATGGCTATGTGTTTCTCACCGATCCAAACCTCTCTTTTTTCCCTTCTACCTCCTTTTCTCTCTCTGCCCTTCTCTCTCCTTTTCTTTCTCTCTCTATTTCCTCCAGCCTTTCACTCCCTCACCCAGGCCCCTTCTTTCCCTTCCCTCAGTTCCTCACTGCAGAGTACAGTGAACATATTAAGAACATTCAGTTGTGGCTGGGCTTCTAACCTTGCTCAACTTCAGCATTAGCAAAGGGATTCAGTTTCTTGAATTCATTAATAGTGCTTTGCCACAAAAGGCTTTGTAGTTCTCTCCTGAATATTGAGCCTTGCTTAATAACATTCCACTTATGTTAGAGACACATTTAATCTGTAAATGTGACCTTTAGAAGAATTCTCTTGTTTTTCATTATAGAAACACTGCATTACAAATATTAATTATTCTTTGATGCCATATTTTAATTAACTAATCATGTGCTATTTGCAGCAATACAGTACAGTAATGTATGTGCAGTAATGCTATGTAATGCAATATCTATGTAAGAGTCCATTGCTGCAGAAAAGACATGTTTTGAGTATCTTCTCTGGATGAGTTTGCTTATATGAAACATTTAGTCTAGAAGGATGCTTTGTTTTGCTTTGTATTTTTAAATGCCAATGCAAGTCTGATTAAAATGCTGAACATATCGTTAGCCCCATCACTAATAAGTGAACGTTCACTGATGCATATTAGCAGGGTCTAGCAATGTGGTGAATTGTCACTTAAGTGCTTGGAATCTGAACACAGAAAATGACAGGCAATGCCGAAGGTCCGGCTCCAGTGCATGTCTTCACTGTAGCTGGAGTCACTGGAATGGTGAAACCAGTTTAGGTTCAAGGTCGCTGCTGACATTCAGCTGTCATGGCTTCATTGTCTGCAGGCCTTCTCTCCATTGACACATTCAAGAGTACTTTATAGCAACCACAAAGAGCCAGTCAATTGATACCATTACACTTTATGCACACACAAACCACAAGCCTGTTCAGGACTGTTGATACAGTCTAACATTTATTCATTAAGGCAGCTATTGAAAATGCAACTTGCCCAGCCCCTCTCTTAACAACATAGACTTACTTGTTTAGTCCAAACATTTAGCTATGTCTTTTTCAAGTTTTGCACAGCATTCTCTAATTGAGGTAACAGTATCTGCATTTTAATGCCACACCATTTATGTCCAATGAAAGATTACCTGAAGAACCCTGCCATTATACACTTGTTTAAATACGGGCAGTCGTATAGAAAAAATATGCACAAAAGATGTAAGCAGGGGGAAAGGGAGATATTTATTTGTTCTGGGAGTGCACGGGAATCCAATTGCTCAGAAATGAAATAAGAGTCTAGAGTGAAAGAAGGGAAAACCTAAGCTTGGGTCAGGGAAGAGGCAGTGATTTAGCTCCATTGTTAGGAGTTCTTTGAGCTTCATTGGTTGTAAAGAAAAACCCACTAATGAATCTATTGAAGCTTGCCAGAACTTTGTGTGGAAGACAACTTAAGTTATGGTGCTTATCTAAAAACTGGTAGTAAAGCATGTGGATATATAAAACAGCACATATGTCTCTTTATTAACAGCTTGCCCATAAACAAAATTGTGTAAAGATTGTATGTTGTGCAAATAGCCTATTTAACATGTATGTGTTTAATTCAAAATTCACAGATCTTGAAAAGACGTCACCTCAATGATGAGGAGATATAAGAAAATATATCTTATTTAATAGTTGAAAGGCAGAAATATAATATAGCTGTATATAGCTAATCTCTTCTTTGTTTTCTACTAATATTTGTAAGGAAAGATCAGTTTAAAAGTCAAGTTAGAAGGCTGTTTCATGTTTTAAGTATGCAAAAAACACTTTATTAAGGAATATAATCACCTAACATTAAAAATAATAGACTTTGGGGGAAAATTTAATATGTCCATGTACTGCATTTAGTAGAAAATGTTTATCACCTTTTCATCATATGTGGCATTTCCAACATAGAATTGAGTTCTTTTTTGTAGTTCCATATAATATTTATTACATATACTTATTTAACTCTACACAATACACTGCATTATCTAAAATGTGGCTATCATTAATGTAGAAATTCAATTAGGCAGCAGTATATTAGAGAAAATAATTTGGCCAATCACTTGTCAAGATCATTGCTAGTTTCTAGAAACCTTATACTATATAGTAAGTAGAAATAGAACATATTCTTTTGAAAGTTCTGCCTTGAGTTTTGCCAAATACTTTTAAATTATATATATATTTATTTGTATGTATATAAATTTTCAAATGCTGAATGAGAAAAGATTCTCACCCTTCCCTCATCGCCCTCCATTGTCAAACTCATACATGGTTCCATGATTTTTTCATAAGAATGAAGGTTATTACTTGGCAACTTGATTCTTTGCCTTTGAGAATTTGTTTTATAAATACATGGGAGTTAGGTCAGTGCATTCACTCATTTTTTTCATGAGCATAAAGCATTATTCTTCCAAAGCATACTATTTTGGAGCAATGGGAGTAACCACTAAGCATATTGTCTCTTATAATGCCAAGGGTCTATTTCCTTTTGGCATCACTGATTTCTCACTGAGGCCCAGGGAGACTTTGTGGAGATTATCTTGTAGTTATCATGAAATTGTCTCTTTAGACCCATGTCTACATAAGGGAAGACACCACTGACATGGTATTGAACAACCTTTATTCCAGTCTTTATTAATTGCTTCAGGGGCCAAACTAATATAAGCAAATGCTAAATACAACCCAATAAAAACTAGTTATATGGGTCTAGTTTTTCTCAAGTCCAAACCATCAGGAATTCATTATAAGACTTGCTACCAAAAATGTCTCTATTTTAGGAATTTTGACTTACTGTTGACCAACAGAGTAATTTGAGGATGAGAGTTGCAAGAGTTATATTAAAAAAAATTAAGGGGGTAAAGGAAATCAATATTTGTAGAATAAATATTTGAGACGTTGTATTGGGCACTTTTGTTGTTCAGTCTCCATAACAACTCTGCATATTTTGGGATTATTATTATTTTCTTTTATGAATGGGAAGAAAGAAGCTCCAGGACTTTTAAAAATTTAATTTAGGCTACAAACAAGTAAGTGATAAAGTTATTATTTAAACTCAAAGCCTTATTCTCCCAAAACTTACACTATCTTGAATACCTGTTTCAGTCAAAGGATTTTGGTAAAATTTGGTTAATGTTGCTGACGCCATTTATGGTGAATGCCGCCTTCTCTCCTTCTCCTTTCTATCATCTCACTTTTTTCCCAATTTCACTCCCTGTAGTGAGCTCTTCATTTTGTCTCTTTTTCTTCCCTCTTTCCTTCACTCGTAGGAAACATTGAAGATTGATTATCATCTGTATCAGACTTCTTGCTTATCAGACATATTTCATATCAGCCTAATAGAAGCAGCTTCACTAAGGAATGAAGATGATCTACCTATTCACAGCCATTACTAGGGATTTTTCTTCTCAAATAAAGAACATTAATATAAATCTGTCAGTCCAAAATCCTGGGTCTGTAAATATTACATAAAACCATTATGACATATTTTCATCTTTCAAGCTTCCCTCTAAAACTATCTTTTTATAATATTTTTCTAGGAAATTTCTTCTGAGATGAGGAAAAAAACTTATATTCAATTACCCTATGTTTCCAGAGGTTAGTTTTATAGTCTATACCACAGTATACTTTTGAACATTGTGCTCCTGTGTATATAAACGTCCCAGGTGTGAGTGTGTGTACCCTTCCTGTCTAACATCTAGCCATCCTCTGTTCTCATTACTTTTGTATGGAGGGATTTTTAATATGCTTAGGCATTTTTTTTAAAGAATAAAGACTGTTTAGATGCAAAATTAATACAAATGTATCTTGGAAATTTCTTGGAGTATTCATTCATTTGAATGTCAAATAAATTATCTCATTTGAAAATTAGGTAGGGTGTAGTGCTTCTTTCACAGACACATTTACTTTCTCTCATAATGTAATTTTTCTTTGTCCAGGTCTATTTCCAAAAACTATTCTAAATAGGAACTTTTAAAAAAATGCTTTGCTATGAATGACACCAAATAATATTCAAATATTAACAGAAGAAGAGTGAACACTGAGCAAACAATTTGACTTTCCTTCTCCAACTTTGCTGAAACTAGATACATATTTCTATTTTTAATGATGTAATTTGGTCCAAGACATTTTGAAATTATATTATGTTTTGTATTGGAAAATATAATTATTATCTGGGAACTCTCTCCATGTGTAATTTTTCTTTCTACTGTTAAAGCAAATATTATGTGGCATGGTTATTGTTCATATGTCACGTTTTTGGTGCTGAAAAATTTTTGTGCTATAAATAGCTTACAAAAAATAATGAAATATTTTAAGAAAGTGAAATATACCCTTAAGATATGCTTTCAGTTAATTTCTAACCTAGAAGGAGGCTTATTTGATGGCTGTACCCTATAATTAGGGAGATCAGTAATCAAGACAACTGTGATTCATTTTACTAGGAGAGCTCCCAGACTGAAGACATCTGGCCTAGACGACTCTGATGGCAACATTCAAAATACACCTAAATTTGCTTTGTTTCATGATTCTCTTCAGGGGGACAAGAGAAGAGGTTATGTTCTCTGCATGAGGACAATTCTACAGTGTCCAAATCAAATGATATTTGTTTTCCGACAGCAGAATGTTGTATCATATTTCTAAGGACAGTAAGCACTTGGTGGACGTCAATGAATACTAAACACTAATTGATGTGATACATACATATGCACACTCACAAGTGCACATGGTGGTCTGTAATGGCTGAAAAATTGCATTTTGCTTCTATGAAAAGATCTGTGACTTTCAGGCCAGAGTGGAATTTTGGAGGGTTATCTCCCACAATAGAGGACTATCCTGACAACAGTGGCGTTTTAGGGCTGTTTGTTGTTTGGCTTGTTGATGATGTTTAGTCAAGGAGACACTTCCTTTCAGATTCTGTCTTCCAAACCCCAGGGCTCTGTTCTGGGCAGTTCAGCCTAATGGAATTAAGCCTGACACGTTTCAACTCTATTTCTTTATAAAATAAACATAAAACAATGGTTTAGATTTCTACTAAAACTCTTGAAGCATGTGGGACTCCAACTTTCCCTGTTCTTTACACATCTGTAAATAAAGCACATAAAAGAGGAGCACAACAGGATGAATCCACATAAATTTGAAATCCACTGCAGCATATTAAATGGCGCAGTCTCAGTCAAAGAGAGGCTGACCCCATGGCTTCGTGCAGTTTGAAGCTAATTGTTTTCGTCAGGATGGGAACGTCTGCAAGTCCATGGCTGTATCCCACCAGTAAGGCTCCAGTAACTGAGCCGGCCCACAGAGAATGGGCCCACTTTGTAGCCACACAGCGGGCTCAGACACCACCTATTCTGCTCTCCAAACTGTCATGCATAACAACTTTATTGTGCTAAATTGAACTTGAAAGCAACCAAAGGCTATGAGAAGGAGAGGCTATGAGAAAAGCGTGCTGTCAGCGCTGGCAAAGGCTGACCTGGAAAGTAGGCTCAGAGACAGGGGAATAAAAGACCAGGCCCCATGAACACAGCATATTGTTTCATTTTAAAGTATGATTCCCATACCAGAGAAAGTAGCAAATGTGATGTAAATTTATTTAAATAGATTCGACCGCTTAAAAGTTTGCCAGCCGCTCTTATCCAACTTTCCCAGCTCTCTGATTCGTTACTTACAGTGGGAATATAATGACATATAGTCATCATTGTAACAGCTTCTTTGCAGGGGCACAATGATGATTAATGGCCAGCAGCAAATTTTCACATGGGCTCTGAAGCACTATGGCATTAAGCAGCCAAACAGTCCCAAATCCCCCTTTTCTGTTGCACTGAAAAGTCCCCTCCTTGTACCTTGCAGATAGGAACAAAGCCTATCTTAATTCCAATCAGCTTTTCCTCATTCAAAGGGAACTTCTCTTTTTCATAATTGATTCATGTGCATTTTTTAGTGTTTCACTGAGCTGAAGCCACTTTTCTCCCTTTCTCTGTTCTGCCCCCACGCCCGCACCCCTCTTTTTTTGAGGCGGTGAGGATTGGGAAACATTTCAACAACGGCAACAACCACAACAAAAAATGGTGTGCTTTTTCTCCCCCAAATATTTGCCAAATAGATTTCTCAATTAGTATTCATTTGTGTTTTACAGTTAAAGGATTTAAGACTAAAATTAACTCCTGGATTTCTCCATCCTTAGAAATGGTTTTAGTTCATAAAAAGTATGAGCTCACTGAAATAACTGTGGTGGGAGCCCCCAAGGATGCCCTGTTTCATGGGGGGAGTCTGAGTAGCTCTTGTTCCCATGAGAGACTCACAGCTGGAACAAGGACAGGGTCCGTTGCTCTGAACAGATTCTTTTATCTCCCCTGTGCTGGTAGCCATCAAAAAAGGAAAGAAGTGACCAGAGCAGAAGGCAGCAAAGGAGAACCCCCTAACCTGCTCTATCCTTCCTAGGTACCATTTTACTCTGTGGTCATCTCACATTATAATTATTAGCAGAAGCTCGTGTGCTAGTTGTAGAAGTGCTCTCTTCCACCTACACTTTCCACATCCTATGATAATGACACAAGTGACACCAAACCATACTGCCTTGGAAAGGGATTTCTACATGTCAACTCATTTATGACAATAGAATGGTCATAAAGTGCAGAGTTTTAGTAGCTATACTTTGCATATTTGTTTACATCTTTTACAATCCTGCCCTTGTTTGTACATATGAGGAGGGTTACCAGATACCCCTGTTTGCTCAGAGCACACTCATTTCTCTCTATTGTCCTTACATAATTATGAATAATAACCTCTGGCACTCTCAATTTGATGTGAGCAATTTGCAAACTCATGCTTTTTGCTATTAAAACGATCTCAGAATTACTTCTGTAAAGCAAAGGGCAGGCTGACTCTTACCCAGGTGTCTATGGACTGGCTTACCCTATTGCATTTCAAGGGGAAGAATCTGACTTGGAAACCCTGTGCTGAGGTAGCAGCACTGACTTTTGTCTTGCCTACTTTTAAGAGGTCAGCTGACCTTACACAGCTTCTTTGATATGTGGCAGTAAGGAGGTCATTTGCTGAAATGAGAGACAACATTGCAAACCAGATTTTAAATGTGACACTCTCCTTGGCTGGGTCATTGACCCAGCTGAAAAGGCGAGGGCTACGCCCTCCATCTTGCCCCAGGGTAAGGGCTATGCCCTCCATCTTACCCTGGATCCTCCATTTTTGGGCAGCCATGTGCTCTGCAAGGCTTCTTCCCGGTAGCCCAAGCCTCTGCTAGCCACACCCAGGATTTCTTTAAACTAACCAATGACAGTCAAGGGAAGTGCGCACCATAGATACGACCACATCCTGTGTAACAAGACACCGACTTGCGCCTGGCCAATCGCCAGGGCCCACAGTCCTTTCTCCTCCCCTTACTCCAACCCCCCTATAAAACCCCTCTCCCCACAGAGCTCAGCCTCTCTCTCTGCCGCCTGCCGCTGCGTCGGTGAGTGTGGTCGGGGAGCCGAGCTAGCTCGAATAAAGACTCTTTGCTTTTGCATCGGACTCGGCTGGCTCCCTGGTGGTCTTTTGGGGATCTTGAAATCTGGGCATAACACCAGCCACACACTGTACTGGTCAGATAAAAATACTAGGCCATGTTTTTGATAATAACCTTTCTCCTGCTTTGGTGTATTCAAATGATTAAATGAAGAGTATGTGTAGTTGATAGGGGGGATTCTGCTCTTCCTTTTCACTGTAGTTTTGCTATCTCCTCTGAAAAAAACAACAAAAGCATATGGAAGTGACATCATATACCTATATTGCGTTTTTCTTCCAAAAATCTCATACGGGTGAGTGTATTAAAGTCTTTGGGTTATTGAACCAAAGTGTCTAAGTGAGTGTTACAAATCCATAGGACAATGTCCCAAAATCTGCATTTTATATTTGGATTTCAGAGTTAACTGAGAGATGTGTATTATCATCTGTAGGCAGAGAATTCCCTATTGACTGGGACACTGAGGAAGTTCATAAGGGTTGTTTATTCCTGAAAGTATATGGAATAAATGGACTCCTGATATGCTAGTTTCAGAATAACTTTAGCAAGACCCTAAAATTTCCCCCTTCCCATAAAACCATAGCCCATATCCAAATATCAGAAGGACATGCATACAAGAATTATGACACTATTCTAAGTTTCTTTACATGAGCACAGTCCCTTGATGAAACCATCATTCTTAGCCAAATTTGTGCATATCTGATCTTTATTAGTGCATTTTATCCCCTTTTTAGGTAATGAAATGAGAAGAGTACCTGAAAGATGTTTTGTAATGTGCTCTTATGCCCTCATTTTCTCATAATGTCACTACTATGAAGATGTATAATGAAAATTCTCATATGCAACAACATTTGTTACATTATGGTCAGGGATCTGGCTATGAAACTCCCACATTCATGAAGAAATCTGTTTTTTACTGGCTAAGAACAGGATTTTTATCTGAAACATTTTAAACTTTTTTTTTCAATTACAGTTCACACTCAATATTATTTTGTATTAGTTTTAGGTGCACAGCATAGTGGTTAGCCAATCATATACTTTACAAAGTGTCCCCTGGATATTTCCAGTTCCCACCTGGCACCATACATAGTTATTACAGTATTATTGACAAATTCTGTAGTTTAATCACCCTGACTGTTTTGTGACTATCAATCTCTGTACTTCTCAATTCTTTCACCTTTTTAGGCAGTCTCCCAATCTCCCACCCCTCTGGCAACCATCAGTCTGTTCTCTGTATCCATGAGTCTAAGACAGGATTTTTAAATGCAATAAGCCTGGGTCCTCTTGGGTTGCCTTCTCAACCCTGAGGTCCTTTCATGAATTGCTAGGGACACACTCTCTATCATCTTTAAAATGCTACAAATCACTTTTCTTAAGGTAGAAAAATTTCTTTATACAAACTATGTAAACTGAGTCCCACTGCCATTACACAGGCAGATCTTATTCCTTTCCTACCGAAGTCTAATTCTGTCTGGATGCCTAAGATATTTCTTTATGTGCTATACTATCCTAATTCTAATCCCAATCCAGCTAAATAAATATGTCATACCAATGGTAATTATTTTTATGACATGATGGTACATGTAGAAGTATAAGATCTCTTAATTGATTTCTGTCCTGTTCCTTTATATACTCAAGATTTAAAAGTCTTTACTCTGCTTTTCCAAATGTTTCTTTCCTCTTTTTACTTGCTAACAAAACTCTAATTTCTTTTCTAGGTATCATGCAAAAATAGCTCAGAGCATGTAAGCATTTTTCCATAAGAGGAGTCATAGATGGTCTAAATCCTTCATCAAAATTCTATTCTCCTTTGCCAAGGACTGAGTTATAGGCATGAGACTCACCACACTAAGAAACATCATAATCAAATTGCTCAAAACCAGTGATAAAGAGAAAAATCTTAAAAGCAGCCAAATATAAAGATATATTGTACAGAGGAAAAAAGGTAAAGATGACAATAGATTCCTCATTAAAAATAATGCAAGCTAGCAATGAAGTAACATCTTTATAGTTTAAAAAACAAAAAAACTGTCAGCCTAAAGTTCTATACCCAGCAAAAATAACTTTAAAGATAAAAGTGTTTCATACAAAATGATTCACAGACTCACACTATAAAAAATGTTAAATTTCTTAAGAAAAAAAGTGAGACCACATGAAAATAAAAATCACTGAAAATGGCAATTTTTCTTATTTATATCTCTTTTAAATGTAAGTGACCTGACAATTGACTTGTATATAGTATATAAAGAACATGTAAAACTCAACAGTGAAAATAAAATTTCAATTAGAAAAGTTGCAAAAGATATAAATAGATATTTCAATGAAGAAGGTATGCAGATGACAAGCACAAGAAAAGATGCTTAACATAATTAGGAAAATGAAAATTAAAACTACATGAGCATATCTATCAGAATTGCTAAAATAAAAATTAAAAAAAAAAACAGTGATAGCATCAAATGCTGGTGAGGACACAGAGAAACTAAATTATTCATTCACTGTTGGTGGGAATGTAAAATGGCACAGTCACTCTGGAATACCTTTAGAGTGCCATAATATTTTATGGCAGTTAAAAAAAACAACACACTAAAACATACACTTATCATACAACCCAGAAATCGTACTCTTGGGCATTTATCCCAGGGAAATGAGAATGTGCATGCATGCCAAAACCTGTACACAAACGTTCATAGCAGCTTTGTTTGTAATAGCCCCAAACCGGGAACAACTCAAATACCTATAACATCTGAATAGATAAACAAATTATGGAATATCCATTCAAGGGAATGATAACATTGTTGTGAACTATTACTGTATACAACATGGATGAATCTCAAAATAAGTATAGTGAAGGGAAGAAACCAGAAAAAGTACATTTTATAGGATTCAATTTATATAAAATTCAGAAGATATAAAGTAATCAGTAGTGATAGAATGCCAATTAGTAGTTGACTGGGGTTGGGGGAAAGAAAAGGAAAGGGATGGTTACCAAGGGGTATGAGAAAAGTTTTAGGAGTATTGGATAAGTTCATTATGTATGTCAGTTATTCTTTAAATTTGAAAAAAAAAAAAGTAAAACAATAGAAATAGAGTCTATTCCCCTCCCCTTTGAGACTGCCTTAATTGAATATAGTGGACTTCATGTTGCATGGTCTCTGAGATTAGATAAGGACAGTCCTTGCAGCTTCTCCCAGTTTACTTTAGGATACTTACCTAAGATACTCACTAAGCTACCCTCAATCCCCTCTGCTGGAGAGACTTTGTGGTAAGACCACATGGAAAGGTCCTGAGACTCCGAGGAGATAAAGAACTACCCAGCCAGCCTTCCTATGACAGGTTGTCTGAGCTTTGGCCTTCATCTGATTGCAACTTCATGAGACAGATCTCAAATCAGAACCATCCAGCTGAATAATGAGGAATAATAAGAGAATGTCATTGCTTTATACTACTAAGTTTTGGGGTGATTTATTGAAAAACAATGAATGACTAGAATGCTATCTATTCTGTATTTTCCATGTTAATAGTATAACTTTCATTCTTTTCAGGAAAGACTGTTTTGAGTTAAGAAATGACATCTGATTTCTGTTTTATTCATTTTGTTGTTGTTGTTGTTGTTGTTTATTAATCCTTGCCTGAGGATATTTTTCCATTGATTTTTAGGGGGAGTGGGAGAGAGAGGGAAAGACAGAAATATCAATATTAGAGAAACACATTAATTGGTTGCACGAGTCCTGACCAGGTTGGGGCTGGGGAGGAGCCTGAAACCAAGGTATGTGCCCTTGACTGGAATCAAACCCAGGACCCTCTGATCCGCAGGCCTATGCTGTATTCACAGAGCCAAACCGGCTAGGGCTGTTTTGCTCATTTTTATGACTTTCCATACATAGAAAGAGATTTACAAATAAGAAAAAAATTATTTGTCATTGTATATGTCCTAGTTTTAGTTTAGAAAAAATAGACAAACCTTACCTATGGATTCAGAAAATTACTGGTATCAGTCTAAAACCTTCTAATTTAGCTAAAATCAATCAAAGAGCCAATTAGCAAACTACAGGATGTTGGATTTTGTGGAGGATACAAGATATCTGGCCTGCCATGTTCTCCAAGGATTTATTACCTAGGAGGTGACCAAGGCCTTTTTACAGAAAGATGTGGTAGAATGTCTTCATGACAGAGGAAGAACCTGAGCTATAAATGTTGAATTATGAATTCCAAAGCTGTTTGAATAACTTTATTATGTCTCAAAGGAAAATTTATTGTGCATGATTATTCTATTAATATTAAACATCAGGAAATACAACCTGAGTGCTCTTATTTGCTAATCAGCCCATTTCCTTCCCTCAATTTATCAACTTTTTCCAAGTCAGGGTAGTTCCTGAGTGTATATTTTGCAAACACTTTGTCCACTTTAATTTGAAATAATCTTAGCAATGGGACAATTGTAATCCTGTTAATGTGAGGATGAGCAGTGGTGCTGCTTAATGCGATTATGTTGAAGGGTGATAGACCTGCTCTAAATAGTAGCTAATAACATTAACCTGTATTAGGTCTTGAAAACAATTTCAAACGTTTTTGTATTCAAAATTCATAGTGCATAAAAGTACCCGACTTTCTACTCAGATAATGCATAGCCATTGCAAGAAGCAAGAGTAAGAAATGAAAGTGAGGGCCCCCAAACTTATGAAGGGTTGGCCACATAAGTATTTCTCTGTTTTGAAACATGTTTATGCTGTGTAACACATTTAAAAAGTTTGGGTCTAGTTAGCTGAGGGTTCCAGGGGTGTGTTGGAGCCTACCTGTATTGGCTTGAATGAGCCAGTTGTTATCATCTCTTTTCAATAAGTGACATCATATTGGAAGCTTGAAATCAGCCAGGGCTAGAGATTTACACCACAGAAATGGCATAATGGTACATGGCAGGCCTCCCTGTTACCCCTGTTTGTCCCACTCCATCAGAGATCATTAACATTTATTGGCACTAGTTACACTTCCAAGGCCTTTGATGCAAATTGATTTCAGTCAGTTTCTCTGATTTGGAACTGGTTTGAAAGGTGACAAACTTTATTTGCCGGTGATGCCAAAGCCAAAGTGGGGGGAAGGGGTTAAGAATAAGTTATTGGGAAGGAAAAGAAATAGGTAATCCATTTTCAAGAATGAATATATATCTATATATCTTTATATCCATATATCTTTATATCTATATATCTATATATCATCTATATATCTATATATCTATATATATCTATGTATCTCTATCTATCTATCTATCTATCTATCTATCTATCTATCTATCTATCTATCTATCTATCTATCTATCTAATCTATCTATCTATCATCTATCTAGCTTGTTACAGTCCTTGTGGGACAAAAAGTTGATTTCCTAACTTCTCCAAGAGAAGAAAGAGGGAAATAATGGATAGTGAGGAAGTGAGAGTTTTCAGAGTTTTCAGTGCCACCTGCTCCCAGACATAACAAAAGCAATTCTAAAGTGTCTATAAGGAAAGAGCTGTACAGATGAGATCCCAAAGGCCTGCACATCAGGTTACAACTAAACTACAGAATAGCCATCATTCAGAACCTCCTGAAATCTAGCTAAATGGAAGTCCTACAACTAAGACTAAAGAAAAGACCACATTTGGACTGGTAGGAGTGGAAACAAGGAACCAGCTGGTCCCACACCCATGCGTGATGGATGAAAATCAAGAAGGTTATCTCTACTGCAGAAGTCCCCTCTGAGGAGCGATGGGTCACAGCCCCACACCCAGCCTCCCCAGCCCAGGGTTCCAGAGCCAGGAAGAGAAGTTCCCAAAACTTCTGGCTATAAAGGGCCTGAGACTTACTTGCTTTGAGCTCCAGCACTGGGGCAGCAGCTCAAAAGACACCAGGGACATAGCGGGAGGAACTGAAGTGTCTGGCATCATGGAGAGAGTTAGAGGGCAGCTTACTCTCAGACAGATATGTTGGCAGAGGCCATTGTTCCTTTTCTGAGCCCTCTCCCCACAGAGCTGGCAGGCAAGCTGCATGTCTGAGTCTCCGTCAATCTGGATGTCACTGTTTGCCCCACCCTGGTGATTCCCTGAGACTCTGCCTCACCCAACTTGTGGGCCCACCCAAGCTGCTTCTAGTGGCTTTTCCATATGAATGGCCAAGACTGGCTCATGCTTCACATTTTCCTAAAATCTCTCAAACAAGCAGCATCTGGTCTCAGCATGTCCTGTACCTCTTGCTAAGTGGCCCCAGGCTTGGCACTAGCAGCAGCCAACCTTGGTTCCCAGCTTGGCTTCTTCTGGGCACCTCCAAATAGCTGCTAGGTACAGGTCACTTTGTAGCTCATGGTGGCTGACCCAGGGCAGAATACAGGCAGCGGCTGACCTTGTACTGCACCTCTTTGTAGGGGGTTTGGGGAAGGGGTGAAGACTGTGAAAGGATTAAGAAGTACAAATTGGTCGTTTCAGGATAGTCATGGGGATGTAAAGTACACCATGGGTCATATAGTCAATAATATTCTAATAACTGTTTATGGTGTCAGATGGGTATGAGATTTATTAGGATGGTAGCTTAGTAAGTTATGTAATGTCTTATCACTGGGGTATACACCTGAAACTAATATAATATTGATTGTCAGTTATAATTGGGGGAAAAAGAAAAAGATCCCAAAGGCCTATCTTGGGAGTTTCTAACACCAGGTAAAGTTATAGGTATTTTGATGTGAAGGTAGAACCAGTGAGTATTAAATATTAAAACTAAGAATTGAAGATGCAGAAAAAATATTACTTGTATCTAGGTGCTAATACATTTTTGTATTTTCCTTTTGTTTAATATCCCATTAAAATACAGTAGCCCTAGCTGGTTGACTCGGTGGATAGAGTATCAGCCTGCATACTGAAGGGTCCTGGGTTCCATTCACATCAAGGGCATGTATCTCGGTTGCAGGCTCCTCCCTAGCCCAGGCCCTGGTCAGGGCTCGTGGAGGAGGCAACCAATTAATGTGTTTCTCTCACATTGATATTTCTCTCTGTCTTTCCCTCTCTCTAAAAATCAATGGAAAAATATCCTCAAGTGAGGATAAAAACAACAGTGTATTAATGAATAAACGTTAGTATTTATATATTACAATCTTAGAAAAAAAGCTATTTTTAATAGAGAAAACAAATTGTGAAAAAACATGTACTCAAATCACCCCTGTGGTAGGCCATGATGGGAGAAGCACTACCCACCAGCTTGTGAGATGCTTTAAAATTGCCTACTAGAAAAGAATTGGTCTCCATAGTACACCCAGACCCCCACAGAGTTACATATGATGGAGGAAAGAATTTTAGCTGGCATGCTTACAAAATTTGATGTCACAGTTTAAGAAAACTTTGTGGGAGAATTAGTCCAAAAGAAAATGAACAATTTGGGAGAACTATTGCTGTGTGATTCTTTCTCTAGGAGGGGAATTGGGATTTGGGATTTTAAAAACAGGTTTGAATCATTACCCTATATAATAAAAGGCTAATATGCAAATTGTCCCCTCTAATGGGAGTTCGACCACCAGTTCGACAGGGGGCAGGGCCAGCTGGCCAACTGCCCATGGCCCCTCCCCCTGGCCGGCCCTGCCCCGATTGGCCCCCCTACACCAATCAGGCACGGGGCCAGCCAACCTCCCACATCTCCTCCCCCTACCGCTCCCCTCCCCCCGCCGCCGGCTGGCCTGGCCTGATCAGCCCCTATTGGGGTGGGCCGGCCAGATGCTCTCCCCATGCACGAATTCATGCACCGGGCCTCTAGTCAGAGATAAGCACCTATAAATGTAAAATTCAATGATGTCCATTGTATTGCTCTCCAATTCCCTTTTAGTTAATTCCCCATTAATTGTCCTCATCTCTGTTTCAGGGTCCTTGAATAAACATGTCTGTTGCACTATTGAAATCTATTTATCTGTGAAGTCTTTAAATAGGAACCATATCAGAAGGTTACAAATCTTGATCATGAAAGTGTATACAGGGCAGTAACATCTTTACAAGAGGGGGTATGTGGTTTGCAAACCTTTAGATATAGTTTTCCAGTTGACAGGCCCAGCAGACAGCATGAGACCTCCATATCTGCATATTTCCAAGCGGAGCTTCTCTGGGCTACTTCCCTATACCTCAGTTCTATTTTCTCTTCTCATTAGCATTTATAATTCCCAAATTTGTATCACTTATGGATTTTATTTATGTGCCATTTACCTTTTTTTTCAAATAATTAAGCCAAAAATTACATTAGAGCTTGCTCAAGCTGCTTGCCACTTGGATAAATCATCCATCAGAGGTTCTCTAGTAAATCACCATCTAGCAATGGAAACAGTCTGCATGTTTCTTAGCTTTATTAGTTGTCTTCTCTGGCAGTCCTTGGGAGAATGAGGCTTACCCAGGGAATTACAATAAGAAAAATGTGCAGCAGTTGATTTTTGTTTTAAGATTTTAACTTTAAATTATTTCAGTGTGTGTGTGTGTGGGGGGGTGTTTTTTTAAAAACAATATTATTTTCTTATCCTATACTGGTCAACACTACCATTTTGGAAATCAGTACGATGGAAAATACTTTCATTAATATTTGGCTAATGTTTAATAAATAAAGAAATATGGAAATCATTTTTTTACATATTGTACTTTTATGATCAGTTCAAGTTTTAAAATCCAGGTAGATAACAGTTCTATTAGATATATCCAAGTTATTTTTTTCCTTATTTGAAACTTGTCTAAATTGTAGTAAATGTGGGAGCATTTGTTTACTGCTATATCCTCATTACCTAGAATGTTAGCTGGTATAGAGGCACTCCATAAATATTTGTTAAATGAATGTTAATAAAATTACCAAATAACAAATTTAAAAATTTATCACCCTTTGGTAACAAAAGTTGGAATACCAATTTCATGAATATAGAAGCCTTGTCTATTTTGTCTATTGATGGTTATTAGCGAAGTGTTTTGACAACATAGTACACACTTGCTAAAGAGTCTTGTCCAATATTCCAGTAGAAATCACCCAATTACAGCATGTCTGTCAATCTTAGTATGAGCTCCCTTTCAATTTACATGGTCAGTTACCTGAATCACTGTCACCGGTTTTACAAATATTCTAGTATATTCAACTAGAGGTCTGGTGCATGAAATTCATGCACTCGGGGAGGGGGGATCCCTCAGCCCGGCCTGCGCCCTTTCGCAGTCTGGGAGACCCACGATTGATCTCCCCAAAGAGGGAAGCCCCACCCACCCAGCCGGGGCTCCACGATGGATCACCCTAAAGAGGGAGGCCCAGGTTCCTGCTGTAGCACTGCCGGAAAGGTAGCCTGGGCCTCCCTCTTTGGGGTGATCCATCGTGGGGCTCCATGATCGATCAACCCAAAGAAGTAGGCCCTGCCCACCCAGCCAGGGTTCCACGATGGATCGCCCTCACAGAGGAAGGCCCCCCCCACCCGCTGCAGCCTGCCAGTTGGTGGCCTAGGCCTCCCTCTTTGGAGCCATGGTGGAGCCCCCTAATTGATCACTGCACCAGCTGGTGGCCTGGGCCTCCCACTGTGGGGCGATCATGGGGCAATGGCGGAGCCCCTGACCAATCACATCGCACCCACCTTGGCTAGCCTGGTGCCAGTGGGTGTCATAGGGTGGTCATCCAGATAGTTGTTCCGCTGTTTGGCTATTTGGTCAATTTGCATATTATGCTTTTAGTATTCTAGATATTTAAGGGAAAGTGTGCAACATGTGTACTATGGCTTCAGTACTTGGCCCACCTTCAACTCCAGAGTACTTAAGTTTGAAACCATTATTTTGTCAATGCAAAGACTCTTAATTAGTCTTTTTAAACCAGTTGTTTTCTTAGTACAAAGTAGTACTTATAGAAAATATAAGTAATGTTATTTTCTTATTACATAAAACTTACAAATCAGTAATAAATTAAAAATAACACTCGCATTCTTACCACTCAAAATAGCCACTGTTAAAATTTTGTTATCTATCCTTCCAATTATATGTGTGATATACATATATATATAGACACTACTGTATTACAAGTAATTTTAACACTTGTTTATTCCCCAATTAATTTAATATGAACATTTTTCATTGCTTTAGATATCCTTTACATAATTATTTTAGTGTTCTGGAATCCTCTTTCCCCAGTCATTGCATGACAGATTTCTGCCTATTTTTCTTTTCTTTTTTTTAAAAAAAATGTATTTTATTGATTTTTTACAGAGAGGAAGGGAGAGGGATAGGGAGTTAGAAACATCGATGAGAGGAAACATCGATCAGCTGCCTCCTGCACAACTCCTACTGGGAATGTGCCCGCAACCCAGGTACATGCCCTTGACCGGAATCGAACCCGGGACCCTTTAGTCTGCAGGCTGACACTCTATCCACTGAGCCAAACCGGCTTCAGCCTGCCTATTTTTCAGGTCTCACCTTTTCCACTTCCCCAAGTGACTTCCTTGTATACTCCAGCCAAGTGGCTACCATTCCCTATTCCCAACTTTTCCCTATCATGTGAACCTCCTTGAAGCATCGAATGTGTCTATATTTGTTAATATATTCCCAGTGCCTAACCAATATTGACACTTGGTTAAATATATATTTTTTATTTTTTATTATTTAAAGTATTACATATAGTATTACATATCTCCCCAGCCACCCTACCCCCCAGCACATGCCCTCACCCCCCCCCCCAAGTGCCTGTGTCCACTGGTTATGCTTATATGCATGCATTCAAGTTTTTTGCTAGATCTCTTACTCCTCCCCGCCCCCCACCCCCCACCCCACGTTCCTGCTGAAGTTTGACAGTCTGTTCAATTCTTCCACGTCTCTGGATCTATTTTTAATCATTAGTTTGTGTTGTTCATTATATTCCACAAATGAGTAAGATCATGTGATATTTATCTTTCTCTGACTGGCTTATTTCACTTAGCATAATGCTCTCCAGTTCCATTCATGCTGTTGCAAATGGTAAGAGTTCTTTTTTTCTACAGCAGCATAGTATTCCATTGTGTAGATGTACCACAGTTTTCAAATCCACTCATCTGCTGATGGGCACTTAGGCTGTTTCCAAATCTTAGCTATTGTAAATTGTGCTACTATGAACATAGGGGTGCATATGTTCTTTCTGAATGGTGTTTCTGATTTCTTGGGATATATTCCTAGAAGTGGGATTACTGGGTCAAATGGGAGTTCCATTTTTAATTTTTTTGAGGAAACTCCATACTGTTTTCCACAGTGGCTGCACCAGTCTGCATTCCCACCAGCAGTGCATGAGGGTTCCTTTTTCTCCACATACTCACCACACTTGTCATTTGTTAATTTGTTGATGATAGCCATTCTGACAAGTGTGAGATGGTATCTCATTGTCATTTTGATTTGCATCTCTCGGATGATTAGTGACTTTGAGCATGTTTTCATATGTCTCTTGGCCTTCTGTATGTCCTCTTTCAAAAAGCGTCTATTTAAGTCCTTTGTCCATTTTTTGATTGAATCCTTTTGTTAAGATGTATGAGTTCCCTATAAATTTTGGAGATTAGGCCCTTATCAGATATAACATTCACAATATGTTCTCCCATGCACTGGGCTTTCTTGTTGTTTTGTTGATGGTTTCTTTTGCTGTGCAGAAGCTTTTTATTTTGATGTAGTTCCATTTGTTTATTTTCTCCTTAGTTTCCATTGCACTAGGAGCTGTATTGGTAAAGATATTGCTATGATATATGTCTGATATTTTGCTGCCTATGGATTGATTCATCTGTGACTAATGACAGTTTTACTTCTTCTTTTCCAGTTTGGATGCCTTTTATTTCTTCTTCTTGTCTGATTGCTATGGCTAGCACTTCCAGTACTGTGTTGAACAGGAGTGGTTAGAGTGGGCATCCCTGACTTGTTCCTGTTCTTAGGGGAAATGGTTTTAGCTTTTGCCCATTGAGTATGTTGGCTGTACGTTTGTCATATAAGGCCTTTATCATTTTGAGATATGCTCCCTCCATTCCCACTTTGCTGAGAGTTTTTTTATCCAGAAATTGTGTTGGGTTTTGTCAAATGCTTTTTCTACATCAATAGATATGATTATATGATTTTTATTTCTCAGTTTGTTTATGTGATGTATCACATGTATTGATTTGTGGATCTTGTACCACTCTTGCATCCCTGGACTAAATCCCACTTGGTCATGGTGGATCATCTTTCCAATGTAAAACTGGATCCAATTTGCTAGGATTTTGTTGAGGATTTTAGCATCTATGTTCATCAGAGATATTGGCCTGTAATTCTCTTTCTTTGTAGTGTCTTTATCTGGTTTTGGGATTAGGGTCATGCTGGTCATGAGCGTGGTAGTGTTCCTTCCTCTTGAATTTTTTGGAATATTCTGAGGAGGATAGGTTTTAGTTCTTCTTTGAATGTTTGGTAAATCTCCCCTGTGAAGCCATCTGGTCCAGAGCTTTTGTTTACTGGAAGTTTTTTAATTGCTGCTTCAATTTCCTCCATAATTATCAGCCTATTCAGATTTTTTTATTCTTCCTGATTGAGTTTTGGAAGGTCGTATTTTTCTAGGACTATGTCCATTTCTTCTAGGTTGACCAGTTTGTTGGAATAGCGTTGTTCATAGTATTTTTTTACAATCCTTTGTATTTCTGTGGAGTCTGTTTTTATTTCTCCTCTTTCATTTCTGATTTTATTTGGGACCTCTCTCTTTGCTTCTTGGTGAGCCTGGCATCAATCTTGTTTATCCTTTCAAAGAACCAGCTCTTGGTTTTATTGATCTTTTTTGTTTTGGGGATTTTTGTGTGTGTTTTTTTGGTCTCTATGTCATTTATTTCTGCTCTGATCTTTATCATTTCCTTCCTTCTGCTCACTCTGAGCTTTTCATGTTGCTCTCTTTCTAATTCTTTAAGTAGTAGAGTTAGATAATTTATTACCAGTTTTTCTTGTTTTTTTGAGGTAGGCCTGTAATACTATGAACTTCCCTCTCATGACTGTTTTCACTGTGTCCCATATATTTTGGATTGTTGTATTTTCATTGTCATTTGTTTCCAGACTGTTTTTTATTTCTTCTTTGATCTCTTTGGTAACTCAATCATTGTTTAATAACATTCTATTTAGCCTCCAAGTGTTTGAACTTTTTGGTTGTTTTTATTGTATTTTATTTCTAATATTATGCCATTGTGATCTGAAAAGATGCTTGATATGATTTCAATCTTCTTAAATTTGAAGAGACTTTGGCTATGTCCCAATGTGTGGTCTATCTTTGAAAATGTGCCATGTGCACTTGAGAAGAATGTATATTCTGTAGCTTTGGAGTGAAATGTTTTGAAGATGTCGGTTGAGTCCATCTTATCTAGTGAGTCATTTAGGATCCCTGTTCCTTTGCTGATTTTTTGTCTAGAAGATTTATCCAGTGACGTCAGTGAGGTATTAAAATCCCCTACTATGATCATATTGCTATTGATCTTGCCCTTGATATCTCCCAGAAGTTTTCTTTTATGTATTTAGGTGCTCCTGTGTTGGTTGCATATGTTTACCAGAGTTATATCCTCTTGTTGTATCGATCCCTTTTGTATTATGAAGTGGCCTTTCTTATTTCTTATTATGACTTTCACTTTGAGGTCTATTTTGTCAGATATAAGTATGGCTACCCCAGCTTTTTTTTTTTTTTTTCATTTCCATTTGCCTAAAAAATATTTTTCCATCCCTTCACTTTGATTCTGTGTGAGTCCCTTGTTCTGAGGTGGGTCTCTTATAATATATAAATATATATATATATCATTTTTTCTTATCCATTCAGTCACTTGATGTCTTTTGATTGGAGCATTTAGTCCATTTTCGTTTAAGTTATTATTGATAGGTACTTGTTTGTAGACAGTTTTATTCTTTATGCCTGTGTTTCTTCTTCCCTTTCTATTTCTTCTTTTTACAACTGTTCCTTTTGCATTTCTTTTATTGTTGGCTTGGTAGTGATAAACTCCTTTAGCCTTTTTTTTGTCTGTGTAGCTCCTGATTTCCCCTTCAATTTTGAATGCTAGCCTTGCTGGGTAGAGTATTCTTGGATTCAGTCCCTTGCTTTGCATCACTTTATATACTTTATTCCATTCCCATCTGGCCTGATGTGTTTTTATTGAGAAATCATTGATAATCTAATGGAAGATCCTTTGTAGGTAACTCTTTGTCTCTCTCTTGCAGCCTTTAAGATTCTCTCTTTGTCCTTAATGTTTGCCATTGTAATGACAATGCATCTTGGTGTGGGTCTTTTTGGGTTCATCTTGTTTGGGACTCTCTGTACTTGTGTGACTTTTTCTTCCCCAAATCAGGAAGTTTTCTGACATTTTTTCTTCAAATAGGTTTTCTATCCTTTGTTCCTCTTCTTGTCCTTCTGGCATCCCTATTATATGTATGTTACTTTGTTTCATGTTGTCCCAAAGCTCCCTTAGGCTCTCCTACTGCTCCCTAATTTTTTCTCCAACTGCTGTTTAGATTGGGTGTGTGTGTCTTTCTGCCCTAGCTTCTAACTCACTAATTCAGTCCTCTGCTTCTTCTAGTCTACTGTTAAGACCTTCCATCTTGTTTTTTAATGGTAGCTATATCATTTTTTATTTCCTCCTGATTCTTACATTTCTGTTGATTTTCTCATCCATCTGGTTTACGAACTGTATGACCTTTACTCGGAATTCTTTTTCTTACATATTGCCACTCACATATTGCATGCTTCTGTTTAATTTAGTCCATTTTCTGGTGATTCCTCCTTTTCATTCCTTGGGTTTTTTTTTTTTTTGTCTTCCCATTTTTGCTGTCTCTTTCTGGCCCTGGGCACCCTGATTGGGGTTTGAGAGGTTGAAGACCCTATCAGGGCAATGGTCCTGAAACCGTTAGCCCAGAGGCTCGGTCTTCCTTGAGTCTCACACCTTTATTTTATCTGCTCTGAATTGTAGTCCCTTCTCCCATGGATCTGGTCCCTCAATTGTCTGCTTTAGATGTGAGGGGTGGTGGGAGCATGTGCACAGTTCCTCTGATGTGTGACTCCCTGTGAGAACCCAGAGCCCTCTGGCACGCAACTCGCAGTGCAGCCCTGGCACCCATGGCAGGGTGGTACCCTATATCCCTCTGGCAGCACACTTGCAGCGTGGTGCTCTGGCCCCTCCTGGGCACACTGACTTGCTCTGTATCTCCCCAGCAGTGCTTTCCCATGGCCTGGAGTGAGGCACAAGCTGGAATGCTCCAGGTAGCCCCTGCTGGACTGTCCCAGGGGCCGGGGAGAAGCAAGTATGGGTTGCTCTGGGTCGCACAATCAGAGCTCCTCTATGGCCTGAGTGGGGCACACGCTGGGGTACTCCAGGTTGCTCCTCCTCGGTGTAAAGTGCAGTGAAGTGGGCACAGGTTGCTCTGGTTTGTATAGTCCTCTCTTTCTTGTAGCCTGGAGTGAGACACACACTAGGTTGTTCCAGTTTGCCCCTCCTCAGGGTGGAGCAGGGATTGGTTGCCCTGGGTTGCTCTGTTCGCACTTTCCTGTCCCCCAGGGTGAGGTGTGTGTTGGGTTGCTCCAGATGGCCCCAGCAAGACTGTCCCAGGGGCTGGGGTGGAGTGGGCATGGGTTGCTCTGGGTCGCAAAGTCAGAGCTCCCCTATGGCCGTACTGGGGCATGCTCTGGGTTGCTCCAAGTGGCCCCAACAGCAGGCCCCGGGGCTCAGGATTGAGTGGATGCTGGGTGGCTCCAGGTTAGGTTAGTAGCACGGTTCTGGGATCTGGGGCAGGGATAGGGCACAGAGGTTCCTCCTGGCTTGCACTCACTGTGGGGTCTTAGAGCCCAATTCTAGGATGGTGGGTCCCAGCAGGCTGTGAGGAGTCCTGGTGCAGGAGTTCACCCTGGCAGTGTGCGTTCCCTGCAGATGTCTGGGAGCCTGCCGGGAGGTACTGCGCCACTGGCTCCAGGCAGGTTATGGCTGGCAAGCGACATTCTTTAGGCATCCTCTGCCCTTATTGAAAATTATCTCCTCAGCTGTGTCTAGTTTGTTAATTCAGGATGGATGTTCTCCTATTTAGTTGCTTTTCTGGGATGGCCCTAGGACAGTGATGGCAAACCTATGACACATGTGTCAGAGGTGACACGCGAACTCATTTTTTTGGTTGATTTTTCTTTGTTAAATGACATTTAAATACATAAAATAAATATCAAAAATATAAGTCTTTGTTTTACTATGGTTGCAAATATCAAAAAATTTCTATATGTGATACGGCACCAGAGTTAAGTTAGGGTTTTTCAAAATGCTGACACGCCGAGCTCAAAAGGTTCGCCATCACTGCCCTAGGAGGAGGTCCCCAACACTGCTGCCTATTCGGCTGTCATTTTCTCTCCTTTTTGGTTAAATTTTTTTTTTAAATAATTGAATGAATGAATAAAAAGATGAAGAAAATTCCAATGGTAAATTTGTCATAGTGACTTAATGTTCCTATTTTTATACACTTGGGTTATTTACATCTTTTTATTATTATAAACATTACTTGGTTATATTTCACTGGGTAAATTCTTGTGCACATCCATGATTATTTTATTAATTTATAAAATTTATAAAATTGCTGGGTCTAAGGATAACTAAAATGTTAAGATTTTTAATATGTATTACCAGAAAGTTTGTGACAATGTACATACTTATCAACAGTATTTCAAATTGCCATTTTATTCAAATCAGAAATCAGTTTTTTTGCCCTAGCTGGTTTGGCTCAGTGGATAGAGTGTCAGCCTGTGGACTGAAGGGTCCCGGGTTCAATTCTGGTCAAGGGCACATGGCCGGATTGTGGACTCCATCCCCAGTAGGGGGTGTGCAGGAAGCAGCCAATCAATGATTCTCTCCCATCATTGATGTTTCTATCAATCTCTCCCTCTCCCTTCCTCTCTGAAATCAATACAAAAATATTTTTAAAAAAGAAATCAATTTTTGTCATTTATAAGCACTATTATTAGCTGAGAAACAACTCAGTTTAAATAAAATTTCTGTTATATTTAATTATTATTATTTTAAGCAAATAATATTTTTCATATGCTTATCAGTCATTGTCATTTCTTCTTTTTTGTGAATTGTCTGTTAATATATTTTGCCGATTTAATATTTTAATTGATTTATGAGTTCATTACACACTAAGAATTTATTTAATTTTTTTCTTTTTTCTTCATCTTTTAATACCGATTGTATTATAGACTAGAGGCCCAGTGCACAAAAATTTGTGCACTTTGGGGGGGAGGGGGGGTCCCTCAGCCCGGCCTGTGCCCTCTTGCAGTCTGGGACCCCTCGGGAGATAATGACCTGCTGGCTTAGGCCTGCTCCCGGTGGCAGAGGGCAGGCCCAATCCCTAGGTGCAGCCCCTGGTTGGGCTCAGAGCAGGGCCGATTGGGGAGTTGGGGCGCCGCCCCGTCATGCACAGAGCAGGGCAGATTGGGAGGTTGTGATGCCACCCTCAGTCACGCTCAGGGTAGGGCCAATTGGGGGGTTGGGGCACCGTCCCCTGTCACACTCAAGGCAGGGTCGATGGGAAGGTTGCAGCGCCACCCCCTGTCACGCACAGAGCAGGGCCAATCAGGGGGTTGGGGCGCTGCCCCCCTCACACACAGAGCAGGGCCCATCAGGGGTTTGGGGCACCGCCCTCTATCACCACAGAGCAGGGCCGATCAGGGGGTTGGGGCACCGCCACTCTCACACTCAGGGCAGGGCCGATGGGGAGGTTATGGCTCTACCCCATCACACACAGAGCAGGGCCCGTGGGGGAGGGGGGGTTGGGGAGCTCCCCCCTATCAGACACAGAGCAGGGCTGCTCAGGGTGTTGGGGCCCCGCCCCCTGTCACACACAGAGCCACAGGGCGATCAGGGGGTTTGGGCACTGCCCCCTGTCACGCTGATCCCGGTGCCGGGAGGCATATTACCCTTTTACTATATAGGGTAGAGGCCTGGTGCATGGGCGGGGCCGGCTGGTTTGCCCTGAAGGGTGTCCTGGATCAGGGTGGGGGTCCCCACTGGGGTGCCTGGCCAGTCTGGGTGAGGGGCTGAGGGCTGTTTTCAGGCTGGGAGTGACTGAAGTTCCCAACCGCTCCTTTTTTTCTTTTCTTTTTTTTAATTCTGGGCCAGCTTTACCTTGAGGCTTGGCTCCAGCTCTTAGGCCTCCGCGGCTGAAAGTAGGTTTCTGGCCTTTGCTTACAATGTTGCGAATCAGCTGGCTGAAGTCCTGCAGTATTTGTTACAATGTTTCTTAAACTGCCTGCTCAGAGGCCTGCAGCCGCAGGCGGGGAACATTGGTTTCCTCCAACGATCTGCCGTCACTGAGGCAAGCAAGCCTCATGTTAGTTTCAAGCTGCCTGGCTGCCGGCCACCATCTTGGCTGATAGTTAATTTGCATATCTCGCTGATTAGCCAATGAAAAGGGTAGCGGTCATACGCCAATTACCATGTTTCTCTTTTATTAGTGTAGATGTCTCCCAGTCCTCCCTCCCCTTTTATCCCCCTTCACCTAACCCCAACCTACCCACCCAGGTATTCACCGCCCTATTGCCCATGTCCATAGGCTATACATATAAGTATATAAGTTCTTTGGTTTATCTCTTCTCGTCCCCCTATACCCACATCAAGGTATGTCAGTCTGTTTCATGCCTCTAGGCTTCGGTTCTTATTTTCTTGGTCAATTCATTTTGTTCATTAGATTCCACAAATAAGTGAGATTATGTGATATTTGTCTTTCTCAGAATGGCTTATTACACTTCCCATAGTAGTCTCCAGGTACATTCATGCTGTTCCAAAGGGTAAGAGATCCCTCTTATTCATTTTGCAAATTGATGTGATTCTAAAACATACACAAAACAGTAGTGATAACACACATATAAAATCCATTTGTTCATCATCCAGCTTCAACAAGTATCAACTCATGACTAATCTTATTTTAATCCCTTCCACTCAATTCCCTTACCTAATCTCTACCCAACTCTTAATTATGTTGAAGAAAACCCCATAGGTTGTATCATTTAATCTGTAAATATTTTATTATTTTTTAAATTTATTTTGATTGTTGCAAGTATTACAGATGCCCCCTTTTATCTAATCTGTAAACATTTTAATATGTATCTCTAAAGGACTCCCCTTTTTCAACATAGCTTCAAAACTAAAATTACAGCTTATGAGATAAAATAGAGAAACTTCCTATTTTTATGTAACTTTAATCTTTTTCTTAATGGTTTTGCTTTTATTGTTATTCTTAGAAAAAATTTTCTTAAATAAACTTAAATTTTCCTTAAATTTACTTATTTTGTTATAGAATTTTAATACACAGAAAGTATTGTACAAAGTTTTGAAAATACAGATGAATAAAACTTCATAAACTTATACATATCACTCTCAATATTATAGTATAGAATATATTCTGGAAATGTTTGAAAAGTTATTTTTACAAAATTAAACTATATTACTTTGTAACTTTACAATTAATTTATTGTAAATGTCATTTCATGTCAAAAAGTATCGACTGATGTTATTTTCTGAAGGTGTATAGCATTCCATTGGAAAACTAGATCATAATTTATTTTATTTAATGCCTCAATGCTAGATATTGAAGTAGAGTAATTCACAATGTAAATAATTAATTAAACAAATATTGAATTCTTATAGTATGCCACAGACTATATTTGGCATTAAAGATACAACAGTGAGAAAATACACACACACACACACCACACACACACACACACACACACACACACATATAATTCAGTTTCCTGTCCAGAGTATGGCTTAATGTAGTCATGAACATTTTCATTCAAATAATTTTGCACCATTTTTAACTGTTTCCTTTGGATAAATTCCAAAAAGTGAAAAATACTTTCTAAAAAGTGTTTTTGCTTTTTATATATATTGTCAAATTTTCCCACAGAATTATTGTGATATTTTACATTTCTATGTGCACTATACTAGTGTTAATACTAGATATTATTGCTTTTTTCAATCTCGGGTAAATGACTTGAATTGTTGTTTTAGTTAGTATTTTGTTTATTACTAGTGACATTAACTACTTGTTCACTTGCTTATTGAGCTTTTGTACTTCTTTTGTGAATTACCTGTTCATGTTCTTTGCACATATTTTTTTCTCATTGAGGTGTTTGCCTTCTCATCTTTTATAATTTTGTTTTTAAAATTTAAATACTATACATCACAAAAATGGTTACATGTAGAGGTCATATGTGCAACATTACTAAAAACTATATAAATTGATTGTAATCCCTTAAATTTGAAGTCTTCTATGATAATAGTATTAACCCAATTTGCAGACTTTCCTAAATATTCTTATACTGGGACACTCAATTTAAGGCACCAATCCATGAATAGGTCAAATGCTACTTTAGAACTAAATGTAAAACAATTATAGTTTTGTGTTGAAAGAAAGAAAAAATGGGCCTTCAGCGGTTGTGGAATTACTAATGGGTTATAGTCTTCTGGTTCAAAAATGGTAGTACTGGCAGTGATAAAAAGTCATTGCTATCTGCCAGCTGTTTAATTATACAAAATGATGTTGAAAACTCGTAATAATTTTTAATGTGAGTGTAACAAAAGTCACCAATGCAATTAGCACCCTTGTGGGCAATCCCAAGAGAAAAGCTAGGCACTGAATTATTATGGAGTATAAAATACATTCTCACCTATGAGACAAATTGGTTTGGAAATATAGACTTCCTTAGATTAGACTCTCTTTAGTTGGTAAATAGGGAACTGATTTCAATTTCTAGGACCATTAATCTCCTACCTTTTATGGATAGTAAATTATCTTTAAATTAAAACAAACAAACAACCTACCTGTCAGACTGTGTGTCGGAGTAAACACAGGCTGCCAACAACTTGTAATTAGGACCTCTAACCTGATCTACTTAAATGGCTTTGACAAGGAGAGCAACATAAAACCAATTTTCATTTTCAAAGAGGAAAATAACTTTTAATCAAAAATTTGAAAAAAATGACATACTTTCAATTTTTTTCTGAAAATAGTATATCATATTGAATTTCTTTAACTACAACATTTTTAGACATAATCTGAGTGATATCTCTTATGCTCATGCCACATTTTTGTTGCTTTCATTTGCACTTTTGTTTTAATGTCTCATACTCCAGTTAAGATGAGTAGTTTAAAGGTAAAAGCACTATCACTCTTGATTTTTAGTACAAGTTGGGTCAGTAAAACCACATTTAAAATCATATTAATTATCAACTTGAATGAGAATTGTCTTGAGAATGTTCTGTACCCTATCCAACATGCTCTGGTGGAAAGAATCTTTAACCTATGGAAGTCACTAAACCAAAACTGCTAGTATGAAAGAGTGGTAGAAATCATTTTTGTTATTTTGGAGAACTAGATTTATTATTGTTGTTGTTTTACCTTTGCAGAGGATGGCCATTTTAATTTTTCCTGTGCTATTATTTTTTAAATTAAGGAAATAAACACTAGAATAGGAAATTAGTAAAGGTCATTATGTAACATGTGCCGGGATGAAAAACTTGCCTTAAGTTCAGGTCACATAACACAAAATTCCAGAAGTACTCTGGCTACAGGTGCAACTGGATTTAAGGATCAAAATTATGTCATTAAGATTCTATTTCTCTTTCCCAGGCTTTATCTTCTTTTCAGTGTATTGACCTTGACCTTATTTCCTTTCAAAACTCTTGGCCTTGTCTAGCCAGCATGGCTCAGTGGTTGAATGTCAACCTATGAACCAGGAGGGCATGGTTTGATTCCTGGTCAGGGCACATGCCCGGGTTGCTGGCTCGGTCCCCGGTGGAGAGCATGTAGGAGGCAGTGATCAATGATTCTCTATCATTGTTGATGTTTCTATCTCCCTCCCTCTCCCTCCCTCTCTGAAATCAATAAAACAAACAAATGAAAAAAACCTCTTGGCCTTTTCTTGAAGACTGGCTTAATTCAGATGCCCATTATTGAATCAACACTGTGGTTAGGGAAATATTTTACTGAAACTGAGCCATGGGTTCTAGTCATAGAATCAGAGGGCTGAAGCTCCTTCCAGTCAACAGGAGAATATCCAAATAAGTGATGTAGGGAAGTCAATGTTGTAGAGGCAAGCCACATACTATAGTCTGGGGGTGTTGAATTTTCCGCTGTTGGGATCTTGTTCTTTCATATTTTTGGTACTCTCCAAACAAACAAACAAACATAGCCATAAGAATAAATTTACACAAGATTTCTTGTCATGAATACACAAAAGAGGGGTCAGAGATATAGTGGCAACACTAAGAGATGAGTCTAAGAGACATGGCTATCTAGAAAGAATTCACACATGTTGATGATGTTATCTAGTTCACCTTAATGTGCATCCTCTATCCAGGAAGGTTGTCCCCTGGAACTAGTCACAGTTTGGGGAGGGATGCACATGGAGCAGTGAGGGAGGAAGCAAGATCAGTAGAATCAAGATTGGATCAATGAAATGACAGATGTTGTAGTCAGAATGCCCTTACATCCAGAAATTCTTGTTCTAAATATTGGGAGAAAGCCAAATACATAAAATGGGTGAAAGCAGAAGTGTTGTGGTTGATGGGGAGGTGTGGTGCCCAGAATTCCACCAGCTCAATCACCCCTCCTCATCTACATCTCCTAACAGCCTGTGAAAGGGCACCAAAGAAATCCCAGTGACTGTCTGGAAGAATTTAAAAACCAATTGCCAATTCTGTGTTTTTCAATAAAAAAACCTAAATCCAAAAGCCTGCGTTTTCCAATCATTAATGTGGCTTGGAGGCCTAGGAACTCCAAGTGTCTTTGCTCTGTGCCAAACTGCCCAATTAATCCCCTACTTAACATGCCTGAAGGGTAGAGGAAAAATCTGAAATGTTGAGATATCCATCCAAAAAATAACCCCGAAAGCTGTGTACATGGACAAGAGAACATTCACAGCCTGCACCTCAACATCACTAAGCAATCCTGAAAACTTCATTGTCCATAGGACTGCTTTTGGTATTTGCACCAAGTCCCAGACATAAGCATAGACATAAGACAGGGTTTTAAAAAATGATTCTGGAGGGCACTCAGTTTTGGGGGCAACCAAAGCAATGACTCTCACTGAATTGTAGGTGAAGAGAAGGAACTAAGTTTAATCTAGATTTGTTGGTACTTTCAACACTAATTAGAACCTACTAAGAAAATATAGTTAGCATAAAAATTTAAAAAATTCCAATTCAGGTTACTTTTTATAATGAAAAGAACAAAGAAATGAGGAAAGATAATAATAGTATGTGTCTTCAGATTGTAGAGGCGAAGGCTAAGAGCTGAAGCTCATGAAATCTCAAAGAATAAAGACAGAGTGGACATAGATTGCACACTAAACCCAAACACATGAGAAAGAGGTGGAAACTCTTAAAGCTTGAACCAGGTAAATGTAAGACTAATAAAGGTAAAGCCAGTACACCTTCTTTTTTGGTTGTAGTTTGACTAAAATATTTTGAGAAGGTGCCCAGGTTTTATGGCACAGCGATATGTTCTCATTTTCTACTTTTATATGAATGTCTCTGTTTTATACTCACAGAACAAACAGAATTGTGATTTGAATCTCTCAACTAGCATAGGTGATTTAAGGTACTTGGACAATGATTTCCTTGGAAATTTTGGAGCACATTAGTCCCATTGCTGCACTCCTCTACATTATGCTAGGTTATTTGGAGAGGCAATGCACACTATATAAAATGCTTCCAGTAGCTGCTGACTTTCAAATCTAATCCTTTTAAAGTTCTTAGTCTTTCTGATTATGCCAGGAAGAAAATATCATTTTGGTGTTTGGTGTTAATCTGTCTTTAACACACCTAACCCTTGCTAATATGCCTTTTAACAGAGAAAGGAGTTCAGTAGTCAACTGAATCTATGATAAACCTGGGTGGGTTTGGCAAGCCTCTATGGAAGAACAGGAATCAATTGACCTCCTGCTAGAGAAAACTAGATATTTGCAGTAGTAGACCTGGAAGCCATAAATCCAGTCTTTCCTTTGTTAGTTTACTCAAAAAGTAGTGTATATGTGGAAATTTATGTCATGAAAACCTAAAATATAGGTTTCAAGGAAGATTAATCTAAATTCATGGAAGTCAGAAACATATCAAGAAGTCTAGGGTTGTATCCTTAACCTTTGAGTTTCACATGATAGAAGACTACTGTCACGTGACATGCCCCTTTATGCTCCAGAAAGAGACAGAATATTGGATGGATGATGGCTCAGACCCACTCCACTAATTCTTGTCTTTTAAGTAAAATCCTCCATTTCTTTGAAAAGACCTCTTTTAAATTGCAGATGAAGCTGGTCTGGGGAAAGGTGTCCCTAAAGAGAAAGCAGCGTAAGTGCCCATGTTAGTACTATCTTACTGTGTGCACAGGATAAATCTAATGCAGATTGAACTAATCTAAAGTTCAACATCTGTTTCATTCAAAGTGGAACATTTGAAATTCAATGCAAAGAAGGACTTTCAAGCCTGGCTTTTATTCTGAACAACTAATTGCAGTAGTCATTTTCCAGTTTTTGAGTTCATGAAGCTTCTTAACTAGTCCCAATACAAGTCCCATAAAGTAGCATTACAATATGATTAATGTTTTATAGGTTTCACTCATTTTTTTTAAAAAAAAGAACAATTTTATAAAATTTTTAATTTAGTCATATTAAATATCAGCAACATTAAATACCATGGACTTTGGAGCTAGATAGATGCAGGATAGAATTTCACATCTGCTACTGAGTGACTGGCCAAGTTATTTAGCCTCTCTAAGTTTCATAGTCCTTTTTCTTTTATATATGGATATAAATAATATTTATCACACAACTAATCTCAATGAACTAATGCTTGTTGAGCACATTAAAATAATTTAAGTGAGCTCTTAGCACAATACCTGGCAAAGAGTAAGGAGTCAAACATATTACCATACCACCACAGTAGTAGTTTTATGTAGCTCTGATCTTTTGATTTCATAGCTTTGTTTATAGAACACAAACAGGTTAAACACATGTTTAAAAACTAACTTGATGTTTTCAAACATGCAAATGTTTGACACAATTAATATAAGAAGAGTAAAAGAAGTAAAAGCAAATAATTTTTACTTTTTTTCTGAAAGATTTGATTTTTCAACATCCACAACAATGGCAATGTGTTCATCTTAGTCTTTGTCACTCACATTTTCTGTGACATCCTCTTTAGCTACCTCTGCTCTGGGCTGTGTTCTGTTTCCCCATACCCCTAAGAAGTAGGATGCTTAGAATTGGAGGGCAAAAGCTCAGTAGTTTGCACAAGTTCAACTAAGTCCCAATTTAAGTTCTGCTTCTCACACTCATTTGATTGCGTAATACTGGCCCTCAAAACTGAGAGGCCTTTGCACTTTTTGAAGTCATTGTGACCTATTTAAGAAAGGAAAATGAACTTGAAGAAAAGTGCTGCAAATAATAAAGGAATAAGATCATATTTTGGTTTTCTGGAGTCAGTAACTTATTTTGTAAGAAGTGTCCCTGAGGTCATATCTATATCTATATCTGTATCTATATCGCTATAGCTATAGCTATGGCTGTATCTATGGCTATGTCATGTCACCCCAAAATGTATACACACTTAACAATTGATAGCTCAACTGATGGTGTTTTTTTTTTCTTCAGATTTAACCTATTGGAATTAATAATTATTCAAAGTATGTATACATTTTTTGGATACCCTGTATATACAACTGTAATATACTAAGATTTATTTAATATATTAACTAATAACATAATTAACAAGAATAAAATAGCATAGTAATCATTGTTAAAATTATTAACACTTATTTAATATTTAATTAATTACTATATATTTTAATATTGACTTTAATATAAAAAATTTCTTTCTAGCTAAAGCATTATTGGAATGTTACCAAAGGCACACCATTTTTATGAAATTTCCTATCAATATTTAGTTGGGAAAATGTATTTTTATAATGGCATACTAAACCTTTAAAATAAGAAAAAAAAATAAAAAAGCTCAAACCCCAAATTGTGTGGAAAAAAGTCCTGTTCTGTAATTCTGTGTATGATGCTGGGATTAGGCAAGCAGCTGATGGCTTGATCAGTCAGGGGCTAACCTGAAAACTGCCGCCTTCCTGGATGTGAGCCAAAGGTTGCCCTTGGGGTTGAGATAAGCCAGTTAATCTCCTGACTGAAGCAACTAGTCTAGACTTTGAATTGCTCTGGCACAGTACTTGTCAGGATGTTATGGATTGACTACATTCTAATTTTGCCCACTGTGTCCTGGGATGCAAAGGTGTTTTGGGCAAGAGTATGACATTGTTGCTATAAACTTAACTAATCTAGCTGCCAAGAGGTTATATAAGGTAGGTTGTTGGGTTTACATAAAAATTTTTTAGGTCAGTTCCCAGTCACCACAGGAGAAAAACAGCTGCATAATAGGTTTAGCTTGTTTTATCCATGCGTAAGGATGTAATAAGGAATCTGTAAGCTGGTATTAGCTTGGCTTCTGATCCTCTGAGAGGTTCTTCTGGCTATGAGGATCCTTAAAAGTTGTTGAGAGAGTCATTTGGGACTGCGCTATGCTGATGACTCTGAATTGGAAGACACGTACAAAATGAAAAGAAGACTTTGTAAAGAGCCAGCACAAAATGAAGGCAGTCATTGGACACCAACCAGATATTTGGTACAAAATTCTACCATTGTCTGATATTTTGATATAAGAAATGCTAAAATAGCCATAACCGGTTTGACTCAGTGGATAGAGTGTCGGCCTGTGGACTGAGGGGTCCCAGGTTCGATTCCGGTCAAGGGCATGTACCTCGGTTGCGGGCACATCCCCAGTGGGGGGTGTGCAGGAGGCAGTTGATCAATGTTTCTAACTCTCTATCTCTCTTCCTTCCTCTCTGTGAAAAATCAATAAAATATATGTTTTTTTTAAAGAAATGCTAAAACAGTTTAAGCAGCAAATGGGTGTCGCACAGTCCTTGAAGTCTGCAGAGCAACCATCTTCATCGTAGAGAGAATGGAAGACTCCAACCTGCAATGGGGACCTGTCCCATTTTGATATTTGTACCACATCCCATTCAATATTGAGCCCCTGCTTCATTTAAGATATTTTGGGCTAAAAAAAATGAACAAAATCAGTCCTTTTTTAAAAATGAGTTTGCATTCTAGTAAAGATGATATCACAGAAGAAAAGAACATCACCAAGAAAAAGATAAACAGCCATCCTTACACAGTTACTTGGAAATTGAAATTGCAAATGAAATGACTGAAGGACCTGCTTTCATTTTTTAGCTGACTGTGTGTATTCTACTTGTATTCATCTACACCTATAGTTACTACTTATGTTCTTTGAACACCAACATTTTTCTCTCTAGCTCTATTTTCACTTATGCTTTACTAGCCAAGTGCAAGTTTTTACAAAAATATCCCATAGGAACTTTGATCAGACCATAGTCTTATCTTCAAAACATGGTCTTTGGATGTGACCCACTTGAGTTGGCTACCTCATATTCCACTCAGAACCAACCTGAGATCTGGACATCCTCTGAGATTCCTTCATTTCTCTCATTTTATCTAACTGGCTTCTAAGTTTAGTTGCCTATATCCTCTCTTGAATCCTCTTCTGATATAGGTTGGGTTCTCTTGGATGCTGACTCTTCTTTGAAGGGAGGGAATGGAAATAGGAATGGGCATAGGGGGAAGTAGAGCTGTGATGCAGGCTCTATAGCCTCAGCCTGGAGGATCTTGGGAACTTAAATGGCTCCTGAGTTGTTCCACATTGTATAGACTGTCAGAGCCTTTATCCTTGAAGAGGTTCTGGGCTGTGAATCTCCATGTCTGTTATAACTGTCTTTCTGTTTCCTTTGCAACAGACTTATTTTAGGTTTTTAAAATTGTTGGTTTGAACTTTTTAAGAAATTTTCTATTTCCCATCTCCTCTTCTACCTCCCCTTTAATACTAACAAAATTCATGTCACTCCACTTCTTAAAATTTTCCAGTAAGTCCTCATCACCTGCAGGATAATGTCTTGACTTCATAGCACAACTTACAAGGAACTTTATGAGTTCAGACCTATCTACTTTTTAGTACTTATTGCCTACAACTGCTCATGGGTCAACCCTACGTGCCACCAATACAGAACTCCCTGTAGTTCCCTAAATATACCACATTCTTCTATTCCATTTACCTGGAAAGTCTTTCTCATACCTTACCTGTCTGTTGAATTCATTGTAATCATCCCTTAAGAATCAACTCAAGTTCATTTCCTTAAAAACATCTCTCCTAAGCACTTTCGTTTATGTGGGCTTTCATCATGAGCATTAATTAATTATTTTTCATTTATCTCAACCTCTAGGATGTAAAAACTCAAAGGGTCAGTAACATGTGTTTGTACATGCATATTAGATACAAAAATTCATCTTGTATTTCCTATGCTTAGCAATTCCTGGCTCAAAAACGTATGTTTGAGAATGTGAAAGAAAGAAAAGGAGAAGTCCCTTTCTATACTAACTATAAACTGTATTCTAATCAACACCTATCATTACTTCATTAAGATTTTCATGAACCCTATAGTTAATTATTTTGTCAACACAACATTAAGATTTTGGGAAATTTATTCTTGATAGTCTTTGGCTTCTGTGTAATTTTTGCACCTCTACTAAGAAAACTGCATGTTCATAATTATCAACCACAACTGTTTGATCAGTGATAAAACAGACCTGCCTGGTAGGGCCCAGAACTGAGAACCCAAACAGCTTACCCTTAGAGTAAGCTCCCAGTAGAAGTGCTAGGAAGAGATACTCAGAGGCATTTGGGACAGTTGAGCAGTTATTGTGAGACTGACCCACAAGTAGGCAAGAAATGTACATGTCAGCAGGTGAGTGGGTAGGGCATTGGCGGAGGAAGAGGACAAAGGCTGGTTTATGACTGGTGAAAGAAGGAGTGACTCGGCAGGACAGAAGGAAAGCTTCTTCCCAGAGATCCAGCCATATGTAGTGACACTCAGTCACAGCAACTGGCATTCAGAGGCAGTTGACAAACCTTGGAAGGGTGGGCATGAGGAACACATCCAAATACCAGCTAGGTAGGTGCCAGGGTTGGAGCAGAGCACGGAGCAGAAGATTGGCGCATCAGGGTGGAGACCGAGAATATTAGGGCAGAGCTGGTGGCAGGTGCTTGGCCACCGAGGGAAAAAGAGGAGCAACTGAGTGAAGTAGGAGCAACACCGCAGCAGCGCTGGCAGCAGTGTTGGCTCAATGCAGAGGCACTGAATGCAGCCTCGTTGTCTCTCTGTGTACAGGTTTGGGAGCAGTTTGGGAAGACTTGAAGCTATAGCTTGTGAGAATTACCATCAGTACGGGAGAGATAATAGACAATAAATCAAACTTCATTTTAGTCAGGATCCTTGGAAACTACACTGTCAAAAGTTAGTAACCATTAGTTATCAAGAAGTACCCTAATGTCTAGTTAAAGAATTCATTCTGTGGCTGCATTGAAAACGAATTCCTCAAATAGCCCACCCTTACTGTGCTTTGACCTATATACCTCTCCAATTCAGAAGAGTGAAGAAAGAAACAGAGGAAGAGAGAATGTGTTAGAAAATGTGTATATAACCTGTTCCAAAAGCCAAGCCCAAAAGGAGAAAGGCCGGCCCTGCCAGAGCGCAGGAGAAGGGCCCAGGCTGACTTCTAGGGGAGGAAGAACAGCATCCTCTGTCCAAATGCAAGCAGAATGTGGAGCTGTGTGATGTTGTTCGCCACAGGCATAACTAGACGCAGCATATCTAGTGCTGTAGAGCTCAGGGCAGCTGAGAGAGGAGGAGGAACAGAGAGTCTCCTTCGATGTGCACTCATCCCACTCAGGACCGATTAAGCACATAGGTATGCTGCCTGTGAGGAAGAATGGGTGCAGAAGATTGAGTCTAGGGGAGGAGGGATGAACAAGAACAGAGAATGGATCCCTGGGCCATCTTTGGCATTTGTGTAGTAAGCTACTTGTATTTGTCTTCTAGGATAGGAATTATTCTTATTGACCCTGGGGTGGCTTTGTGATGTATCCTCTTGGTTGAACTACCTCCCCCAGAATTCCCTTTTTAGTATGTTTCCAGTTTGTGTGGACTCCAAGGGAGATTCTCTCATGAGAGTTGGAGAGCAGAAAGGAAGCAGCACATACATACCTTCTTCTAGGTCAGGGGTCCTCAAACTTTTTAACACGGAGCCAGTTCACTGTCCCTCAGACCGTTGGAGGGACAGACTATAGTTTAAAAAAAAACTATGAACAAATTCCTATGCACACTGCACATATCTTATTTTGAAGTAAAAAAAACAAAACGGGAACAAATACAATATTTGTATTTGCATGTGGCCCGCGAGCCGTAGTTTGAAGACCCCTGTTCTAGGTATTCAGTCAAATACTAGTTTAAGTGCTGCAGTAAAGGTGTTTTCCAGATGTAATTAAAGTCCCAAATCAGTTGATTTTAAGTTAACCAAAGGGGAGAATACCCTGAGTGGTTTTGACTTAATCAGGTGGAAATCTTTTAAAGAGGAACTGGGCCCTCCCTCAGGTGTGGAGACTCCAGGTACCAGACAGGGGGGGAAATTAAAATAGTTCTACAATGACCATTAAAATGAAGCAACAGGTGGGCTTACGGTTGCCCTCCCTCTCCCCCTAGCCTTATTCAGTTTCTCAAACTCTGAGCCAGGTGTGCGTCCAGCTCCGTGGTAAGGGGCCCCCGCTTCTGCAGAATATCCTTGTCATCAAGGTCAGAGGCAACAAGAGTAAACAGGAGTTTTATACTCTTCCTGTTGGGTTCCAGCTTGTTTGTGATCGCCACTCCTGCCTGCCTGTGCACCTTGGGCTCCCACATTTGACATGCATGCAGCCTTACAGAGACTCTTAGCCAGGAATTCCCTGTAATAAATACACACACATATGCATAAACATTTATGTGTGTATATAGTTATATGTGTATAAATACATAAAAATAAAAATACCTATAAATATGTATACTGGTCTGTTTCTCTGGTTGAATCTTGATTGATACCTTATTTTTATCCTATTGTGTATATCACTTTACAGTTTACTAAGCAGCTCCATATAGTTTATCATATTATGGCATGGACGAAAAAACTGGGGCCCAGAAGTACTAAGTGGCCTACCTGATGCCACACAGTCAGTAGGTTACCTGATCAAGGCTTGAGTTAAAGATCATGCTCCCTTTTCTGACAGCACTGATGGTCATGGTACTGTGTCTGCAGTGCTTGCAAAAAAGAATCTTCTAAAAGCACAATAAAACTTTTTGGGGAGGGTAGAAAAAAACACACTGCAATTTCTAAGCCAAAAAATTATGTAGAATTTCATATTTTGGGATTGAAGATTGTATTTAATTCTGATATTTATAAAGAAATAAAAGAAAAACACTACAGAGAATTCGGCAAAGGATTTGCTATTAAAAATTATTACAGTTCTTGGGGTGGGAGTGGAGTGGGTAGGAAAATCTGGGTGAGGAGAAATCTTAAAGAAGTAACAGATATATAAAGTCAGAGAATAAAACAATACAATAGGACTTAGGCATTCTATCATCATGTGTTGCTTAGCTATAATAGTTCTTAATTTAAATTCATCAACAGGGGCATCATCTCCTAGCCTGTGATAATGGGGCAATTTTCAAAATAACAGTAAATTTTAAATTGAAGGGCAAAGGGCTTAAAAAGATGTGATTGGCATCACATATCAATATCTGACACTTCACTGCTTTCTTCTCTTCTGGCCTTCATGCACACTGAGGAAGCACGTTCCAGGTAGAGTGGAGTATGTTGCAATCCTACTTAGTGGTCTTATTTGGACCACTAATTACAGAACAATTTCCCTGGCTGTGCTGGGTGGGGTGGGAGGAGGGCCCATGAGGGGGAGCATCTGACTTAAGCAGGACCGAGAAAGGTCCTCCCACTGGAAATCCTATGCCTGCATCTAAGGCAGAGAGCCATTCTTTCCCTGTCGGGGGAGCCCTTGAAAGAGTGTTGGTAGCCTCTGTACCATGTCTTTCAGAGCGTGCAAAAAAATCTGCAATAGGAGAGCATAAAGCTATGCTGTAGAGATGAAGGAAAAGAGCCAGTGAAGAGGGAAGCCTGGTAGTTCCAGTGGGTGGTTCCGCTGTCTCTGAGGCCCTGCTAACTTTTGGAGTATTATAAATTGCATTTCAAAGAGCCCTGGCAACAAGTCTCTCTCTCTCTCTCTCTCTCTCTCTCTCTCTCTCTCTCTCTCTCTCTCTCTCTTCTCTCTCTCTCTCTCTCCTCTCTCTCCTTGCATTATAATATGCAAACTTGGTTCAGGTTATGTTTGCCCAGGGACCGGGCTAGAACTTGCATCTCTGTGGCCTGCAAAGACTTAGATGGATGGGACAGTCCTGGTGATTGATCCTTATGCAAAATGGGTGGGACCAGAACCACAAGTGAGAACTAATGTGTACTTGCTGTAAAGTTCAACATGTCTCTTCTTGAAGAGGAAGGGCAAAAACTGGGGGGAGATAATAAAAGGAGAAAGTATTTTGAGAAAAATTTAATGGCTCCTATTATTTTGTAGTTGTGGGACTCAGGTTTAATTTGAATCAGTAAACTCTCAGAGGGCATCTGTAAGCATTTAGAAAAGGATGGTTAATTCTCAGCTTTTGTGCAAAGGCAGAAAGATGTACTGTAACATATGATGCGGATCACTTTAGAGTAATTGAACCATGGCTTTTGCATGCTTTCGATCCTAAGCTTATCACTATCTGAAGCCTGTAGAAAGTCTTTTCCATTTACATAACAGGGCCAGAGATTATTACAACTAAAATTAGATCCACGAATTGCTATGCATAGTGCTTTGTAGCATAATCGAATTATGATAAAATAGCTTTTATTTCTTTATAGCTATATAATATAGTTAGGTTCTTCAGTAATTTGTTTAGAAGTAAAGGAGTGGCAGTACTATCTTATTATATTAAAGCATCACTGATTTTTGGCCAAATCGACAACCTTCCTTGCTTATTTTTTTTAGAGATGCTTATTTGAAGAAAGTGAGGGACATGGATAAGGTCTAATTTCTTTTCCTTTCTTTGCTCCGCCCCTGCCTTTCAAGAATATGGCCACAGCTCGGGAGTTGTCCCTGCTCACCCTTATCACTTAGCCTGATAATGCCATCCTGATAAAGTGTTCCTATTCATTTGCTATGACCAGATAAGGTCAACTAACACTGGAGAAGCCTTAGCTGCTGTTTTCTCTCTGAATCTGAACAGGGCAAACCACAAAAACCTTGACTGTTTTTATGAAGATGTAAATATGGGAGGGGAGGAAAAACAAGCCAGTAGTTGAGGAAAGCAGGGTACTTGGGGAGAGGGGAAAATGGAAATTAAGACGGTGTCATGGGGGAAACTAGCAGAAGGAAGGGAAGATGAAAGAGACTGTAAGGACATGGCTATGAAGGAACAGGAGGCTAGAGACAGCGCAAGACACAACCCAATGGAAGCTTATAACACGGCGTAAGAGAAATTTTCCACACCATTTCAAGGCTCTGAAAGTTTCTTCATGGCTCTATTGAGCAGAACCCCGCACCCACCCCATTCCCTATTACCATTAATGCTGAAGGTAGCACTAGCTGCAGAGGTGGCATTTTCTTCTAATTTAATTTTCAGTTACTGAACTCAGTTACCGACTCTTCAGAGCCTGAGGGAGGACGAGCCTTTGTTAAAGCTGTGGCCATTAACTTCCCTTTTCTTTTTAACCTCATTAGATTTCCCGAGATTTAGTTCTGGACCTAAAGCACTGTACAGTGGCTAAACTATGCAAAGTAGCATTCCTGGTGAAAAGCAACACCTACAAAATTATCAAGCAAATTCCAACTTCACTTGTATCCAGTGACATCACCAAATGAAATCCTAGCGCAGACGTCTTGAGTAATAGGGTATTAAATTTGTCACAGGCTTCGTGAAAGCCACAGCCGTGACTTCCTTCATGGCATCCTGCAGTGCAACGATGAACCAGAAAGACTCTTTGTCTGGTGGCACCTTTGCCTGCATGTTCAGTGGGTAACACCACCATGCAGACGTTAGCCTCGTTGAGGCAGGATTTGAAAATAGGCTGCTTACCTGTGTTTGTCCACATTGGGCATCAGAATTCTGATTTAATTGGTATGGATAACCCATTTCCAGTGTATGGAAAAATTCATTTAAAAATGTCATTTTAAAAAATTTCTTGAGCATGACTAAACCTGGAATGAGTACTGTGTACTGAGCAATAATGTACATGATATAAAGGTTACATGATGATACTGTGGCCTGACTTTGCTTCCATGTTTCTCATCTGGCACCAGCCAGAGCCATAGTGCCTGGCTTGGTGGCTGCCCCCTAAATGGGCAGACACAGCAAGGAAAGGTTTCACTGCCTCAGGACTCACTTCACCACTCCGAGTCTCTGTGCCTCTGGTCTTTGGGACAAGACATTTGCTCTCCTGTGTCCTTGACTAGACATCGAAAGACTTGTTAAAGCCACC
Organism: Myotis daubentonii; assembly: GCF_963259705.1. Lineage (NCBI taxonomy): Eukaryota > Metazoa > Chordata > Mammalia > Chiroptera > Vespertilionidae > Myotis > Myotis daubentonii. The sequence goes on from NC_081843.1 coordinate 67,568,622, forward strand.
TACCAGGTATACCTGTTAATCATGCCGATTTTGTAATCAAAGAAAACTCGATAATTTCAAGAGAAACATCAAAAGTGCTTTATTCAAGGTAATGTCCATTGCTAGCTGCACATTTCCTCCATCTTTCAGGTGTGTGGATACCGTCCCAATAGAACTTTTCTTGTTTTGAGGCCTACCATTCAGAGACCCAATTTTCCACTTCTTCGTACGTTTTGACATGCTGCTCAGAAAGTGCGTGTGCCATCGATCAGAACAACTGGTAATCTGAAGGAGCAAGGTCTGGTGAATACAGCGGGGGGGGTTAATACTTCCCAGGCAAGATCTTTTAACGTGTCTTTAACTGGTTTTGAAGTGTGTGATGGTGCATCACCATGAAGCAAAATTACTTTGCCATGTCTTCTGGCACATTCTGGTCATTTCACGATCAAAGCATGATTCAAATTGATTATTTGTTGTCGGTAGTGATCAGTATTAACGGTTTCACCTGGTTTTAGAAGCTCATAATACACCACACCTTCCTGATCCCACCAAACGCAGAGCATTGTCTTCTTTCTGAAGTGATTTGGCCTTGCAGTCGATGTTGATGGTTGACCTGGATCAACCCATGATTTTGTGCATTTGGGATTCTCAAAACAAATCCACTTTTCATCGCCAGTCACAATTTGATGCAAAAAAGACTTTCTTTCATGCCGTTGAAGCAACATTTTACTGATTACTTTTCGGTTTTCCATTTGTCTTTCGTCCAGTTGATGTGACACCCATTTTCCTTCCTTTAAAATTTTTCCCATTGCTTATCAATGATCGGAAATTGTTTTCTGAGCAACGTTTAATCTTTCTGCAAGTTGTTTTTGAGTTTGACACGCATCTTCATCCAATAATGCTTGTAATTGTTGGTCTTCAAACTTTTTCGGTTGACCTGGACATTCTTTGTCTTTCACATCAAAATCATCACTTTTAAAGCATTTAAACCAGCATTCACAAGTATTTTGAGATGGGGCATGTTCACCATAAGCTTCCCAAAGAATACAATAACTTTTTCTTCAAAATAAAGTAATGAATTAAAACTTCCTGCAAATGCTCTTTTTCTGGAGCACAAAATTCGACATTTTTAAGTGTAAAAATATCTATGATGTTAACACCTTCAGCAAATTTGACATATGAAGTTTTGAAGATTGCTGTCAATACAACAAAATAGCATACATATCAAATTGCATATATATCAACATATGTGTAATTCCATCTATTGAAAAAAAATCCACATTATTAACTGGTACACTAGTAATGCAATTAGGTCCCAATAAATATTGTTTCCCTGTATGTACATTACTCCCACCATAGGAAGAAAAGGGATGATGAGGCTAGAGGATTAGGCAAGTGTGAGACCACCATGGATCTTTCAAGTCATGCTGAGGAGTTTGAATTTCAACCTGAAATAAAATAATTCAGCAGAGGTTATCCAATCAAGTGTGTGCTTTAGAGACATGTGTCTAGCAGCAACGTTTAAGATGTATATCAGGGCAATGGGTCAGATCTAGGAGCTCCTGGTGATCTCTATACAACAAGATCTTGAGATCTTCATCTTTTTGGATGGGACTCATCCTCTGCTGATGTTGGAAAATTGAGGTGTGGGTAGCTATCACTATCTAGAAGACTGGGGTTGAACCACAAACGGTGGTTTCGAATGGAAAATCTGACAATTTCCTAAAATCAGGTTCTCAAAATGTGATTCCAGACCAGCAGCTTCTGAGAATGTGAGTTTGCTAGAAATGCAAATTCTCAACCCTAAGTAGACCTACTGAATCAGAAACTCTGGGGTTGAGAGTTCAACAATCTGTTTTGACCAGCCTGCAAGGAGATTCTCTTACACACTGAAATTTGATAATCACTGCATTAACTCAAAGTATACAAGCATACCTCAGAGATATTGTGGGTTCGGTTCCAAATCACTGCCATAAAGTGAATTGTAATCTTTTTGCTAGTAGTGTCTTGCCTTTAATAAAAAAGTTCAGTATCTGTGAAGTGCAATAAAGTTAAGTGCAATAAAATGAGATATCCCGTACTGCCAAGCTAAAAATGAAGTGAAAGGTCAAGGTCAGTGAATCAGAGAATAGTATTGAATATGTCATCAAATTAAGGGAGACATAGAAGTAGACATTAAAGTCAAAGTATAAAGTGAGGGATGTGGAGCACTAGGGAGGTAAGAAGAAGGAGCACCAATTGAACAAATAAACAGTTAAGATGGTCTTGGAAAATACCTAGACCCATGGTCCGTAAACTGCGGCTCGAGAGCCACATGCGGCTCTTTGGCCCCTTGAGTGTGGCTCTTCCTAAGCCTTAGGAGTACCCTAATTAAGTTAATAACAATGTACCTACCTATATAGTTTAAGTTTAAAAAATTTGGCTTTCAAAAGCAATTTCAATCGTTGTACTGTTGATATTTGGCTCTGTTGACTAATGCGTTTGCTGACCACTGACCTAGACTATGCTTGTAGCCTATTTTGATTTTCTAAGACTGCTGTAATGATCTGGGTGGCTCAAACAACAGGATTTATTTTCTTATACTTCTGGAGGCTAGAGGTCAGAAATCAGGGTATTTGATTTCTGGGTGACGTCCCCTCTGAGGCTCTGGGTTGAATCCTTCCCTGCCTCTTTCTAGTTTCTGAGGATAGACATCCCTCCTCCATGATCCTTGACTTAGAGCTGCAATACTCCAATCTTTGCCTCTGTCATCATATGGGTCTTCTTCTCCCCATGTGTCTCTCTCTCTGTGCCTCTTCTTCCTTTTATAAGGATACTAGTTATATCATATGCAACCTGCTCTAATGACCTCATTGAAACTAATTACATCTGCAACATCCCTATTTCCAAATATTTCCACATCCTGAGCTTCTGGGGGGTTAGGACTTCAACATTGTCACATTCTGAGGTGCTAGAGGTTAGGACTTCAAAATATTTTGGGGACAGAGTAAGGGACATAACCCATAACATAGCCCACCATTGGTTCTTATTTAACTGACACTGCACAGTTTAGGTTCCCCCAGAAAGAGACTCTACAGCAGAGATTCTTGTTTAAATAGTTTATTTGGTAGGTGACCCCAGAAAACACTCTAAGAAAGTGGTAAGGTGGGGCAGGCCAGAGAAGGCACGCAAAAAAAGGATGCAGGCAACTGGGGTTAATTCCACAAGAAAGCTCTGGAAAATGTGTAGAAACTAAGCTTCAGCGGGAGGGTCAGGGGATGCTCAAGTGTTTGTCCAGCCTTGGATGAGTCCTACTCAGGGAGCCCCTTAATTCTGAGGCATTTCCAATCTGCTCCAAGCTGAGAAGGAACAGGCCACACAGACCAGGAACGCTCTCAGGTGAAGAGATACTGGAAGTTGTAAGTCAGGCCAATGTACACACAAATGGTCCAGATGAAGGGCACAGGGTACCAGGAGCATCTGTCGTTATTGGGAGGGCTGGCTTTGGGAACGTAGAGGAGAACAGGAAATAAATACATGCAAAGCCCATGTACAAATCAGTAAATTAATTGTGTCAGATCTTTGCTATATGAAATGGCTAATTTGACTTTTTAAATTTCTCACTCAATTGAGTTGATTTTGTTTACTCTAGGCCGAAGCTTATGGCCACGGAAATGTCGAATAAAATTATTGTATTGCCTGTTTTTAGTTGTTGTAAAACTACTAATGAGACTCTTTGGAGCATTTTAAGGGACTTTATTAGTGAGAATTCTTTAAAAAGAAGAAATTCTGACAGCCTCGTGATACTACAGATTAACAAACCTGCACAGAGAGGACCTGAACAACTTGCCATGGCCACTCAGTGTGGCATAGGAAAAGCTGAAAAGAGCATTTCCTGTCTTGGCCTCTTCTACTCAGCTGTGTCTAACTTGTCTAGGAGACTAATGTAAACTGAATTGTCATGTGGCGCTCTTCCTAAAAGGCATAGTGAATTTCTTTGTATTAAGGTGGGGTTATTTTTTTTAAGGTTGAACACATATGTATACGTCAATGCTATCTTTATCTTATTTTTTTTAAAAAAGGAAACTGAGGCTTAGAGAATTTTCTTGCTTAAGTCATGCACAAGTTTTTGATAGAATCAGAATTACAATCCAAGAATTTTTCTCTCTTATCTGTGTTATTTCTTTTCACACAAATACAACTATTTTCTGGTTACTTAGGAGATGTGTACATAACGTGATCTCACCATAGATATTGCTACCTTAAAATACATTTTACTGGAGATAGAGGCACTACAACATAACTTAACCCATATTTAAACTGTGTGTCAAGAAAGTTGGCATGGCTCAAAAACAAGTGTTTTCCCCCTTATGTATTGTTCTTTGTGACAAAGATTTTGCCTATAAAATGATGTTTTTAAATCTAATATAGTAATATAAAATTACAGTGTGGTTAAACCACTATAAGTTTGGATGATAACCTAATTGAAGTTATATGTAAAAAAATTTTAGCCAACAAAGAATAATTTTCAACATCAGAATAGCTAACTGATCCTCAAATAGCCAAGGAAGGAAAGGGAATCCAATTATTACTTTCCCAACATAGCATCTAACAGGGAATCAAAGATTTATAGGTTCATAATTTATAATTGTCTCATGCTAAAAAAAATCATGAAAATTATACTGCTGAGAAAATTTTAGCAAAGTTATAAAATAAATGTGAATTTTACATTTTCTTTTGGCAATAATTGAAGTTGGAAGGAAGATTTTGTGTGGATTATTTCTTTGCATTCTCATAGGTGTGGGTTCAAATCCTGTCTTCCACTTATTAGTGGTATGACTGGAAAATTTATTGACTTGTCCTCTATTTTGTCATCTGTAAAGTATTCTCTAACTTTCATCCCCATCTGTTAATCTAATGCCTGCAATATGTCACCTACACATATATTAAGTGTAATTAAAGAGTCTTATTCTAAATAAATCTACTTTAAAGGGGTATCATTAAAATAAATGACAAAGTCTGATATATTTAGTAGGCAGTCAACAAAAAATATTTTCATTCCAAGTCACAGTATGTGCTCTTTGTGCTACATCACGACACATGTTGGAAGAAGTCTGGAAAGACAGAAACTTTGGAGTTGGACAGACTGAGATTTGTAAACCCCAACTGTGCTGCTCACCAATTTAGTGACAATGGCCATGTTACTTAACAGCTCACATTATATTTTGTTTCCTCTCTAAGATATAAACAGGAACAATTATCTTTCAGTGTTGAAAAACAAATGAGTTTATTAGTATACTAGAGGCCCAGTGCACAGAATTCATGCCCAGGGGGTGGAGGGGGTTGGGGTCCCTCAGCCCAGCCTGCACCCTCTTACAATCCGGGACCCCTCAGCGGATGTCCAACTGCTGCAGGATTGAGCCTAAACCAGCAGTTGGACATCCCTCTCGCAATCCAAGACCGCTGGCTCCTAACTACTTACCTGCCTGCCTGCCTAACCGCCCCTAATCACTCTGCCTGCCTGCCTGATCACCCCTAACCGCCTCTGCATCAGCCTACATACGCCCCTGCAGCTTCATCCAGGACATCCGAAATGACATTTGGAAGGTCGTTCAGCTGTCTGGTTTAATTAGCCTATTATGCTTTTATTATTATAGATGTGGCTTTTCTATTTTAGTTTTTTCATCTCTAAAATGAGAGTTCTATTTATTACTTATCTTAAAATGTTGTTGTGAAGACCAACTTAGATAATGCATTTGGAAGTAAATTTTTTTAAATTTTGTTAAATATTATACAAATGTTAATTTTTGTTATTAAAATATGCTATTAAATATGTCATTAATACCATTAAAATATTAAAATTAAAATATAATTTAAAACAATTTATTTCTAATAAATAATAATTTATCTGTATAAAGTATTTGCTTACCTCCCAAATTTAATCAAATCATAAAATGGTTGAATATTATAAATCATGGTCCAATATTTTAAAAAACTTATTTGTAATTACTCAAATTTACAGCAAAACAAATAAATCTGCTAATTATTACTGTTACAATTTTTTAAAATATATTTTATTGATTTTTTTTTTTTTTTACAGAGAGGAAGGGAGAGGGATAGAGAGTTGGAAACATCGGTGAGCGAGAAACATCAATCGGCTGCCTCCTGCACACCCCCTACTGGGGATGTGCCCGCAGCCAAGGTACATGCCCTTGACGGGAATCAAACCTGGGACCCTTGAGTCTGCAGGCCGATGCTCTATCCAATGAGCCAAACCGGTTAGGGCTACTATTACAATTTTATTTTCACTTTTAAAATGATACAGTCAGCTCTACTGTATGTTAAATATAAAATATAATTAGTGAATTTTTATTTTACATTCCTTTTTAAGTTCTCGCTGCTTTTTGAAGTAAAAATATCATAATATGTTTTCCTGTAATTAAAATGAACAAATTAGAAATATTGATTAATTTCTGTGAGTAAAGCCCCACAGTAATATCTGAATTGCAAGGTCCCTGCCCTGATGAAGCTTAAGTATGAAGTGAGATTGAAGACAGAGGGAATTGATATTGTCAGTAAAATATCCATGGCCCGGCCGGCGTGGCTCAGTGGTTGAGCATCCACCTATGAACCAGGAGGTGATGGTTTGATTCCTGGTCAGGGCACACGCCCAGGTTGCGAGCTCCATACCCAGTGTGGGGCATGCAGGAGGCAGTTGATCAATGATTCTCTCTCATTATTGATGTTTCTCTCTCTCTCTCCCTCTCCCTTCCTCTCTGACATCAATAAAAATCTTTAAAAAAATATATCCATGGAAGAACAAGCGTTGGAGTGAGATACTTCAGGCAGGAGGATGGGAAAGAAGAGGCAGGGGCCTGCGTAAAGAAGGGGAGCTGGGAATGGCTAGACATTTTCAGAGACAGGCCTTGTGAGTTGTGGTCAGGCATTGGTGATGAGAAGATATCAGACATAAGTTGCTCGAGGGAGTCATCCTTCCCAGACTTAGGAGGGAGTGAACGGACATTGAGGGTTTTTAGCAAAAGAGTTGCCAACTGAAAGTAAAGTTCCGGGGTATTAATTTGTCAGTAGAGTGTAGAGCTGAATAGAGTAGAGAGCGGGAAAGAAAAATGTCTTAGAAGAATATCAATAGTTTGGGTAGGACTTGAGTATAATGACAGCCATGTATAAAAGCTTAGGAAGAAAGTTATATAAAAAATTAAAAAACATTAACTGTACTTGTCAGGTGATCCAACTGGAATACAGGGAAATCAGAAGGGGAAGGCAGTTTGAATTAAGGCGGTAGGGGCATTGTGGATGGTCTGACCTACTCAAGTATAGAGATACTGTGTTTAACCTGACGGAGCATCCAGCTAGACTAGTGTTGTGGCACACTGGGGCTGGAGTCTTGACAGTGAACTCATTCCGTGGAGGAGACCGTGTGGGCTCCTATAGCTAACCCTGGCCCTGGACACAGCGGTCAGGAAAGTCCACGTGGTGTGCCATGCGTCTTCCATTGCTGTTGTCGTCCCATGGTAGTGAAGGCTCTTCCCCAAGAGGCCCTTTTGTTTAAATTATCAGGTAAACTTTCTAGTTATGAAAGTCGTTTTAACCTTCACACTGTTAACCAATACACTTACGTTCTGTTAAGTTAAACACCAAGAAAGTTGTAAGTTTTCACATTCACTGTAATGGGATGTTCTTTGCAAAGCTTTAGCTATGGCCACTTAAATGTCAACATTGTTAACAATACTGTCTCTAAATTAGATACCTACAGGAAAGCTCTCTTAGTTGGAAGACCTTGCATGTTATAATGCCTCCTGTATTTGAATGTATTATTAATAAGAGGTAGCTTCCAAAGTATATGTGCTTCCAGCCTGGGAAAGACATTTTCACTTCTAATCACTGGGTTTAGATTCAGTTTTGTACTTAAAAACTATGATTAGTTAGGAAAATCACCCCAAAGGTGAATGCAGCTAAAAATTTCTTTTATGATTTTCGGCATTTAAAATATCTTTCACCATTTTTTGGATTGACGGAAAGAGTTCGTGTTAACAATATATTTGTAAGAAGGCTTCTATCTAAAAATGACATGAAGTATGTATCTGCATTCTGTATCTTCATCAAGCATTCTCACTTGCTATTGGCTTCAACTATGAAGAAAAGGGAATTGAACAGTTTTTCACTATATATACTGGGGCAGCTAGCCCCCAAAAGCAGTTGCTAAAATCAGTCTCAAATTTAAAGTATAGGACGATTTTCCTAAAGTGCATGCTTCATCGCTTCAAATTTCACCCATGTGAGTGAGATCCATTTTATGATTTAAGTCCTTTACTTTCACTTTCACTTTCACTTTCACGTGAGAAACTTTACAGGAGTTTTTGCTAGCCCCCAGAACTTTGCCACTTTTCTGTGCAATTCTACAGACCATCTCCTCCCCGACTACCTCTAATAATTACTGTGATGTTCAAGCTATTGTAGATTGAGCACAGCATCATTGATGCAGGAAAGCGCCCCTGGCTTGTGTCACGTTAGCCACATTGTTCTGTCTGGCAGGTAAGACTAATCCTATAGCTTTTTCACTTTAAACCTAAAAGAGAAACGCGCACAGCCAAGACACACACAGATAGAGTCCATCTAACTCAAAGGGCCACATTGCCTTCAGTCCAGTCCAGTCAGCCGTGCTACCTCCTGTTTCTGGGCTTCCCTTCTGTTCAGAAGAACTGTTTTCACACACTCAGACTCCGCGCCAAAATCCAGCCTGTGGCTGGCCCCTCTGACAGAGTCGTGGGCAGAGTTGTAATGTTGCTTAGTTAGGTGTCTGCTCCATTAGACGTACATGAGTCACTTTTGTTCTTTCCTTTTATGTGACGAGGCTCCCATCCCTTCACATTCCTTTTCTCTGTTTAAAGTGGAAAGTCTGTCTGAACTGTTCCCACAGTGTCCTCAGTCCAATAGGTTACAAAAGTACTAACACACTAAATAGAAGTGGTGCCCTTGGGAAAATCCATTTCTTCTGAGGTTGTCTCTGTTCCAATGAATGAAGACTTCTTTGAGGTTACAAATATGTTTAGCAACATCTCCACACAAATGATTGCAGGTTGTTTCATTCAGACTCCAAGGGGGAAGCCTTCCTATCCTGGATGGGCCTGAGGTGATGAATACACTCTTTTGGAATACTCTCATTTTAAATAAAGGAAGCTTTATTTAAAAGACTCTTTGTATTCTGCTGAGTACCCTAATGAGCTATCTAGGGTGGTGCATCAGTGTGGGAGCAATCAGAGAAGGCGTACCCTCCTTTCACCAGTGCTGCTCTCCTTTGTAGAGCTGTGCTTGTTGTTGACTCGGGGTCCTCGTCATTCCCCTGACTAAAGAAAAACACACACATGACTTTCATTTTATGGCCCAAATCACCAAAATCATCAGCTTTTATAGACAGCAAACACTACACATAGCAACCTGATCTTTTGCCTCTATGCTTATGAGAGTCTCTCCTGGCAAGGATTCTGTTACTTCAAAAACAGATGCAGAAAATACGAAAATGAAAGCTTGAGGGAGATGCTTGTTTGTTAAATTCGTGATGTTTAGAGATCCTCAAACTACTGGTGAATCAATTTAGATATAGCCAGTCAGTTTGGATTTATATAAATAAAGTGAATAATTAAGACACTTATCCCAATAACTTGGGCCCCAGTGCATATTTCAAGATTAATTCAGATAATGCCACAATTCTTCATTTCATGTAACATATGTAAATCTGGCCTTAATAGGCATGCTTTCTTATCCTAATAGTCATGGACTTAAGTTCATACTGCAGTTCATTTATTTGAGACATAATTTATAATTACACATATACAGATTCATAAAATTTTAGTAATATAGAGCCTGTGGAGAAATAAAACCCAAAATTAAATCAATTTTTTAGATAAATGAGAAATAAGTTTCTTACTTAAAATATGCTGATATTGAAGGCCGGATGTAAGATTTTTTCCCCCCATATGATTTACATTGACCATTGCCTTGAGTTTCTATTTTCCTTTGTATAAGTAATAATAGGTGAAACTGTACACTGGCGCCATACTCAGAGACACTGCTACATCCGCAGAGATCAGAGAAATATACCCATCTTACATCACATGGGTACAGATAATTTATTTTTATAGAGTGCCATTTGTGCCAAAATATCATGAAACACCTCATGATTGGTTTGATTACAAGAAAAAGAAGTGTCATGCTATTTCCTTCCGCTGGTAGCCACAGACAGATGTAGGCAATTCAAGGCAGAGAGCACATCCTCAGTCCTTGAACATAATTTTACTTGTGGAACTGAGGAGCTCAGTGACTTTGTAAGGCACTAACCACCTCTTCACTTTTTGCTGGCCTTATCTGTGTAATGCTTTTCCTTTTAAATGACATGTTGAAAATTTTTGGTGGAGAATATAAATGAGTTAGAAAAGTTGTACACAGATAAACTCAAAAATGCAAAACCCAATTCTCATACTTCTTGAAAAAGAAAACTACATTAGGGTTCACTCTTTGAATATTGGTTCATCAATTGTAACAAATGTACTACACTAATGCAAAAAGTTAATAGTGGAAAGTGGGGTGTGGATAAGTGGGGTGTGGGAACTCGGTACTTTCTGCACAATTTTTCTATATACATAAAAACAGTTCTAAAATAAAGAAAAGAAAACTGCAATTCTTATACCAATATTAGCCAGTCAGGATAAATTGCAGGATTTTTATAATATACACCTAAAACCTGTACTTTTTGAGGCAAGAAGACAAAAGCTTTGTTTCTGCCATCCCATTAGCCAGCCCTCAGCATGCTGGCCTTCCATTCCATTTGTTTTTAATTGAAACCTCAGTTATAATTAAATTGTTGTGAGTGAGGGTAGAATGTCACTACCTGAACCCAGATCATTTTGCCTGGAGTTCCTGTGCAGGAGTATATTATGAAAGATCAAGTATCACATTCTGTACTAGTCCTAGCCCTTGGTAACCATGTTTCCACTGTTTAAAATTTGAGTTAGTGATTTAAACTTTTGCACTTAAAAAGGCAACTTCCAAAGCAAATAAAATTGTTAGAGGTTAAAGTGAAAGAGGCAATACCAAAATAGGCTCAGAAAGAAAATTCCCTGTTGTGTATTCCTGTGTTTGTGACCAAGGTGCTATTGCACCAAAGACAAGAATTAATGGGGAGAAAATACATGATCCAGAGCTTTGAGTGAGGTCTAATTGCATTTACACAGATAAAGAGAGGCAAGATGAGAGGAGAAAAGAAACAATGGGTAAAAAGTTCTCCATTTATTCTTTGTAATTAGTTAAGAAACATTTAAATTAATAACACAATCTGAGTATTGCAAGTATGTGTGACATATATCACATTTTAAATTAATTCTTGAAATAGTTACTGGTGTCCTACTTTATTTCAATTTTGATAAATTAGCTTACAGTCACTTTTTGATGAGTGTCCCATAAAGTAAAAATTAGCATCTCATCTGCCATTAACAACTCTTCTTGTAGTAAAATAGTGTTAACCTATGTAATGTCAACATGTAAGATTTAAAATAGATATTGAAAGTTGATCCTATTAATTTATAGGTTTAGCTATGGCATTAGAAGGGGAGAAAGGGAGAACAAGTTTTGTGAGCTTCCTTGTATAGCCCTGCAGTAGAAAAACCTTTCATTGTCCATGTTTGATATCAAATTGGTCACTCACATTCATTAATCTTCATTGATATGATGTAATAGTCATCTCTGGCATTTTGGAATTTAAAGAAAAGACCCGAGATCATAGGACTACTTTTAAATGGCTAGCTTTTGTACTAGAACTATGTACAAATTTACAATCTGCTGATTACACTATTAGGGGCCTGCAGCCTCGTTGACCTGATGTCATAGTTGCCTTTGGAAAACTTAATGTCTTGAGGTAGACTTTCCCATGACCAAGGTTTACACTTCTAAAAATTCTCTGATGTGATTTTGCCTGGATCCATGTGTGTGCGTGTGCGCACAGGTACATGTGTACATTTAATTTTGAGTAATTAGGAATAATTACTTTTGTATGACCTACTTTGAAAAACCATGATCTCTCAGCCTAGCAGTGAATCCAGCTACTTTGCTTTGTGTTAAATTTTTTTTTATTTTGTTCACTTTTCCATCCAAAGAGGTCATTAAAGCATATGTAACAACCATAGAAGACCCAATACAAACTAAATAGTGATCATCTCTAAGGCTCAAATGATCAAGGTACAATAAAGTGAATTTGAGAAGTAGCTGCAGGAATTATCACTTCATTTCTAAGTTTTCTAATTTTTGTCCCTAAAGGAAAATATTACAACTCAAGAGTATATAAGCACATTTTTGTTAGACTGATGAAAAATAAATCAGAAATGTTTCTTATGATTTACAACTCTGTCATCAATGCATACTTGTTCATCAGTACATTTTTTAAAAAATATTTCTTTAAGGACTGGTTAATTATCTCTCAAACTCTGCTCTCTTACCCATGCTCCGCCCCTCATCTTTACATTAATCTGTCTAGCCTAACAGTAAGCTTATGGCTTAGCCATGTATATTGAACCTACTCAGCCTTTTATGAAGGGCATACGTATGTCTCAGAAAACCAAAATGATTTCACTTTGTTTTGACAGAATAACTTACATTTTATCCAAGTGTCTCTTTTTAGGTGATATTCTTAGCAAGGGAATTTATTTACTAAGTGACATTTCAGCTAACCTGGAAAGGAAGATATCCATTCTTCAAACACTGCCATTACCAAGCTTTGAAAAGACTTGATTGTACCATGTTAGGGGAACAGTGTCGGATTTTCCATCCAACTTTCTCTCACTATAATAACTGAGCATGGCAACGCACTCCGAGGGATGCAATGACTACAAAGCAAATTAATGCAATCAAGTCTTTAGTACCAACTCTGTCCATATCTGTTAAATATTTTCAAACTATTCTAAAAAACACACACCCAGAAGGCAAACTAGCAGTGAATGGAAACAAAATGGTCAGCAGCGTGTGTCGCATGTTATTTGAATGGAAAGTAATTTATCGCGTCTGAAATAAAAGCTGTTTATTCTTGTGTTGCACTGTCTTGTAACAATCTTTACCATTTATCTGTAGAAAAAGTGAGAAACTGTACCACGATTAGCATATGAATACTTGACACGTCAAATTGGCTGTACAATAACAGAAGGGCATTTGCGGTTGGTGTGTGCACACAGACAAAGCAGCCATGTTGAAAAAAATTGAGATGCTGTGGGTGAGTTAACCCTTCACTTCTCTCTTAGGTTTCCCACTCCTGACTCTGACCCAAACAGTCTGGCAGCTAGAATCAGAATATTTTTATAACAAAAAAAGTAATCAGGGGCCATTATGCTTATGATAATTCTATTGATACATTCAGTCTACTAGAAAAATAGAAACAGAGTGACAATTAGGGAGTTTGTGCGAGTGGGTGTATGTGTGTGTGTGTGTGTGTGTGTGTGTGTGTGTGTGTGTGTGTGAGAGTGTATGTGTGCATGCACAAGGGGGGGAAGGGACTGGCGACTGGCAGTGCAGAGCGGGTACAGAAATGAAACAATGCCTACATACAGTTTTATTTCATGGCCACAACATAGTGGTCCTTGGGTCAGATGTGTGAAACTATTTCTCAAAGAAGCTGCATACATAATGGAGGCCCTCCGAAGGGTTCCCAGTTGAAGTTGCCAGGCTACATTCATTTCAAAACAGAACCATTTGTTATCAAATTTAAATTAACTCTCTGCACACTGAACTTGAATTTTAGAGCCCCGCTTCCTTACAGTTCTTAAAAGTAGTTGAGAAAAGGCAAAACATGGATCTGGAAAATGGAAATAAGAAAGCCCCACAAGGAACTGCAGTGGCTCTCATGCAGGCCTTCGGGGTAACAGTGTTTTACAGATTAAATTTAGAAACGTCTATTTGAAATGACTGGAAATAAATCAGTATTTTTCCCATGTAATTTTTGTAGATCCAGATTTACTGCAAAATCTTTTCATATGTGCATCTGTACGTCAGCTAGATTTTTACCTCCATCAGGGTATAAATCTACCACCCCCCCTCACATGCTGCACAGATTAATTACTCTTTGCTGTGAGATTTAGAGTAAGATAATATATAAAGTTGTAGAATATTTATACTGTTTTAATATAATATGTCAATTTCAATATTTTGCTATAATAGAATACATGGCTTCATGCATTATTTTAAACAAGTTCATGCAACTTACTAAGTAAGCTTGTTGGTAATGTTGCCAATTGTTGGTGTATTAATTCAAACAAACAAGCAAACAAACAAAAAAAACCAACCCAGTGGAATGTGTAAAATGAGTTGTGTTGGGATCTTCCTAAAACTACACAGAGGGAAAGCTTTAAAAAAAAAAATAAAAGTGTGCATATTTTTTCTGTAAGATATATACAGACATAATTGCACATTATTCTCCATATCTGGCAAAAGTGTTTAAAGTTAAGTGATCTCGGTTATCAAAACTTTTCCATCACACATGAGTTGGAAAAGTTGATTATGAGGCAGACTTTTATTCCTGTTAAATTTATTATACAGAACTAAATACCCCATTCTGAACAATCCATGTGTTTTTTTCTTAATTTTGAAACACAGCTTTAAAGGTTTTAATTACTATTCCTTCATCCTAACATGACACTGATTTGCTACGATCAAACCAACCTGTTTTAATTGTTATAAAGCAATTTTAACTCTTTAGTCTGAAATGCATAGCAAACTTTGCTTTGAAAGAAATAAAAAATTAAAACAAAACAAAGCAATTAAAAACACAAAATGAAATACCATTAAAGGCTGTGATGTTAAATGTAATCTTCCAAATACCTGCCAAAGACTCCCCCCACATAACATAGAGAACATTTTATTGTTCTCTTTATAAATAATTAGTACTCGTGAAGTACTTTTATAGTCATAGAAAGCAGGAACTGCTAATTCTAATGACAATTTTTGTTAATGATATAAGAACAAATGATGTGCAATATAAAAGTAGAGAAGAAAAGAAGTTATGCAGTTTTAAATTCCTCTAAAAATGTTGAACAAACACAAAAGTAGCTATTAATCTGTCTTTCTTTTTTCTACTAATATGTGTTATTTTATTTATTTTTAATTTATTGACAAGAGAAGGAGAGAGGGAGAGAGAGAGGGAAAAAAACATTGCATATCAGAACGATGCTCGAACCAACTGAGCTACCCAGCCAAGGCCTCATACGTGTTATTTTAAAACCACAACCCATTTGCTTATTAAAGCTTTTTTGCAGGCAACAATATTATAAGGTTAGAATGTCCTACCAAGTGTTTTTTGAGAATTTTGTTTACTTACTGGTGGAAGTGATGTCCCCTACTTGTGTATCCATGACAACACCACAACATAGCTGAGAAGTACTAGACCTTTTTTCTTTCTTTTTTTCTGAAACTTCAATATGAGATAAAAAGCAAGAAGCCAAATCTTATTAAATAGCATAAGCTTTCCAAAAGATAAAACAAACTTTATAGAAACACATGGGAGTTGCTTGTGGTGACACATTTCTGCTATTTCAAAGCTTTACCCAGATCTATTCATTGACTATAATATAGTTCTGAACAGTAGAAAAAATAGAATAGATAAAACTTAACAAATTCTCTTATTTTTTCATAATAAAGTAATGTGATGTGACTGTTTCAAGATTGAATAATTCACAAATCAGTTTTATATACAATCCTCTTATTAGACTTTTGTCCTTCTTTAATGCTTCAAATTATTTTTTTATTAAAATTCTTTTAGATCAAACTGTTATATACTCCAGGGGATTATCAACGTACTTGTTTATCAGAAGCTATTTACTACTAAAAGTTTTCCCATATTGATGTTATTATATTTTAACGTGCAATACAGAAAATTTTGAAAAAGTAAAATGAAACTTTCTTTTTTCCGCCTTGTTTTTGTTTGCTAACAGGATATGTTTTAACATTCTTCATAATTATTTTAAAATTAATAACTATTTCAGTGAGTATAAGCATTTTGTGCAATAACCATTTCCCCCCTTTTGATAGCTAGACTTACTCATTCAACCTTAGCATGATTATATTGCATTTGAGGTTCTAGGAATATTCCAAAACATGTTTTTTACTAAGTCCAAAATAAAATTTAAACTCGTGATTATTAACATTTGTTTCATTTTATCACACATCATACACATAAACTTGGACATGATTATATATAAAAATATCTCTTCTTAGGCTCACCTATTTGGTACCCTCATTATTTTGACACTTAATATCTTTGGAAATTACCTAGTAGTAGAAAATCTACTGCAATGTGACTGGGAAATTTCTCATCAACATTCACTGCAAAAGGAGGAAATTAAGTTTTCAAAGGACAATGAAAAATAATTCTCTCTCCCTTCCCTTTCTCTTCTCCCCTTCTCTCACTCTCTCCCCGTCTTTTACTTCTTTCTCAATCTGTTTCTGCTTGTTTCTCTTTTCTGAGGCTCTTAAGCCAATCATCTCACATGCATCATGCTCTAGAGAAACTGTGGCACACATATGGCAGTGAACTGGTTTGGTAAACATATGTCTTTGCGAGCATTGGATGTCTTGCCAGGAATGAGATATTCCATTTTGGGGAATGAGGGTGGGAAATGCTTAACCACCTACAGATGTTTTGCCGCAAAAGCTAAAGAATTGCAGTCAAAGAGCTGCAAAATGTGTAATTTGGAATTTTTCCAAGGTTCTTTTTTTAATAAGAAAAAAGTTAACAGCTTTCCTATTCATCTCTTTTGAGAAAATTTACAGTCGTTTCCCAGTTCTGCCCCATTCTGAAGAAAGGACAAAAGACTGAAACCGAAGCTGTCCGTCTGCTCCATAACAGTAATGTTATAATGGGTGCTGTCCATCTTTATGCTATTGCTCATGTGTGCCCAGGGGACTGGAACTATTTAATTCACTGATTTCACAGCTCTGTTGTGTGTCACAAAAGGTTAAAAAAAATCCAACACACTTTTTAGCACCCTGTTTACAAGGACTCCCTGTAAATCTAACTGAAGGAACAGATTCCCACCCTGCCCCCAGGCTAGCCCTCTCCCTATTTTTCCTTCTAATTTGGTGCATTCAGATAACAGGTAATAGATGGAACTCACACCATTAACTTGTCCTTTACAAAAGGTGGATATTTCAAGTCTGCTGTGACTGTTACTTTCAAAAGTTCACAAATTCCAGAAATAGATTTGAGAGAAAGATGTTTGCCTTTAAGATTTTAGGATTAAACAACTCTGTTTTCCCAGAAGTCCAAGAATTGATGCTCCAGATTAGCAGAGAGTTAATGAAAACCTGCAGAGGAAGACTGACGACTTTTATTCCTCTCCATTGAGCAGGAGGCTGAGCAGTCCCACGCACAGCTGGTATGTGCTGGTGCTTTGCCAAGGCCATGATGAATCCTGTGCCCTCTGAGGCATTTTCCTGGAGCGACAGAGGTGGCCAGGCAATACTTGGGTCCATTCTGTGGTCTTCTCAGAGCAGCGGCATGGGGTGTTGAAACGGGCACTCATGTTTGCCACCAAAGAGAGAACGTGGACATCAAGTCAAGGATGTTTCTATCTATCCCAATCAAAAAGAACCTCAATGAGAATGCTTTACAATATCATATCCTTCCTGCAGCCCATTCATGACAATATATTTATCTAATATTTTGCTATAGTTAAAATATTAGCCACAGATAAATGCACTACCTAGGTGAAATCATCACTTTCATTTTTATATTATTAACCTGACTCACTTTCAACAATGGTAACTGAAGATACCTATATATTCTCTTGAAAACTAGTTTGTGAGTGTAAAGGGCAGTGGGACTCTCCATATGCTATTTGAAAAATGTTATTGTTAAAAAACCGAATTGCCTCATTACTTCTTTCAATAACGATAGCAAATATTTACTTTGTGTTCATAGGTTATATGACATTATTGGATGCTACGTATATCTGAAAAATATAAATTATAAATGCTCTTCGATTTTAAAGAAATTTCATAAATAGTATGTCTAGTAACATGTCCTAAACTCTAGTTGGTCATTTATTTGTTCATTCATTCATTTACTAATTTATATATTCATCCAAACATTTCTTGAGAATGTGCTGTGTACTAAGCACTGTCTCTGAGCGATATTATTTTTAGGGGTATCTCAAAAGATAGGTCTGTTGTAAAATAAGCTTGGGAAACACTGCCCACTATATTGTCCTTTGAGCTATAATAAGCATCTTCATGTACTAGGCAGGCCTGTTCCACTCTATTACATCTGAGAAATCCTGTATTTCATTCATATGTTTTCATAATTATTGGAACCTTTGTTTCTTCAAAGCCCCCTTTCCAAAACAAAACAAAACAAAACAATAACACTTGGAATTCTAGATAACTGAAAGATAAAATTTGGCAATCATTGGTGTAAGAGTAGCAGTTAGGATTGTGTTTATTGTATTAATTTCTAATGGTAATTCTAGTAGACTAGTTAACCAGTGTAACAAGTTTCCAAGTTCTGCCCCATAAGAGCATGAGGGTATTACAATTCTTGAACATGGATTTCCTAAAAAAAAAATCAAAGTCTGGATTCCCAAGTTAAAAGCCTAGAATCCTAAAACTATAGGACACCTTGAGAAAGAGAGTAGTGTGCATGACTAGACTGATCTTTACATATAAAGCAGTGATCCTACCATATAGATGAAGGTAGAATTTATTTCTTGGGACAATTGTTATGAAAACTATGTTTTCTGCTAAGAAATAGTTCTTCAATAACATATTATTAAACCTTCTTTTAAAATGCCAGGTAGCTCAGTTGGTTAGAGCACCATCCCAATACATCAAGATTGTGGGTTCAATACCTAGTCAGGGCACGTACTAGAATCAACCAATGAATGCATAAGGAAGTGGAACAACAAATCAATGTTTCTCTCTCTCCCTTCACCTCTCTAAAATTAATTCATTAAAAAACTTTAATGCAGAAATGTGTTAAGCTTTAGAACTTGAGGTTTGGACAACAAATAAAATTATTCCTAACCAGTTTAGCCAATATGTCTAGATGCAGGCTAAGATAATAGCATATTCCAAGTCTTTTATTTTTAAATTTGAAAGCTTTAGTTTTGCTCTATAAAAGATAATGTTGCAAGGAAATATTCCTCTTTGTGGAAAGCTACTTAGCTACTTTTTCTAGACCACACAAATTGTTGCTCAGTATAAATGACAGTTTGGACTGTCAATTCAACTTATGATGCTATGCCAAAAAGAACTTAAAACGTGTATTTAATAGAACATGACAGTAATGATGATATTCTATAGATCTGCATCTTTTATGAAGAAAGAAGGATCCACTGGAGAAGGTTATGAATCTCCAAAAAGAAAAAAGAAAAGGATTCTCATCCTAGAACTATTACTATTATCTTTCTGATACCCTACTGAAAGTGAAACATTCATCAAGTCTACAAAGTCAATTTTACTTCATCTTGAATAGATCTTCCTTTTAGGCCATATAAATAAAATTAGAGTAGTTTATATGTTTCCATGTTATTGTTGTTTTTTGCAGAATAAACTCATTACAGGTAGTCCTTAGAAAATATTAAAGGATTTAATTGCCTATGCATTTTAAATATGCTTAAAATATATGAAAATAAACATTTGAAATTGAATAAATATTCTGAAACAATAGAAACATGAATGCAGACTTAATACAAATCCATAAAGTGGTGTGACTATATATCACTACAATATATAATATGTACCTCTATAAAGCATGTGAAAATTCTAGATCAAAGAAAGGCAAAAATCCATCCTGGGTGAGACATGTGGAATTACCAACAGATTATAAATGGCAATTTAGTTTATTTAGGCAATATCCTTGAATCAAACATCACATTTATGATAATAAGGAGAAATTTACAACAGTTGGCATGGTGTTCCGTTGGCCTGGGCATTGATCCCCCAGAGAGAATGTGCATTTAAACATGTGTCCTCACACTTTCAGAATAACATATTTCAAAGTTGCCTGATTGACAGCTGCCAATTATCAAAAGTTTCTGTGAAATGAAGAATCGAATATACAATTTAACACTAATTAGGAGCATAAACAAAACTAATAATCTAGTAAATTTAATCAAATCCCAAAGCCTTGGGGTTGCTAAGGAACCTACCCTCGCCTTAGTTCTAGTTTCTCAAAAGCTTCTGGTAGGATTTCTTTTTATTTTATTTTATTTTTTATTTAAAAATTACTTTTCAATTATAGTTTACATTCAATATTATGTTGTATTAGTTTCAGGTATATTACATATTGGTTAGACAATCACAAACTTTACAAAGTGTTTTCTCGTTATTTCCAGTACCCCCCTGGCACTATGCAGAGTCATTACAATATTATTGACTATATTTCCTATGCTTGCTGCACTTTACATTCCCATGACTATTTTGTAGCTACCAATTTGCACTTCTTTTTTAAAATCTTTATTGTTGAGCATATTGTTGAGCTGTCTCTCTTTCTTCCTCCAATTGGCCCCCCTCCACCTGGTTCCCACTCCACCCCAGGCATTCACCACCCTACTGTCTGTGTTCATAGGTAAGATCTTGGGTTAATCTCTTCCCACTTCCCCACCCCCCGTCCCTCTGAGATTTGTCAGTCTGTCCCATGTTTCCATGCCCCTGATTCTATTTTATTCACCAGTTTATTTTGTTCATTAGATTTCTTGTTCAGTCATTTTAATTTTTAGATTCAATTGTTGATAGATATGTATTTATTGCCATTTTTATTGTTCATATTTATTCCCTTTTTTCTTTCTTCCCCTTCTTAAAGAATACCCTTCAACATTTCATGTAATACTGGTTTGGTGGTGATGAACTCCTTTAGTTTTATCTTGTCTGTTAAGCTCTTTATCTGACCCTCAATTCTAAATGAGAACTTTGCTAGATAGAATAATCTTGGTTGTAGGTCCTTGCTCTTATTCGTCGCTTTGAATATTTCTTGCCCCACTCCCTTCTGGCCTACAAAGTTTCTGTTGAGAAATCAACTAACAGTTGTATGGGTGCTCCCCTATAGGTAACTAACTTCTTTTATCTTACTACTTTTAAGATTCTCTCTTTGTCTTTAACTCTAGGCATTTTAATTATGATGTGTCTTGGTGTGGGCCTTTTTGGATTCCTCTTGTTTAAGGACTCTCTGCACGTCCTGGACCTGTAAATCTATTTCTTTCACCAGGTAGGGGAAGTTTTCTGTCATTATTCCCTCAAATAGGTTTTCAATATCTTGCTCTCTCTCTTCTCCTCTGGCACCCCCAGAATGTGAATGTTGGTATACTTGAATTTATCCCAGAGGCTCCTTACACTATCTTCATATTTTGGATTCTTTTTTCTTTTTGCTCTTCTACTTGGGTATTTTTTGCTTCCTCATAATCCAAATTGTTGATTTGATTCTCAGAATCCTCTACTCTACTGTTGAATCCCGGTAAAGTATTCTTTATTTCAGTTAGTGTATGCTTAATTTCTGACTGGTCCTTTTTCATGTCTTTGACATTCTCACTAAGATCCTTGAAAGTCTCACTAAGTCCCCTGATGCTTCCATTGAGATCCTTGAGTAAACTTATAACCATAGTTTTGAGCTCTGTATCCAGTAGTTTGCTTTCTTCCATTTCTTTATTTTGTGACATGTTTCTTTGTCTCTGAATTTTGGCTGCTTCCCTGTGTTTGTTTCTATATATTAAGTAGAGCAGCTGTGTCTCCCGGAATTGGTAGAATGGCCTTGTGTAGTGGGTGTCCTGCAGGGCCCAGTGGCTCAGCCTCCCCAGTCACCTGAGTTGAGCACTCTAGGTGCAACCCTGTGTGGGCTGTCTTGTGGTTGAGTCTTGATTGCTGTTGGCATCTCTGGGAGGAATTGACCTCCAGGCCAATTGGCTGTGTGGATTTGCTTCAACTACAGTGGGAGATCTGCTGTGCAGGGGACACCCCTATGGAGTAGGACTTGCTTCAGTGGCATTTCGGTGCTCACTGAGTCTGCCTCTTAAGTGTGTCGATTGTGGATGAGTAGAGTTGTAATCTTCTGTGGTCTGGGAGAAAGCTGCCCCGAGTTCCTGCTCCAATGTCAGGTAAGCCAGTACTTCCCCATATGTGTCTGGGTCTCCCAGAGCCCCAGCCCGCTGCCAGGCACTGGAGCTCAGAGGAAACAGGACCTTGTCAGTTTGTGCGCCGGTCCTTTAAGAGAGACACTGAGTCTCCCGCAGCTCCCGTGTCCCACAGCCACAATCCTCACTGGTTTTTACAGCCTGAAGTCACTGTGACTTCTTTTTCCAGCTCTGGGACCCTGGGCTAGGGGGTCTGGTGTGGGGCTGGGACCCCTTGCTCCTCACAGGCAGCCTCTGCAGAAACAGTCTCCCTCCTGATTTAGAAAATGGCACAGGTAGGTGTCGGGCCAGGCCTTTCTGCACCTCCACCCCCTACCAGTCTACCTGTGCTTGCTTCTTTCCTTCTCTAGTTGTAGGACTTCCATTCAGCCAGCTTTTGGGTGGTTCTGGATGACGGTTGTTCTGTATTTCAGTTGTAATTTTGATGTGGTTGTGGGAGGCGGCGAATACCGCCTTTAACTGGGCCGACATCTTGGTTCTCTGGGTTCTTTTACAGTTTAGATTTGATGCCAGGAAAGAGTAAGAAGAAAAACTTGAAACCGTTTTCGATGTCAGGTAATCGCCCTTATCCCAACCTATCTTTATTCTCACACAGCATCTGTGCAGCACTGGCTTATACACTTGTAAGACTGGAACAAAATTGCCAGAACAAAACAGGTCCAATTCAGAAAAAGAAATCCAGGCTTAACTTTGTAAGGTAATTTTTTTTCTTCAAAACAGGTTTCTTTAGTTTGAGTGGGAAAATGAATGATTAGTTGAATTCTAATTTTCTGTGTGTTCTTTACTGAGAGAGAAATTGAAGGAAGAAACATTGAAAAACATATACTTGGGGAAATATTGGATGACAAATACAAATAGATAATTGTTTTCTAGAAAAAACATTAAACCACACAGACAACATTTTGAAGAAGTGGCTTTTTAAAAAAGCCATTATGCCTTCACTCTTCAATTATCCTAAAAAGCAAAACAAAACAAACTTCATGAAGCAAGATGAGCTCATTCCTGTCTTCTGACACCGAGTTTACTTTAAGAGGCAAACGTTTCGGTTACGCAGAAGTTCTGGGTCTAGTCTCCCTTTGATTTACAGATTGCTGGATTGGTCTTGGTACTGTTTTAACCCCATTTCCCTGAGCAGACCACTTGAATTCTGCTGGCGGCTACTTACCCCCAACGGTAGCCAGCATTCTGCCATTTGAACTGAACCTCGTTTTACTTCATGTCAGTAGTGGCTCAGCCGCAGGGCTTCTCGAGGGGGTGTCCTCTTGGAAGACAGAAATTGTGCCTTGTTTATTTCTGATTTCCCAAGAATTCCTACAGCACATGCAATATAGTGGATGCTCAATACATTTTTTCTGAATAAATCCAATAAATACAACAAAGCTGATAGAGTAATTCACTTAAACCTGGGGAAGAGGGGAAGGGTCCCATGCTTTAGAGCAGTGCTAGTTGTCCATTGGGACTTTCTTTGAGGATGGAAAGGTCCTGCATCTGTATAGTGACTAATAGGTAACCATCTGCCACATGTGGCTATTGAACATTTGAAATGTAACTCGTGCAACTGAAGAATCACATGTTAATTTTACAAAGTTTTTATTATCAAGTTTTTATTTAAATAGCCACATGTGACTCGTGGATACATAGTTTTTAGGGTCCTGCTCTTACTGTCCTTCAGCCATGCCCATTCCCATGCCAGAGGTCATGTCCACGATAGTCCATGATTCCCCCTTACAGACCATGCTTCGGACACCCAGACTCCAGAATTCCCTTTCTGAACAGTCTGTGCCCCCTGCCAGGCCTGTGTGGCCTTTCCTTTGAGCTCCTCTCAGGGCCGACCTTGCTGCTGGTGTGCACACCCTACATCAAAGGAGAATTCAGGGAGTGGCCATTTGCTGCAAGGGGTGGCTGGGTGGGGGCAGTGTGACCAGGGACTGCCTCTGGACTGTCCTTTACATATTTATGAGGCTCCTTCCTGTGCAGGAGGACGGAGCAGGGAGTTGAGAATGCGGCAGGCAAGGGTGCAGCTTTCCCTAAGCTGCCACGCTCCAGCATGTATATTTAGCATTTTAGTGATTTCTTTGCAAAGCATAAGCAAGAAATAAAA
Organism: Myotis daubentonii; assembly: GCF_963259705.1. Lineage (NCBI taxonomy): Eukaryota > Metazoa > Chordata > Mammalia > Chiroptera > Vespertilionidae > Myotis > Myotis daubentonii. The sequence continues at coordinate 67,592,853 of NC_081843.1, forward strand.
ATCAGTTCTTAGTACATCATAGGCAATATGATCCAATGACCATACATTCATTCATTCATTCACCAAATATTTACTGAGCACCTAATGTGCTATAGTCACTTTTGTTTGGGGCACAAGAGATGCAGCAGTGAACAAAACAAAGTTCTTGGCCTTTATGGGGCTTGCATGCTTGTGAGAAAGACAAAAAGCGTGTGTGTGTGTGTGTGTGTGTAAGAAAATCAAAGCATCCTGAAAGGATAGAGAGCAATAGAGGTGTTTTTAAAAATTGTACAGGGAACACATTTCTGAAGAAATTACTTTTGAAGAAAAATCTAAATGAAAGAATGAAGCAATGAAATATCTGGACAAAGATTTTTCCAAGAAAGATGACAGCCAGGGCAATGGCCCTGAGATGGGGACATCTCTGCCATGTTCTAGTAGCAAGAAGGTCAGTCTGCTTGGAGTGTAGTAGAAGTTGATTGACATGAAGTAGGGGAGGTAACTAAAGGTCAGGTCACATGGAATTGTATAGAACTGTACTAAGGACTTAGCATTTATTCTGAGTTCGATGGGAGGTTATTAGAAGGTTGCAATCAGGGTTATGATATTTGCATTTAATAACAACCACTCTGGCTGCTTTTTGGAGAAGAGATGGTAGGGGTGCAAGAGTGGAAGCAAGGAGACAAATTTAGTGGTTCCTGTAGTAATTCAGGTGGGAAATGCAGGAAATTTGATCTGGGCTGTCAACAGTGACGTCTTCATGGCAATGCACAAGTTTAAAATGACACAATGAACTTCTTTCAGTCCTGTCAGGATAGCTCTGCAGCTGCATGTGTGACCTCATTTAGAAATAATGTCAAAAGTCTAAATTTGAGACCTTTGTGACTGTGAGTCCACGGCCAAAAGTATCTTCTACTTATCCCCCTGGAGATCCTAGAACTGGCCATGTGAGCCTCATGAAAGTGGTGCTATCCCAATCTACATACCCATGAGTTTCGTTGACATCAGCGGAGCCTGGATTCACTGCATTAAAGCATCCAGTGACTCTGGTTGAAGCACTGCTGTTTCCAGTGCAAAGGCCCTATGGGTCTTTCTTGGTGGTGACATGAATCTCTCTCTATCTTTTTTTTTTTAACTTGTTCTATCATTTTTATTTATTTTGTATTGATTAAGTTATTACATTTGTGTCCTTATCCCCACGTTACCCTCTATGCCCCCCACTCATGCCCTCAACCCCCTGTTGTCCGTGTCCATTGGTTAGGCCTATATGCTTGCATATATGTCCTTTGGTTGATCTCTCCCCCTTACCCCAACCTCCCCTACCTTCCCTCCGAGGCCAGACAACAGTCCGATCGATGCCTCTCTGTCTCTGGATCTGTCCTTGTTCATCAGTTTATGTTGTTCATTACATGACATGAATCTCTTTTCATTTAACCACAGGTAAAGCTGTTTTCAAGAACCTGTCACGTTTTCCTCCCCTGTCCCTATGCTTTCTGGTCAAGCAGGAAGCTGAGGTGATATTTTGTGAAGGAGGGGGAGGACTGAGTTACTCCTGGCCCATATTTTTCCACTACAAAGTCAGCCTCCTCCAAACAGCCAGCTTGCAGCAGCTTAGGAGAAAGCAAAACTTCCCCTCCGACTTTTCCAACTCTCCTATGAAAGACAAGTAAAACAGTACCAACGGGGGGGAAGAGAGAAAAAGCAGTTTTTGTACATACATTTCTGTGCATTGCCTAAATATTTTGTTATATGGATTTATTTGTATTTTTTGAATTACTCATTGTGATGTGAAATTTCCCCCTTCCCACTTTCCTCCAAGGACATATTATTATTGCAGGCTCTCTACTAAAAGATAAAATTACTGCTACAAGTAGTGCGAAGTCACAGAGAGATCATCTTTCAGACTGAATATTTTCTGAACAAAGAGGATGCTTTTTAAAGATTCTAGTAAATGTGACTTTTCAAGGGCCCGTGTAGGCAGTCTAGACACTAGAATTACCTAGCCCATCCGTGGATGGGAGGGGCCATGTCTCTTGAACCATACTTAGGGTGATCTGCTGACAGTTGGAAAGAGCTTCTGGGGTCAAACTTCAGAAACATTCGTTTTCTTTCCTGTTCTATTACCTTGATTCTCAGTGACTTTCATACATGAAATATTATATGAAAAATAAAAAAAAGTTCTCTTAAATCTCATAGTTTTAGTGTTTCAAAGCACTCACATTTATTGCAATATAAAAGCATCTTGTAAATTGCAGAGTACTATGCAAAAAGAAAGTTGTTACGATTATTACTGCCTCATTTTTTTCTCTCATGAAATCTTAGGAAATGCAGTTGTTAATGCAAACCTCATCATATAAATAAAAAATCAGGGCACGATCAGATTTTAGCTCCGTGTCCTTTTAGTGAATGATTTGGGGATTACAGGAAGCTAGTTAAACATTCTTTGTGCCAGCGCTCTTATAACTATACAACAGTTTTGATGATAGATCTATTTGTGAATAGAAGAAGGATGCTGAGAAGCCAAGAGGGAAGTGACATAATCCAATTTGCATTTGCATGGGCACAGAGAGTACATCAGAGAAGGAAAGAAAACTGGAGGCAGGAGAAACAGTTACTAAGTAGTTGCAGTGGGTCAAGAGAGAGGAAATGGTGAGTCTGTAGATATTTGTATGTAGAAAACTGGAGGTATTGAAAAAATATTTTGAAGACAAAATTCATAGCTCTTGTGATAGAGTGAGGGGATAAAAGGAGAGCTCTGTGAAATAATTGCATTAGTGGTGGCACCATGTCCTACAAAACAAAGGAAGAGGTACCGAAGAGAAGGGATGAAGATAAGTTACATTGTGGATATATTGGGTTTTAGGTGTCTGAGGGACATATGAGAGGAGTCTAATAAGTAGTTGATGTATGAGTCTGGCATATAGGACAAACAAATCTAGGGTGAGTATATAAATGTGGGTATTAGCATGTTGATGGTAAGTGAAGAAGTTTACATTATTAAATTGTATGAGCAGGGGAGGGAGGGTGTCTTATCTTGTGAACCAGCTTAAGTAATGCACAAACTTTTTTTGTTTGTATCTATGTTCATCATTCTGGAGAGTTAGTACACTGCTTTTTTCAGATTTAAAACAAAAACAAAAAAAGTTGAGAACTACTGGTATAAAATGAGAAGAGAAGAGAAGAGGACCTGGGACCAAATACTGAAACACCTACATCGTTAAAAAAAAAATAAAAAAAATGAAAAGGGTATTTTGAAGGAGTGGCCAAATAGGTGAAAGGAAATCTAGAATCATATAAATCAACGGGTAACAATGTTTCAAGGATGTGGGTGTTGCCAATGATGTCCAATATTGCCAAAAGCTCAAATAAACGGAGAGTGGAAAGGACCCATTGGGATCATCTTCAAGGTAGTTACGATGACCTTGTCAGGAGCATTTTAATATGAACTGGTGGGAGCAGAAATCCTTACATTGAGGGGTAAATGAGAGATTAAAAAGGAGATCCTCAAACTTTAAAATAAGAAGAGCAGTGATGGCGAACCTTTTGACTCGGCGTGTCAGCATTTTGAAAAACCCTAACTTAACTCTGGTGCCGTGTCACCTATAGAAATTTTTTGATATTTGCAACCATAGTAAAACAAAGACTTATATTTTTGATATTTATTTTATATATTTAAATGCCATTTAACAAAGAAAAATCAACCAAAAAATGAGTTCACGTGTCACCTCTGACATGCGTGTCATAGGTTCGCCATCACTGGTCTAGAGCTTAGCTAATTCCAAGATTAATACCCAGGATTCATTTTGTATTTTTGAAAATAGGTAAAACAATTTTCAGTCTTTCTTGTACTCATTTTTCTTTCATATTCTTAGAAATTCTGCCTATTTTATCATTATTTAGTGACATTCTGTTTCTTCTCTAAAAGAAAAGTCAGAGAAAAAATCAGCAAGCAAAGCCTTGTCCTTAGGCCTACGTAGAAACCAAAAGCCAATTTGCATTGGCTCCTGAAACACAACTTACAGGTGTATATTTTCTTTCTTTTTCTTTTTAATTCTCACCTGAGGATATAATTATAGAGAAGAAAGGAGAGAGAGAAAAACATCTAACTGAGAGAAAAACATCAACCAGTTGCCTCCCTAGCACACCCTGACCAAGGATCGACCCTGCAATCTAGGTGTGTGCCCTGACTGAAAATCGAACTGGCAACCTTTGGGTGCACGGTATGACACTCAACCAATTGAGCCGCTCTAGCCAGGCCAGATGTATATTTTCACAGCTACAAATTAGCATTTAAACAATGGTTGAATTGAATGTAATTATATTGAGGGGACCACCTAGCTGGACAATGGCAAGAAAAGTTGTAACTTCTAGACTCAGAGTATGGGGCTTCCAGTCAGGAGTCCAGATTGTGTTTAAGTCACACCCAAACTAGTCATTTTAATTATCAGCCAAATGCTTTGAGAAGAGCATGCTGGTAAACCAAAGAATGAGTTGTTTAAATTTTTATTGTTCAAAAGATTGCTTTGGCATTATAGAGGCAAAAACATTGTTAAAGATCACTTTTAAAAAATAGAACTATTCAATAAGAGGGATGCGTATTATGCTGAAAATGTGGTTTGTTTTTCTTGATAACACAAAGCTTTAAAAAGACACTTTTTTCTATGAAGCCTGTTATGGCAGAAGTTAAAATTCTCCCCTCTTTCTCCCCACGTGTTACCATCATAGCTCCTGAAACACTTCGGTGTGCTTGTTCTCTTATATGCCTATTTCCCACTACTGTATCGTAAGACTCTTGGGAGCAGGAACTATATCATATTTATCTTTATATTCCCAATCACTAGCACAATAATTGGGACTTAATAATCCATTGAATGAATAAATTATTTTTATTATTTATCCCTATATACCTATCAGTCTCATTTTGAATTTCCATTTGTGCAATAGGAATTAGAATTTTCCTATTGTCTTATAGCTAGAGATGACTATTTTCCCCAGAATTCATTTGAAATATTATTAATAAGACAATGGAAAAGAAAATGCCATGACTCATTTGAAATGTAAAAAGCAAATAAACAGCAGCTAAATAGCAGACATTAAATGTTGCACTTTTGTCAAGGAAAAACAAGAATGTTTTTTCTAAAATTTGAAACATTGATGAGTGGAATTGTTATGGCATGAGAATATATTTTAGGCTAAAAGGAATCTGATGCAGATTAGTAGTTATGTTCATTAAAAGAAAGAAGAGAACCATGAATTGGTAGAATCAGTTCTACTGACAAAAGGCTCCATAACTTCAAAGCTTGTACATGACATTTTACAAGAGTGATTGGAATGCATATGGCTGAGGAAGAGAATAAGAACAGTTTTCTTTGGTTGCTGTAGTTACACTTTTTATAGTTTCCTACCTCCTTGAGGATCACAAGTGGACCCCCTCAGGAAGGACTTTCTAGTACACTAAAACAAAACACAATTCAGCAAAGAAAATTACACATTACACCATTGGATAAATTTATTTGTCTAACTCCATCTTCAGTTATAATGAAAGGGGCAATGAGAATTTTCAAAGTGATTTAATCTAATTATAATTAGCATATCATAGCATCAGCATGAAAGGATGAGACTTCACTCCCACATTCTAAAAACCTTTAATATGGCAAGATGTACTTGGTTAACATTAAAAAACAAAATTTGCATAATATGTATTCAAAAATTCTTGTGGGATTTTAAAATATGAAATGGTGGTTTTAACATGATTATGTAGGATCACCAAGTTATATATCTCTGCAGTACTTAAGAGATTTTACTAAAAAGTGTCAAGGAATAACAGTGGTCATTCATTTGTTTATTATGTCATCATAGATATATATTTGTTGGATGCCAGGCCCTGATATCATTCCTCTAGTGATAATAAGCAGGGAAGCAATTTTAAAGATATATAATGGGTGTGTTTTTTCTATAGAAAACCATGTAAATATATATCTGCTTATTGTAATTTTGAGTAAACTTTTCTATCTATAACATCTGCCAGGAAATCTTACAAGAATAAGTTTGCTTGTGGAATTTCTTGCCCTTGTTCTTAGATGATATACTGTGGTGTCAGTAATATTTGCAGCTTCTGTATGACCAACTTTTCCTACAGAATTCTTGTCAAAATCTGAGAGAATGACAATATTTTTTTCTCCCTGATCATCTAATCACAACAAAATTAAGTTGCTGTAATGAATTACCTAAAATAAACATGCTTATAAAAGAGCTGCCTCAAGGGGAGGGCTCAGCATGCACCTCTACTTTCACAACAAAATGAGTAGACTCCCTTCTGAATTCTCTCAAACCCCAACAGAGAAAACAAGAGATCATATTGAGAATGATTTTAAAAATTGAAGATTTAAATGTATTGTTATACTTGAGCTCATTTATCCTTCCATCTTTATATGCCTAGCCCTGACCTCACCTGACCTCCAGACTCAAAATCCAACGTCCTGCTCCATATATCCACTGGAAGTTTAATAGGCATTTCAAACGTAACATGTCCAAAACCCATGCTTGGTGCCAGTCCCTTCCAGTAACTTTCTTTCCCATGGTTATCTCTCTTGTAACAACCTGCACCCCCATTCACCCACCAGCCCAGGCCAAATATCTAGGAATCATCCCTTGCTTCACAATTCCTTTACATGCAATCAATTTTTCAGAAGTCTTCCTGGAGTTATTTTCAAAACATCCTGAGTATGTCCACTTGTCAGCACCTCTACAGCTGCCACCTGAGTGATAGCCAAGACTTCCTAACTGATCTCCCTGCTTTTACCTTTGCTACTCTACTCTATTCTCCACTCAGCAAGTAATCTCTTAAAAATATAAATCACTAAATAAAACCCTCAAATGGCTTCCCACTACTATCTCCTTTCACAGCCTGCAATGCGGACCTTGCCTGTCTCCCGGGCCTCAATTCATTTTACTCTTCCCCTCATTCACGGTGTTCTAACCCTAATCCAACCAGAAGGCCTGCTGCCGAACATGCCAAGCTCTCACCTCCTTAAGGTGGTTGGACCTGCTCTAATGCCCCAGATATTCATGTTTGGCTGTGGCTTTGTAGGGGGCTTGAAAGGGGGCAATTGTTGTTCGGTAGTCAAGTCAAATGTTACCTACATCAGATGTCTACCTAATCTAAATCTTAACCTGGCAAGTATCTACTCATTACCCTAATGTTTTTCTTCCTTCTTAGCTCTTATCACAATCTAATATTTTCTTTTTCAGTTTTGTCTTATTTTGTTTTTGGTTGTTGTTTTGTTTTTGTTTTTGTTTTTTGGTCTAATTCTCCCAGCTAGGAAATATCTTCCATGGGAATAGGCATTTGGTCTGTCATGTCAACTACAGTATCCATAGTAGCCGAAATAGTGTTGGCTCGTTGTAAACACTAGGTAATATTTGTATAATGAATGAATGAATAAATTCAGTCCTAGACGTTTTAAGCAAGTATATTTAAAATTTAGCAATTAACAAGACTATACTCAAAGGCTGTGCATTTGTGGAATAATTGTTAATGTTTCAACTGCAAGGGGCCTAAAAAATCCAGGTGACAGTATTTCAGTGATCAAAACATGTTGTACTAGGTCTGGGAAATGGGTTTTTAAATATCATAATACCCAAAATCAAGCCTTTTGAGGTTGTTGGTTGAGATACATTGCTTAAAATAAAAAAATCTGGAGATGGTAAAAAAGGCTAACAAGGGAGCAGATGTGTAGGGCAAGCGTGTCAAACTCGTGGCCTGCAGCCCGCGTGCGGCCCACAACGAATATGTTTGCAGCCCACCCAACATAACGGCATGTAAGAAACGTTTTAATAAAAATTATCCTGTTATACATAATTATTAATAACTAGAAGCCCCTTGCAGAAAAGTTTGTACACTGACAGGGGAAGGGGGTCCCTCAGCCCAACCTGTGCCCTCTCACAGTCCGGGACCCCTTGGGAGGTAACCACCTGCTGGCTTAGGGCCGCTCCCCAGGTGGCAGATGGCACGACCAATCCCACAGTGTCTGCCCCGTCTCCCCGGTCACAGATGGCAGGCCCGGATCCCACGCTGGGGCGAGCAGCCACTCAGATCGTGCTGCCGCCCGCCCCACCCACTCCACCCAAGACATGGCAGGCCCGGATCCTGCACTGGGGCGGGCGGCAGCTCGAATCACGCTGCTACCCACCCCACCTGCCCCACCTGCCCCTCCCAGCACACAGTAGGCCAGGATCTCGTGCTGGGGCGGGGCAGCAGGATCTGCCTACAGTATGCAAATTAGAAACCATCTTTCTTGGTGGTTAATTTGCATATTGTGCTGATTAGCCAATGGGAGGCATAGTGAAGGTATGGTCAATTACCATGTTTGTCTATTAGATTAAATGAACTACAACATTTGCTAATGACTGGTTATTATAACCATGTTGCATTCATTTCCCTTATGCGCCTTACACACAGGTGCGCCATTCCTCTCCACTAATACTAGCAGCGAATATTTTAGCAACCGATTGCCATGTCATTAGTCTTGTACTGACTTGTTTGATGTGCACAACAGAAAATATTTCACTTTCGGAGAACAAGAAAAATAGGTTTATTTGCATTATGCTTATTAATTTGTGCAGTTATTCAGTGTCTGGTAAGTTAATGTTCAAGAAAAAAATACTAATTTTTATTAAAATGTTCTACTATTTTATGTTAATGATTACTCATTCCTTTCAGCCCTTTGTATTCAGCATGTCCCTATTGAAATGAACCCTCGTTTCTATGAAAATTGAAGCTTTTGGGTTTTTTGCGGCCCACATAAACTTAAACCTTGTTTATTTGGCCTGTGTTAGCCTTTGAGTTTGACATGCTTGGTGTAGAGTGAATGGAGTGAGAGTTGTTCAGAGTTCTGATGGTGAGTGATAGCCAGGGAAGTGGAAACTCACCAGGTAAGAAGAGCAGCCTTTAAGAGCATCCTGCCTGGCTGAGGTGGCTCAGTGGTTGAGTATCGACCTATGAACCAGGAGGTCACGATTCAATTCCGGGTCAGGGCACATGCCCAGGGTGTGGGCTCAATCCCCAGATTGGGGCATGCAGGAGGCAGCAGATCAATGATTCTCTCTCATCATCAATGTTTCTATCTCTCTCTCTCTGTCTCCCTTCCTCTCTGAAAGCAATAAAAAATATATATATTTTTTAAAAGAGCATCTTTACCTAGGCTGACCTGAACTAAGTTGAGTTGAGATTGCAATAAAGGGTTAGGGGGAAGTTAAGAATTATTCTTATATAATAATGTCCTGTAAACACAGCATTTTTAAAAATAGTTTTGAAAGCTTTGAGGCTTACATTACTAAATTTATCAGACTTTGTTCACTGATTTTGTTTGCTGAGGGGACCACTAAAATACTTTTTAAAGGCCATCTCACTTTTTATTATATAGGTAACTGTCACAGAAGCAGAGTAGATAATACTCATTGGGAGTATGGAAAACAAAGCCTCCAAAAGCAATACACACAGTGTATAAAATTTGCAAAAAGAGATGAGATCCTGACAAACTCCAGAAAAGGTTACAAAACAGTAGATGTAACCTTGACTCATAAGAGTTAATACCAAATTTAGAGTTAAAGACACACACAATTGATCCTAATTATCATGGCTATATGGCAAATGTTAGCCCTGGGATGCTTCTCCTCATCACCCAGCAGACAGAATGTAATGTGTGAATTTGGAATAGAAACTCATTTCATATTCACACAACATAATTATGAGGTAAATTTTCTGGAAAAACAATGAATGTAATAGATTCCAAAGTCAAGTGGAAGTGATTTTTAAATTATTTGCTATTTTAGGTTATTCAAAATAACCAAACATTGATTTTATAGCTATATCATCACATATTTGAAATGAATGAAAGAATAAATGAGTTTATATACAGTGAAACATTAGACTGGAGTAGTAATTGGCTGCAGATAGAAAGGTGGAGTAGTTCAAAATATAAGCTCTCATCACTAGTATAACTTTATGCTTGAAAATTTAAAAATGTTATATAGACAACATATACATATATAAAATCAAATGAGTTTTAGGCTAGAATGCACCTGATAGGTTATCTAGTCAATTCTTTCATCATTATGGACTTAAGTATTCAGTTTTACCATTAAAAATGTATTCAAACATGTGATTAAAATTATTGTGTGAAGTATTATTATGGAACCTTAACCCAGAGAGTTTCTGGGTTTTACTCAAGGTCACAGTATCGGTTTAGGGTGGAACTGGGATAGCTCTTCATTCCTAGGGTAGTAGTCTCCTAAGAAAAGCACATCACTATATTCATGATTAGATAATTCAAACCAATTAAGTTAGAACTATTGAATAGATTATTTCTCCATCATGTGATTATTTTTATTATTTGAATTCCTTTTTCATTGTCTTTTAAAGCACCTGTAAGGGGGAAAAAGCAAGAGGTTTGCACCATTTTTTTCAACATTATATTTACAATAATTTAATAAAAACTCTAATATTTAAAGGGAGTATTCTTAAGTTCCAGGCCTATCTCATTTTTTGGCCCACATAATTATGGAAAAACTTGTATGCTTAATAAAGTTATACTGTAAGTTCAGCATCCTCAAATTAAAGAAACATATTTTAACTATGCTACAGGAATTTGTTACTTTTTCATAGGATTTTTTTGAGCCAAAAGTTGGTCTTTATTTCTTTCATGAACTCTGGATCTCAGAAGCGACAGTTGGCACCTGATTTCCCTTTGGCAGATGACCAGATAAAGTCGACATTAACAACATGCCGAAAATGCCACACACAGGGAACGACAAATGTGTCAGATGACTGAATATTGAGTACAGCTGAAGGTGAGCAGAAATTATCTTTCCATCTTAGTTTGCGAAATACGTTAAAAGTGCTTTTTGCCTTTGCAAAAATACTTGACAAAGCACAGCTTTAAAATGAAGATAGTGGTTTTTAGATATGTTCTGTAAAAATATATACATTTGATAGTCACATAACAGTTTGAATCAGTATGTGTTTAATAGTAAGTGGGAGATATGTAAGCCCAACATTTGGGGAAAAACAAAATGATAATCAGACGATGAGTTTCTTCCACTAGGTTGAGCAATCATAATCAAGCCTGAGAACAATTCAGGTGTGGGCTCATCACCAACCCTCCTTGACCTTACTTGTCACCAAGGGAGATTTTCGACAGAAGAGGGCGGATGAACATGAACCCAGCATCATGCTGCCTGCAAAAGTATACTGGCTATTGCCCCTGCACTCATTTTTCCTTCCTTTCTTCAATGAGGATATCTTAATAACTGTTTCTTAATTTCAAAAATAATGAAAAGCCAATGCAAATAATTCAAAAATTACAGAAAAGCACAAAGGAAAAATGAAAGTTTATAAAACAAAAAATCACCACCATGGCAACTATTCAAATATAATCTCTGTTAAGATGTTGGTATATCATTACCATTAAGTCAAAGCAGAAGCTTGTACTTTTCTTCTCATTATGTTAAAACCATTTTTTCATTTCAATAAATATCCTTCTACAACATTGCTTAAATGGCTGCTGTATTCCATTGTATGGATATACAGTGGGGCCTTGACTTACGAGTGTCCCCACTAACGAGTTTTTTGAGATACCAGCTGTCTCTCAGCCGATTTTTTGCATTGAGTTGATAGAGTAATTTGAGTTAACGAGCTCCTTAAGGACCTTGGTCTTGGAACGAATTAAACTCGTAAGTCAAGGCCCCACTGTACTCTAATTTACTTAACCTGTCTACAATAATTAGAGATCTAGATTTCCAATTTTGTTATCGTTAATAATGTCAGCACATTAATTTTTGTTCTTTGGTTTTTCTTATTTTTTAAGTAAAAAAATACGAATACCAAGTAACCGAAGAATAACTAAGGAAGAAGCATCTATTCTATTTTTATGAATAAATACCCTCTTTCAAATAAAGAGTTATAGAGGTTATTAAGTGTCTTTTGTCAGTTCAGTGCAGCTTGATGGCATTGAATTAGTCATTAAATTAGTTCTAGTCTGCTAAAAGAAACTTTTTTTTTTTTTAGATTCTGAGTTATGGTTCTAATATTAATCATAAAATTAGAAAAAAATCAGCACGATTATTTTTGCAAAAGTGTTTATTGTCAGTGATAGTTGTAAAGTTTATACAAGAATCTTCTTTGGCAACCTATTAAACACAGAGCCATTGAGGTTGGGCTTTAAATAAAGGAAAATTGGTAAAAGTTATATATTCTTATGATTTCCTAATAACAAAGGGAATTAAATAAGAGCCATATTTGCTGCCAGTTTTCTATCTTAGTATATGCTTTTAAATATGATATTGAAATGTTTAGTAAAAAGGAAGCATTTAGAAAATTTTGACAGGAAAAGGAATGGAGATTGCTCAACTATGACAGCTGTTAACGGTGTCTAAACACAATGATGTGGTGGACCTCTATTCAAATGTGGAATTAGGGGAAAATTTTAAAACCCACAAAAATACATATTCCAAATTATAGTGACAACACCAGTGAACTGATTTAAACCATGAAATTTGTTAGTAAACCAGATTCTTTCTAAAGAGTTTATTATATGTAAAACTATGTCCTGTGCTCTTTTTATCCTAAAAAAAACAAACCAACCAACAAACAAAAAAAAAACCCCAAGATACCTCACTTTACTACCCAATCTTTATGGACACTAAACTATATGAACTGAATGCACATGCACACACACACACACACACACACACACCCCAGAATATCTGCAAATTTATAAAACCTTTCTTTAGTACCTTGAAAAGTTCAACTGTAGTCAATTATCTTTATAAACTAGAACATTATGTGTAGAGATGTTTTCATATTAGAGTTATGAAGCAGGTTAATAATTTTATATTAGATGCTATTGCTCTTCTAGGCAAGTATATTTCATGCCAATAACACAAAATCAAGAAACACATCCAAACCAAGAACACATTTTGCTACTGTCTTTTAAGAAAAGAGATATTATTTCTTTTCCCTGGAATTAATTTCTTGACTCACAGTTGTAGTAACTTCCATTTTTCTTTCCCAAAACCTAATATAAATTCCACACATGTTATGGATCAGAACATAAGCCTTTTGAAAAATCTATATAAACCAGCTGTTTACAAGTTTCCTTTCTTGTGTGTTTTATTGGTTAGATGCAAATGGGTTTTTACATAGACCCCAGAATACAAAGAGAATTCTCTATAGGTACATTCAGCACATTCAGGTGTGGTACAATATTATAAGAAAAGTACATATTGTTTTCAAGATCAGAATCTTTATAAAAGATGCACATTACGATAATCAGATAATAAATACCCAAACGAAGCTGTACATTATCACATCTTTGAACACTTTTTCCATTATACAGATCATAAAAATGCATTGTGGATTTGAGGTTAATATGACCAATGGATAATGATGTCAGTGGCACTATAATATTGAAAATATGAAAAAAATATTCTTGTTGCATTTACTCTCAATTTGATGACACAATGCTAGCATCAATTTTAAAAATGCTATATTCTTTGTTCCCAGTATGCACCTTCACAAGCAGTTACTATTAAGACACTAAAACACCAGATCAGCATATATATGCATATATATCATGATATACGTTAAATGCAGACTTACTGCTTTTGCAAAGGAGTTTTAAATTATGGTGTCAATTTCTTAGATTATATGCATGGTGACGTTTCCTCCAGCTTGTTCCCAATCTTTATGTTCTCTAATCATATAAGTAGAATTACATGTGGTACACTAAAATATTTGTGTTAAAACCTGTAAAAGCTGAGGTTTGATGCAGGGGAAAGACACCACCCTAGGTGTCTTAAGCAGAAGGAACATAATTCAGGGTCTCTCCACATGATGTTTCTCCCACCTGGAATCCTTCCTCCATGCTCCAACCCATAGCACCTGCCATCATTTTTTGTTTCTAACTCTAGTCCTGGAGAACTTCCCTGAACCCCAAAGTTTGAGTAAAGTACGTGTTTTGTCAGAAATTTGTGTTTTCTACCATAAATACTTGTCACATTTTTTCCTATCATAGATGCTTGTCTGTGCTCACTTCGGCAGCACATTTACTAAAATTGGAACGATACAGAGAAGCTTAGCATAGATGCTTGTCACATTTTGTTGTAATTGTAAGTATATCCATCTTCCTCACTAGGCTGTAAGCTCTGTGAAGACTGGTACCGTATCTGCTGTGCTTGTCTTTGCAGCACAACTCCTAACATAATGGCTGGCCATGTTGTGCGTCTACCCTTGTTCATGCTGCTTCAACTACAGCCCTTACATTTTCCGTGGCACACATTTTCTCAGCCCTCCTGACTCAGCTCAGGTGGTGCACTAAACATTTTTCTTTAGCTCCTAGATAGAATGTATTCCTTTCTTCTTTAAGATCCCTCCCTTTCTTGGAGATTATTTGTTTGTAAGTAATAGAAACTCACTTCAATTATTTTCAATGAAAGTTAAAGCTTTATAACAAGGGTATAAGCAGCTATACTCAAATATTGACATAGCACTGACTAAAATCTTGAAATATTTCCATTTGAAATATTTCCATAATAGTTGCCAGAGTCCCAGCCAACAGAGCCACTCCTCTGGGATTCGGCCTTGTAAACAGGAACTAAAGATTTCATGCCTGGTGTACCGGGGAGTCTCAGGTACCCAGCTCCAACTCCATGGGAAGTGGTTACCCAGAACTGGAGCATGAAAAAGACTCCACCCAGGGCTGCATGGCATCTTCCTCTCTCTGTGCATCCGCTTATAATTTTTGTTCTTTTCACACTGACTTTTCAGTATCTCTGAGCACATGAGGGCAAGTGTGGTGTCTACGTTAGTTCAGGCTACTATAACAAAATACCGCAGACGGAGTGACTTATAAACAACAGAAGTTTATTTCCCACAGTTCTGGAGGTTGGGAAGTCCAAGATCAAGACACCGCTACGGTCACGTTCTAATGAAGGCTCTCTCCCTGGTTCATAATCTGCCCTTGCTGTTTCCTCGCATAATGGAAGGGGCAAGAGAGCTCTGTGGAGTCTCTTTTCCAAGAGCACTAATCCCACTCATGAGGGTTCCACCCTCATTGCCTAATCACCCTTCCAAGGCCTCACCTTCTAATACTATCATCTTTAGGGGTTAGGATTTCAACATATGAATTTGAGTGGGGGGGCACACAAACATTCAGACCATAACACATTTCTATTCCAATTTCGTATTGCTTCCAGAAGACACTGGCTAATGCCTGTAATTGCTCACTTAATTCCTGGGGGGGGGGGGGGGAGGGGGGGTGGAGTCTGGCTTAGAATGGGTGTCAACCTGGCCCAATAACCAGTGGTCACAGGGCAGGGTCTCATATTACAGAAATCACTGCATTTGTCCAACTGCCTAAAGTGGAACGTTCTCAGGGAAGGGACATGGACTAAGCACTCACACCAAAATGTGTTTTCTATATGCCACTGAACTCTACCCAGGCAACTGTCATACAGCCCGAAGCATCTGTTTGCACTTATTTTAATATAGTTTTCTAATGGACTGTAAGTGGTTTGAGGGCAGAGGCTATAATTTATATTTTTTTGAATCCTCATCCGTGGATATTTTTTCATTGATTTTTAGAGAGAGTGGAAGAGAAAGGGAAAGACAGAGAGAAATATCAATGTGAGAAAAACACATCGATTAGTTGCCTCCTGCACACGCCCCAACCAGGGCAGAGCCTGCCACCGAGGTACATGCCCTTGACTGGAATTAAACCCAGGACCCTTCAGTCCACAGGCCAATACTCTATCCACGGAGCCAAACCAGCTAGGGCTGATTCATATTTTTATATCCCCAGTGCCTCGGACAGCACCTAGTATAAATGGGTGTTCAGTAAATGTTCATTTAATGTATGAATAAAACGGTAGATGGGGAAAGAAACTAAACTAATCATCTCAACTAATTATTTCTTACATGTGTTCCAAGAAGCACTAATCCTATAAAACACTTTATATTAGGATTTGGCAAACTTTTCTGTAATAGCTATATTGTAAATATTTTAGGCAATGCTGCTCAATTATAACATTTTCCTTTGTGTTATTTTTTACACAACCCTTTTAAAACATCAAAAACATTCTTAGTTGGGGAACTGTATAAAAACAGGCAATAGATTGAATCTGGCCCACCGGCTATCGTTTTCTGACTCTTATTTTATGTGATCAAATAAGTCTGCTGTGGTAGACAGAACAATGGCCCCTGAAGATGTCCATGTCCTAACCCGAGAACCTGTGTATATGTTACCTTATATGGCAGAAGGGACTTTGCAGATGTGATTACATGTATGAGACTTGGATGGAGAGATCTATCCAGATGCACTTAATGTAAGCCCAAGGGTGCTTATATCAGTGAGGCAGAAGATTAGTGTCACACACAGAGAAAGAGAGATTTGAAGATGGAGAGAGATTCTACTAGCCAAAGAATGCAACTTCCAGAAGCTCAAAAAAGCAATATTCTCATAGAAAAAAAATTCTTCCCCAGAGCCTCCAGAAGCATTGCAGGCATGCCAACCCATTTTGGACCTCTGACCTCCCGAACTATAAAATAATACATGTGTATTTTTTAAGCCGCTAAATATGTGGTGATTTTTTACAGCAACAATACAAAACTAACACATTTGGGAAAATAGGAAGAATATATATATCAGGCTCTAAGAAATCCTGGTGAGTAAAACCGTTTAATTTGCTTAACTGAGATCTTTCCAAGCTAGTGAACACTTTTTAGGACTGTCCAGTATGAATTCTGCTTTCTGGACCCTAGTTACTCTTATGGAAATCCCTCCTCCCTTATCTCACTTCTATGGTTTGAAAGGGTCTGACATAAATTTGTGGTTTAATAAATTAACCCCCAGCCCCAGCAACTGCTCGAGGATGGGCACATGATCCACTGCCTTTCTAGTATTTATTGGGGAAGAGGCCCTTTCTTTTTACATGTCATTAAGACAAGGGGAAGGAGGTTGGAACTGCTGGGACCACCTCACTCATGAAGGAATTCCATGAGGAAGCACAAACAAGTGGTGTATTAATTTTCTGTTGTCATTATAACAGATCACCAGAAATTTAGTGGCTTAAAACAACATGAATTTGTCCTACAGTTCTCAGTTCTGGAAGTCAGAAGTGTGGTACAGGTCACTGGACTAAAATCCAACCGTCAGCAGGGCCGTGTCTTTCCGGAAGCTAGAAATTCATTTTCTGTTCATTGGTATTGTTGTTAGAATTCAGTTCCTTTGGTTGCAGGAACAAGGTCCTCATTTGCGTTTTGGTTGTTCAGTAGAGGGTTGTTCACAACTTCCAGAGACCAACCACCACAATCCTTGGCTTGTGGCCCTCTTTTTCTGTATTCAAAGCTAACAACAGCAGGGTAAGCCCTTTTCATATCACCTTTCTCCTCTTCTCCTTTTAAAGACTGTATGATTAGATTGGGCCCAGGTTAATCCCCTGCATCTCACACCTTAATCACATCTGCAAAGTCTCTTTTGTCTTGTAACTTATTCACAGTTTACAGTGATTTGGGGGACCATTATTCTACCTAATGACATTATTCAAAACGAGGGGAGTCAGCCATGGCCAAGGCAAGCTCTCCCCCTGGACTCCTAAGCTATGAGAGGATAAATCCTGTTTTTCTATTAAGCCAGCTTGAGTCAGGTATTTTGTCACTTGCAACTTAGAAGGCTCCAACTAATACATAATTCTGCTTTTTTATTTATATCCCAAAGAGCTGCTGTTCCAAAGCATACTCTTTGGGAAATGTTGACTTTTTTTCCTTCCAACTCTCTAATTTTGTAGAGGAACCCAAGACCCAAAGAAGAAAAATAATTTTCCAAAAGTTACAAAACTGTTCATTCCAGAATCAGCCGTGAGTCTCCAAATTCCAGACTCTCACTACAATTGCCTATATGAAAACTTTCACCTTCATTGTAGATGTCTGAAATCCCCTGCAATAGCCAACTGCCACACTTCCTTTTATGAAGACACACCACTCCCTACTTGTGCCCCAACAGGCTGCTATGGGGATCTTTTGTAATTGCAACTACTGATTTTCTGTCTAGCTAGAGGGCATCAATTGACTACTTACCTGTTAGACTGATTATTTATCTCTCTACTCATTCATTCATTCATTCTTTCTTTCTTTAACAAAATTACTTAATGGTACTAATAAGCCAAATTATCATCTCATATTTATTAAATATTCATTCAATCTCTACACGTTTCTGTGTTTATTTCTTCTTAAAGAAATGTTAGGAATCTTTAATTGCAATATCGTCATCTTCCTGTAGACAAGTGTTCGTTACTGTTTTAGTTCCTGACAACCTGGGCCAAGGTGACCTTGTTCAGTTCCCAGTGGGGAATGGTGTCTGTTTTCCTGTCAAGGATATAAGAATGTACAGTGGAAAGGATTTCTGATTTCTGAAACTGAGGACAGCTTAGTCTCAAAGCCACTCACAACTTGCTTAAGAGGTGCCTGTGATGTTTGCTTCTGTTCTCAGCTGTCAGCAGTGACTTAAAGAAGTGAAATAATACATTAGCGTTAAATAACTTTAGGAATTCTCAAATATCTTCTCATGGTTAACAAGAGATGTGATACAGATCAAACTGCTTAAGTTTAAATTCTTATCCTATCAGTACTAACTGGATGATCCTAAGTAGGCTATTCACCTTCTCAATTCCTCGGTTATCGATCCGTAAATAAGGGTAATAATGCTTTACATCTAGGGTTGTTGTGTGGATTAAAGAAGATATTATAGCCCAGCCGGCATGGCTCAGTGGTTGAGCGTCGACCTATGAACCAGGAGGTTGAGGTTCAATTGTTGGTCAGGGCACATGCCCAGGTTGCGGGCTAGATCCCCCGTGTGGTGCATGCAGGAGGCAGCCGATCCATGATTCTCTCTCATCATTGATGTTTCTATCTCTCTCTCCCTCTCCCTTCCTCTCTGAAATCATTAAAAAAATACATATAAAAAATTGAAAATTAAGATATTATAGAACATTTGGACTAAGCATCTAATTTGTAGCAACATGCAATAAAGGTTAGCTATTTATTATTATTATTATTATTATTATTATTATTATTATTATTTAAAAAGTAAGTTCTGTGTCTATTGTAAACCAAGGAAGGAGATAAGCTGTAAGAAGAAGAAAGGGAGCAGTATTAGGAAGAAAAGTAGACATATTTATGACACCAGGAAGAGAACAAAATGAAAAAGCTTAAGACCCAAATTCTTTTTTCCTCTAATCAAGCCACAGGAAGCTGTAGCATGTCGTTCCATTAAGCCCTTTGGATTTTCCTTCACAAGGGTGTTAGATTCTGTGGCTGGAAATACTAAATTGAGGAATTCTCTGGTTATTTCTATGGATAAATACATTCCAGATTACAAACAAATCAAACTAGAAAAGAACGTTTGAAATGAGACTCCTTAGGACAGCTAATAGAGGACATTCTGGTTGAAGAGAAGCAAGGAATGTAGGTGCCATTTAGATGATTATGGTCTTGTTGCCATCATACTATATTTTCTGCAGCTTTTTATAAAAAGAGAAATCAATATGAATTTTAAATATTAATTTAATTTCAAACAGGGATTGAAGTAATGTCTTCACTAAAATTTTGTAAAATGAAATACTTCATTATATTTGCCTTTTTTCATGGAATAATAAAAACAAACTTTTATTCAAATGAGAATTCTTAAAGTATATAATGAATTTCTCATTAAAATAAAAATAAATATTTCCAATTTTAAGGACATGAGAAAAGGAGGAAAATTAAGGTGATTATCAACCATTGCCCAAATGAAATGAAGCCATGTTGAAATTTTAAATAAAGGCTTTCTATTTTCCATAGACATAAGACACTCCATAGGACCTGATAATATTACCAGGATACAACTAGATCACCTGTTATTTTACAGTCTCTGTTGAGCAAATCTAGAAAGTCCACAGGCTGTTAGTTCAGGTTACTTTAGATTTAACAACAAATAACACTTTCAAATTTAAAGATGCTAAAGAAAGTGTGTGTGATATAATAAACTGCTGCTTACAAGACAGGAAAAATAGAAGGTGTATTCTGATTAATAACTATTTCCAATCTTTGGATTTAATTTTTATCATGAAATGCTGGCATTTTATAATTTTTTACCTAAAGTTTGTGTGATTCCAAAGTAATGATCAAGACCCAAAAAGATAGAATCAGCTGAGTATGTAAAAGAAAGCAAACCAAAGGGTAACAAAATATAAAACTACGGGGCTTGGGATTGAGGGAAAAAAAAAAGTGTTTGGAGAGAAAGATCTCATGGACACGGACCACAGTGTGGTGATTTCTGCGGGAGGGGGCGGAGGTCATGGGGGGATAAATGGTGATGGATGTAAACTTGACTTGGGATGGTGTTCAGATGATGTGTTGTAGATTGTGAACCTGAAACCTGTGCAATTTTGCTAACCAGTATCACACCAATAAATTCAATAAACAGGAAGAAAGTTAAAAATAAATAAATAGATAAATAAATAAATATACAGTCAGTCCATGTGAAAGGCACTTTAGGAGCAAGATAATTAAATTTTGAGATTTCACCCCAGAATTTATACACAGTTACAATGAAGAACAGAATCGGGATTTACATGCAAAGTGTTCTCAGTTTTTTTCTCAATGCAGTATTTCGCTAACTACTGGCCAAGGGATCCTCTCTCCCCTCCACACACATAGACACACACAAAGCAACACTTGGAAACAGGGCACGGTTGCCAGCATCCCATAAACACCACGGCAGATTTCCCAAGAATTGTGCTTAGGGTTAAAGGAAACCAAGGATGGAGAATATCTTAAAAAGAAAATCCACAAAGAGATATCTGACCCTAACCTCATCCAGGAGATGAGAGAAGAGAAACAAGGACCTGGTTATACAGACAACATTAAAACAAACACATGTACAACATTGATAAGCATTTTTCTTAAAGGGAGGAAATAACAGGAAGGGCTGAAAGTCTCCACACAGTCCAATCTGTTTGATGAAAACATATTTCCTTTTTTCTTCTGGTCTCTTCTATAAGACAGTATACAAAGTGCTCATTTATATTTTCTTTGTTTTTATCCCAAAGCTAGAAGATCAAAGAGTTAATAAAACCTCCTTGCCATAGGAGGTCATTACAAAACTAAATGCAGCAATTCAAAGTGGAAAATAGAATGGATGCCAAGGAGATGCTTAACGAAGTAGCATTCTAGATGTATTCTTTGAAGAACATTTGCAGTCTCTTTGATTGCTTTAGAGCACACAGCAAAATGTGTCCTGCGTGGGGCAGAGTTGACTGATGGCTGGGCTCTCTGAAGCCACAGCCAGGACACTTGGAATCACAAGTATATTTGATAAAGAATTACTTAATATGGTGGAAATATTCATGAGTATTTTAGATAGCAAAATAGCATTAAAAACTTTCATCCCCCCCTCACCCCTTAGATCTAATTAAATGTCCAAACATAAGACAACAGTCTACTCATTTGAAAAATAATTTGAAGCACCATTTTCCCAAAAACTGAGAAAGTTGGAAGGCAAGGTAAGGGATTAGCTTGATGTTCCCATTAGCTACTGAGATCCTTCTTTTTTTCCCTTTTTTTTTTTTTTTTTTGTCTTTCTTTAGTGCTGACATCCTGAAAATGGGAGTAAATGAGACTATAGAGAGTAGCCTGGGGAATTGTTGATATTGCCATATTGATTTATTCAAAAGAGGTAGGCTGGCATAGTGGTCTTACATCTCAGTGTGACACATCAGAATTTGCTATTCACTGTAGCCCTGAATCTCAGCGTTAGGACCCATTACGTTTCTTCCTGGAAAAGAAGCAGCAGAACAGTCTAGAACTTCTGAAGTGACCATCCTGCTGGTGGAGCCATGGAGAGGTGGCAACACAGAGGTCAAGGATAGAGGTTATTTAGAGCCTCTGACTGATGTTTAATCAAACAATTCTTTTCCCTATTTGAAAGCTTGGGAGATACAGATTGTTTTCACTTTGAGGTAAAAGGAGTTCTTTCCTAGGGTAATTCAGGGAATGGCTTAAAAAACTGACACAGCTAGGTGTTCAGATAATGATTCCACTAAAAGGAGGATTATAATTAACATAAGAATGTAAAGATATCTGAGATTAACTTTAAGCAGTTAAACTTTTTAATTATTTGGGGCAAATAATTGACCTGTTTCACCATAAAATGAAACTGTTTTTGAAGTACTATTGAATGTTGTGTTGATGCCAATAGTCTTTTTTTTTTTTTCCCTTTTTGCATCAGTGGTGCATGTCACCTTCCTGCAAGGCACCCAGTTTGCAGATCTGGCCAGAGGGAAAATTACTAGGCAACAAAATGAAAAGGAGGCACAAGTCAGCTCAGCTCTCTGAACCCTCGGAAAGGCAACTTCCCTCTCGCTCATGAAAGGGGATGATTGTGCTCAGTACCACTTATCCGGTGCCAACAATTTGGTAAGCCCTCTATTCAGCGCTACACCAGGGCTACAACAAGGTGACCCAGAGTTAGGGGCCGAGGTCAGGGAAAGGTCACTGCCTGAAAAATGGAACCAGTCAAAAGGAAAGAATCCTAGGAATGGGTGAGATTAGTTACCCACAACAGTAGCCCAACCCAAGAAATGACACAGAAAAGCATTTTTTTATGGAATCCAAAGTTCTAACTCTTTTTTTAAATCCTGCTGGCCCTTGCAAGTAGGTGCTAGGATGCTCTGAAGGGTGGTCCTAGGAATCAGCATTTGTTACTTAAATTCCTATAAACTTGTGCCACTCCTTTATCTCTGCTTTTCAGATTCTTCAATTCCCTCCTCTCTTTCTTTCTTTTCCCTTCTTTCAACCATCACCCCAACCTCAAAACTAAGGACCAGACACTAAGAATGAAGACACCATCGCCCTGTTGTTTGAAACCCTCTGAATGAGGGTCAGCCTTCCCTTCCCCAACATCTTCCTGGTGCTTCCCTGTAAAGGCAGAGTGTCAGATAGGTACCTCCATGATAACCTTTGTTGGTCATGCTATGCCATGAGTACTCACTTAAAATAAGCCCTGCCCGGCCTGTGTGGCTCAGTGGTTGAGCGTCAACCTATGAACCAGGAGGTCATGGTTTGATTCCCAGTCAGGGCACATGCCTGGGTTGCAGGCTCAGTCCTCAGGGGGGGGCATGCAGGAGGCAGCTGATCAATGATTCTCTCATCATTGATGTTATTATCTCTTTCTCCCTGTGCCCTCCTCTCTGAAATTAATAAAAGTATATTTTTAAAAAAATAAGCCCTTTCAAGGTTAAAGGAACCTTAATATTTACAATATTCATTTGCCCTTTCATAGATTTTCTTATCTCATTTGAGTGCTTATAGGGTGCTTGTTATGAGGAAAGGCTACAGAATGAAGGAACATGGGCTCAGGGCTACTTATTTTCAGCTTTCAAATGAACAAACAGAAAAAGCAACAGTGACATTTCTCCCCCTGGATGGCAAAATAAAACATTTCAAAAATAAATCCACAAATAAAACTGTATCATTTTAAAGATGTGAAAAGATTAAGTGCACTTTGGAAAGGATTTTTATTTTAAATAGGTTGCTAGATGCTGATATGCACAATTAAAATGGTTACTATTCATCTGGTTTCTTTTTCTAGAAACCCCAATATCATAAAATTAGAAAGTATTCGATTACTTCTCTTCAATGTGCAGAAGGATAAAGAGAGAGATTTCAAGTTCTTTTTGTTTTATATTTGTTGTCAAAAATTCATATAAGAAAGTCCATTTTATACAAAATAATTTCACAAAATTACTTTTAAGAGAGTCAATTTCCATATATCAATTTTAGTAGGTCATATAATATGTTTTAATAAGAGCTCCTTAGTTTTATTAGTGCATTATAAATTATTTATCTTAAAAAATACATTAAAAACAGAATTAGAATGTTTTTGGTTTATGTAGCTCACAGAATTAAGTTAAAATAGTATAATATATGTTATACAGAGAGAAATGTAAATGTTGCCTAAAAGAACATTTTTGAGTCAGTTTCCCATTAAACATTGAATAGAAAAGTTGACTTATCTTAAAATAAAGCAAGTCACTACATCACTCTGCTATAAGCAAACATTTTGTTTGTAAATAAGGATGAACTGACAGTGTTTGAAAGTGTAGTTCATCAAAATCACAAGAAACCAAATATTATGAACGTGTAAAATTTCATGTTTATTTAATATCCATTACATACAGTTTATTGAAACCAGACTTTGTAAAGACAAATAGCATTTCTGATGAACATAAACAATATCATATAGTTGAAATTTATTTTGTATTTTCACATGAATAAAGATGTCATTATGCAAGAGTGTCAACAATAAAGATTTGTGTAAATTGGCATGACATCTCTCAGTGCTTCCGGGTAGCACCAGCCTCGTCGGTTTGAGGGGAGAGATTATTAGCAGCTTTGCATCAAGGAACTCAGGGATCAGCACATCTGACTCAGCTGTCATGGAACCTTCCCCCCCATATCTGAGTTGGGGTCCAGTGTGTTCTGTGTGATGCGCACCTTCTCAGCACTCATCCAGAGCTCAGGACGTGTATTCCTAGGACAAAACGAACAAACAAGCAAAAGCAAAAGGCAACATGTAAAAAGGCTCACTCTAGTCAAGAAGTACTAGTATGAGTGTTATACTTTATAATAGCAATGATTATTATTTTTAAAGTTGTTCATATTTATTACAGTTTACTATGTGCCAGGCACTATGTTAAGCACTTAACACTCATCAGTATAAAATGGTCACAAGAGTACTTTAAAATATGCTCTGTAGTTATATCTCTATATATAAAAGGCTAATATGCTAAGTGTCTAACCATCCAACCGGTCGCTACGATGCGCACTGACCGCCAGGGGGCAGACACTCAATGCAGGAGCTGCCGAGTTGCAGTGACATGGCAGCGGCGGTTCTTGGGTGATGCACCCCGAAACCAGAGAGGAGGGAGCCCGATTCCTCGCAGGGCTGATAATTCCACCTTTGGCCGTGGGTTATGTTGTTTCTGGGGTACTGTCAGCCCCAAATCTGGTTTGCTGCACACTTGTGTTTGCATTCCACACACTGTATGACAGCAATTTTGCAGAATGCCCTCTCGCACTCTTGTACCCCTCAGGGGATGTCAAAGAGCTGGTTTTGGCCCGATCCCCCCCAAGCCAGGCCGAGGTACTCCACCTGCCAGAGGGACCCCACTCACTCCGCAGACATCTCCAGGGTGTGTCTGGCCTGTCTCGCCCAGTTCTGCCCTGTCAGCCACCTTCTAATTAATTTCCTTTCAATGTGCACGAATCCGTGCACCAGGCCACTAGTTTGTATTATAAACAGGGACGCTAAGCTTGACAGAGGTCAAGTTTCACAGTAAGCAGTAGATGCAGAATGCCCTCTGGCATCAAACAGCCCAGGGAAGACCAGTAGCTTCCTGTGCCTGACACTGTGGATGAGCTGATAGTGTCCACGAAGCCATTTATTGCCCTTTTCTACCTTGTTTTTCTTTATCATGGAGACTGAGAAACTAAATTTCTGACATTCTACAAAGGTCTCTTTCTATCTCACTGGTAATATTTTTCTTACAATTTCTTGTATTCCAAACCATAACACAGTTCTCCTTGCTCCTAGGAGTGGCCATATAATAGGTTCGGACCAACGAGATGTGAGGTGAAGCTGCTGGTGGGGCTTCGCTGACTGTTCTTTGAAGAGACAGACTCAGTTATACAGTAGATCTCTGGTTAATAGGATAGATCTCTGGTTAAGGGGATCGACCTCATGTTAAGTGTTCTAGCCACAAACACACAAAGAAGGAGACAGATTTCTGATCTCTTCACACCTCTACCCTTTTTTATTCTGGATTAGTCATCTTCAGATTTGTTGACACATAGGGAAAAATATCCTTTCTGCTAAACCCTGTAATCCGGTACTCATGGCTGACTGTTCCTATTACCTAAGACAGCTTTACAGGCATACCTCGTTTTATTGCTCTTCACTTTATTGCACTTCATAGATATTGCTATTTTTACACATTAAAGGTTTATGGCAACCCTGTGTTGAGCAAAGTCTATTGGCACCATTTTTTCCAACAGGCTCAGATGATGGTTAGCATTTTTTAGCAAAAAATAGTTTTATTAAGGTACATACATTGATTTTAGGCAAGTTTTTCGACACTTAGTAGACTACAGTAGAACATAAACATAACTTTAACATGCACTGAAAACCCAAAAAATTCCCATGACTCACTTTATTGTGATATTTGCTTTATTATCATTACCTGGAACCAAACCCACATTGTCTCTGAGGTATGCTTGTATAAAGTTTTGTGACTTACAGGGGAGGGGAGCATTAAATACTAATATTTTTTAAATAAAAGGATAAATGACTGAGTAGTATATTTCAATGGTGGTGTAGTCTGTACCATATTTATATGATTAAAAAATGTTGGCTGATTTTCCTTTCATTGAATACTAAATACCAGCACATACGAAATAGCTATTGATTCTTCTTGCTGTAAGTGTGCAGGTTAAAGCATAAGATGAGCCCTCTGGGCTATGTGCACAGGAAGAATGGATGTAACCCTCACCAGAGCATTTCAAAATCTAGAATTGAACTCATTGTTGGTCCCAACAAATAAGGGAAGAAGAAAATCCAGGAGATAAAATGAGAAATTTTTAGAGAAGGTGAGACACTCAGATTAAGAAATTTTCTATTGAACTGAACAAAACCCACTTTCTAACCCCACTCCTGTTAATAATTGGAATGCCATCTTCAACATTCAAAGGGTATGTGATCTTAGAAAAGGTTCTTGCCCTCTTTGAGATTACCAGTTGTTTCAACCATAAAGTCAACATTTTCAACCCACCTCATAGGCTAGTTGTAAGATTAACTAAAACAACGAATGTGAATTGCCTGGTACTGTGCCTGAATACGATTAACAGATTTTAATTCCTCCTGCCCTCTCACTCTGTTACCCATCACTCATCCCCTTTGATGGAATGATGACTTCAAAGACTTCTGCCTAATCTCTGAAAGCCTTTTTGCTTTTCTTGTTTCATAGCCCAGGCACCATACAAAGACAAGTTTTTGTTTAGACACAGATATTAGTGAAAGAAATACCTTCTGCTAGGATGTAAGCTTCCTAAAGGCAGTAACCATGTTTTAGCAATGTTCACATTCCTCAGGAACTTGAGTTTCTAAAGAATTTCTAGTTAGGATATCTGAACAAAAAAGAATTTTGAGCCCACCGTATTACCGTTTAATCATTTATCAATCCAAATGACTCATCCTTGTCAAGGTACAATCTTATCAGCATTTACTGTCCATCAAGCACAATACTTGAGGGCCTATAAAGTAATTGTGAACAAAGGCAAACCCATGTGTAGATGATACTATGAAGACATAAAAAAAAAACAAAAGTATCCTGTAATATAATGGTTGTTTACTGTGAACTATTCACTTGGCTAGGTACCTTCAACATTATCACTAATCCTCTCCACAACCCTGAAAAAATGGATTTCAGTCCATATTACAGAAAGGAAAACCAAGGGTTAGAGCCTTGACTGTCGCTAATTCAGAGTGCCTAGCCAGAGTTTGACTTCAGATCTCTCATATTTCAATGTTTGAGCTCTTTGCACTCCATGTACTGCATCCCAGAAGATGTGAAGATTATGAACTTCTAGAATAAAAGGAAAAAAACAAACAAGGAAATCATACATCTAGTTTGATATAAAACGAGGTTTGGGGACTTTATTTAGATCTATAACATCAAAATTATTTATTGCTAATAGAAAACAATAATCATGTCCAATATTACTATCTCAATATACAAAGTTATCTTTATAACATTTCTGTGAGGCAGATATTATTACTTTCTTGTATGAATAGATGTTGACATTCATAGAGAAAAATAGCTTTCTCACGTAACAGACCTTGGACCCGCACTCTGACCCCATTGTTTATTACAGAGATTTTCTTTTCCATTATGCCATCACATTCTGCTTTCCATGGTACTTTTTTCAATTTTGGTGAAAAAAGGGACAAAGAAAGGGATGAGGACATGGAATAATCACCATCTTTGGCTCTTCTTCCTTCCATTATCTAAAATATTTTCTGCTGAGCAAGGATTTTCTTAAACAGTGTGTCTTCTGAAAAGTCATTCCAATAAAGTATGGATTCAATAAAGCAAGTCTTCCCACTGAGCATGGTTGGGCAAGTATTAGAGTGATTTTCTAAAGGTCTTTGGTTCATGCTTGGTTTTCAGTGTGTTCTTTTTCTCCTCCTTACCATCTGTTTACAAACCAGCAGTGAGAAATCACTATAAGGGCTAGAATAGCTCTGGGGTATTTAACAGGTGCTGGAACTCATGTCTAGGTCACCAGTTCAGACCCAAAGATATATGGTTCTCTCTTCTTCTAACCTGTAACTTCAAGCAGTAAGACCAGACCAATATCTTTAAACTGGTATATTGTACCATAAAACCATTCCTTCCCTACTTTGATTTAGAGGTATTGGTGAGGAATCAACTAGGACTGTTACCACCAAGAGCTGAAAGGGCAGTAACCATCATTCATTCCAATGGCGCATGGTGTGGCTCCTGTGCTGTTAGAAGCAGGGCAGTGGATATAAGCAGCCAGGTGTGGTGAGACAGCACATATTCCTTTAAATATTATTTTTCAGTATGGAAAAGGGGGAATTGGGGTGAGCAGCAGAAAGAGCAGCAAAGAGTAGTGGACAAGGAAGAAAGGTAATGATGATCCATGCTTAGACTAAATTAGAAACATCAGAAAGAATGACCAAATGAGCCAATAGCTAAACATGGGCATAAAAAGAGTCAAATGCCAGATATATCAACTTTGAAAACTAGAGAAGCCTGGACAATAGAAGTGAAGGTCAAAGCAGAAGGCAGTTAGTTCAGCACTTCATTATTCTTAATTATCTTTTTGATGGTCTTTAAATGTTAAAAACATTATGTTTGGGTATTGTTAAGGAAATACGCCTACAGAAGGAAGACACAATAATATTTACACATAATATCCTGGTTCCTGGAGTGGACCAAAGGTGTCAAGGTGTCCTTCTCAGTCTAGCTCTTGCAAAGGCTTCTTTCTGTTGAGCTGGGCCCTACTTTACATATTTTTCATTTTATTCCTTCTTGACTTCTGTTTATTATTGTGAAATGCCCTATTAGCAAGAATAAACACTTTTATTTCACTGTTCTCTCAAGCAAATATTTACTAATTTAATCTTCACAACAAACCTCTGAGATAGGATCTATTATTATCCCCACTTTACAAATGAGGACACTGGCACAGAGAGGTTCAGCAGCCTCCCACGCTCATGCAGGTAGTTAGTTAGTGAAGCTCGGCTTCCCACTCAGGCAGTGTTCTCCAAGGCCTTGCTCTTAACCACTGTACAATAATGTTCAGTGGTTAACTTCAATGGTTAACTTCAGTCAAAACAAAGATCTAGGTACATTTCCAGATAACTGACCTGAAAAAAGAACTTGTTTTTTATTAAGAAACTAAAGTACAGAATAGGGAATGTAGTAAATAATATTGTAATAACTACTAGTATATAAGGTGTCAGGTGGGTACCAGATTTATTGGGATGATCACTTTTATAAGGTATATAAATGTCTAATAAGTATGCTGTGCACCTGAAACTAATATAATATTGTATGTCCACTGTACCTAAAAAAATTTTTAAGTTTCCAGAATAATAAAAATAAAAATTGTGTTTAAATCATATTAATTTTTAAAAACTATGATTTAATCCCTAATCTATTTAGGTATGCAAATTATATTTTTCAGAAATAAAGTGATATTATTTTGTAGACATAATAATTATTATTATTATAGAAACATGAACATTTCATGAGAAACCTAAAAATTGTAGTATTTTAAATGGCTTTGTTCTAAAAGCTAAGCTAAAGTTAATGGGGCACCTCTTTGAGGTACATCTAGTTTAAAATAACAAAAGATTTCTATTTCCCCCATCATTTCTGGGCACTGTAAATGTTCGTATTAATGAAAATGCTAGTTCTGTTGGTGGCATTTTAAACAAGGAAGCAGAGGCTGTACTTTGGAGCTGAATGTAAACATAATTGGAAAAGGTGATGATGAACTAAACTATATTTACACAGGCATTTGAAATAATGGCTTATGAGTCCTTTAGAATATTTTCCCCATTTAAAACAATTCATACATGGTACCCTATTGGTTTATTTCTTGGCATCTTATTCATGCTATACATCTTCCTGCTGGATAGGAAATCTAGTCCACATCATCACCATTTTAAAAATTAAGCTTATCTTTCTTGCTGTGTGCTTATATAAAGTAAAATCTAAGGATTCCTCTATTTGTTTCATTATTTTTGAAACCAGTATTTCAACCAGTGGCAGGTAGAATACAAACTCCTAAACTTTATGTCACAGTAGGGGAGGATGCCCCTAGGAGTGCATGTGTGTGTGTGTGTGTGTGTGTGTGTGTGTGTGTGTGTGTGTTATTAATGTGCCCAAACAGAGACTATTCCACTGATGACAAAAATTGGAAATAGAGACTAGTAAATATGCTCTCTCAAAAAAAACCTTTTTAAATGAGGTGGACTGTCCCTTAATTGCATATTTATTTACCAAAGTCATAGAAAGCCCAAACTCCTTTCAGGCTTCTTGAAAAATAAACCAAAAAATGATTAAGCATCTCTGATAAAACTGTATGTATATGGATAAAATGCTGAATATCACAGATGGGAAAAAAAGCAACTTCCTACACTTTCCAAAAAAAAAAAATCCATTCTGATCAAAAATCATTTTCAAGCAAACTAGTGAGTAAAGTGTGAACATTAATATGTTATGAAAGCCTGCAACTTTCCTAAAATTTTCCTGAAAATTGCACACCTCAAGTTTCCATCTTTGACCTTACTAGATGCATAAACTTTCCATCTATATATCCCATACGTGTACTTTCCAATGAAACACCAGCATAAAGTACAATGGAATAGTGGTTCTCAAAATGAGATCCAAGAACTCCTGGAGTCCCATGAAAATCCTACATGTAGCCTATGAATGGCCTTTTTTATTGTGTAGAGTAATGGACTATCAGTGACAATGACCATTCTCTTTGTTCTGGCATGAACTAATAATTTACTTATATAGTAAAATTAGATGTCAGCTCATATTGCCTCAACAAAAAGATCACCAATTCTGATTAATTACTGTGATGGATGTGGCTGGAGTAGGAGGAGTAGGCAGTAGATGCTTTGGCTCTATCCAAGTGGCCTGAAGATTAAAGTATTTCTCTAGTCATGTTCTTGGACAGCCACTACTGTGGCATTCTGATATTTCCAGACTACTGAAGATGTCATAATTTACTGATCTTGTATTCTATGGGAAAAAGTTTACACTTTCTAAAGGAGATAGGTTTCAAGTGACTACCTGGAGTGCAATGTCCACTGGAATGATTTCTCTTAATCTTGAACTTTAACCATTCCCATTGCTAAAGTACCTCCCCAAAACGAGCATGGTTCATAATATCCTCCAACTGCCTTTTGGCACATTAACAAATGCTCCCCAATCTCACATGGTGTACCTTAAGGACAAGGATTATGACCTGCTTTCTTCCTTTTTTCTTTCCTTCTTTCTCTCCTTCCTCCTTTCCTTCTTTCCTTCCTTCCTTCCTTCCTTCCTTCCTTCCTTCCTTCCTTCCTTCCTTCCTTCCTTCCTTCCTTCCTTCCCTCCTTTTATCCTTAACACCTAAGAATCTGCTCCATGGAGCCAGTTTGGGTGAATGTAAGGAGATGCCTAAAGTAGATGATTTGCTATACAATGATACTTGATTGCCTAAATGTAAAATTATTATCATAAGGAAAGTAAAAAAGCATAATCCTAATGCTTTTAAAAATGTACAACCATCCCATATCATGCCAACATGTCTCCTGATATAAAGGGCCCTTCTGTGACCTCACTACCCTTCATAATCATTTGCAAAAAAAAACCACTGGACTCTACTTTCATGTCATTGTCTCCCTGCCTCACATATGTGATTCTACATGAGTTTTAAAACCTTCTCTCAACCCCAGGATTTAGACCTACTAACATTAGGTTTCACTAACCAATTCCATCCAGTTTTTGTACTAGCATCTGTACTATAGTCCTCAAGCATCCTATAATATGCTCTTTCATGAGCATGTTTTGAAGAAAGTGACCAGTCTGTTACCATTGAGGGATCCTAATGTAAGCTCACTTCTCCACTGGCACCTTCCTTGCTCACCGGAGGTTGGGGAGGAGAAATACTGTGAAAAGACTGGTCAATTTAAGTCTGGTCAATGAAGCAAATAAACAATGCCACAGTTTCATTTTTACCAAATAAAAAATGACATCACTTCCTTGACAAAGTAAACTTCTTAAAAGACTGAAAGAAGGGGAAAAATTTTATGAACTTTGACTTCACATTTGAGTTCTTGAGATATTTACCTTCTGAGCTTAAAATCTCCCATGTTCAAACGCTGCGCTTCTGTATAACTGTCCCCTCTGTGTGAAGGTTCCTCTGCCTCCGCTAAGAGAGCACAGATAGCAGCTCAGGGCGGAGTCGGTCTCTGGCCCCCAGGCTGCAGCATCTCCCACAGCAGCTTCAGGACTTTTAGCATATGAGTGATTACAGCCTTGTCATATTTGCACCGCTGTATTCACTGCACTAATTTTTACTTACTTTGTGTCTTTAAGTTAACTTATTTTATTTTTAACTTATTACATATGTTTTAAAAGGAAGTTTTGTGTCCATGCCATAAATAGATGGTAATTTGAAAAAAAAAACTAATTTAATGAAAACCATATAGTATTGTTAAATTCTTGCTCAACATAGTTATCTGCTGAAGACTCTGAGTCTCGGGCTTGCCTTCTATTTCTCAAAAAGGAAAATGTTAGCTAGTTCTTTGTTAGCACCAGCCTGAGACTTTCTTCTTGATATAATTAGAAGCCTCCAAAAACCTGAAAGTAAGTGGGTTTTCTCATTTTGGCATTCGGTTTCGATATGCCTCCTAACATTATC
This sequence comes from Myotis daubentonii, assembly GCF_963259705.1. Taxonomy (NCBI): domain Eukaryota; kingdom Metazoa; phylum Chordata; class Mammalia; order Chiroptera; family Vespertilionidae; genus Myotis; species Myotis daubentonii. Next base: position 67,625,932 of record NC_081843.1, read on the forward strand.
CTGTACACACTAATGCACAGATCCCTCAACCTGGGAAACACTGGGTTGAATGTTGTCCAAGGCCTCTGCCAGCTATAAGAGTTTTATTATATTTCAAGTCAGTAATTTTAGTTTACAGACACATGCACACACAAGACACAAACATGTTGTAGGAAGAGCTGATTCCACTCTCTATTCCATGACCCTGGGTAACTTGTTCAGACACGGCAAGGTAATAAGGAAGTATGAATAAGAATGAGGATTCAACTGGTCAACTTGATTTGGTTGTTGCAAAAGACCTGTATCTAACAATCAAATGGAAATCTCAGTCAAACCTATTTTTGGCAGAGCTGCACAGCAAATGCTGGGATCAGTTTAACAAAGTAGAGAATTGATGCAATTTTGGTGAAAATGCCAAACTTACTCAAGCATCTTTAACTTGTTCTAAGTGTCTAGTGACCATTTACATGGTGGAAGTGAATGTTTCTAAAACTGAAATGAATAGCTATTTCCATTTATAATTTTGTTTCCATTTGTTTTTTGTTATAAGTTTGTACAATTACACACAGAGTAAAACTTGAGTTCAAAACCTTTGCTTCTTTCTTCGCAGGGTGCTTCTAGAGTTACACGAATGACCAAAGCTTATCATCTTTTTGTTATCCAGCATGAAGTAAAATGAACAATTGAAGCTGACTCACATAGAGTGTAGCAATGGAAAATTGGTGCAAAAATTCAGTTAATTTTTGTCTTCTACTGTAAACATAAATACCATAATGGCAACTGAGTTATCAATATTTTTAAAATGTATTTTGTATTGATTTCAGAGAGAGGAAGGGAGAAGAAGAGAGAGACAGAAACATTAATGATGAGAGAGAATCATCCATTGGCTGCCTCCTACCCGCCCCCTACTGGGGATCAAGCCTGCAACCCAGGCATGTGCCTTGACAAGGAATCAAACCGTGACACCCCCCCCCCCCCCCCGGATTCATGGGTCAACATTCAACCACTGAGCCACACCAGCTAGGCGAGATATCAATATTTTTTTAATAGTCCATTTTACTTGGCAGGAGCACCAAGGAGCTCCATCTATCTTCCTGAAATGTAGAAGCAGTATTTTTCACAGAGTTAACATTGGTGCTAGTCCTTTCAGACACTAACTTCTGAATGGGAGATAGGTGGCTCACCTTTACCAAAACCAGACTAAAAAATTCTCTGTGAGAATTCACTGTGAGAGAGAATTTTCAGTTATTGCAGGCTTCTGCTGCTCCCTTTTGTCTTCACCTACTTAATTCCCATCTCACTTTGCTTAGAAAGCAAGGAACATGGGCCAGGTCCATAGTTGCAAGGCAAATTACCGTACCCACAATATCTGCAAAACCAGGCTCTGGGTTGGGATCTTGAAATTAAGTGGCTTGATGTTTTGGAGAGCACGGGCCTGGGAACCTGGAGACCTGGGTTTCAGGTTCAGGGCCACCACTAAGTGGGTGACATTGAATGATTCTACAGTATTGTCTTCACTGTCTCCTTTCCTAAAAGAAAGGGTGAGGAGGGATCTATATAGCCATTTCTTGCTTTAACATCGTCTGATTCTAACTCCCATAGTGTTACAGCGATATCTAGCATTAAAAATAAAGTTCAATAATCTCAAACTTTAGGATAGCAACCCAGTCTTAGAGGTTTAAAAAAGAATAGGCAGCATAAACTCTCATCAACAAGTCATGCACTTTATTAAGGAATTAATAATAGACCCACAATTAGACAGATATGTGTTTTTGATTTGCTAGTTAGCTCATTGATTCTGCTATATATTGACCCTCAGAAAGTTAAAGAATGATAGATGTGAACCTAACCATTAGGTAGCTGATCTTAGAACACACCTGCATTATATTTTATTGATTGCATTTCATTTTCATTGTAGTATGATTAAGATTCCAATGAGATAAATACCTTCTTTTATGTGAGACCCCAGAGAACAGCAGCTTTGAAAGATATATCACAAAAATAAACACTGACAATTACCCAACAATTATGCATAAAAATGTCTGTGAGTGACTAGACTAATATAGGCCTTCATGTAAAACCAGTGATTTACATAGAGCTTCATGGGAAGAACATATTTCCACAGATATGCAGAATATTCCCAACCTAGAAGCTGAGCTGAGAAAATGCACCCAGAATATTATTTACTTAAAGTCTTTTCTTTTCCACAACAGCTCCATCCTACAACCTGAAACCAAAAGCCAAAAACTGTGTTTTCCAAGCATTTTGTCAAAAACAAAGGATTATTTTTATTTATTTTAAATTTGAGCCAAAATGTGATGATTTATCATCACACATAACTCTAATATTCTTCTCTTTTCCAAGAGCAGTAGTCTGACCTTAAGAAAGGTGCCCTGCCTGGTTTGGCTCAGTGGATAGAGCCTCAGCCTGCAGACTAAAGGGTCCTGGGTTTGATTTCAGTCAAGGGCACATGCCTGGGGTGTGGGCTCGATCCCCAGTCAATGATTCTATATCATCATTGATGTTTCTACCGCTCTCTCCCTCTCCCTCCCTCTCTAATATATATATATATGTATGTATTTTAAAGAAAGGTAGCAGGTGATAGTATTTTCAGTCAGCCAATATCTGCTGGGATTGGGCCTTTCTAAATAGGTAAGTCAATAGGAGTCGGACTCAGCTTATTCTGAAAGTTATTCCAGAGAAGCGATCTTCAGTTTAGTGGAGTTCTCATCTCCTGATCATTCATTCAGCAAACTGTTGGGGCCTACTATGTACCGGCACATCCTAATCTCCTCATGTTATTTCTTACTAAACTGTATTTTTTCAATGAATCAAATATAAAATATCTAGCGACTCAGGCTTGGAACTATATTTTAGAGTTCGAATATCAGTCTGAAGCTAGAAATCATGAGAAAGCATTCTCTGCCCAAGATCCCCAGATCTCCTTCAACTCCTCTCTGACTCCCTTTCCCTGAACTACACGCTTCCATGCCTGGTTTTTTTCAGAGAGAGCAAACAGTGTAACAAAGACTAAGAACACTGGCTCCATGGCCAGACACATTTGCTTTTTTTAAAGCTTCATTTCTATGGTTGACACTATTACAGATGTCCCCATCCCCCCCACACACGTTTGCCCACCTCTACTCAGCCCTCCCCTCTGGCCATCACCACACAGTTGTCTGTGTCTATGGGTTACACATATATGTTCTTTGGCTCCTCACTTTCCCACTTACTAGATATACAACTTGGCAAGTTTTTAAAACCTCGTTACGCCTACGTTTCTGATCTAAGTTGAAAATAATAATATCCTACTCAAGGTTGCTGCAGGGATAAAATAAGATAATGTGAGTACAGCTCTTAGTACTGCGTCTGCAAATGATAAGCACTGAGGAAAGTGTAGCTTCAATTTAATCTTGTCATTAGCAGAGCACAGAGATGACAGATGAACTAAGATTTATTAAGTTCCAAATACTCCTTGGGCAAAAAAAGGTTCTAGGAATTACCCTCTCCCCATTCTCTCTACCCACCCCCACCTCACTAGTTTCTTCTTTATGAATTTGAGAACTAATTCTCTAGCTTGTGTACCATCTTTCCCTTCATCTTTTCTTTCTAATTCCTCATGATTCATTTTAGAAATATCACTGTACATCATATAACCATTAGCAGAGAAAAAGTGTAAAAGAAAAAGGGTAAAGATTCAAATCCTTACCTTAAAGTTACTTATTAGTAAATATTTCTAAGTGGTGAAATTACTGATGATTTTTGTCCTCTTGACTTACACCTTCCATATGTTCCAAATTTCTACATTGACATTACTTTGATAAGGAAAAAATGTATTTTAAAAAGTGCATGTGTGCGTCTAAGTACCTAGCGGGGGAAGCCAACTTGTTAAAGTAAGTAAAGATGAGGTTGTATGGGATTGTCTTAGAACAGTGATAGCGAGCCTTCTGAGCTCGGCGCGTCAGCATTTTGAAAAACCCTAACTTAACTCTGGTGCCATGTCACATAGAGAAATTTTTTGATATTTGCAACCATAGTAAAACAAAGATTTATATTTTTGATATTTATTTTATATATTTAAATGCCATTTAACAAAGAAAAAACAACCCAAAAAATGAGTTCGCGTGTCACCTCTGACCCGCGTGTCATAGGTTCGCCATCACCGGTCTAAAATAACTGTAGCATGCATGAGTACTTAAATAAAATTATTTTAGCTGTAACCCAGGACTCTATTTAGAAGACATTGTTTTAAATCCTTGTACTACAATGATTTAGTAGCTTTATGACCTTAGTCACTTAACCTTTCTAAGCTTTATTTTTCACATCCATAAAATGGGGTAGTAATACCATTCTTCAGTAATGCCTTGAAGATTGAGATTGCACATAAAAAATGTATGATAAATGACCCAGATTTAGGGCACAGATGACTTATAACTTGATGAGTATCTAAATGCTTTTTCAAAAATGAATTAACCAGTGTCCTGGCCGGAGTGGCTCAGTTAGTTGAACGATATCCGTGCACCAAAAAGTTGCTGGTTCGATTCCCCACCAGGGCACATGTCCAGGTTGCAGGTTGCGGGCTGGGTCTCCAGTGTGGGGCGTGCAAGAGGCAGCTGATCCATGTTTTTCGCTCACATTGATGTTTTCTTCTGTCACCATTTCCCTTCCTTTCTTTCTAAAATCAATACACACACACACACACACACACGTTTAAAAAATAATAATAATTAACCAGAAAATTTAGATTAAAAATTCTGGCACCAATTAACATTATCTCATGCATTTTCATATCTGAAGCATACCATGGTAAAAAGTTAATGTAGTATTGTTCTCACAGTCCCCTCCCAAACTAGCTCCTTTTCTGGAAGACAAAATTGTTCCCATTTGAGAACCACGGCTCTACTTTGCTCATGTCCCATAACAATAGCACTCTGGGGTTGCATAACTGGTCTACATAATACTACTAATAGAAATAACTACTTTTAAAAATATTTACCCTCGCTTTGGTTTTTAAATTCTAAAATTCTTATAATGCATCTCCATGTAATTTCCAGAGAGTTGTACAAGAGAATTCAGAACGTGTAGCATTTATATCTCAGATATTCTCCAAATAGGAGAATGGTTCATGTTTGCCTTGTTTAAAGTTATTATTCATTATTAAATGAAAAGGTCTCCCTCACCACCAAACCTCACTGTGGAAAGTAACTTTTTTTAATGACCTCTTTAAAAATTTTGTTAATTGCATTCATTATGCATTTTTACATATTTTCTTCTTGTTTGTGTACAACACACATTAATTGTAGTGTAGAAGGAAGATACACTTTGTATCTGATACTGTCTGTAATCCATACCAATACATTCACTAATATATTCATTAAATGTTAAATAATTAAGTATTGTGTGATTTTATAGTGAATAAATCTTTAGTAGATCATTATAGAGATGTTTACAAGTGTTTAATGATGATTAGGGAACTGGTTGGGGTTTTGCATGTCCAAGAATACAGTATTATTTTTCCCACTTAAGATAATGAAATATTTTCTCTTGCTATACAAAATTTTGCTTTCCCACATGTTTTGGAAGTGGGTTAAATCCAGATAATTAAAAATGTCTATAATTATATTACTTGAGCATTTATTGTGTTAGGCTTTGTGCTAAACATTTTATAGATATTATTTCTTTAAAATAAACTACCTCAGTAGAGATACCTAGAAGAAAGAAGAGAGAATAGATATGGGGGAGAGGTAGACGATTTCATTTAAAGTGTTTTTTAGAAAACATGTTCGTAATTCTGGTGCCTGTCTTCATTACAAGGACAGGACATTCCATTCCCTCACTTTCTACTTATTCCTCCATCCTCTGAATTCTAGTTTGTTTCAAAAATTCACCATTTCATGAAAACTCTACCAGATATATTCATTAAAAGCCTTTTGTGGTGAACTCAGTGGGTTTCAGTTCATATCCTATGTGATTTCTTGACTTTTTTATTTAACAACTTTGACCATTTAATCTTTTAAAAACACTCTATTTTCACATATATCTCCCATATTTAGCTTTCTTCTTGCTTTGATGTGCAGACCCTATATTCAACTATACAAAGCACATCACAACTTAGATGAGTTACAGTCACACCTATGATTTAATCATAGAAAACTGACTTCGTTCCCCTCAGCCCAAATCTGCCTTTTCTCCAGGCTTTCCCATTTCAATAAATAAAGTCATGATTACCTCCATTTCTAGAGCCAGAATTAAGGCATGATCCATGGCTTTTCCCTCTCCCTTATCTCTAGTCTCCAATCAATCATCAAATCATAGTCTCTTGACTATTTTATGCAGCAATTTACTAGTTGGCCTCCCAGGGGGTCAAATAAATATTAAAGTAAACTGCTTATTTTTCTGGATTGATCAAATTTATATGATAAAAGAGACAGAAGAAGACCCCTAACAAAGCCATCGGACCATGGGCAACTTGGGACTGGTACAGCAAGACCGCAGGAAGAAGGCAGTGAGAGAACCGCTAAAAAACAGACATTAGGTTCAGTTGGGTCATGGAGTGCAGCTAAATTTAATTACCAGAAGTCATATAGGATATACCGAAGACTGAAGTAAGGACAAGAACTATATGTATAACTTCTTAATTAAAGTTTATCAGTCCATTGCTTCCTTATTTCATGAGATGTACTAGTAAGTCTTCTTATATCAAGAGAAAGGCTGAAAATTGGAATATGAAATAAAGTGGATTTTGTGGTAAAATGAGGAAGAATAGAAGAGATTGGGATATGGAGTATTTATTAGAGTATTAATAAGGTGTACTTGACATGTCATAAAATGTACATGTTTCAAGTGCACAGTATATTTAGTTTTGACAAACGTGCACATCTGTAAAACCATCACCATGATCAAAATTGTGAATATATCCATCATTCCCTGTTATGATGCCTTCCTCCTAGTCATCTCCAGGCAACCACTAGTCTGCTTTCTTTTAGTATAGATTAGTTTGCATTTACTTGATTTTTTTTCATAACACATAGTATATATTCAACAACTCATATTGTGTGTATCAATAGTTCCTTATATTTTGTTCCTGAATAATATTCCATTATATCTACATAATACAATTTATTTATTAATTTACTTATTTGAATTATTCCCAGGTTTTTATGTTACAAGTAAAGCTGCTATGAATATCCCTGTATAAAACTTTGTACAAAGATATACTTTCTTTCCTCTGTGTGAGGTATAAATACTTATGAATGAGTAGAGTGTTTGGGTATAGCATAGACGTATATTTAGCTTTTTAAGAAATTGCTGAACTGTTTTCCAAAGTGATTGTTCCAGTCTTCAATATCCATACTAACACTTGGCATTGCTGGTCTTTTTACTTTTACAAATTTTAATGATTATGTAGTGGTATCCCATGATCATTTTAATTTAGCTATCTCTAGTGGCTAATGATATTTAGCATATATTCGTATATTTATTTGCCATTTTATATCTTCTTTCACAAATTATCTGTTCAAATAATTTTCCCATTTTTAAAATTGTTTTGTTTGTTTTCTTACTTATAAGCTTTGAGAGTTCTTTATACACTTAGGACAGTTTCATTATTAGGTATATGTTTTGCAAATATCTTGTTCTTTTTCAGTGGTGGCTTACTTTTTCATTCTCTTAACAGTATCTTTTGATGAAAAGAATGTTTTAATTTTGTTAAAATACTATTTTTTCATTTTTGATGGGTTATGCTCTTAACTATATAAGAATTCTTTGCTCAATCCACCTTTAAAAAGCTTTTCTCCTGTTTTCTTCATCAAGTTTCTTCATGATAGTTCTATGATCCATTTTGAGTTAGTTTTAATATGTGGATTAAAGTTTGGGGTTTTCTGTTTTGTTTTCTCTGCACATGCCTATCTTTGTGTGTGTATGGAAATAAAACTGATCCAGCATCATTTGCTAAAAAGCTTTAAAAAAAATAAGAGTGACTATTAAAACCAACCAAGGTAACTGACACAGAAACCAGAGAGCGGCAGTGGAGGGATTTGTAGGATTCTGCAGAATATCCCGTTTTCATTCAGGCCATTTTTAATGTCCCAGTGCATACTTTCTAGTTCTAGTACAATGGCATCTTAAAAGTTGTTGTGCAGAACCTTTCTTGAAATACATGATCTTAAGAAGTGGAATAAAATATTTCAACTGTGTATCAAAGTAGGAGATTATTGGATTGAACCAAAAATGGTCAGTAGAAGGGAACAACTGAGTTAGTTATTTGGGGAAAATGTACAATTTATGTCTAATTGTATGTCTTTCATAACTCATCTAACTCAACTTCATTCTAGGTTTTCTTAAGAAAGTAATTTGCTTTTCTCCCATATCTAGCTGTCAGTGCTTGCAATATCTGCTTAGGCTTCCCCCAGTATAATTTTGCTTACTTTGAAACAGGATTCTGTAAAATTTGTTCTTGCCACTTTCCATTGTTTTAGAGAAAGTGTTGCTATGATATGTCGGTCTTTGGCTCGAACAATGAAAAACACATAGAAATGATTAGATATAGATAAATAATATGCTAGATAGCAAAGGATGTCATTTTAGGTAAAGTAAATACATGGAGCTTGGAATATTCTAAAATACTGCAATAACTTTCCTCAGACATAGATTAAAATAGCATTTTGTTTTTCAATCAACATCAACTTCTTTCAAATAATTCTCAGTCTCTGGGTTAAAAAACTACTTTCTCTTAATTTTTTATTTTGCAAAATTTTTAGTGAAAATAGGTAAAATTGTTTATTGTCTATTTAAATATTGTAGTTCTACATAAATACAAATCTGAGATCATCATATTCGTTGAATAGTTGATGAATAAAAGCAATGCACAGGGTGAAATTTGGAGATTGTATTGATTTTCCCAATGTTTAGAAATTTAACCTGATATAGGCAAAATAAACATGGAGATTTGCAAGGTCTGTTTAGCTCTTCATTTTTAAGTATTATATACTTTTATTTCTTTGTTCTAACTATAGTCCCTAACTGATGTCCTGGTTCCATTGTCCTCAGGGGTAACTCTAAATTCTATCTTTCTAAAGATGAAGAATTATGGAACATTAAATGGAATGCTGTATAGTTAAGAGTAATTAATAATGATTATTATAGCCATTAATTAATAAATCCATTCTAATTGTAATTACTTATAATAGTGCATTAGAAAATGACTTTATGTTAATGGATCAATGAGAGAAAAAGGAGGGTCTTTAAGTTTGTAGAAGAGTGGGTAGGAAAGTTATTAGATGATAGGAGATAGGGCTCATTAAAGATATCGAAATGGCTCGTCCACAGACATTGTTCTCATATCTTCTGATATGTGAAAGATTTTTTTTCTGGTAAAGCTCTCCATGTCCAAATGGTTCAATAACAAAAACCCTACAAATATTTCCTCCCGATTCCATAATAAAATATTGCAAAGAACAGCTCGTTGAACCTACCTACTAAGCTGATTTCCTGTGAGAAAGAAAAAAAAGGGGGGGTGTATCTGCACAAATAAGGTGGTTGTGCCAGGTCCTAAAAAAATGAAGGATCTGAATTGACCAATATGTAATTCCCTGATATTGCTTATACCATATCAGTTTCTAGTGTTCAATTGTTTCCAGTAAAACCATCTCACATTTTTATCATACTTTATAGTTTGTAAAGTGATTTCACATACATATCACAATGGGCCCTAAAGAAAATGCAGTGAAATGGGTAGGACAGATTTTTGCCAATGATACAGATCTGGAATGTGGCCGGGAAATATCATAAACATGATGCCAATTTCAATCTCCTTTCAGGTAAGAAGTGCAGGAAGGATGACAAGTTGACTGACCATCTCAACCACGGTAAGTCACAGCTGAACCAAGAGATGATTCCACAGAGAGAAGAAATCAGCTTTTTCAAGGATCTTTATCTCGACCAAAAAGCCCTTTGGTTTTTCTAGCAATAGTCACCAATTCCAGTAACCTAAATACAGAGTTTCCCCTCTATCTATTGTTTTCCAAACAGCTTAATTTGGATCCCTTCCCCAGTAGTTTGAAGGAGAAGGAAGTGTACTCATCTCATTAGATTATATGGAACATCAGAAATTGAGTGGAGGGGAGGGTCAGTGGTGGGAACTCAAAAAACTTTGAATTCCTTTATCACTAACTGGTCCTGGTTAAGGCAAATTTCCTGTACTGAGATGTTAAAAGAAAACAATCTCACAAACACTGTAGAACGAGAGTTGACATTGTATCTGGAGAGCTCTTTTAGCCCTAAGCACAGTCAAGAAATAGTGAGGGGTCTTGCCTAAAGCAATTGCATCTTCAGGGTTAAGACAATGCCTTGGTCACTGACTGACATTAACAATAGCAGGGGAAAAAATCATTGCTAAATGATGAGTGAGAAGAGAGAAGGAAGGAGTGAAGAAAGAAAAAGGGGGGGGGGACCCTGAAGACATGGACAAAGTATAAACGTCAATTTCTCTTGTTTGTTTTTTCCATTTTGAAAAAAAATATCCAGGAAAATATTATAATCATAGCTATTGTATGAATTTGAAAATTCAGGAGTTAACTACATACCAACATAAGATATACTATAAGTTTACATCCAAGATCAGTGGCACATTTTTCTTTTTGCCAGTCTTAATTCAGAGACCTAACTATGAGACATGAAAATTTACGCTGGCATAAAGATGACATTTAGCCCAGCTGGCATGGCTCAGTGATTGAAAGTGGACCTATGAACCAGGAGATCCTGGTTCAATTCCCGGTCAGGGCACATGCCTGTGTTGCAGGCTCAATCCCCAGTGTGGGGATTTCAGGAGGCAGTTGATCAATGATTCCCTCTCATCATTGATGTTTCTATCTCTCTCTCTCCCTTTCTCTCTGAAATCAATAAAAAAATATATATTTTTAAATAAAATAAAGATGACACTTAAAAAACAAAACTAAAAGTACCTAAGTTTCTAATGAAAACACTTTCATTATCACATTTTTAATATTGTAACTCTAAAATCAAAATTTAAAAATCATAATATAAGAGGGTGAAAAAGTGTTTGCATTTTAAGTATAATGTCAAACACGTGTATTTCTTTATCTAGAAATACATTCTACTTAATGCATTTTGGTTTCAATTTCATGAACACATTTTTATAAACCCAAAGTTTTAAGCTTGTTCTTTTAGTAAAGTGTCAATTTACACATACCTTTAATTTGCTTCCAATCTTTTTTTTCCACATGTTTATTGACTTTTAGCTTAGTCCTTGAGGTTATTAAAAATTAGGTAGGGCTGTTTTTTTCTGCATCCCTGAGATGAGCACGGATCTAACTCAAATTATGCATCTAAAGTTTTGGTTACAAGTAAATAAATACACATTTGCTATAATAAAAATAGAACACAATAAAAATAATAACCTAGGCTTTTCTCAACCCCTTACTCTGTACCACACAAGGTACTTGGATAGGTGACTCAATTAGTCATCTTCCATTCCAGCATAGAGTTGCAATATGGTGATTTTTGTACCTTATTGTGGATTTTAATACATTTGTACTGAAATAGATTGAAATTGATAAGCTCACATAGCGATAGCTACCTAAGACAAAATATATTCAGGCAATTTCTGTTCTTTTGCTCACACTACCCCCCAATTCACCTCCCTATTCCATTTTTATCATACACAGTAGTAAGAAAAGGAAGAGAAATGTTCAGAGATGTTATGACAAAGCACACAACTGTCAAACTGAAATGCTTGTTGGATGGATCCTATTATCCCTAGGAGAAAGAACTTTCAGTATACCTCCACTTCAAACAGTTGTCTACTAGTAGTCTGACATTGGTTAGTCATCTTCCCTCAGTCACATGGTTGTGGCACTGCTGGAGCCAGAATCTGAACCTTGTGATGCTCACCCCTCATTCAGGACTGAATCCATTTTTAACAAGAAAAAAGTAGAAAGTAGTTTTGAGTTAAAGCAGGTATCATAAATATCAGAAAGAGGATAAAGAGGGAAATCTTAATTCCCAAATTCTTTATGGTCAACTATACATGATTCCAATTACCTAGTTAATTTTGAAACCTACTATCTGAATTATTTGTCAGTGGCTAGCATCCTTTCTGTTTGGTTGCTGTATTCATTTAAATTGGCCCATTTATTTTAAATAGCTCTACTGAGGTAAAATTGATATATTACAAATTGTTCATATTTAACTGTATCATTTTTAAGTTTTTCCATATGTATACATTTGTGAAATCATCACCACAATCAAGATAATGAACCAATCCATTACTTCCAAAAGTTTTCTCATGCCTCTTTGTAATTATGTTAAGATTCTTCCATGCTGGAAAAGGTATCAGTGTTTCATTTTTGTGTACTGCTGAATAGTATGCCATTGTTTGAATACAGTACAGTTTATCTATTCACCTGTTGATGAACTATTGTCTAAATTGTTAAGGTTTTTAGAGCTGTGCAGGGTTGTGCTTTAGATAGATATGCAATTATGATTGCATTTGCCTCCTTTTTTAAGCCTAGTTAGCAGTTCATCATAATGTAACTCTTAAAAGAAGTTATTTCTGTTTCAAAAATGACAAAACATCATTATTTCAGGATTGTAAAAACTATTACACTTTTTTCTTTTATTTAGGCGAGGTCTATATATTAAAACAATTGGTTATGTCAGTCAGTCAATAAGGTATTTGAGTGACCAGAGTCTGGCAGGGGTCTTCAAACTTTTTAAACAGGGGGCCAGTTCACTGTCCCTCAGACCGTTGGAGGGCCGGACTATAGTTTAAAAAAAACTATGAACAAATTCAGCAACAGGCAGCGGCGGCAAAAACACCCGGCGGGCCGGATAAATGTTTTCGGGGGGCCGCATGTGGCCCCCGGGCCGTAGTTTGAGGACCACTGGACCAGAGTAATCAAATTAGAAAAAAAAATGGCTTTCGTTTTTATTTTATAATTTTGAGAGTTATTTTTAATTCTATAATTTTGAGAGTTGTTTTATAAAAAGTATTTTTTTTTATTTTGAAAAATCTATTAATGTTATTCTTTTAATTGGTTGAAGGGTATAAGAGCAAGATGGGGTAGATTTCTGATTTCATTGATTAGCAGTATAGAAAAATGTTCATATTTCACAGGTACACCATTATTAATGCCCAATCCGCTTGTCCCTTTTCATGCAGAACTCCCACTGGGAGTACCATATGAGAAAGAAATGTAGGATGAGACCCGATTATGAGACTAATTATGACTTTGAGTTTTCCTGGATAAGCTAATTCTTTCTACACCCTGGGATCAGTAAGCACGAAAGTAGTTTCACAAGGATTTCACTGCATTTAACAGTATATGGATTTGTAAGTAAATCCAGAAACACTCACCAGCACTTCCATTCTCCAGTATTTTCTTTGTGTTTTGTTTTAAAAATGATAAAAATTTTAAATAAGACAACGCTGCAGGTATAGTTTCATTAAGCAGACACCAATTTCGTATTTTTTGGCCCTGACTCATTTGTTTTAAATAGACTATTTAGTTTTATTGGCACCACTGGTTAAATAAGACTAAAGAGGGACATGGGAAAGCAGGATGAAAGGGAACTTGAAAGAGAAGAAAACAACAGACAAATGAGAGTTGGAAGGAAAAGAGAGGAAGAGAAGGACTGCTGTGAGATGAAAGACGACTGGCAGGAGAGGCTCTGCTTAATTTTCATTTTTATTTGTGGAGAGCTTTGTGAGTGACATAAAATGATTATATATTCTTGCATGATTTGAAATCTGTGTTTGATTTCTTCTCTCTCTCTCTCTTTTTTTTTTTTTTTTGGTGTGACAAATCTCACAAATACTGATTCCAGAGTTTTCTATGATGCCACTATCAACAAATCCCTCCAGCAGCCTTTTTTATTCAGTCACCCATTGTACATCTATCTGAGGGGGAGTTTCTTTGTGTACTGAGTAATTTCCATGTTGTGAGGTTTCTTGTCTTCAGTTACCTCCAGTTTTTTGCTTTAGTCAGAACCCTCACATAGCATTCAAAAGGGAAAACTCAAAGCAATATAGACTGTTGTGCCTTTTACAAAGAATTAGAGCTGTGTGCCCCTACCAATGTAGCAATATATTATATAAGGTCAATACTCCTTTTCACATGCCTCCAATACAGATGCAGTTTATGAGGTAGAACAGCAAACACTGAATCACTCTGGTAGAGATACACAAAACAAGTAATTATTGCTGGTTGCATAAAAATAATTATGCAGTTGTGTGATGAAAACCAGTTTTTAACTGGGAGGGGAAATTCTACCAAAAAAAAGCATGTGGAAAAGCTAAATGTTGTGCTCTGGAAAATAAGCCATTCCACAAAACTTCCTAATGCAGCTGCATTATCCAGAAGAGGTACCATACTTTTTTTTTAATAGCACATTGCACACTGGAGGTAATACAGTATACTTGTGTACAAGGCACATATAATTACTGCTATTTTCTGTTGACTTTTCTGCCAAAGTGACCATTTTCTCTGTTATCAATTCATCTAATATTTTAGCAAGAATACCCTTAATTGTCACTTAATGCTTGCCAGGTAGTTCTTGATTATGATTCAATAGACACCTAGAATCACTAGTAGTTCTTATTTCGAGTCAGCTATTACTATCATAAATGTTACTGCATATTCTCTGTGCCTAAGATATATAAAATAGCATTTAAAATAGGGAAAAAAGCTAATGGGGCTTTATTTGTAATGCAGCATATTTTTCTTTAGATTATATAGGACACCTATGATGTGTTCATTTCTATAGAAGGTACTTATCTCAAATATCTACAGTGAGTTCCCTCTGCTCTGACATATACCTAGGCCCCAGTGAAGCCAAGAGGATTTTGTTGCCTTACTGTTAAGCATGGCTGTTCTGGGCCCTTTAACTAAATCCACCACTATGAATGAACTTCGAGCAGAAACAGCAAGTACAGCTACATTTAGGCTTATATCAGCATTTCTGTTGAACACATTTTAAAACTACAGTTAAGTAATGTGGAGGTTATGGCATGAAGTGACAAAACCCTAGCCTGTGAGCTGGATGAGACTATCCTGAGCCAGGCTTCCTGGACCAACACAGTGAAGTACATGGGCTAAAGAATGAGGCTCGGCTTTGCCTCTGAATTTTCAGGAGTGTGAAGACTCTTTAAAAGTCTTAATATTAAACATACCTTACCTATACACCATAATGGCATCTGTGGCCAGCACACAAGCCCGTGAAGCTGGAGGAAGTTTCCATCCTAATCCTTTTCATCGCTTCTTGCTGCTTCCTCCCCCTGCCCACATTTGCATACTGGATTCCATGCCACCAAAAAATAAAAAGAACAAACAAACAAGACTTCCTTGAGGCAATTTCTATGTAACTTTTCTGAGCAAAGCTCTGAACGTGATTAAGAAATTTGGGGCAAGAAAAGGAAAGGTCAAGACAGAACCTTAAAAATTCATTTTGTAACATGATGACCAATGCAAACAAATGACAAAGATATATATATTTAGCATATCTGTACACTCCAGTCTACACTAATAAAATATAGAAACCTTGGTGCACATACCCAGGGCTCTATATTCATTTTAGCTTGGTAATTAATGCTCATATCCTTAGGATACTTATCAATTGTAAATCTATCTTTATCTCCTCATTTCCTAATCAGTTCTAGAGCTTGATAGTAAATACAAATATTGGTGTGATATAGTGCATTGCCATTAATAACAAATTATTGTATGCCATATTCTAAATGTTTTAGACTATTTTTCCTCAACAATTTAATGATGTAGTAAAACCAAATAGAATTCTCAAATTTTATATATATGGGTTTTTTAATAGACATTAAATATTACTAAATATTTTCCTATTTTGCAAGTTATATTAAAAAGTAAAGTTTTCTTTTAAAATTTGGAAAAATAAATATTTGTTATTAATCTGATATATGCATTTTGTCTTAAAGCATATTAGTGATTATTCTGGTTATTAATATTAATAATGGCTCTTTTAAAAAAGTAGATCTACTCATTTGGGGATTGGGTTTTAAATATGTTAAGATTAGTGTGATTAAGTACTCAGAATTTTTAAATATTCATTTTAACCACTGCTAACAAATCTAAGTTGAATCCTTTTAAATGTTTTTCCAAAACCATTGTTGGTTTTATTTTGTAAAATCTGCTTCAAAAATTAGTCTACCACTGTGAATGAATTACTTTTAATAGAGAGATGAAGAAAAGGGGGGAGGAGAAATTCAGGAGAAAAATGTCAAGTGAATCAATACGATTAATTAAATTAAATGTGGATTTATAAAACTCATATTCATAGACTTATACAATATATTCTCAGTGACATTTAAAATATGTTTTGAAAATCCCTAAATAAAGTCCCATGTACATGAAGACATTTCCATCTTTAAGAAATTAAAAAAAAACGCTTAACTACATAATAGAATTATATAACTTTACTGCCAACTACCATATATGTAATTAGTTTTTTTTACAGAAAAACAGGAACAATTTTATATATAAAACTTTTAAATATATATATATTTTTGCTACTTTCTGAGATGTTCATGCTTAAGCCAATAGTTAATCTTGACCACTAAATAACATAAATAGTTTTTATTATTTTAAATTTGTATCAAGGTCATTTTGTTCTTAACCCATTAAGTTTACAACTCTCTATGTTGTTCTTCTACTAGATAATTAAATTATTAAACTTAGTCAAATGTTTATAATACCAAAAGTTAATTTTCACAAGTTGCAAAATATGATGTAGAGGAAAGGAATTGGTTCTAAGTTTTCTGAAATACATTGTTTTTTAAAAATTCAGGCAATACAAAGATAAAGTGTTACCTTAAACCTACTTGTAGAATTAACATCTGTGAATGTTAAAAAGGACAACAGAGTCTTTAACATGGCACAATAGCTAAAAAAGAGATTTGGAGAGAGTATTCAGTTCAGACAGTACTTAACAGAGTGATTTGTATGTAAGTCAATTTAACTTAAGAAAAGCAGTAGTCTTTAGGTATTAATTTTGAGTTGTTTATGATTGCTTTCTCCCAAAAGTCTATTAATGTTAGTGGGTTTGTCCCAATCCTGTGTATTTCATATTGGTATAAAGCCTTTTATTTCTGCTTTCATGAGAAGTATATTATCTTGCTTTCACACAAATTTTAGTCATAGCTATTTTAACAAATGACATTTTTTTTCCTGTAAAAAGGTTCCAAGATAAAGATTTTACATCATAGAGAAAAATTGAGAGAATACTTTATTTCCTTTAATAGCCTGCTATTGATGATCAAAACCAAGGAAACAAATGTAATTGGTAAAACAAACCCCAAAGGAAGTTTCAAATATCTCAAGTAGGTGGATATTCTTGGTTGAAAATAGCTCAATTTTATATCTAGAATCTAAAATATATATCCATGCCCCTCCACCCCAATCTTGCTTCCAATTTTAATACTTCAGCTTTATCAAAGTAAGCAAGCTATTGTTAAAATAGAAAATCCAGGTTTGAGGGCTGCTGCCATTTCCCTCTTCCTAGTACAATTCAGTGCCAAAAGCTTTTGGAAAAGGAAAGAAAGAAAGGTCTGCTCCTGTGCTGTGTGGAAAGTAAAGGGGCAGAGGGGCATCACTTCAATCTCCTGGCTCTGGTCCTTTCTCCCTCTCAGATATCCAGAGAAAAGAGATGCTCTTCATTCACAAAACAAAACAAGAAAATCTCTATAATTATTTTTGGCTCAGATCCATTGAAATTCATTCTCCTGGAAGCGCCTCTGTTTTAGATTAAAACAATGCTTAGAATATTCATTCTCTGCTCTCTCTTTCATTCTTTCTCAGTCACTAACCCAGTATGCCACCCACTCCCAATCACCGTTCCCCAACCTTCCCCCACTCCTGCCCCATTTGTCTCTTGCTTTCTTATTTCTCAGTCTTGGCTTCTTTTGCTCTCTGTCCCAGCCATTGGTTACATTTTTTTCCTCAATCATACTGAAGTTAGACCTCAGAGGTTGTTAACACCAATGACTACAAGTGCCTACTCAAGGTCTCCATGTTCAATGTTGGTTGTTCAAGATCCATACCCTCTCCCAACAAGGAAATTTCCTCAGTTCTGTGTCACTGATCGTGTCTTATGATTGTTAATTTGTGACCTGATGTTTTAAACCAAAAAAATAAATCATAGTCTTATCTTGTTCAGTAAAATTGGGTATAAATTTTACTTTCTCTTTCCTCTAGCCCTCTCTTCAATAATCAGTCCTCAAAAGATGGATAAAATCTTTGTTGTCCATCGTAGGTGGCAGTTGTTGAATTCGAGAGATAAAGTGTGGAAAATTTTATTTTAAAAATAAAAACTCCATATTTAGTTATTGAAAAAATTTAGTGCATGAAACCAAAATCCAACTATTAAATTTATTTTTCTATCATAATTCTAACTTTGATTTTTCCCTCCTAAAGGGCAAAAACTTTTAACATTTTTTAAGGCAAAAATTTTCAGCAAATGCTCCAAATAGTTTGTGTGTTTATATTAACAAAAGTTACCTGTGCTTTGAAAGATGGGATTCTCTTTCTTGAAACAGTGGATTAATTTGGCCTCCTACTACAAGGCAATACTTTTATTTATAATTATTCACATTTTGTGGAATTCCAATTTCTTATACCTTTTAATTCTTGGTAACTGTAGACAAAGTTGCTGAAAAACCCTTTATGGAAAGAGGTAGATCTGATACCTACTTTCATTAGCATCAATGTCCTTCTATTTCTCACTTTCTAATTGGAATAACTAATTTGTGCTCATTTCAGATTCTGGGTTGTTAGGAAAGTCATCCAACCTTAGTACCTACTACCCGTGGAGTATGCATCCTGTTTAGGGGTGCATTCCTGCTCTTTTGAACAATGAATGTTTTGTGTGGATACTGTCATCACATATAAATAAGTAAGTCCTAGCCTTCCTGCACTATCTTAACAAACAAAACAAATCCTAATAGGTAAGGTCTCTGGGATTTCCAACCTGCCCAGTAACATTATAGCCATCTTGTAAGCATATATTTAAAAGAGTTTGGAAATCTATTTATAAGACCTCACAAAAGCCTTGATTACTGAATTCTATTTGGCTTACCAAATAGAGGGAAAGAAAAAAAAAAGGAAATCCACACACACTACCATTAATTACACTGTAAACATTTAATAAATATTCTTTCTTTCCATCCTTTGCCCTTTTCAAAGTAAGGGTGGTAATTTACACCCATTATGCCTCTTTCCAGTCATTGTTTTATTTCTTTTCTTTCTGGATGGCTTTTACTTGTGTGGAAAAAAAGAAGAGGTAGACATATAGGAGAAGATAGAAATGTTTACCTAGTACATCTTTTTTCATATAGAAAAACAGATTGGCACCTTCTACTTTTTCTTATGACCTTTATTAAACCACTGATTCTGGAAGTTGCATTTTAGTTACAAAATATTGTAAAGGGGATATAGTAGGAATACACAACCCTTTATTCTGAGCCAAAGGAGGGGAAGTTTAATAGCAATGTATGGTTGTAGGAATGGTTGTGTTTGAGATCCATATGCATGTTCAACTCATACATTCAGGCAGTGCAATAAAGCAGGGAAAAAACAGCTGATACACAAAAGGGACCGTCTAGACAGTACCCCATCCGTCTGGCTAAATTTGGTGCTGGCATTCCCAATGGGATTGTAATATAATTGTTCTGGTGTCTGCGTTCATTCCCCCTGTCAAACACCATTCCAAATATACATCCTTCTCCCCCCAACCCTTTTGCTTCCATAAATATAAAGCCCAAACTGTGCCATGCTAGAGAGGGTGTGTTAGATGGCCCAGGCCCAAGAAAACATTGTAATTTAGCAAGATCATGTTATTTAATTCCTTAGGAAAAAAAGTCCTCCTGTTACTTCCTTACTCCAAATAGAATTAATTTCAAGATTTAATAATTAAAATTAGAACATGGAAAAATATAAATGCAAATACAAATAACCTTGAAATATTGAGCACTTTACATGAAAGTAAATAGGCCTTTTTACCCCTTTTTATATTTATTAACCTCTGTTAGAAAATTTAACAGAAATCAGAGATATGAAAGTGTGATGATGGACATGGATCATAAATTCTAATGAAGAAAAGACTAATGAAAAAACGTTAAGCCAAAGCACAGAAAAATGCAAATTGTGTATTTTTTTTTCTTTCTTGGGTTTAAAAAATGATATTTTTTCTCTTTGAACATCTTTTATAAGTGAAATTTCTGTTAGTTTTATGTAGGAATGATTTCATATAACTGGCTTTTTAAAAGAGAAACCAGAAATATTTATCCACTGATTTGTAGTAGCTGTCAATTAATATTTTAAAAATATTCTGGCTGAAGACATGAAGAAAATTAAAAGCACTACTTACAGATAAAATACACTAAAAAGCTCATCATTAAAATAAATAATGCACAGATTAGTGACAAAAATGCTTATAATCTAAAAACACTTCTACAACCCTGAAATTAAAGCTGTCAGATTCCTTTTTTTAAAAAAGAAAAAGAAAAATTCAGATTTTAGGATTGTCATATTATAACCAGATATACTTATTTTACTATCTGTTCCAAGGTATCACCTCTAGGCATTGTTTAGATATTAAAACTGACCAGGAAACCTATTTTTTAAATGTTTATTTTTAACTCCAAGGAAAATTATTTTGGGAAAGAGATAGGGTTATTTGTTTTGTGTTATTAATTGTGGGTCTATATTTGTACTTTCTATTTTAGAGGTAAATAATCCTTTCCCTGACCCTGTAAATAGAAATTTGTCTCCCATCCCTGAGCAGTTTTGAGAGACTAGAGTAGAATCCCAACTGAGTGAAGAAAGCCTCCCCACCCCCATCATGGACCACTCTGACTAGAGCAAATTCAAAGAAAATACTTCAGGCACTAGATCCTGGCTTTATCCAACTTCAGGAGGCTGAGAGACAAGTACGCCAACCAAAACGGGGCACATGAGCAATGGCTGTTCCAGGAAGAAGCAAGACACACAAAGACAGCGCACGATTACGCAGAAAATCCCACCATAGCCATCAGGACACATTCAGACACCTTTTCCAGATATCTTAAAATTCTCAAATGTAAATGAAAGATAAAAAACTACAGCTGTCTAAACTTCTCATGTGACAAAATAAGATTAAGAGATTGTAGCCTTCCTTTTGAAATTTTAAAGCATAGTAATTTCATATTTTTTCCTCCTTTGTATGCACTTGTTCTTTGCACATGGAGATGAGAAACACAGTCATTAAAAAAAGACAACATCATAATATTTGAGCAGTATCTGCTTGCAGCTGGGTGGTTTGCTTGTGATTGTTTTTTATTCACTTTATTATTATTTTTTTTACAATACGTACTGGTAGAAGGTGAAAGAAAGGCACGCTGTAGGCCTATTTGAGATGAAACGGTGTAGCAAAAATCTGAGTTTTATACTTGGTTTTCAAACTATTGAATAATATCCTATGAGACCTCTTAGGTCTTAACTGGATTAAAATGAATATATTTGTGCTCTGGCTCTTTTCAGCTAACTCATGTGCATGTGAATTGATGGTGTGCGAGGGGCGGGGGAGCTAGTGTATGTGCCATTGGGAGAGGATGTGGGCACCAGGCTGAGGGTGGCTGTGTGAAGGAGCTTGCAGGACTGTGTGGGCCGCTTCCAAAGACTGAGCGAAATGAAAATCAGCAGGCCTTGGGGTCTGGTGCGTTTTGTTGGGAGCCAGAAGAGAAGCTTAGTTGGGAGATGAGGAGGGAGGAGAAAGGTGGTGGTGAAGGGAGGGTGGAGAAGGGGGTGTGGCGTGTGTGTGTGTGTGTGTGTGTTTGTGTGTGTGTGTGTGTGTGTGTGTGTGTGTGTGTGTGTGTGTGTTGGCTCTGAGGTTTCAGTTATGGCTGAGCCTCTAGTTTTTGTTTTGTCGGTTCCTCATGTAAATAGGCTAGAATTTCAGGTTCAGGTTGGAGTGCATGCAGAGAGCTTGTAGTTGGAGTTTCTTTTTCTGGCCCTTCACTATGGTTGCTGCTCAGAACATTGCTGCTGCTACAGAGGGGGTGTGGGGGGAGAGCAAGGGATGAGGGTCTGTCTGCAGCTGCCCCTCTCACACTTGAATAAAAGAACTTTTTTTCAGGGGTAGGGAAGCTGTGAATACCTTTCCCAATAAAAGATGAGGCATATTGAAAACTATATTAAATTACCCTGATTAACAATTTAGCCACGAACAGGGCAGCTTTGGGAGATCTCTATAGGCAGGACTGGGGGCTATTCATGCCAGCAGCTAAGAGGTCGAAAGGTTTCTGAAGTTCACAGGCTCAGAGCCTTTGTTATGCTAACAGACAATCTCAAATCAGCTGCCTAGTGGAGTGTGAAATATAAATGATTCCTTGAGAACTTCCAATAAGTTGTCACTCTTGCTCTCCAAATACCAGGACAGGCTGCTAATTTCTAGCAGGCCCTTTTGCAACATTGCTAGCCCTAAATGAATGCCTTTGTAGTTCAAATAATCTTTTCAAGGGGGCTGTCCTATCATCATAGCCCAAATGCATCTTGGTTTTGACTATTAAGAAAATCAGGGCTCAGCAGTGCTTGACTTTTCCTAGCGGCCGATGTTTGGGAAGGGTGGTGGCAGCTCGCATGCACAACAAGTTAGCACCCACTGCAGGAGGGCGAGGGCATGAATAACAGGTCTGGCCCCAGGAGCTACCCTAACTTCACCCCCACTCCCTACCGGGGAACAATGCTGGGGAGAGATTTACGTGGCTCCCCTCAGGCCCGACTACCTTCTTCTTTCAACCACATCAACATTTCTCTGATTTATGGACCCTCTGTCCAAGCGGAGAGCCAGCTGACCTGCTAGCATCTGACTGGTCACTTCGAAGCATCAACTTTGGAGATGAATGTATTCATTCTTCAGGGCAAGCAAGGCCAAGGGGAAGAGGGCAAGGTGTATGTCCCGGCCAGGCCCCTGGTATCAGATGCCTGTGGATATTCTTTTATTGTTTTCCCATAAGAAGGATGCGAACATGGCTTATGACCTCGGGTGTGACCTTTGAGCATGTCCAGATGAATGTCCATGAAAAAGGGTCCTGAAATTATGTCCCATTTCAGCATGTCCAAAACAAAAACAAAACCGAAAAACCCAAAGCAAACCAACAAAACAAAAACAAAAACAAAGGTCTGGCTCCCTGAGTCTGAATTGCAAAGCTTTTTAAATAAGGAAAACCACTCCCCATTCCAAACCCAGGCAAGTTGGGGAATCCAGAGTGAGAATCAAGCTGGGAGGGTGTGCTCAAATTAAGCATCCTAATAAGAAAGAACAAAAGTAATTTACACAAATCAAGAAAACAGAAAAAAAGAGAGGACAGAGACCAAAGGAAATTCAAAAATCCATCTAGATGAGTCTTCACACAGGAAGGGTTACTTGGGTCCTAAAAATTCTGTTATTTCTGACTCTATGTCCTCAGTGACTTTGCTTAAATGTAAAAAGGTCCATCATATCACAGAAGTCTCTGCTTTTTCCAAACAGAACAGGTTTGATTTTTGGCAAGGAATAGGGACCAATCAAATGGATGGAGTTTGCTTCTTAATATATTTTTAGGGTAAGTTTATAAACATATAAAAGCTGTATCTTTTAATACTTCCTTAGGTAACTTTATAAAGCTTGAAGATTCAGCTATGCAGGAAAACAAGAGCCTTGATTTTCCTTCATCTTCTTCTTCCTCCTCTAATTACAATAACTTAAAAGTATTACTAGCTACAATGATTTTAAAATATTCCATCAAAAGTGTTTAGGGAGTTCATTTTGATTTATATAAAACAGGTTTAAGTAAATACTTTTTCTGTTTAGCTATACTGAGACTGACAACTATATCTTCAAAGATTAATTAAATGTAAATAAGAATGTTGGGTGTAACTTGTGCCAGTTTTGAAATCAGCCATCTTACATGTTTAAATCTTGTTTTTTAAAGCCATGATGCTAAGTACAATTGTAAGGGACTCTGGGATTCAACTCAGAGAATTTAGCTGTCAGAATAGGAGAGTGTTTAGAAATCAAGTAATTATTTGTCCTTCAAATACTTATTTGTTTCACTCAGTAAAACAATCTGCCAATAATATTGGCTAGAAAAATTAGTTCAGATTACAGACATTAAAGGAGTAAGAGTTTGTGGTTTCTTCTGCCAAATACCAGAACTAGAAAATAATTTGTTATTGATCTGCTCATCCCCTTTTCAGAGGGACGTGGGGTTCTGGCCCTCCTTTTTTCAGAGATAGCAGAAGGATTGGCCTCAAATGCACTTCTTATTACGCACACAGAAAACGGCAGCACTGACAGCTAAAAGTTCAACAAATGGGGCACAACTTGCTTAAAGGTAACTTTTCATCCCCTTCCCCTTTAAAAAATGTTAATTAATATGAAACCATAACTAACGACATGTTATTGACACACGCTGGACATTCAAAGGAGAAACACCTTCCCTGTGCTTCCAAATGCTTATTTTACCACTTCCAAGTGTCCTCCCTCTTTCCAGTCTTTAACACATCAAAACAGGGAAGAAAGAGCTTTTGTGTTATAACTACAGAGAAAACATTGGAGAATGTGTCAGTGCTGTGAATACCAGCACCAGTTTGGGGGTTGGTTTGTTTTTCCCCCTGCCGTGGTATTTCTTTTCCCTTTGCTTCTGCAGTCTTTAAACTCTGGCCACTTTGAGAAAAGCAATGGTTGAAATGAAAAGTTAGGACAAGCTGCATGAAAGCCGGGTGCTGCCAGAGTATGAGCATG
Organism: Myotis daubentonii; assembly: GCF_963259705.1. Lineage (NCBI taxonomy): Eukaryota > Metazoa > Chordata > Mammalia > Chiroptera > Vespertilionidae > Myotis > Myotis daubentonii. Next base: position 67,650,715 of record NC_081843.1, read on the forward strand.
ATGAAAGCAGTGTGGGGACCTCGCAGAGCCAGACCAGCTCTCCACACCGAAAATTATTATAAAATAAAAAATGAAAGCTGGTCCTTGGCACTCTTTCTTAAAATGCTTAGGATCTAAGAGAAAGGGAATTCCAGTTTACAAAAACAAACAAACAAGTTTCCAGGGTTGCCATTTCCCCATGGTGGGGGTCTGGGTGTGTGTGTTTATGTGTGTGCATGTGAGTGTGTGTTTGGGGAGAAAAGAAGGCATGGGGGAGGAGGAAGGGCAGATAACTTTACTGACATATTAATTCTTTCGATAGCAGTAAATGAATGGCCCAAATAGACATTTGTTTCCCTTAATAGGTTTTGTACAGGTCTCTTACAAGCTGTGGCATATGCTTCATTTATATGTACATTTATTTAGAAGGATAGAGAATAATCGGTGTAGTTTGTCTATAGTCACAATTATTATTTAAAGTCCAAAGAGGCTACAACTTCTCTCTGCTCCAAATACGAATACAAAGGTCTCTTGTATATGCCTCCTGCATTATACTGAAGGCCAATTAAAAATAAAGATAATATCCTAAGCAGCGAGCCTTAGGGGGAGAGAGAAGGAGGCTAAAAGGCAAAGTGACGCCAAGATGGCTGCCTCTTCCTCCTTCCCCTCCTCGCTGCCTGTTTCCACATAGAAATTAATGTGATATTTTGTTTAGAAATCACATCGTAGGTCATTTGCAAATGAGGCAGCCACTAAGGCACCAAACCTGCCTAGAATACCCTCCTGATGCCACTGAGGTGTGGAGAGAGATTAAAATGCAAACATTTGAATGTACTTAGTTTGTACGTAGTGACTGGCCTCACACACATGAACACGCCAATGTGTGAACCACACACACAGCTGCAAATGGACTAAAAGGTCGAATCCCTCTTCGTTCCTAGGACAGAGGGCAAAGGCAGGCGTCAGGCCACCACCTTCCTCCTCAAAAAGTTCAAAAATGCCCTGTTCATGGTCTGGATTCGATTTTTTTAAAATGATATATTGTACTGATGACTCTCTCATTAGGCGGACTTTTGAAGTCTGGGAAGACAAGATTTCCATAAATTATCCCTCTAACTCATCCTATGCTGCTACAAAATGGAAAGCTAAATTTTTTAAAATATTTTTTTTTGTATTTAAAAAAGAGAGAGAATAGCAAGCTAACCAGCTTCCTGACTAACATGTTAGAGAATTAAAATCACTAGTAATTACTGCTATTAATTATAATAAATATATATTCTCAATCGCAAAATCCTATCCTTAAAGCTAAGCTAAAATAATGTCAAGGATAAATAAAAGTGTATTTGGGGCTTTGTAACAGATTTATAGCAGGTTACTGTGTAGAGTGGAGTGCACTAGGCATAGAACAAAGCAAATGGTTTAGTTCCTATAGGAAATATATTAAAAAGAAAAAAACCCACAACCCTTTATCTAAAAGCCATCAGGGACAAGCACTCAATACAAGTTAACAAGCAGGAACTGATAAGATAACATTTATATGAGGTCAGAAGTCAAATGCCAGTCAAAGGCTTTTAACCTCTTGGGTCATAAACAGGAATAGTTAAAACTGAGAGGTGGTTATTTATCGGATTTTAAGGTACCTGATCATTGCCAGAGAATCACCAATGATGAAACTAATTAGGATTTATAGAAAAAGAACTTTGTAGCTGTTCAAAGAAAATTAACCTACAAACCCATAATTCTTCAATTGTAGGGAGAGAAACAAACAAACAAATCCTCTTTTTGGCGGGGGAAATAAATCTAGCAATTTAAACAGATTTAGTTACAAAAATCTCTCCCAGAAATAATAATGTATAGCTAATGTACATATCAATTAATATTTGGTAAATTAAATACCTTATAAACTGCATTAATAATCTAACAACAAAAATAATCATTACATAATTTTTCCAATTTTTGTTCTTTTTCTTTTACTCCCCTTCAAACGTCCTAAACTAGACAGAATATAACTCCGACATCACAATAGTTCTCGCCCTCATAATACCATCATTTATAAATGAAAATATACATATATGTATTCTAATAGCAATTATTTTATGACATTGGACTAGCACAACTGCTTAATTAAATTTCTATCCTAATCTAACCAGAGAAACAGATGTCTCTTCCTTTATTTCCTTTGTTTTGATTTTTGTCCTGTTTATCTTTTTTTAGATATACATTCCAAAGTCCCAAACAGTTCCTGGTCCCAGAGTCCATGCTGACTTATATTTTCAAAGCATACCACCCCCCTTTTTTTTCCTCTTTGCAATAAAAGAAAGCAGATCTAGGTATTTCTTTCTAGAGAGAGATAGAGGGATTGTTGTTAGGCCTGCTAAGGCCCACTGTTTCTTTAAACAGAGTCCACAATACACTAGGCGAACATTGTGGATTTAAAATGCTTTTAAATATTTATCAGAAGTATTTTATCATCATATTCAAATGACACCTGGAGTGCACTCACCTTTATTGACAATCTCTGTTCTGAAAGTCCATTTGCTTCCTTAAAGCCCCCCAAGCAGAACAGGGACTACCCGTTTTCATTCAGTTAATGTTTAGTAAAAAACCAAGCAACCTTAATCAGCATGCTGATTGCATCGTCAACTAACAAATAATTTACTACTCTGAGCATTGCATTCCATTAAAAGCTCATTAAATTTTCTGTTCTCCAATGGGAGGTTTAGCTTTTGAACTGCATGCTTTTGCTTCGAATGATCATTTATTCAATTTTTGCAAAATGTTGTGGGGTTTTTTTTTTCCTAAAGTATAGGTGAGCATTTCAATACCTATAGTCTGCAGGCATATGGAAACACAGCCCAGGGTTTGGGAATGTTCCATTTGATTTATAAACTCTGTTTAATAAAAATTCAACATAATCTCTTACACTTTTAGTAGATCCTAAAATCACTGAGGGTATCTGTGGTTATGACTGACCCAAACATAGCCTCAGAAATAGGAATACATAATATAAAATATCAAATCCCTTTTTTAGAGCTTAATTTTTTCTTTCCCACACATTGCAGCTATTGTTGTTTTTATTATTTTTATCCTTGTAAATAGCTATTTTCTACTTATTAAAAAGGAACATGACACCACAAAACCTTTACCATATTTGATGCCAAACTTAATACCTCAGTGTTTATGTGTGGAGGGGCGGCTAGTTACCCAAAGAAACCCACATCATTTTCTGGGGTTTACACACACATCTTTTAAAACTCACAATCCCCGGAATTACTTTCACACCCGGACTGGTCTAGGAAAGACTATTATTTTTAATTTAGGGAAATGGAGGAAAATGTTGGCCCCCTAATTAATATGCATCTTTGGATTGCTAATTATGCTCATTGCAAATTTGGGTCATTGTGCATGAGTGACTCTAATGTGGCACTGAGATTGCCACGCGGCGCGGTGGATTCCTGATTCCCGTGCTAATCCTGCACTCGGTGATTGTGTCAGGTGCAGTTCTGTATGCTCTAGCAGCTGGCTCATCCTCATCAATGCAAATAAGGCAACTCCTACAATCAGAGCCTCGTGCGTGTGAGGCCTGATTGCTGAGGGCAGGCGAAGGCACTACACAGACTCACTTTCAAATCACGCTAAGTGACAAGACAACTGCAGCGTCCCTCCAGTTCAAAATCAACCTTTTGAAAACAAAACAAGAAGAAGAGGATGGCTACAAAGGAGAGGAAAACCCGAGTGTTTGGGAAATGGACTTGCTTAGAGGGGCTTTATTTAGATACAGAGATCATGTAAAATGCATTTCAACAAATAATTCTTTAGCTCCCAGCCTGTTCAAGATACTTTGTTTTAAGGGCTGCAGGGGATGCGAAGGTGAGGGAGAGACAGTCCTCCCTTCAAAGAACCCTACCATTGGATTGCAGGAAATTGTAAAGATTAAGATTATAACAGAATTTTTATTATTTGGCACAGCTACCAAAATCTTAAATAAAAACCATAAAACATAGTTTACAGGAACTATTTAGAGATGACACGATAGTATTCATACATAGCAAAACTTTGGAAGCTTCGGGTTCAAATCCCCAGTTTTGCCATTTATTTGCTCCCGTTAGTTCACCTCCCCAGCCATCCTCTGCAAGAGGGTGGTGGCACAACGGCCTGTCTCACAGGGACCTTAGAAGAATGGAACTGGGATTTCACATATAACACACTTGCCACAGTGCTTGGCCCATAGTAATGCTGAATAATGCCAGCTGTGATCGGCATTATTTCCTCCTGAACATACAAACAAGGGGGGAGGAGGTACACAGAAATAACAACATGCCACAGTCTGAAAGGCTTTTATTTGCTCTGTTTCTAAATTCCCATTTTATGTGTAAAGGAAGGGAAATTCTGTGAACGTGAGAAAGCCCTGCCTCTCTCAGTGGTGCCCGGACAACCCTAGCAACTTGGAACATGAAGGCGAGAACAAGAAATCCCTGTGCTTTTCCTTTTCTTCTTTTCCAAACACGTGTGCAGACTTCCCCTGCATTTCAGTCCCACCCTCTTTATTTTACTGCCTAATCTATAAAGGAGGATTAACAGCAGCACGCTGCTTTGGCACAGAGCAGATTCTGGGTGAGGACCTTTAGGTAGGGTTTAATGAATACAATTTTCTAGGACTGTGAGTGCGTATTTTTAGCTACATGCTGGGCTCTAGCGTTGGCTCTTGAGACAGATGAACAGACCCTTTGATCAGACTTGGGTGTTGCTCCGAGAAGACCCTTTTTCAGAAAGTAGTTGGGGGGAAATGTCTTCTATTTCTCTTATTCTTAATGACACTTCAAAGACTTAGATTCCAGATAACCGGTCCCAATAAGTCACTTTACAACACTGACATGCACCATTGTGGGAAACAAAGGTACTCCTGGCAGGATCGGACCTGCTTTCTCACCAAAGACGATGGCTGGTGCGCCAGTGGGCGCCCGCCATCCATGTCCCTTGGAGAGCAGGCTAGAGGTAGTTAACCTTCCTGGGGGAGGCTTGGCCTAGACAACATCATAGACACCATATCCCCCCTGGAGTTACCAAACAATAAAACTGCTTCCCTTGCCAAACACAAAGAATGGTCTGGAGTTGGATATTAGCAAAACAGCAAACCACATAAAGAAGAATGAGAGGGAGGGACAGGGGAAGGGAGTGAGAAGGAAGAAAAGGAGAAAAGAAGGAAGGATGGAAGACAGGAAGGAAAATCAGGCGAAGAGAAAGCTCCCAACAAGAACTCTTTTCTGTTTCAGTTTGCCAGGGAGAGAGCAGCCAGCCAGCCTTGTGTTGATTTTAGCCGGTGCCATGACAAGGCTGGGGAGGGGGAGAGGAAGGGTTTTGACGTAATGCCAACCAGGTCACAGATGAGGCGCCCGCTCTTGTGGAAACTGCTGAAACTTTAAGGCCCCGGCATTGGGAGAGGGTGAGCAAGATGGTGAGTGATCTGATCTCTTACGTTCCTGTCCGGGACCCTCTCCTTCTCTTTCTCATAGGATTCACAGATATTTTCCTGAGCAGAAATCAAAATGTGCCACATCATCTGAGACAGTCAATGTGTTCACAATGCCCACATTCTTCCAGTATGGATACAGCACTATTCAAAAGACAAAAAAAAACAGAGCTTCATTTCCAGAGATACCATGCAGTGGAGAGGTAAACATTTATCTTCATAATCCTACACTCCTTTCAGGCTGCTTAATTTTTCCCTGTGATTTCCCCCTCCTCTTTCCCTCCACCCCCAAGCTCAGCTTCAAAACATCTAGTACAAAAAAAGGCATGACTTCCCCAGAGGATTGGGGTCTCAGTGATCCTGATGATGCAACGTGTGCTCTCCATTATGCCTGGGAGCTCCCTGGATATGTTGTGCACCCTGCCTCACAGCTTTGCTGCCCTGTTGCATCACTTACAGCTCTTCCTCCAGCACCTGCGAAGGCCACCTCCACCTCCTCCCCCCTCATCCCAAGTGATGAGGACTCCTTCCCCACCCCACCCAGCCCACTCCACCCCCACACTTTGCTTTTACTGTTATTATTGCTATTATCATTCTCTCCACCAGCACAGCCCTCTGCGGCTTCTCCTTGGGGAGGCATTAAGTTGCCTTCCTTTGTGCTGCCTTAAAACTGCTGGTCCTCCTCCAGCTCCCTTTGAACACAAGGGCCCGTGTCATCTTTGGAAGGATGAGTGCAAGTATTTACAGTGGGATTCCAACTTCACATTGTTGGCATTCCTAAAAATCTCATGCATTCCCGCCCCCCTCCTTTCTTCTCATGGAGACCCCATAAGATAGCAGCAATTAGATGTTCTGAAATGAATAGAAACAATAGCTACTGATATGGCCCATTCTTAAGATTTGAATAGTAGACATTTAGCAAGCAGAATAGAGTCTCCATCACTTTTCCTTTTTCTTACCATTTGTATAGTCAGTATACAGGTAGAGATAGTTTTTTGTTTTGTTTTTAGTGGATTGTTGACAGTATTTTCTGTAGTTACGTATTTTCCATTGATAGCTGTTAAGTGTCTATTTAACCATATGTTCTCTGTGATCATGGTGTCAAAATATAATAAATTGGTCTGTTCTACCATTTCCCTTTCCTACCTGTTAAAATCCTACCCATTTTGCAGGATCCAGCTCACACCCTATCTCTACCAGGAAATTGTCCCAGATCCCGCCTGGAGAATTCTTCTCCCTCCCTTGTGGCTCCTAGTGGAGGGGTTTATGCCTCTGCTCTGACTGGAATTGGCTTTTTAATCTAGTTATTGTTGATGTCTGTCTGCACAACAAGACCATGAGGCCTGGAGGACAAAAAACATATGTCCTCCTTTCTGGACCCTCTGCTACTCCCAGGAGAGTGCCTGGCGTGGCGGAGAGGCTCTGTCGCCTGAGGATGACGTATGGATGACCACCTGGCCTTCTTCAGGCCAGAGAGAAGCCCACCGGGTCCTGTTTGGGGCCCCTCTGGAGGAGGGGACATCCACTCACTCCTGGCCCACTTCTCCCACCCCATTTTCACTTACACTTGACAACGATTTTGAGGCTTCCCTACATTAGGATTTTTAATATTTTTTCATCTAAATGCTCATCTTTAGTAAATACATAACTAGATGGATTGTGAAGTGAGAGAATTAAAAAGTGCTATCTTATATCTGAATGAATAAATCATTTATATTAGCTCTTCTGTTCCTAGGCTGGCCCGGAATTGGCAACAAATCCCAAGGCATCAGTACTCTCTGACATGGGGTATTCATTTATTTGTTTTTTGTTTTTATTTTAAGCTCTCTGACAAGTTGTGTACTGGGAGCCAAATGTCAATTAGCATTGGCCTGAAAAGGAGTTGCTGAGTTACATGTGTTTGTGTTTAGCTTCCCATTCATCCTGACTTTTTTGGCTTTTATTTGCACAAGGTATTTATCTTCAAAGACTCACCATCAGCACCATCACAACAAAAATTCCTACTTAAAATATTAACATTTTCTTAAAATCACACCTTGTTGGCAACCCTATCACTTCAGTATTGAATTTTTTCTCCTGATAAGGCAAATGACACTTTAGCCTTAGTTAATGTAAAACAGGAAGGTGTTAATCTCATTTTCAACATGTCAGCTCTTCCAGGTAGGGTATTAATACGCAAGATCCCCTGCTGGCAGACTCAACAGAATCTTTCTGGCTGTGAAGTGAAGTCCAAACCTGGTAATTTTTGCTTTCCTTTATTGTATGTGCTCAGGTCTGCTTCATTCATTGAAAAAGATATATCAGTAGCGAAATGCATAAAAAGAAACAAAGAGACGTTTGCAAACTATTAACTCTGCTCAGACACTGTGATAGGTTTGTTTTAATATTCACACACTACAAACATTTGGGTATGTTTGACAATAAGTAGCAACAAGGTAAGGCATGTTTAAAAGACACTCTGAGAGCTATAATTTTGCACCAGAGAACTCCAGTCTAATGTCACTATTTGCTTTGTTTAATTTACTTTACTTAAAACAATTGTAAAGAATTAAACAAGAAAAAACTATGGACTACATTGCATGCAGTTTTACAGAATTCCATATCCCATAGGAAAAGTTAATATTCTTGAAGTAATGTGAGAATCAAACTTTTTATTTTCTTCAGCATATAGAGATGAAAGAAAACAAGTTTCCATGGTATTAAATTGTATGGTCAGTGTCTAGGAAATTTGTTTCCTACAGAAATTGGTAAAAGAGTTTGGGATTTGTCCTACTTTATTCCTGCAAACATTGAGGAGAACTGTTTAAGTGCCATTTCAAAAGAGGTCAGAGTGAGCAAAAACAAAATCAGTCACTATAGTGAATATAAAGAATATTAAAATTAAGCTTTCTTATTTGTAAATATGATTAATAGATTTTAAAGAAAATGTCATATGGTTCCAATTTAAGGAAGAATAGAATTGACATTTTAATCTCACAGAGAAATGGGGTTTTACGTATTCTTTTTAATCATGAATAAATAGATTATAGATATTGATGGGCTATTAGTTTATTTGAACTAAAAGTATGATAGAAGCAGAAAGAATAAAATGAGATGCCCACAGAGGCAGTAAACTAACCTTGGACAAGTAGAAGGGCTGTGGTGGAAACAGATTGATAGGCAAGACCCTGGAGGTGAGTCCAGGAGAGATTTGAGAGAAGAGATAGTGATGATGACACTTAGGAAGTGAGTTCTGGAACACATTCTCCCACTTGCTAGTCACATGTTCCTGTATTGTGGCTGGGACGAGCGTTATCATTCCCACTTTGCAGATGAAGAAACACAGTACAGAGAAACCAAGACTCCTCTGAGCCAGGCCTGGGGTTCTTGTTCTTCCTTTTTTGAGTTTAGGACGGGGACTTGAAAACTGAAAGGAAGGTAAGAAAGGCGAACCAAAGAGATGTGAAACACAGAAGGGAGAGTTACTGAGGAATTCCGAGCTGTCAAATTTATCTAGAACTATAAGGCAGAGAAAAAGTGAGGTGGTAAGATTTTTCCCCTCTTATTCCTGCCCAAGTGAATAACATGCACAGTACCTCTTTTTATTCACCTTCTGTCTGTACATCTTTCCCCACACACTATTCTTTAGTTACATAATTCATTTTCTTGCCCACCGGGTTAATGCTTTATCACGTTCCCAGTTTCTCTTTGCAATAGCTCTTTATACTCTCTGCCAGTGAAAGTGGACCCCAAGAAGAAGAAGTTGATAAAGGAAGAAGAAGGTGGGCAGGAGAGGCCTGGTAAGCAGGATCATTATTAGAGCTACGTCTGGATTGTTCCATTTCCCCAGCGGGAATTTTTTTGCATCTCCCCGTAAGCATGAGGCCGTGTTATTTGCTGTGTTTAGCTTTTACCTGGAACATGGATGGACTCACTTAAAAATATAATAGGATTAAATATTAGCATTGTTCAACACAACCATATAACAGATATTTTATATACGGCATGTTAAATCTCCTGGAAATGTAACAGTATAACCGGTATAATTTGTATCATTGACATTTTGATTTTCTTTGAAAACAATTTAGTACAATTTTAATTGAAGATCTTAAACCTCAAGGGTTAGAAGGTTTAGTACAAGATGTGGAAATAGTGGGAGAAAATAACTTACCAAAGCTGTTAAAGGACTTGCATGGAATCACACAACTGGCTGAGCCTAAATGAGAAATTCGGACTTTTATTCTAGACTCTGCATCCTGCACATTGCCTCTGAACTTCAACTCAGTCAGTGTTCTGTGCTACCGAGAATTGCACTGACATTCTCCACTCGTGAGCTTTTCTTTAAAAAAAAAAAAAAATTAAAAATATGATATGTCCCAAACAGTTCTAGAAAGAAGAAAAAAAAACAACAACAACAAAAAAACAGAACACCATTTAGAGGAAGAGAAGTTTCTAAGTGAAAATAATCCCAAAAACCAAAACAAAGAACCCTACCATGCATTTGTTATGAAACAACATAGATGAGGCTTTTGCAATACTAGTAAGCAATTGTGGGGCGGGGGCTGGTCTTATTTCTCTGCCTATCAAAATGAACAAGAATGTAAGTAATCATAGAAAATAAGCACACTAAGATAGCTGCCTTACTCAAAGCTGCCATTTCCAAATATTCTGCCAGTCAATCAACAAATGTCGAGTGTTCATTTCCTGTCAGGCACTATGTTAGAGACCTGAGAGTAAGCAAAACAGACATAATCCCCATCCTATTGAATGAACTAATTTGGATAACTGTCCTACTTTCAAAATGTAAGCATCATACTTACCAGCTCTTCATATTTTAGTATGAATTACTTCCGTTGAATATCAACTTTCTTGGCTCTTTGTTCTAGGACAGTGGTTCTCAACCTTCCTAATGCCACGACCCTTTAATACAGTTCCTCATGTTGTGGTGACCCCCAACCATAAAATTATTTTCGTGGCTACTTCATAACTGTAATTTTGCTACTGTTATGAATCGTAATGTAAATATCTGATATGCAGGATGTATTTTCATTGTTACAAATTGAACATAATTAAAGCATAGTGATTAATCACAAAAACAATATGTAATTATATACGCGTTTTCCGATGGTCTTAGGCGACCCCTGAGAAAGGGTCGTTGGACCCCAAAGGGGGCGCAACCCACAGGTTGGCGATCCACAGGTTGAGAACCGCTGTTCTAGGAGGATATCAATTAGCAATAGCTCAGTTTTATTGTTTATGGTGAGGATTCGGGGCAGTAAACAGAGGAAGAACAATAAAAAGTGAGAGATCATTTTAGAGCATGAAGAATTTTGAGAGGGCCTACCAGCACGTGATGCCAGAGTAGAAAGCTTGCAGTTACTTTAGGGCTCTGGATATCTAGAGACAAGTAGGTAGAAGGGTGGCAAGGGGAAGCTTTGCCTCCTTTTGCCGAAGGATTTTGGTGGCAATTTCTTGACCCAGGAATCTGTGACCTTAGAAACTTTATTAAAGAAGTCTGAATATTATCAGCCTTGAGTGATATCTACAAAATGTCATCTTTTAGTCATCTTTCATGAGTGATAGTTCTAGCCCCTGAAAATTAAAAAGGAAAACTGTTGTATGTGTGTATACTGACTATGCCCTAAGCCAGATCATCGATATTTGAGGTAGGTTTAGAACAGTTTTCTTGACATTTTTCTACCAAAGTACCCCCTAACTGGTAGTAGAGGAGGATGTTTAGGTGGCAAAACCCCATCATACACCAATTACACCAATGGAGGCAGGGAGCAGGACTGTTGAGAGTAATCCAAAACAGCAAGTCTGAAATGTCTTTAAAATATTATGCTGTTTTCCTTGAAAACTTAAGATATTGTTATATACTACCTCCTAACAGGCCCATGTTTGTTTTACAAGAAAATATTGCTTTAAATTACTTGTTGTTGGTAATTGACTCTCTGGGAAGTAATGTCACAATTACCGTGTTGGTCTCAGTCTGCCTGCACATGCCTGAACATGTGGGTATGAACGTCCATCGTGTTTCACTGAAGAGGTTATTAAATGTGAGGTTTTAGTTGCTGAGAAGGCACCATGCCAGGATTTAGTTGAACTGAGAGCGCTATGAATTCATTTGTGAGGGTGATTCCTGTCTCAGGATTCCCGTAAGTTCTAGGACCCCAAGTTTCCAAGAATTTTTCCATGATCTCTATCTGATTGCCAGTGATATGGGCTCAAAAAGTCAGAATAGGTGAAAATTATGGGGCCCAGGTTAAAAAAAACACACACACAGCATGCTGCCCTGGGCAGTTGTGGAAATGAGTCTGGGTACTTCCTATACGGGCTGTGAATAGAGTGTTGCCACCCAAGCCTCCTCTTCTACTACCTGACAAAGCAGGCCGGGTGTGAGACAGTAGGGGGTTGATCCAACTCTGCCATTATTTAGGTTCCTTCATCCCATCAATATATATTGAGTCTGTGGCAAACATCGTTTGAGATTCTGGGGATACAACAGTAAAGACAGACAAAGTCATGCTGGTAGGCAGAATATTAGTCCCCAAAGATATCCATGCCCTACTTCGATAACTTACAGAGGGACTTTGAAGATTAAGAATATGAACCTTGAAATGGGAAATGAATCAGGATGATCTAGGAGTCCTTAGAAAATCTGAGTACCTTTCTAGGTTGAGACAGGAGAGGACAGATTTGGAACATAAGATGGGACAATGCTCAGTCCACCAAGCCACACCGGCCAGGCTCCCCACTGGTTTTTACAGCCAGAAGTTATGGGGACTTTTCTTCCTGGCACTGGAACCCTGGTCTAGAGGGCTTGGTGTGGGGCTGGGACCCCTCACTCCTTAGGGGGGTTCCCCACAGCTGAGATATTTCTCGTGATGTTTATCCACCAGCCTGTTCTTTGTCTCTTTCCCTCCTACCAGTCTCAGTGTGGCTTCTTTAAATTTCTAGTTTGTAGGACTTCCATTCAGCTAGATTTCAGGTGGTTCTGAACGTTGGTTGTTCTGTAGTTTAGTTGTAATTTTATGTCAGATAGTTATGTGTTATAAATAAAATGAAAGATAGAGCCATAGGCTGCAGGTATAGAGTGGGCAGGAAAGGCTTCTCTGAGGAGATGATGTTACTTAGAAACAGAGTACACTATTGGGACACTTGGCTCAGGGAAATGAATTTCATAAGGGTTCTTAAAAAGGAAAACAAATATTGCAAGGGCATCTTTGCCAAGGTTAGAAATGCTAGGAGAGTCTAACAGATGTTAAAATGGTCGGAGAAATAAAGATTTTTAAATGCCAATTGTGATCATCTATTTGGTGATGTTCTCAACCTTAAACTTGCCAAATACACATGACTACATCTTTAGGGAGATAATTCCTTACATTATGAGCATTTTATTCCAACCACGAATTGGCTTAAATATTATTTTGGACAGTTGCTTTGTGAACAAGTACAGAAAAGAAAAAGAAGACAAAAGCAATGTTGGCTCTTTATCACTTTGTCAGAGCTCTTCTGGTTTGATGGACTAGACTGTCAACAGTGGAATAAAGCCGGGGCTAACAGAAACCTCAGCTTCAAGCAACAGTATTCCAAAATAATCTGTCTGCAGGTGGAAGTCACTGGTCTTATGTGAGCATGAAAAATTAATTATCAATGAAAAGGCATTTACTTCTTTCACAGTCCGTATGTTTATTGACAAATAAATGTTCTTTATCTCCCCAGAGGAAAAAACCATTCTCTAAAATTGTTTAATCAATATATTGACCTGAGTCAAAGCTTGGGGTGGGGTGTGTGTGTGTGTGTGTGTGTGTGTGAATAAATGTACTTTCTTAGATATATCCAAGAAAAGTTAAGCAGGTAGGTATTTGGTATGTCTGTTGTTCAGTAGAGCAATTATCTGGAACCATATTTTTTTCCCAGTAAAACATAAACAGACTTACTGGTAAATATGGCAAATTAAATATATACATCTACTTTTACTTTCTTCTCAAATCTCAGAAATAGCAGTAAGATATATTTTTGGGAAGCACAAACCAACAAAGATAGAGAGAACAGAAGAGCAGAACAAAACAAACAAACAAGCAAGCAAACAAACAACCTAGATAAGTGAATGAGTGTTAAAGAGAACTAATAGACATGAGAATACAAATCCTGCAGCCAGCAGAGGGGAAAGCTAGGGACTAACTCTCTTTTACAGCAGAGATGGGTGGCATTAGATGTCTCTGGAAATGGGGGTGGGGGTAAAATAAGGGGGTATGCTGAAAGTGTTAAAAGCAATCAGATCCATGAAAGACATTTACAACTCCAAGCACCCAAGCAGCCATCACCATTCTCTCCTTTCTCATCCAATACCCCCACCCTGGCAGAGGACTGGAGTCCCAGTGTGTGAGGAAGGTGAAATAGAGGGTCTCTTGGCTGGATGGGAGCTGAAGGTGAGGAGAGGTTACTGAAAGCTGGGGAAATAAGTAGGAATATGCATGCTAAATGCTGAAAACCGTAGCCTTCTTTACCTACCCTCCTTCCAATATAGTAGTTGACAGACTTTTACCAGTGGCCAGGATACTGGAAGATCCTACCCTATACAGTCTGTCCAGCTCAAAAGAAAAACTTTAAAGATACTGACATTGGAGGTTCCCCAAATGAATAGGAGGCCAGATCACCCTGAAATAAACTGTTGGATAAGCCACTTTCCTACTTCCAGCCCAACATACACACACACACACACACACACACACACACACACACATACACACACACACTTATTATCTTTATTTGCTGAGATAAATCTTCAACCTGAAAGATAAAGAGACTAAAATAAAGCTACATATGTAAGCAATTTGGAGGAAACACATGTCCAACATAGAGAAGAAAAAATTCTCAAAATAAAATATCAATCACATTATTAATATCCTCAGAAGGGTAAAAAAGATATTGCAACTATGAAACAGGAATAGGATGCAGTAACAAATTAGAAATTCAAAGGACACATAAGCTATCAGAATTTAAAAATATATACAGGGGTAGGCAAAAGTAGGTTTACAGTTGGTTGTATGGAAAAATATATAATACTAGAGGCACAAAAATTTATGCACTGGGGTGGGGGGTGTCCCTCAGCCCGGCCTGTGCCCTCTCGCAGTCTGGGACCCCTCAGGGAATGGCCACCTGCTGGCTTACGCCCGCTCCCCAGGGGATTGGGCCTAATATGGCAATTAGACATCCCTCTGGCAGCCCGGCAGCCCTCGGGGGATGTCCACTTGCCAGCGGGGAGCAGGCCTAAGCTGCAGTCGGACATCCTCAGTGCTGCTGAGGAGGCAGGAGAGGCTCCCACCACCACCGCTGTACTGGCAGCCATCAGCCTGGCTTGTGGCTGAGCAGAACTCCTCCCATGTGAGAGCACCCTGACCACCAGAGGGAAGCTCCTGCATTGAGCGTCTGCCCCCTGGTGGTCAATGTGTGTCATAGTGACCAGTCATTCCCAGTCTTTCTGCTGTTAGGGTCAGTTTACATATTACCCTTTTACTATATAGGATAGAGGCCTGGTGCACGGGTGGGGGCCGGCTGGTTTGCCCTGAAGGGTGTCCCAGATCAGGGTGGGGGTCCCCACTGGGGTGCCTGGCCAGTCTGGGTGAGGGGCTGAGGGCCGTTTTCAGGCTGGCGGGCAACTGAAGCTCCCAGCCTCTTTTATTTATTTATTTATTTATTTATTTATTTATTTATTTATTTATTTATTCTGGGATTTATTTACCTTCTATGGCTGTCACTGGAGCTGAGAGCCGGCTTTAGCTCTGAGGCTTGGCTCCAGCTCTGAGACATCAGCTGCTGAAAGCAGGTATCTGGGTTTGTTTGGCTTCTATAATTGAAACACTGTTGCAGCTCCAGCTCTGAGACCCGGCTGGCTGAAAGCAGGTTTCTGGGGTTTGTTTAGCTTCTATAATTGCAACATTGTTTCTTAGACGGGAGCTCAGAGGCCAGCAGCAGCAGGCAGGGAACCGGCTTCCTCCATCACTGGAGCAAGCAAGCCTCCTGTTCGCTTCAGCTGCCTGGCTGCCAGCTGCCATCTTGGTTGGCAGTTAATTTGCATATCGCCCTGATTAGCCGATGGGATGCATGTTGGAGGTACGGTTAATTACCATGTTTGTCTATTATTAGATAGGATAAGGATAAATAATAATGCAAGAATAAACTCTCTGTCACATACTCACAATTGTAGACCTACTTTTGCCCACCCCTGTATGTGATAGCAGAATGGAAAACTAGATTAGAAAAACTAGAAGAAAATATTCCAAGGAAATTTCTCAGAAAGTTGAACAGAAAAATAGACGGGGGAAAAAAGATAACTAGCCCAGATAATTCAAAATCCAAATAAAACAGAGGACAAACAAAACAAACAACGACAAATGAGGGTAGGGAGAAATATATTAGTCTTCTACTGCTTCATAACAAAGTACCACAAATATGGCTCCTTGAGACAACATAGTACATTTATTATCCCACAATTTCCATGGCCCAGGAGTGCAGGCACCCTTAGCTGGGTCCCCTACTCAGGGTCTCACAAGGTTGCAATGAAGGAGTCAGCTAGGGCTGAGGTCTCTTCAGAAGCTCAGTGATCTCTTCAAAGTTCAAGCTTTTTTTTTTTTTCAGAATTCACTTTTTTATAGCTTTAAATCTCATGGAAGCTTCTTTTTTCAAGGAGAGAGAGAGAGAGAGAGAGAGAGAGAGAGAGAGAGAGAGAGAAAGAGAGAGACTTTTACAGCTAGATCCTCTTTTCAAAGGTTCACCTGCCAGGTCAGGCCCACCCCAGATAATCTCCTTTTTGCTTAACTTAAACTCAACTGATTAGGGATCTACATTACTTTTTCAAAATCCCTTTGCCTTTGGTATATAAAGTGTGCTATTTCATCCCCTTTGCCATATTCTATTGGTTAGAAGCAAGTTAAAAGTTCTATCTACACTAAAGAGGAGGAGAATTCTATAAAGGCACGTGTACCATGGGTGGGAATCATAGAAGCGGCTTAAAATTCTGCCTACCACAGGAGGGGAGGGTATTACTAAAGATATATTATTAAACAATTATTCAGACCCAAAACACATGATTTTCCAGTTTGAAAGAACCCACTGAATGCCAGAAAAACGATGAAGACAGACTCAAACCAGATTTTCAAAAAAAATAAAATAAAAGTGTGTACCACAGGAAGATCTGATAATTGTCCAGAGTGGGCAGGTCACAAAGAATCAGAGATGAAAATGGCGCTGAATTTCTGTTATATATATATATATATATATATATATATATATATATATAGATATAGATATAGATATAGATATAGATATAGATATAGATATAGATATAGATATAGATATAATTATATATATATCTATATATATATAATTATATATATATCAATATATATATTATTGATTTTTAACATGAAGGGAGAGGGTTAGAGAGGTAGAAACCAATGAGAGAGAAACATCGATCAGCTGCCCTCTGCACACCCCCCACTGGGGATATGTCCGCAACCAAGGCACATGCCCTTGACCGGAATTGAACCCGGGACCCTTCAGTCTGCAGGCTCTATCCACTGAGCCAAACCGGTCAGGGCACACTGAATTTCTTAATAGCACTACTTACATCTCAAGGGTAATGGAGCAATGCCTTCAAAATGATGGAGCAAAATGTTTTCTACATTTGAATTATATAATTAGAAAGCTCTTAGTTTATGTTCAGGATAGAATAAGGACATTTTCAGATATGTGAGCTCTCAATTATTTCCCATGTACCTTTTCTCAGAAGAATACCTGAGGATTTGCTCTATCAAAAAAGAAAGAATATTGAGAAAGAGAACACAGGAGAATTAGCCAAGAAATAAGGCAGTCACAAGATCATGATAAGGAAAGATCCAAAATAACCATAATGTTGGGCTGAGAAAGCAACACACCCAGAATGGGGAAAATTAGAAGGCTTCAAGAAAGATTTATCCTATAAGATAAAATTGAGAGTAGGGAGTGAAATCGATCAAATACTCATCTTAACGTACTTGAGAGAAGCTTAAACAATTGACATAGAGTTGGGCTTGGCTTTGGGATGTCAGATGGAACTAAGAAAACAGCATAAAATGATTCGAAAGTCATGTAGGAAAGGGTAAAGATCCTGATTCACTACATGGCCCAGCTATGAGTAATGATTACATAGCAATAATAATGTCAACACAAAATTGGGGTGTAAATATAATGGAGAAAGAGGGTATGGAAAGCTGTGCATGAGTTATAGGGGCATGAGGAGGAAAGTGAGCTAGATCTTCAACTTCTATTGTGATAGACCTATAGATAATACCTAAAACTATGAAACAAGAAGCTATGTAGCATGCTATTTGGAGACATTGAGTTAAATATCAAAAGGTTAGCCAAAAATGGTGTAAGTACTTCTAGGAAAGAGGAAATAGAAAGGGAGAGAGAAGGCAGAAGACTGCCATTTCTATATGACAGGGCTTACAAATCTCTTTTACATTTTAAACTATGCATATATAACTGACAAAAATACAAAATAAATACAAACAGAAGTAATTAGACAAAGTAATTATAAAGCTGTTTTACTTTTCATGCTAGATTCATTGACTATTTAATTTCTTACATACGTTTATTATAATGTTCATCTTGTGTTTTAAAATCAAGTTTACCAGAACTTAAACATCAAATGAATATTTTCTTTCAAAGCTTTCCCCTTAAGTTAGACATTTAGTCCACAGTTGTTGCAAGTACCTGAAATATTTTTAGAACTGTTTAGAATATCAAAGCCTGTGGCAAACTTTTTAAAATGACTTCAAAGGTGCCAATCATGGGTTTAATATTTTGAAAGAACCAGAAATCATTGGGAATCACTTAGATTTGCATGGTCAAACTAGCTAAAACTATTTGGGGTAAATATCAAGGTATGAAAATAAATTAATACAACTTATTTTTGAATGACTTATAACTTAGCTGTTAAGGATATTTTAAAAGGGAAAAGGCTTTCAAAAGTATTTTGTAGTTGAAGTATAAGTATTACAACATGTGTATGAGGCTACATTTTTAGGAAGGTGCTTCCACAAAACCAAGGATATTCTTCATGAAACACAAACAAACAAAAATGTATACTAGAGCCCAGCCGGCGTGGCTCAGTGGTTGAGCATCAACCTATAAACCAGGAGGTCACAGTTCAATTCCTGGTCAGGGCACATGCCTGGGTTGCAGGCTCCATCCCCAATGGTGGGCGTGCCGGAAGCAGCCAATCAATGATGTCTATCTCTCCCTCTTCCTTCCTCTCTAAAATCAATAAACATATATTTTTTAAAATGTATACTAGACACCTGCAGAAGTGATTTAGGGGGGAAATGCCAAGTGAGAAAATATTGCTGACATGTGGTAGGTGCTCCTCTCTCAGCACCTGACATAACTGTGCTTTGTTTTCTTCTCTCAATGAAAGGGATATGACTAGAAATAAATATATGCATTTGAATGGACTTCTTGACTTGATCCTAGATAAGTTATCTGCGACAAGTGGAGTAATTGTTGCCTTGTGAGCTCTGGTATTGCTGCATTGATGAATCCAAGCTTCCTTTCCTTTCTTCAATGATGAATGACATGGCTAATGTAAAGTCTTCCAATCTTTCTCAGAAATGATGAGCTGAAACTCACTTCTGCTACCCTCTGGTTTATTTTGATCACATTCTCAACTATGGGGACTTTGTGGGCATCTGGCATACTGGGTAAACTTTTCCAGGCTTGCCAGAATATGAGTGGGTATAGAGAAGACTGCTAGCTGTCTACTGTTCTCCTTTTGTCTTGGGCAAAAAGAAAGACTACACTTCCCATCCCATCCTGTAGATCGATTAGCTAGTGAAACATGAATGGAAGAAATTTGTACCATTTCCGGGCTGGACCCATGCTTCACCATGTGCTTTCCCCTTGTGCCGTCTGAGTGCAGATGAGGAGGAGGCACTGGAGGATGGTGGAACCAGAAGTTGGAAAGAGATCGGGGTATTAAATGACTGCATTCAAGTGGTTCCCTTGCCAACCTGAGCAGCTGCCCTGGACTATTATATTTTTAAAAATGTATATTTTTAAAGCAAATTTGAGCATTTTTTTTAGCATATTCTTCAAGCAAATTTGAGTCTGTTTGTAGTATAGCCTAGTCTACACTGGCTTTTGACCTGGAATAAGAAAATGTCTGAATCTTGAGAGTATATACATATGAATATACACACACCTTTTAGAATCTTAGACCCTGAGTCCCCAAAACTACATTCTTTTTCTGGTCCAAAATTTTCACTTCCCTTCCCTCCCTATCCTAGAACTGAGGGGACAGAGACTACCTACCTTTACTTTTTAAAGGACAATTACAGACTTCTGATCCTAGAAATTACTGCCAACCTCACTCTCATTCTTCCTGTTGCAGGTTACACGTTTCCTTCAGTCTTTCAGGCTGAGAAACTAAATGGATGTTGCCAGTATCTCCCATGCTTTAAAACCCAGAAGCCCAGTGTCAAGTTTAGTGTTTAAACTAGGTTTACCTTTCGGAGTGGGGGAGGGAGTGATATTTATTGTTCTGCCTTAGTGTAACCTCAAATTGTGCATTCTTGATCAAAATTATTCAATTCCAAGATTTGTAGTAGGCAGTGATGGTGCTGATGCCCGCTTATATTGGCCTATGAGAAGTGATTTTTAAATTTTCAAGGACTTTGCAAACTGCTTGTTAAACATAGTCATTATTAAAAGTTAAATCATACAAACTTACAATTAAATCACATTAAAAACAACAGTAATAAACACTAAAATTTGTTTCTTAATTATTTTATATGCTGCATTTTATTATTATCTATATTTTTGAAGTTATTTACATCTATTTTATCTTCACAGTGGTAATAGTTTATAATGATGTGATACCACAGATTTCTTCCCAACCAGCAATGTTAATGTTGTTAGCTTGAAATTGGCCTTAATGGGAGTCTTTTATACTACGCAAATTGGCAAATACTACAAGTGAGATTTTTTTCTTTTTGAGATCCAGTTGTTACTCATTTACCAAGACACCACTAGTGGTAGGAAGCAATCAACAAATGAAATTTCTATGCTCCAGAAATTAAAGAACCCCTTTAAGCTGGAGCTTTCTACTTGAAACATGCAAAATGGAAATACCTGCTTCCTTCAGTTTTAGGTAATACAGCTCTTCTGGTTGACAAATTATTTCAAAATAGAAGGTATACTTAAAATTAAATCTTTTAAATGAACCAACAGAAGACCAAATGAGTCAGAGTATTTCTAAACAAGAAATAAAAGGAGGCTATACTCTCAAGAAGACATGACAGAAATACCATGACTATAAAAATATATATTAATGTGCTGAATACTATCAGAAGAAAGAGTATGTTAATATAGGAAGTTGATTGGAGCAGGCCTTATAGGCAGGCATCAAGGAAGAAATGGTAGAAAAGCCTGTGTGCCAATAGACTTGCCCTGGTCCATGTAGTGCCTTTTTAAAATGAATATGAGATCCTGAGGTAGGAGATTAGAAGGCAACAAGAAAACAAGTAATTAAATGGCTCCACCTCAAAAAGGAACAGCAGTTTGTGGATGAAGAGAGTGCAGAGAAGAAATCAGGGGAGAAACAGAAGATGGCAAGTCAGTAGGGCAGGATGAGATGTGAAAATACAGTCTGAGGTTATCTGAACTGTTCATCCTCAGGGTCGTCAGACTTGCAGTAAAAGGCCGTGTCAATGGAGTCTCATTGTTGTGGTTTTGTTTTTTCTCCCAGAGTCCATATCTTCTGTATATACACAAATGTGGAATATACTTATTGTGGAATAGTTTCAGAACAGAACAAGACAGTTGTAAAAACAGTACATTTCCATATGTGACATACCCAGTGTTCTCTGTTACTAACATCTTACATTAGTATGGTATCTTCCATACAATTAATGGACAATTATTGATAGAGTATTATTAACAAAGTCCATATATTCTTAATATTTCCTTAGTTTTTAGTCTCATGTCTTTCCTCTGTTTCAGGATCCCATCCAGGATCCTACATTACATTGAGTTGTCATGTCTCCTTAGGCTCCTGTAGGCTGTGACAGTTTTTCAGACCTTCCACCTTTTTTATAACACTGACAGTTTTGTGGAGTACTGGTCAAGTATTGTGTGGAATGTACCTCAGCTGGAATTTGTCTGATGTCTTTCTCACAGTTGAATTGGCAGCGGTTCTCAACCTGTGGGTCGTGACCATCGGAAAACACATATAGCATATCAGATATTTACATTGCGATTCATAACAGTAGCAAAATTACAGTTATGAAGTAGCAACGAAAATAATTTTATGGTTGGGGGTCACCACAACATGAGGAGCTGTATTAAAGGGTCGCGGCATTGGGAAGATTGAGAACTGCTGAGATAATGGATTTTGGGGAGGAAGACCACAGATATAATTCTCATCGTATTATATCTCATCCTGTATATTTCCTGCCCAAGTTCTAGAACTGGTCATTTCTCAAGTAGTCTTGGTTCCTTTATTGAAGAATTGTATTAAAAACAAAGATCTGAGCATTAGGTGTGTTCATTTCTGCTTGGAGTGACCTTGCTTTTAGATTCTCTCAGCTGACAGAGCAAGAAAATACATGTATGTACACTAACCAAGGTATCTATAAATATGTATAACTATATCTATATGTATCCATCTGTATTAAGGTAAACATGAGTTTGTATTAAAGTTTCCAACTCTAATCCATTACAATATGGATCATCCTAGCCTTCTCTATGGTAATCTGTAACCTCCCACTCTAACAGTGAAAAACTGACTCTCACCACCCATCATCCATTTACTTAGTCTTTCAATTCCAGTACATGTATACTGGTTTTAAATTGTTAACCCATGCCGCCATAGAAAACAACATAATCAATTAGTGTGTACATTTGCTTTTGTTTTTTCTTTTACAGAATTCACTCATTTCTAAAATTCCTTCAGTCAGCAACTTATCTTTCAACTCTTTAGTGAGATGGTTTCATGCATTTCTAGTATAACCAAGTTCTTTTGTCATGGTCTGCATTCCATCCTGGAATGTCCTGACCACCTAAAAGATGTTTTATAACTTGTACATTAAGGTTCACCTTATTTGCTATCACCTTCTATGAGTTTTGACAAACTTATGGTGATGTGTAGCTCCCATCACAGTAGCATACAAAAAAGTTTCACCATCTTAAAATTATCCTGTGCTTCTCCTAATTAATTCTCCCCCCCCCACCCCACCCACCCAAAACCACTGGCAACCACTGATCTTTCTACTGTCTCTATAGCATCTTTTTCAAAATGGTATTATACATTATGTAGTCTTTTCAGAATTACTTCTTTTACTTAGCAATATGCATTTAAGATTCATTTTTTCTTTGCGTGGATCAACAGCTTGTTCCTCTTTATTGCTGAATAGCATTTCATTGTATGGAAGTATAGCAGTTGGTTTATCCATTTACCCATTGAAGGACATCTTGGTTGCTTCCGATTTTTTGTGATTATGAATATACATTTATGTACAGAGGTTTTGTGGGCATAGTTTTCAAATGAATTGAGTAGATACCTAGGAGCATGGTTTGCTGGTTTTATGGCAAGTTTATGTTTAGCTTTGTAAGAAACTATCAAACTGTTCTCCAATGTGTCTGTGCCATTTTGCTTTGAGACTTCCTATTGCTCTACATCCTTGCCAGCAACTGATATTGTCAGTTTTTTAGATTTTAGCCATTATAATAAGTATGTAGTGGTATTTTATTGTTGTTTTCATTTGCATTTTCATAATAACAGATAATGTTGAGAATCATATTATGTTTATTTGCCATCTGAAGATCTTCGGTAGTCCACGATTCTTTTAAACATAGTCTTTCATTAGAAAGAGTGGTTGGCTGGATTTGATGTTTTTTAGTTATAGTCATATTTTCACCCTAATTTATCCTAATTGGTATTTTTAGAAAGCTCCAAGTCTCTGTCTGGCCTTTAGTTATAATGTATTGGATAACTTCTAATGTCCAAATCTCTTTCTTTAACTGTGAATTTGCCTTAGTTTAAATCTCAGATGGCAATATTTTTCCAAATTCTTAAAGTGAGAAGGAGGCAACTTCATTGTTGTCTCATAAAAGTTCTACACTCAGTATTTTTCTTTGCTCTTTCTTTAAAAATACTTACCTATAGTCATACTTAAATAGTTTAGAGCTGTTTTTCCAACAAAATAGGTGTTTTTTTTATTATCCTAATATTTTCTTTTAAGCTTTTGTTTTGGGCAGTGTTTCGCAAACTTTGGTGTGTATCAGAGTCTTAGAAAGCCAAAAAAGGTACTCAGTGGTGGAGACTCGTTCAATTAGGATAGGGCCTGGACCTTAGTATTTTTATCAAGATCCCCAGGTATTTTTGATAACAACCAAAGTCTGAGGACCATTTCTTTGGTGTTTGGAGGTGAGGGCCAATCTAACACTGAATAGAAAATACACACTCAACCTACCTATACCCTGATAATAGCTTCAGAGGCCAATGTTATCTTGCTACATTCCCAACCTAAAATTTCACTGGGTTTGCATGTAAGATTTTTGTCTAAGGTTAAATTAAACATCCATAGAATATTTTTACAGTACAAGATACTATAAAAAACTGGCTTATTCTTCAGAGTGCACCAAAGAAACATTTTAAAGCTGTCTAGACACTTCATACCTGTTTCAATTAAAACTGTTAATAGATGTGTCCCAGAATTTGCATTTTAAGAAGTACACTATAACATACAGGGTAGACAATCCATGTATCTTTTTATATTGCTAGTTCACTACTCTTCTTTTCAATAAAAATTAAATGGTGGTTATTTTTTTATTTTTTTTACAACAAAGCATTAACCTAAATTGAGAAGGCCAGATTTAACAATACAGTATTTTATAACCAGAAAGCAACTATTTCCCAGATATTTTTTTCTTTAAGAATTCAAATCTTCATGTTCTTTGTGTCCTTCTAAGCTATGGCTAATATTCAATATAACTTAAAAGGCACAGTTCCATTTGGAAGAAAAACTTCATCACATCAAAACATTATTTGCATATTCGTAAGATTCCACCTTCAGACAGACACATGACCTCTTTTTCTTGCAAACTATTACATCAACAGAAATATACAAATAAGCATTAAGAAAAATGTGAATGAGGGTATTAAATGAAAATATGTTCACTCACCAGTGTAATATCAGGTGGAGAGTATGCTTGCTTGATTGATTGGAAAGTAAATTTTAAAGATAAATAATTGTGCTCATTATTCATGTAAATATTTAATCATCATTATTACTAATGAGAGGCCCGGTGCACGAAATTCGTGCATGGGGGTGTGTGTCCCTCAGCCCAGCCTGCACCCTCTCCAATCCAGGACTGCTGGCACCCAACCACTTGCCTGCCTGCCTGCCTGATTGCCCCTAACTGCTTCTGCCTGCCAGCCTGATCACCCCGAACCACTCCCCTGCCAGCCTGATCAACACCTAACTGCTCCCCTGCCAGCCTGATCAATGCCTAACTGTCCTCCCCTGCAGGCTTGGTCACCCCTAACTGCCCTCCCCTGCAGGCCTGGTCACCCCCAACTGCCCTCCCCTGCAGGCCTGGTCGCCCCCAACTTCTCTCCCTTGCCAGCCTGATCACCCCTAACTGCCCTCCCCTGATGGCCTGATTGCCCCTAACTGCCCTCCCCTGCAGGTCTTGTCCCTCCCAACTGCCATTCCCTGGAGGGCTGGTCCCCCTCCAATTGCCCTCACCTGCAGGCTTGGTCTCCCACAACTGACCTCCCCTGCAGGCCATCTTGTGTCCACATGGGGGTGGCCATTTTGTGTGTTGGAGTGATGGTCAATTTGCATATTACCTCTTTATTATATAGGATAATTGTTAATACTGATAAGAATACTTCTGAGAAATTGTTTGAATTTGCTAGAAAATATACCAACATGAGTTTTTTGAAAATATATATTTAAATTTTACCTGAGGTGCTGTTTTTTTTAAATCAAAATAACACACAAGGCATGGTTGAAAGCACTTTGCTTTTCAAAGATCTCTCCAAATTCAATTGTAATCCAGAAATGAGTATTTTCTCATGGAAATATCAACTGTTTGAGCTTCCTTTGTGAGAAATGAGATTATACTATTCATTTTACCAGTAATGGTTACCTTTATGAGATATTATATTTCCTTAAATTTTTGCTGTGAGGATAATTTTATGATCACTACCAGCAAATATAAATTTTTTATCACTTTAAGAAATTTAAATTACTCCTCTTTATCTTATCTTATTTTTAACATATTTGGATGTATCTAAACTTTGTCCTTAGTAAATCCATATCAGACCATTTCAGTCTTTCCTCCAAGTTAAAAGGAATCTTACACCTTCCACTTAATACTAATCCTAAAAAATAAGACATATGCGAAAACAACTAAAATCTTAAATAGCTGTGATTTGTTAATCACTGAAAATGTCTAAATACTTCTTGACTCCAATGAAACACTAACTCTTACAGGGGGGCATAAACACAGCATTTTGAACATCTGGAAGACACAAATCCTATTAGTGATTTCTAAATCACTTTTCTTCCCCTTTACTATTTTTAGAGAGAGAGGAAGGGAGAGGGACAGAGAAATAGAAACGTTGATGAGAGAGAAACATCATTGATGGGCTGCCTCCTGCCCCCTACTGGGGATTGAGCCTGCAACCCAGGCATGTGCTCTGCCAGGGAACAGAATTGTGACCTCCTGGTTCATGGGTTGATGCTTCTCCACTGAGCCACACCAGCTGGGCTCTAAGTCATCTTTTTAAAACACTTTTTGTGTATAACACATAATTATTATTTTACTGCTTAGGAACAAAAGAAGTCCCACCACAGTTAAACAAAAAGTTGACTTACAGATGTCCTTCATCACCCCTCCACCCCCACTTTACTCACCTTCACCCAGCTCCAGCTCTCTCTCTGCCTCTGACCATCACCGCACTGTTGTCTGTGTCCATTGGCTACGCATATATGTTCTTTGGCTAATCTCTTCACCTTCTTTCATCCAGTCCGCCCCGACCTTCCCTCTGACCTCTGTCAGCCTGTTCCATGTATCCATTCCTCTGGTTCTAATTTGTTCATCAGTTTAAAGGCAGTTGTCACCAGGTTGCTAACTCACTTTCTAGCCTCAGAGCACAAATACTGAGTTTATTCTTTACCCAGGTTCCTTATGAAGCAGTGCAGTGGTTTTAAAATTCCATTTCTGACCCACAAAATCTTTGGTGATCCTGTTCCTGCATCCCGCACAAGCTACTTCCCCCGTTCATGTGCAGCGGGTACTAGTATATTCACATCGATTAAGTAGGTGTATTGAAAAGGACTTTAAATTTTCTTCAGTACAAATCTAGAACAGTTCCCTCAAGTTTAAGTTCTTGTATTCATGCTAAGACTTTGATATAACAATATGCAGGCCAAAAGTGAGAAAGTAAGCTACATTTAATTAAATTCATATTTTTATTCTCAAATACTGATTCTAAAGGACTTAAATGTACCTGAACTGTAAATTTTTTTAAAAAAATAAACTACTCAAAAGATATATGAAGAAGAAAATATCCAAAGGTCTCTCGTATTTCAAAAGAAATAAAGTCTTCTAATGAGAGTTATTATTGAAAGTGTGTTAATGTTTCATTGTTCAACCAAGTCATCACACCCCACAGGTCTATCCTGGACATCCTGCATTTCTCGGAAAGAATCTACTTTTTGTTCAACAACTTTATTCTTAATCCACAAAAGCAAAATGGCTTCAGCATTGATAAGTAAACCCTTGGACAGCAACACAGATACTTCCCATGTAACAGTGTTAAATATCCTACAAAGCTATGTCAATACAGGGTTAAAATGTATTTTACTCCTAACATTAAGGAATACTCCTTCATTCCTAACCCTGTTTGTTTCTCAATGAAACTTCCAAAAATACAATCTAATAAGGGATGTGATTGAGCTCTATCTCTTCTGGTATTTCCCAAATATAATGATTAGTCAAAAATAAAGATTTGTCAGGAAAGAATGAAGTAAGAGAACATCTAAAATGTTTGTAAATAATCCTTTATTATTTTTCTTTTGACTTGGAATATTCAAAAGAATATAGCAGTTATATTTAGTTGGGATACTTTTTGATTAAGTGGAAGAATATCAATATCCTGGGGTATAAAAAGCTCTTGCTCAGAGCAAATAAAGGCTTCTGGGTGCTATGTAGTGCAGAGCCAATACAGTTATAAATTTCACTTCTAACCAAAGACATCAGGGTTAACAAAATTGTTTAATTTGCTTAGGCAGGATGAACTTTGTGCCTCTGCAAATTATTTCATGAGCTTAATGTTGGATAATGCTCTAGAGACATACTTTTTTTCTCCATTTATACCCAAGAAGGAGTTAGATTCTAGTTTACTTCAAGTACATAATATATGTGAAAAAGTGCTTGCGAATTAGAGGAATTATTGTAACACAAGTCTGCCGTAAGACATACAGGCTCTCAAGTTAAACAGGAATTATATTCTTTAGCTAACAGATTTATGGAATGTAATGAAATTTTGCTAGTAGGTAGTAAGAATAGACTGCATAGTCTATTTCGATGGAGAATCAGAAAAAGTAAGTAGGAGACAATGTTAAAAAAGAACAATGAAGTAGGAGTCAGACACCCTCTATGACCTTGAGTACTTGACTTCTCTAAACCTAAGTTTCTTAACCTATAAAGCAGTAATCCTAGGTCATATTATTACAGGATCAAATTATATAGTAGGTATAAATGTGTTATCTGCCTTTCAAATTGCTGTATTAGTTTAAAATGTTATTATACAAGAGGCAGGGGGCTATCCTACTAAGGCATGCAAAGTAAGATGAAAGGAATATTCTATGATCTCTAGCATAAGTTCTGTTAATGAACAAAGTCCTTGCTAAGTGTCTCTAAACCCAGGTAAATGTTCTGTGAACTGTCTTAAGGAAGGTGTGTAGAACAAAGTTTCTCAACAAAGGTACACAGGAGAATCACTGGATTCTGATAAAAATAGCCAGATTCTGTCTTGACTGTATATTTAACATAACAAAGTTCACACATGATTTTCAGGAGCACCCTTGTTTAAGAATCACTGATCTGGAGCATAGGTCAGCAAACTTTTTCTGTAAAAGCCAGATAGCAAATATCTTGGCCTTTGCAGGCACATAAGTTATCTGTCCTATCTTCTTTGTTGTTGTTTTTTACAACTCTTTAAAAATATAAAGAATATTTTTAACTTCCCAGCCACACAAAACCACGCCAGGGGTGGAATGAGACTAGAGAATGAAAGAGCTCACATCATAGTGTGTAAATTAGTACATGATACATATACTATATGGATGCTCATCTTTTTTATTACTGTGCAATCCTCAAGTATAAAGCTTTTTCATATTTATTATTGCACTAGAGGCCTGATGCATGAAATTCATGTATAGGCCGGGGTTGGGGGAGGCCCTCAGCCCAGCCTGCGCCCTCTTGCAATCCAGGACCTCTTGCTCCTAACTGCCCGCCTGCTTGCTTCTAACCGCCCACCTGCTCACTCCTTACTGCTTGGCTTGCCACTCCTTAGCACTGCCACAGAGTTAGGAGAGGCTCCTGCCACTGCCACTGGGCTCGCCAGCTGTGAGCCCAGCTTCTGGCTGAGTGGTGCTCCTGCTGTGGGAGCGCACTGACCATCATGGGGCAGCTCCTGCATTGAGTGTCTGCCCCCTGGTGGTCAGTTCGCATCATAGCAACTGGCCATTCTGGTCGTTCTGCAGTAATGGTCACTGGGTTTTTATATATATAGATTCCTGAAACCCAGCACATTTCCTGGCACATCACAGTCACTCAGTAATTGATGGATGAATTGAAGAGAGAAGATCTCTTAAGAAAGACGAATATTAGAAACTATAGCATTTGCAAAATCTAGCCAATGATAAGAGATGTGGTAGTGTCCCAGTTAATTTTATCAGTACAAACAGTAATAAAAAACATACATACCAAAATCCCCCAAAGTTCTACTGGCTTAATATTACTATTTTTTGATGTTGATTATGTTAAGCAGATACTGGCAAATAATTCATTTTATTTGTTGTCTGGGAGAAACATAGTTTTAATTTTGTGGTACTTTTTTTAAAAAGGAGACTCATTTCTTGGGTCCAAGACTTAAGGAAATTTCTGTGGAGACCATGTTGGATGGGAATGAGAATAGTGTACTCCTGAAACATTTGCTCTCTAGCATGAGTGATGTACCTAAGGCTCTGGCTTAGTACTGATATACTTAGTTCAGTCTCTAAGTGTGACTAGTCACATGAATACATTGCTTAATACTGAGCTAGTGAAACTGTGAATATGAACATGGTGGTAAAGTATGACATATTATAGCAGGTTCATAATCATCTAATTGGCTTCAAATAGGTCTTTTAAAAAATTATTTTTTCCAGCTTTATTGAGGTATAATTGACAAATTAAAACTACATACATTTACAGAGTAAAACATGGTGTTTTATGTAAAAATCATGACATGATTACCACAATCAAGCTAATTCACAAAGCCATCACTACATAGTTATCTGTGTGTGTGTGTGTGTGTGTGTGTGTGTGTGTGGTAAGAACATTAAATATTTCAGTAAATTTCAAGCATAAAGTATAGTTTTTTAACTATAGTCATCATGCTGTACATTAAATCTCCAGAAGTTATTCCCCTGCATTGTTTCACTAACATCTCCCTGTTTCCCCCACCCCTCAGCCCCTGGCAACCATCATTCTACGCTCTGCTTCTTGAGTTTGACTTTTTTAGATTCCACATAGTTCTATGATATCATGAAGTATTTGTCTTTCTGTGTCTGGCTTATTTTGCCTATATAATGTCCTCTAGGTTCTTCCATACCATCACAAATGACAGGATTTCCTTCTTTTTTTTAAGGCTGAATAACATTCCATTGCATGTATATACAACACTTCCTTTGAATAATGCTACAATGAACCTGGGAGAGCAGACACCTCTTCCAGATACTGATTTCATTTCCATTGGCTCTATACCCAGAACCACTTCTGGATCAGATAGTAATTCTATTTTTAATTTTGAGGAAACTTTATACTATTTTCCATTATGTCTGTACTAATTTACTTTGCCACCAACAGTGTATTAGGGTTCTCTTTTCTTCACAGCCTTGCCAACATTTGTTGTTCTTTTTTCTTTTTTTGTCTTTTTGCTAGTTGCCATTTTAATGCGTGTCAGGTGATATCTCATCATGGTTTTGATTTGCATTTTCCTGAAGATTAGCAATTTATCATATACCTGTTAGCCATTTGTATGTCTTCTTTTAAGAAAGGCCTATTCAGGTTCTTTGTCCATTTTTTTAATCAGGTTACTGGTTTTCTTGCTATTGAGTTGTTTGAGTTCCTTATATATTTTGGACATTAACCCCTTATCAGATGTATGATTTGCAAATATTTTCCCCCATTCTGTAGGTTGTCTTTCACTCTGTTGGTTGCTTCCTTTGTTGTGCAGAAGTTTTTTTAACCATTTGTCTATTTTTGTTTTTATTTTGTTGCCTGTGCTTTTGGGGTCATATCCAAAAAAATCATTGCCCAGAAAATAGGTCTGTTTTATATATTTATGTCTTCTGGCCTTCTGGTTCTAGAGGTCTGATATCTTACTTTAGATCAATTGAGTATCTACCTTTTTGATCTGATTTCTCCTTTGACTGCCTTCTTAACTGAGGTATACTGTCTTCCTTAGTAAACCTCTTTAGTAGTTTTATGGCTCACATTGACTAGATTTCCCTTTACTCCACCTCACAGAACAACATTTATCTGGGCATATGACTACCACTCTTTAATTCAAGTGAACGTTTCTTTCTGAATTGCTGCAGTAGCCTTCCAACAATCTGTTTCCAAGATCAACTACACCAATCCCTCTCCCCTAATCCCTGTCTCAAATGCGCCCTTAATTTGCTTAATAGTATCAATTTAGCGATTGGTAATGATGAACGTTACCTGAGCCCTCTGCTCCAGGAAAAGGCTTACGGCCAAGAACTATTCAGTCTTCCTCTTCTTAGATAAGACTCATTGATGCCCTCCATGTTTACCTATGAGAAGGCCAGACACTGACCCTTCCCTTCCTATCTTTGTCTCATAAATGATTAGCTAAACTGTTTGTCCCCAGTGACCAATCTGAACAAAACGCCTGACTTGACCAAACTTTCGTCAGGCTTCTCTCCTTCCCCAGACACCTGAACTTTGCTCCACCCTTGGGCTTTGGAGCAGAACAGTTCCTCCTTAACAGCCTCTCCAGATGATTAGCTGACCCCAAGAAAAGACCTTTCCTCATCAACTGTCTGATCATGCCACCTGCTCATCCCACCCCACCCCCATACCTTATTCCTTCTAGCCCTTTTCTCCCTCCCTATAAAAAGAAAATATCTTTTGCATGACCTTTCAGATGTTTGCAGATCTGGTTTGAGCTTTCTCCCTTTTGAAGCAGTCCCCTCCCTCTGATTCAAGTAACACTTTTGAATAAAGTCTTTACTCCAACAAACTTTTGTACCCCAATGTTGAGTTAGACACTTCCCAAGGAAATTCCATAACGTCATGTGCTTACCCTAATCAGAGCAGTATCCACCCGAGGGACCGTTCTTCACTGGAATGGGAGCTTCTCAAAAGCAGTCTTTGTGTCCTGTTTACCTTGCAGCCCTGACCCCTTGTAGAATTTTAAGACTTTTACAGGTGCAATTAAGACTTAAGTACTTAATTGCTGAATAAAATGAACAAGCAGCTTTCCCCACCCTGTGAAGGTGGACAACTGGCCTGAGAACCTGTTTCTGACCAGTCACTTCCATGGACAAATAAGCTGAGGGTGAGGGAGGAAAAGTCACATTGGAGATTCTTCTTCTACTTCTGCATACGAGTAACATTCATACCCAGAAGGGCGATTTATATTAGACAAAGGTTTGCCACGCTCCACTGTCCATTATAAAACTATGTGGGAAAGCAATTTTGATTATTGTTGTAGAGGCCATCAGTTCTAGAAAAATATCCCAGAAGAAAATGGGCTTTTTTATTCCTTCTGGCTCAAAATAGTGACTTATATACTTCTGGAGATGGAAGGAATACCAGCTTCAATTTATCAAACACATAAAATGTTAACTGTGCCATTTTATTGAAACTTTATGACATACATTACCAAGAAATGATTGATATTACACCAGAAATGCTGCTTCCTCATTCCCCACTCCAGTCAAGAGATCCAACCTAGCCTCAAGGACTCCCGCTGAAAGCCTCCAGGTAGATAATAAAGGAAGCTGGTTCCTACGTTCAGAAATAGTCCCTGGCGTTCAGAAATAGTCCCTGACCTGAGTCAAAATGACTTTATAATGCCACATTTTGTTTTGTTTCCTTGCTTTTCTCAAGGGTGCTCTATTCTTGTTGATTAGATTCCTTACTTAAGTTCCTGATCCATTATTTATCTTAATAGATCCCTGACTTTCTAATATGGAAACCAATTGCCTGGGAACCTGTCTGATCCACTTCAGTGCTTTGTGGCAACTTAATCTATCTCCGTTCCCACTTTCTGGGCCCTGAGATACTGCCCATCAATTTCTAATCCATCCATGTACTTCCAATCCATTGCTAATCCTAAACCTGATGATGGTTTTGCTCCAGCTCATATTGGCATACCACAGGTTACTCTGCTTCTCCTTGCTAAAGAAGGCCTCTCCATGCTCACTATAGCTCTTTAGTGGCTATTTGTCTTGCACTTTTGCATGTCGCTGCCCAAATTTCTAGGAATGTGCCATGTAGTTCAGAAAAGAAATGTCTGGAAAACATCTATATACTTTAATTAATTTTAAATTAAATCAAAGTAATAATTGTACCTAGTTTAAAAAGTCATTGGAGAGTACAGTAGGGAAGAGAGAAAGGGATAGTTACTCTACAAGGGAGAAAGATGACAATTACCACCTCACCCAGATGATCAAGTTCAACATTTTAAATCACACACATAGATTAAAAGTAAAATATAGGAAGTAGATATGCCATGAAAAGAGTAACTAGAAGACAGCTGGAATGGCTAAATTAATGTCATTTAAATACTATTCCTAGCTGGGCCAGGAAGGAAACCATGATTCCTTTTACTGTTAACTTCTATTTGTGTAGAACTAATACTTTTTCTTTTCTTATTTGCTTAATTTTTTATATATTTATCAATGATTGCACCAAAACTTCTCACAAGTTGTCTAAATCTTTTCTCAAAAATGTTCAAATGGATCAACCATTCTATCAGTTTCATTTTCCTAATAGAGTTTCTTACAGATCCTTCTGCCATGCTCCAATATACATAGGTTATCTTATATGCCTTCGTTTTTCATCCTGAGATCTCCCTTCAGGAACATCATGGTTATTACTTTCATCTCTCTGTTGAATTGGAAAAACTGTTTTTGGTTTGCCAGATCTTTTTTGGTTTGTTCCCTCATTTTGGTAGAACTCAGTCTCCAGTCACTTCTCAAAAGAAGGAAACAAGCAACTTTCCTGCCTGAAATTTACTTATTTCCTGAAACCTGATTAAAATTTGGCTTAAGATGGAATGTTAGTTTGGAAGTCATTTCCCTTCAGAAATTTTGAAGGTATGCTTCTACTGACCTTGAACTTCCTCTGTTCCAATGAGAAGTATGGAATAATTTTATTTTGCTGTGTGACCTATTCTTTTCTTTCTGGAACACCATATCCAGTGTACTAAAATTTCAAAATGATATGTGTTAGCATGAGTCTATTTTATCTATTTTCTGGGGCATGTTGTGGGCTCTTTTTTTCTCACTTTCCTAAGGACATAAGGTAAAAATTTAACTTATATATAAAATCTGGTGAGCAATGCAAGGCACAGAGGAAGAAAATACAGTTAGCAAAAATGAAGGGACTGCTAATCACTGATCTAGAGACATCATAGCTCAGGTAATTCTTGTTTAACTCACGAAAGTGATGTTTAAAACAAATGAATGAATTGTGTATTTTAACAGGCATTCTACCCCAATTATAGTGACTAAAGCAAAAAAAAAAAGGGGGGGGAGATCGGCATAATGAAGTTTTTATGCGTAAGATTGTTAGTTCTGGGTGATTTTAAGAAAAGGTTTCCTCTCATTAAAATATAGCACACATTCTAGATATTATCAATTGTTCTAATGTAAGTCTTTCAGACTCAAAATGCATTTTATTTTTCTCATCGACAAATTGTCACTTTCACCTCAAACACATAAACATATTTTTGTGAGGTATAAATCCTTTGTAAAATCATGTTAAACCTAAATTGAATTGGAATTACATTTAAGGAAATGTGTTTTGTTATCAAAATCTTATTGGTTGATTTTTTTTCTTTTCTTTTTATTTTTCTTTTCTGAAACAGAAATCAAAGCATTCATCCTAAGATATACTACGAGAAATGCATAAAATATGGTGATTTTTTAGAAGATAAACTGTAAAACAGTAAAAATAAAAATATTATGGAACATGGAAGGGGATATGTTAACTTAAAAATGTGGCAGATAGTTTCATTGGATATTTTATTTGTTGAATCTTTCTCATTAAATCTTCAAAAGAAAGATTAACAAATTATAAGTAGGCAGTAAAATATTTAATGTCAGCTTTTCCAAAGGTTTCTCCTTTCCAATAATTTAAAAAAGAAGTTTTCTTCTTTCCTTCTTATCTTGTCTTTCAAGATGAACCTGTAGACACACCTACAATAGTCCTACCTTATCCACTAGGATATATTAAAAGACCCCCAGTGGATGCTTAATATCACAGATAGTACCAAACCCTATATACACTATGTTTTTCTTATACTTACATACCTATAATAAGGTTAAATTAGGTACAGTAAGATTAACAATGATAATCAAATAGAACAGTTTTAACAACATACTATAATAAAAGTTATGTGAATGTAGTCTCTCTCTTTCTCTATCTTCCTCTCTCTCTCTCTCTCTCTCTCTCTCTCTCTCTCTCTCTCTCCCTCCCTCCCTCCCTCTCAACTAATTTGAAAACTTAAGTGACTAACAGGAGGGGAGCAAATACAGCATGGTAAAAGCATGATTCATTTCCCCAGAAGTACAGAGAAGGAACTCACAAGATTTCATTGTGCTACTCAGAATGGCATACAATTGAAAACTTATGAATTGTTTATTTCTGGAATTTTCTATTTAATATTTTTGGAGTGAGGTTGGACTGCAGCTAACTGAAACTGCAGAAAGCAAAATGGAAGATAATGGGGGACTACTGTGTAGTTAACTATTCTATTCTCAAGTTATTTTATTGTTAGGGGATAAAATGTTAATTCTTAGAAGCAATAAATCTCAACAGTGTATTGAACTTTACCAGAGGGAAAACACTTCTAAAGATATGGTTCATTAGATCTGTGATGTAAATCATTGAACTTAGTTAGACATTTATCTAGAAATTAGATAAGTGATGCAATGCAAACAAACAAAAAAACTTTAAAGTGAGAAATTTAACATGTCCATGATTGACTTTCATTATCTTTATGTTCTTAGTGAAATCAAAAGCTAACAAATGCTGAATGAACCTTATAAACTCAATTTTTAAAATAATATACTCTTTGAAAATAATTTTTGGTGGCAAGATTTAAGATGATCATATTTCTAGATTCTCAAAAGATATTCTTTTTTTAACTTAAATTCTTTATTGTTTAAAGTATTACATGACTCTCCATTTTCCCCATTGACCTCTCCCCAGCTGCTCCTAACCCCCAGAACGTGCCCTCATCCTCCTACTGCCTGTGTCCATTGGTTATGTTCATATGCATGCATACAAGTCCTTTGGTTGATGTCTTACCCCTTCACCTCCTGCCTTCCCTCATGTGTTGGACAGTCTGTTTGATGCTTCTATGTCCCTGGTTCTATTTTTATTCATCGGTTTATATTGTTCATTATATTCCACAAATGCGTGAGATCATGTGATATTTATCTTTCTCTGACTGGCTTATTTCGCTTAGCATAATGCTCTCCAGATCCATCCATGCTGTTGCAAATGGTAAGAATTCCTTCTTTTTTTTACAGCAGCATAGTAGTCCATTTAGCTATTGTAAATTGTGCTGCTATGAACATATGGGTGCATATATCCTTTCTAATTGGTGTTTTGGGTTTCTTGGGATATATTCCTAGAAGTGGGATTACTGTTCCATTTTTAATTTTTTGAGGAAACTCCATACTGTTTTCCACAGTGGCTGCACCAGTCTGCGTTCCCACCAGCAGTGCACAAGGGTTCCTTTTTCTCCGCATCCTCTCCAACATTTGTTGTTTGTTGATTTGTTGATGATAGCCATTCTGACAGGTGTGAGATGGTATCTCATTGTTGTTTTGATTTGCATCTCTCGGATGATTAGTGACTTTGAGCATGTTTTCATATGTCTCTTGGCCTTCCTTATGTCCTCTTTCAAAAAGTGTCTATTTAGGCCTTTGCACATTTTTTTATTGGATTATTTATCTTCCTTTTGTTAAGTTGTATGAGTTCCCTATAAATTTTGGAGATTAAACCCTTATTGGTGATAAGAGTGGCAAATATGTTCTCCCATGCAGTGGGCTTTCTTGTTGTTTTGTTGATGGTTTCTTTTGCTGTGCAGAAGCTTTTTATTTTGATGTAGTCTCATTTGTTTATTTTCTCCTTGGTTTCCATTGTCCTAGGAGCTGTGTCGGTAAAGACATTGCTATGACATATGTCTGCTATTTTGCTGCCTATGGATTCTTCTATGATTTTTATGGTTTCCAGTCTTACATTTAAATCCTTCGTTCATTTTGAGTTTATTTTTGTGTTTGGTGTAAGTTGGTGATCTAGTTTCATTTTTTTGCATGTATCTGTCCAATTTTCCCAACACCATTTATTGAAGAGACTGTCTTGACTCCATTGTATGCTCTTGCCTCCTTTGTCAAATATTAATTGAGCATAATGGCTTGGGTCGATTCTGGGTTCTCTGTTCTGTTCAAAAGATATTCTTGAACCCTCTCTTATTCAGCCACTTAAAACTATTAATTTGTTAATTGCATAATAAGGTTACTTGGGTCATATAGAAAGGTTTGCCCAGCCTGTGTGGCTTTATGGTTGAGCATTGACCCATGGACCAAGAGGTCACAGTTCGATTCTTGGTCAGGGCACATACCCAGGTTTCAGACTCAATCCCCGGTAGGGGGGCGTGCAGCAGGCAGCCGATAGATGATTCTCTCTTATCATTGATACTTCTGTCTCTTTCTCCCTCTCCCTTTCTCTCTGAAATTATTAAAAATAAAATAAAAAATAATAATATTTAAGAGGAAGGTGAAAAAGGAAATTAAGTGGTAACTGCTGCAGAAATTTGGGAAGAAAAAAACAAAATTTATCAAATATTTGGGAACTGCATTTTAACACTGACCAACTCAAGGGAACAGGTATGAGACTGGAAGTCCACATGAAAATTATTTATTTGCCAGAATCACTACTGGTAGCAATGTGCGGTTTTGAATTGTGAGAGCACTTGCCTCATAATATTCGATGTAGACCATTTATTCTCACATATAAAAGTAAAAAAAAAAAAAAAGCCAAGTTGTCCTGATCTTTTGAATTCAGCATTTTAATCCTGAATTGCCACCAAAAGGTACATGTTGTTCTGAGCAGGATAATCCTAAAACTTAAGAATTTTATTCTATCTGAAAGGAGAGCTCTGGCATTTTTCTTCCTACTTAACCCCCCTTCCGCCAACAGTATACCAATAGTCTGCATTGACCTGCTGGATGATGAATTGTACGGAACCCAAATGAATTCCATGACACTTTTTCATGTTAACTTCTAACTTACAGACTCACACTATCATATCAGAGGATTATACCACCAGATATCAAATGTTCACCTGAATAACTCTATTGCAAAGATTGTATTAAAGTATATAGTGGTTTGAATGGCCACATATCCTTGAAGGCCATACCTTGTGAATATAAATTAGCTAAAAAAATA
Source organism: Myotis daubentonii (assembly GCF_963259705.1). Lineage (NCBI taxonomy): Eukaryota > Metazoa > Chordata > Mammalia > Chiroptera > Vespertilionidae > Myotis > Myotis daubentonii. The sequence goes on from NC_081843.1 coordinate 67,689,185, forward strand.
AATCTTCAAAGTGCTACCAGGAGTGATCTTTGAAAACTATTTCGAAGCACAAAATTCCTCCAGGTAGTATTGATGATGAAAGTTGCTCTCAACATGGCTATTTCCAAACTGGTCCATGAAACTTCTTTCCTTCACCAGTGCAGAGCAGAGAGTAGAAGGAGATACTCAAACTTACGGATTCCCACATGGTAGTTTTCCAAACTTTATTATGAAAGTCTTCTGACCTATACAAAAATTCAAAGAACAGCATATTTATATTTACTTTTTAAATATTTGATAATTGTACTTTTGATATCCTTTTAATCCAATAATTACTTATAAGACTTCATCTATTTATTTAATCATCTGTTATTAACTTTAAATTTTATTGTCTAAAGCAGTGGTTCTCAACCTGTGGGTCGCAACCCCTTTGGGGGTCGAACGACCCTTTCATAGGGGTTGTCTAAGACCATTGGAAAACACATATATAATTACATATTGTTTTTGTGATTAATCACTATGCTTTAATTATGTTCAATTTGTAACAATGAAATTGGGGGTCACCACAACATGAGGAACTGTATTAAAGGGTCGCGGCATCAGGAAGGTTGAGAACCACTGGTCTAAAGTAAACAATGAGGTCTGTATAATTTCATTTTTTAAATCAGTTCTTTGTGGTCTAATTTATTATCAATTTGTCCAATATTTCATGGATTCTTGAAAGATAATTTATCTTCTGTTCATGGGGTACAAAGTTAAATATATACATCTATATGTAACAATTAAACTTTAACAATTATGCTGTTTAGACACCATATAAACTTATGAATGTTTTACCCTATCAAATACTAATAGAATTATTATCTATTACTTTTATAGTTTTATTCTATACATTTTATAATGTTATATGCACATTCTGTTATGTCTATTATAGAGTTATCCTTTATAAAAATAAAACAATCATTACCTTTCTCTTGTTTAATGCTCTGTCTTTACCTTGGGTTCTACTATGCCAAAAATTAATAATATATCTGCTTTTTTTCATTTTACTTTGTCAAAACAGATTAACCATTTTACTTTAAAATATTTTTTTGTTTGATAATCTGACTCTTATAAAAAACATATAATTGACTTTGTAATTTGACTTAGTAAATATTTATGTTTTAATTGAAATTTTTAACTCACATATATTGTCATAGCTAACATGTTTGCACATGTTAAATAACATGTGTCATTTTGATTTTGTGTTTTTGTTTTGTGATTTTGTGTTTTGTTGCTATTTCTACTGACTTCAAGGCTTGTCTTATACAAACTAAAATTAACTACTTCACCTAGTGATTTTGATAGAAGGTAGTTTTATCATTCTACTAATGATTATTATCATATTAAATAAATAAATCCATTTCCTTAATGATTAATGTACTGAATAAAATAAGTAATACAAAGAAAGTAGTATCCCCATCCACCCAACATCCAGATTATTGTTAAAAGTTTTTATGCTATGTGCCATTTTTTAAAGCGATCTTGCCTTTCTTTTTTAAAATTACTTTTAAAAGCTTTTTATTAATTTATTTCTGGTTTATTGTCTTTCATGTTTACAACTGATCCTTTAATGCTATTATTGAGTTTTATATTTTCTTTTTCTCACATTTAGCTGACATGTCTCTTTGCAGTCTATTTAAGGAGAATAGATGAGTGGCATATGTTCTAAGGTCTTATATAACAGACTCATTTCTGCTGCCTTCACGAATAAATGAAATTCATTTTTATATGTAATTCTTTAGTCTGAATCTTTTTTCCCTCAAAATTGTACATATTGCTCTATTTTTTTCTAGTTTATTATAAGATGTTTATTTTGTTTATTATAAGATGTCAAAGATCCAACTTTTACTCTTGGGTAAGAAATCTGTTTTTTCCATGACATCTCTAGAATCTTCCCTTTCACTTAGAACTCCCTAAAGACATAGGATATATTTAATAGTAGTATGTCTTTTTATTAATTTTGCTGCATACAAGATCTATGTATATCAGTCTTTCTTCAGACCAGAAATTTTCTTCTGTTTGGTCTTTCATTTATTTTCATTTATTCTTTCTTCCATTTGTTGGCTCTCTCTGTTCTCTGCCTTCTCTTTTTATAATGTTCTCTTTCATAATTTCATTTATTTTATTTTTTCTATTATAACAGAGTTACCCTAGTGTATCTTACTTGTCAAAAAAAGGTTTTGCCCAGCTTGTATGCTCGGTGGTTGAGTGTTGACCTATGAAACAGAAGGTCACAATTCAATTCCCAGTCAGGGAACAAATTCACAGAATGTTGGATTGTCCAGGTTGCGGGCTTGATCCCCATGGAGGGGCAAGCAGGAGGCATCCAATTGATGACTCTCTCATCATGGATGTTTCTATTTCTCCCTCTCCCTTCCTCTCTGAAATCAATAAAAGTATATTAAAGAAACATTTTGTATATCTGTAATTTATTACTTATAACAGTGTTTACAATGCTGCAAAATATTTTTGTTTCATTCTTACCTTTACTTATGTAACTCAGTTCACCTATTTCCTAGATAACTCCCTTTTTACCCTAGTCTTTTGTTTCATCTTTTCGTTCCTGATTGATAAAACCTAAATTTCCCTGGATTTGGGGGAATATAGGGAAAAGCTTTCTAAAATGTCCTGTGGTAAATGTTCTTTAAAACTGTGCTGTTCATTTATATCATGAAAGTGATGTTTGAACTTAACACTTCAGAATACTTTCAGAGGCCTCATATGGGTTATGTCCACCCCACCCCCTACATTTATGAGTTAGAAAAAAATCTACCTAATCCAGTCTTCTTTTCATTTTCTTTCTACTGTTCTTTGATCCATTCATTGCTTTAGATATAAAATGGAGGGCTGGTTCTTGTGAATTGTTTCTGTCCGGTATTCTGTATATTTATATGTAAAGTTTCTTCACTAGTGTGACTCTGCTGGTTAAAAAAAAAGGAAAGAAAACCTTGATTTTGCTGCCTGAGTATATTAGTATGACAAACGTGGCTTATGCTTAAGTAATAGGAGGCAATTATGAGTTATTCTTGTGACATAGACCTTCCAGATTTATATCTTTTACATATCCAGATATAATCCGACACCCACTTTAAACATCCAAGCCTTCCCAGCTCTTCGTTTGGAGTTCATGTCAAGTTAAATAAAGAGATGAAATTTCAAGGATGGTGCAGGGAGAACTGGAGAATGAGGAGTTTGCAATAGGAACGTCCTCCCTAGAATGACATTCCTATTGCAATGGGGTGAGGTGGTTGATATGAGAGCCGCATCTTTACAACAGGGAAACACGCCATCGGTGGATGGATGTAAATACCCCACTATTTCACACAGAGCCTGACTACAGCAACCTGCACCCTAGGTCTAGGAAATGAAATGTCCTCCTGATGTCTGACATATCCTCAATGAAGACTCCTGGCTTCCATGCTTGAAACCTCATATCTCTTTATTTGTATTTTAAAGGTAAGGTAGAGAAAGGCCAGAAAAATGACTTAGAAATGCTTTTGAGAATAATATTATTTAATTAGTGATATCCATATATTATTTAATATTCATATATTATCTGATTTTTTAATTGTTGCAAAAGACATAGATTTGAAAAAGAATTGCTAAACCGGGCTGTATTATAATTAAAGTTTTTGCTCTACAGCAGACACTGTCTAGAAAATGGAAAGACAAATCACAGACTGGAGAAAATATTTGCAGAAGATATATCTGGTAAAGGACTATTGTCCCAAATTTAAAAAAAAAAAAAAAAAAAACACTCTTAAGTAAGAAAACAAAGAATCTGGCTAAAAAATAGGCCAAAGACCATAACAGACACTTCACCAAAGAAAATATACAGATAGCAAATAAGCATGGGAAACGATGCTCCACATGATTTACCAACAGGGAAATGCAAATTAAGACAACAAACTATATATTACATGATCTTATTTATGTAACATTCTTGAAATGACAAACTTATAAAAATAGAAAACAGATTAGTGGTTGCTAGGGTTCAAGGAGAGGGTTGGGGGGTGAGAAGTTGCTATGGTTATAAAAGGGCAAAGAGAGGGTTCTTTATAATGATGGAAATGTTCTGCATCTTGACCATATCATAGCCAATATTCTTATTATGATATTATACTATACTGACCTGCATTTACTAGTACCATGTTACCACTGGGGGAAACTGAGGGGTAAAGGGTACACTAGGTCACTGTATTATTACTTACAACTGCATGTAAATCTACAATTACATCAAAGCAAAAGGTTTTATTTTAAAATATAATTTTTTTAAAAAAAAAGAATATACGAACACTTACCAAGAAACCACAAAAGTGATGAAATGAAAAGATTATGTGACAGAATGGAGAGAGAACAATAGAAGATGGAGAGAGAAGTGAACTTTCCAAAAATAAAGAAATGCTAGTGGGCAGTATTCATGCTTACATTTATGTAAGGTACAGTGAAGTACTTGCTCAGGGGAAATGAGCTGACTCAGACCCTCCAGTTGTGACCTACTAAAAGTTTTTGTTCAGAGTGAAGGAATAGAATGTGAATCTCAAATTGATAAGCACTTTTTCTCTAAGGGATGGTTAACTTGCCTCAATAAACGACCTTTAGCATAAGACCCCATCTCAACCTTCTAGGATTTAACTTAACTGCAATGCCATCCAATTTGCTCAGAAGTAATTTATTTTGCAGTTCTAAACACATAAACTGAAAATTGCTGTGAGTTTGAAATCCTGCTTCTCTCACCTCTTATTGGCTGATACTAAACACCAATAATGAAGTAGAACTTTCTGCAATTGTTCTTATAGCTTAATGGACAAATCCATGGCTTTCTCTCCTCTGACCTTTGATGTTGCCTCTCTACATTTTACATTATTTCATGCCCATCTGCCATTAAATTGCTATCGTCTTACTATAATAATTCTAATATGATAATGATGGCTAATCCTTATTGAGTACTTGCTGATGACAGACACATGGCCAGGCACTATTTAAACACTTTACATTTGTCAAACTCATTGAATCGAACAACCCTATGGGTTAGATTTTTACGGGCAAAATACAGAGAAGTCAATGAATTGATCCCAGGTGACACCTGTACTACAAATAGTGATGCCAGCAAACAAATTCAAGTGATTTTAACTCTAGAGATCATGCTTTTAACAACTGTGCTTTATTGCCTTCCATGAAATTGTTCTATACAGTGAAGTATAAGGAAGTCCTCTAAAATGTGATGCAAAAACTGTGTGCAGCTGGGTGGTTTGAGGTCCAGCTAATCACAGGTGGGCAGAAGCGATACACATCACTTCCAGGGATGACCTCTAAAACTGTCCCACCATGATCTTCCATTCGCTTTCCCCATCCTTTGGATGAATAGGCAAGACTTCAAGGACCTTGAAGAGGGCAAAGCCACAAGATAGGAGCCTGAATCCCTGCATTGCTGCTGAGAGAAGAGCTCCCTCTGCAGAAATGTCCTTATTGGACTCTCGCTTGAGTGAGAAATAAACTTTTATTGTTTTATGCCATTTAAATTTGACATTGTTAATTGTTGGCCAATGTTGAATAAATACAAGATGTTATTGGTAGTATTGCTGAGTTCTCTTATCTTTAGCTCTTTTTCTTTTTCTCATATCAAACAAAGCCCTTAATTCCCCAAGATTTTGTTCTCACCCACCTGCTCAGCAATTGTGTGCTTCAGTGCTTAGTTCCTGATGAAAAAGTCCCAAGTTTCGCTCTTCTCCCATTCCTCTCTTGGGCTAATTTTCGGTCCCCTCTGTCTGGATGCTCTCCTCCTAGCCCCTCAGACTAGTCTTGGTCAAAACCTACCTTGTCGTATTCACCTACTTTGATCCTGCCATTACTGCGTCTGTGCACCCAGACTGAGAACAAAATCTGGAATTTATATTTGACTTTCCCTGTCCTCTGTCTCTTTCCTCCCAGTTCAATCAATAATCTTAATATCCTCCAACTACCACTTTACCTTTCCATTTCCATGTGTAGTCCTACCGTTCTTTTTTGGACTGCACAGCCTCTCCTGAACTTTACGATGTCCTCCTAACTGAAATTTGGATTCAGATCTGCTTCACTCCAGTCTCTTTTCCTCATAACCCAAGCTTTAATCAAATCATGCTGAAGTCACCAATGACTATTAACTGCTGTAATAATTTTAAATGTCGTAATTTAATATTCAATGTCATCAAAACAATAATGAAAATAATGTTTCGTTTTATTTCATTCTCCTTTACCCAGTATATACCTTATGCTCTAGCTAAGCAGTACAACTTTGAATCTCACAGGCCAGGGCTTTTTCATCCCCATGCCAAAATTTTGCTGTTTCCTTCTGCACTTCTTGGTTTACCAAATAGTGCCCTTCTGTCAGATTCTATCTCAAATGCCACTTCATCCATGAAGCCTTTTTAGGAAGTACTTTTTATTATGGAAAAAAAAAATAAACGGACCAAACAATGTAATAAACCCCTACATACCCATTAAACAGCTTCAATAATTATCAGTTCATGTCCAGTCTGGTTTCATTTGTACCCCTACCCACTACCCAACTTTTTATCAGGTTCCAAGCTAAACGTAATTACCTTCTCCTCTATGTTTTTCTTGCAGCACTAATGTTGCTATGAGCATCTTATAGTCACCGGTATACATTTTATACTCGCTACTGGATTTAAAGTCCCTTGAAGGTAAGGTCTATGTGTTGCTGCCCTTGAGCACCTATCCAGCACAACCCAGTGTCCTGAGTCTAACAGGGAAAACAGAAATGTTTCATTTAAATGGAAATATCTGATGCTATTTTAAAAGGAGTTCTATTCCTTAAAGTTAATAGTCATATCTTTTGGCAAAACTATACTAAGCCAACATGTGCATTTTTATTTTTAAATTTTCTGGGAAGGAGATCCATGTGCTTTTGTAGTAATCCAATGCCCTGTTTGTATTATCTCAATAATCACTCAATTCTATGCTGAGCCTTAGCTCAGGGTGACATTGGGTAAATCATGTGGAATTTGCATAGTGAATATATTCTCTTTGCCTATTTTCTTATTAGCAAATCGCATTTTGCCATTCTAGCTCACAAGAGAATTATGAGATTAAATAGGGTAGTCACCTATTGATTGTACAAGTCATAAACCATTCAGAATTTCTTTTCTGCCCTTTCTAGACCTGTTGTCCAATTGTGTGTTTTTATTATTCACTAGCTCTCCCTTCAAAGGATGATGCAAAGAGAGAAAGCAGACATTATGCTTAAACTATGTAGCAGTGGGGTCAGTAAAAATTTGGCAGGGTGAAAAAATTACACCTATTAATTAAAATGAAGATCATCTGCCATTCATTAATATGAATGATAAAGAATCATCTGTGAAGCATTTTGAATTCTTTTGGGTCTTTAGTATTTACTTTTGTGTATTTAAGTGTGTGTATTTTTATCAGTGGATATCCTTAATTTCTTCAATTTTGCTATTTCATTGATTCATGAATTTCATTATACCTTAGCAGGACATATAGAATTAAAACATGAACTTCACAAAATCATTCACTATGTTTCCATCATAATTTCTAATGTTGAAAATGAAATTGTGGGTTGTATTTAGTTTCTATTAAGCTTACACATACTTTGGAGTAAAATACTAAGCCCAAGATTAAACCAAAAATGGGATTATATAAAGGATATGCAAAAGACTGTATCTGAACAGTTACATCATTATGCAAGGTTGATGATGTGAGGAAACAAGTTATGTAGGTAACAAGTAAGCCTAGTGAATTACCCAGCAATGTCATTTCAGAATGGTTCTTTAGTTTTCTATTTCTGGTATGGTTATACTAGAGGCCCAGAGCACGAATTCATGCACCAGTGGGGTCCCTTGGTCTGGCCTGTGGGATTGGGCTAAAACTGGCTCTCCAACATCCCCTGAGGTGTCCTGGATTGCGAGAAGGCACAGGCCAGGCTGAGGGACCCCATGGGTGTACAATCTGGGCCAGGGAGAGATGCTAGAGGTTGGCCAGCTGGAGAGGTACTGCAGGAGGGCTCAGGGTGTGTCCAGCCCATCTCGCTCAGTCCCGATTGGCTGGACCCCAGCAGCAAGCTAATCTACCCATCAGAGCGACTGCCCCCCTGGTGGTCAGTGCACGTCATAGCAAGCAGTTGAGCAGCTTAGCATATCATTAGCATATTACACTTTGATTGGTTGAATGGATGAACAGATGACTGGACACTTAGCATATTAGGCTTTTATTATATAGGATTGGAGTGGGGGAGTGAAAATAGTTATTTACTTTAGTGATATTGACTGATTTGGAGATATGCAAAAATCTAAGGACACATCTTACAAAGCCAGGCTAGTTTATCATTGATGAAGAATTATAGAGGACTGGAAAAATCATTAGCCCAGCCTTCTTAGGTTGTGCAATGCCCTAAAACTATGCAGAGAAGCCTCAGGACTATACTGAGACATATCAGGAGTTCCCCTCTCTCTCCCACATAATGAAATGTTGTATATGGTTGCTTATTTTCTATTTATTTTTGGTAAAGAATTATAAATTTACTAGAGGCCCGGTGCATGAAACTCGTGCGCAGGGGGGAGGGGGGGAGAGTCCCTCAGCCCAGCCTGCACCCTCTCTAATCTGGGACCCGTTGAGGGATGTCCAAATGCTGGTTTAGGCAATCTAGGACCACTGGCTCCTAACAACTCATCTGCATCTGCCTGCCTGCCCAATGCCCCTAACTGCTCCCCTGCCTGCCTGATCACCCCTAACCACCTCTGCCTGCCTGCCTGGTTGCCCCTAATGGCCTCCCATGCCAGCCTGGTCGCCCCCAAGTGCATATGGCTGGGGTCCCTCAGCCTGGCCTGTGCCCTGTCGCAGTCCGGGAGCCCTCGGGGGATGTGAGCAAGCCAGCAGTCAGACATCCTTAGCTCTGCTACAAAGGTGGGAGAGGCTCCCACCAGTGCTTCTGTGCTTGCCAGCTGTGAGCCCAGCTCAAGGCTTCTGGCTGAGCAGCACTCCCCCTGTGGGAGCTCACTGACCATGAGGGGACAGCTCCTGCATTGAGCATCTTCCCCCTGGTGATCAGTATGCATCATAGCAACTGGTTGTCCCACTGTTTGGTCGATTCGCATATTAGCCTTTTATTATATAGGATTAGAGTCTCTGAAACCAAATGGGTTGAGCCCCAAAATGGTACCAGCTGTTTGTTTGTTTGTTTAATTTGTATTAATTGATTTGAAAGAGAGAAACATCAGTTGACTGTCTCCCGTACACACTCTGAGCAGGGACTGAACCTGAACACAAAACCTAGGTATGTACCCTGACCCAGAATCTAACCCACACCCTTTTGGTAGACAAGAGGGGGCTCCAACAAACTGAGCCACTAGGCCAGAGCACTGTAGTACATTTTAATTTAATATTTACAACAACTATGCAAACAATTCAACCTACTTATTTTCTGTTTACTTCTATTCTTGAAAGATTTCTAATATAGTCTTAGTGACCAATTTTCTAGACATTGTTTGCAGCTTAAGCTTGCTTCCATTCAATAATCATTAGGGCATTTGTATGCATTAAATAGAAATATAATACATGGCAGATTTTGATAGTGTATACAATTTATCTTATATACTTTTTGATGATTGCTTAGTGGCTATATTGATGCATTTATATCTATATTTATGTGTTTCATATACATACTTACCTATTGTTTTTAGAAACCATATTACTGATTGAATGAATGTTATGTGTTTTCAATGATAGTATTTGTTTTTCTTTGTCCTTGGATGGCTCTTTTCAGTTTATTATATCAGCAATTTTCAACCAGTGTGCTGCAAGAATTTTTAAAACTTGCAATACATGACTATTTAGTCAGGGGCACTGACATCTTTGCTCTTAGATTGTCAAATTTAAAAAAATGACAACACTCAGCACAACAATAGCCATCTAGTGTGAATGATATTTCGAGCCATAAATACATGTATATATATAAAAGCCTAAGTGACCAAATGACTGTTCAACCGTTTGACTGATAGCTATGACGCACACTAACCACCAGGGGGAAGACACTCAATGCATAGGCATGGAAGCATGGAACAGAATAATGAATCTCAGAGGGAAGGGGGGAGGGAGGAGGGTGGGAAGAGATTAACCAAAGGTCTTATATGCATACTAGAGACCCAGTGCATGGATTCATGCTCTGATGGGGTCCCTCGACCTGGCCTGCAGGGATCAGGCCAAATCTGTGCACCAGGCCACTGACATCCCCCAAGAGGGCACATGCCAGGCCAAGGGACTCCACCGGTGCATGAATCTGTGCACTGGGCCTCTAGTAGGTCATATAAAAGGATTACATCTTATTGATCATGTCTCATAATAAGGTTGTGTTTGATTGGTTCATTAAATTGCCTTCTGACTGCCTCTCTATGGGTCTGAGCCTGGAGACCACCAGCGGGCAGGTTCAGAACCAGTCAGTTCTTGGCACAAACTCAGAGGAAAGCAACCTGACCTAAATGTGACCTTACTAGGGCCCTAGACTAAACTAAAAAGATAACACAGTATATAAACTATATAAGCAAAAATCGAAGAAGGGTAAGGTGGCTATATCACATGATATAGACCACAGGACAAAGGAAATTAACAAAGATAGGGATAATTCATAATAATTGGAGAATAGATTGTTAAGAAGACAATAATAAAAGATCAGCAAAACACATAAAATAAAAATTCACAATTAAATTAAGAAACTGACAACTCTGCAATCATAGTAGAGTTAACATCCTTCTCCAAGAAATTGATAGAAAACTTAGAAAACATCAGTAAAGATATAGATCTGAGCACAGCCAATTGCCTTGACCTAACTGACATTTATAGAACACTATACTAGTACATGACAACTGCAGGAATATCCATTATTTTCATGTACACATGTTATGCTCACCAATATAGATCATATGCTGAGCCTTAAAACAAATCTTAATAAATTTTATAAGACTGAAGTCTTGCAAAGTACGTTCTCTTATTGCAATAAAATTAAAAATCATTAAGATATTTTTTTCAAAGACTCAAATATTTGAGATTAACATTGCATGCTCAATTAACCTAGTAAGTAAAAAATAAATTATGATGGAAATTAGAAAATATTTCAAGCTGACTTTTTCCTCCAACAGAGCTTGGAGGAAAAGTTACAGTTCTAAACATATATGTTAGAAAAGAAGTTATAAAAATTAGTAATTTAAGTTTCTGAGTTAAGAAGCTAGACAAAGAAAAGCAAAGTAATTCAAAATAAGTCGAAAAGAGGAAACAATTAAAAATAAGACCAGAAAGCAATGAAATGTAAAACAAAAAACAAAATGAATTTAGTATGATTATGGCTAGAAAAATCTTAATGACCAAGATATTTAAGAAAATTAAGTTGCTCTCACATTCTAAGCATGACAGGGGAATGACCCTTCTATTTTGTCTATCATTTTCATTCTATCTCATCATATAGTAATGTATTTTCTTTCTTCTATTATGGATGCCCAGAGCAGCAAATGAAAAAAACAAAATGTTTCTCCACTTCTTTTTTCTCTTTCTCCTTATAGTCATCACACATTGAAATCACTGTTTTCTATGGTCAGAGAGATTTCCCTCTAGCATCTCTTCAACTATAGTTTGTGCTCTTCCAATCATTTCTCTCCACAGCACTCCTACAGTCAAATCAGAGCTTTTAGGAGTTAGTGTTACCTCCTGGTCTGTGTTTTCAAAACTCACTTTTAGGAAAAGAAATTGATAGAGAATTTATAACACGCCCCCCCCCCCGCCCCCACAAACACACACACAGGAACTGCTATAAGAAATAATCTCTTAAAATGCAAACAAATTAATTTCTAATGGTAGAGTTTTAAGGTCTGCAACAGGTAGAGGAATTAAGATGGGATTTTTTAAGCTAGTAACCTTCCCTCTAACCTTTTCTCTGCTCCTTACAACTATAACACATGATCTCTTTCCCAGTAAAGCTAGTTCTGTTTTCAACAAACTACAAAGTGTAGCTATCTGAGCTGCCCTTAGCCCCATGTAAGTTTGATCTCTTTTCTTTCAGAGGTTTATCCTTCTCAGAAAGCCAGAAGGAACTGGCTAAGAGTTGAAAAGAGTTGTGTGGTGTGTTTTGTTTTGTTTTTTCTCCCAGACTGAAACGACCTAAGTTGCAAGGACTAGGTGATTTCAGTTTCTCTGGAAAGTACAAAGTGTTGTTTTTCGTGGTTGGAAGTAAACAAAGAACAGTATGCATCATTGGTAATACTTATCGATAGCAACCCTTTCCTATTGCCCAAATTAATGTCATCTTATAGACCTGTCTGTGAGAGGACCTGAAATATAAAAAAAAACGGCAGCTCCACAATTTCTCTAAAAAGCATTAGCAGCTAAACAAGGTCCAACCATTGCTGCCTTTGCACTGAGCACAAAGAATGTTTCCACTGTCTAGTAAAGAGACATCATTTCAAAGGCTTATAACATGGTGTCCAAAAGTCACAAACCTGCAGCTTTAACTGCAGTTAAAGTCAGTTTATTGTCGGCACCTCACCTGGCTTGCGGAGCTCAGTGGTTGACCACTTAAACAAGGAGATCACAGTTGGAGGTACATGCCTGGGGTTTCCGGTTCGATCTCCAGTAGGGGGCATGCAGGAGGCAGCCAATCAATGATTCTCATCACAGATGTTTCTGTCTCTATGGTATTCTTCAGGAAGGAAAATGTTTCATACGAAAACATTCTACATTATTGGTTGCAAGACAATTCATAGCTAAAAATTGAAAAGTCAGTGAAAACAAAAAGTGAATAAAGATATACATTTTCTTGCTTTCCAGAACCTTGAAGATAAATATATTTTGGTGTATTGTTCTATAAATTTTATCACATATAATAGATTTATGTAGTGATCAAAATTAGGATATAGAATTATTCCATCACTTCAAAGTAATTCTTTCATGCTACCTTAGAGTTATTCCCTCCCCGAACTCTAACACCTGGCACCATTAAAATTATGCCATTTTAAAGATATTACATATGTGAATCATACCACATGTAACCTTTTGAGATTGACTTCTCAATCAGCATAATGGTTTTGAGATCCATGAAAGGTGCTGTGTGTATCAAGTGTGTTCCTTTTTATTTCTGAGTAGTATTTCATGCTATGGATGTACCACAGTTCATTCATTCACCCATTGGAAGATATCTGGGTAGTTTCAAGTTTTTAGCTACCACAAATAAAGCTGATATGAACATTTAGGTTCAGATTTTTGTATGAACGCATGTTTTTCTTTCTCTAGAGTAAATATCCAGAAATTGTATTACTGATTCTATGGTAAGGTTATACTTAACTTTTTAAAAAAAAAATCTGCCAAAGATTTTAGAGTGAGGTACCAATTTTTATTTCCATCAGCAAAGTATGAGAGACATAGTTGGTCTGCATCTTGTCAGTACTTGGTATCATCAGTATTTTTTTTTTTAGCCATTCTAATAGGTATAGAGTGGAATCTCATTGTGGTGTTAATTTGCATTTTCCTAATAGTCCATGATGTTGAACTACAATGACGTCTTATAGTTAGTGTTTTGCATTTTCACAAATGCTTTTCAAGCATCTCAATTAATTCTCATAAGTATAGTGAGATGCATTTCAAGTGATAAAAGGCCGATACTTTGTAAATCTGACAAAGACAGTGAAATGTAATTACACTACAGCAGAATCAAAACAATTTAAAACTCAAAAGGAATATGGTGGCAATTTAGTCAAACTTTGCCATTTTACAGAGAGCTGAGTCCCAGAGAGGCATGATAACTTCTCACACAGCTGGAATCACACCAGAGAGCACACTTCTGATGCTCGGACCTCGTCTACAGTGTCCAGTCGAGTAGGCAACAATCTATGCTTGAACCCTTCAAAGTGACTGGGAATTCACTCACTTTTTGCTCAGTTCTATTAGGTAGTGTTTCTTGACAGTGAACTGAAATGGCCTAAAAACAAGTAAAGCAGTCTGTAAGTGTTTTGACATTGAACTGAAAGGCTTACAGTAAGTCCTACCAATGGGTCTACTTTCACGCTCTGAGACTCTCCTGAGGAAGTGTGGCCCTTTTCCCACATGACAGTACTTCAGATGCTTGAAGACGGCCATCGCGCTCTCAGAAACATACACCAGGCTGAACAGTCACGTTTTCCTCCAACCCTTCCTTCCTGGAGCCTCGAAAGCCCAACACAGACATTTACACAGAGTCGATGTTCCATTCATTTGTGACACCTCAATGAGTGAACAAACTTAAACATCTGTACTAGTTTGTTGAACTCTGCTTACATGGTTAGAATCCCATATTTATGATTCTAAATATGACGATCTAGACTTGAGCCCAGACTGTGGTTCTACACTAAAATCCTCTGCAGGGGCTGCCTGCCTGCCATCCAGGAGTCAGTCTATCCTCCAGCCCGTCCTCTTCCCCACCTTGTAAGTGTACGACGAAAAATGTCAATGCCTGTTGGGTACAGATCAATTTTGTCTACTACATTTCAGTTACTTTTTTAAAAAAATTCCCCCTTCCCTGAGCAAATGCATACTAGACCAATAGGAGAAAATATCACTGAGTCAAAAAGCAAATCATTGCAGGCTGTGGATTTCCGCTTCTCACCCTGATTCACCCTGAAGACCGACACTTGCCCAGGTTTTGTGTTTTAGCACCTGTTCTGTTTCCCATCATTCCTTAAAGAGGAGGACGATTGTTCTCAGGCCTCATTTGTACTCCCCACCTCCCACCCCCAAAGCCTTCCATTTAAGCCACTCCCATCAGATGATATAATCTAAATTGGAACTGTTAGGTTTCTTAGAATTTCTTCTCCAACTTTGAAAGAGTATTGCTTCTTGTCAGTGTTTATACTACTCTTTTGAGTTGCTATTATGTTGCTATTTATTGAGTCACTACTGTGAGCCTGGCTCCGTGTTTTGAATGTGTTACTTCCATTACTCAGAACAATTCTCTGAGAAAGACACAGTTATTTCCATTTTACAGATGAGAAGAAGGAGACCCAGGGTAATGTAACTACTAAGTGCTGAAAAACAGAATTAAACCCAGGCCTGCCTGATGCCACAAAAACACACAATTCTTTCTATGTCAAGTCATATACGTTTCCTTTCTAGAGAATGAAGCAATATAATATTTAGGGAGCTCCACTTTCTGTCAGCTCTAACCTTACACTAGAAACTGCAAGAGGGCTTTTCCCTTCCTTGGTCATCATCCAACTCTGAACAGAATTTTAAAAAGCCTGTTCTTTGTCCTGTCTTAGCATTTTTTTTTTTTTGCAAGTCTCACCTCATTTGGGGGCTTCAGATTTCTTGACACCATCCTTTAGGGCCCATGTTACCTTCTTATAATTATCCTTGGTATGTGGTTGTTTTCTCCCAAGGTTTCTGTCACTTCCAATTAACCAAGCAATTCCTCCTTGTTGGTCAGAATTAGGTTCCCCAGTTGCTCTGCTGGGACATCAAATCATGAGAAAGGCAAATAAAAAACTTGTCAGATATTTTTCCTTTAGCCCAGTGAAACTTTTAAAAGGTGTTCAGCTATTTGAATTTTTTTTTGATTGTTGCATTGCTACAGGTATTGACAAATAGTATACTGCAATGCACTGTGGTATCAATAATGAATTATTTTATGAACAATTGCATGTGCAATGTAAATGTTTGGAACCAAATAAAACACTCTAAAGCAGCTTCCCATTATCTATATGCATACCTCTTCATTCTTACACATTCCTGTTTCTCATCCCCCACTCAAATACACCACATGGATAAATATTTACTTCTAATAAACTGATTTATTTGTATACCTCACTTTGAGTGTAATTCCAAAACAGAAAGTGGGAGGAGTAGGGGTGGAGAAGATAACCTCTCTGAAGTAAAATATATGTCTGAAAGTCTATGAATTAAGGTCATAAAACAAAGGGTTGTAAATTTTAATTTTTGCTAACCTCAGAGTGAAATTTAGTGTTTCTTTCGATTGTGAACAAAAGTAATAGACCACAGTGTTGTTAGAAGTACTGCTGACTTTTTCACCAATAAAAATCACAGCTATTTTCCTGCCACATTACTATATTGTAGAAATCTCATGATACAATTGATGTTTACCACTTAAAAACTATATATATTATTAGATCCTCTGATATATTTTATTTGATACATAAAAATAAAGAAGCATATGTATAACAATTTAAAAAAGGAGCATATGTATAGCACACTTTTGTAGAATACATTGATTACTGTATTTTAGTATATTGGTTTCATTTATAATCTTATGCATATTTCATGCACTTAAAACATGATTAAAAAAAGGGCTTTCTAGGCTTTATCAGACATGCCATAAAAAAAATTAAGAATGTCTATTATGTACTTTGGAATTTTGGTTAAGGACATGTAGACTGCTGTCACATTGCTTGAGTTCAAATTTTGCTCCATCACTTGCAGTATGACTTTGGCTAAATTATGGATACTTTTTTTGTGCCTCAGAGTCTGCATGTGTAAAATGGAGATATACTTATGTAAAAATCTTGCTGTGAAGATGCAGTAATATTTGTAAAGGGCTTAACACAGTGCCAGATGCATAGTATGTTATCTATCTCCACATCCACGCAGATGAGGACTTCATTCAAATCCTATTTACATTTATCCTGTACACACAGTAGGTTTATTTGTTACTGTGTTGTCACTAAAGTTTTAAATCTTATTATTAAATATTGGCTAGTTTCAAGTTAATATTTGGAAAATGCCTGTGTGATATAAGGAAGAACTGGACAATGAAGATCCATATGCCTTCTATTCAGATTAAAGAGGGGGAAAGTTACTTTAAAAAAGAGTAAACATAAAACTTATTAGCCAAACCGGGACACTTTTGAGAGTGAAAGAATGCAATTACTATACCAGGAAACTAGACAAACTGGGATTGTGCCAGCTAAAACAACATGTCTAATTATGCTACTTTTACGTTTCTTGTGGGCGTCTTCCTTATTCCACTCCCTTCGGCAGCTAGAGAAAATCACTAGTTGGATTCTGTGATTATCATTCCTTTGCTTTAATTTATAGATTTACATATGTCCCCATCCTTAAGAAAGATATTTTTTACGTTCACAGCAGGTTCTTTATAGAAGTGGAATCCTACTGCAATATCCTTTTGTTAATTGCTTTGTTGCTTATCATTGTTAGATTCATCCATGTCCATAGACTTGCAGTTTTTTCCCCCTGTTGTATTTGTTAGAAAGCAATAGGAAGTTAATAAAGTTTTTGATACTTAAAAGTGACATGGTGACACAACAAAAACCTACAATGTAGGAGTGGCTTTGGAATGGCAGAAGACGGAAGGTGGAAGGATGTGGAAGAAAGTGGTAGAGAGTTTGAGAGCCTTAAAGAAACTGCAGACGCGTGGTAACATTGAAAAGGCTGCAGATGAG
Source organism: Myotis daubentonii (assembly GCF_963259705.1). Classification (NCBI taxonomy): domain Eukaryota; kingdom Metazoa; phylum Chordata; class Mammalia; order Chiroptera; family Vespertilionidae; genus Myotis; species Myotis daubentonii. The sequence continues at coordinate 67,706,653 of NC_081843.1, forward strand.
GTCTTAACGGATTAGAATAATCTTACTGGAAATTGAAGGGGCATAAAGTGTAGCAAATTTGTCACCTGCAATTATGTGCAAAGTAGAAAATATGCTTAACGAACTGGGTTATCTGCCTTAGGAGATTTCCAGCCAGAACGTTAAAGATGTTTTCTTATTTCTTATAGTAAGACATAAGGAGAGAGATAAGTTAAAGGATGGTCAAAAGGAGCCAGAACTTGTGATATTTGAAGATTCCCGGACTCTCCAGGTGACAGATATAAAGTTAGGAAATGGGTCAGAACGAAGAACAAATCCAGGGCACTAACAGGAAAGTATGAAGCGGAGGGTGTCATTGGGAAGCCCTTTAGGACCTAAAAAGATCTAATGTGGTAACTCGGCGTATTTTCATTTAGACATAAAGGGTGTGCCTCTCCATCTTAATGAAATTACAGGACTTCTAAGAAGTTTAAGGGTGCGGTGCATGACAAGACCAAGGTAGAAAAGGGTTTATAGGGAAGACATTTATGAGTGTTGCTTTAATGATGTGAACTGAAATAAAATTCACAGGAGACCCTCAAAGTTTATAAGAGAATTCTATTAGCAGAATATGCTTTTTAAGAGACTTTTAAAACAAAATTATATTTACTAGGCTGTTGGCCAGCCCGGACTGGAAAGGACAGAGAACCAAATGAAAACAGGCTTTGGACATCCACGCTGCTACAGGCAGAGAACTGCACAGCTGAAAACATGGAGAAGCAAGGACGATTCAGTGGGTGGATCCAAGAGACTGGAAAGCAGAGTTAGGAGCCTTGGAGAATTACTCTTAGGCAAATACTGCGTGTCTTTAGTTTATAGGTCCTCTTCTTAAGAGGAATTCTATTCAAGGAGCTACACCTGAAAAGCTTCATCCATATCTGGACTCAATTTCAAGTTCTAGACTTTTAGCTAATGTTGTAATGGGATGACTGTTTTGGAGAACTTTGGGAGAGAATAAGTGTGTTTTGCATATGAGAAGAATATGAATCTTTGAAGGCCAAATTGTAGTAGCCAGCCTCCTGGTATTTGTGCTTTGCTGTTCCCTGCCACACTGTATCAGGGATCATCTGTGGGACTAATAGGATACAGAAGTAATGATATATCAGTTTGAGTGATTTTGACTTCTCTCTCTTGGATCACTTGCTCTGGGGAAAGCCAGGTGCCATGTTGTAAAGAAACCAGGGAAGTCCTGTGAGTGACTCATCTTGGAACTGGATCTTTTATCACCTTCATTAGACTGCAACCCAGCCAACAGCTTGACTGCAAACTCATAAGACCCTGGGCCAGAACACGTAGCTGAGCCACTCGTGGATTCCTGACTCTCAGAAACTGTGAGGTAAATATGTTTAGTGTTAATGTATTATACAGCACGCCCCCCCCCCCCCCGCCAACTTCACTGCTCCCCCCACCCCCCACCCCAACCCCACACACACACTGGGGATTGAGCCCTGATCGAAATCAAACCTTGGCTCTCAGATTTATAGGTAGATGCTCAACCACTGAGCCACGTCAGTCAGGTTTAATTAAGTAAGCCTCTTTTAACCTACAATTTTCTCTGTCTTCTTTCCTGCAACCTATTGGTTGAAGTTAACTTGTCCCATGATTTTCTATAGATTGAATTTTACTGATTGTTTAGCCATACTGTTTAACATGTTCTCTATATTTCCTAGTATCGGGTTCAACTTTTTTGGCAAGATTTTTAAATAGGAGATGGTATGTTTTCCCATTAAAAGGCATATAGTTTCAGGAGGTGGGGGGGTTAGAGAGCAACCAAAGGGCTAGCATGCATGCATATTAGCATAACCAATGGACCCAGACACTGGGGCGATGGGGGCTTGTGGGGGTAAGGGGGGGTGGGGGGTGGGGGGAGTCAATTGGGGAAAAAGGAGACATGTGTAAAACTTTAGACAAAAAAAAGGCATATACTTTCCTTGTTTGTCATGTTAATGTAAAATGAATAAATCCATTTATTCCTTTTGAATCTCAAAATGGCATTGTATAATTTGTGTAAATTGCAGGAGTTATTACATCAATTAATCAGATAGATGGTATAGTCCTAGATAAAAATATGGTAATATGTAAAACAGGGAAGGTTTAGAGCAGTGGTTCTCAAACTTCCTAATGCCACAACCCTTTAATACAGTTCCTCATGTTGTGGTAACCCCCAACCATAAAATTATTTTCGTGGCTACTTCATAACTGTAATTTTGCTACTGTTATGAATGGTAATGTAAATATCTGATATGCAGGATGTATTGTTACAAATTGAACATAATTAAAGCATAGTGATTAATCACAAAAACAATATGTAATTATATATGTGTTTTTCCGATGGTATTAGGCGACCCCTGTGAAAGGGTTGAGAACCGCTGGTTTAGAGGAAGGCTATGCTACTGAATTATTAAAGGGTTACAATATGCTTCTGAAGAACATGTTAGCTTGTCCCAAATTAGGAATATGAGAGTAATAGAGATGTATGTTACAAGGCATAAATTTTTTTTTTTAAAAAAGCTCCTTTAACCATTCTTAAGTAAAAGAAAATTTTAAAAAATTGCCCACTTATAAAATGGTAATTCCAGAAGTGGTAATTGATATATTTTGGTTACTTCCTTTTTTACACTTTATTCCATGCTTAGGATTATTTTTCACATCAAAGCAATCATACTGGTCACAATTTTGCATCCTACTCTTTTAATTTAGAAAATAAACATTTTCATTAGAAAGACTAGTCTACTGGCTTTTTTTAAAAAACAAAACACAAAAACTATAGTACATTTCACTAGATATAAATAATAGAATTTGGCCAATCTCTAATTGTTCTTAAATTCTTACCTAATTATTGCTACAACTCACATTTTTATCCATAGTATTTATTTAAATGGTATTTTTAAGGGGGAGAGATGGACAATATAAAAAGAAGTTTCCAGCATATCAGAGGTTTATGTCTAATTAGGAAAATATACCTGGCAGAGGGATTACAAAAGTGCTGTATAAAAAAGCATATAATAATCATATATTGAGGTAAGAAGAAGTAGTGGAATTTCTTAGAAGGAGAGGCTCATCAGAAAAACATTTTGCCAAGATTATGGAGCAAGACTTGGGAAAGTGGTAAGTCTTAATGGTTAAAAATGTTCAGTTCCGTTTGGATGTTGGAGGAGGAGGTAACTTTCTGTTGACGTTCTTAAGAAGTATTTGAGGACAGTTCTCACTCAGGAAGCCCTCATCTCAAAGGCATAATAGTGAGCAAACAAGACTTTATCAAAGATTGGACTCCTAACGCCCCGGCCCCAATCTACCAAATTTCTTTTTAATCTCGATCATCCACATTTTTTTTCCCCTTTCATAATTCTCCTTTCTTTATATCTTTGTCAAAGATTCTCATCTACTTTAAGTAGTGGAAATAGGTTAAACCCTCCTACAAGGCACGTAACCCATACAAAACATTACGGTCTGTAGAATATATTTTTTTCTTTTTTTAAATATATTTTATTGATTCTTTACAGAGAGGAAGGGAGAGGGATAGAGAGCCAGAAACACCGATGAGAGAGAATCATCGATCAGCTGCCTCCCGCACAGCTTCCACTGGAGATGTGCCCGCAACCAAGGCACATGCCCCCGACTGGAATCCAACCTGGGACCCTTCAGTCCACAGGCCGACACTCCATCCACTGAGCCAAACCGGTCAGGGCTGTAGAATATTTTTTAAAACTGGGAAATGCTATCTTAGAACATACAATGTATACATTCTAATCTGTAAAAAATAGAAATAAGAGCACTAAAGCATATTAACCAAGGGTTACCAACTTGCCATACACCACGTCAGAAACATAAAAACCCCGAATCTATTAAAAATAATAAGAAAATAACAAATAATGACTGTGATTGGTATACTCCAGCAGGAATGGAGCCCATCCTAATAGTAATCCCAATCTTACTGTTACGTAGGACATGCTTTGTGGACCTCAAGGAGGCCGCCAGGTTTAGGACAGTTGTGAGAACCAGTGTCAGAAATGAGAGTAAGGCCTCCCAAAATGTCATCCCTGACCGTCCGATAGCCATTTTCCTTCTGCACCTTTTCTTCCTCGGGGATTGGAGCTGCTTCCCACACTCACAGGAGAGGACCCCAGTCTCTCCACCACACTCACCACGTGCAGATGCCCTGGGGCTTGCCTGCTTACAGCTTCGCCCCCCCACAGCATGGCGGGACCCTCAGGGGAGTTCTGGATTCCTCTACAGCAGGAAGTTTCACAAACAATTTTTGCAGCTCCCTGCCCGCAACTGTTTCCAAGGTTAGTACTTAGATTCCTGACTGTTGTGCTATTTCTCCACCCACAGAACATAACCCTAACCAGTGGTCAGCAAACTGCGGCTCTTTGGGCCCTTGAGTGTGGCTCTTCCTAAGCCTTAGGAGTACCCTAATTAAGTTAATAACAATGTACCTACCTACATAGTTTAAGTTTAAAAAATGTGGCTCTCAAAAAAGAAATTTCAATCGTTGTACTGTTGATATTTGGCTCTGTTGACTAATGCGTTTGCCCACCACTGCGGGCCTAACCCAACCCCTACACTCATCGCTAGCCCCCTTTCTAGTATAAAGCAACATCCTGTGCATGCTTTTGGGTGGCTCAGATCTCTGACTCCCAGGGTCTTTCCACCACTTACTTAAAGCTTGGATATCATGCTTTCCAGCAGTTTGATGAGGGTGAAATACAACATCTATAGCCACCTCTGCCTGCCCAACCTCCTTAACTTCTGCAGCTTCCTGGTCTCCCTCAATCCCAGGTTTGTGACAAAACTAGGCCTTCTGGCAGAGAGATCCCACAGATGACACGGCAGGCAGTGGTGACTTAAGCGAAGATCTCCAAGTTGTGAGATTAACTTCCGGAAGGGAGGTCCTCTGTGTATCCGTTCCCAGCCTGCCTCCAATGCTGTCTCATTAGAGCCAAAGGAAAAGACGGGGAGAGTTGATGGGTACAGATTTGGGGGAGAGAAAACGCACACACACAAAATTAAGAGGTATATAGGAGTTTTTACTTTCTTTGAACTGATGACGATGATGATGATGATATCTATCTATCTATCTATCTATCTATATATATATATTTAAACTAAAAGGAAACCGTCCATATTGTAATGTATTAAACAGGCAGAATGCTCTTCCTGGTTTCTCTGCTGTGGGTAGATGTTCTCTGGCTTCAGCTGGTATCTCTGGACAGTGAGGCAGCTTCTCAGCTCGGAGGTAGAGCTGGAGGGCCACGCCTGCAGGGAGCGAAGGGGAGAGACACAGGTCTTCTACGATCCGTCAAGTCTGCAAAAAGAGCCAGCGCCAGCCGAAAACCTGGAGGTCAAAAGAGAAAGGGCGTGGCTGCGCGGAGGCGACGGCGGCGTGGTCTCAGCCCGAGCACCGCCGGAGGTTTCGTCCTCACTTCTCCGCCGGGTCTGGGGTCGGCTCCCACCCCATTCACCAACCCGCGCCTCCGTCACCTCCCGGAGTGAGGATGCGCTCCTCCCCAAGCCACCCGACCTACCTCGGGTCCTCACAGCGCCACAATGGGGAGCCGCCCGCCACCCACCTACCTGCTCTGCGCCTGCGCCTCCTCCGCCGCCCCCGCCCCCCGCGCGCTCTCAAGGTCAGCCCCGCCCCCGCCTCTACCCCAGCGCTTCGGAAGAGGCCGTGGAGGACGTCTTGCGTTTCCTCACCTCTGCGTGGCGTGGGGTCGACGCCGCTCAGGGGAGGGGCGGGACTTCCTGTCCCGCGCGGGCAGAACTTCCGGAAGAGCCGGAAGAGCCTCTGCCTCGTAGAGTCGAGAGGTTCTCGGCTGCAGGAAAGGGAGGCGAGGTCCTGGACGGTCGGGGGTACTCCAGGGCCGGTCCCTGAGCTTGGCGTCATGGTGAGTCCTTCTGGGAGGGCTGGAGTAACACCAGTGGGAGGGAGGGCCCGGAGGTCAGTCCTGGGAAGGGAGCCGGTGGAGTGCCCCGCGGAGGATGGAGCGGGCGGGAGCCATGGGATGAACCGCCGGGCAGGACCCACCTCCCTTGCCGCGCCGGAGCGCCCGGGCCCCCGAGAAGACCCCTTCTGCCCCGCCTCGCCGCGAGTTCTGCCCAGGAGTACGGAGCCGCAGCCCGAGTGGTCCTGGCCCATTCACTGTACGGCGCGTGGTCCCAGAGTTGACCTTGCCGGGTTGGTGGTTTCAGGTGGTCCCAGCATTGACCTTGCCTGGCTGGTCACCTCCGCCTCTCCTTAGCTGCAGGGCCTTGGCCAGCACTTCACATCTTAGAAATGCCTTGAGCATCATGTCAGGCGGACACTACGGATCCCCATGTAGAGGCTGAGCGCCTGTCACTTAAAGGAACGGCAAGGTCAGCTCTTACCTTTCCCACGCAGCCCTTTTGGAATTGGGAAACGTGCCAAATAAAAAGTAAAAAAAAAATCCGGACTTAGTAAGGAAAGACTGAACTCGAAAGGAATATTGCAAGGGTGTGGGGGAAGGGCCTATTACTGTAGGGAGAATGCCTTGACCGTAGATCTGCAGGAGTTTCAAAAGTTAGGCAAAAGGGGGTTTTCTTTTATAGAGGGGAGGAAACAAGTGAAGAGAACCGGGTGTGCAGAAGTGAGGTGAAAAGGGTATATGGCCTGATAGTAGATCAGAGATTGTTTTACCCTCAAACCAGCCTACCTGTAAAGGAGTTATGGGGTTGTATACTGTTACAGTTTGAGGGTGGGCCAAAGTTCAGGGAACTGAGGGAAGGATCTTAAGCAGAATTTGGGTAACAACATTTTATTCCAGTTGATCTACAGGGGCAAGCAGTTCAGCTAGTCATTTATGAAGCAAAGAATGTGAATTTGCACGTTTATGTCTGGCCTTGTCATATATAAACAAGGGGGTCTTCTGTGAGCTTTACCCAAGTCATTTGGGGACTAGTGGTTCTTTGCAGTAAGTCATTTCCAAAATACAAAGGGGTGGGGTGGAGGTGGGTGAATGTCTTAACCTTCGCTGTTTTCCAAGATCACAGGGGTCCAGTAAAATTCAGCATTGTCAGTTTCTTGACTATATAAAAGATTTCAAATCCTCCTCTGGACGGGATTCTTTCTTGGAATTTAGTTTCAGTTTGCCATGCCTAAATATTGACATTGTTCAGCTATTGTGTATGATGATTGACTTTTGAATGACTTATAGAGACTTAACTGAATGTGAAACAAAAGAAACTCCAAATAATGTGGTTCCTAGCACACTCTACTATGCTATGACTAGTAACTTCTGACTTTTTTTGGCAGTGTGTGTGTGTTAACCTCAATGAATAATATAGTATTATTTTTTCTTTAGTATCAATGAAATTAGTGAAAGGGAACAGTCGAACTGGAAGGAGCCAAAGATAATAATTACTCCCCCCCCCCCCCCCACCAATTTTACAGAAGGAAGAATCTGAGGTTTAGAAATAGACAACGATTTACCTAAACTAACAGTAGTTGGCATAGTCTGTATTAAAATTCAGATCATTTCTTAAATTTAAGCTCTTTTTGACTCCTTGGTCTTAAAAGTTAATAGAGAGTGTAATGAAATCCTTGTATTCATAATAGTCACAGAGAAGCTGAACGTGAACTTATTCTCAGTATTCTGTGATGCTAAAAATGGTAGCTTTGTTTTAAGCTAAGGTAAACAAACTCATGCTGTTTCTCAAAATGTAACTTAAGAGAATGTCACCTGGAGAATGTCACCAGCAGCCAGGTAGTTGACTTTCTCCATTCAGGTATTGCTTATATTTCTAAATTAATGTACTTAACTCCACTTAAGCTTTCCCAGATATGAAATTGATAATGTCTGTATGTGTACTTGTAGTCAATGCTTGGAATCCTTCATAAGAAAGAATTTAGCTGCCCTAACCGGTTTGGCTCAGTGGATAGAGCGTCGGCCTGCGGACTCAAGAGTCCCAGGTTTGATTCCGGTCAAGGGCATGTACCTTGGTTGTGGGCACATCCCCAGTAGGGGGTGTGCAGGAGGCAGCTGATCAATGTTCCTCTCTCATCGATGTTTCTAACTCTCTATTCCTCTCCCCGCCTCTCTGTAGAAAATCAGTAAAATATATTAAAAAAAAAAAAGAATTTAGCCACTAAAGGAAGTTGACAAGGGTTGAATTTATTTAGGATTCAGCTTGGTTGAATTGAAAACTTTTGCAGTGATTGAAATGGTATGAAAATGATGCGGTACTTGAATTCAGAAGACCCAGATTCTGCCCATCATTAGTTATATGAATTTGGCAAAATTACCCAACTTAGGTAAGAGTTCCATTTTCCTCTTAGATAAGAGAAATGGGTCTTGATAGGAATTAGAACACCTAACTCAATTTATGATTCTTTGACTTCACTCAGGACTTTTTCAGAATAAGTACATGTTTTTTATTAAATAAGGCTTAGTCTGATTTTCACTTTTTTCCCCCATGTTGATTTCCCAAGTTTGATTTTTTTAATCTTTTTTTTTTTTTTTTTTTTTAATATATCAGGTAGGTAATACTTGGAATGTTTGTTCGTATGTTTGACAACTATCTTAAATGCTACTCCAAATAGAAAATAAAGCCTTGGGACACTTTGATTTTATTTTTGTTTTAATAGATATAAACTCATTCTCTTTTCTTATTCTCTGATTTATTATGTAGATCAAAATTCAATAAATGCCTCTGCATGTAATAAGCTCCTTTTGTGAGCAGATGACAATAGGATTATATTACAGACCAAAATTTTTTTTGTTTCATGTTGAGAAAATGGATAGTCTGTAGACAGTTTACTAAAGGAATAAAACTATATGTTTTATTGTTTTTGTAACTTACAAACCAACTTTAATCAAATAGACCTTTTCACCATTTAGCCTGGTTTGTGGGAGAAAAGTAGATTAGAACTAACTCCTGGAATTGCAGGTATCTCATGGCTTGTTTTATCTATACAGCATCCTGTGGTAACTTTTACTGCTGGAATCCAGCTATGGTCTGTTGGAGTAAAAAGGTTGTAAACCTCTGCCTTAAAGTTTAAGAGAAAGTTTTCCTTTTGGGAGGTGATGAGGGTGTTGGAAAGAGAATGTGGTAAATATTATAAGGGAAATACATGTAATGTGCTCAAAGAGTACAGAGGAAAGAATTCAATTCTAACTGTGGAGAGGGAGCAGTGGTAGTCGGTGACTTCAGCTGCATTTTAAAAAGTGGGTTCGGGCACTAGCTCTCAAATTTGAGTTTGTTTAGGATTCACCTATGATGCTTGATAAAAATGCTTATCTAGATCCTGTTATTGGAGGGTGGAGTTTTAGATTCTTATTTTTAATGAGTTTTATAGTTAAGCCTGAAACTGGTGGTCCTTAAACCACACTTTGAGAGAACTGTACTGTAGACATTAGAGACTTTGATGAAGGTATTAGAGGTTTTTGTGCTTAGTGGTAATCAGACATGTTCATTTGTTGATGTGGTGGATTATTTCAATTGAATTTTGAATGTTGAACTAGCCTCACATACCTGGAATAAATCCCACTTAGTTGTGGTGTATATATTTTTTATATGTTGTTGGATTTGATTTCCTAATATTTTGTTTAGGATTTTTTGCATTTATATTCATGAGAGATGTTGGTCTGTAGTTTTGTTTGTTTGTTTTTCCTTATTATGTCTTTGTCTAGTTTTGGTATTAGGGTAATACTGACCTCATAGAATTGGTTAGGAAGTATTCCCTCTGCTTCTATCCTCTGAAAGAGAGTATAGAGAATTGATATAATTTCTTCCTTAAATGTTCGGTAGAATTCACCAGTGAACCCTTTGGTGATTATTGATTCAATTTATTTAATAGATAGAAACCTATTCAGATTGTTTACTTATTGTGTCATTATTGGCAAATTGTATCTTTCAAGGAATTGGTCCATTTTATAAAATTTGTGGGCGTAGAGTTGTTCTTAATGTTCCTTTATGAGCCTTTTCATGTCCATGGGCTCTCTGATGTCTCCTTTCATTTCTGATATTAGTAATTTGTGTCTTTCCTTTTTATCTTAGTTACTCTGGCTGTAGGCTTATTGGTTTTATTGATCTTTTTGAAAAACTAGCTTTTGGTTTCATTAATTTTTCTCTATAGGTGTCCTGTTTTCAGTTTCATTGAATTTTGCTCTAATTCATATTATGTATTTCTTTTCTTCTGCTTACTTTGGATTTAATTTGCTCTTTTACTAATTCCCCAATGTGGAACCTTAGGTGATTGATTCTAAATGTTTTCTAATATGTGCATTCAATGTTATAAATTTCCCTCTAAGCACTGCTTTTGCTGCATCCCATAAATTTTAAAACTGTTTTTAAAAAATTGTTTTTATTGATTTGAGAGAGAGGAAGGGACAGACAGAGAAACATCAATCCGCTGCCTCCTGCAAGTCTCCTACTGGGGATCTATTAGGTGTAGCGATTAATAATGGCGGATTTTGTAATCAAAGAAAACATGATAATTTCAAGAGAAACATCAAAAGTGCTTTATTCAAAGTAACGTCCTTCGCTAGCTACACATTTCTGCCATTCTTTCAGGTAATTTGTGGATACCGTCCCAATAGAACTTTTCTTGTTTTGAGGCAAACCATTCACAGACCCCAATTTTCCACTTCTTCGTACGTTTTGAAGTGCTGCCCAGAAAGTGCATGTGCCATGGATCAGAACAAGTGGTAATCTGAAGGAGCAAGGTCTGGTGAATACGGCAGGTGGATTAATACTTCCCAGGCAAGATCTTTTAATGTGTCTTTAACTGGTTTTGAAGTGTGTGATGGTGCATTATCATGAAGCAAAATTACTTTGCCGTGTATCTTCTGGCCCATTCTGGTAGTTTAACAATCAAAGCGTGGTTCAAATTGATTATTTGTTGTCGGTAGTGATCAGTATTAACGGTTTCACCTGGTTTTAGAAGCTCATAATACACCACACCTTGCTGATCCCACCAAACGCAGAGCATTGTCTTCTTTCCAAAGCGATTTGGCCTTGCAGTCGATGTTGATGGTTGACCTGGATCAACCCATGATTTTGTGCATTTGGGATTCTCAAAACAAATCCACTTTTCATCGCTAGTCACAATTCGATGCAAAAAAGACTTTCTTTCATGCCGTTGAAGCAACATTTTACTGATAACTTTTCGGTTTTCCACTTGTCTTTCGTTCAGTTGATGTGGCACCCATTTTCCTTCCTTTAAAATCTTTCCCATTTCTTATAAACGATTGGAAATTGTTTAATCTTTCTGCAAGTTGTTTTTGAGTTTGACAGGCATCTTCATCCAATAATGCTTGTAATTGTTGGTCTTCAAACCTTTTCGGTTAACCTGGACTTTCTTTGTCTTTCACATCAAAATCATCACTTTTAAAACATTTAAACCAGTGTTCACAAGTATCTTGAGATGGGGCATGTTCACCATAAGCTTCCCAAAGTATAAGATAACTTTTTCTTCAAAATAAAATAATGAATTAAAACTTCCCGCAAATGCTCTTTTTGGGGGCACGAAATTCGACATTTTTAAGTGTAAAAATGACAATGATGTTAACACCTTCAGCAAATTTGACATATGAAGTTTTGAAGCTTGCTGTCAATACAACAAAATGGCATACATATCAAATCGCATATATATCAACATATGTGTAATTCCATCTATCGAAAAAAATCCACATTTTTAACTGGTACACCTAGTAGCCTGCAAACCAGGCATGTGCCCTGACCAGGAATCGAACTGACCATCTCCTGGTGACTGGAACAATGTGCAACCAACTGACCCACACTGTTTTTTGTTTTGTTTTGTTCAATATACTTTTAATTTCTCTTGATATTCCTCTTTGAACCATGGGTTATTTAGAAATATTTGATCTCCACATATTTTGAGATTTCCAGTTATCTTTCTGTTATTGATTTACACTTTAGTTCCATTGTGATCTGAGAACAGACATTCTATGATTTCTTTGAAGTTTGTTAAGGTGTGATTTATGGCCTAGAACAGTGATGGCGAACCTATGACACGTGTGTCAAAGGTGACATGTGAACTCATTTTTTTGGTTGAGTTTTCTTTATTAAATGGCATTTAAATATATAAAATAAATATCAAAAATATAAGTCTTTGTTTTACTATGGTTGCAGATATCAAAAAATTTCTATATGTGACACGGCACCAGAGTTAAGTTAGAGTTTTTCAAAATGCTGACATGCTGAGCTCAAAAGGTTTGCCATCACTGGCCTAGAATGTAGTCTATTTTGGTGAATGGACATGTGTAGCTTGAAGGATGGATTTTGGTCAGGTTTTATCAATTAATCACATAGTGGCTGAGGTTCAGATTTCTTCTCGGTTTTCTAGCTTTTCCTCTGACTTCTCTCTTTTACTACTTTCCAAAAGAGGCTTAGTTCAAATAATAGTAAAGACAATTTTCTTGGTTAGTTTTTGGTTGATGTAGGTTAATTCCTAAGACCCAGTTTATACTTTGGTTTTTGGTCCACTTTCTAAATAATTTGGTTCTTTTATTTGCTCTGAGATAAAAGCTCAAAGCAAAATTAATTGGTTTTAGAAAAATCAGAAGATATTCTAAAGTGTTCATTTCTAAGAGAGAATTTATTTATTTTTTACTGTTGTGCCATGGTTTTGTCCGTGTTACAAAATCAGGAATGAAGAAAACTTGCTCCAAAGGAACTTTGAAGAAATAAATTTGTCTGTAAATTGCCAGTTCTGGAAATAAACATTCTCTTGCTTTAAATTGCAATGGTTGTCCCTTTTGTTTCAGCAAACATTTAAAACTCATGCTTTTATCTAAAAAGTATTTCTTCAATTATTCATTATTTGTTAAATGCCATCTGTATGTCAGGTATTGTTTTTGACAACAGAAATATAACTGTTTATAAAACAGTTCTTTTATGGGGCTATGTTTTATTGGGACAATCTCATGGTAATCACATGAGACATAATATGTGAGTCATGGTTAATGCAACAGAGATAAAGCACAGTCATTTAAATAAGGCATTTGGAGAAAGCCTCAAGAATAAGGTGATATTAAACAAATGTGAGAAAATGTATATATATGTGTGTGTGTGTATATGTATATCCAGCCTATATGCCTATGTTTTATTTAATAAACTGCATTTTTGTATCATATTTTTAGTTTTTTTAAGTTGTTACATTTCTTGAGAGAATACAGCTCATTCACTCAGAATATCCTAATGTTACATTCATATCTTTTACTTACATAAAACAGACTTAGTAATTCTATTGTTAAAATAGATTAAATATCTTTCATGTTTTGGCCATGAACAAAAGATTTACAAAAACCTGGAACAGTTTCAGCTTTTGATACTTGGATATTGAGACTCAAGATCCTTATGTCTGATTACAATGTTTTATTTAAAAAAATATTTAGATACTATGTAAATCAATCTGCTCATATAAGTGTATCTTTAAAAGTGACTTTGGGAAAAGTACAATAAACATATTGCTTGAACTGGATAGTACATTAAATATGTGCCTTGAATAAATAGTCTGCTTGAACTAGAACTAGATGACCTCTATAGTTTGACTCAAGGTTCTATGATTTTGAATATGTGGATTTGTGAATATTATTGATGCACATTTAGTTGAATGTACATTGAAGGAACCAAAAAAAGGAGGGAATATTCAACTTATATTAAGATCAAGAAGAGTTTCATAAAGGATTGATTGGACTAGGCTTTTAAGGGTAAGTAGAAGTGTGTCATATGGATAAGAAGTTGAATTTTTTCCTCAATAACAATAATAGTTACATTTACTTAGTGACTAAAATTTATCTGCTCTACTTATATTAACTCATTTAAATCTTTATGAGTAGTTAAATCTTGAGGGATTTTTTTTAAACCATTTTTATCTTCTGGATTTTTAAAAAATTTATTTTAATATTTAGTTTTCAAATATAGTTAACATACAATATTAATTAGTGTCAGGTGTATAACATAGTGATTAGTCATTTATATACCTTACAAAGTGATCACCTCGATAAGTCTAGTACCCATTTGATACCATACATAGTTATTACAATATTATTGACTCTATTCTTTAGATTGTACTTTACAACCCTGTGACTGTTTTGGAATTGGAAATTTGTACATCTTAATTCCTTCCCCTTTTTCATCCATTTCCCTAACCACCCTACCCTGCTTCTGGCAACCATAAAATGTTCTCTATATCTGTGAGTTTGTTTCTGCTTTGTTTGTTTATTTATTTATTTATTTATTTTTAGATTCTACTATATGGTATTTGTCTTTTTTGGTCTGATTTATTTCACTTAACATAATACTTCTAAGTTCATCTATGTTTTTACATATGGCAAAATTTCATTCTTTTTATAGCTGAGTAATATTTTATTGTATACTAGAGGCCTGGTGCACAAATTCGTGCATGGGTGCAGTCCCTTGGGGTAGCCTGCGTGGATCAGGCCCCAGCTCGCAGCCCCGCAGCCCTGCCTGGCACTCCACCTTGGCTTGGCGAAGCCACCTCACCTGCTTCACCATCCCACTTGCAGGGTGATCGATTGGGGCTGGACCCCTCCACCCCCGCTCCCTTAGCGCCTGGGAGCCAGGCAGTGGCCCTGCCCCCCGCTGCATCCACTGGTTGCCACCTGTGGGGCAATGGGCAGAGCAATTGGATCCCCACTCACACCTGCCTTAGCCTGGCACTGCCCGCTCACCTGCTCCACCATCCCACCACAGTCCCGCTCTCATCAGGGCCCATCAGGGCCAGCAGCACCTCCACTGTCACCCGCTGCCAGTGCTGCATCGCTGACACCTGCCATGTTCTGTGCCGCCTCCTGATGGTCATCACAAGTCATAGTGAGTGGTCAAACTCCCAGTCGAACAGCTGCCCGAGGGGACAATTTGCATATTAGGCTTTTATTCTATAGGACTGTGGTCAGCAAACTGCGGCTCACGAGCCATGTGTGGCTCTTCCTAAGCCTTAGGAGTACCCTAATTTAAGTTAATAACAATGTACCTACCTATATAGTTTTAAGTTTAAAAAATTTGGCTCTCAAAAGAAATTTCAATCGTTGTACTGTTGATATTTGGCTCTGTTAACTAATGAGTTTGCCGACCACTGATATAGAATATGTACTATATCTTCTTTGTGCAGTCATCTATTGATGGTCACTTAGGTTGCTTCCATATCTTGGCTACTAAAAATAATGTCGCAGTGAACATTGGGGTACATATGTCTTTTCAAATTAGTGTTTTGGATTTCTTTGGGTAAATACCCAAAAGTGGAATTGCTGGATCATATTTTACAGATGTAGGAATAGAGGCACAGTGAGATTAGAATAACTCATCCAAAGTCATACAGCTAGTGGAATTAATTTTAACCCAGACTGTTTGGACACTGTAACTGTACTTTTGTGTCAGTCTTATTATTTATCTTTGGTAAGTTTCAATATATGAAAAAATTGAATTTAAAAAATATTTTTCTGTAGAAATAATATAGTTTCTGATTATTATATTTCTAGAAAATCTTTCCCAATCCAGTTAATAACTAATATTACATCTGAAATAGTGTTAGAGAAATTAATTATTACTTATTTCTAAGTACCTGCAGAAAAGTTCATTGGGTGGAATTCAACCAAAATCTAGCCAGGTGGAACCACTCATTATTTTGGGTCATGCCATTTATTCTCTTTGAGTAAGTATGTCTAAACATAGCTTCCTTTTCTGTCTGTGAGAGGGCTACTTCTTTAACCTTGTAAGCTTGGTTCAAATGTCACCTCTGAACCAGACATTCCCAGCGCTCCCAGGCAGATTGATCGATCTATCTATCAATCATCTATTTTTAAAATAGATTTTTATTGATTTCAGAGAGGAAGGGAGAGGGAGAGAGAGAAACATCAATGATGAGTGGCTGCCTTCTGCATGCTCCCCAGTAGATATTGAACCAGAAACCCAGGCGTGGCATATGCGCTGACCAGGAATCAAACCATGACCTCCTGGTTCATAATAGGTTGACACTCAACCACTGAGGCACCTTGGCCGGGCTCCCACATAGATTTAATTACTTCCTTTCTTGGAGTGCTCCCATAAAATGGACTGACCTCTATGATATCACTTATCACATATTATTTGTAGGTGGCAGTGAGGGGTAGTTAACACTTTACTATTTGATAAAACCAGTGCAGGATGGAGAGAAATGAGTTGTCTTCTCATCTTGAACTTAAATTGGTTCCCATGCCTAATCATATTATAGACATATCAGTGGTATCTACATATCAGAAGATAGAATAATTTTTAGATAGGTTTTTGTCTAAAAAAGAGTATCAATTGGAGAATAATTTTGTTAGTTGAAAGTTTAGAAAAACAGTTTAAATAGCTAGAATTAAACATATTTATCCAGAACTATTTAGAGGTGGGAATATTTTACACTTTAGAGCAGCGATTTTCAACTGGTGTGCCGTAAGAATTTTTAAAACATGCAAAGCCTGACTATTTAGTCGGGGAAATTATACCTTTTTTTTTTTTCAGATTGGCAAAAAATATATAATTTTTGGTGTGCCACAGAATTTTTGTAATTCGTTTATGTGTGCCATGAAATGAAAAAGAATGAAAATTGCTGCTCTAGACTTCAGACTTCAGTAGTGCCTGAATGAAATGCCTCTCCATGTTACCTTTTGCTCTAAATCACTACTCACCTCTCAGCCTGCTACTAATTTGACTTTAAGTGTGTCATTAAGACAGTAATTGAATGGGACACTTAGTGAATTTGAACACTGATTCACTTGGTAGTTTGTTTTACTGTAAATTAATACAACTCTTACCTTATCATTGCCAGCCTATCTCATGTAGATTGATTGTACCAGCAAAGCATGTTTTCTGTGTATTCTGAAAAGTTGAGGATGCAGCCAAGGTCCTGTCCTTGAAAAGTCTGTCTGAGTCTTGCTAGTTTATTTCCTTGAGTTTCCTTCAGTTTACAACTATTCTGTCAGTGGTTCTAGGATTCTACCAGTCACCCAAACTAAAACATCCTGAAATAAACTTTGAGGCGTTCCTCAGTTTTATTCTACAACTATTTTCCTTCATGTTCAGTCACACTCAAAGTTTGATTGATTTTCTTTTGACGGACTTTTATCTTTGTTCTTTCCTTTCTAGTTTCAATCACTTCTACCTTACTCTTAGGTTTTCTCTTCAATTGATCAATATATTGTTCTAAGTTTCCTTATATGTTACTTGCATTATTTCGTCTTCCTACCCTTACCTGTTTAAAAGTTTTCAAGGTGATCTTTTTAAACACATCCGCTAAATGTGTCCTCTTGGTTTTAAAGACTCAACAATCTGCCTGGCCAGCCTGGAGTAGTGGTTGAGCTTTGATCTATGAACCAAGAGGTCACGATTCCATTCCCAGTCAGGGGACATGCCTGGTTTTTGGGCTCCATCCTGAGTGGGGGGCATGCAGAAGGCAACCGATCAATGATTCTCTCTCATTGATGTTTCTATCTCTTCTTCTCTGAAATCAATAAAATGAATTTTTAAAAAGACTGAACAATTTAAAATTCTTTTATCCTATTTCTTGTAATTCTTTGCCATATACTAAAGTCTGCTTTGGTTGAACTAGACTTTTTGCTGTTCCATGGTTACTGTATGTTCACATTTGTCATTTAGCCTGGAATTCCTTTTCTTTTACTCTGCCATCTATGTGATTTAAATTTCTACCTTCATCTACTCTATAAAACTTTCATATCCAAATTTTTAAATTTCTATAACCCTTTGTTCATTTGAAATTGGGTTGCAATATTGTCTTAATATATGTATCTATTGTTACCTAGTATGATAATCTTAGATAATCTTAGATTTTCATATTCTGTTAAGACAGATTCTTTTGTAATAATGCCATTCATTCATTCTTTATCCAATATATAGTAAAGTGCTCTAATATGTGTCTTGACCTATTTTAATTGTCATTGTGCTAAATAGGAGACTAGACGTGAGCTGGTGAATACACAATACAATATAGAGTTGATGTATTATAGAATCGTACATCTGAAACCTATATGATTTCCCAATAAATTCAATAAAAATAAATAAATATCACATTATGCTGGTTTAAAATATACATGTTATTTCCTCAGCATAAAAAAAAAAATGGGATAGTCAATTTGAGTGATGTGAAAGAAAAAATGTCTTTGATGTTAGGTGAATATAAAAGTGGTTTGAACCTTAACCCCATTGGTAGAATTTAAAGTATTAAAATAGCCACAGTAACACCATAATTGAGGTAGGTTTCATAGACATTTTAAAAACAGTCCTGCCGGAACCGGTTTGGCTCAGTGGACTGAAGGGTCCCAGGTTCGATTCCAGTCAAGGGTATGTACCTGGATTACGGGCACATCCCCAGTGGGAGATGTGCAGGAGGCAGCTGATAGATGTTTCTCTCTCATTGTTGTTTCTAACTCTCTATCTCTCTCCCTTCCTCTCTGTAAAAAATCAATAAAATATATTTAAAAAAATAAATAAATAAAAATAAAAAACAGTCCTGTTTAAGAGCCATTTTTACTTTTTTTTTTGACAACTCTTCGTACATATTTCTTCTCTTTTAATTGTGCATTGGAATTTTTGCTAGTTGATTGATGAGAACTCTATATTATATCTAGTAAGTAAAATATCCATTTGTGATGTGAGTTACAAATGATTTTTTCTAGTTAATATTTGACATTTTTTATATTGATTCCTCATGTAGAACTTTGATTTTTTTTTTTAAATTAATGAACTTCATTTTTAAGAACAGTTTTAGGTTTACAGCAAAATAAATTGGAAAATACAGGGAGTTTCTATATACCCCTGTCCTTACATGTGCAAAACCTTCCCCACTATGGACATCCTACACCACAGTAGTACATTTGTTACAATGAAATTTGATTTTTTTCAACTTATTTCTTAGACTGATATTTTTTAAAGACTTTATTCTTTATGTTAAAAACATGTTTTCCTATAATATAATAGTGATAACTGTAACAATAACAGCAAATAGTAGTAACCCATTGATTTCTTACTCTGTGCCAGGCACTATTCCTAATCACAGCTTGATTAGATAGATTGAATTATTAGCTTCATTTTATAGAAAAGGAAACTGGTACAAAATATTTAAAATACCTGTTCAAAATCAAACAACTAATAGATGGTGAATTCTAAGCCAGGTGGTTTGGGTTCAGAATTCATGCTCTCAAAATATACTATTCTGCTTTTAAACATATTTTTTATGTACTTGTTTGGTAAATTAAGTTTGAGGTCAGAATTCAACCTTATTTTTGGACTGCTAGGATAGAGATGCCACCAAAAGGGAGTATAAAGAATTGATCATCAAGGTGAGAGTAAAGCGATGGATGTGGAAGACCTTGTGGGAAGTTGCTGATATTTAAGATAAGGAAATATAATTTGGCAAGGTGAAGTGATTTTGATGGTAGGTGTTTCAGTGGAATGAAGTGAAGTAGAAGTCAGATGTTAACTATGGGGTGGTATGAGAATGTAGTAGAAGCAGTGAGAATAAGTCTTTTGAAAAGTGGTGGTGACTCTGAGGAGACAGGAGGACTATAAAGGAAAATAGTTATATTTTTTGGAAAGATAAAAAGACTTGGAGGTGTTGCAGTACTGATAGCAAGGATTTAAATAGAGAAGAGATTAAAGAAGATGCAGGAAGGAAGCTACTCAGTGGTTGAGGTTCCTGAAAATCAAAGAGAGGATGGGATATGAAGCACAGATGTAGGGGATTTGCTTTGTGTAGAAATGCTCTATTTCTGGTGGGTGTGGAAAAAAATCTAGAGTAGATACAAGTGATTGTGAGCTTGGTGGCAAGTGAGAGTTCACATTTGATGTTGTGTATTTTCTCTGTGAAATACATGTCCTCTGCGAACTGGGGAGTTACAAGATTGAGGCAGGTTGGAGGTGTGAAGAGGGGCGAAGATTTGAATTTTAGCTATCATGGAGAACAGGAGAGGGATTGATGAGACCAAACTAAGGGGTTTTGGGATGCTGTTGAAGGCCCACTCACTGGAAGTTCGTGATGACAGCATGAATTAAAATTATTTTCTAGTGACTTTCAGGCCAATCTTGACATATCACACTTAATATAATTAACACTCTTTAATCGTTCACTACCACTGTAGAATAAAAAAATAGGCATACTGCTTTGAAAGCGTGGCAAGCTGGTATTTTATGTGTATTGAATAGTGAATTTGGAGAAGGATAAAAATATTACTAATTTTACTTCATTTTGATACCCTTACATAATGGAGAACATTTCTTGGGTATATATTTTGAATGTATATGCTAATTCATTTAACTTTTGTATACTTGGATGTGAAACTTGGGTAACTCATAGAGGATTATAAGATGTGATTGCATGTTTTAATTTTAAATATATGTGGTCTTGAATGCCTAAATGCCAGATTAATGCATATTTTAATAGCAACTCCTCTTTCTTAGAGTATCATTGTCAAAGTAGATAGAAAGTTTTCCATTTTGTTCTCAAATCTAACTTCATTTATTGTTAAATTTATTTATTTATTTTTTTACACAGGGTGTAATAGGTATACAGCTGGTTGTTACCATGGTGATGGCCAGCCTCATGCAGAAGATTATACCTCACTATTCTCTTGCTAGATGGCTACTCTGTAATGGCAGGTAAGTCAAGTATAGGCTGATTGTGAGTAGCACTTTCAATCTCTGTTTAATTTACCAGGCTGATTAACTTCCTAGATAGATAAATGCTAATTCCTATTTTCTAAAAACACGGCAAAGGAAAGTTATGAGAAAAATCTAACTTCCTTATTTTTCTTGAGATATTTGTAGTTTACCTGTTTAACACCGAGGTAATAGGGTCATGGTCAAGAGTTCAGTACCATCCCCCCTCTCCGCTTCCCTGTCCCTTTTTGTCCTGTCCACTGAAAATACCACATAACTTTTCTAGTTACCTTTTTGAAAGGTTCGTCAACAAAAGAATGAGACTATAAATTGCAGTGCTTAAATATTTACACATGACCTATTATTAGTGACTCATTTGAGAGTTTACTATGAGTTAGGCAGTGATGGTGAACCTTTTGAGCTCAACGTGTCAGCAT
The DNA here is from genome assembly GCF_963259705.1 of Myotis daubentonii. Classification (NCBI taxonomy): domain Eukaryota; kingdom Metazoa; phylum Chordata; class Mammalia; order Chiroptera; family Vespertilionidae; genus Myotis; species Myotis daubentonii. Next base: position 67,727,751 of record NC_081843.1, read on the forward strand.
TTTGAAAAACCCTAACTTAACTCTGCTGCCGTGTCACATATAGAAATTTTTTGATATTTGCAACCATAGTAAAACAAAGACTTATATTTTTGATATTTATTTTATATATTTAAACTAGAGGCCCGGTGCACAAAAATTTGTGCACTCGGTGGGAAGGGGGGGTCCCTCAGCCCGGCCTGTGCCCTCTCGCAGTCTGGGACCCCTTGGGAGATAACGACCTGCTGGCTTAGGCCTGCTCCCGGCTGGCAGAGGGCAGGCCCAGTCCCTAGGTGCAGCCCCTGGTCGGGCTCAGAGCAGGGCCGATTGAGGAGTTGGAGTGCCGCCCCCTGTCATGCACAGAGCAGGGTGGATTGGGAGGTTGCGATGCCAACCTCAGTCATGCTCAGGGTAGGGCCGATTGGGGGGTTGGGGCACCATCCCCTGTCACACTCAAGGCAGGGTCGATGGGGAGGTTGCAGTGCCACCCCCTGTCATGCACAGAGCAGGGCCAATCAGGGGGTTGTGGCGCCACCCCCTGTCACGCACACAGCATGGCCCATCAGGAGGGGTGGGGCTCCGTACCCTGTCATGCACAGAGCAGGGCCGATCAGGGGAGTTGGGGCGCCGCCACTCTCACACTCAAGGCAGGGCCGATGGGGAGGTTATGGCTCTACCCCGTCACACACAGAGCAGGGCCCGTGGGGTGGGGGGGCATTGGGGCGCTGCACCCTGTCACACACAGAGCCGCAGGGCAATCAGGAAGTTTGGGTGCTGCCCCCTGTCACGCTGATCCTGGTGCTGGGAGGCATATTACCCTTTTACTATATAGAATAGAGGCCTGGTGCATGGGTGGGGGCTGGCTGGTTTGCCCTGAAGGGTGTCCTGGATCAGGGTGGGGGTCCCCACTGGGGTGCCTGGCCAGCCTGGATGAGGGAATGATGGCTGTTTGCAGCTGGTCACACACCCTTCAGGGTGAGGGTCCCCACTGGGGTGCCTGGCCAGTCTGGGTGAGGGGCTGAGGGCTGTTTTCAGCCTGGGGGTGACTGAAGCTCCCAACCGCTCCTTTTTTCCTTTTTTTTTTTTTTTATTCTGGGCCAGCGTTAGCTTGAGGCTTGGCTCCAGCTCCGCTGAAAGTAGGTTTCTGGCCTTTGCATACAATATTGCCATCCTGCTGGGTGAAGTCCGGCCGTATTTTTTTCTTTTAAAATATATTTTATTGATTTTTTTTACAGAGAGGAAGGGAGTGAAATAGAGAGTTAGAAACATCGATGTGAGAGCAACATCGATCAGCTGCCTCCTGCACAACTCCTACTGGGGATGTGCCCACAACCAACATACATGCCCTTGGCCGGAATCGAATCCGGGACCTTTCAGTCCGCAGGCCGACGCTCTATTCACTGAGCCAAACCGGTTTCGGCAAGTCCGGCAGTATTTGTTACAATGTTTAAACTGCCAGCTCAGAGGCCTGCAGCCGCAGGCGGGGAACGTTGGTTTCCTCCGTCACTGAGGCAAGCAAGCCTCATGTTAGTTTCAAGCTGCCTGGCTGCCAGCCGCCATCTTGGCTGACAGTTAATTTGCATATCTTGCTGATTAGCCAATGAAAAGGGTAGCGGTCGTACGCCAATTACCATGTTTCTCTTTTATTAGTGTAGATGCCATTTAACAAAGAAAAATCAATCAAAAAAATGAGTTCGCGTGTCACCTCTGATACGCGTGTCATAGGTTCGCCATCACTGGAGTTAGGGGTTCTTTTACTGCAGAGAATTTTGAACTTTAATTTAACAAGGAGCAGGTGAAGAATTTTGTAGGATTTAATTTTGTCTACTGCACTATAAGCTTACTACTGTCCTCATTCCTTTACAAAGGAGCTAAGTTGCCTTGCTGAAATTTGTACAGTAAAACAATAAAATCAAAAGTAAAGAAGTATAGGAGATATAGTGTGGCAAAATCAGGAAAACTCTGCATGCAGAAATACATGCCAAAATCCTATGTAATTATGAAAGGTAAGTTATAGTTTTGGTACCATGACTATAATTTTACTCCAATAACTCATCTCCAATAAATAACCAAATTCTGTTATTGAGTCTTTTGTTTAGACCTTTAGAAGTTAGGAAACAATGGATAGCTCTTTCTAATGATTTTGTGTTCTGCAAGATAAATAATAAGCCTTTAATTCAGGACCATTCTATCAAAAAAAACCCTTAAATTTTCTCCATAGAATTTATTTTCTAGTTTTAATTATTTATATTCTTCCTTTGTATGCTTATACTTTGTCCATATTAGTGTTTAAATATAGAAAATATTCAGATTACTTAAAATTTTTTTGATGTGTGTGTAAAGTATGAGATCAGCTATTTGAGAGTGTATATTTTATTAGCAAAATATAAATAATGACTGAAGTTTTAGTGAAGTTGAAAGCATCTATCAGAGCTATTTATAAGTGAAAAAAATCAATCATCTATAACGGGTGGGGAACCTTTTTTCTGACAAGGGTGATTTGGATATTTATGACATAATTTGTGGGCCATACAAAATTATCAACTTAAAAATTAGCCTGCTCTGTTCGATCAAATATTTAATCAGTTCACTCCGAATGCCTTGGTAGGGCCAGACCAAATGATTTCAAGGGCCTTATATGGCCTGTGGGACAGACCTTCCCCACCACTAATCTATAGCTAGATTACTTGTTTTGCCTTGTGTAATCTTGTTTAGTTTTTTTTTTTTTTTTTGCTTAGCAAAAACCCTTTGCCATAGATCATGAAAGAGTAAACATCAGCTGAGCAAATTATTATTAATCTAAATAAATGGAATCTGAATTAATAAAATAGATAAAATACATTGCACATTTCTAGACGTTTATGATGAGTCTCCCATGAAACTTCTAGTTCTCTTTTGGCTCTAAAGATCTTAGCAATTTTGTCCCATTTAACTGTATAAACAATTTCCATGTTTGTACATAACTTGCTTTTTTCATTTATTTCTATAAAACATTCACAGGCAAAAATTGAAAGACTTAAAATCTGATTCTCTTCTCTGTTAATATTAGAATAATGTATTTTTAAATCTTCACTTTTTGACAAGTATGTGTCAAATATACACACTAATTTGAGGAGTTCAACCTTTAAAAATAAATATGAAGTTGATTTTTTTAATATTCTTGATTTACTTTTGTAAACATTAAGTTTTAATTAATGCTCTCTCAAATTCCCAATCAGGTTCTAAGGGTACCAATCAGAATTTTCTAGTAATAGTTACTTTTCTTCTATAGTCACATTTCCTCCCTGTTTTGTGTTTTTAAGATCATCTACCTTTCTTTAATGTTAATTCTGAAATTTTTAGGTTATGAAACCAAATTGCTAAATCTTGTTTCCTAACTCCATTGAATAAGATAATTAACTTTACCATTTTGGGATAATTATTGTTTTATCAACCTTTTGTGATAATTTTAGAAACTTAATATTGAGAAAATCTAAAATTCCTTATAGATTGCTTATATAAATACTTATTGATTAGAAATAACAGTTTGCATTTTAAACCATTTGATGCTGCTGAGTTGATGAAAGAGATACCTGAGGCCATTCTTATTGGCTATAAAATGCTTAAAGGAATTTAAGGGAAGAGGCTCGTGAGGACTTTTAAATTATGAATAGTGTAGGATGGCTTGGGAGTTACCATATTGAATAGAACTATTTAATAGAACTATTCAGGTGAATAGATGTGTATTAACCTGTGTGTGTATTAACCACATGACTTAATTAATTATGAGTCTGACGGAAGAAGCTTCTTTTCGTTTCTGTATATATCATCTTAATACTTATTTCAGTAGTAAATATCTTTAAATTATGAATAAATGTTTATATTTTTCACCATTATGGCTTCTCTTTTTATATCCTATAAATTAATTTTTGTCCGTGTCTCATCTACCTCTTCCTCTTTTGGAATGGGAGGTTTGAAGTGGCACTTGACTCTATTATTTTGTTTTAATGAGTAATCCTGCCACTTTCCTAAAGAATTAAATACCTTGAAGAAATAAGCAATATTTGCTTGTAAATTAGCAGCCTGGTGATTTTTAATATGAAAAAATTGACTCGTTTTCTGGTTCTTATTAGGTAAGATTTATATATTGTTATTAGTGCTATAGATCTGTAGTTTTTGAAAAACTGCATAGTCTTTAATCTGGTTTGAATTCCATTAGTATTATCTTTGCCATGTTATAAAACTTCATCCTGATAAAAATTTTATTCTATCTCGTTTGGATTTGTACTCTCTGAGATAGATAGGAGAAGAGATGTATTTGGGGTGTGTTATGACCTCAGAAATCTCAGTGTGTGAATTTAATAAAAGTTTCTCACTCGGCTTTCTCAGAGAGGAGTGAGGGTCAAATGGGGGAGTCAGGGGTTGGGCAGCTCTCCAGGTCGACCCTTCACAAAATGGTGTTTTAAGGATTCAGCTATTCTTCAAGTGCTGACTTAGGGATTGTAAACTTTTGTCTTGTGGCGCCACTGTCCTCCTGCTGCCTTCAAGTCCTCTGTGCCTGTTGGCAAGTCGAGAGAGAAGGAGGGGCTATGGATCTTTCTGGGGATTTTAAGAGCTAAGCTTAGAAGTAGATGTATCATTTTTGCCCATGTTACATAGGCTAGGGCCCTGTGGCTAGTTCAGGCCAAAGTACAAGGGAGTCTGGGAAATATAGTTTTCATTTTTACCTAGAAAGTAAATGCAGGATTGGTGAGAAATGAGAAAACACATTTTAACTTTAGTCACGTTCACATACTGAAAAATGAAACAGATCAAGGCTTTTTTACCCCAGAAGTCTAACAGTGTGTACTATGGATTTGATTTTTGGATGCCCAACAACTCGAGACCTTGTCCTGGAACTGACATACTTGAAAAGAGCTTTGAATTTGGTGGAGGTGAACTTTTCTACAACCACTGTGACTTCTGTTGGTAGATTCTAGAGTAATTTAAGATTTTCTTTTTTTCTACCCGTTTTCCTAGCTGTACTTGGCTTTTAGAAGATATCCTTCAAGTTATAAGTAGTATATATCCTTTACTTACTGTATTCTTATGGCTTCTCTATGGCTACCTAGCCACCTTTAGTCCTAAGCTAAATTAAAAGGCACATTGAAGTAGAATTTAAGAAATATCTATTCAAATTATACCTCTCACCATTTGAGGTTAAATTTATTAAATTATAAATATTTTGTATTCCATTCCAGTTTTTTAAATAGGAAAATATTTTTCTTCCAGAAAGTATTATTCTCCTTTTTTTATGCCTTTTTATATGACTATCGGATTTTGTTGAAGGGAATCTTGCTTTAAACAAGAACTTAAGTAGTATGTTCTCTTCTCCCAATAACATGTGAACATGAAAATCTCAACTGTAACCTTGAAAAACTCGAAGGAGTCTAATGCTCTCAGATTGCCCTATTTCTCCCTCCCTCCTCCAAAAGAAGAAAACTCCTGGGAAGTTGGTGTTTCTGTACTTTTAGTGTAAACTGCTTTCCCTAACATAAGGAACACTTGTTTGAACAGTTGCTCAGATCCCCTAAAGATGTTAGTTCTTTATAGTGTCCAGCATACCTCTGATTTGTAGCCAAAGTATTCTACTTTCTATTGTAATTAAAGTTCCTTTTTGTTTTGAAGTTTGCTTGGCCCCTCTTTTCATGGAGAGGTAAGTGATAGGTTACATTCTTTGTACATTTGAATAGTGGGTTTTGCATGAGGAGTAGGGTTTGCTTTTTCTCCTTTATAGCTTCTTTGATGAACCTGCTCTCCATTTTCCTGGTTGTTTAGCTCAAACCTATGCATTTTTCTGTACCCCTTTGCCTTCCTAGGCTTTCACTTTGATGTGCTCCTTCCCTTCATATGTCCCTTATCAAAAATGATATGGTCAGATTTTTTCTGATTCTTGTCTTACCCAAAATTGGGTAAGGAGGGTGCAACAACACCTTCCTATTCAAGTTGCTCTAATTATTTCTGCCTGTTCTCTTTTGCATGTTGCCTGACCCACAGATCTGCTAGTTCCCTTTGGTGAGAGAAATCTACTATTCAAATGCACAGTAGGTGGGACCTATGACCTAAGGGAAAGGTTTAAACCTTCAGCTGCTACCCTTATGGAATGCCTGAGTCCTTGCTCTCCTTGCATTAGCTGTCTTAATTAACTTCCAGTTCCAGAATGTCATTGATGTTCTATTAAAATTTCCAGTTATTAATAGGAGATTGTATATGTATAACAAACAATATTGTAGCTGCTTGTACTGAAAGGTTTTCTAAGTGTTAAGTGCTATTTATTTTCTCTTAAATTTTTTTTTTGTGTGTCAGAATTTTGGAGATTTAGAGTGGAGACTCTAATGACCTATGTGTGTACCCTGAAATAGAATTTTGTATGATTATGTATGAAAGCTTTCTAGCTTGCTCTGAGTACTAAGTTTTTCTATATTTGTTCATGTTCAGATTTCCATTCTAAATTTCTCAAATCTTCTGAAATACTTTTAAGTGGTTTGCTTTAAATAACATTGTTGCTTAAAGTCTTCAAAGGGTATGGATCAATATATTCTATGTTTTCTGATACATATTTTTTCCAGTGTTATTGAACTTCTTTAGTAAGAAAGGTTGTGGTCATATTTTATCTAAGAGTTTTATACCAGAAAATAATTGAAAAACATTTTAATAATTTTGTGGTGTATAATATTATCTGAGACACTGACCATCTGAACATAAGTGAAAAAAGCCACTGAATAACCAAGGGGATTGTCATAAAATACATACTTAGCTAAAAGGCTAGAGGTTCAGTTTTTTAGGGAGATCCTATTAATGATTTTTAAAAAATATATGGAACGCCTCATGAATTTGCCTGTCACCCTTGCACAGGAGCCATGCTAATCTCTGTATCTTTCCAATATGCTGCTGAAATTAATACTTTTTATTTTTTATTGTAAAAACAATACATATCTATGATGTAGAATGTGATGGATATATTGATATAAAAGGAAAAAGAAGAGGTAATGGACTATATTCTCATCAGCCAAAGATAATCACTGTGAAATTTTGTTATTTTTCTAATTTTTTCCGTTTATAGTTTACCTTCAGGGTACATCATGTCCCTTTTGCCTAATATAGTAGCATAAAGCATTTTTCTCTAATTATGTTTTTGTAACCATTATTAACTGCTACATAGAATCTAAAGTAATATACTTTTGTGTCAGTCTTCCAAGCCCCTGTTAGGAAGGCATAGTGCGGCAATAACAAGCATATTGCAAATAATTTAGCTGAGATAGACACCAACTAACAGTAAAGGAGAAGACTAAAAATTGAACTTGAAGTATAATAGATGGGAACCATATGCTATACATTAACCTGTGTACGGACTACTAACTATTGGGAAAAAATTATGCAGCTATACTTCTAGGTTTTAGTTTGAATTCATGATCTCAGACCTTAGATGGCCACTTAGAGGCCTGGCAGTCTTTGTATGCTCTACTTCATAGACAGTTTTTTAACCCCAAAGCCTTTCTCCTGAAACATGCTTGTCTGCCTCAGCCTCACACTAGCCTCTTAAAACCAAAGTCAGTTGCTCTCATCTTCACAGCACCAAACCTACAAACCTAGTTACACATGCAACCCTTCTTTTCTTTAATGTTATATATTTTAATTTTTGTCTATGAAGGAAGTATCCTGTCTCATGCCTCAGTTCCTGCACTTGTACTCTCTACCCCATTTCTTCTAACCTTCACCCAGACTTTGCTTCTCTGTCAGTTGCTTTATTGTCTCTATAAACTTTACTTTCTCACTTCCTTATTAACTGTTTAGCTTCTACCATGTTTTATTTTCTCCTTAGGCTATCTTATTAATTCCTATGGATGTAAAAACCACAATTATGTAATGACATCAAAGTGTCTCTGAGTTGTAGACTGTAATATACAGTTACCCTCTTGATATTTTCACTTGATATGTCATAGGTACTTAAAAATTCAGCATACTTAAATTCTTTATTTCTTCCTGCTCTACTCCATTTCAGAAAATGTACCACCATCTTTCTCAAATTGAAAATGGTAGACATCATCCTTCATTCCTTTTTTTCACTCCCTGCTTTTAGTCCATCAGCAAGATCTGTTGATTTGATATCCAAAATATATCTCTCTGCTCTTCTAGCCTCCCTCTAATTCACAGAGCAGTAAAAGAGATCTGAAAATGTAAATCAAGTCTTTTCTCCTGCCTTGAGACCACTACTTTAGCATAAAATCTAAACTCCATATCATGACCCGGGGGTTTTGCATGATCTTCTTTTCAGCCTCCTTCATGTGTTTCTCCTTGCACATGGTTCTGCTGCCTTCTTGGTCTTTTGGTTACTGCAGTGTTCTTTCATGCTTTTGTGCTTTGGGGCATTCTGTTTTCTGCCTGGAATGCTCTTCCCCTCTGTTGTTCTTATCCTTAGCTTTCTGGGTAAATGTCATTTAAAGAGTTTTTTCTAACCTAATACTTAAGTCTTACGTCTCTCATTCACACCACTTGTTTGGTTCTTTTTCATGGTACCCACTTTATGATTTTTTTTGGTCACATTTTAAAAATAAATATTGATTTCAGAGAGGAAGAGATAAAAACATCAATGAAGACAATCATTCATTGGCTATCTCCTGCATGACCCCTGCTAGGTAGGGATCGAGCCCACAACCTGGGCCTAGGCCCTGACCAGAATCGAACCATGATCTCCTGGTTCATAGGTGGATGCTCCAACCACCGAGCCACACTGGCCAGGCTGTCATATTTTTTATTGGTTAAATTCTGCCTCAACTGGAATACAAGTATCAGCAAAGCATGGACTTAAGCTTTATTGTGTGTGGTTATACTCTATTGCCTAGCAGAGTACTTGACCATAATTGTCGAATAAATGAATGAATGAATGAATGCATAGAAGAGTAACAGACTAGAAGGAGCCCTAAGAGCACCCAGCAGAGCATCCTTAAATTCCAGTTTTGAACAGTAATTATTCCTAATGAAGATGACCTGAGTTGTCAAGTAAGAAGTATGAAATAAATGCAATCCAGTTTAGAAATAAGAGTAAACAAACGAGTATATTTAAAAAGAGAATGGGTCCTAGAAAATGTAAGGGTCATAAAATATTTTATTATTATAGGATTTTAAATGTAACCTAACTTTTCTTATATTAAGAGCTAAGCAATTAAATTTAGTCTCTAAATTGAATTACTGCTTAAGTGTTTTTTTAAGTGTTATATACTCAGTTCTCATCACTTGTATATTCTATATTTGTGATTTGCTTACTTATCAAAGTTTATTTGTAAAATGTATTCATTGAAGCACTACAAAATCCATAGCTGTGATACTTTGGAGGTAGTTCACAGACATGCAGAGGGGAAAATTTGGAATGGCTCTGTGCCCATTTTCCCAGCCTTATTGTTTCCCCTCTCATATTATAAACAGATGTCCTTTTTGTAGTCTATTTAGTGCCACATTTTTCATTTTTGCTTTTTGTTGATGACTTCACTATTAAAAATGGCTTCCAAGCATAGTACTGAAATGCCATTTAATGTTCCTAAGCAGAAGAAAGCTATGATGTGTGCTATAGAGAAAATTTGCTGCAAATATTCATAGAACTCAGGAAAATACAGTACTTATGATTACAATTACTAGGGAAGCTTTGTTGAGGCATGAGTTATAGCTCTGTTGGCTGGGCTGTGAACTTAATGAATTAATATACAGTAGGTCCTCGGGTTACGGTGGAGATCCATTCCTACCCACCTACATAAGCACCTACGTCACTCACATGGAGCACATATACAGCAATAATGAAGTGAAACAGTAAAAAAAACTTTTAAAAAAGATAACAATTCCTGACCTTTACTTGTGGTAAATAAGTAATAGAAAACACAAAGCACATATGTACATACGTCGAAATGATGGAACTTTTTTTTTAAATAAATAAATGGGAGATGGCGACATAACCACGAAACGATGTAGGTCAAGTCCGTCGTAACCCGAGGACTGTCTGTATATAAAGTACCTTTAAACATAAGCACACATATAACAACATTATGTATTGATTGGTTGATGAAAATGTTACTAACCAGAGGCTCTCAGGTACAGTGTTTGTGGCAACTTTATGAGAATCAACTGTAAGTTAAAATTCTGGACTTCAGTTAAGTGCCTCCTAACCCATGTTAATTATAGTGTGGGGACTTTTTGGTTAGAATATATGTTATATTTTAAAATCTTTAAGAGGAGAACTGAATTCATTTTGGTTCAGTGATCCTTTTGGGGCACTTAACAGCCAGTAACTGTACATAAAATCTTCATTCCAAGAATTTTTCAGTCAGTGGGATATTCCATTTTAACCCATAACAAAGACACCTCCTATTACTAAGGAAATTCCAAGGGCTTTTTAAAAATTTTTCATTGGTCTTCAGAGAAAGAGAGAAATATGTATGTGAGAGCGAAACATTGATCAGCTGTCTCCTGCATGGTCCTCACTGGGGACCAAGACTCCAAACCCTTCGGTGCACGGTGCACGGAGGATGCCCAACTATCTGAACCACAATGGCCCCAAGGGCTTTTGAGGCTGTGTGCCAAGAACTGGGGATATATTCTTCATTTTATCACAGGGAGACTGCCTTATAAACGGTAAAAGGTAAAAGGGGAGTTTGCCAGATAGGTGCATAGGTTTTTAAAAGCAGAACCAGGAATGCCAAAACACCAGGAATGAAACACTTTGTGAAATACAATGTCATTTAGTCTAGGTAGATTGTCATGTTCAAAAGGGGAATTTTTGAAGGTGGATCCAGTAAAGTAGCTGGTAGCGAAATGCTGTGGAACAGAAGGTCACAAAACCTAAACATATTTGGGCTTTATGTGTTTTAATTTCAATGGAAAATTTTAACATATACAAAGCGTAAACAGAATAACATAATGACTATATAATGAATATCACAAGCTCCTATGTACTCATCACAATTAATAGCTGGTTGTCAGTTTGTTTCATCTCTTCTCCCCTCCAAACATTATTTGTAGCAAATATTACTTCATTCATAGATATTTCAGTATACATCTCTAAAATACATGAGCTTTTTAATACTATTATCGCATTATTACAGCTAAAAATTTCTAACATCAAATTTCCAGTCATTATTCACATTGTCAGTTCTGCAGTGTTTTTAAAAACAGCAAATCAATTGCTAATATTTTTTTTAATTGGCATATTTCACTTTAAAATTCTAGATTTTTTTTTTTTTGTAATTGAAAAATTGCAAGCTCTAGCAAAACTGTTTCTCTTTTATGACAATAGGACCTTGGTTAGAGTCCTTGTCTAGCTGTCTTACTTACTGCTTCACCCTGTGAAGTCTTACAAAGGATTTACACAGGCATATTTCTTGATAAGATTTGCATTACGGAAAAATAACTAAAGGTGGGTCAGAATGTACTTAGGAGAGTGTCCAGAGGGAAGGCATAGGGCAGACAGTAAGACAACCATCTTGATGGGATCCACAGTGTGTGTGATCACTACCAGCTGGGCCTTCTGGTTCTCCACCAGTGTGGTGCAGTGTTAATCCCTGCCTGAAGGACAGGTGGCTTCGTGGTGGGGACATCCCCTTTGCTGGCAGCTTTCTTCTCAGCCCTTGCCAACAGTCTCTGCTTCTTCTCCTGCTATGTCTCTGGTCTGTACTTGTGGGCCAGGTTTAGCAGTTGAGTAGATGTTTGGTGGTCCTGGACCTGAGTGAACTGGTTAATGGCAGGAAGCACTTTTAGACACTTCCAGAGAATAGCCTTTTGTCCCTGCAGCCAAATGTATTGGGGCCATTTGACAATCAGTTGTGATCCCTTTGGGGCTGGCACCACCTTCCTTCCCTTAGCCTCTTTCTTTTAGGATCTTGGATCTTGGGTGGCAGGCAGAGAGAGAAAGGAGTATAAAGAGTTTTTAAAATAACAACAATTTACTCTAATTTCCATACACATAAAATTTGATAATTCTCCAACTAAATTAAAGGAAGGAAAGCAAAGCAAAGACTACTTGTATTTTGGGGAGCACTCAAGGGACTCTCTTTTTATCAGTTCCTTTTGTGTAAATGAAGGGGTGGGTGGAGAAGTTCAATGTGCTGCTGCAGCTTGGCTGCAGTTTACTCCATTTACTTTTTTTTTTTTTAATATATTTTATTGATTTTTTACAGAGAGGAAGGGAGAGAGATAGTCAGAAACATCGATGAGAGAGAAACATCGACCAGCCGCCTCCTGCACATCCCCCACCGGGGATGTGCCCGCAACCCAGGTACATGCCCTTGACCGGAATCGAACCTGGGACCTTTCAGTCCGCAGGCCGACGCTCTATCCACTGAGCCAAACCGGTTTTGGCCATTTACTTTTAATATATGTTAATACATTGTTAGTTGTAAGAAATATACCAACAAACAACACTTCAGTGTCTGGCATCTATCTAGTAAGTGCTTGGCATTTGCTGGATTTGTATCTAAATAAATCCTTTTAAGTATCTATTAGTATCAGATTAGAGATTTCACCTGAATTTCCCCAGCAGTGTCTCCACAAATAGGAAACTCAATAAATATTTATAGAACATGAATAATTTTGGTGATTTTAATTGCTTTATTTAAAAGGATTCCTCTTTTTCTTAGTTTAAGATGGTATCAACATCCTACAGAAGAAGAATTAAGAATACTTGCAGGGAAGCAGCAAAAAGGGAAAAGCAAAAAAGATAGGTAAGTTATATTGTTGAATTTGTAAAGTGTTAAATATTTGACACAATTTATCTAAGTACATTTTTGTACTTTGGTTAAAGTAACATGTACTAATTACACCATAAACAGTTGACAAGTTTGAGCTCAAAATCCATGATCTAAAATAATACTGACTCACTCTCTAAGAAAACCCCTTTTGTGATCATCTATATAAAAGCACAAAAATGATTATTTTACTTAAGCATAGTCAGCTATATTCTTCTCTGTGTTTCAGTAATGAAAACAAATAGACATCATATTAAAATTCAGTGTGGGATTGATGGGGAAGACCCATAATCCATGTCTTTATAAGTCATTTAAAGATACCAGTTAGTTTGGATTCCTTCCCACCTTTTGTTACCACTTATTATGATGATATTGGGCAAATTCATATGCTTTTGATTTCTGTTTCCTCATTTTTTACATCAAAGGGGTAGACAGAATAACTCTTTAGGTGCCATTCAGCTGCTGAATATTATTTTGATGTTTAAAGTTTATAAAGAAAACGCTTAACCTGAACATTACTGAATGGATCACAGCAGCCTCATCTGTGAAATGGAAGGACCAAACTAATTTTGTAGGATCCTTTCAGCTTGAAAATTTTATATCTCCATTTAAATAGCATTCTCAAAGAAAGTGTTTGTTAATTAGCCTTTCTGAATGGGCCTTAGTTTTAGATTCCTCAGTTGGGGATGGGGAGGACTTCTTACGACTTGAAACTTATTCTAATGTTATAAAATGTCAGTGAGAACAAACTGTCACCAAATTTAAAAATTATTTTTTATTGTTTTAAATATATCTTTATTGATTTTAGAGAGAGAGGAAGGGAGAGGGATAGAGATCTAAATTTGATTGGCTGCATCCTGCATGCCCCCCACCAGGGATTGAGCCCACAACCCTGGGCATGTTCACTAACCAGGAATCAAATTGGGGACCTTTTGGTTCATAGGTCGATAGTCAACCACTGAGCACACCAGCCGGGCTAAAAATTCTGTAAATATTAATGATTATTTTGCTTGTAATTGGAAATTTGAAAAAATTGTCTTTTCTTATCTCACTACCATTCTCTTTTTCACTTATAATTACAAATAAACCTTGAAGCTCATTAGAAGATTAAGTGTAACCCTCCTTCTCTGAATTTCAATAGTTATTTTTAAAAAAATATTCCTGCTTAATATTATAATTGCCAAAGAATTTTTAAACAGTTTAACTTAATCTACACAATCCTGAATATATGTTATTATTATTTTTTTTTAAATATATTTTATTGATTTTTTACAGAGAGGAAGGGAGAGAGATAGAGAGTTAGAAACATTGATGAGAGAGAAACATCGATCAGCTGCCTCCTGCACAACTCCTACTGGGGATGTGCCCACAACCAACATACATGCCCTTGACCGGAATCGAACCTGGGACCTTTCAGTCCGCAGGCCGACGCTCTATCCACTGAGCCAAACCGGTTTCGGCAATATGTTATTATTTTAATTTATATTTTACCTATGAGTAAGTTGTTGATCAGAGAGGTTAAATGAGTTGAGCAAGTTCCCATAACCCTACTAAGAGTCAGGATTTTAATCCAGGTTTTTTTAGTTTCTGCATTTCTTTTTTTTTTTAATTCTTTATTGTTGAAAGTATTACATATGTCCCCTTTCACCCCATTGTCGTCTCCCAGCCTGCCCCACTCTACATTTCTTTTTAACTGTTCCATATCTACCTATTCATAGCTACCATGTCCAACATTTGTAAAATTTAGTTATGTAATATAGTATTTGTTTTACAAACATTTAATTCTTATTGTATGCTTTATAATCAATAATTTTATTATTTTTACGGTAGTTTTTGTATGTTGAAATGCTTTACATTTACAAAAAAGTACACTAGCCATAACCGGTTTGGCTCAGTGGATAGAGCGTCGGCTTGGGGACTGAAAGGTCCCAGGTTCGATTCCGGTCAAGGGCATGTACCTTGGTTGCGGGCACATCCCCAGTAGGGGGTGTGCAGGAGGTAGCTGATCAATGTTTCTCTCTCATCGATGTTTCTAACTCTCTATCCCTCTCCCTTCCTCTCTGTAAAAAATCAATAAAATATATATTTTTTTAAAAAGTACACTAAATGACATTTTGTTCCTGGCAGCAATCATTATTTGATTTATTGACATGAATTAATATTTTTACTGAGATTTTCCTAGTTTATACTTATTTGAGAATAAATGCAAAATTGTTTCTTGGTATTGTAATTAATGTTACTGAAACTTAGTTTATTACTTTTAATATATAGCTTTAAAAATTATATTTGTGTGCACCTGAAGAATTCTGTGGTTGCCTCCTTTTGTGATTCTTAGTAAAAGCATCTGAGTTGGCCTTTCATGTTTCTCATGCACATAAGTCTTAATATATTTCTTTTGCTCTGACATGTTTATAGCTACAGATCTGCTTATATATATGTGTGTGTGTATACATGTTTAATTACAATGAGAAATGTATTTTGTCTTCACTTGCTTTTCCTTTGTCCCTAAAAAAGATGTTAGGTTGTCTTTAAATCTCCAGGAGACTGTAGGAGAAATGGGGTGAAATGCTAAACTAGCAATTAAGATTTTATTCCCATCACTAATGTGTCTTTTCCTGACAATCTGTATTTTCACATAATAATTTACATTCATATTTTATAGTCCCCCTTTTAAAAACTTCTTTTGAGTACCTTACCTTCATTTTGATGAGTTATTAAAAGTTCTGCTTCTTTTTCACTGAAATTTCAAACTGCATTTGTAATTGGTTTGATACAAAACTTGGATAACAATGTAGGTAACTTGTTTTCTTGTTTCACTTGTCTGATTTTTGTAGGAAATATAATGGTCACATTGAAAATAAACCACTAACCATTCCAAAGGATATTGACCTCCATCTAGAAACAAAGTCAGTTACAGAAGTGGATACCTTTGGTAAGGGAAATCTTGGGCAAAGTATTCTGTAAATCTCAGTTTTATATTATGCTAGTAAAAGTACCTTTATCTGTTGTGGCTAGACTTTTTGTATGTTTTTCTAATCACTAAGTTAATTATTCAAAATATGAAATCTTTCTCAGAACTTAGAAGCTCAAAATGACTTCATTTGAATTGAATTTCTCTTTTCACCTAACTTATAGTAAGCATTATTTTTTCCCATTTTTTAGCAGAGGCTGACTTATACAAGTTTGTTACACATTTTTTTTAGTTCATGCTGAGATCAGTGTTCATTATTTCAAATTCTAGACTTTTTGCCATCTATCCTAGTCTGTTTCTTATATTGTGGCTTGCAAAAATGCATTTGTAGCCCTAGCCAGTTTGGCTTAGTGGATACAGCATTCGCTTGTGGACTAAAGGGTCCCAGGTTCATTCTGGCTGAGGGCACATACCTGGGTTGTGGGCTCGATCCCCAGTGTGGGGTGTGCAGGAGGCAACCAGTTCGCTCTCATCATTGATGTTTCTATCTCTCTCTCCCTCTCTCCCTCTCTGAAATCAATAAAAAATATATTCAATACATTTGTATATTTGTATTAATTACCTGTATTTGCAGTAATGCAACTTTATGCTCACATGGAGTAGAAAAGAAAGTGATTTTAGAATAATAAACTGGATTAGGAGTAGAACATTTTACTTCTTCAAGATTTACTTTTTACCCATTGGGTATCTCTGAATAAGTCATTCAGTTTTTTCCTGTGTGTGTCAAGTGTTTACCCTACATAATAAAAGCCTAATACGCAAATTGTTTAACCGGGAATTTGACCTCTTGCTATGACATGAGCTGACCACCAGGGGGTGGCGTGGAACGTGGCAGGTGTCGGCCACGTGGCGCTGGCAGGGGGTGGCAGTGGAGGCATTGCAGGCCCCGATGGGCCCCAACTAGAGCAGGACCATGGCGGGATGGTGGAGCAGATGAGGGGGCAGCGCCAGGCCAGGGCGGGGTGCCAGGCAGGCTGCGTGATCTGGGGCCCAATCCCCGCAGGCCACCTCGAGAGACCCCACCCGTGCACAAATTCGTGCACTTGGCCTCTAGTAATTATATAATAACCATGGTGATAACAAATTTAAAAAGAAATTATTTCAATCCTAGAAGAGAAAGTCATCTAATGTGATATTCAGAACACTGGTTTTCACACCTGACTGTACCTCAGAATCACTTGAGCAGCTCTTTAAAAATAAAGAATTCTCATGTCTACTGTTGGAGATGCAGTAAATATAAAGTGGATCCTGGGAATTTGTATTTTTTTTAAAATGTTCAGAGTGGTTCTGATTTTTGAGTAGGTTTGAGAAGTAGTGGTTTATATTACGTGAGGAGTTAAAATAATGTGTTTGGGTGTTTTTTTTTAAAATATACTTTTCATTGATTTCAGAGAGGGACAAAGAGAAAAATGAATGATGAGAATGAATCATTGATCTGCTGCCTTCTGCACACCCCCTACTGGGGATCGAGCCTGCAACCTAGGCGTGTGCTCTGACCAGGAATTAAACTGTGACCTCCTGGTTCATTGGTCAGTGCTCAACCACTGAGCAATACCAGCTGGGCAACCTGTGTTTTTAAAAAAAATAATTTTGGTAGTGTTTAATAAAAGTATCATTATGTAATAATTAGGCCCTGCTTTTGTGTTAAATCTTGCCATCCCAGAAAAACCTTCAAATTCATCTAGCATCTATGAAATTTAGAATTATTTTGTGATTTAAAGTGGCTTCAATACATTTGAAAGTTGATTCTACATCTACAAAGATTTTATGTCTATATGTGGAAAGGGTGTCCTAGGACCCAAAAATGTCAATGAGAAATAATTTAAGTCAGTTGTCTAGTAGCATTAAGACTGGTTATGTTATCCTTTTTTCTTCTATACTGTTTTTCATGCATAATTTAAAACATTTAAAAGCACTTTGGCTTCTTTTATTGTCACATTAGTTTTACTATCCTGTGTGTACCCTTACTTATATAAAATGTTCACACACATGTATAAATGCAAGAATATATATGCATATTCCGGTTTCTAGTATAGACTTTATCACTTTTACCAATAACTAACATTTATCAAATAATTATCAGCTAATTAGCTTTAATAGCAGCTTAAAATTCCATATTTATCAGCCATTGTTGTAAGTGCTTTACCTGTATTAACTCATCTTCACATTCTGTGAGGTACATAACTCTTACCAAAGTTTAAAAAACAACAATCATCATTAGGTAGAGGTTAAATAACTTGACTAGGATTACGCACTGAATGTGGCAGAAGCAGTCAGTGAGAACTAGGCTATTAATGAACTTAAAAATTGAAATTAGCGTAATGTGGCTTCAGCACACAGATTAATCAATGGTTTGTTTACTTGTACAAACTAATTACAAATATTACTAGTTTAACAACTGGCCACAAAATATCAAGAGCATTTCACTTCATCAAAATAACAGGGAGATGTTTTATTTATGTTTATACTGATGTATTTATTTGTGAATGCATGTTTGTGTGTGTAGGTAAAAAGTAGAGAGTTTTTTACCTGAACTTTAGGTACTCAGGAGCTTCATGGAAATTACTGGACTTGATAAACTCTTAAATTTTCTCTCTATTTCAGTATCATATGAAAAGGTGAGGTATATAATTATATTATTGATACAAAAGGAAGAATATAATACTTGGATTAAATATATAGCAAATATGTATAATTTGTACTTTTGCTGAATGTATATCTTATTGATGCCTGAATAACTATCTTAAAAGTATCTCTCAATTAGTATTATATATTCATTGGAAGTTCCTCTTAAGGAGCATAAGAACATTTGAATGTCACTTGGCTGTTTGCTGTTAAGTTCCCTGGAGGTAACCTTATGTGCGCGTGGGCAGGCATGGAGAATTAGAAGACTTACTTCAGTTGTTGTTAATACAAATTAACAACAGATAACTGTCTATCTGTTTCATCCATTTCCCTGTCCTTCTTCCAGAAAGTAATTCAGAAGGCTTCACTAGGTGATTTTAGAGAGGGAAGGAGGGCAAGAATCCTGCAACCACTTTAGGGTAAATTTTTTCTACTGATGTTCAGAAGCTAGACATCACACCAAAAAACCTAAAGCAATTAAAGTAACTTGAACCAAATAAAAAATTTACTCAATCATAAAAGGATTTGGAATTTTTGCTATTACCTCATAGAGATGATGTAAGTTTGGTTAGTTTGTCTTTGATATTTTAAGTAAGTCTTACTTTGAGTGCTATTTTTGAAATACTTTTTCTATAAAAGTGTGATTTTAAAATAGCCTCAGGTATTACATTTTATCACTAAAAATTTTCCAACGCAATGTAGGTCGTTTTATTATGTGCCAGTGAGAACATACAAACTAATGTTTATGCATGTGATTTACTTCCACATTTTTAGGAGGCCTTCTATAAAATGATGTTGATATTTTGGAATATGCTTTGGCAGAAGTAAACCAGAATATCTGAAATGAAAAGGAAGAGGGAATCATAAATACTTACAGAGAATGCTAATTTTAATGTAAACCCTTAAGAATGTAATAGTTTTGCCCTAACCGGTTTGGCTCAGTGGATAGAGCATCGGCCTGCAGACTGAAGGGTCCCAGGTTCCATTCTGGTCAAGGGCATGTACCTTGGTTGTGGGCACATCTCCAGTAGGGGGTGTGCAGGAGGCAGCTGATCAGTGTTTTTTTCCCATTGATGTATATAACTCTCTATCTCTCTCCCTTCCTCTCTGTAAAAAGATCAATAAAATATATATTTTTTAAAAAAGAATGGAATAGTTTGTTGAAATGGTGTGGTTTTATGGAAAATTTACAGGCATTTCATCAGCTTTTCTTACAGGAGCAGATAACTTATTAAAAAGTAAATTAATTTATTATTTTAACCTGCAGTAACTCAAAATTACTAATCCTCCATTAATGCAATTAATAACTGTAACATAAAGTCTAGCATTCCTCACAGAAATTAATATAAGTAAAGCTGTAGTAGTCTACATTAGATTGTATTCTAAAGCAATGATTTTCAAATAGTGTGCTGCAAAAATTTTTAAAACATGCCATACTTATTTAGTCTGGAGCACTGACCTCTTTTCCCTTAGATTGTCAAATTAAGAAGCAACAACAGCCAACATGACAATAGCCATCCTATGTGAATGAATCAAAATTATATATTTTTTTGTCAGATGAGCAAAAATATATTTTTTTGGTATGCTGCATTATTTTAGTAATTAGTTTATATGTGCCATGAGATGAAAAAGGTTGAAAATCGCTGTTCTAAAGTATAGATTAGGTGCTTTATAAAGAAGTTTGATTTATAACTTCTGTAAAATACAGCTAATCAGCTAAGAAAATACCAACTCATTTTGCAATCATATATTTTAACAATTTAAATAATTTTTGGTAATCATTTCAGGTTTATTTTAATTATTTCATTTATGTGGTACTAAAATTTAGTTTTGGATACCAACATTCTTGGTCTCTTTCCTGTATTTTTAAATTCTCATATTTGTAATCCTTACATTGCAAAACACCAAATAGAATAAAGTCTAGTATGTTTATAGTTAATTATAGATAAACCCTTCTAAGCTGTTTGTGAAAGTTTAAGTAAAATTTTTTTTAACCTTTATTTTTCAGCATTGCATTACTTTCCAGAGTATCAGTGGCTGGTGGATTTCACAGTGGCTGCTACAGTTGTGTATCTAGTAACTGAAGCCTACTACACTTTTATGAAGCCCACACAGGAAATGAATATCAGCTTAGTTTGGTGCCTGCTTGTTTTGTCTTTTGCAATGTATCCTTCAAAACATCATTAATATCAACTTATGAATTTGTTTTCCTTTTGTAGCTAACACCATTAGATCACATCTCTTATTTGAAAAGAATTTAGATCATTAGAGAAGTTGTCTTTGTTGAAATCCTCTTTATTTAATTGACAAAATTTCAAAGTAGAGGTAAATGTTTAGAAATGAAATTCAAGGAAAGATGCCAGTTGCCTGCCTTTCCTTTCCTGAATCTCATGTCGAGCCACCTTTACCTCTTTTAGGATTTCTTCCATAAGTTTAAATGTTAAGTGATAATGTTAAGTGTTAATTTTAGATATTATTGCACCTTTCTCCTTTTTTTCCTTTCCTTCTGTTTCCAGAAAGTAAACAGACTTTTTTTGTTTTTTTATTAAATCAGTAGTCGGTTTTAGTTACACCTATGAAAATATTTATAGCTAAGCATTATATTACCTCCTAGACTGGTTGTCTAAGACTGGTTTCCTTATATGTGTGTTTATGTTTTCATTTTTATGTATTTTATAATTTTCTGGGAGATTTTCTCAACCTTCCCAGTGCTATAGTTGAGTTTTTAATTTCTGCTGTAATTTTTAATTTTCAAGAGCTTTTTTTGGTTTCTCCTCCTCCCAGTTTGTAGAATCCTATTTGTTTTATGATTACATTGTCTTGTGTCTATTTGAGATACTGATGGATTTTGTAAAGATTTTCTTTATGCCAAGTATCTTTTCCCTCTAAGTTGTTCTTGTTTGGTTTGGTTGCTGTCTTTCATGTTAAAACAGTGGTTCTCAACCTGTGGGTTGCGACCCCTTTGGGGGTCGAACAACCCTTTCACAGGGTTCGCCTAAGACCATCGGAAAACACATATATAATTACATATTGTTTTTGTGATTAATCACTATGCTTTAATTATGTTTAATTTGTAACAATGAAAATACATCCTGCATATCAGGTATTTACATTATGATTCATAACAGTAGCAAAATTATAGTTAATGAAGTAGCAACGAAAATAATTTTATGGTTGGGGGTCACCACAACATGAAGAACTGTATTAAAGGGTCACGGCATTAGGAAGGTTGAGAACCACTGTGTTAAAGACTTCTTAGAGAGATCTGGTGACATTTGCCTGTTTAAGTGTGAGGCACTAAAAGACTGAATGGAAGCTCTGAGCACATGGGAAGCAATTTGTTGAATCATCTGGATGGGCCGGAGATCCTCACCAAAGCGTAAATCTCCAGACTTCTTTCAGGCAAGGAAATCTTAACTGGTTACATTTTTAAAAGTAACTACTTTTAGTAGCACTTTTTTCCCAATACCACCACCAACACACACATTCATTCACACTTTTACCCCGATCTGATCACTTCCTCATCCTTTCTGGGAGTTCTGCAGTAAAATCAGATTGCATCTTGGCTTTCTGATTAAGCTTCCTCATTCTGTCTCGTCATTTACCACTTTTCTGCCAGCTTTCTAGATTCCAAAATTTTAGTGCTTTTTTTTCGTTCATTCACTGTATTGATGTATTTAAAAACAGAAACATTCTTTTACCATCACTTTGGTGTGGATTGGGGAGAGGACAAAAGTAAGCAGATGTGATTAGTTTGCTATTTTTATCCATAGCTTTATATTGCCTCTTTGGTAAGATTCTGTGTTTTCTGGGGGCAGGGGGTTTGGGTTTTTTTTATAAACTCGTTAGTCAGATGTTTGATTTCTTTGAATGATTCTTTAATTTTCTTATCTCCCCTTTTATTTTATATTTTTTGTTTTTCTCTTAATTTTCTCTTTTAATCCTGTTGAAATTTTTGTGTCAACTCTTTTTAAATTATTGGGACCTTTTTCTTTGAATGTTCCATTTCCATAGCATTCATGTGTCATGGATGTGTAATATCTTTTTATTTCTAAGATTATTAATATATTTTACATTTTAATTTGAGCCTTGCATTGTTTGTTTTTAGTCTCCCTCTCTCTTTGTTTTAATCACATTTATGTTAAAGACTAGAGGCCTGGTGCACGAAAATCATGCACGGGTGTGGGGGAGCCCCCTGAGCTCAGTCTGCACCCTCTTGCAATCCGGGACCCCTCCGGGGATAGCTAAACTGGCAGTCAGACATCACTCTCGCAATCTGGGACTGCTTGCCTGCCTGCCTGCCTCATCACCCCTAACCACTCACCTGCCAGCCTCATCACCCCTAACCACTCGCCTGCCTGCCTGATGGCCCCTAACCACCTCTGCCTGCCTGCCTGATTGCCCCTAATCACTCACCTGTCTGCCTGATCGCCCCTAACCACCTCTGCCTTGGCCCCCATCGCTGCAGCTTCATCTGGAAGTCGTTTGGCTGTCCGGTCTAATTAGCATATTACACTTTTATCATTATAGGTTGTTCTCAAATGGCTCATGAACTTTCAGTATCTGTTTATAGTCAAGAGGGTAGTATGAAAATATTGGAAGTTTTTTGTAAGTGGCGGGAGCTTATTGATTGGTTGGACTTTTATTGGATCAGTTGGAGACCTGGTAGCACTCTTTTTTCTTAACAATTTTTTTTCTTTATTGGTTTGAGAGAGATTGATTTGTTTTTCACTTAGTTATGCATTCATCAGTTGACTCTGGTATGTGCCCTGACCAGGGATCGAACTAGCAACCTTGGCTCTAACCAGCTGAGCTATCCAGCCAGGGCCTGGCAGCATTCTTGGGAGGAACTGCTAAATACCAGTGTCTGCAGGTTGTTGAGCATATCATTTTCTACAGAAAAGATTTGTGCATTTTCTCATCTTTGGGGGAATGTCTGACAACCAGTGTTGTAGGAGCTGATTGGGGAATAAGGCTTAGAGACTCAGTATTCAGTGTGCAGGTAGTAATCTAAATGTGAGTCTGTGTACTACCCTCCCTTGTTTTCAGCTCTTCATTGTAACCCCAAGTTATTTCTAGTACTCCCAAGCCCAATCTTTTCTGGTTTAACATTAGTTATTCTGGATTGTGCCAGAGTTGGGGAAGGGCCATCATCTAAACCAGTGGTCGGCAAACTCATTAGTAAACAGAGCCAAATATCAACAGTACTTCTTCAAAATATACTCGCCCACGCCGAAAACTGACTTCTGCGCATGGGCCACAAAGTTTCAATCGCACTGTACGTGCGTCCGCACGTGGTATTTTGTGGAAGAGCCACACTCAAGGGGCCAAAGAGCCGCATGTGCCTTGTGAGCCACAGTTTGCCAACCACGGATCGAAACTATATGACTAGGCAATAGAAAAGATCTGGGAAGTCCAATTCAGCCAATCATTCTGTTTTCATCCATTCTGCTACCCTGCCTTCAGAGGTACCTGCTGTCTCCAATTCCTGATTTCCCAGATATATAATTGAATGAATTGTCTTTTTACTAGATTCCTCCTTATTGTAGATCCAGCATAGCAAAGAAAGCTGAAACCTAAAAAAGTTATTGTCTATATACTTAGTGTCTTCCAAATTTTGTTGAAATCTCTTTTCTCTTGTCACCTTTTTTCCAATTCTTTGCTTTTGGGGATTTTTACTCTCCTTCTTATATGGTTCATTTAGTTAGAATTTGGGAATAAGCAGTGTAAATGTATGTCTTACATCTTTTATATTCAACCAGAGACTGCTAACCTGATTTTAAAGCTGTAAGTGGATTTATTTAAATTATATGATATGATTTGACATTCAACACCACTGTGCTATTTCTCTCTTGACTTTTTTGGATTGATTTAGGTATAATTTAGAACAAAAGAGCCAGAGCAAAGCCTTAAGAGTCAACATCTTCACAAGTATATATTGTTTTGGGTAGAAATACTGATTAAGTTGTTGTCAGTTGTGCTAATTTCTAGAGCAAGTTAAAAGTGGAGCATTTAGCCAAACCGGTTTGGCTCTGTGGATAGAGCGTCGGCCTGCGGACTGAAAGGTCCCAGGTTCGATTCCGGTCAAGGGCATGTACCTTGGTTGCGGGCACATCCCCAGTAGGAGGTGTGCAGGAGGCAGCTGGTCGATGTTTCTCTCTCATCGAAGTTTCTAGCTCTCTATCCCTCTCCCTTCCACTCTGTAAAAAATCAATAAAATATATTTTAAAAAAAAAAAGTGGAGCATTTAAAATATTACTATTTAATTCTGTAGTATTATATTTGTGAAAATACCATTTAGTCCGGGTGATGTTTACATAGAAATGCATATTCTTGATACTTCGTTTTATTTAATGTATATACATCCCTTAATACCTACTTACCAAGAAATTAGAAAAATATACTTAATTGGTTACTCCAATTATTGTTTATGGGAATAAATTTCATCTTTCATTTCACTCAGTAATGCCTAATGTGAGAGCAAAGGTCCCACACAATCTTCAGTACTGAACTGGCTCTGCTTAGTTTTAAGTAGTGCACTTGTGAAAGCCACTAAACAATAGCATCCCTGCCAGAAACTAGTAGCTGCCTGTCTCTCCATCCAAGAGAAGACAGAAAAGGCTGAAGGGCTTTAGAATCCAGGCTATTTTCTGCTAACTTTGACCCTACACAAAGGGGATAGGGAAGTAGGAAAGTAGAATCATATCTATGCTTCGGTGTTTGATTTTTCTTCGAACTTGTACCATGTGAGAGAATGACCTATGTCTTCCATGGCATGCAGGAAATCAGAATCAAATGCCAGATATCCAGAATAACACCGAAGAGGAGTTTGTTTATAGCCTATCTTTCATCTTAGTTATACCATATCTGGTAAGCCTTTCATAGCCCATGAACACAGTCTAGCTGCAGTGACCCCTGTCTAGCTCCTCTTTACTTTCTTGTAGTGCATGCCTACTTATTAGTCAAACACATGTCTCCATTGATTACATAGGACAATAGCTCCACTTAATTGCAGAGTTACAGATACATCAGTTGATTCAGAAATTCTCTACACAATGTCCTTTATTAAAGTGGTCCCCAAATTAGACATATATAACTTAAATAATTGGCTCACTTAAAAGTGATAGAGAAAATATTTTTATTTCCATGGTTATCCAGTCGTCCGTCCATCCGTCCCCCCCCATTTGTTGTATTTGACATACTTATATATGACAACAATTACAATTTTTACAAAACCTTGAAATCTCTAAAATCATGAGATGAC
This sequence comes from Myotis daubentonii, assembly GCF_963259705.1. NCBI lineage: Eukaryota > Metazoa > Chordata > Mammalia > Chiroptera > Vespertilionidae > Myotis > Myotis daubentonii. The sequence goes on from NC_081843.1 coordinate 67,753,333, forward strand.
TTTTTTAAAGGTATAACCCTAAAATCTTGAACCTTGGAACATAAAACAGAGCACCTCTTGTCATTCGCTCTACTTTTTGCTTCAACTGAGTTGTACATGCATCTTAGCTGTCACACTGCTTCCAATCTTCTAAATCCAAACAAATACTCTCCTACCTATTTGTAATTCTAACCATCTATTTGACCAAGTCTTTGTGTTCCACTTCCATTTATGCCAAGTTACGTGGTGTGGGAAGGTAAAGAAAGCCTTACAGTGAGGATGGAGCATTGTAATAATTGTCTTTTTAGGAAGATGGCCCATGAAGTCTTAAACATTGGAGGAATGCTGCTGATATTATAATGTGAAGCATACTTTTTATTTATGAATAAAGGAAAAATAAAAAGGTAAAAGTGGTTTTTGAAGAAAACAGATTTTGTTGTGAAAGTAAAACTTCTAAAAATTAAAATACTCTACAATCAGTTTTTTAAAAGAACTTTCGCTTATGAATAAGCTGTATCACAGAGTAATATTGAATCAATTACGTGAATTTGAGTGAGAAGAAAGCTATTCTACAAAGTGATAAAGCTTCTCAGTAGTTCTATTATATTTGGTTAAAGGACTGGATCATTAGTCACATTTCCACAGCGCTAGTATTTTACAATGTGGATGGTTTAAGGTACAAAGCCCTATTATATATGTTTTTAAGGGTGTGTTTTAAAATTTTAATTTCTCTTGGTTTCCAGACATTTATACAAAGCAAAAAGTTGTGAATGATTTAAAATGAAATAAATTCTAAGGTTATCTGTGTTAACTGTGCAATTTTGTATGTAGATTTGTAAACTAAAGGTCTGTAATTTAAATGTTCTATTTGTTTGCTGTAGGAAATAGATGACAGCAAACTTAAGTCACTTTTTCTAAATTCCTTAAAATATTCTAAATTACTGTATTCTTACTTACAAAAGTAGTCTGTCTTAGATTACAAAGAAAAACACACTAAACCCTGAAGTGAACTGCATAAGATATCAAGGTCTCTAGTGAGAAAGAATCAGAGTCAAAGCTATTGAACCTGAGCCAAGGTTCTTGTCTTGAAAATTTGTATACAGCATGTTGTGTCAAAGCTTTGTTTCTTTTATAAACTTTTGGAGATCTGTGACATTAATGCTGCCAAATTAATTCACCTTCCAGATCAGAAACCTAGCATTATATAGGGAACTTACTTGGGAGATAGGGCTATATTTCTGTTTATTAGTTTATAATTGAGTATGAGTGTTTATTTCAGCTTGTAAATTATCATTTTCCTTCAGAATCTGAAAGTTGAAGAAAAACTTTCGTTGTTGTGCTTTATTTTAATCCAGGAGTTTAGATAATAGGTTTTTTGTTTGCTTGCTTGTTTGCTTCCTTGCTTCCTTTTATTTTTAAAGAAAGCCTGTGTATTGCCCTTTTTAAAACCTTTAGCTATTATTTCCTTCCATAGTCGGGCTATGTTGAGGCTGGCTGGCTATAAGCTTCTTGAGGGATGAGTTTTACATATGCATAGTACTTTTTAGTTTATCTATGAGAGAATTTTAAGTTTCTTTTCTTTTTAACTAAAATATACTAATTAAACCTTTATCTCAAAATATTTCAGTTAAAAATTATCCAACTTGGTTGTTTTGTTTCATTTTTTAACATTGGAAGACAGTTTAAAGGATTTTACTTGCCAGGTCATAGGATCAATGTACTTATTGTTAGTTTTCAGTGTATACACTATAGCAGATTCTTGGTATAGTTTCTGGGTTTCTTTGCAGTGAGAATGCATAGTATGTTTTTTGGGGTATTTTAGTTGCCTTTTCTTATGGAAAAATAGATGTGGGAGGGAAAACGGTGTTTTTTTTATTGTTAGGTAGCAAAAACAAGATTTTTTTTTTAACAGTGCAGAAAACTTTTAATTTACATGGAAGTTTACATGAAAGTTTAGTTACATAACTTAGTTGAATTGAAACAATAAGATAATATAAATTTTAAGAAACTTCTGTGTTTCTTAAATTTCTGTGTTTACTACCTGTTTGATTTGTCTATTGGCAACAAAATATTTTTTAGAATATGGTCTTGCTTGATCCTTTTCATTCTCAAAAAAGCATTGATAAAATATCTTGAATAATTTCAAAATATTAAGGTACAGAAGACTTTTTTCTTTTCTTTTTTAATCCTCGAGGATGTTTTTCCATTGATTTTTTAGAGAGGGGAAGACACAGGGAAAAACAGAGAAATATTGATGTGAGAGAAACACATCGATTGGTTGCCTCCTACATGTGCCCCTACCAGGGCCTGGGCCTGGGAGGAGCCTGCAACCAAGATACGTGCCTATGACCGGAATTGAAGCCAGGGACCTTTGGTTTGCAGGCCGAAGCTCTATCCACTGAGCCAAACCAGCTAGAGCAGAAGACATTTTCTTAATACAAGAATTGGGTCTTTACAGCAATGTGAACACAAATTAGGTTAAAACATATTAGTAGCTTTGTAAGTATATTTTATTTGTTATCCTAGATTTGAGAGAAATTTGCCATTTTAGAACTAAAGTTAAGCCTTTTGATCATTTGAAAGCTCTTATTTCCACCTTGAAGATAAATATATTTAAAATACGTCCTACTGAGTAATCTTTTTAACTATCCATGGTTTCTTTTCCATTGTAGTTTTTGTATTTGCATGTAGAAATTATGACCAAATTCCAATTGCAAAAAAAGTTGATATTAAATTAGAACTTTAAAAATATCTACATATAGCAGAAAAAAATTTATCTTACCCCTAACATTCTGTTTAAGGATTGAGATTTTATAATATAAAGCAAAACAAGTTAGCACTTAAGTAGGGAGTACATTCAGCTAGGGCTGAAGGGTTATTAATAAGGGGGTAAATTATTAAAAAAAAAGAAAATAACTATTTGTATATGTAATTTTGAATATCTATAATAATAAAAGCATAATATGCTAATTAGACCATACAGCCGAATGATGTTCCGGATAAAGCCGGGGCTGCGAGGGCTGAGGCAAGCCACCACGGCTACGAGGGCCGAGGCAAGCCACTGCGTCTGTGAGGACTGAGCCCCTTGCATGAATTTTGTGTATCAGGCCTCTAGTTTACTAATACAATATTCTTTATAAAAGTCTACAAAATGATCTATGAAAATAATAATAGAGGGATAAAGATGGGGGGGGAGGTTACTCATAGTGAAGGTGCTTGCCCATTATTCCCACTAAGACAAAAATTGATAAATGCCATGATTTTACCTAGTAAATGTTTTTTATTATACATTATCTGTAAATATAGAAGGCTTATTTTGGCATATTATCCAATATTATTTACATGATCAGGTTGTATTTATGTATAAAATGGAAAAATAAGTCTATTTTCCTTGGCAATTGTGGACAATTTATGAAAAAACATTCAAAGGAAATAAGTCTTAGAGAAATTTTATTTTGAAATCCATTTTTATAGTATTTCAGTTGTAGTTTATTTTTCTGTGTGAATAACTTACTGCTAATAAGCATATTTATAGTATTAGAGCAGAACAAGATTTTGTTTTCTTATTTCAGAACAATTTGTTATAATTAGAAAAATTTGATAGATAAATAGCTCAACAAGAAACTTTGCTACTATCTTAGCTATTACAGGATGTCTTTACAAGTGATCTCAAAGTATAGTTAACCACAGTTGTCTATGATACCACAGTAGTTATTTCTCCGATCTCTTAAATTGAAAGCGAGATTATATATATAAAAGCCAAAGCGACTGAACGACCAAATGACCGTTTGACCGATCGCTAAGACGTGCACTGACTACCAGGGGCCGATGCTCAATGCAGGAGCTGCCCCCTGGTGGTCAGTGCACTCCCACAGGGGGAGCGCCGCTCAACCAGCTTACCAAGCAGCGGAGGCGGCAGGCACAGCGGTGCCGGAATGAGCTGAGTGGCACGGGCTCCTCTCTGGCTGCCTGCTGCTTTGTGCACTACTACATCCCCTATGGGGTCCCGGATTGTGAGAGGGCACAGGCCAGGCTGAGACCCCAGCAGTGCACGAATTTGTGCACCAGGCCTCTAGTATTCTAATATATGTAATGCTAACAAAAGTATTTTTTTCTTTTTAGGAGGTTTTTGTTTATTCTACTACCATGTACTACTTTTTGGGCTTACATATAAATGGAGTAAAATACATGTTGCTCTAAAAGTTTGGTGGAATAAGCAGTTGAGTTTTGAGTTGAAACATGATGACGATTCTATAAAATAGAATCCCAAAATGTACTTCAATTGGTTTAACAAATCTTTGCTTAACTTCTCAGCTAGGAATGAGCTGTTACACATTAGGGTTGTTGCTGGAAAATACTCAAGAATTTTTCCTTTGGAGGGAGATTATAACTCTCAGAAAGGCTGCCTGTTTACTTCTCTATAAATTAGGTTAAATATTTGTTCTATTCTGTTCTGGGTATTTGTTCTATTCTGTTCAGGTTTTTCCCAATGAAGGATTAGATTGTGTTGAAATATTAAGTTTTTTATGATGATAGTGTTTCACAAGCATAACAGTTCTAACAGATGGTTAATATTAATCATCATTAACATTTCACTATATTTTAATTCATAGGATGTGGGAATAATCTCAGTGTATGAGATTAAAAAGATTAGTAAGAACATACAAATGTACTTTATACATTGTGAAGTTGTATGAACTTCAGGTTCTATTAAACTCCAGGATATAATGTACTTTTTTCCAAAGTGAGGGTAGGGTTACACTGTAGATCAAACTTTATTAAAATATAGATTGGATTTTCTAAAATGTTAACTTTTATCAAATAATATGTATCTATGGTTCATACAGACAAAAAGTACTAAAAGTATTGTATTAAAAACCAAGAGTCCCCCTCCCTACCCCTACTCTGGAAAAAAGGGCCAGGAACAAGCCTGCGGACCCTTCAGTCTGAGGTACATACCCTTGAGGGGAATTTAACCCAGGACCCTTTAGTCTGGGGGCTGATGCTCTATCCACTGATCCAAACTGGCTAGGGCATTACTTTACAATTTTTGCTGAAATCAGTATTCAGTGATTATTATACCTATGTAAATATATGTGTGAGCATTATATTTTACACAGAGTCACTTATAATTTCTATTAGTTTCATATTTTTAACCCAAATGGAGATACTCTTCTTAGAGACCTCAGTTCTCTGACTTGTAGCTGGGCTGCTTGCTCTTCAGGCCTACTATACAACTGTCATCCTGGGACTTTTTTTTGTTGTCATTGTAGGAATTTCCTTTACCTTTCTCCCAAGTTCAGTCTTCAGTATCCAGGATTCGGTGTTTTTCTCTATCCTGGTTTGTTCAAATGTTTTGGTGGCACTTTCTGTCAAAGTGTGCATGTGAGGTAACTAACTAGTTTTAGACTTCTCAGTTTTGAAAGTGCCTAAATACTTATGCTCATTTATTCATGAGAGTAAGTCTAAGTTGTCAGTATTTTTCTTCATAATTTTGAAGATATTCTTCCATTGTCCTCTACCTCAAAAGTGGCTCTTAAAAAATATGTCATGATATTTAATCTTTTGTGTATGCCTCATTTTTTATTGTTTTTCTTCTCAGGAAGTTTTACTTTTATTTGGTTTCTGAAGGTTCATGATCCTGTAGTTTGTTGGGAATTTTTTTTTTTCATCCTTTATGCTGGGCTTTTGGTAGGCTCTTTTAATTTGGAAATTTTGAGTTTGGAAATTATTTTTTATTATATCTGATAATTTCTTTCCTTCTATAATCTCCCCCACCCATTTCTCTTTCTCTCTCTTTTGTTAGACAGATAGTTTACCTCCTGGACTGATCTTCTCAATTAGAACCCTTTCTGCTTGATGGAACTTTTCCTCAACTTTATCTTTCAAATCTAGTTTTAAAAATTTTGCCTGCCCCATTTTTAATTTTTCTGAGCTTTTTAAAAAATATCTAACCATTCTTTTTCCATCGCGTCTTGCTCATATTTCAAAGATGAATTTATCTTTGCTTAGCTTTATGAAACATAGATGTAGCCCATATAGATAATATATATATAAATCGTATGTTATATCCATATATGACATACATTCTGCTGCCTTTATCATCTCTCTTGTCTCCTAAGTTATTTTCCCCCTGGACTTTTCTCTTTGTTGTTTTATATAAAATGCTATGCTGTGATACAGGGGTTGGTAAACTATGGCTTGCTGTATGTGAGCTGCATCCTGTTTTTTTATAGCTCTGGAGCTGAGAATGGATTTAAAATTTTAAAGGGTTGTTTTGAAAAATTTAAAACAGAAGACTATGCTACATACAGAGACTGTATGTGGCCCACAGAGCCTAAAATATTGACTATATGGTCCTTTACAGAAAAAGCTTTCTAACCCCTGTTCTAATGTCTAGGGATTCTTGGCTTTCCTTTCATATTTAAGCAGTTTAGAAACTCTGTGCAAATAGGGTTCGGTTAGCTTCACTGAAGAATGACTTGGTGATGCTGAAGCTAATGTTAGAGGAGAGTAATCTCCTGCCTGGAGTGTACAAGGCTGTGTGCATGTTTCAAAGGGGAATGTGCCTTTGAGTATGTTGACTTTTACTTAATTTTTCTGTTTTGAGTACAGTTGCCGCAATCTAAACTCTGCTGTACCTCGGATTCAGTTTCTTCAGGGGCTAATCTTAGACTTCTGCTAGAGCCAAGAGTGGAGTTTGTTGCCTGGCTGCACAGGAAAGTAATGGAAAGTTGGGAGTCCAATTTCTACTTATATAGACGTCAACTCCTACATGTGTTTTCATTTTGTACCCACACCGCTCAGTTTTGTAGAATCTTGTACCTCATAGATAACATTTTCAAAAGATTTAAACACAGTTAAGAATTGTATCCATAGTAAAAATTAATTTAGCTTTTTTGTCCTTGTGTACATTCCCATATTTTTGATATTTGAAGTTTGGTGTTTTATTCAGTTATATCAAAAACAAGTTATTGCTGAAAACTAGAAAGGCATCTTTAATTTTCAGAATAGCCCCCTGAGGTGGTGGATATATTAGTTGTATTTTACAAATGAAGAAACTGAAAACAAAGGAAGGTAAATTAACTTCACTCAGAGGATCACATAGTAAGAGTAGAACCGAGATTCAGCCAGGCAGTCTAGATCTAGAGAATGCTTTCTTTCTTTCTTTTAAATACACTTTTAGTATTGATTTCAGAGAGGAAGGGAGAGCGGAAATAGAAACATCAATGATGAGAGAGAATCATTGATCGGCTGTCTCCTGCACGCCCCACACTGGGGTCAACCAGTGTGGGATGTGCAACCCAGACATGTGCCCTGACCAGGAATCGAATTTGACCCAGTTAGTAGGCCTACACTCAACCACTTTGCCACGCCAGCTGGGCAAGGGGATGCTTTCTTTATAACTCTGTCACACTACAATATGATATACTTGGCAAGTAAATTATAGTAATAAGTGCTTTGAGTTTAGAAGAGGAAAACAATGGTCTGGGCTGGAGAGGTAAAGGTAAGCTTCATGATGGATGTAATTATAGAGCAAGCATGTCAAACTAAATATTTTTGCAGCCCAGCCAATACAACAGTAAGAAACATTTTAATGAAAATTTTGTAACAATTTTTACAATATCCTGTTATACATAATTATTAGTAACGAACTACAACATTCGCTAATGACTGAGTACTATAATCATGTTGCATTCATTTCCCTTATGTGCCTTACGTGCAGGCGCACCGTTTCCACTAATACTAGCAGCAAATATTTTAGCAGCCAATTGCCATGTCATTAGCCTTGGACTGACTTGTTTGGTATGTGCAACAGGAAATACTTTGCTTTCAGAGAACAAGAAAAATAGGTTTATTTGTGTTATGCCTATTAATTTGTGCAGTTATTCAGTGTCTGGTAAGTTAATATTCAAGAAAAAATATTAATTTTTATTAAAATGTTCTATTATTTTATGTTAATGATTACTCATTTATTTCAGCCCTTTGTATTCAGCATGTCTCTATTGAAATAAACCTATGTTTCTATGAAAATTGAAACCTTTTTTTTTTTTTTTTTGCGGCCCACATAAACTTAAACCTTGTTTATTTGGCGCGTGTTAGCTTTTGAGTTCGACATGTTTGATGTAGAGCTTCAGTCTTATTAGGTAGATAGAAAGGAAGAAGGTAATTCTGATGACAGGTTATGACCAAAGACTTATATAGCTATTACATTTAGGAGATGGTAAATACACCATTTGGGTTTAGGTGGAGGTTTGTGGACTAATGAATGAGAGCTTGAACATATGGGCATAGCCAAGTGATAGTATTAATAGAATATTGTATATGTATTTCACATTGTGGTTTATGGGAAGGTTCTGTTCTAACATGAGACTCAATAAGTTCTTGATTATAAGATTTACCCAATATTCAGTATGAATTGAGGATGCAGGGATTATAAGATTTTAGGTGTTTGTGGTGTAGGATTATATTAAAGTATTAATGACAGAAGGAAGATTATGCTTCAGGAATAAAGCTGCATCTGGTTTTGTAGATGTTCTTTTCTTTTAGTGTTGACATCATTCATTCATTTATGTTAACCCTCACCTGAGAATAGTTTTCCATTGATATTTAGAGAAAGTGGAAAGGAGGAAGGGAAGGGGGTGGAGAAGGAGAGAGAGAGAAAAGTTGGTTGCCTCCTGCATGCTCCCAGACCAGGGCCAGGTATGGAACCTGCAACCCAGGAATCGAACCTAAGAACCTTCGGTGTACAGGCTGATGCTCTAACTATGGCCAGGGCGGTGTTGACATATTTTGTAATTCATTTCTATGGTAACAAAGCTTGGTAGTGGGTGTAATCTTTGAGAAATTTCATTTTGGTTGTTTGATAGCAGTTTTGGCTAAAGAAGTTATTTTGCTGTTTAGTGTAACTAAATAAATGGGAAATTTTTCACTTATAGATTCCAGTATCCATTTTCAGTAATATAAAGCCGTTTTTTCCCAACCTGTACTTGGAGCTTTCAGGCATTGAGAAAGATCATAGCCAGATCTCAGAAGTGGTTCAGTTGTGGTTCTGGAGTTTTTATATTTTGTTTTTTAGTTTCTTTTTCCTTTGCCTCCCAGTTTGTAAGTTCTTCGTTGTAATGCCAAGAAACAGATGGATCTGTTGCGTTTGATTTTACTAGTAAAAGGAACCACCAGTTTTACTTCTTTTATTTTTAAGTTTTGAAGAAGAAATAAGTTGGGAACATGGGATTTAGAATATCCTAAAGGGAAAAGTTTGAGCATCTGTATTTTAGACTCTTATTATCACTCTTCTTTCCAGTGTTTATATTTCATAAATTCTATCTTGAATGTTGAAAGTTAGATGAAGTTTCTTTTAAGACTTGTAAAATTACTCTTAACTTGCTTTCTTAGAACACTTGGTGCTCAGAAATAGATTCTTTACATCATTATAGCAAAAGCCATTTGCAAGGGGAAAAGTTTCAGTAGTATTTTATTTAAAACTCACTTTTTTTTCTTTGTTATTTGCTTTCATATTTTTCACATTTAACCTGGCTTCAGCTTTCACAGAAATGATTAATATCACTTATTAATCATAAAATCAGATTATACTTTTAAAATTGCTTAATTTTTAAAATAATTGTGTGATAGACTCATGTTTCACCTATGAAGAGAAGTTAGAAAGTTTAAGCAGAGAAATCTTAACTTTGTAGTTTTTCTTTCTTACTAACTGCTAAAATATAAATTATAATGTAAATTTAAAATACAATGTGTTTATTACCTTGGTTAACCAGAAAACTATTCCAGAAGCTTAGATTATGCAAGATATTTTAGATTAATGCTTTGCAACCTTTTTGCTGCCTACACACACACACAGCTGGCTTCTGTCATTATAATCCATATATTTTCACTAGGTTAATGGGTTGAGTTTGCACCAATGGTGGAGCAGGTCCTGCTTTATCTCTCTTACCTGGAGACTGTTGAATACTGTCAGAGAGTCCTGTTTGGATAGTTAGTCTTCATAATTTTTTTTCCTTGCAAATGCTTTAATACTATAACCAACTATAGACTACCAGTGTTTGTCTTTGATGTGAGAGCAAAAATGCAGAAACTCTGAAATAAATTATATTCTCATAGAAAAAGAGAAAAAATAGTGGTAGTGTGAATGCAATGATTAAGTTGTGGAAGGTTTAAAAAATTCTCATTGTAGCTTAAAATGACATGGAAAGTAAATGTACTTTGTTAAACCCCCATTAATCGTTCTAATTGAAATTGATATTCTATTAATTTGACAATTCTACTTACGCTTCATATTACAGAATACTGCAGTGATGCAGTATACTTTTATTGCTTATAAATTATTTAGTAGCTTTTAGCCAAAATTGGAAGAAGACTCACAAATATGTTTAGGGAAAATGTATACTATGCGGATTAGCTTTTTAACTTCAGTAGAGTTTTACATTTCTGTATTGTTCTATATCCAGAGTACTGCAGAGTTAACACCTTTCATACCACTCAGGAGCTTTCTCGTGTTTCGCGCACCATCTGTTAAGGACCGCTCACGAGTTTTCTCGTTTTTCATGTGCCATCTGTTATGGACCTTAAATGTCAACACACTGTCTTGTCCACATCGAATGAAGCGATCTCATTGGTGGAAACCGTGCAGGTCAATCTACGAAAAACTATATAATTGCACGAACCCATAAAGCATTGCAGTTACATTGTATTTTGGTCATTCGAATAGTCTTCATCTTCAAGTTCCTGGCGCTTTTAGGAAATGTTTTACGCAGTGCCATATGGTAAAAAAGCACTAGGAACTTCAATTGTTAATTGTTTAATTGTTTTTGTAAATAAAAATGTTACAATTATTGAAAAACAACACCTAAAGTGCATTATGATCTGTAGTTATGATGATTTCAAAAATGTGCGGTCCCTGGCGTATGTCTTAGAGATTGCTATGCGGTACGAAAGGTGTTAAACTGAGCAAGATAACCTTGTGTTAAGCTGCTGAATATTTGGTGGCAGTAATAATTATAAATCAATGATATTTGTTTGTTTATTTTATTTCTTATACTAAAGAAGTAATTTATTCAAAATATTGGAAATATATATATTCATATTCATGCAATAGGCCTTTCTTCCGGCACCCAGGACCCAGGCCTTTGGTCCGGCCACAGTGGAGAAGCCAAGCCTTGAGGCTAGGCTTCTCCCACCTGGCTGCAGCGAGGCTTGGCTTCTCTCCTCCGTTCAGTCTTCAGTCTTCACTACGGCTGGAGCCTTTAGTCTTCGCTACACGCCTGCATATGCAAATTAACCGCCATCTTTGTTGGGTTAATTTGCATAGTTGCTCTGATTGGCTGGTGGGCATAGCAGAGTGACATCAATTTGCATGTTTCTCTTTTATTAATGTAGATATCCTGAGTTATGTTACATATATAAGAAAACATTTAGAATGAAAGTAACATATCTGGTAAATGTCTTCAGAAGATGAATGCTGATGCTCTAAAGTGTGTTTTTGGTTATATGTATCCCTAAAGCATTTTCATTCATTATAGCAAATATGAAAACACGCAGTGGTCTTTTTAATCAAAAAGTTTAGAGGATATATCTAGCTTTTCATTGTTTGTTTTTGTCTTGTCTTAGAGGCAAATGAGGTACTTTATAAAATGTAGCATTATAAGTAATATTATAATAGTCTTTAAAGCGATAGATTTAAAAGTTGAAACCACTTCCTAGTACAGCAGTTTTTAGATAGTACCTCCAACTTACATGTAGACTGTATAGTGGGGCCTTGACTTACGAGTTTAATTCATTCCATGACAGAGCTCGTAACTCAAATTACTCATGTCAAATCAGAAGTGAACGAGTGAGACACTTGATGCTGGGCTGATGTTGTGGTGTTCACTGTACGTTCGTTGCGCCAACTAGCGGTGCGGTATCTGAAGCTGGCTCATAACCTGAATTTTAGCTCGCAACTCAAAGCAAAGAATCAGCCAAGAGATGGCTCGTATCTCGAAAAACTCGTTAGTTGGGACACTCATAAGTCAAGGCCCCACTGTATTTCAAAATGCTTGAAATAAATAAAATCTTTTTCTTTTCTTTTTTTTTAAGTGAAATAATGCTGTAAATGATCCTGGGCAGGGGGCAGGGTGAGCAAGTTCATTTGGTCTATAATGTAGCATACAAGGCCATATTTTTTCTTCAGGGAGCATAATGTTACTACTAATAAGTAATTATGTATCAAATTTGAGAAAGTATTTATCTTAGATCATGGTATTTGAAAAAAGCAGAGAGATTCGTGTGATAGGAAGCTTAGCTAGAGTGGAATTAACTGAGGTGAGAACAGGGAAAGGCAGGTAAAGGGATGATATTCACTGAAAAATGAGGCACTTGACTAAAGGTTAATGAAGATACTTTCATCACATACTGATCTGAGTTGCCCCAGTAATAGGTGGGTAAAGATGAGCTATTCCTGTACTTTTTATTTTTTGTTGTTGACATTTTAAAAGGGGAACTATCCATCAAAGCCTTAGCCTTAATAAAACCCAGAAATCCTTTAAATGTAAAACCATGACTCGAAAATAATGTAAATTTTTGTTATTACCAATGATTAAATATAGATCTCAGACTAAAACTGTTTCTATATTGTTTTCTTCTTTGAGTGCATTATCCCAGGGAAACAGTGCTGTTTTTGATATTATTCTTCAAAAGATCTATTTGCCATTAAAGCATACAATTAGTAATATTTCAGCTTACCTAAACTGAACAGTGTAAAACATTATTTCTATGGCAAAATTTATTCACCAATTGGTTGAATATCTATTGTGTGCCAGGCAACTCTTCCTGGTGCTCTAAATGTAACAGTGAATAAGAGACAAGAATCCTTGATATTATAGAGTGTGCATTCTCATAGTGATTTATTTCTATTTTTAAGTTTGATGTGAAAGATGCCAGAAAGTCATCTACTTTAATACCTTCAAATCTTCTCATTTAGGGTAGGTGCTGTAGCTAGAAGCAGCCTTGACTCTAGATTTATATCCAGTATCCTAAGTAGTATCTAATAATAGAGAATGGGAATAACTATATCCACCATTTTATAAACAGGGCTGTTGTTAAGGGACAGCTCCCCCTTCGCCCCCCCCTTTTTTTTTAAGAATAGTGTATTGATTTTTAGAGAGAGAGGAAGGGAGAGAAGGGAAACATTGATGTGAGAGCGCAACAGCGTTCCCCTGCATCTGCACTGCTCTGACTGGGAATCGAACAGCAACCATTTGGTGCACAGGACAATTCCCCCACCAACTGAGCCATACCTGCCAGGGCAGGACAGCTTCCTTTTAAGGAGTAAGGACGAAAGTCCTTATCTTTGCCCAGCCATTCCTAAATAAGGATTCTTCAATCTGTTTGAGCTGTTTACTTCTGTCATGGCAGCTCTCTTTATAAAAGATTGCCTGTGACTGCTAAACTATCATATTACTTGCATGTTGCATACACTTTCGCAGAGGCAGTATAATAAACTAGAGGTCCAATGTACGAAATTGTGTACATAGGGTCCCTAGGCCTAGCCTGTGATCAGGGCCATCTACTGCCTACTCTCCAGTCCCTATTCCCGCACCGCTGTCGCTGTGGTTCAATTGTAGCATGGCTCCAGTTTCTCGGAGCCTGGGGGCCAGGGGGAGGGACCAAGAGGTCGGCAGTCCCACCCCACCCCACTGCCACTCACCTTGGTTCGCCCTTCACCATGCTGCGATGGGAGCCTTTTGTGGGGGGGCGGGGGCGAGTGGTGGTCAGTGCACCTCATGGCAACTGGTCGAGCGGTCGTTTCAGTCGTTATGCTTATGGTCACTGACCTTTTATTATATAGGATTGGTAAGTGAATAGACTGCATCCAGATGGCCTAGAAATCCCAACCACCTCTAAACTAGCTGTGTGTTCAAGGGCCAGTTATTTAATGTGTTGTGACAGGTTGTTGTTTTTTAAATCTTTATTGTTCAGATTATTACAGTTGTTCCTCTTCTTTCCCCCATAGCTCCCCTCCACCCGGTTCCAACTCCACCCCCTGCCCTTACCCCCCACACACACTGTCCTCATATATAGTTGTACGATTTTTGTCCAGTCTCTTCCCGCACCCCCACACCCCTTACCCCCCCCCCCAAGAATTGTCAGTCCACTCCCTTTCTATGCTCCTGATTCTATTCTATTCACCAGTTTATTCAGTTCATCAGTTTTTTTATTCACTTGATTTTTAGATTCACTTGTTGATAGATATGTATTTGTTGTCACTTTGTTGTTCATAATTTTTATCTTTACCTTTTTCTTCTTCCTCCTCTTCTTAAAGAATACCCTTCAGCATTTCATATAATACTGTTTTGGCAGTGATGAACTCCTTTAGTTTTTTCTTATCTGTGAACCTCTTTATCTGACCTTCAATTCTAAATGATAGCTTTGCTGGGTAGAGTAATCTTGATTGTAGGTTCTTGCTATTCATCACTTTGAATATTTCTTGCCACTCCCTTCTGGACTGCATAGTTTCTGTTGAGAAATCTGCTGACAGTCGTATGGGTACTCCCTTGTAGGTAACTAACTGTTTTTCTCTTGCTGCTTTTAATATTCTCTCTTTGTTTTTTGCCCTTGGCATTTTAATTATGATGTGTCTTCGTGTGGTCCTCTTTGGATTCCTCTAGTCTGGGGTTCTCTGAGCTTCCTGGACTTGTAAGTCTATTTCTTTCACCAGGTAGGGGAAGTTTTCTATCATTATTTCTTCAAATAAGTTTTCAGTATCTTGCCCTCTCTCATCTTATGGCACCCCTATAATTCGGATGTTGGTATGCTTTAAGTTGTCCTAGAGGCTCCTTACACTATCTTCATATTTTCATATTCTTTTTTCATTTTGCTTTTCCGGTTGGGTGTTTTTGTTTCTTTGTATTTCAAATCTTTAACTTGATTCTTGGGATCCTCTAGTCTGCTGTTGGAGCTCTGTATATTATTCTTTATTTCAGTCAGTGTATGCTTAATTCTAATTGGTCCTTTTTCATATCCTTGAGGGTCTCACTATATTTCTCGGAGGTTTCTAGAAGATTCTTGAGTAACCTTATAACTGTGGTTTTGAACTCTATCCAGTAGTTTGCTTTCCTCCATTTCTTTCATTTGTGACCTTTTTCTTTGTCTCTGCATTTTGACTGCTTCCCTGTGTTGATAGAGTGGCTTTGTCTGCTAGGTGTCCTATAGGGCCTAGTGGCTCAGCCTCCCTAATTATCTGAGGTGGACACTCTTGGTGCACCCTTTTGTGGGCTGTGTGCACAGTCTTGTTGTAGTTAAGCCTTGATTGCTGTTGGTATCACTGGGAGGAATTGACCTCCAGGCCAATTGGCTGTGAGGACCAGTTGTTCTACAATGGGAGAACTTCTGTGCTGGAGACACCCTTATGGGGCAGGGCTTGCTTCAATGGGGCTTTGGCACTCACTGAATCTGATCAGGTTTTTAGGCAGAGAAAGGCCAGGCCATTCATATGCAAAAGCCTCTGCACACAGCTTGGGTGGGGTTGTAAATTGGGTGGGGCAGGGTCTCAGGGAATCACCGGTGTGGAGCAAACCACAATGGCTGCCAGTCTGCTCTGCCTTGGATAGGTCCCGGGGGTCTGTGTCCCACGGCCCCGTGCAGGAACAATGACTGCTGCAAGCAACTCTGCGAGAAAGCCGTCCTCACGTTCCTGCCCGATGCCAGACAGTCCAGTTTCTCTCAGTATGAGTCTGGGTCCCCAAATTCTCGCCCGGTACTGGAGTTCAGAGCAGTCGGGAGCTTGTTTCTCCCTCCGGATTGAAAAAGGCAACAGCATACCCAGCTGCCATCCTCTTTTGCGCACTTCTGTACCTCCACACTTCCACCCCTCTGCAGCTCCTACTGGACTCAGTGCGCTTTTCTCTTTCCTTGTAGTTGTAGAATTTCCACTCAGCCAGCCTTTCTGTGGTTCTGAATGATACTCGTTTTGTCTTTTAGTTGTAGTTTAATGTGGTTGTGCATGGCAGCAAGTTCAGGTGTTTACCTATGCTGCCATCTTGGTGGTCTCGACAGATTTTTTATTTTAATCTATAAAAGTAGTAATAGCTGGCTAATGTGGGGATGAAATGAGTTAATTGGTATTGCCTAGCAGTTAGCAAGTACTACATGACTGTTGTCATTATTTTCCATGCTCGACATACAGTGGTATCTAAAAAATGCTTTCTATACAGTGGGGCCTTGACTTACGAGTGTCCCGACTAACGAGTTTTTTGAGATGCCAGCTGTCTCGGTAGATTTTTTGCATTGAGTTGATAGAGTAATTTGAGTTAACGAGCTCCTTAACGAGCTCAGTCTCAGAATGAATTAAATTCGTAAGTCAAGGCCCCACTGTATTTTTTTTGCCAAGCATCTTACTTGGTTTGGTGGGTTTATGCCTTCAAGGAGAACAATTTGTTATAGTAGAAATCTGGGTTCTAGTTTGAATCACCCATTAATCTGATCTTGACCAGTTAGTGAGAGGGAGTTCAGATAAAATGATAATTAACATTTTCATATAAAATGAAAATGCTTTAATATTTTTAATTGAACCTTTAGCTGTTTTTGAGTATTCAACTGGAATTTGTTTTGTTTTTTAATGATACTGTGAAATGGTGAACCAGATACTTAGTTTTTGTATCACAGCTTACCAACAGGTATTAGAAATTCTTAGATTTTGAGTTATTGTATGATTTACAGTTGATTCCTATGACTTGTGTTTGTGTGTTCAATCTAAATCTAAACTGTTTAATGAACGTGCCCAATTAAAGATAGTTCCCTAGTATAACATCTACCTTGGCTTTTCATGTCACTGAGAACCTATGTCATAAAATTACTATACTAATCTCCTAGTAAAATTTGAATCAGACAAACTAGAAAGACATTCTCTTCTTAATTGCAACTTATTCTGTGTATGTGCACTTAAATGTTATGGATTTCACTTAGATTTGCTTCATTTCTTTATGTCCTATATCTTAGAAGACTGTTCAGATTTTCATTGTTTTGTGTGTTTTTTTCATTCCAAAGAGCACCTCGTATATAAGCATGTTGTAGAATCAAAATAAATGTAGTCAAATTTTATTGGAATTCAAGTTCTGTAAAGATGGTTGTGTCTGACTCCCACAAAGTTATTTGTGGTTTTTCCTGAACTTTTCCTTCTGCAGCAAAGTTCTATTTTCATTAACTACACACTATTTTAAAGTAAAAGATGGTGGTGAAAGATCAGTCTGTGTTACCTTTGGATTTTTTTTCTTCGTGAAAGCAATGGCAGTCTTGATTGTAACAGAAAATTATCTGGAATTTGGACTTGAAACAGGTAATTCATACAACTTTAAAAATCAGTTTTGCTTTATCTAGTGTTACTGTTTTTTACTTCAATATTCAAGTAAGTTTTACATCAGATAAGTTTTTAAAATTAGGTTAGAGATGCATATTTTGCAATGTTCTAAATAACTAACCTTTATTGTTATTAAGTAATATCTTCCTTCCTCTTTTGTTTTAGCTAAGTTTTTGTTACCTTTCTTCAGACATGCACTCTTTCCCCACTTTTTCCTTATAATTAAATGAGTTTCTGTAATGCTAAAGTTTACTCACATAAACACAGATGCAAATCTTAATGCAAATTTTATGCACACTCATGGAATGTACAAATATCAAAAGGATGTTTTCAAAGACTGTTCCTGCTAGTAACCAAATTTTATTGCATTATGGCATGATAATTAGCACAT
The DNA here is from genome assembly GCF_963259705.1 of Myotis daubentonii. Lineage (NCBI taxonomy): Eukaryota > Metazoa > Chordata > Mammalia > Chiroptera > Vespertilionidae > Myotis > Myotis daubentonii. The sequence continues at coordinate 67,771,053 of NC_081843.1, forward strand.
GAAAGAGCTAAACTAGTCACTTCAAAGTATAAGATGCTCTGTTTTCTAGCATTTTATTTCCAAAGAAAGATTCTGTATTTTACTTCAGTGGTAAGAATAATATTTTTCCCCTACAGGATTTACAAATTTTTCAGACAGTGCGATGCAGTTTCTTGAAAAGCAAGGTTTAGAATCTCAGTAAGTTCTTTTTTTTTTTTTAATTAAGCATCACTTAAATTTTTACATTTTTAGTAGAATAGATTTATTATGAATGGTTCTTTGTAACCAGTGAAAGAGTTTTAAGTAGGACTGTCACTTTTAAAAATATTCTTTTAATTTTACATTTGTATAAAATTAGTATCTTTCACAGAATTTTTACATGTCACGTATCAAATTCTATGTTGAATATGTAGGTTGGATTGTTCAAATGTAGCTAAAGAGATGCCTGATTTCGTTTATAGTTCACTAAAATTTACTGTGGATATTTGGATAAGTGCAGTCCTTTTGTAAAAGTCACTCTTTGTGTATTACTATTATTGTGTTTTTTAAATGATTGATTAGAAGAAAGAAAAATTCCTAGAAAGGTAACTGTAAAAATTTATCAGATTTTTTAAAATTTTATTTTTAGGGGTCCTGTTTCAAAACTTACATTCAAATTTTTCCTGGCTATTTTCTGTTCACTCATTGGGGCTTTTTTGACATTTCCTGGATTACGGCTGGCTCAAATGCATCTGGATGCCCTGAATTTGGCAACAGAAAAAATTACACAGTAAGCGGAAAATGTACATAAGCACATGCAGATAAATATATGTTTTCCATCTTATTGAAGGTATATTATTGTAATGAAATCATACATTTTTATATTGAAAATTAATTTGATATCACAATACTTCCTCTCTCTACTTTAAGCAAGTTTATTTTATTCACTTCCAAATTTTAAGTCCTGGGTTTAAAAAATATAACATCAATTGCTAAATTGTTTTACCTGTTAGAATGGAAATGTCATTATTTATGTTAACTTTTTATCACAGGACAATTTTTGATATTGTAAGTTCTACAACTGAACTGAGGATGTATGGAATATTTTCTTTAAATTGTATGTAAACAGTGTTATTTAATTTTCTTAAAAAACATTTACATTTTTTCAAATAAAATATGCATACATAAGAGGTGTTTGTACAACTCTTGTTAGAAGGATGCATTGTTTTATTTTTGGGATTGTTAGTACTGTACACTGTTAAATATCATAGACTACTTTTATCTATCAAATTTTATTTTAGTTCTCAAAATGGAGAAATCATATTTGAAAACCTATATATAGTTCAAAGCCCATTTACTATATTCTTTGTGGTTATCATATATTTTTTGTTGTTGATGCCGATACCTTAGCTGACAGGTTTATAGATCCAGATCATATCCATATCCAAATTCCCTCCTCATCTTTTTGTTTTGCAATAGAAGCCTGAGTTGAGAATAGTCTTTTTTGATATATGTATTTATAGTCGTTAAGTTTCTGAATGATCACTTCTTAACATTTCTGCTCTTTAAAAACACGTACTTTAATGATGCTGATTCTGTAGTGTTTTTATATCAATATCTCTTACCTATGTCATTTCCTTCATTTTAATTTTGACAGTCTTTTTTTTTTTTCTTACCTCCATTTTTTTAGATATGTGTGTGTGTTCGCTTACTCTCAGCTACCAATGCACACTGTTTCATCCCACTTTTTCCTCCTCTTTTTTACTCAGTATGTTCTTGGCTATATCCTGCCTTTCTCTCACCATTCCATCTATCTAATGGCTTCTTTTAAAACAAAACCTGGTTCTCCTCCCTTCTCTACACACACACACTTTAGGCCACTAACCCCAGTGTTATGATTTAAATAAGCTGAAAGGGTGGGTGGAGGGGAGACCTTCACCAGCTACTGAAACCGCTGTGGGCTGTTCCTTAATACTAGAGTGTTCCCTAGCAACACTGCATGCCTAATACTGCTGCCTTCTTTCCCACACCCGAAGGTTTACCCAGCCTGTGAGATGAGAGAATCACTTTATTTAAAACATTAAAAACATTTAGTGGTGTTTTGGGGTGGGGGTGGAGGCACATTTTAGTTTCCTTTTAAAACGTGGCTTCTTTTTAAGATTTTTCACTTTAGTGATTTGGAGTCTTATTTTGAGTTTATTTTAGCCCCACATTGTGTTGTAGCACTCTGCCTGATACATGGGTGTGGGCAAGCCCATTTTGTTGAGAGAGTAGCATGACTGGCACAAAGAGCAACGTCCTCTTCACCCCGATGGCCAGGCACTAGTACTCGTTTTAATGCCAGAGCTTAGAACCAGAGTTCCACCTTTCCCTGTCAGGTGGTGTGTGTGTGTGTGTGTGTGTGTGTGTGTGTGTGTGTGTGTGTTAAACCTTCCAGTGTAGCCCTTCACTCTAGTACATGGCAATAAAATAATCTGAAGGATTTCTCTTTTTTTCTAAAATAAGAAAAATCCTTACTAGTCGTCTATCTCTGTGGGGTACACGTTTGGGACAACACTTAATGAATGTTTAGCTCATACCTGAAACCTTTTGCTGTATTAAAGTATATTGTCTTGTTAGGAGTAATATAAATTTCTTTGATTAGTAAAGGATAGGGAAATTTTTTTCATGTATTTTAATAATATCCAAGAAGAAAACTTATAAATTATTTATGATTTTAACAACATAATTAGAACAATATACATGATCATTATATATTGAAAGCGTCCTAAGTTGTTGCAGTAGGTTCCATCTACTGTATGCCTTCTAGTATTATGGATCTTGCTAGTCCCTATATCTTACTTGTAAATAATGAGGCATGTTGTTTTAGCTACACTGAAAAGTATCAAAAGATGACTGCATACTGAAAAATCTTTGAATTCATTGATTATGTAAAGTTAGAGAATCATTTAAGTACCCGTGTATTAAATCAGGGAGATAGGAGGGGTTTTTAATGCTACAATAGAAGTGAACAGATTTAGATTTTAATGCTAGATCTGCCCTTGACATAATAATTGCTATGAGCAAGTCCTTTAACTTTCTTGGATCTAAGTGTTCTTATCTGAAAAATTAAGACAATGAAATAGTTTTGCAAGGGTTCAAATCAGTGTTAAATGATAATGATAAATATTAAATAATGGTGATAGCACCTTAAATATATAGAATACTGTAAATAAGTTTTTGCCTTCGTTACGTAAGTCCCAAGTTTCTGTAGTTTATTAGTATATTTTGTTTCTGGATTTTTATGTTTATTTCTTGCATACTTTCAGAACATTGCTTCATATCAACTTCTTGGCACCTTTACTTATGGTTCTGCTCTGGGTAAAACCAATCACCAAAGACTACATTATGAACCCACCATTGGGTAAAGAAAGTGTCCCTTTGTAAGTATGGGTGTTTGAGGCCTCATTTTTGTTTCATTATATAATAAAAAATGTATACTGTATTAAAAATTTTAAGTAGAATATTAGGACACTTTTTAAAACAATAGAAATGCTAAAAGTGTGTTGTAAAAGTGAAGCTTCAAGTCCTCATTTTACTTTTTGTGATCTTTATTAATGAATGTGGATGATTATTACCCTGCATTAACATTATTTTGAATACTTACAAGTTTTTCTGCTTTTTCAGTTATTGTCCAGTTGTTTTCTGATATTTTTCTATTGTCATTGTGCCTGTTTTAAAGATACTTTGTGCTATTATTTTATTGTTTTGATTGTGAAAATTATGGAGGAAAAAATAAGTATAAATGGAAATTCATATATAAAGCCCCCATAGTAGTTATAACATTTTCCATATTTGCTTCACCCTTTTTTGTTTTGTTTTATGTAGTTTTTCAAGTATATTAGAGGCATAACATTTTTACTCCGACATACTTTAGTGTGTACCTCTAAAAAATAAGGACATTTTCCTGCATATCAGTATCGTCATCACACTGATCAAAATTTTAAATAATGCCTTGACATTATTATCTAATATTATCTCTCCACTTAGACAGCCATATTTTAACAGAAGATGGTAAGGAAACATAGAAATAATTTACTAAAGGGCATTAATAAATGTACTTGATATGTTAACTCATTAGCCTTGTGAAATGATGTTAGAATAATAGAAAGGTTCATACAGAGCTGGTTTAAACCCCAGTTCTGATCTTCACTAAAACTGTCACTTGAGGGAGATTATTTAACTTCACTGAGCCTCTGTTTCCCCATCTGGAAAATGAAGATAATAGTATCCACCTCACAAAGTTATCTTTGGAATTAAATGAAAGAACACATGTAATGCAACCGGCTGGAAATAAGTGCTTAATAAATATTCCCTTCAGTGCTTTACCTCATCAAAATTAAAATAGAAAATTTTGACTAGTCATTGACTCCACAGTGTGCATTTTATGTTATGTATACTTTTAGATCCCGGTACAGATTTGTCTTAGATTATATAATCAGTGATGACCATAACTTTTTATTTATTTTTTTTATTTTGAGAGAGAGAGAGAGAAATGTTGATGTGAGAGAGAAACATTGATCAGTTGCCTCCTAGCTGCACCCCGACCTGGGATTGAATCCTCAAACTAGGTTTGTGCCCTGACCAGGAATCGAACCTGAAACCTTTTGTTATATGGGACAATATTCCAATCAACAGAGCCTCCCAGCCAGGGCCATAACATTTATTTAAAGTTAATCTGATTGAATTAGGGAAGTACCAATAAAAGAATTTAAGCCTTAATGGTAAATTTAACTTCACAGATTCACTAAGTATTTAAAAGTGGGTCTCTCTCTCCTCTCCTCTTTTTCTCTCCTCTAGCATGCCCGAAACTTTCCCCTTCGAGTTGCTTATGTCTTTCTTTCTCTTAAACTCAAGGGCCCTTCTTTTGTCTCTGAACTTGTTTCCTAGGCCCATGTAGTCCAGCTGGCTCACTTCTTCCACACTTTACTTCTACTTTTGTGACTTTCTAAATAATCTTTTGTTTGTATTTGGGGGGTGGTAAAGTGTATATCCTGCGAATCCTAGGGCTCTAGACAAAATCTCAGAAAAACTTCTAACTAATGTCTTTGATGTTGAAAGCATTCCCAGTCTTTCTTTGAAGTTTGGTCATAGGCGTTGGATTTTATACTCCTACTAGTGACTCGGTGCACGGATTCATGCACACTGAAAGGAAATTAACTAGAAGAAATATTTTAATATTGCTATTCATCCTTTCTTTATAATAGAAGTGTCAACCAAATTCACAATTGACAATGACAGATTGAAACACACAAGTGCGATTGGCACCAGCGAGAGTTTTATACATATGGCGCATGCGCGAGTCAAATTAGCCTTTTATATATAAAGAATAAACTTGCTTAATTAGACCTGCTTTCTGATTTAGCTAAACTTTTTCCAGCCCAGTGAAGCACCCCAACTTCTCTTTCAGATAATTGTTAGCAACACAGCAGTAAATATCAACACAAAGCACATTATTATTGTAGATCACGCAGGGAGAACAAAGGTAAAATATTTAACTGAAGCAGTGTTTGACTATATTCTGTGCAGTGAGAAAACCTGAAGTCATTTTCAAGGTCCATCATTTCTTACTTTTCAATCAGTCAACTTTCTAAACTTTCTATATCTCCGTTTTCTGGCTAATGAAAAGAAAATAGGATTCTATTGAGCCTCCTATCTACCTACTCCAGGACTTCTGGGAGAATCAAATGAGATGAGGCACGTGAAAACACTTCACAAACATTTGGTTAAAGTGTAAAATGTTTGCACCTGGCTATAAAACAAGTTGTGTTCCCGGGCTGAAGAAACTCCAAGGAGGCTATTTGCTAGGAAGAGGAAGCTGGGCGTTGCTACGTGACATCATTACCCAGCGCCTGCAGCCACCCTTTCTGGGCTGGGCTGGGCTGTGGGCTGCGTTTTGCGCCATGGGGTCTTGGCAGCTTGGGCTGCAATTTGGTGGGCTGTCACTCCAGGGTGGTGGCAGGGCCTGTGTTCCACTTGGGGGAAGCCGAATACTGCTTTGTTGGTGCCAGGTTCCCGGTGCCGTTTCTTTGTAAATGGCCAGTGCGCCTCATGGCAGCTCCTGTGCTCCTGCGTTGAGTGTCTGCCCCCTGATGGTCAGTTCATGTCATAGTGACTGGTTGGATGGTCGGAGGGACACTTAGCATATTAACCTTTTATATATATAGATTATTATATTCTCTGATTTTATATTTGCCTTAGTTTAATTAGGAAAATAGGAAACCAGCATTCATGATATAGCCGTCATACACCAGTTATGCTAGGTGTTGATAATTTACATATTTTATGTCATTCTTACAGTAATTCTGTGTGTGATTGCTATTCTCATCTCATTTTATAGATAAAGTAATGGACTCAGAAATTAAATAATTTGGCTAAGGTTACTCAGTCACATTTGGTATATATAAAGCACTTAGCACTTACCAACATTCATTTCCCACTTTCACCCTAACTAAATTTTGTGCATGTTAGTAGCAAATACTATGCTTAAAGGAAATGGAGATAAATTATTTTGCCTTGTTTGTATATTAAATTATAGAAAAATTTTGTTTTATATGAAGACCTAGTATTGCCTTCTTATATCTTTGTTTCCTTTGTTCCATCCCCATTTCTGATCCAGTTCATAAGTAATTCAAACAAAATTATAGCCTTGTCTCTGGTCCATTCTAGTCTCTATTTTTCAGACCATTATATTAAATGATTAGACAGAGGTGAGTTTTAATTTTTGCTTAAAATTCAAAGTCCATGTGGTAGACTGAGAAAGAATGGCTGCCCATCAATCAAAGAAAATGAGATGAAGAAGAAAGCAAGTGACAGGTTTTTTCGCCTGTTACATGGACTAAATGGTTTATGGAAAGGTCTTTATTTGTAGTCAGAAGCAAAAATGGTTATAATGCAGTTTCAACCCAGAAATGTATTTAAATCCATCCATGTGTTCTGATTTAGCATCAAAAAAATAAAACGTGGCCATTTGTGTGTGCTCGTGACCTCATAAGAAGAAAACCAAAGTGAACATAGAACATATACAGTGAAACCTAGAATGACTTCAGGAATTTGGAGAAATGTCTTCTGCCTGTTCTTTACTTATGTATTTTATCCCAGCTCAAACTTCTTCTTGAGATACCCCATTAGATCAACTTACCAAATCTTTATGATGTTAGTTAAATAATCTGAGTTAGAAGTACTATTTAATGACTGTTATTATAAATCCTGAAGTCATAAACTGAGCAGATATTTTTTTGATTAACTGCTTTATTCTATTCCCTTCATTTCCGTTACCTGTCACCCTCAAAGTCTGTGTAATAGCTGTCTTCAGGATGCTATCAGTCAAGCCCCCTTGTTGTGCAGCTCCCGAGAGCACAGTGTTGTCTATAGGCCCCTTGGAAAGGTGCAGGGCTGTGGATGGCCTTGCATCTTCTAGCCACAATACAGGACGGAGAAAAGTAGGTTTACAATTGTGAGTACACAAAACAGTCTATTCTTGTTCTGTTTATTAAATACTGTATTGTTTTCCACATGAACAACTGTAGACCTACTTTTTCCCCATGCCGTAGATAGGTCATTGACTTAATAATTCCACAGTCTCCAGTGCTTTCCTGCTTTCTTTTCCCTGGTCTCCAGTTGAAGAGCACCCAACTCCTTTCATTTCACAGTCAATTTTTTTTTCCGTGGAGAAGGATCAATAGAAAAAAGGATCCCAAGTACTACTGTACTTTCTTTTTTTCTTTTAGATATCTTTCCTATTTTACTTTCATGAACCATTCATCTATCTGGTTCTGTTATACCAGTGAAAGTACTGTATTATATAGGCAAGTCTGTGGCAGAGTGGGATACTTTTGCTTTATATCTTCAACTGTAGCTAAGTGTAGGTTTCTGACTATAGGCTATGGTGAACATTAGCACATAACTAACGTGCCAGCATAATAAGATCTTTGAGAGCACCATTTCAACTTTTTGATCTGTAGAATGACAGAAGCTACATTCGATACTCTGCGACTCTGGGTAATAATCCTGCTGTGTGCTTTACGGCTGGCCATGATGCGTAGTCACCTGCAAGCTTACTTAAACTTAGCCCAGAAGTGTGTGGATCAGATGAAGAAAGAAGCAGGCCGAATAAGTACAGTGGAGCTACAGAAAATGGTAAGTTTTATACTGTAGTTAAAATGAAAAATAACAAATACTGTGTTGTAAGAAAAAAATAATTTGGTTTCTTTAAATAGATTATAATTTTATTTTATAATATTTTTATTGTAAATAAATGGGATGATTTTATACAGACATCAAGAGACTTTGATCTGATTTTGGTGTTAGAAGAAAGGGTCTTTTTAAAAATATATTGTTATTGTTGAGAATACTACAAATGTCCCTCCTTTTTTTTCTCCCCCTTGCTCTTCACCACCCAGTTCCCGCCTTGCCCCAGGCCTTTACCATCCTATTGTCTGTGTTCATGGGCAATACATATATGCATATAAGTTCTTTGGTTAATCTTTCTAGTCCCACTGCCAACCCCACTTCCCTCTGTGCTTCGTCAGTCTGTTCCCATGTAAAAAAGGGTCTTAATTCCTCTTTCTGCCTTAAGTGCTTTAAGCACCTTACAGTAGTGTGGTGTAAAGCTGTGGTATGTCTACTATTGCTAAGTTGAGATTCTCTAATTGATTTGAAAGACATTACAATATATTGTCAAGCCTTTATGAATTAATGGGTAGGAAATATTAATTTTAATGACTACATATATTTTGTTTTAACATTATTCCAAAAATTGACCATGAAACGTAAATATTTAACTTAATGGGGATTCCAGAGGAGGAAAGTGCTAGGAATCCCTCAAGCATTGTAGCGGACTGGACATCTAGCCTGGTCATGTCTTTTTTTTTTTTTTTTTTTTTTTAGATTTGGTGTTAGAGCCCTTTTTTTTTTTTTTTTTTTTTTTTTTTTTACTTCATTTATAAGTCAGGAGTGTTTATCAACATTCAGCATTTCTCTGTTTGTCCTTTATATCTTTTCATACTCTATAATTATTTGACCTTAAACAAATATATTCATATAGGATGGGGATTTGATGCTTTTATTTATGAGGGGGTTTTGTTCATGGATGACTCTGCCTATTACTATTACTTAGTTTGATATTTGTTTAGGTGTCTGTCTTTAGAGATTGCTTATTTTGTTTTATATTTGAAGTGTAAGTGAAATATACTATTTGAATTTTTGTGGTTATTTTCTTCAATTTATATTAATCACTTAATAACTTTTTAAAGGAAACTATTTTAATATTTTCACACTTGAAGAAAGTTATTTTCAAACTGAGTCTTTCTGAAGTCAGTTTGGGGACATTTATAATGAGGTACAAAACTTATTACCATTTAGTTTCATTTCCATGAAAAGATTTCTTATCTCAAACAGTTCAGTTTGACAGTTATTTGAAAGTTTAAATCACTCATAACATGTCAGCCATATTAGACACTGAAGAATGTTGTTGGTTGTAGGTGGCTCGGGTCTTTTATTACCTCTGTGTCATTGCACTGCAGTACGTGGCGCCTCTGGTGATGCTGCTTCACACAACTCTGCTTTTAAAAACACTCGGTAGGTGTGCCCTGGCAACTGGGAACATGTTGTACTTTCCACCTGTGGTTAATAATGCTTCTTGTTACCTACGAGGAAATATGCATCTTAAAATCGTTCCTCTCTTGAAAAGTTTGAATAGGAAACATGGAAAACTTTTAGAAGTTGATTTCTCATATTGAAAACTCAAGCCCATATGGTTTTATGTTGTGCTTTACTTATAAAAATTGATTACCAAAGGTTAGTTCCCAGATTTATTGAATAACTTGAGTGAGCACTGTTGATCTTATTTTATGTTATAAAAGAACTTTTTAAGGTTTTGTTAGTGCCTAATATTTAAATTATTCCAAGGTACTTATAAACTTATATGAATTAGGGAATCCTTTTGTGAGTTCTACTTTATATATAGCTTAAGTTGAAGAGTAGAGATTTCTCCATGGAAGAACAGTTATCCTATAAGTCTGTTAACTAAGGTATCACGTCCCTGTGTGTTGTTATTCAGGAAGTATCTATTACTGTATTGATCATTTTCCTTGGTGCCAGTGGGGGAGGGGGGGGTTAAGAAGCTAAAGGAACTAAAAGTATTATTTGAGTGGGCTTAGTAGGTTCTGTAGAGCTGATGATAGTTGGAAATGTCCTTTAGGAATCTATGGAACATAAAGGAGTAGCTCAATTGTAAATGATGTGATTCATATCCTATCCAACATTGGAAAGTATATGATGAAAAAATTTCTGGAAGCTATTAATAGTCTTTCACACTAAAATCACAGATAGTTTCTGAGAAAGAAATTTATTCTGATATTCTAGAGGAAGAAAAGATTTCTAAGAAGTTATTGAGTCTGTCTCTGTCACTTCAGTAGAGATAGTTGATTCAGATATTACATAAGGAAATTTTTTTTTATTATTTTAGAAGATTTTAGTGTAGCTATCAAAAGTAAATTATACTTGTAGCTTTTATATATACTTTTACTGATGAGGCCAGATTACAGTCTGATCAAGTTGAATGAATATTTTACTAGGTATGTTGAAAGATTATTATTTTACTTTATATTTAACATAAAATAATTTATTTTGCCACAAAATTCTTGTTTTTAATTTCAAATATAAATTAAACAGTTTATTATTTTTAATAAGAAGCTTTGGAATTAGTTATTCTTCAAGTTATATTTGTGTCTTGAATTTTCTAGGTCATCATTCCTGGGGCATTTATCCAGAATCCTTCTCTACCTTGCCAGTGGATAATAGTCTACCATCCAATTCTGTTTACTCTGAATTACCATCTGCTGATGGGAAGGTGAAGGTAACTGTTACACAGATAACAGTGGCACTGAGCAGCTTAAAAAACATTTTCACTCCTCTGCTCTTTCGAGGACTTCTGTCTTTTCTAACCTGGTGGATTGCTGCGTGTCTCTTTTCTACAAGCCTTTTTGGGCTTTTCTATCACCAGTATCTCACTGTGGCATGAATCTCAGTTAACAAAAAAGGATATCCAAGTCACACTTGGGATTCAAATATTTGTGCCCTTGAAGGGCTGACAAAAAAACAGAAGAAAGCAAATACAAAGGAAAAAAGAAACATATCAGAGTATCTTGTTTGAAATGCTTCCTCTGTATTCTCAGGGTGAATTAATGATGTTATATGTAAAATTACTGAATAGATTAAGTGCTATACTGGGGCATTGGAAATTTTAACTCCTTGTATTAACTGATGTGAGAGAGGGCTATCCGCAAGGGTAATACTTCTGATTGCCTTGGTTTACAGAAACCTCTGAAACTGTCTTTGAAACTTTTCTTATGACTCCAGTTATCGGTTGCTCTCAGTGGTATTAAGGTACTGTTAATATTCATGTGGCTGCCTGCAGAACACTCTTCAAACTGAGCCATGTTTTAGAGGAGGTTAAGGAGCTAAAGTTGTTTCTGTTGGTAATATCTTGGTCACTCTTCAAAGGACAATAACAAAAAAATCCAACAGAAAGGAAGAAATAGCTACTGTATATTACAGTAAAGAAAGCTGCATAGTAATTTTAAATTCAGTGGAGATGTACATGCTTACTATCTGCAAGTACTGCTGCTTGAAAGTAGCAAGAGTATTGTTTTAAATGTATTCTATCCAACTTGAGGGATCTTTTAAAATGACTGGCTATATGAACATTTGCAATCTTGCTGTTAGGTTTGGAACTCCCATATTTTATTTTATTTTATGATCCTAAATATTTCTTTTTAATAATCTAAAAATATTTATCAATATTGATCAGACTTTTAAAAAATTACTTTGTAATCCTGCTGACTACCTGTATGTATTGTATATATTATATATTAAATATATAATATATTGAGATTATAAAAGATGAAAATATTGGATCCTTATAATATTTTAAGTTGATGAATGTATGTTAAAACATTATTGAATGAGATGTCTTTGTGTCTAGAAATTTTCTTTCTTTTTGGAATGAGATTAAAATACATTTTGAGAATTTATTAGAGCAAGCAATTTATTTGTGTTGCCTGTGTGAGAATAGTCATATTTTATACTTAGTTGATTTCTCCCAAATGAAAATTGTTTTCTGTCATTTTCAAAAAATCAAAATCCTTTCCACTCTAAACAAATCTATAGATATCATTTAAATCCATGTTAAATAGGACTTGTTTTACATTTTTGGTGTCCAGAATTAGAAATGTTAAATTTCTATTTTATAGTTCAGAAATTGAGGTGATTTAATTGAAAAATGTAAACAAAATGAAAAAATAAAAGTAAAATTCTTTTTCATGCTTTTTACATCTAAAACCCAAATGAAGGGTTACAGTTATAAAGGAAATGAATATAAAATAATCAGGTTTGTTTTTTCTAACAAATAGTAGAATTATAAATAAATATTCTTTCATGTAACTGTCTTTCGAGGCTGTATATTGTGTTTCAATGCTGTTGTTACTATTGAAAGCAATTTTGAAACTTCTTTTGGAATTACTTTCAAGGCTTGTGATTCACTTTGATTAAGTAATCTCAGTACAGCAAATTCCTGCATTTTGGTTTAGATTAAATGTTTTGCAAATAGTTGATATTTTAAAAGACTGAATAATAGTGCGTAAGTTGGACAAAACTCTTTGGTTGAAAATGAAGTGTGGCTATAGCCCTGTGGTCGGCAAACTGCGGCTCACGAGCCACATGTGGCTCTTTGGCCCCTTCAGTGTGGCTCTTCCTAAGCCTTAGGAGTACCCTAATTAAGTTAATAACAATGTACCTATCTATATAGTTTTAAGTTTAAAAAATTAGGCTCTCAAAAGAAATTTCAATCGTTGTACTGTTGATATTTGGCTCTGTTGACTAGTGAGTTTGCCAACCACTTCATAGCCTAATAATACTTCATGTGTATTTCCTAAGAGGCATTCCATATATATTTTGAGATACATTAGCATCACTAAAATTGATTACAGCAAAGTATAACACTTATTTTGTATGTAAAAGTTTTCCCATATTGAACTTGAAAAGAATCTCACCTGATATGACCATTTAATTAACGAACTACATTTTAGGCCTGGTTGTGTGGCTCAGTTGGTTGAGCATCATCCTGTGCACCAAAAGGGAACCGGATCATTTCCTGGTCAGGGCCCATGCCCAGGTTTTGGGCTCGATCCCCAGTGGGGAGCATGCAGGAGGCAGCCAATGGATTTTCTCCTTCACATCAATGTTGTTCTTTCCTTCTTCCTTTCCTTCTCTCTCTCAAATCAGTTTTTAAAATTTTTTTAAATAATTATTTTGAGTTTCAAAGATTGTACAATGGATTTATGGGGTGGGGAGGCACAGAATTCATTGTTGGGTAGAATAACATGTATTTCTAAAAATACTATTGATTTACTCTTTTTAAATTTGAATTTTCCTAAGTACAGTGATTTTACACAAGCTGAACATTAACTAATTGATTTGGTTTAGTTTTTTTAACCTTTCATAGCAAAAGAAATGATGGTTGTAACTACTAACTGGTTTATTTATGCATGTTGTCTTTGTGCTAAGAATTATATTCTTTAAGTGTGAAAGGGTTTATACTTTATGTAGACCAAATAATATTTTTTAATTGATATATAATTGACATATAACATTGTATTTGTTTTAGGTATACAATATAATGATTTGATTTATTGTATGTATTGCAAAATGATTCTAAATATTTTAATAGCCTAAATTATAATTAGTAGAATTATTTTATTTTTTTATGTCAGACTCTAATCAATATACTATGCTTCAGTAGAGAGTTATTTTTATTATATATTTTTCCTAATTAACTGGGAAATCCTGATAATCTAATTTCGTATGATTTGTGGAATTTTATTTGATATTTGTTCATTTCTCCTCCCGTCCCTGCCCAATGCACTTTAAAAATCAGAGCTTTATTCTCCCTCCTACCCTTGTCTGAAATGAAAAGCATATAATTTTATCTTAATATCTATATACATATTGATTATCTTTGATATTTTCCCCAGAATTCCAATTGTGTATAAATGACCAGTGCATCCAAGTAGAATGGGTTCATTGTCTTATTATTTCTGATATAAATATCATTGATACAATACTGACATTTCTTTTTGAGTTATGATTCAGAAAAGATATTCATCTATTAATGGAATTGATAGGTCCAGGAAGCAATAACTAGAATTCATTATGAAATCTATAATTGGAAATTCACTGGTTAGATTTTATTCTTTCTAATGAAAGATTAAATTCTCAGTACTACAAAGTATAGGGTCTCAACATTCTCTGAATTCATACATACTTTCTGAGCCATCTCATAATTGAAAATGGTCTATCATGGTCTATGGCTCTATTCAGCAAAATAAAACCAAGTGGTTTTTTCAATGTGGATCATCTTGTGTCTTCACAGAGCTTTAAGTGGCTTAAAGAATCAGACTTAAACACACTTAGATCTTAGAGTTTGAACCCAATGTCTCAAGTAGTCACACAGTCTCATGTTTTAACTCCCATGCAGCTCATGTCTATACCTTGTGTTTATAACTGAGCTAATTATATGCCATGAATACCCTGACATGGACACTAAGGATGGTCAAAAGGCTAATGTCAATCTTTCTCTTCTTTAAAGTGGTAAACATTTTTACGTATTTTTCGTTTTCTTTATAAGAAAAAACAGATATAGCTTGTGCATATGCTTGTTTTCTCTTAACTAAGGGACTCCTTTTAGCTACAAACTCTACATGTTGAATGGACCTTTCTTTAATGGGTCAAAGAATTTGTATTTTTCTATTCCATTTGTTTGTTTGTTTGTTTGTTTTTCCTTCTACATGCTTATTCCTCTCCTTTCTACCATTTGGCAAAATGCTTGATTTTCTAAAATAGCGTAATTTTGTAGATAGAATGTTAAGATTCAAGAAACGTCTCATCCCATTAGATACTTTTTTTTCACTTATTAAGTATTCAACCCATACTAATTAAATAGAACTGAACTATCACTATTGCCTCAGTTTTACCATGTTAGATAAAAAAAAGAGTTTACATTAAAAATGAGGCTAGATATTTCTAAGTTGGCAACCAGTTTCTCTTTATGTTGGCATGAGAAAAATAGAGTAGCTACTTTTGGCTTCAGGAATGGTTATAGATTATGTTAGAAGACATTCATTTATTTTTAATCGGGAAAAGACTTCACAAACAGAATTTTCTCTAGGAATGTTTTTGTTTGTACTCATTTTATTTGTTCAATAAATACTTAAGTGCCTATACTGTTCCAAAGACTGCCCTCGATACAACTATGAACAAAATATCAAAATCCCTGCCCTCCAAGAGCCAAAAATCTAGTGGGGGAATGCAGATAATAAACAAAAATAAATATGAGTCAAATATAGGATGTTAGATAGTGGTAAGATCTCATGAGTGGAAGGTGGTGGAAATGAGGGAAGAGGGAATGTAAAGTTGCATGGCAGGGATAAAGTTAAAATTTTAAATAGAGCACTGAAGGAACACCTCATTCAGAAGGTGATTTCTGAAGGAAATGAGGGTCATCATACTGTTCTTCTCTTATATCACTATTAGAGGCCTGGTGCACGAAATCCCCTCAGCCCAGCCTGCGCCCTCTCGCAGTCCAGGAGCCCTCGGGGATGTCTGACTGACGTGGAGACGGGAGAGGCTCCCACCACTGCCACTGCACTCGCCAGCCCATGAGCCCAGCTTCTGGTTGAGTGGCACTCCCCCTGTGGGAGCGCACTGACCACCAGGGAGCAGCTCCTGTGTTGAGCGTCTGCCCCCTGGTGGTCAGTGTGCATCATAGCGACCAGTCGTTCTGCAGTGTGATCAATTTGCATATTAGCCTCTTATTATATAGGATAGTTCTTGATCAATAAAACATCCTGATTGCTAGTTGTGAGGTCACTAAAGGGATTTTTAAAAATATGGACAGCCCTGCCCTAACCGGTTTGGCTCAATGGATAGAGCGTCAGCCTGCAGACTGAAAGGTCCCAGGTTCAATTCTGGTCAATGGCATATGCCCGAGTTGTGGGCTCGATCCCCAGGAGGAGGAGGTGTGCAGGAGGCAGCCAATCACTGATTCTCATCATTGATGTTTCTATCTCTCTCTCCCTCTCCCTTCATCTATGAAATCAACAATATATATATATATTATTCATCCCTCCTTCATTTCCTCTCCCTCCCTTCCACTCTCTCTAAAAATCAATGGAAAAAATATTCTCAGGTGAGGATTAACTTCTGCTCATCAAAAAAAAATAAATGAATAATAATAATATCAACACTAATAAAAGAGAAAAATGGTAATTGGCGTACGAGCTACCCTTTTCATTGGCTAATCAGGGCTATATGCAAATTAACTGCCAACTAAGATTGGCAGTTAACTGCCAACAAGATGGCGGTTAATTTGCATATGTAGGCACAATGCAGGGAGGCGAAATGGAAAGCAGGAAGCCCCTGCCACTGACAGTGATTGGAAACCCAGGGGGGAGCTAAGAGCTGGGGGGCAGGGCAAAGGCGGCCCTGGGGCCGCCTTTGCCCTGCCCCCCAGCCATGATCAGAGAATCAGGCGCCTTTTCCGCCCTGGCCAGTGATAGCAGGAAGTAGGGGTGGAGCCAGCGATGGGAGCTGGGCACGGTCGAAGCTGGCAGTCCCAGGAGCTAGGGGTCCCTTGCCTGGGCCTAAAGCGAAGCCCACAATCGTGGGGCCGCTGCAGCTGCGGGTCCCCGCTGCCCGGGCCGGACGCCTAGGCCAGAGGTGTCAGGCCTGGGCAAGGGGCCGATCCTGCGATTGGAGGGTGATGGGGGTCAACGCCTGAGGGCTCCCAGTATGTGAGAGGGGGCAGGCTGGGCTGAGGGACACTCCCCCCACACACCCCCAGTGCACGAATTTCGTGCACCGGGCCCCTAGTGTGTGTGTATATATATATATAGACAATAATATATATTTCCCTATTCAGTTGGTTTATTGTAAAGGAAGGATTATAGCCATTGAATTAAATGCTGTTTTTTGCTAGTAAATAGTAAACTATACAACAAATATTATCTCACAAGCCCACTTTTATATTTTCTCTGTCAAGTGCATTTTAAATTAATTTGGACATGTTTACATTTTATTTTATTTCAGTAGAACCTTTAAAGACTCATAGGGTTTCAAAAGAGTTGATATGATGTGTCCACTTGGTAGAAAAATTTCACTCACTGCTCTTTAATCTGTCAGTAATCTATTTACACAAAGGATAACATGGTTGAGAACAAATTATGATAACATTTTAAATGTATGGCACAGTTTGAGTATATTAAGTATCCATTGTTGAAGTATTAACAACAAGTGATATGTATTTAGATAGTGCTCTACAAAAGATAGCTTTAACATCTGTTTTGTTTATTTGGAATGCATTTTTCTTTATGTGATTCTACAATAAAACAATTTATACTTATGCATAGAAAATTCTAAAAGAGTAAACAAATGAAACGATGTTATATTTCAAATAAGTAGCAATGATAAGATAGGAATTACTTTAATTGTGTTCATGTATATATTTACATATTCTTTCATTTCTATTTTTTAACAGTTTCTCAGCATGAAATATAATTTTTTGACATATTTAAATGTTTATTATTATAGTAGGTAGTCCACATACCTGTTTTGGATAAGTGGCTTATATCACTTCTGTTAACTGAATAGTGTGTTGAAACCAAATATCAACATCTGAAAAAAAAACTGGATTATAGAAAAATTTTATTGAAAATTTTTAATCATTAAACATTTTTTTAATTTAGTAATAAAATTTAAAAAGCAACATTGCAACAATAAGGAAAGCGGAGTCATTTCAACAGTTGGCACTGGAATAATACATTATCTACATCTTTTTTTTTTTTTTTACTGGATATTTATTGTTGCTATCAACTGGTATATATTATATCAAGGAATCCCTACAAACTATTTTTCTTTTTATTGACTTTATTGAGGAGACACTGGTTAACAAAATTGTACAGGTTTCTGGTGCACAGTTTCACCACATATCATCCGTACACTTATTATGTGTTACCCACCCCAAGTCAAGTCTCTCTGCATCACCACTTATTCCCCCTAGAGTCACCCTCTTCCACCCTCCTCCACACCCCTCACTCTGGCAGTCATCACTGTTGTCGTATCCATGAGTTGGCTCTTTTTTGTTGTTTTTTTACTCATTCCCTCCAACCCCCCAGTCCTTCAATCCCCCCTGCCCCAGCAATCCCCTACATCATACTATACACAAAAATTAATTCAAAGGGGAACATATACCTCATTGCAAAAGCTAAATCCATAAGGTTTTTAGAACAAGTCATAAGAGAATATTGGGTAATTCTAGGGATTGACAAAGGTTTCTTAGGATACAAGCAATGACAAAACTTATTTTAATAATAAAATATTTCATAAAAATAAAAACTCATCACCCTGACAGGTTTTGCTCAGTGGTTAGAGCATCGAACCTTGGACTGAATGGTCTGATTCGTTCACGTCAAGGGCACATACCTAGTATCTCGGTTGCAGGCTTGATTCCTGATCCCAGTCAGGGTGCCAGGATGCTTGCTGGAGGCAACCAATCAATATGTCCTATCTCTCTCACATTGATGTTTCTCTCTCCACCTCTCTCCTCTCCATCCCTCCTTCATTTCCTCTCCCTCCCTTCCACTCTCTCTAAAAATCAATGGAAAAAATATTCTCAGGTGAGAATTAACTTCTGCTCATCAAAAAAAACAAACCCTGCCGAAACCGGTTTGGCTCAGTGGATAGAGCGTCGGCCTGCGGACTGAAGGGTCCCAGGTTCAATTCCGGTCAGGGGCATGTACCTGGGTTGCGGGCACATCTTCAGTGGGAGATGTGCAGGAGGCAGCTGATCAATGTTTCTCTCTCATCGATGTTTCTCTCTATCTCTCTCCCTTCCTCTCTGTAAAAAATCAATAAAATATATTTTAAAAAAAACACCCTGTTAAACAAATAAGATATCGTAGCTTAAGATAAAATATTTGCAGAACATGAGACAAAAGACTTGTTCTGGATATATAAAGAACTCCCAAAAAAGATTAAAGAATGAGGAAAAAATTTAAACAGACACTCACAGTTGACTAAAAAAGCACCATAAAAGATGCTCAACCTGTAGCAGTTTTAATACATGATCCTTGTTACAGCTTTCTTTTTTGTACAAGTTCATTGAGGTTCTTAGGACACTGGGTTTTTATCTCAGGTTGCTTTAAAGACTAATTTTTTCATCCTGAGGAAAGAAGTAGAAATGCAGTTGTAAAGCATCATTGGATTTTACACTAATTTTTTGACAGTTTTTTCTGCAGAAGTATGTGTTGAAAGAAAAGGGTGCTGGATGTTTACATAAAATGTTAAGTAACAACACTAACTGTATTAAGCATAAAAAGCTTTCAATTTACATGATCATACATTAAATTTGATTTTATATATATACACACACACACACACACACACATACACATATATATACACACACACATATATATATACATATATATATATATATATATATATATATATATATACACTATCTAATAGAGGGAATATGCTAATTGACCCCCCACACTGTTGCAAAGATGGCGGCGCCCACAGCCAATAAGGAGGGACTATGCTAATTGACTGTCAAGCCCTCAAAGATGTCCGGCAGGGGAGGGCAGTTGTGGGCAATCAGGCTGGAAGGGGAGTGGTTAGGGGGTGATTAGGCTGGCAGGCAAGCGAGCGGTTGGGAGCCAGCAGTCCTGGATCGGGCCTAAACTGGCAGTTGGACATCCCCTGAGGGGTCCCAGATTGGAGTGCAGGCTGGGCTGAGGGACCCCCCCCCCCAGTGCACGAATTTCATGCACCGGGCCTCTAATAAATACACACACACACACACACACACACACACGTATGTATATATACATATATATTTGCCTCTTTAAAGTATTGATTACTAGTGGCCCAGTACACGAAATTTGTGCAAGCATAGGCCTTCACAGCGCCGGCTGCTGCCACCCTCTGTGGGGTGATCTATCGTGGAGCCCCCACACACACACATCGATCACCCCGGCTGCCTTGTGGCTCGCTCCCCTGCCCACTGGTTGTTCCACCGTCTGTTCTAATTAGCATATTAGCTCTTTATTACAGAGGATGCTTGAGAATATAAAGGTTCTTGGCAGAAGTAGTAGATTTCAGGTTTAGCATTTTAAGTAGAAGAGTGCTTTTGGTCTTGTCATTCCAGTTACGAATTTGGAAGTACCATGTTTGTAGTTATTCAGCTGTATTTGTTGACTTGTAAAGCAATTTCAATAAAATACTTTTGTATGTTATTAAATGGAACTTTTCCCAAAACTCATTAACAGTATTCATTTTTTTCCCCAATTTTTTTTTTCCTGTTTCATTTTGGATAGTTTTTATGCTATGTCTTGAAGTTCACTAATTTGTTTTTAGAATGTCTAATCTGGTACTCAATTTATCTAGTATACTTTCATCTCAGTATACTATGCTTCCTGCTCAATATCTGAATACTTGTTATAGTTTTAATCTCTAGTAGTTCAATTTGAGTCTTTTACATTCTCTCCATGTCTCTCCTTAACACGTTTATATTTTACTTTCTTAAACATACAAAATACACTTATAATAGCTGATACATTGTTTTTGTCTTCTAATTATCTTCTGTGTCATTTTGAAACTGTGTCTATTGACTGATTTTTCTTCTGTTTATTAGTCATATTTTCCTGCTGTTTTACATTCCTGAAAAATTTTTGTATGCTGGGCACTGAAGTTTGGCTTGTTGGGTACTGGATCTTTGTATTTCTTTAAATATTCCTGAGCCTCATAATACAGTTAAGTGACTGGGAAGCCTAGGAGACAGTTTTATTGTTTGAGGCTTGCTTTGAAGATAAGAGCAGCCTTTAATTGAGTGTTAGTTTTTACCCTCTACTGAAGAAATACCTTTCTGAGTACTCACTCCACCAATGCCCCATGTATTGATAAGTGTTCTCATTTTGGCTGGTACCTCCCCACCGTTGTTTGATTTCCAAGGGTTATTCTACCTATTCCTTTCTGGTGGTTCTTCCCCCAACATTGGGTAATCTTTTCTGATGCATCTAATGATAGAATTCTGCCAATATCTAGAGCTCTCTCTCTGCATCTCTTCTTTCTGATACAGTGGGGCCTTGACTTACGAGTGTCCCGACTAAGGAGTTTTTTGAGATACCAGCTGTCTCTCAGCCGATTTTTTTTGCCTTGAGTTGATAGAGTAATTTGACTTAAAGAGCTCCTTAACGAGCTCGGTCTTGGAACGAATTAAACTCGTAAGTCAAGGCCCCACTGTACTCCTCTCTCTTCACTGGATTCTGCATTCAGGGAGGCCACTGGGCTCAGTTTAAGTTCTCTGTTCTATGGCTTGTATATATTCCAATCTGTAAGAGGGCAATCAGTAGGTCACCACATAATTTTCCTTCTTTCAGGGGCCACTGTTCTGTGCTTCCTGTTCAATATCTGAAAACTTGTTTCACGTATTTTGTTCAGTATTTTAGTCCTATAAGATGGAAGAGTACATTTGGTCCCTATTAACTTCCCCTTCACTGGAAGTGGAAGGCCCCAGCTTTGGGTTTTAATTTCTTACTAGAGTCTTTGGTTCCTCACCAAGAGTCTATTCCAGCAGTTCTCAACCTGTGGGTCGCGACCCCTCTGGGGGTCAACTGACCCTTTCACAGGGGTCGCCTAAGACCATCAGAAAACACATATATAATTACATATTGTTTTTGTGATTAATCACTATGCTTTAATTATGTTCAATTTGTAACAATGAAATTGGGAGTCACCACAACATGAGGAACTGTATTAAAGGGCCGTGGCATTAGGAAGGTTGAGAACCACTGGTCTACTCAGAGGCAGGCTTCCATTCACTTATTGCTTTAAAAGATGTGTCACTGAACATCATTTATCAGGGAAATGTTAATTAAGACCACAGTGAAATACCACTATACACCCACCAGAATGGCTAAAAGTAAAAACTCAGACACCACAATGTTGACAAGGCAACTAGAACTCTCAAAGTTGGTGAGTTCCATTTTGTGGTACAGCCACATTGGAAATGATGAAATCACTTTATAAAAAGTTCCAGTAGTTTCTTATAAAACTAAAAATACACTTAGCCATGAACACATGTTTATTCAAATGAAATAAAAATGCATTCTCAGCCCTAACCGGTTTGGTTCAGTGGATAGAGCGTCGGCCTGCGGACTGAAGGGTCCCAGATTCAATTCCGGTCAAGGGCATGTATCTTGGTTGCGGGCACATCCCCAGTGGAGGTTGTGCAGGAGGCAGCTGATTGATGTTTCTCTCTCATCGATGTTTCTAACTCCCTATCCCTCTCCTTTCCTCTCTGTAAAAAAATTAATAAAATATATTTTTTTAAAAAATGCATTCTCAAAAAGACTTAAACTGTTAAGTTTATAGCAGCGTTATTCATAATAGCCCCAGACTGGAAAGAGTACAGTTTGGAACGGGGGAAAATAGCTAAGCTTACAGTGGAGAAACCTGACAAACATCACCTCAGCCAAGTGATCAAGATTAACCTCAGCAGTAAGTTATGTTAATGTTAGTATATGGTGAGAATGCCACTTTCCCTCTGGTTCTCTGCCCAAACTTTTAGCATCAGCCGAATCATGAGGGAAACGTCAGAAAATAGCAGTTGAGAGACATCTCATAAAATACCTGGTATGACTTCTCAGAACTTTTAGGAATATAAAAAAAGGGGAGAGGCAATTCTGAGAAATAGCCTGGAGGAGACTGAGGAGACATAATGATTCGTAATGTGTCCCTAGTGTGATCCAGAAAGAGAAAAGGGACCTTAGGTAAAAACTAAGGAAATCTTAACAAAGTATTGGTTTATTATTTGTGATAAAGGTGCCACACTAATGTAAGATATTGACAGGAGCAACTGGTTATGGGGTATATGGAGCTCTGAACTATGCAATTTTTCTGTAAATTTAAAGCTATTCTAAAAGACAGTTTATTTTAAAAATAAATGTGAAGTTTATCTACAGGTTATTAAGGTTATGTAAATACTAGCCTCCAGGAATGCTCAGTGAGTTAGAACAGAGCTGAATATAATGGAGTATTTGCTCTTCTGTAGCAAGATGAGAATAGGACATATTTTCATGAAGCTAAATCGATAGAATGGAAAGGATTGTTGTTTATTCTAAGGTTGTTTGTGGACTGTGACTTTAAAATATATTTTGCTTTGAAATTATGCTAATAGTAGATTTTGTCTACTACTATACTACAATAAATGTTGTTTATTGGGTCCTGAAATAAAAAAATCTGAGAGCCACACAGCCTCTACCAACTCAATTCCCTAAAGCTCTTTTCAGAAATGTGCTCCTCCTGCTGGGGAAAGCCAAAAGACTTGCTTCATGGTGTTGCTCTTAAATCTACCTCAACATATTTTAAGAAGTCTAGATGGTTCCTGATACTTTCTGGGATCCTTGAGCAAAGGAAATAAAAGCACAACAACCAAGTAAAATAAAAGCAAAGATTTCCCAGTCTCATCTGGCATCCAGTGGTAAAAGGAAATGCTGGGACCTTCCAAAGTTCTGAACCCAAGAAAAGAACCCATCAGTTTTTTCTTGTCAATGAGGAAAACCAAAGACCCTGGAGAGTAAGGCGGCCCCTCAGGGCAATGGGTTCAGAAGGTGAAATTGGTAGGAATCTGTTCGTAATGGAACCCATCATCATGGGTTTTTGTTTTAGGGTGGAGTGAGCTGGGGTGTTTTCTTCCTAGATTACAAGAGTTGGAAGTTCCACTGACTAACCTTTAGAGCAGCAGTTCTCAACCTGTGGGTCGCGACCCCTTTGGCGGTCGAATGACCCTTTCACAGGGGTCGCCTAAGACCATCCTGCATATCAGATATTTACATTACGATTCATAACAGTAGCAACATTACAGTTATGAAGCAGCAACGAAAGTAATTTTATGGTTGGGTCACAACATGAGCAACTGTATTTAAAGCGCCAGAAGGTTGAGAACCACTGCTTTAGAGGTTATGGGAAGTACTTTAAACCTCCACCAACTCCTACAACTACTATTGCCTTGTGTGGCAACAGTTAATTAACAAAGCAAGGCAAAGTTTCCAGTGTTCTCATCGATGGTCATACCTCTATAAACTAAGTGTATGTTTTACTGATGTGTATCCTTCATTCAAATGTGCATCTGTTTTCCCAGCAAACGTTTAGTGGTTACTCTTTGCCACTATGACATATGCTATGCATTTAAATGTGAACACGAGAGTTTTGCCCTAAAGTGGCTCAACTAGTTGAGAGAGATGGTTGCCTTACAGTGTGGTAAATGCTTTGTTCAGGATTAATGCAAATTTGCTTTTTAGAGAAAACTTTATGAAGGACAAAAGCTGCCTTAAAAGTTGGAGTTTGTGTAGCTGAATGTGTGAATGTTAAGAAAGCAAGCTATTAGACGTTATCAATACTCTTAATGTTA
The DNA here is from genome assembly GCF_963259705.1 of Myotis daubentonii. Classification (NCBI taxonomy): domain Eukaryota; kingdom Metazoa; phylum Chordata; class Mammalia; order Chiroptera; family Vespertilionidae; genus Myotis; species Myotis daubentonii. The sequence continues at coordinate 67,795,579 of NC_081843.1, forward strand.
CGAGTCAGGAAGGAGGAACTTCAGACTTAGCAGTTGGAGTACTATTGAAAGGAAAAGATATAGTCTGGAATCATAGATATGGGGATAGCAGTATGAAACACTATTTGAACCACTGTTTTAGAAGTCTGGGGATCTGGATTATAAACATGAACTTTCTTTGAGCAAGGTTACTCATTCATAAGATGAAGGGGGAACAAATAGATGGTCTATCTCAGTCTCTTTCCTAAAACTCTTGTTTATCTTTGTCGTTGCTAATGAAACAAAGCAAAAAACACTAAGTGTATAGAACATACATTTACCCAGAAACAAAGCTGGAGGAGCCTAGAGATGGGGTTCAGAGGAAGTTCTGTCCTGCAGAGAGGCGGTCTCAACAGCAGAGTCCACAGTCAGCCCAAGGCAAACTCTGTGATGGTCTCAGAAGATAATTATTTGCTACAAGGCAAAATGAAAGGTATAGCAGTTGTTTTCTTTGATCTCTCCCAATTAACATTTTCTGCAGAATTTGCAGTTGCTTAAGATGGCTGATTCAAACTAATACTTCCCTTCGGTTGGAAGGCATTGGAGTTGCTGGGAATGCAACTAAGGGGAAGCTGAATTACAGGCATGCCATTCCGTGTTGTGAGGTATGTTGATGTGTATTTCTGTCACATATAGGACTGGCTTCTAGAATATACCTAACTCCTGCTGTGGACGCATCCAGCATCATGTCATGAGAAGCTGGGCCAGAGATGTGTCACCTATTAAAAATATGTTATTTTTCTGGATTTTGTGAGATCTCTGTGTTTCCAATGTTGTAATAATTATGATTTGATGTGGCTTTTAAGTTACTAATTAGTTTTAACCTAATTTTATATGCATAATTACATTTTTTTAAAAAGGGGTCGCTTAATTGTTTATATTTCAGGATCCATAAAACCTGAATGTGCCCATGTTTAATTCATCTAATGGGACTTTAACTCTGTCTCCCGTCTGCTCCAATAATCAATTAGTTAACAGACAAGCAATAATAAATTTGTCCATCTGGTTGCTGGTATATAGAAGTACTAGAAGGTACCATTTTTATTTCACATTTAGACATACAGATCTTTACAAAGTAACTGCCTGGTTGAAGTAATGTTTTCACCTGCCTGAGTCTCAGTTATGTGTAACCAGTTATTCCAGTATTCTGTCTTACTGCCATCTAGTTCATTTTTTGTTTAGTGCTGAGAGGATGACAAAGGCACAGAAATAGTTCTGGAGATGAGGATACATTGTCACCCAAGAGGTAAGTAGGCCAGAAGGAGGCTGAGAACTTAGAAAGCCTTGCCCAACCACATTCCGTTTTATCATCAGCATGACAGTTACAGAAGCTGTGGACAAAGGAACCTTCCTCACTAGTAAACCTCTAAAAATAGCTTCCAGTAGCCCTAGAAGGTGGGCTGGTTTTTAGGAAGCTGCCTCCAGAACCGCATAGCAAGAGGATACCTAAAGAAACAATTCTGTAAGCCTCCCAAGGGGTTTAGAGCTTTCCTAGGCTTGGTTTTTTCCTTGGATGAGTGGGAAAACGGTTAAAAGATTTGGCATGTGGAAGAAGCTGATTAGACGGATTAAGCCCCAATGCGAGATTAGGTTTAGGTGGGGGAGTGGGTTAGAGGCTATTTTGTAGGTAAGAATATGTAAGTGAAAGGACCTAGGGAAGGTAAGACACATTGATTCAAATCCCAGCTGTACTACTTAATGTGGCCCAGTTTCCTCTGCTGTGTGGTGAGGATAACAGAACCTTCCATATAGTGTTGTCATGAAAATAAACTTGGGATGATCAATGACTGACACATAGAAGATCAGGGCTTCATAATCTGGAGTACACGAATGACCTTGAGAAGGGAGAGTGCTCAGCAAACTCAAAATGTCATGCAAATGTTTCATGTGAATATTTTTAGGAAGTGGTTCATAATTTTCACAGAGATCTATAACTAAAAATAGATTAAGAATCATTGTAGTAGGAGCTCATTTATGTTTGAGAGTGAATTGCTAAGAGACAGGTCTGAAATTCTCTAGAAATAGAATAATCATCAAAAAGTAAGGGCTGGGACACAAGACAGAGAGGTTTTAGTGGGAAAAAGCAAATTAAGTTGACACTGATTAAACCAAGTAAATATATATTTGTAGTGAGTTCTTGGTACTATTCATACATTTTGTAAATATTTTTGTTTTGCAATGAAAAGAATATAAGATATTTTTATGCCATGATAATATGACTGACAATTTCAATGGAAGTAATTAAAATAGCATTGGGGTAGGAGTTTAAAAATTAAGGACAAGGTACAAATTGGCAATTACAAAATAGTCATGGGGATGTAAAGTACAGCATAGGGAATCCTACATAATAAAAGCCTGATGTGCTAAGTGTCCAACTGTTCGACCAGTCACTATGATGTGCATTGACCACCAGGGAGCAGACGCTTTGAAGGGTAGGTTAGTTTTTTGTCGGGGTCCAGCCGACAAGGACTGGGCGAGATGGGCTGGACATGCCCTGGAGCCTTCCTGTGGTCCTTCTCCAGCCTCGATCGTGCACTGGTGGGGTCCCTCGGCCTACCCTGCACCCTCTCTCAATCCGGGACCCCTTGGGGGATGTCGTTTAGCTGGTTTTGGCCCAATCCCCGCAGGCCAGGCCAAGGGACCCCACCGGTGCATGAATCCATGCACTGGGCCTCTAGTATCTACTTATATATATAAAAGCCACGTGACCATAACGATCAATTGCTATGACACACACTGCGGCAGCCAACTGGCCTGATCAGGGCCCCATCAGCTCCCCCCAACCTCCTGTGACCCCTCCCCGCTGCCGGCCCGGTCCAGTGGGCCCCCATCGGGGTGGGCCAGCCGGACACCCCCCCACCCCCATGCATGAATTCATGCACTGGGCCTCTAGTAAATAATATTGTGATAACTGTATATGGTGCCATGTGAGTACTAGAAATACCAGGGGAAACATTTTGTAAAGTATATGATTGTCTAATCACTATTTCGTACATCTGAAACCAATATAAAATAATATTAAAAGTAAACTATTTGGCCCTGACCGGTTTGGCTCAGTGGATAGAGTGTCGGCCTGCAGACTGAAGGGTTCCAGGTTCAATTCCAGTTAAGGGCATGTACCTTGGTTGTGGGCACATCCCCAGTGGGGGGTGTGCAGGAGGCAGCTGATAGATGTTTCTAACTCTCTATCCCTCTCCCTTCCTCTCTGTAAAAATCAATAAAATATATATATATTAAACTATTTGGAGAGAAAAAATTAAGGGCCAGCCTGTGTGGCTCAATTGGTTGAGCATTTTCCCATGGAGGTCGCCAGTTCAATTCCCAGTCAGGGCAGGAAGCAGCCAATCAATGTTTCTCATCTATCACTCTCTCTCCCTTCCTCTTTCTGAAGTCAGTAAAAACATTTTTTTAATAATTAAAGACATAGTCCTGCCCCTATACCTGAAAAATTATGTGAATTTGGCAAGTCATTTGCCTCAATTTCCCCAAGTGTAAAATAGTAGTGTTAAACCACATCTTAACGACAATGTTTCAGAAGTTGGCTAAGTGAAAATATGTTCAGTTTGCAGGAGGGAACTATTTAAAGTCAAGGTGTTAATAGCATTTTTTTCTTTCAAAATTTACTCTTTACACATTTTAATAATAATTAAATCAGTAAATTTATTTTAACTATTTATTGAGGAGTTTAAACTAAAGTCCGTTGGTATTGATGGTTGACATCATCAATGATCACTTTATTTGCATGTCTAGTGATAATCACTGTATCATACTAGTGATTATCCTATTGGCAAAGTCCAAAATCCCCCTGCCCCCCCCCCCCCGAACCCCTCCCCCCCAAGAGACACACATACTTGTACACACCTATCACCTAGCTAATCATCATTACAGCTTTAGCATAAAAGATCACCTTCTCTGGGGGCCTTGCTCAGTCTCTACAGGTAAACAGCTTCTGTTGCACTTACAATTACTTGTTCAACTCTTGTTTTCCCTGTTAGACTCTAAGCACCAGGGGGCAAGAACTGAGTTTTTCCTACTATATCCCTAGAACTTAACTCTTTTACAGCAAGTCCTTAAAAAATTAATAACATTATCATTAGTTATTTTGAAGCTATCTTAAATTTACAGCTAAATTTTAAGTACAGTGCAAAGGACTTCTTAAAAACGTTACTCAACTATGCTTGCAAAATGCCCCTTAATTCCCTAATACTTCAGTGTGTTCTTACCAAACAAGGACATCCTCCTATGTAATCACAATACATCTGTCAGAATCAGATATTTGATACTGATACATGACTTCCATCTAAGCTGTGGGACCACAGTTGAGTTTTGCCAGTTGTCCCAGTGATGGCCTTTACTGTAATCCCGTGCAAAATCATGTCTATTGCAGCCCTTCAGTTGGAAGTAGCTCCTTAATTTGTTCTTGGCTTTTATGGCATTAACCATTTTAAAGACTGTTAGGCCATTTTATTAAAGGATGACCCTCAGACCCTCAATTTGGATTTTTCTGATGGTTCCTTATGAGTACATTCAGGTTATTTACCACAGAAGTGACAACTACTTTTCTCATTGTATCCTATCACCTGACACATAATTACTGATGATGTTCACTTTAACCCCTTGACTAAGGTGGGGTCTGCCACTATGAAAGTGTCCTTCATCCTTTTGTAATAACCTTTTTTTGGAGCGGTGCCTTGAAATTTTAAATATCTTGGTTCACACCAAGCTTACAATTTATTAATTTAAATCATGTGAAATCATGTTTAGTAAATGGGTCATTTTTGTTACTTTTATTATTTTGATGCTCAAATTGTCCCACATTTTGCCTTTGGAAGTTTCCTCAATGACCTTTTGACATCTCCTCATCATGCCATGAGCACTTCTTTACTTTCTGGCACAGTAAGACATCTCAGACTTCATCTTGCACTTTACCTAATCTGGAATGTGCCATTTCTCTAAGAAACCTGGTTTCTTTTAGTGGAGAATGGTATTTTAAAACTTTGAGCTGAGCATTCAGGTGTGTTTATTGCTTTTGGACTGTCGTTGTTCCCAGACCCTCTCAGTGGGCAGTGGACAGAGCTCTGAGATATGTGAGTGTGTAAGCTCACACATGAAAACACACATACATTTGCAGTTATGTTGGTTTCATACCCAGCAACGTATATTGACAACCATGGGGCGGTCCCTCCCCAGGAATGGAGGCTTTTCCCAGCCCACCTAATGCCTTGAAGGACTGCATTGTTCAGAAAGAGGAAGGTATCGAGGATTACTTTTTCATTGTTTAAATAAAAATTAGCCAGATGTTAGCGACTTTTTTTCTCAATTTCTTCCAACCTCTTGGTGTGTTTCATCTCTTTTTGCAGACTAATCTGCATTTCTCTGGGTATATGATAGGGACAGTTCTCTTCATTGGAAGAAGTTTATAAAAGAATCAGTTCATGCTAGTAATTCACATTGAAACACACACACACACACAAACACACACAGAGTAGTGTTACTACCTGTCTGTTCTACATCAAGTTGGCCTTGTCAAATCAGTGGTCTCTTATTTGATCAACGAAAGGTGACATGCTTTTTGGCTGGGTAAATGTTCCATGTTGATCTATTTTGGGTTCTGAGTCCTAAAGCAAATACTTTGTAAAGGGAGTTTCTTTGTCATTGAAATGTGCCTTAAATTAATTGAAGTATGTAAGCCATAAATACAAAGCTGTCTGAAGTAGCTGGGTTATCAATATTTAAATTAAGGGCCCAGTGCCATGTATGAAACATATGTTATTGACTTTTCAGTTGTCTGTATTAACAGGAATGGAAGATTTTCTGGTTTAACAACTTAGCTTCTAGTTAAGAATAAGGGCTAACTTGGCAGGCTCATGCAGAGAGAGGAACTGAGGGCTTCTCACCTGCTCTTGTGCTGAAGGGCCGTGCTGCTCTTCCTCTGATTGGACGAGGATGCGCCACATTTGCTCAGGGCCACAGGCTGTTGGAACAACTTGGTCTCCTTCACCATTGGTGTGTTTCAGCACAGTGGAAAGAAGTCATATCCTTCAACTAGAGGAATGTTTCTTTCCCGCTGTGGCTTAGTTCGTTTGGGCTGCTAGAACATCATAGACTGGAATACTTATATATAAACAGCAGACATTTATTTCTTGTGGCCCTGGAGGCTGGCAGTCCAAGATCAGGGTGCCGGCATGGTCATATTCTGGTGAGAATGCCTTTCTGGGTTGCAGACTCTCATTCTCTGGTATCTTCACATGGCAGAGAGAGGGTGTGAGCGCTCTGGGGTCTCTTTGATAAGGGAACTAATCCCATTCATGAAGTCTCCACCTTCATCATCTAATAACCGCCCATTCATACCATCACATTGGGGGTTAGGATTTCAACAGGAATCGACAGTGGGAGGGATGCAAATATTCAGTGCGTTGCACACTGGACTCAAAAGAATAGCAGCTTGCTTGTGTTTTGCCCTTATAATTTGAGTTCTTGTTTAGAAGAGAAAAAAATCTAGTTACATCAACTACACAGATATAGGAAGGGAAATAAAGTGTACCCACATGCTATGTTTGATAAAGAATTATCACCTTAGACTTGAAAGTAATCTTGGATGTATGAACAGTGGGATGCACCTGCTGTTTTGGGTAGAAACTGTGGCAGAGATATTTACTGCTTCCCAAATATATAGGTGCTCCCCACACTTCCCAGCTCTCAGAGTTAGGCAGGGCCATGTGACTAGCTCTATCAACCACTGTGAGCAAAAGAGATGTGAGCACCACAGCCTAGAATTTGTAAGGATATGTTCACTATGCACACTTCCAAATTAACTAAATTTGAGTTGTGTTGAAACTGGACATAGAATGTTTCCAAGATAATTTCCAACTGTCCCAGGCAATAGAAGACATAATTGCACTAGCCTAGTGAGGCCCCTTCATTTAGAAAATAAGTGTGGTTTTATTTGGTTTGGTTGTGAATGAGTTTGAACCAGGGTTGATAAGATCCATTAGCTAGAAGGACCTAATCTGGATGAAATTGCTTCGATAATTTAAAGACAAAAGCAAACTAGAAAATGGTGTCAATGTGACAGTGTTTTAGCACCGTTCAGGTAGTAGTTTAAATCATAGGAAACGTACTTTAACTCAAAAAGAATCTCACACTATAAAGTGCACAATTCGTTTCCTTTGCCATCCTTTTACTTTCCCTGACAACATGGTACATGTTATTTCAAGGGCATTCCCAACAACTGCATTCGCCACCGCCTCTGCACCGACAGAATGGCTTCTTTCGGTTCATTTAGGGTCCTGGGCTGCTGTAACACACATGTACACACGCCCTTCGGGGTATCTTATCTCAAATCAATTTTTTTTTCATGTGAGAACTTTTTTTTAGAGCTCTGATTACTTGGTGCTGTTGAAAAATGAAAACTTTGTACATTGTGTCCTTATGACCATTTCTTTATTCTTTTTTTTTTGCACTTGGTGAACAACAAAAACAAAGAGAAAAAAACCACAACAATTTCACACCTAAAATTGAAGGAGTTGATTACTGTCATTTTGACGATGTGCCTTTTACACATTTGCAGTGGTTAAGAAAGACTTTATGCTTTGGAGCATGAGCACTTTAAAGTGATTCAAAATTATTGAAGAGCTACACATTTTATAAAGTGCTTCAATTTGTTACTGACTAGAGCAGCAGTGGAACGATTCAGCAGAGCTTTTAGTACTATGCACAACCTGCAAATGCTCTCATAATCTTCCCAGGTATTACTCCTTCTCACGTGGGGGCCCTGAACGCTCCTACCCAGAGACACGCCCTGGCTAACAGCAGAGCGGCTATTCTGAGACCTGTATGCCACAAACAGCACTCACACATGGGTGTAATTGTGGCAATGCTGCCAACTTCAAAGATGCCTTCTGTTGTTATGTGGCTTTGGTAGAATTAAAAACGATTAATCTAAAAAACTGATGACAATTGATCGCTTAATTTGTTATATGGATGGGCGTGGGCATATGGGGAGTGGAAAATACGTGTAAAGGTGTTCAAGGTGGCTTAGATACCTTATGAGAAATGAGAAAATGATCTTTTAGTCCCTTTGAGGCACACAAGGGACTACTGTTTAAAAAGTTGATGCTTTCCCCTAGCCGGTTTGGCTCAGTGGATAGAGCATTGGCCTGTGGACTGAGGGTCGCAGGTTCTATTCCATTCAAGGCCACATGCCTGGGTTTTGGGCTCAATCCCCAATAGGGGGTGTGCAGGAAGCACCTGATCAATGAGTCTCTCTCATCATTGATGTTTCTGTCTCTCCCTCTCCCTTCCTCTCTGAAGTCAATAAAAATATATTTAAAAAAAATAGATAAAAAGTTGATGCTTTTGAGAGAGGTTGAAACATTGTAAAAACAGAGTTAATGCTCTTTTTCTGCTTTGCCATTAGCTAGCATTATTTTGTTGGACTTTGATTTGCATGTTTTAGAGCAACAGTGAGCCCTGCTATGTAAAACAGGAAAAATATGGCATCACCTTTGAAATCTGAAATGACCAGGTGATTTAGACATGGTTCTGATATGGGATTCCAATAAAGCACATGTATGATTCTGCCTTTTAAACTGAGCATGCACTGCCGAGATGCATCCTGAGTAGCACGTGGCTCTCACGGGCACAACACTTTATTTAGCACTAGGGCTGTAGACTTCAGCTAGCTTATTAGGGAGAAGCAATCCTAAACCAGAACAAAGCTAAATCCATGTCAGTTCGAAGGCATGGCCAATTCGGGGAGGGAGCAGGGTGCTTAGCAGATCTCTAGTATGTGAGTAGCTGGCAACATTAAGAGTGTCTGGAAAACCTTGGTCTGTGTGGTTGCCTCACGCAGGTGATTCTTGCCAGAGCTGAGGTGATCCTACGTTTCCAAGACTTATGTTACCAGTGTGCTTTTTATCACCAGGTTGTTGATCATTCATTCTATTTAAGAGCATGGGGTAGCATTTTAGAAGCGGACTTAACATGTTGGAAATCATTTTTTTAAAGCAACATATTCCAGTTTTCATGCATAAGACATTTAGAATTTGCATTGGAATTTATTAATATAAAATTTGAGTGCCTATCACCTCCAAATTTAAAGGCATTTAGAATTTCTCCCTATCATGCTCTCTTGGTGGAATTTTTAGGGAACACCTGTAAGTACCTCTTTTATAATGTAAAATATGGAGCAAGACTGAGTTCTGACAAGATCCAAAAGTTCCAGGTCACCATATGGTAAGACTGAGCCCAGTTTATCATACTTCCTCAAGGACAACAGTGGAAAGATTATATGTCCTTTTAAAATCAGAAATTTCTAGGAACATAAATCTATTTTCCCCTCTCTCTGCTTTCTGTCTCTTTTCTCCTTAAATGAACTAATCCAAGTAAAGAACTTTAGAGTGCTTGACTACTTTATTACTTTATCATTTTATTTCCTTCCCTTCTTTCCTTGCTTACATTCTTTCTCCAAATTGTCCTGTATATCCCTGTCTTTTTTGACATGCTGCTTTCTCTCATCAGGATTTGACTTGCTCTGAAGGGTGCCCCCAAGCAACACTGTTTCAAGTGTGTGTACCGACCACCCTGAGTGCTCTCTATTGAGGAATTTCACCCAGATTTGTTTAGTTCTGCCTGATCCACTTTATGGTTTAATTTATTAGAGTCCAAGCACCTGGGTATTTGTAAACAGAATAGTAAGATATACAGGCATTCTGTTTTCATTAAGAACATCTAAGAGTTACAAGCTGAAATTGCCCAAACAATCAGGAATGACAGATATCTGTCCTTATTTCCAAAGGAGACAACCAACATAAGTAAGGGACATTTACATATTGAATTGGTTTATATTTTAATTTAGCTCCAAGGCCAAGCAGATAATGTATGAAACTCTTAAACTTTGCCTCAAGAATGTTGGTTTTACCATGGACACAGACAATAGCATGGGGAAGAGCTGAGACGAGGCTGGGGTTGGGTGGAAGGGGGCAGAAAGGGAGAAAATGGGAGACAGCTGTAATACTGTCAACAATCTATAATAATGAAAGCGTAATGTGCTAATTGGACTGGACAGCCAAACAACCTTCCAGATGAAGGCGGGGCTGTGAGGGCAAAGCCACTTGCACAAATTCCGTGCATCGAGCCTCTAGTAAAAAAAAAATATTGTGGTTTTATATATCAAGATAGTTATGTCTAAATGTCCATTTAGTAACTTTATAGAGTTGATCTAAGAAAGTCTGATCTGCCTTCAGTGCCTTTACAGAATTCAAAAGTAGTGAAATTATTACTTTTGAATTCTATAAATTAGGCATTTATTTTAAAATCAAGTATATTGCATGCAAGCCTTTTATAAGCTGGATATTATTTTGTCTTAAACCTTTATGCCATGTAAAGCTTTCTCTTCTCATTTCTACCCATCAAAATCCTATCACTCATCTTCTACTTGATGTTGCAACCATTCTGACTTAGAGCAATCATTCCCTCCTTTGAATGCCTGCATTGTACTTGCTCAAGTGACCCCATATGACATTTATCACATGCTGCAGAGTCTTATTCGTAATACATCTAATCTCCCAGACCTGAGTCTCAATTTCAGAACTTTGTCTGGACACATGGTTCATTCAGCATCTACTTGATCTGTGTATCAATTGACCACAATGTGTAAGAGCTGTGCTGGGCACTGGAGATGCCGTGGTGAAAGACAGACATGACCACAGCCCCTGGAGAGTTGATCAATCAAGTAAATGGATGAATTAGGGCCAAAGATTGTGTATCATTTGCAATACCAAGTGTAATGGTGTGACTGTTGTGAGTGTACTGAAGGTACTTTTGAGAAGGATCTAAGATTCTCTATTTGTTGGTAAGCAAACTTACATCTAGTAATGGAATGCCAGCTGTTGTTGTGTATGCTTTTGCTACAAGTAGGATTTTCTCATTTCTTCAAACAGCTATTGAAAAGATGTGGGGTATAAATAAATGTCAGTAAATCCAACATTGTCTTTTCTATGCTCTTAACACTAACGTAGGGTCCCCTAAACATAAACATTTTATATTTCACATTATTGACGCACAAGTTTGAAAAGAGTTATCTTTTGTTCAAATCATTAAAGACTATGTCTTAGAACTTACATTCTTTTCAGTTTATTCTGTGCATTAAACAGGTTCATGATTAAGAAGAAACTGCCAATAAAAAGCAATAAATCAGGTGTAGCATGAAATTAGTATAAGCAATTTAAAAAGGCTTAAATTTTTTGAAAAACATAGCTTCTGGTTCAATATGGCAGTCTGACCTTCCAAAAACATTAAAAAATATATTTTAAACATCTTTAAAGATATACAAGAAAGAACATAAGAATAAGAGCAAAAGAGAGATTTTGAAAAAGTGGAAATTGAAAAATATATGGAGGAGTGGCAACTGATGAACCAGGGGAAAAGCAGTCACTACCCAGAATATATGCAGAGGTGACTAACCTATGGAATCTTGGAGTCTCAGAATTCTGCAATACCAGGTGTGAGAGAGGATGCAAGAAAGATGTGTGACTAAAAACAGGTATATAATTGTGTATGAAATGATCAACACCCTGCTACAGTGTATAGAGTAAAGGCATTTTACCATTTCCCAGACAAATATAATGAAGGACCTTCTCTAGAGAAATTGCCACATTGGTTTGGGGAAGCTGGTGCAGGTATTGGCACCCCAGAACAAAGATCTCTACATTGTGGCAAGCATGTGGCCTTCCGCAAAATGGCCAGCTACCCAACCACACTTTAATAGTTGGACTATCAGTAAATAAGACCCTACCTGTGTTCAAAGAGCTACCAGTCAGCCAATTTACTAGTACTATTTCCTAGTTATAAACAGAAACCAAGTACCTCTAATTACTTGACAAAAGCCACCAACATGAATGTGAAAGGCCAAGAAAAGCTATCATAAAGAGCAATGAACGGGGTTCAGTAACACGCGGAGGGAAACATAATTCAGGAACACCACCACCAAAATCCTTAAAAATTCTAATTCATACCACAAAAAGATTAGAAAACAATGCATCTATAAAATAAGAATAGGCTGCTATGAAAACAAATAGGATGCTATGAAAAAAATTTATAGGTCAACTAAGTTTTCTTGGTATTTTAAAATGTGATTATCAGACTACAAAATCAATTGAATGGTTGAACAATAAAATTAAACAAATTTCAAAGAAAGTAAAACAAGTATGGAAAATAAATGGAAATACAATGGAAATGCAAAGAAGAAGGAATTAATCTTGGGGGCTAAATCTCAACTAATAGGAATTTCAGAAACAAAAGGCAGCTGAAGAGAGGAACTACAGTTCAAGGACATGAATAATTAGAAAGTATCCATTGAATGAATAAATGAAGACCTACATTAGATACCTTATTTAAAATTACAGATCACTGCCCTAGCTGGTTTAGCTCAGTGGATAGAGCATTGGCCTGCAGACTGAAGGGTTCTGGGTTCCATTCCAGTCAAGGGCACATGCCCAGGTTATGGGCTCCATCCCTAGTGGGGAGCATAGCTAATCAATGATTCTCATCCTTAATGTTTCTATTTCTCTTTCCCTCTCCCTCTCTGAAATAAATCAATCAATGAATAAATAACTGCCTAGCTAAGATTTGGAAACAGCCTAAGTGCCCATCAGCAGATGAGTGGATTAAAAAATTGTGGTACATCTACACAATGGAATGCTACGCTACAGTAAAAAGAGAGTTCTTACCATTTGCAACAGCATGGATGGAACTGGAGAGCATTATGCTAAGTAAAATAAGCCCATCAGAGAAAGATAAATATCACATGATCTCACTCATTTATGGAATATAATGAACAATATAAACTGATGAATAAAAACAGATCCAGAGACAGAGAAACATCGATCAGACCATCAAACCTCAGAGGGAAGGTAGGGGAGGGTAAGGGGGAGAGATCAACCAAAAGACTTGTATGCATGCATATAAGCCTAACCAATGGATACAGATAACAGGGGGGTGAGGGCATGAGTAGGGGTGGGGGTGGAGGTAATGGGGGAATAAGGACACATATGTATCACCTTAATCAATAAATTTTTAAAAATAAAATAAAGAACTGTCACTTCTCCCATGGTTCCAAAGTCAAACAGACATTGAGTACTCTATGAAATACATAAATGAAAAGTATTCATTTATTAATTCACTAATTCTCAGCTATGCACCAGGTGTGCTGATAGGAATAAGATGAAAACATACCAGTGTTCTAACTGTGAACAAAAAACCAGGCAAATATGGTATCCAAATTTGGTTTTGACCTGTCCTATGTGAATGCTGGCTATGGTAAGAATTAAGACAATGGTGTCTGGAATTCTGAATGTGCCTCTGTTAAGTCCACTTGTAATCTGTTAACATTTAACAATTAAATGGTTGTAGACTAGTTCAGCATAACAATGCCAAAAATCCTGTCAATGAATGCAAGAGGGCCTTAAGCAGCTTATTGAAATAAAAAAGGTGAAGTTTCAAAAATGGTATTCAGTCTTTATTCAGTGACGAGAAGCAAAATGCAGTGCTTTAATTGCAGACATGATTTCCTAAAGCTTTCCAAGTTTTCCTTGGAGATTTTCAGGGCCAGGGATTGACTATCCTTGTTCCTACTTGGATAGAGAAGGGCTTGATAGAAGTGCTATGTCTGCTGGCACAATTTAATCACTTAATACCTTGTTCCAATTGAAAACATAACCCAGCTCCATTCAGATGATGGAGCACCTACACTTGCTCTGTCTATGGCTTGTACACTCACTGATATTTCCAAGGGAAGTCTTGGAGATTGTCAAAATGGAAATTAATTTCACCAACTTGGGGCCTTAAATGATAATAAAAAAGTTCGTTGTTGTAATCTGCTAATGATTGCTGAAAATGTTGCCCGGACTAAATAAACTCAGTGTCAGCCTGAAGAATGGGCCTACGTGGGGACTGGGATTGAAGCTAGAGGTGGGACTGTGGGTAGAGTAGGGAGAAAACAGAAAAGATTCTTACTAGAGAAAAAGACAACTTCAAGGACACTATCAGAGAGCATATTCTCCGCATAGTTCTTGATTTTTTATAATAGCTGAAATGAACAGTCTTCCAAAGAAAGTTCTAAAATTACCAAAGGTAGTAATTCACCAATTTCAATAGCTGGAGGAAAATGTTAACTCTTTTTAGGGGCATAAAAATATTATAGATAACACCATTCCTGATATCTTCATTTCCTACACTAAATGGAATTCCATTGAAGAAGTTCACATAGCATTGGGTGCCTTTAAATACTTTAAGAACCAACTGTTTCATCCATGCAAGGGAATGAAAATATCATGATTGTTGGGGTTGTGTTTTTGTTTATGAATGGGTGCATCCAGTATAGGTCAATTGTTCTTACACTTTTAAAAATCATGAATCTCATTGGAAAAAATCTAGTGAAAGCTAAGACCTCATTTATACAAAAGTAGATATATATGCATAAAGATACACAATTCTTTAAATCATTTCTATATATTCACAGACCCTTATTTAGACTGTAAGGAATGATAGATCAGGTTAGGAATTCCTCCTAGATAGTTAAGATATAGAATATTACATAGTTAAAATATGGCATAGATGAATTGTATAAAATAGTAAGGAAATGTTTTTATTTTAATACTGTATTAATTTATGTAACTGCAAAATACATTGAAGTAAAATATTTCCTAAAACTACAATTTTTTGAATTGTATATGACTTAGACCAGTCTTCAGAATTAACAAAGCTGACACCCAGAGAAAAGACAATCTAGTTCACCAGCTAGTTTATAGCACAGAAATATTCTATGCATATACAAATGTGTACTAAACTTTTGACTGCTATATGAAAAGTGTAGATTTAAAGGAGAAATTTAACTTTTAAAAGGGTACCATTGTGTCCTAGCTGGTTTGGCTCAGTGGATAGAGCATTGGCCTGTGGACTGAAGGGTCCCAGGTTCGATTCCAGTCAAGGGCACATACCCGGGTTGTGAACTCAATCTGATCCCCAGTGTGGTGTGTGCAGGAGGCAGCTGAACAATGATTCTCTCTCCCTCTCCCTTCCTCTCTGAAATCAAAATATATAATTTTTTTAAAAGGGTACCATTGCTTTTCAATAACATGTATTCTGACCTCTAACCCAACCTATTAAGCCATTAGTATGCAGCAAAAGGAGGAATTGTTATAAGCATTCAGAAATGCTTATAACAATATATTAAATCAGGAAACCTCATTAGTGTAAATATTCTTAATATCTATACATTTTTAAATGTCACCCATTTCTAACTCAATTGTATACAAGTACAATATATTCTTTTCAAAGAATTTTGGAAGCAATTAATTTTCATGAAGCTTTAAATTCAAGAAGAAATTTCAGGAAAGATTATTTGAAAATAGAAACACTTTGAATTGTTAAATTGCTCAATTTGTTAAAAACCCAATGGTCTCAGTTCATGAATCAGATACAAACAAGCAGAACGAATAGGAAATAAATTAGGTGCTATTAGGAAGGATTTTAACACTGTGATTGTGTCGTGGCTGTGAACAAGAACCTTCCCTTCGGTGAAGAATCGCCCGCCGGGGCGGGTGGGGGTGGGGGGGTGGGGGGGTGGGGGGGCGGCCCTGGCCTCAGCCTCTGCCTCTGCTGGCGGGGCGCGTGGTCTGTGGCTCCCACCGGAGAAACCCAGACGGGGGTTTCAGCTTGTCCTGTCGAGGCATTGCCGCCTCCTCTGGAACTGCTAGCAGTTCTGAGACACCGGGAGCAAGTCTGAGACAAGAACCCTCCCCACTTCTGCGCCCACCTCTTCCCTTCGCCGCTCTGAGCAGGGAGTGTCGTTTGGACCTTAAGCCCCTTCCTGCGGACGGGGTTCTCAAAGGGGTTCCTGCCGGGGGACTGCTTCCCGCTGTGGAGGCTGTGGGCCCGGGAGACGGCTGGAGCCCGCTCACTGGAGCACAGGGGCGACCCCGGCCTTTCTCCGAGCAAACTGCCACTCTGGGCCCAGGGCTGGCCCGGTGCGGACTCCTCTGCCCTCCGCGCCCGGCAGGCCCCCAGTTCAGGTGGTGGGAGTGTGGCTCTGAGCGCAGCTCGCTTCCTGGGAACTTGGGTCCGCGTGGCCGCAGGGCTGGAAGGCCCAGGACCCAGAGCCCGAGGGACGCGTCCTGGAAGTTCTGCCAACTTTGCTTTTGTCGGTTTCCGGGCCGGGGCTACTCAGCTCTCTCCCGAGAGGCAGGGAGGACAAAATTGCCTCCCAGATCGCCCAGCCGGGAGGCGCCAGCTCGGGGGGAAGGGGAAGAGGCGCGGGAGTCCGCCACCCTCGCCCTGGGCCCTGGGCCCGGCCTTCCCCGCCCGCGCTCGCCAGAGGGACGAGGGAAATGGGTGAGAAGGGGCGCCCCGAGTTGAGCATTCTTGCCTCTTCTAAGGGACGTTGTTAAAGGTCTATTTTTTGTGTTTTGCTTTACTTTTTAAAAATGTATACTTTTCCCGTCCTGCTGGGGAACACGTACCTAATTTTACTTACCCCTGACCCCCATCCAGAACATCCTCTGCTCCTTTCTGCATCCCTAACCCCCAAGGTGAACGCCTGTGCTGGCCGCTGTCCCGACTGGCCTCCGGGGGCCGGAGTTCCCTCCTCAGACCGACACTGCTGACCCCGGAGCCCTGAGATTCCCGGGGTGGGGTCCCTCCACCCCCGGGAGTTCCTTCTGTGCTTCCCCTCCCACCGCGGGGGGAAGTCAGCGCCACTAGCGAGGGCGCCACAGCAGCGCGAAGCCTGGGGGAGGCTGGGCCAGCCCCACCCAAGTCCTCATCCGGTCTCAGAAGAACTTTTTAGGGGTCCTAGTCCATTTCTCCATCGGAGCTTTGCACTTCCCTTCTGTTATGAATGTCCAAAAGGAAAGCAGGCGATGGGGGAGGGACCATCGAGAGAGAGAGAGAGAGAGAGAGAGAGAGAGAGAGAGAGAGAGAGAGGGACGAACAGAAGACACTTGGATTATATATCTATTTTATGTAAAGAAATGATACATATGTAACTTTAGATTTCCTTCCGAATTACAGTTCTGAGGCTATAGAAAACCCATTTTCAACACCCCCTCTCTCAGTGCGGCCTTGATTGCTTAAAATGCTTCTAATTGTGTGGCACGCATTACTGGAGACGAAGGACGCATGACAAGCAGCCTTCATTCTTTCGCAGATTAAGAGAATGTCTGTGGGTGAATATCCTTCCGCTCAGGAAAAAGACTAAACAACTCTAAAACTGCCCGCAGCCTTCCTAAGGCGTCTGTGCGAGAAGCGAGACACGTCCTGACCGGCGCGCAGTCATGCAAATAGCATTTTACAGAAAGCGCCGCCGATAGCCCAGCGCCAAGGTTCTTCCTCTCAGGTTTGGCGTGGGACAAAGAGTAAACATTTTTTTTTCCTTTCCAAATCACTTAGCCTTCCTTCTCTTACTTGGCATTTGTAAAAGTTTTCAGCAAACCTCTCTGAAACCTACACTTCAGCCACTCCCTGCCCTTCCAGCCCTCGCCCCAGGCCCGCGCGGCCCGCCGGCCCAGGCAGCTGCGAGCGAAGGCCATGGCCACGCAGACTCGCGCGCCTCGGCGCCTCGGGGGAGCCCGCCGCCGGCAGGGACCGGGGCGAGGAGTTCTCGGGCCACTGAGAGGTGTGACCCCAACGCGAGGTGCTGAAGGCGAGGTCCCCGGACAGGGCCGGGCTTTCGAAGGTGCTCTCCGGACACCGGTGGGGAGGGCGGCTGGGGAGGACAGAGGTGGAAGCGGAACCACGAGGCCCGACTGCACAAATCTGACCTGGAGACACGCACCTGGCCACACCGCAGTCTTACTTTCCGGGTCACCCTGAGCAAGTACATACACAAAGTCATGACTGAAGCCACAGGGAACGTCCCAGGGGGGAATGTCCCTGCATGTGCCAACTCTAGAGGCACCGGGGTTTGCTTGCCATTCCTTATGGAAAGAAACCCCCAGAATGGCGTGGGGGAACCCCCCTCAGGGCATCTTAAATTGCGTCACAGCAGAGTCCAGGGCGAGGCCTGAACCACCCAGGGTGAGGGCGCGTGTGGGTCCTTCGAAGGGAAGCCCACCCAGGCCCCCTGCCTGGAGGGTGTGGCGAGGGCAGCGCCCGTGCCTGCGGCGGGTCGCCCGCACCTTTCCCGCTGTGCCCGTGCACAACTTTCCTCTTTATGCACCACAGTGAGAACACTTCCATGTGGGATTAGTCTAACGCTGTTGCTTCATTCAAGGCCCGCTGCTATCGACCTGCACATGTTACAGTGGCCCTCAGAAGGAGTTTATTAGCCCCAGGAAGAAAGGGCTGGGAAGGAAGGAATTCTCCATGGTGGCATTCCAAACTGGTTCCTGCAGCGGGCGGGCGCCTCATCCCCGGCCTTGGGCGGGTCTCCAAATAACTGCGGAGCTTCCTGGCTGCCTTCGGAAGGTCCCCAGGTGTGCAGCTGCCCCTCTGCTGGTCCCTGATAGGCGGGAGGTGCGACGCGGAGGGAGACTTCACAGATTGGAGGCACTGGGAACTCCAAAGGGTCAGGAAAATCCCTCCTATTTAGGGGGTGCCTTTGGGAGGCAGCTTAAAAGCTGAGAGGCAACACCCAAACTTCCCCCCAAAAAACGGTAGCCCTGGTGATTCAAACCGAATCCATTGGCTGGCAAAGAAGCAATTGCCTGGAAACGAATTTGGCATTCAAATAAGGTCAGGTAAAGCCCGGAGCCCCCGGCCACAATCTGGACCCCAGAAGGGCACTTCCCGTGCGCACCCCTGCAAGAAAGAGACAGGAAAAGGAAGGGGGAGACAGGGCAGAGAGGGGGAGAGGGGAGAGCGCAAGAGAAAAAGAAAGGGAGATATTTAGCAAGTTAAGAGGTTAAATATTTGAACAGATTTGTAAATATATAGACAGCCCTTGTTATTTGGAATGTGCAATAATGCCTTTTGTAGTGCCGCCGGCTGGGAGACGCTCCCCACACCTTCCTCCTGGGAAATCAACTAGAAATCTCATGAGCTCTCAACACAAAAACAGGGGCTACTGTTCTTTGGGGAAAGGGGGACTCTCCCTTTATCCTGTCTTAAGAAAATAAAATAAAAAGAAATGGGCGGGGGTGGGGTGGGATAGGCGGAGAGAATGAAGGGAAAGCAGAATAGAATGAAGTGTTATTTTTCTTAGGTATGATTTTTCAGGTACATCCCAGGAAGCATTCTTCAGGCGGAAGTAATTTCAAAGTAATGTTTAAGCTGATAACACACTCTATCTTTCTGTTACCTATTGTGCATCCATTATTTCTTTGAACCCAACTCTCTCTCTCTCTCTCTCTCTCTCTCTCTCTCTCTCTCTCTCTCTCTCTCTCTCTCTCTCTCGTTCACGCGTGCGCGTATGTGTGTCTGGATGTGTTGAGGAAACCTGGGTTCACTAACGGTGCTCCCGTGGCTGAGCTCGGTGGGTTTCTTTACGTTTCTCTCGCGTTGATGTTTTCTGGAAAACGGCACGGAGCTCTGTGGATGGCATCTGCCTTCTGCTTGTGCCCGTGGGCGGAGGACACAGGCGGTGGGTGTGTCCTGCCCACAGTCGCGCGTGTGCGGATACACGCATTCTCTGGTGTGCGCCTCAAATGGAGCCATTTTTTTTTTTGCTCGTGTCGGCTTCCTGCATATATTAGTATTATGCAAATACAATCATTCGGCTTGAGAATTTTTTGGGGGGGGTGGGGATGAACCATTTAAATTCTCATATATTGTCTCAGCTGTCTTTCCACAGCGTGTGAATTCATTTGGATGCCTTTTCTGGGGTGTGTGTGTGTGTGTGTGTGTGTGTGTGTGTGTAGTGGTGCTGCTGGTGGTGTGCTGGTCAGCGGGTGTGTGCCTCGGGATGTGGGAGAGTGTGTACAGCTTGTGAGCACCATGTGAGTGTGTGTTCTCTCCGACTGCCCTGTCTATACGCCCCTCCCCCCATGTTTTGCGGTCTCAGGGTGATTATGTGCGTATTTACATATGTGTGCCTATTCCCTTGCCTACTGTATTGTCTTTCTCTATAATCCACACATTTCATATATATTCTCTTATCTTTTGGCAAAGTGCCTTTTTTATTTCTCGAAGAATATTTATTGGCGTGATAATCTGAAATGAAAAGTGTTCTCCCATGAAGGAGATGGAAGAGAAAGGAGTGTTCATCTTTCTTAATAGACGGGGCAGAGCCAGTTGACTGGATCACAGGGTTTCTCTGCACTTTCTGCGTGTGTCTGTATGTGCGGGTGGGGGCAGGGACGGGGGTGGGGTGGAGGGGAGGGGAGGAGGGAAAGGAGCCATTAGCAAGAACAAAGATGGGACAGCGCGCCCCCTCGCGGCCAGGCCTCATATTGCGCAGACCTGGCCCTCCCAAGGTTTTCTTGAGCCAAACGCGTCCGGTAATTTCCTCCGTTAAACCACTCAGGTGCCGTCTGTCAGGCCCAGCCCCCGGCCGCCAGCCAATCCCCACGCGCCATGCAAACCACCTCTTCGGTTCCGCCGCCGCCGCCGCTCCAGCCGCCCGCCCCCGCCACAGGTCTCCCTCCCTCTCCCCACCCCCTCCCTCCTCCGCTCCCGCCAGAGCAGCTGCGGGGAAGAGGGCAGTGCTGGGCGCCTCATGCATATGCAGATGCTCGTTCTCCTCCCTCCATCTCCTCCTCTCTCTTTCCCCGCCTCCTCCCCCCCCCACCTGACCTCCCCTGTCCCCCCCTCTTGTTCACCGCCCGCGCCCTCTCGCGTTTCCCCGCGGTGTCTGCGCGCCTAGACGTGCAGTTCCTCGAGCTTTGGTCCGGTGTAGCGGTTTCTAAGAAGAAGGCCTATGCGCGCCCTTGGAACAGGCGAGAGAAAGGGAGACAGGCACTACCCTTGAAATCTTCTCCAAGGTCAAGTTTGAGGCTCGCTGAGCATGGGCAAATGGCGTCAAAAATGCCTCTGCAGGGTCCGCAGGAAGGCTCTGCACGCAGACTGATTTTGAAATGCCTTTCTCCTCCTAAACACCAGATTAATTTCTCTGAAACACACATTGTACTGGTCACGTCCAAATGCAGGATGATGATAGATGATTTTGTAAGCCCAGAGCTACAGTGTGTATTTGTCTTGTACATCAAGGCTACACTGCTCCTTAAACTGCGAAGAATTGAAGATGGGATCAGACAGCATTTGATCTACTTAGTATCAGGGAGAGAGAGAGAAGTGGGGGAACAGGGGGAGGGGGCGAATGGGGGCGATCGGGGGCTCAAGACCTGCTAAAGGTGTGCAGTTCAATGTCAGGGATATTGGCATATTTCTACAGTGAAATACTCTGCAGCAGGTAAAAATGAATGGACTGTTTGGAAAGCAAAGTTGGATGGATAAAAGCAGGTTGCAAAAAGCCATGCAATATTAATGTAATATTAATATCTATGAGTGTACATTTTTTTAAAAAGCTAAAACAATGCAAATACATAACTATGTAGGAAAAGTATGAAAACATGTTAGGGAAGGAATCATGCCAACTTCATGCTGGAGGTAACCCAGGGACCAAAGGGACCCTTTAACCATACGGTTTTAGCCCTGTGTGCAATGTTTATTTCCTTAAAAAAATTAGTAAGATGAGATAACAGAGAAGTATGGGAAGTTTTTTCTAGAAAAGGTAACATTGAAGCTAAGTTTTTGAAATAGTAAGAATTTAATAGAAATATTCAAAAGACAATTCTCTTTCTGAATACATGAGGAAAAGAAATAATGAAGCTTTTACACTTTTGTATAATCTTGAATTTACATATAGAAAAATTCAGTTTCAGGGGGTATACAATTCTATGAGTTTTACCAATGCATAGATTCATGTAATCACAGGAAACAGCAGTTCTGCCACCTCCTCCTCTCTGTATTTCTCTGTGCAATCATTTGTAGTCAACTCCCACATAATCCTAAACCCTGGAATTTACCAGTCTTTTCTCCATTCCCTATATTCTATAGTTTTGCCTTTTCCAGATGTCATATAAATGGACTCATGTAGTATGTTGCTGTGTGTGTGTGTGTGTGTGTGTGTGTGTGTTGGGTGTATCAATAGTTTATTCCTGTTGACTGCTGAGCAGTATTTCATTGCATGGACATATCACAGATTGCTTATCCTTTTAGCAGTTGTAGCCCATTTGAGTTGTTTCTGATGAATAGTATCTTGATTCCAGAGACTCGCTCATTGCTGTCCTGTGTTGTCATGTATAGTCTGGATCTTCTGTGAATGGTTGTTGTATTACATTGATAAATGTGTTCAGTTTTCCCCTAGAGGCTAAATCTCTAATTTGATGTTAAATGTGTAGTGTTGAGCTAGGTAAAACCTAGCCAGCCACATTTATAAAAGAACACACATGTTCACAGACATTTGGAAGTTGCCCTGCAACTAATTCAGTTGTACAATAGGAGAGACTAGAGATCCTGATGATTGGCATGTACGCATTTATATGTCTGTGGCTGATTTCTAACCGTTTGAGCATCTGTATATTTCCAAGTGTGAAGCCATGGTTTGCTTCTGAATATTTTCTAAATCCCATTGAAAGACTGACCTTTGCTCTTTGAAGTCCAGGTTGAGCTTTCCTAGCAGGCTGAGCTCCCACACACCTGCTGACGACTTACATCACCAGGCTAGAGGTTCTAAAACACTCCTAAGCAGTGGCTCTCAACCTTGGCTGCACATTAGAATCACCTGGGAATCTTTTTAAAATCCTGATTTCTGGGCCTCATCCTCCGGAAATTCTGTTTATTTGTTTTGGGGTGGGGCCACAACATTAGGAACAAAGGAACAGAATTTCTGGAGGATGAGGCCCAGAAATCAGGATTTTAAAAAGATTCCCAGGTGATTCTAATGTGCAGCCAAGGTTGAGAACCACTGCTCTAACACATCTCCAGCCCTCGCGTGGCTATTTGGGCAGCTGCCTGAGTACAGGAGCCTCCATGATCTGCAATTCCGCTTTCTGCCTATCAGTTACCCTCAAGAAACCGTGGTCCAAAAATATAAAACGGAAAAGTTGAGAAATAAACAGCTTATACGCTTTAAATGGCTGGCTGTTCTGAGTAGGGAGATGAAATCTCAGGGCGTCCAGCTCTGCCCCGCCCAGAACGTGCATCAGCCGCCTGTCCAGGGCCTCCACCTGTGTGCGCTGCGGCCTTGCGCTCACTGTTCGTCACTCAGTAACCTTCTGGGTGATCAGATGGGCTGTGAGGTGTCCAAGTGCTGGTGTTACAGTAGCCCTTACTTTACTTTGCAATCGCCCCAAACACAAAAGTCGTGATGCTGGCAATTCGGATATGCTGAAGGGAAAGCGGGCAGTACTTCCTGTAAGCGAAAAGGTGAGTACCACCCACCATTTTGAAAGAGAGCGAGAGATCACATTCACGTAAGTTTTATTACGTCTATTGCTAGAGCTGCTCTATTCTATCATTAGTTATTGTTAATCTCTACTGTGCCTACTTTGTACATTACATTTCATCATAGGTGTGTATGGGAAAGCTTGCAGTATGTTTAGGGTTCAGTACTATTTGTGGTTTCAGGCGTCCCCTGGGGGGACCTGGAACTTATTCCTTAAAGGTCAGGGGGACTACCTGTATTCACATGCAAGATGGGAAGGAGAGACGTAAACAAACATTCCCAGAATGACTACGTTCTGGGTGTGGTTTAGAACATTTCCAGCGAGGCCGAGTGACCCCGTGTTGTGATTAAGGAGTGCTGCTTCCAGTTTTAGTTCTGTTACTGAAACAGGCTGTTTTTCTAACTTCAAATTGTGTCCAGTTGCAACAGGCTAGCTAGACTTTACTTGTCATCCTTAGTTTCAGTTCTAATAATCAACATCACTCTCTGGCAAGAAATAAAAGTCTCATCTAACTCGTCAACTCCAGGAATAGTTAGCCAAGTTAGCCAAGTAAGCTAACTATTATTGGGAGTCAGATGATAATCCAGTCTATCTTATAAGGCTCAAAAATTATGTTGGCTACAATTCTTAAATTAAGGTGATAGGGGGGGTATGGTGCCACATTTTAACTTTGTTAAGTAAGGGCTCTGTCAGGCCTCGGGGGAAAAGTCCTACCTTGTCTGCACCACAATTTTCTCACTTATAAAAGTGCAATGCAGTAAACATGTTGCTACTTATGATTTTAGGGCTGAGCCCTACGCTTTGCTGTTACAGATTTTTCTTTTTTTGTTAATCATGCCAAGCTGGGTGGATGCAAGCATCTGCCATTTTCCTGCCTAAGTTAGTTATCACACATCCAAGCGTCAGTTTCCTGCTGTGCTTGAAGATTTTGAGAAAGTGGCCATTTCTCACCAAATGAGCTAGTTTATAGCCCTTTAATCAACTGAGATAATTGAGAAGCGTAACTTTTGTCCTCACTGCGGCCACTTGACCGAGTAAACATGCCCGGGCTGAGGCGTGCTGGCCTGTGAAGGTGGTCAGTCCAGGAACGCCACAGGCAGCAGTCCTCTCCTGGAGGGGGATTGTCTCCCTGCTTTGTGCTGCAGAGAGGTTGGTGCTGCCTTAGTACCACTGCTGTGACTTCTAGTGAAAATGAAGCTTACTGTTGGTTCAACAATGAAAAGATCTCTCTTTCAAATGACCACCCATTGCATGGTGGTGGAGGAAGCCAGTCAAGCCTTTTCTCTCCCAGGCACTGTCTTTTCAAATGAGATTGTGTTCAGGAGTGTTTCAGTGGCGCCGCAGAAATCGGTGGCTCTGGCTTTTTAAACCAGTTGGTTCTCTCTCCTGTAAAGCAGCATCCGTGAGAACCTTACCCTAAGTTGGAAGGATGGCCTCTCAAGGCCTGCCCGCTGCATTCCCAAGCAAGGGAAGTCCCCTGGCCTGGCTGCTTTCATGTCTGATGAACACCATTGCCCCCTCGGAATCAGTTAGAGAGGTGGGGCTTGTGTAAAGTTCCCTGTGGCATTTGGAAAGGTGCTGGGAGAAAACATAGGCTGATTTTTTACTTTAATGTTTTACTCATCCGTTTAAGCACATTTGTGCTTTGCTTTGCAAAATGTCAACAGACATTCCAAGTGGATAACATTTTAAAGTGATTGAGTTTTCTGTGTTTACTCTAATATTCTCTCAAAAATGTGCCCACCAATGCCTATAGGTTCATCCGTTAAGACAACCTATTCAACTGACTATTAAAAACGCCCAACAACACGTCTGTTATTTTCCACATTGGCCCAAATTCTCATTGATTAGGATTGCAGCAAGATAGATGGCAAGGTTTCATTCTAGTTCTGATGCCTTTAGGAGGGGCTCCAGGTGCAGTTCCCACTTGCAAGATGGCTAAAGGACACTGAAAAGGAGTGATCTATTACCTAATGATATTAGTTCATTTCCTATTTGTAGAATGTTTAGTTGTACACTTGTTCAAATGTAGGGCTCATTATACATTTGTGTATTATATATTCAACCATTTACAGAACACTTCCACATACATTATTTTATGCAAAGTATCTCACAACAACCTTATAAGATAGATTGGCAAGGGAAATTATTGTCCTTATTTTATAGTAAGGATACCGAGGTTCAGAAAAATTGCCAATAGCTCACTTTATGGTACTTTCTTTGTGCCAGGCAGTGTTCTAAGAACTTTATATGTTTTAATCCATTTGATCTAGATAGCAGCTATAGGAAGTGGATATTATTATTGTCATCTTCATTTTGTAAATTGAACCACAGAGGTACAGACAGGTAAGGTAGCCTGTCCAGAGCCACACAGTGAGTAAATAGTGGAGTCAGATGATAATCCAACCACTCTGGTTCCAGACACAAATGCTTAACCATCACGCCTCTCTGCCTAGCCACCTTCAATAACTTGCCCAGCAAATTTGGCGACTAATGTTGGATCCTAAATTAGAACATAGGTCTGCTGACTCCCAGGAAAGTGTCTTTTCATTTGACTGTAACCTCTCTCATCATCTTTTGCTTTATTCTTCACTGCATTTTACTGCATTAAGTACTTCTCCTCCTCCTAGTAGAATCTGACCTTCTTACTGCGGGGAAAGAAGATAATTCCTTTTTTTTTTTTTAAATATATTTTATTGATTTTTTACAGAGAGGAAGGGAGAGAGATAGAGAGTTAGAAACATCGATGAGAGAGAAACATCAATCAGCCGCCTCCTGCACATCTCCTACCGGGGACGTGCCCGCAACCCAGGTACATGCCCTTGACCGGAATCGAACCTGGGACCTTTCAGTCCGCAGGCCGACGCTCTATCCACTGAGCCAAACCGGTTTTGGCGATAATTCCTTTTATATATGGATTGTCTCCTACCATGTCTGGAAATTCTCCTAACATAAGAGGCAGCCAGTTAAAATGTATTGAATTGGAACACCTTGAACTTTCAGGCCTACAGATTTACAACTGGAATTTTGGTGACATAAAAGTAGTTGACAATGGGAAGGGGACAGTGATTAAATTAGGGGAAAAGGAAAGGATTAATATGACTAGAAAGAGCAAGATAATAACTATGTGCCAGACACTTTTCAGGTATCAACCCATTTAATCCTTAACACATTCTATTATTATTCCCTTTTTGTGAATGGGGAGACTGAGACACAGAGGTTGTATGAACAACCCCTAAATACACCTGTTTCCGGGTATATTTCTATTTAAATGAGAGAGAAAGAAGAAAGTGATGAAATAGATTGTTTCGCCTCTCCATCTGCTATACAAGGTTTCCTTGGTATATTTATTTGATTTTCATCAGAGATTTCCTGTCCTAGATGCCCTACCCTACTGACTTCCCTAGTCCAGCTTCTGCATGGCACCATGTTGTCCTTCTAAACTATATATCTGATTTTGCTCCTTGGTTTTTAACATTTGAGTTCCCCATTGCTTAAGGTTCTATGGCTACACCATATCTCTGTTTTACATTTTCGCCACTATTTCAGACTCCTTCCCCAAACCTTTTTATTGTGATTGTATTTAAACCCCCTTTCACCCCTAGAAGGACCAGGTACTTTAATTCTCTGTGACTTTATCCAAGATGTCCCCTCTGCCTGGGATGCTGTTCCCCTCCAATTGTCCTGCAGGATAAAATTTAAACGTATTTCTTGATGGAGCCTTCTGTGATCCTACAGATAGAATTAATATATCACTCCATTATTATAGACTTTAACAACAATAATAACATCTGAGTGCCTATGTGCTACAATGCTATATTATTGATAAGGATGAGATTCTGAGGTTTTATGTTACTTGCCCAGGTTCACTTGGTTAGATTTGCCTGACCATAAAACTTAACCACTGTACTTTCCTTCGTCCATTGATACCACATGTTAGATTGCATGTTTATGTATCTTTTTCTCTTCAATAACATGAGCTCCAGAACAGTAGTTATTTGCCTTGCAGTCTTTGTGACCTGCACAGCATCTGTACTACAGACGGAGCTCAGGGAACGGAGTTAAAAGACTGAATGGATAGCACATGTTCCCTATTCCCTGGGCTATATTTCTCTCACCTGGCCAAGAGAGCCTCACTCCACAGAGCAGGTTTATGCTTCTTCACTCTTTTCTCCACATTAACTGACTTCTAAAGTGGTTATTCACAAAACTAACCATCTTCACAACTGTTGCCTGTGAGAGTCTTTATACAACATCTTTATGAAGCCAAAATTTGGGTGTTTGAGTCCAAGTTTGTTGTCTCACAAAACTGAAGAACGGATTCCCAGACAAAAACGGTTAGTGGAAGCAAAGTTTATTGAGAGAAGCCAGGCCTGGAAAAGGTGCAGCTGGGGTTCCAAAAGCCGGCCAGGCTCCAGAGCTTCCGTCCCATGTTGCTGTCGGGTGCAGGTCAGCATCCAAGCGATTTAAAGTCCATTATGTGTGGAGTCCCACGTGGCTTATGCACAGGAGAGCATATCCCCTGCCACAGGAGAGTCAGGAACCCAGCGCCAGGGAGAGAGGGAGAGGAGAAAGGAAGTGCATGCTTTCTAAACTAGGGGCAGATACATGCCTTGCAAGCTCCTGATTGGTCCTTTCAAAGAATTCTGCCTGAGCCACATCCTTGGGATTGGTTATTTGCAAGCTGCCTGTCTTAGCAACATCCATACATTTTCAAGTTTGTCTCTTGTATACACCCTTCCTTCCTTGTCTCGCTGCTGATTCGGGTTGTTTTATTGAGCGGGGGTTATTTCTTTCCCGGGTCCTTGTCCAGATGGATTTTAAGAATGAAGCCGCAGACAAAAGGTGGTAGGTGAAAAGTACAGAAACTTTATTGCAAGCAAATGCTACCTCTAAAACTTTCATTCTAAAGTCTAAGCCTAAACCTCTGTCCCTCTTGGTGCAGAGGGGGCGAGGGGCCACCTTAGAAAGGTGTCCTCTAAGTTCCTAATCCTAAGACTCTGTCCCTCCTAGAGTGACAGAGGGGCCCCCTAAGAAGGGTGACTCTGCTTTCTTTGTCCAGAGACCTATATTCTGGAGACCATCCTTCTCTACCGTGGGACCTTAGCCCTCTCATCAGGTCCCACGATCCCCCCCCCTCCCCCCATATCTGCACTTTTCCTTATTTGGTCATCTTATCTGTTTAGGTTGGAGTCACTTTTGATTTATCTTATGGTTTTCTCCCGGTTGTGCTGGCAGAGATGTTTTACCTTACAGCTCTCCTAGCTGCTCAGGTGAGGGCTACTCTTGGTCTAACTTATGGTCCCTTTAATTAATTGCTCAGGCCAAAGATACCCCTGTCCTTCGTTTATGGCTGTTTTAATTGCTTAGGCCAGAAATTTTCCATCTGCTGTGGCATTTCTCTATCCTCTGTACAAGTAAGATAAGCATCTTCAAGTCCCCATCTATGTATTCCTCTCCCATGGACCCTCCTCATTCCCTAAGCCTTCCTAATTAAGCTAGCTAGCTAAACCTTTCACCGGGTTAGCTACCTAGCTTACTTAGTGTCCTAGTAACTCTGCCCACTGGGCTCCCTGGTTCCACTATGGTCCCACCCCTGGGTCTGTCTAGCTTCCTTCTGTCTCCTCATTTACTAGGTATGACCATAAAGTAAATGGCACAGGTTATGGCTGGTTGACTCTACAACACTTGGGTTGCAGGCACTGTTGTTTTGTTTTATATTTCTGAGTTGAATCAGAATTGGCTTGAATTTTGTCTTTTTGATAGGCATACACCTTCATAGCACACCCTTCGAGCACGCTTCCCCTCTTCTGGGTTATCCAAGAACTCTGTGGGAATACAGAGTCTTCAAAAACTCCCCTGACCCCTCTGCCCAGGAAAACTTGTGCCCCATGTTGTGTGGGACTATTCTGGGATTGTTTCCTGTCACCACACTGCACTGGGCAGAGCTCCAGGCCAGGGTGCTCTTTCGAATGAGGGTGATTTCCCTAGGACTCAGATCTTAGTGCCCAACATTTGAGTGCATGCACCACCCAAGGACCTACCAGTCATCTGCGGAGCTAGAGGATTTCCACTGTCCCACATTCAACCCCTGGGACTCACCCACAGGAATGAGCAATCTTCCCTTTCTCCCGGCCCAAACAAAGGACCCATTCCACTCCTTTCTCTGACAATAGAGCTTGTTTGTTAATCAAATGGTCCAGACCATAAAAATGCAAATATATGTTTACTTCCACAATCTGGAAACATTTTCCTGCCTTTACAAAATATACCTACTCCCAGATTGGGAGACCTCAGAGTATCTTTTTGCTAAAGGGGCAATAAAAAAAACACCACTTAGATTTTCATCAGGTCATCCTGTTAATTAAGTCTTCTCCGGTGGGGTGCTCAGTTTTAAAAATACAAATGCCCAAACTCAATAGTACACATAACAGAGTTACCCTTTTTAAAGCAGTCTCTTGCTGTCCATTATTACAATACACTGCCATCGTTCAAACATTTAAAAAAGAATTAGCTTCAGGTTTTCAGTGTATAGAGCCCAACCTTTTTTTATCACTCCCAAGGAGAGCAAATATTTATATTTAAAAATGGATTTAATTTTGGAAAGAGCCCAATGTCATTTGGTTTAGTTTTGTGAATAAAATCAGCATGAAACTGCTTTGGGTCCAAAAGGGGACGAAACTATAAAGTAATGACACTGACTTTGTGAGTCTAACCAAGTCCAGAAGGGACTTTCCAAATATAGTGTCAGGGATGGAATGTCAGGGAAATAAGTATATAGCTTCCACACGTGCTACACTAGCCATGACACACATCTGAACACAAATAACCTGGTGTATATGTGACCAGCTTAGGCTCATTAATGTCTACGAAGGCCAGCTTGCACATTGCTGAAAATAGCTAGCAGTAGACTGGTGCTCCTCCAATGCAACGTGAATGTGAGTCCTCTAAGGCTGTTAAAAGGCGGCTCCGGGGTGGGGCCTGAGATGCGGCATTTCTGAACAGCTCCTAGGTGATGATCTAGGGGCCTGCTTTTGAGTATCACTGCCCCAGATTCTCTAAATAGTCCTGTCAAGCAAGTTAAACCCTGGTTGGCACACGGGCATTGCTGCCCACGTTAAACTACACATGGGTCGGTTTTGTTCCTTAGCATAATATTTGTTTGTGCTCATACACATATGGACTTTGCTTTAGAACAGAGAATTTTCTGTGTACTTTATCGATGCAGAAGCTGTGATGACCCTATGTCAGGGGTGGGCAAACTTTTTGACTCGAGGGCCACAATGGGTTCTTAAACTGGACTGGAGGGCCGGAACAAAAGCATGGATGGAGTGTTTGTGTGAACTAATATAAATTCAAAGTAAACATCATTACATAAAAGGGTACGGTCTTTTTTTTCAATAGTTTTATTCATTTCAAACGGGCTGGATCCAGCCGGCGGGCCGTAGTTTGCCCACGGCTGCCCTATGTCATTTTCCTTAGGTTGGATATTTTCTTTATTCAAAACATACAAGAAATTTCTATGGAAAAAATTACAGAGTAATTTAACCGTTCAACTTTACTAATTATTACAAGGCAGATATTATCACATGAGAAAAAGCAAGGGACATTTTGACATATTTAAAGCTGTCATTTCTGATTTGACAGTTTCTGAAACTGATACAACAAAAGTTCTCTTATTAGCTAGCTAAAAACAAAATCCTATTTTACAGCTAAAATGTAAACAGTTAAGATGCTAACAGAGGGCTAAATTTCACAACTACAAAAACACAGCTGTGAAACATAACTTTAGCATATAATAAAGCCAGATAGCTTTGCATGCCAATAATGGATATGACAAAGATGAAAATTACTTTGTTAGGTTTTTTTTTTTAGTGTTTAGACACCTTCACTAATGTTACCTGTTTAACTGAGAATGTTCTATATTCCTTACAGATATGAGAGGTTGTCTGGGAAACCAGCCAACATACTGACATTTTTACTTTCTTTTTCTTTTTACAACAATAAGCAGAATTTTTATTGTTGGGACTGT
Organism: Myotis daubentonii; assembly: GCF_963259705.1. Classification (NCBI taxonomy): domain Eukaryota; kingdom Metazoa; phylum Chordata; class Mammalia; order Chiroptera; family Vespertilionidae; genus Myotis; species Myotis daubentonii. Next base: position 67,827,013 of record NC_081843.1, read on the forward strand.
TCTAGGAAATTCAAGAAATATAGCAGTCATAATCATGTTGACTCATTTTTTTTCTCTCTGGTACTTTCTAAGTGTGGTGGTATAGACACAGCTTATTATTACCCCTATTATTTTCAACCTTTTATAATTTTTGGAGGGCAATACTTGTTTATTGGCATAAAATGTGGTTATATATGTGGGCGTGACATACGGGCACCCTGAAGGTGTCTAGATAGAGATGTCCTCCATTGTTTCCTTAAACTACACCTTAAATGATTCATTTCCATATGTTGAATATATTTTTCTTTTCTGTTCTTGTCTTCTCTTAACTTATAGAGTGAATAATTATTTATCAGATTTCTTTGTACCTACTTTGAACTGACTCAACCAATAAGAAGATGCTGAAGGGAAGAGCAGAGGAGAAGAAATATTTATCATGTTATTTCATTGTATAAATGTTTCAAACATCTACATTAGAGGCCTCATGGGTATTTTCTCTTCAAAAGAAACAAAAATTGTGCTAAAACTAATTTGCAAGTGTGTCATGACTTGATGATGAAACATTGTTTTCTTGTTACTCTATGGATTCCTATTACTAGAGTTTTAAAAGAGTTTTTTTTCAATTGTAAAGATGAGGGCCACATTCGGTGTGAAATATCTCTAGAATATTTATCGATAACTTGCGGCACTTAGCTGCATCTTTTAATATTTGCACGATGAATATATTTACAGTATCCTGCTCTTATATGATCTTTGACATTCTTCACTCCTTTAAAATTTTCTTGTTGTTTTTTTGTTCAACTATTTTCTTCCCCCGACTTTATTGAGACATAAATGACATATAACATTGTGTAAGTTTAAGGTTCACACCTTTTGATCTGATACACTTACGTATTACAAAATGATTGCCAATGTAGTGTAATTAACACCTCCATCACATCACATAATTACCATTTCTTTGATGTGGTGAGAACATTTAAGATCTATTTTCATAGCAACTTTAAAGTATGCAATGAAGTATTAACTATAGACACCATGCTGCACCTTAGTGCACGTTAGATCCCCAGAACTTATTCCTCTTATAACTAGAAGCTTTTACCCTTTGACCAAAATCTCCCCATTTCCCCCACCCCTCAGCTCCTGGTAACCACCATTCTACTCTCTGTTTCTATCAGTTTGGCTGCTTAAGATTCCACCTATAAGTAGGATCATACAGTTTTTGTCTTTCTCTGCTTGACTGGTTTTACTTAGCATCATGCCCTCAAGTTTCATCCATGTGGTGCCAAATGGCAGGCTTTCCTTCTTTCTTGTGGCTACTAGTAAATAACGTGGTCAGCTATTTTCTAATTTCTTCATTTCGAATTTTCTTGTCTCGCATTTGTGCACATTTGCATGCTTGTTTCTACCTTTAAAAGTTATTTTCTGATGTATTTCAATCATAAAATATATTACTATGTTTAAGGATTAATTCAAAATATTGAATAAAGATGGCAAGTTTCTTTTTCTTATATACATTTTTATTACAGTCTGGAGGAAAGTATACCAAAAAAATTTAGTTTTCTGCAATGGGGATAATTTCATTTAGCATCTCACTAATCTTAATTGTAATAAAAAATCTGAAATTTTCTTTGATCAAATTCCTTTTTTGCTTTTAGCATGTTGAGATGTGTTTAGTGGAAATATACCTTCGCTGTAAACTGTGGAGTGTGTCTTTGGTGAACTATTTTGTAACTGTCTAGATCGGTGGGTCTCAACCTCCTAATGCCGCGACCCTTTCATACAGTTCCTCATGTTGTGGTCACCCCCAATTTCATTGTTACAAATTGAACATAATTAAAGCATAGTGATTAATCACAAAAACAATATGTAATTATATATGTGTTTTCCGATGGTCTTAGGCGACCCCTGTGAAAGGGTCGTTCGACCCCCAAAGGGGTCGCGACCCACAGGTTGAGAACCGCTGGTCCAGATTGTGTTCTCCCTGTAATATTGTGAGCCTTTGGTAGTAAGAACGATGCTCCTCTTGTCTTCCCATCTCCAGTGCCAAGCACAATGTCTAACATACTTTAGGTGCATATCACATGACTTGTTGAATCAGTGATCTATTGATGACATAAGAGTAAATAGGCATAATTATGTAAGTAAATATAGCATGGGTAAAAGCAAAAACTTCATGATTTTGTCAAGGTAGACTATTGTGAAATATTGCATGAGAAAATCATATAGATTTGAACATACTTGCTTGGAGAAGTTTATTAACATCTTGGTCTTTGGTGACTTACTTATGGAGAACAATCTTAAAGCAAGAGCGATTTGTTGGGAAGAAAAATATTTTTTAAAATGTGAATATTTGATCCAATAGTCTCTACCCTATACTATATGGTAGTGGTTCTCAACCTGGGCTGCACATTAGAATCACCTGGGAATCTTTTTAAAATCCTGATTTCTGGGCCTCATTCTCCGGAAATTCTGTTTCTTTGTTATGGGGTGAGGCCACAACATTAGGAACAAAGAAACAGAATTTCCGGAGGATGAGGCCCAGAAATCAGGATTTTAAAAAGATTTCCAGGTGATTCTAATGTGCAGCCCAGGTTGAGAACCACTGCTATATGGTATTGTACTCTTAGTTTTCATATCTATATCTATTTCTACTTTTATATCTATCATCTCTCCAACTAGATTATAAATTTGTTGAGGGTACCTGGGCTCTTAGTAGTTTTCATTCCCCATATATGGTAGAGACAATAACATTTTTTGAACATTAGTACTGGGTTCATAATTCACTGAGTGGGTTTGTATAATCTCCTGCATGTTTCCCCAAATGTAAAATTGGGAGAATAATACCTTTTATACATTATTCATACAAAGTTTGTATTTATGCATTGAGTCCTGTAAGAATGCTTTTTAGCAATTTTACAACTACATGTTTTAACATGTGCATCTGAAAGAATAAGGTACAAAAGCTTCTGTTTTTTCATAGCAGGACTCCTGATGGTGCTACCCCTTGTACCTTGGGGTGATGCATAAGTTCTCTGAACCCATTTGCTCTCCTATAAGTGCATTTTGTAATTTTTTCTTTTCTTTTTTCTTTTTTAATATATTTTATTGATTTTTTACAGAGAGGAAGGGAGAGAGGTAGAGAGTCAGAAACATCAATGAGAGAGAAACATCGATCAGCCGCCTCCTGCACATCCCCCACTGGGGATGTGCCCGCAACCCAGGTACATGCCCTCGACCGGAATCGAACCTGGGACCTTTCAGTCCGCAGGCCGACGCTCTATCCACTGAGCCAAACCGGTTTCGGCAATTTTTTCTTTATACTGTTGTGAGGTTAAATTTGGTAGCATATGTAACCCTTAATGTGTACACAACACATGGCAGGTATTCACCAATCATGAGCGTTATCCCTCCTTAGTTTTCTGCCTTTTGTTCTTTTTTTTTTTTTTTTTTTTTTAGAAATTTGACTGATTTCATACCCTCAAGTAAAACTGGCCTATCTTTAATCAGTTTTTCTACATGAGCTCCAGACCTGCGTTTCCAGGCACATTCCAGAGATCTATACATTTGCATTTGTATTTTTACTTGCTCCTAAAACTTGACATGGCCCAAACCAAATAAAATGTTTCAACCCATTTTTTCTCCTTCTAGAATTTCCTATGTGTTACTGAAATCACCATTCTGTAGTAACCAGTCCAAAGACTATGGGCTAAGTTTTATTCACTTTCTTTATCTCGTACTCTACATTTAACCTGTTGAAGTTTGGGAGAACTGATTTAGTACATTAGAGTAGAAGGCCAGCTGTCTCCTCTTCCCCCAAAGAATGTCAATTGTTTGGAGAAGTCAACATTTCCAAGTTTGGCCCTAGATCAGGGGTGGGCAACCTTTTTGTGAGTGCGTGCCCAAACCAGCAAAATCTCTGACTCAAAATTCTTCTGCATGCCAACCCTAATTTTTTGAGAACATGTTACGCCTACTTGATATCTCTTAAGGTGTACGTATGTGAAGAACCTTGAAGAAATAATAAAATTCATTCAAGCGACAAAAACACAGTATATGATGATGAAAAATGCATTTATTTTTTAATGTATACATGGACACTGATAGTCCGAAAGAAAACTTTATGACTCTGTTTGATATTATCAGTGGGACTTTTGCTGCTGCATCACTGATGACAGAGATTTTATATCAGGTTTATATTTTGTGACCTTCAGAGATATGCACGAGCTACTACTTTCATCCGTCAGGCTACTCCTATTACGAAACTTAACAAAATTCATCACTGAGAACAAAGATTCACAAGCGTATGTGGATGAAACCAAAACACTGGTCGGATCTAGGAAGGCAGGGAGAGTTAAGGCAGAGGCATAGAAATTGCTCTTCCCCTCTCTAGTCAATCCATGTCTATGGTCTTTAAGATAACTTGTTATGTAAGATTATTTATTTATCTAAGATGCACTTACACTGAATTTATCTGAAAAATAAAAAAGTCGATATTAAGAAAAAAATTGTAAATGGAAGATTATAAGAGAGGGTTTCGCGTGCCAGCAAAAGTTACTGGCGTGCTGTGTTTGGCACATGTGCCAGGGGTTGCCCACCCCTGCCCTAGCTCTTCCTGCAGGCTCCATTCAGGGCCCTTTCTTCAGGTAGTGCTGGGTAAACACTGATTCATTCTTCCCTGGCTTTCCCAGGAAGACTCCTGGCCATGTACTTCAATTTATGAACAATTTTAAAATCCAGACAGACATAATACAATTGGTTAAATGACAACTTTCTTTGTAATGATCACATTCCAAGTCTGCCACCTGGATTAACATTTGGGTTAGACTTGGTTGTACTCAGGTGTCCTTAGCCACACATTCATACACATTAATTTTATTTTCCAAGGTTAAAAATAAAACTCATCTTTTGTGAGTTGAGGATACCTAGTTTTGCTATGAGAGAACTTGTATATAGTGTTGCCAATCAGTCCATAGGCTTTTTATTTTACCTCATGTGTTTATTGTGTATGTATCTTGTTCCTTTCAGATCAGTTGACACCATCCTGGCAATTACTACCTTTCACCGGCATCATTGTGGTGAACTCTGGTATCAGGCTGCTTTTGGCTGAAACTAACAGAAAAACAAACCAAAAGTAGCTTCAATGACAGTGTCTGATTTTTCCTCCCATTTCAAGAAGATCCTAACTAGGAGGCTCCCAGGTTGCTTGAATAGTTCAGCAATGTCAGGGCTCTGGATTGGCGTTCTGTGACTCCCGTGACTGTCTCCCCAGGGTCCCAGTATGACTGTAGCGGCTCCAAGCATCAGGTCCTCACAGAAGAGCATTTAACAGCAGGAAGGGAGTGGGGAGAAATTTCTCCTGATGTGTCTTTCTTATCAGAGGAGGAAAACTTTCCCGGATAACTCTTGGGAGACTTCCCTTTAGGTCTAATTAGCCAGGGCTGGGTCATTTTCCAACTGTAGCCAGGACTGTAAGTATCTGCTATTCTTAATCTCTATATTTGTTAGTGAGAAAAAGGAAGATTGGAAGAGCTCTCCTGTGGGTATTTAAGTCCATCCTGCATTTCTACCAAATGTGCTTTCTTGGGTACATTTCTAAAGGAAACGTCATCATCCTAGGCCAGTGATGGCGAAGTTTTTGAGCTCGGCGTGTCAGCATTTTGAAAAACCCTAACTTAACTCTGGTGCCGTGTCACATATAGAAATTTTTTGATATTTGCAACCATAGTAAAACAAAAGACTTATATTTTTATATTTATTTTATATATTTAAATGCCATTTAACAAAGAAAAATCAACCAAAAAAATGAGTTCGCGTGTCACCTCTGACACGCGTGTCATAGGTTCACCATCACTGCCCTAGGCTTAAACTTGCAGTAACTCCTATTGCTAGTGAACACAGTGTAATCCATCTCCTTTTATTTCCTCCTGCTTTACTCTCTCACGGCCAGAGAGTGAATCCAGAAGAAACGCAGCTCCTGTTCACACCTTTGCTCATGACATTTGCTTCTCTTGCAACCTCTTCTGCACAGTCTTCGACTGGATGCGGGCTTAGACACCGGTACTCAGCGCTAAGGCAGCCTGTTCCATGAAGACTTCTCGTGTCTCTCCGTTGGCCCTGATTTCTCTCTGCTCTCAGCATGCTCAGTATTTTGCAGAAGCTGAACACTCATGAATTTAACACTTGAATTTTGATTACTCACCAGAGCCCACAAAGGTATAATTCAAAGGCATTTTAACATCGCCGAGGTGCAGTCCAAATCTTGTCCGTGCAAAGCTGGGTGGGCAGCAGTGAATTCTCTCACCTGGCAGGGAGGCACATGCTGCCTAGTATCTGGAGCTCAGCGAAGCTGACTGTTCTTTCTTCGTTGTAATATAGGCAGTAACTTCTGTAAACTCATTCAAAGCTGTGCTCCGTTGTGGAAAATGGCTGTTAACCGAGAGATAAAACTTTAGATGAAAGTAAAAAGGTAGTTAACTTTTGATTTGAGGAGAGGCACAGGAGAAAGGTAATTCTCCAGCAAATGTAATTTCTGGGATAGCCAGGGGCCTGGGAAAATACATGCTCATTCTTGAGACTGTGGCATAGACAACTTCTTAGGTTGTATTGCAGTTATTTATGTGTAAGACCCCTTGAGGACAGAAAGCTTTCAGAAGGCAGGGAGCACATCATGATACAGTGTGGTAACTCTGGAGACAGAAAAATTGAGATGAAGTTGTAGCTCTGTCAGTTTCCTGGGACTTTGTGTCCTTAGAGAAGATACTTGATTATGAGAGCCTTTTGTTTTCCCATCCATAAGTTACTGGTAAAAACACGTACCTCACAGCGTATTTAGAGCTAGGAAGTGGAATAGTATCTGAAAAAGTGCCACATAAAGTGTAAAGCTATAGCTGATTAAATAATTACCATTACTTACATCCCCACAACATTTATCATGCAGGCACCTAGTGCAGATATGTTGAATGAATGAATGAATGAAATGCTATCACAATAACCTAGTAATAAGAATAAAAATACGTTTTTTCCATAATAGTGTCTCTGCGGTTCTAAGGCCTTTTATTTGCTTGCATTTACTAAAATATGGAAATCAATTAAAATCATTACTGAGAATTAAATATCAGTATATTATATCAATTTCAATATGAAGCTGAGTTTCTTCTTTGAATACATTGGCTATTCATAAACTGCTGGGCCTACACTTCCACTGTTTACAGAGTTACTGAAGCCCTTCACATGCAATCAAATATAACCCTTTTCCATATCTTTCTCAAGTGTTGAGCCTTTAAAGGATCTGGTATTATTGGAATGGCACCTCACTTGTGCTTTAAATTCATATCTTTCCAAGGTAAGGAGCAAGGTGTTGCTCTCCCAACTAGAAAGAAATTAGAGCCCATGCGAGTTTGTGACTAGCTGTGACTAGTCTGTGCTGGGCTGACCAAACCTAATGCAAGAATGCCATTAACTGGTCTGGATGGACATTAAAGTGTTCAGTTTTTCTATGACCAACTACAGAAAAAGAATTCTTTTTCTCCCTCTGGAGCACATGCGTTATTCTAGTTAAATACATTGCAGGCATTTAAATAAATCCCAAACTCATAGACTAGGGAGATCCTGGACACTAGGATGTTTCTCTTAAATTCCACTATCAGTCAAAGTTGGCCTCACTATTAAACATCACTCCTGAGATTAAGGGGGTTGAAATGGACTTTTCACCCCAAATAGTGTTCAGTGCTATTGTATCAGTGTTCAGTGTTCTCTGCTCCTTGACAAATATGGGGTGTAACCTCTCCTCTACCACTCTGTTATATGTCCCAGTTCTCTGTACTTTGAGCTTACAAGTGACCTAGAGCAGTGGTTGGCAAACTGCGGCTCGCGAGCTACATGCGGCTCTTTGGCCCCTTGAGTGTGGCTCTTCCATAAAATACCACGTGTGGGCGCGCATGTACAGTGCGATTGAAACTTCGTGGACCATGCGCAGACGTTGGTATTTTGTGGAAGAGCCATACTCAAGGGGCCAAAGAGCCGCATGTGGCTCGCGAGCCGCAGTTTGCCGACCACTGTAGCATTGTGTGTATTTGAGGGTGGCCATGGGGAAATATAGAAAGAACCAATAGGTCTTTCAACACAGGCAGACAGCACTTCAGCAAGGCTGTCACTGAGAGAGGTGTGTACGAGAGTGTGCAGTGTTTTCAGGCACCAGAGGATGGAGCAACCACCTGGGTAGTGTGGTAGGTTGAATAGTGGCCTTTCATAGATATGGACATCCTAATCCCAGGGGCCTGTGAATGTTGCCCTAAATGGCAAAAGAGGCCTTGTAGATGTAATGAGTTAAAGATCTTATGATGGGAGGTTGTCCTGGATTAGCTAAGTGAGCCCTAAATATAATCCTAAAAGTCCTTATAACAGGGAGGGTTCAAGGTCAAAGGTGAAAGGTAGTGTGGTGACAGAGCAGGGAGAGAAAAGGCAATGTGATGCAAGGCCATGGGACAAGGAAGACCAGCCTCTAGAGGCTTGACAATGTAAGGAACAGATTCTCCCTCAGAGCCTCCCAAGAGACTGGCCCAGCTGATGCCCTGCTTTTAGCCCGAAAAGACTTATTTGGGACTTACAACTTCCAGAACTATAAGAAAATCTACTGTGTTTGTGGCAGTTTGTGACAGCAGCAATCAGACACTAATTCAAGCCATCTGGCTTGAGTGTCCTGAGCCTGGGCGGTTGGCAGTGAAGGCTTTTTCTCCCTTCACAGTCCAGGGCATTCTGGCAAGCCTGTAAGCAGGAGCTCTTGAATTCCCCTCACTGTCTCCAGGTACTTTCCCTCAAAGCTACCTTGTTTAGGATCAGGCCTCAGGTGTCTGGAGACAATCTGGGGAAAACTGCCCTTCGCTCCTCCTTCCAGTCCATCCCTTCACTCTGTAGGAAGTTATTTCTTCATTTTCTTTCTCAATAGAACTTGATGGCCCATCAAGTTTAGAACTAGAATCAACTGCAGGAGTTGTTCTCCTTCCTCAAATTCATGTTTAGGGAAGGGTTTAAACCCCTCCAGGGTTTAATTTTTAAATTTCCTTTGGAGAAGAATGAAAATGCTTGTATTTTCTTCTTCTAATGCAGCAAGAGGAGGAAGGTAACAGAGCAGTTGTATTTCCACGTGAAAACAAGTAAAATATTTGTGTCTTGCTACATGTCCTGAAATTCCTGGGTAGCCTTTTTTCCCCCCTCCTCCTCCTCCTCCTTCTTTTTAATGGAAGATCTGAAATTATTACATAAATAATTTCATGCATGCCCAAAGCCTTCTTGGTACATATTTTGAACTGATAATAAAAGAGAAAAGATTCCATACTATGGGCAGCATTCTGACAAATTATTGTCCACTGTAATTTCTTGTCTGGGCAACACTTAACTGTAGTCCAGGTATTACAAAAATGCATATAGTAAGTGATTGCCTGTCAAAAACAAGCGTTCTGTAAGAGTTGGAAGAAATCTTTTCTATTCAAAGTCATAATTTCCAAATAAAAGTTCTTCCTAAGTTGGCAGCACATACGCCTGATTTAGGCCTGTTCTGAATACAAGTGGCTGAGTTGTCAAAACTACATTAATATAATTTGTTTAAATGGAAGTAGAACCTTATGCCTGGCTTAAACAGAATTTAAATGAAAATGGAGAAGAAATATTATTCTATATAATTAAGATGGCAGACCCCACTCATTTATAAAAAGAAAAAATGTATAGTTAACAAAAGAAACCCTTTGGTATAGTGTTCAGCTTCAAAAATTCTAAATAAATGAAAAATAACCCGATGGTAACAATAATAGGTATGCGGTATTTATTCAGAATATTCAAATGCAAAATTTTCTCTTTCTATCAACCTTCTTTTATCTCATTGATGCACATCTCACTGAAATACATAAATGAGTCTCATTTTTATCTTCTGGACTGTGGCCTGTAGTGTTAACTCCTGAGAGCCTTAAGTGTAACCTAAAGAAAATTGTCAATAACACATATATATCTAAATGCTGCCAATTTGAAACCTTTTTACTAGAAGCCATAGGCTCTGGAATTATCCTTGTCAGATCTAAGAAAGTAGCCAACTTTTCCAGCAGTCTATTTTGCATCTCTGAACTTCTGTATCATTGCATTTCCAGGGTTAGGACTAATGGTGTGACAATTGCATGGTGCTCCCTCCTCTCTTCAATTCTGTTTCTAAGGGTCAGAATGACCTATTGTGAGACAAAATAAGCTAGTCATTCAGTTGAGCCAGCTCTCCTTTGAGAACCTAAGAAAAGGAATAACAGTGTCGTGAAGTCATTACTATATCATACATTATAAGCCATAAATGAAAGCTGAGTGGGACTATCAGCTTGAGAGTCTGCCACGTTCTGCTGGAGTCATCCTTTTGCAGGCAGGAGCTGACACCTCACCAAACATGGACACTGTGAGGTAGAAGAGCCAGGGTCATGAGCCTGGAAATTAGAGGAGGCCTAAAAAAGTTGATTAAAAATGTAAAAAGGAAGGTAGATAGATAGATAGATAGATAGATAGAGCTTCTTTGATTTAGGAGACAAAACTCTTCATGTACTATCATCAGTGTCAGGTGATTAAAAAATTAAAATGTTGTGAATGGATGAAATTTTCTATAGGTGTTGGCAGGTATAACTGAGACCATTATAGGCATGATAAATCCTGCTCAGCCTGTCTCAGTCTGTGAAAACTAAATAAAGATAGAAACAAAAGCAAAACAAATAGCTGATTATCCATCTAATATTGAAGTTGGTAGATCCTATCAGCTCCTGAAATTCTCTAGTCTCCGAATTCTGCCTTTTGATCACTGCCAAATTGTGAAATATTGGTTAGATGAGCTCTAGTTACCTTTTTCACTTTGAGATTCTAGATTCTATGCCTATTGAGCCTTTATACCAACTTCTTGTCTGTTCTCTGAACACCATCAAGGCATAAACTATTTTCTTTTTTAAAAAATTTTTTATTGATTAAGTTATTACAAATGTGTCCTTATCCCCACATTACCCTCCCATGTGCCCACTCATGCCCTCACCCCCATGTTTGTCTATGTCCATTGGTTAGGCCTATATGCTTGCATATAAGTCCTTGGTTGATCTCTCTCCCTTACCCCCACGCTCCCCTACCTTCCCTCTGAGGTTTGACGGTCTGATCAATGCTTCTCTGTCTCTGGATCTGTTTTTGTTCATCAGTTTATATTGTTCATTATATTCCATAAATGAGTGAGATCATGTGATATTTATCTTTCTCTGACTGGCTTATTTTACTTAGCATAATGCTCTCCAGTTCCATCCATGCTGTTGCAAATGTAAGAACTTCTTTTTTACAGCAGCATAGTATTCCACTGTGTAGATGTACCACAGTTTTTTAATCCACTCATCTACTGATGGACACTTAGGCTGTTTCCAAATCTTAGCTATGGTAAATTGTGCTGCTATGAACATAGGGTGCATATATCCTTTCTAATTGGTGTTTCTAGTTTCTTGGGATATATTCCTAGAAGTGGGATCACTGGGTCAAATGGGAGGTTTTTTTTTAGTTTTTTGAGGAAACTCCATACTGTTCTCCACAGTGGCCACACTAGTCTGCATTCCCACCAGCAGTGCACGAGGGTTCCTTTTTCTCCACATCCTTGCCAGCACTCGTCATTTGTTGATGATAGCCATTCTGACAGGTGTGAGATGGTACCGCATTGTCATTTTAATTTGTATCTCTCAGATGATTAGTGACTTTGAGCATGTTTTCATATGTCTCTTGGCCTTTCTTCTGTCTTCTTTCAAAAAGTATCTATTTAGGTCCATTGCCCATTTTTTTGATTGGGTTGTTTATCTTCCTTTTGTTAAGTTGTATGAGTTCCCTATAAATGTTGGAGATTAAACCCTTATCAATGATAACATTGGCAAATATGTTCTCCCATGTAGTGGACTTTCTTGTTGTTTTGTTGATGGTTTCCTTTGCTGTGCAAAAGCTTTTTATTTTGATGTAGTCCCATTTGTTTTTCCTCTCTTTAGTTTCCATTGACCTAGGAGCAGTATCAGTGAAGAAATTGCTTCAGCATATGTTTGAGGTTTTGTTGCCTGTGGATTCCTCTAGTATTTTTATGGTTTCCTGTCTTATGTTTAAGCCCTTTATCCATTTTGAGTTTATTTTTGTGTATGGTGTAAGTTGGTGGTCTAGTTTCATTTTTTTTCATGTATCTGTCCAATTTCCCCAACACCATTTATTGAAAAGGCTGTCTTGACTCCATTGTATGTTCATGACTCCTTTGTCAAATATTAATTGAGCATAGTGGTTTGGGTCGATTTCTGGGTTCTCTATTCTATTCCATTGATCTATATGTCTGTTCTTGTGTCAGTACCAGACTGTTTTGAGAACAGTGGCTTTGTAATACATCATGATATCTGGTATTGAGATCCCACCTACTTTGTTCTTATTTCTCAGGATTGCTGTAGCCATTCGGGGTTATTTTTATTCCAGATGAATTTTTGGAAAGTTCGTCATAGGCCTATGAAATATGCTGTTGGTATTTTAATGGGAAGTGCATTAAATCTGTAGATTGCTTTGGATAGTATAGACATTTTGATGATGTTGATTCTACCAATCCATGAACACGGTATGTTCTTCCATCTGTTTATGTCTTCCTCTATCTCAGCGGTTCTCAACCTGTGGGTCGTGACCCCTTTGGAGGTCCAACGACCCTTTCACAGGGGTCGCCTAAGACTATTGGAAAACACATATAATTACATATTGTTTTTGTGATTAATCACTATGCTTTATTTATGTTCAATTTGTAACAATGAAATTGGGGGTCACCACAACATGAGGAACTGTATTAAAGGGTTGCGGCATTAGGAAGGTTGAGAACCACTGCTCTATCTCTTTTTTCAGTGTCCTGTAGTTTTCCGCGTATAGGTCTTTTACCTCCTTAGTTAAGTTTATTGCTAGGTATCTAAATTTTTTTGGTGCGATGGTAAATGGGATTGTTTTCTTAGTCTTTCTTTCTGTAAGTTCATTATTGGTGTATAGAAATGCCATAGATTTCTTGGCATTAATTTTGTATCCTGCTACATTGCCAAATTCATTTATTAAATCTAATAATTTTTTGATGGAGTCTTTAGGGTTTTCTGTGTACAGTATCATGTCATCTGTGAATAAGGACAGTTTTACTTCTTTTCCAATTTGGATGCCTTTTATTTCTTCTTCTTGTCTGATCGCAATGGCTAGTACTTCCAGTACTATGTTGAACAGGAGTGGTGAGACTGGGCATTCCTGTCTTGTTCCTGTGCTTAGGGAAAATGGTTTTAGTTTTTGCCCATCGAGTATAATGTTGGCTGTGGGTTTGTCATATATGGCTTTTATTATGTTGAAGTATGATCCTTTTAGTCCCATCTTGATGAGAGTTTTTATCAAGAAAGGGTGTTGGATTTTGTCAAATGCCTTTTCTGCGTCAATTGATATGACTATGTGATTTTTATCTCTCAATTTGTTTATGTGATGTATCACGTTTATTGATTTGTGGATATTGTACCAACCTTGCATCCCCGGGATAAATCCTACTTGGTCATGGTGTATGATCTTTCTGATATACTGCTGGATTTGATTTGCTAGAATTTTGTTGAGGATTTTGGTATCTATGTTCATGAGGGATATTGGCCTGTAATTCTCTTTCATTGTGTTGTCTTTATCTGGTTTTGGTATTAGGGTGATGCTGGCTTCATAGAAAGAGCTTGGAAGTGTTCCTTCTCTTGAATTTGTTGGAATAGTCTGAGGAGGATAGGTTTTAGTTCTTCCTTGAATGTTTGGTAAAACTCTCCTGTGAAGCCGTCTGGCCCCAGGCTTTTGTTTGCTGGGAGCTTTTTGATGACTGCTTCAATTTCTTCCATAGTTATTGGCCTATTGAGATTATTAGAATCTTCCTCATTGAGTTTTGGAAGGTTGTATTTTTCTAGGAATATGTCCATTTCCTCCAGGTTGTCTAGTTTGTTAGAATAGAGTTGTCCATAGTATTTTTTAACAATCCTTTGTATTTCTGTGCGGTTTGTTGTTATTTCACCTCTTTCATTTCTGATTTTGTTTATTTGGGTCCTCTCTCTTTGCTTCTTGGTGAGCCTGGCTAGAGGTTCATCAATCGTGTTTATCCTTTCAAAGAACCAGCTCTTGGTTTCATTGATCTTTTGTATTGTTTTTTTTTTTTTTTGGTCTCTATGTCATTCATTTCTGCTCTGATTTTTATTATCTCCTTCCTTCTGCTCACTCTAGGCTTTTCTTGTTGTTCTCTTTCTAATTCTTTGAGTTGTAGAATTAGATGATTTATTACCATTTTTTCTTGTTTTTTGAGGTAGCCCTGTAGAGCTATAAACTTCCCTCTCAGGACTGCTTTCATTGTATCCCATAGATTTTGGATTGTTGTGTTTTTATTGTCATTCATTTCCAGGATGTTTTTAATTTATTCTTTGATATCTTTGGTAACCCAATCATTGTTTAATAGCATGCTTTTCAGCTTCCAAGTGTTTGAATTTTTTGGATTGTTTTTATTGTAGTTTATTTCTAATATTATGCCATTGTGGTCTGAGAAGATGCTTGATAGATTTCAATCTTCTTGAATTTGGGGAGACTTTGCTTGTGACCCAATATGTGGTCTATTTTTAAAAATGTCCCATGTGAAAAACATATATTCCATGTTTTTGGGGTGAAATGTTCTGAAGATGTCAATTAAGTCCTTTTGATCTAGTGAGTCATTTAGGATTGCTGTTTCTTTGCTGATTTTTTGTCTAGAGGATTTATTCACAAACTGTTTTCTTCTGCTATTTCCTTCATCTCTAGCTCAGACTAAGTCTTTCCCCCAAAGTGACTCTTTTTACCTCCATTATCCCTGTTTTCTGTGGCTTAATGATGCTAATAGACTGGGTAGCTGTGGGGTTAGAGAAGGAGAGAGAGGGTCCCAGGGGCTGCTGCTGGTCTTAAACTATCAGTGAGCACTAGGGTATCCTAATATTGGAGTATCCTTACCTAAACTCTCATAAATCTTTCTATTGTGATGAAAATATTGTGAATTTTAAATACTGCTGCATTTTATGAGACTCATGAGGATAACATATCTCAAACTCTTTCTAAAAAAGCTTCTTGGTTAGTTACATGGGTTTTATATCATGCAGACAGGTAGACTGTAGAAACAAACATCCCCCAACTCTCAGTGGCTCACATCAACATATATTTTTCACTCATGCAGTGTGTTTGTCATAGGTTGACAAGGGGCTCTGCTTTCAGAGCCACTCAGGGACCCAGATGACTGGAGCTCCATTATAACACATGCTTCTAGATTGCCTTAGGCCAAGAAAATGTGTACCAGCTTATAAAGTTTCCATCAGAAGTGACACATGTCATTTGGTCTCATTTACTTGGTCAAAGCAACTCCATGTTTATATCTGTTTTGTGAATCCGAATATCTGTGAATAACACTAATCAGTCCTAGACATGACCTTTGCCTTTTTGTAGTACAGGTCCTATGGTTATACACCGTGATTTCCTCTCTATTTTTATGAAACTTTCCTGTATCTTCTTTCTTTCTCACTACTGCTTTTTCTGCCACTCTTTTACAAGTGAACCTGGCTTTCTCATTAATGTTGTTACTTTCAATGAAATTCTTCCCAGTTCAGCCTTTTCCTTTTCCCTTCCTTTATCACCAACATAGACGACAAAGGAAAGGGTCAACATCCTCTGTTCTCCATTGACAATTCTGGAGTATTGCTCTAGCTTGAAATTCAGCAGTCTCTCTTCTTTATAGCTTATGTTAAATGAATTTAACTTGTTTGTCACTTATCATGTGAGTGACTCCACGCTTCCTTACCACCTTGATACCAATGATCCCCAATTCCACCCTTGGGTCTCATCATCTATCTTCACAATCTCCAAGTCGTATCATAATCTCTTTAATGTTAAGTCACTTTTAATCCTCACCCAAGGGTTTTCTTTTTTCTTTTTCATTGATTTTCAGAGAGAGGGAAAGACAGAGAGAAACACTGATGTGAGAGAAACACATTGATTGGTTGCCTCCTGCAAGAGCCCTGACCAGGGCCTGGGCCAGGGAGGAGCCTGCAACCTAGGTACATGCCCTTAGCCGGAATCAAACACAGACCCTTTGGTCCGCAGACCGATGCTCTATCCACTGAGCTAAATTGGCTAGGGCAATGTTAAGTCACTTTTAATTTGTTACTCATACTGACTCTGATCTTCACTTTCATCACAGCCCTGCCTCTGCCCTTTTTTACCCTGTGGTCTGTTAGCTTATTTCTGACTTCCTTTCGTTCCTGTCTACCCTGCTCTCCATGACTAGCCAACTCAGCTGTTCCTTTGCTTATTCCCTCAAATTCCTCTCTGACCTTGATCTTCCAATTGCTTCCTTGCTGGCTGCAGAGTGCTGCTAGAGAAAGCTGTGCTGATTGAGTCTGCCACAAATCCACGCTCTTTCCTTTTAGCCAAGCCGTCATTTCTGTTCAGCACTTTTTATTCATCTCTTGCTGACTCACTGCTCATCCCACAGAGCAGTTTTTCCGAACATTTTCAACTCTCTTTAAGATTCAAGCCCTGCTCCAGCTTTGACCCCAAAATACCTTTCCAGTTTCATCTTTTATTTCTCCCCAAAAGCCCTTTGCCTTGTGCTTTTCAAACTTCACATCCTTTCATACCTTTCTCTGTTATCTTCAATGGAAACGCCACCTAATTTACACAGGCTTTTCTCCTCTGAGGGAGGTCCCAATTTGTTGCAAACATCTATGTGATTTTTATTATCTTTTATGGGACTTAGCAAATACTACCTCACACTAGGTACTTGTACACACAGACCATCTGCCCAGTTTTATTGTAAACTCCTTGAAAAAAAGAAGCCACGATAGTTTGTATACATGGTATTTATAGTGTCATACCCTTAGTAGATGCTGAGTTGATGTTTGATTAATGTATTGGAGAAATCGCCCTACCTGGTTTGGCTCGGTGGATGGATCGTCAGCCTGCAGAGTGAAGGGTCCAGGGTTCGATTCTGGTCAGGGGCACGTGCCTGGGTTGTGGGCTCAGTCCCCAGTGGGAGGTATGCAGGAAGCAGCTGATAGATGAGTCTCATCATTGATGTTTCTATCTCTCTCTCCCTCTCCCTTCCTCTCTGAAATCAATTAAAAATATTTAATATATTGAAGAAATAAATGTTAGTTAACGGGAGAATAGGTCCCTTCTCGCCCTCCCCTGCTTTTTTACCCCCTAAAAGTAAAAGTAATCTTACAGGTAAAGATTTTTCATCTCTTTTTTATTATTTAAATTTTAATGTAACAGTTATAGTTTGGGATGCTAGCACTCATAGATTGAACAAATTTAGAGAGCAGTAAAAGAGTTATGTGAAAGAACCATGTTTCATATAATGTTCCTTTTTGTGTTGGGTAGCTAAGACTGCTGCCATATGAAGATTCTATTAGAGCAAATAGTGAAAAACAAGAAGATAAATGCATGCACGATGTAATTTCAGGCAGTCATAACTGTTATAAAGGAAAAGAAAACAGGGTGTGGGGCTAACGAGTAATGTCAGGGTTGGAGGTTATTTCATATCAGGTGGCAAGGAGAGCCTTTCTGGGAACCCTTTGAATAGAAACATGCAAGGTCTCCTCCAGTAAGGAACAAGAAACCCAGCAGCCCTAAGGCCAGAACAAACCTGACTGTCCCAGTGACAGTGGAATGTTAGTGTGACTGGAGTGCAGGTGAAATGGGAGGAAATGAGGCAATCATAGAGGTAGATCATGGCCAGAACACACAGCCAACCATCTACTGGAATCTCTACCTGGGTATGACCACATTAAGCAGAACATATCTAATTCTGAATTCCATACTTTATTTCTTACTCACCACCTTCTCTTTATATGTTATCTCAGCAAATGGAACCGTCTGCATGGGCACCCAAGCCAGAATTGTCACAGGCATCCTCAACTCCTCCTGCCCTTCTCTAGGACATAACCAATTTCTCTCAGTTCCATCTCTTAGATATGCCCTCTAGCCTCTCTGGCAACGTCTTAGTTCAGATCCTTATCATTTCTCTCCTGGGCAGGGCAATCAACTCTATTTTTGTCTTCTTGCAACTCATCCTTTACATCTTTGTGACTTCTCTAAAATATGGATTTGAATCTGTTACTTCATTACACAAAATTCTAGATATTTCCCATTGCCCACTGTCCAAGCTCCTTAGTCAGGCCCCTACCTACCTTTCTAGCTCCTTTCACCACCTCTCATTGTTTCCCAGCTACACTGAATGGTTTCTTGTTCTGTGCTCTGCACACTTGTACTCCCCGCTCTGGAATGTCCACTATAGCTGTTAACCTTCGTAGATAATGTTTAACTGTATTAGAAGTCTCAACTCAAGGGTTCCCTCGTTTCTGTTTCTGTTCCTGTAGAACTTCACACCTATCCATGCTCTAGCAGTCTGCACATTATTTTTCAACTGTTTGTGTGTCTGTCTTTTGATCACAAACTCTGTGAAAGCAAATCACTTTTTGGGGGCCATTTCTGTTTTTCTAGTGCAAGCATAGTATTATCATACAGTGGTTCCACAATGATTGTGAACAAGCAATAATGTTACAATCCTTGTGAATTTCTTACTTAAAAAACCTTGTAGCTTAATTAGTTCAAGACTATAATGCTTTTAAAAAAGTAGTTTAGACTTTAATTTTACTATTATTATGAAAAGATTCACACAGGCACTAACATTTATATCCATATATCTCTTGGAAGTCCATCTCTAACATAATTAACTTATTTAGCACATTGTTTTGAAATTTATTTTTTTCAATTATAAAATTGTATCCTTTGTGGTTAATACTCCATGGGGTGCCAGAGCAAAATTTAAAACTTCAATTAAAATACATAAAACTAAACAGCAGCAGTTAAAATAACATATTTGCAAAATCTCAGCTTAAAATCATGCCTGATGCGGAAGTGTAATTAAAAAAATTATATATATATATATATATACACACACACACACACACATACACACGAGAAGCTATGAAGACAATATTAATGATTTGGAAATAGTCTTTTTGTGTGTCATAGAAAATGTGGAGTTATAGTTTACTCTTTTAAATCATCATTTCTTATTTTGTGTGCACTATCTCATTCTTAATTGTATAAGCAGTCACTATTCATACCACAGAGATATTGGGTCACTATCTTCTAAGTTTTTTGATGGCAGGGACATTCCAGTTACAACAGGAGGATGCCAATAGAAACGTAAAGATTGAGAGTGGAGTCCTTTATGGAGGGAACTACATTTGCCCTGTCAAGTAAGAATTATATCTCTCCTGAAATTCTGGCTGGCTTTATCTTTGATATTTTGAGATAAGCTGAGATCTTTGCCTCTTATTTTACTACTAGAAGCCCGGTGCACAAATTTTTTTTGGGGGGGCGGGTCCCTCAGCCTGGCCTGTGCCCTCTCGCAGTCTGGAACCCCTTGGGGGATGACCACCTGCTGGCTTAGACCTGCTCCCTGGGGGATCGGGCCTAAGCTGGCAGTTAGACATCCCTCTTGCAGCCCGGGAGTCCTTGGGGGATGTCCACTTGCCAGCGGGGAGCAGGCCTAAGCTGCAGTCGGACACCCTTAGCGCTGCTAAGGAGGCAGGAGAGGCTCCTTCAACCACTGCTGTACTGGCAGCCATCAGCCTGGCTTGTGGCTGAGCAGAGCTCCCCCTGTGGGAGCGCACTGACCACCATGGGGCAGCTCCTGCATTGAGCATCTGCCTCCTGGTGGTCAGTGTGTGTCATAGTGACCAGTCATTCCCAGTAGTTCTGCTGTTAGGGTCAATTTGCATATTACCCTTTTATTATAAAGGAATGTCTGGCCAGCCTGGGTGAGGAACTGATGGGTGTTTGCAGGCTGGCCACAGCCCCTTCAGGGTGGGGGTCACCCTTGGGGTGCCTGGTCAGCCTGGGTGAGGGGCTGATGGCTGTTTTCAGACTGGGCACAACCCCCAGCCACCCAAGCTCCCAGTGGAGGCTGGCTGGAAGCAAGTAGCGGAGGCTTCAGCTGGCTCAGGGCTGGCGGGAAGCTTGGCTTCCTCCATCGCCTGGGCAACCAAGTCTCTTGCTTGCTCCAGCTCCATGGCTGCCGGCCGCCATCTTGGTTGGGTTGATTTGCATATAGTTGCTCTGATTGGCTGGTGGGCATGGCTTAGGGCATAGCAAAGATATGGTCAATTAGCATCCTTGTCTTTTTTTAGTGTAGATAAGTCATGCTGTTCTGAGTTTCTGGTTAAATAGTAGAAATTGAGTGAAAGTCATTTTTTCTAGCCAATCTAAAAATCTAAAAAAGGCTGGTTTACACAATTCTAGGGATTGGCAACAGAACATTTATATCTAAACATTTTATTCTAAAGAAATGTTCAAATGCATTGAATAGAAGTAGGTTTTGTGAGCTTCTGGATAGAATTTCAGATACTATTCTAACTCTCTAATAAAATAGACATTTTATCGAGAGCCGCTACATGCAAGGCTCCAGGGGAGATATAAGGCAGAATAAACTTTGTTACCTGCCTTCAAGGAGTTTATACTCCATTGAAGTAAAGAAAGTACGTGCCTGAAAAAAACAAAAACAAAACACTGGCTGGTTAAACGTAGTGAATTGTACACGTATATCTATCTTGTATCCTCTTGAAATAGCTGGGATGACAACAGAGTAGCAGGACTACAGGACAAAAGTCTGGAAAGGAGGAGGGGGACGGAGAGTTCTAGAAGAGCTGGGGCAAGGGACTAAAATGAGAGTAAAGGAATTAGAAAGATATGGACTGACAAGAATAACCAGAATGGGAGATTATACAACAGCAGAGCAAAGCTTTTTTAGAAGATAGAAATGGATGAAAAAATTGGCAGAGGTGGAAAATCGACTCTAAGGGCCTATAAATGGTAATGGCAACGAGAAACAAGTCACATTTTGCAGTAGGACCTCCGAGAGTCTTGGACTCAGAAACTTGGTATAATTGAAGACAGGAGTAAATCATGGAATTGAAAGCAGGGTAATTGTTTAGACATTTCTATAACAAGAAGCTAGAACTCTTTGTTCTTCTTTCCTTCTTCAGTGTTAATGTGAAGCAGGAGTTTTATTTAATAAAAAAAATTTGAACTGGAGAGACTAATGTGAATGGTGGAATGTAAGGTACTAGATTGAAAACAGATCTAAATGAAAGCCTTCATACCAAATGGTAATACTCTCTGATCTCCTTGAACTGCTTGGCTGTAAGAAGCAGCTTACAACCCTAGCCGGTTTGGCTCAGTGGATAGAGTGTCAGCCTGCGGACTGAAGGGTCCCAGGTTTGATTCCGGTCAAGGACATGTACCTTGGTTGCTGGCACATCCCCAGTAGGGAGTGTGCAGGAGGCAGCTGATCGATGTTTCTCTCTCATCAATGTTTCTAACTCTCTATCCCCCTCCCTTCCTCTCTGTAAAAAATCAATAAAATATATATTTTTTAAAAAGAAAGACCTCTTTCTTTAGAAAAAAAAAAAAAGAAGCAGCAGCAGCAGCTTATAGGTAGGGAAGTGGAAAGTTTTCTCTGGAGGTTCTGAGCTGTCATAGAGTACCTTACCTGCCTATCTCTCTCTACAGAGACTGATTTAAATCACTCATCTAAAGGGTGATGTCTGTAGCCAGCAGTGAAATCCACCAACTGACAAATTTCACCTTACCCAGTTTCCAAACAACTTTTTACTGCTTCACTCTTCAATGTGAATGGGCAACAACTCAGCAGATATCTGAAGGTAACCTCCAAAAGGCAAGACAGAGGAGAGAGAGAAAAACAAAATCAAAACAACTCAAAATATAGATAAGACAGGAAACAGAAGAAATGCACCCTTCTCCCACCTCAAAGCCATTAATAAAATCTTTAGAAAGCTGAGGAAACATACTGTATGTGTGAATCAAGAACAAGATGACACAAAAAGAACATTTAGAAAACAAAACAAAAGAGCTCTTGGAAATAAAGCATAAGATAGCCAAAATAATAACAATCAAAAGTTGGGAAATTAATGCTATTTTCCACAAAGCGGAAGAAAAAGACAAAGACATGGACAAAAGGTGAGAAAAGATTAGAATATTAGAAGACCAATCTGGAAAGGCCAATATTTTATGCAAAAAAATATTCAGAAAGGCAATGGGAAAAAAATGAACAAAGAAATTATGTAAGAAAATTTCCCAGAACTAAAGGACATATATTTCCACATTCAAAGAACCCACTGAGTGCCCAGAATGAAGGTTGTTGACAAAGGATCTACACCAATACAACCAATGGGGAAATTTTAGGACAACAAGAATATAAAAAGATTCTTTAAAATGTAGGAGAGAAAAGTAGCTCATTTATAAAAGATCAACAATTATAATGGGATCAGACTTCTTAATAGCAACAATGGAAGCTTAGAATTCATTACACATTCAAGCTATAAATTAAGTACACAGAAAAACAAACACATTTTGCATTCAAGATCTCAGAAAATTTGCTTCCAAACCATCCTTTTATAGAAACTACTTATGAAAGCTCTAACAAAATGAAGGCATAACTAAGATAGAAAAAGACATGGAAACCAGGAGATTCCACGAAGGAGAGGAGGGAAGGGAATAGCTGAGATGACAACACAGTTGCAGGACTACAGGACAAAAGTCTGGAAAGGAGGAGGGGGACAGAGAGTTCTAGAAGAGCTGAGGCAAGGGACCATGGTTTTTCACTCTAAAGTGGCATGATCAACTGCCTTTAAAACATTCCAGTTCTTTCTTTTTAAAATTTGATCAAATATAAAGTTAAGATAAATAATGTTTTAAAAGAAGATGCTATGTGCTATCAACTAGCTTTGCAAACATAGTGCTTTTGATATTGAGGAAGTAGGGATGCATTTAGCCTAGAAAGCAGTTTTCATGGAGAAAGATGAATTTTGAAGGACGAGCCTGTCAGAGACTCTCAGTGTTTGGCAAGCATCTGTGTATGCTACATGTGCAGACTCCCTTGCAGTTATCTGGGCCCAGGTGATTGGGTTGTGGCCAATGGGATGTGAGTGGAAGAGATGTAAGTAATTTGTAGGTCTGACCCTTAATTTTAAGTCCTGCAAAATTCTGTGGCCATTTCTTTTTCTGAGATAGCAATCTTTTGGGGGCCAGATGGTGAGGAGGAGACCTCATTTGATTTTGTATGAACGAGAAATAAACGTCATGTGTTAAACCAATGAGACTTTGTAATTGTTACCACTGTATGCTTTATGCAGAGGCTATATGGAAGGCAAGAGGCAGGAATTCTGGAACCAGACTGACTGGGTTCAAATCCTAGTGCTGCTACTTACTAGTTGTGAAATCTTTGGCAAATTCATTTTAATGTTTCTGAGCCTTACTTTCTTAATCTCTAAAATCAGGGTAGCAATAGTACCTATCTTGTAGGGTTGCTGTGAGGATTAAGTAAGTTAATAAGAGAGGCATTTAGAACACTTTTTAGGACATAGTAAGTTCTATATGAGTTTTGGCTATTGTTATTATCTCAAAAGTAGGGAAGGAAGGAATGGCATCTTAGGGGGAGTAATAGAATGGATCGGGATGACAAGTTCTCTTTGAGGTACAGTGTGTGAAAGTAGGAGTGGGATATAAAGATGGTCAGGGTATGTAGGTTAGTGTTTTTGCTTGGGTTTGATCAGGTAAGGAGACACACTAAAAATTATATGAAATATAGGATTTATTGTAGGGATTGGGCTTCACATAATTTTGGGAGCTGGGGAAGGAGTCAATGGAAGGCCATTTCTGCTTTTGGGGCCTGAAGGTCAGCAGGGCTGGCAATTGAGCAGAGAAGCTGAATATAAAGAGGTGGAGAGCAAAGACAAATGTTGCATTGAAAGCTGCAGTTATCACCCTAGCCAGTTTGGCTCAGTGGATAGAGTGTTGGCCTGTGCACTGAAGGGTCCTGGGTTTGATTCCGGTCAGGGGTATGTACCTGCTCGGGATGCATGGAGGAGTAACCAATCAATGTGTCTATATCAGATCGATGTTTCTCTCTCTGTCTCTCCCCCTCCCTTCCACTTTCTCTAAAAAATCAATGGGAAAAGATCCTCAAGTGAGGATTAACAAAGAAAAGAAAGCTGCAGTTATCACTACCTTTAACCTTGACAGTGAGCACCCTGCAGAAGGCTCCTACATTGACTGGCTTTTGGAACATAATGACTCCTATTTTACTTTTGGCTTCCAAATCCCATGAAACTCTCATGTGGTCAACTTACCCAGAGTCACACAGGATATAGACTCTGGGCAAGGTAGGTATAAGAATAGGGTCAAATTATGGAGGGACCATGGATGCCAGGCTGATGACTTGGGCTTTTCTGTGTTGGCTCTGGTTGAAAGTTGACAAGCTTGATAGATTCAGAATTGAAAGCCGTAGGACCCTCGCTAAATTGCTTTTGAGGATGTTGATATGTTGTTAGAGTGGATTTTATTCACTATTTACTGCACACCTACTGTGTATTTGTAAATCAATTCTGCCTCCTCTCATTACTTAGGAAGGCTCACTGCTCACTGCATTTCTGTTTTTCTGTTCATAAAGAATAATTGTTATCACCAGTAGATTTTGATAATTCCAGGGACAGAGTGTTAGACACCGTAGATACGATTCAGTGTCATTGCCAGTAAAATAGTAATAATATCATCTGTTTTTAAAGTGTGGTAGGGCCTTTGGAAGAAAGGTATTATGGAAGTAGATATAAAGTTAAAAAGGAAATTCAAGATGAATGATGCTTATAGGGTGATAGCTTAATAATGTGTTTCAGAGGGACAGGTGAACTGCAGTGTTTGAGAAAAATGAATGTTGCTACTTAATGGCACGAGCTGTCCACATTTAGTCATTTTTAAGAGTAGTTCTCCTTTTTGTCAGTGGTAGAAACAAAGGTGTAGTGACTCTCCAAACAGAAAAATGGCTCACAACATGATTTTTATGGAGCTAGATATGTTCTCCTCCATCTGTCAAAATTCTCTTATCTTTCAAGGTCCACATTTTCACAGTTCTTTCCTCAAAAACTTCCCTGATGGCTTTAGCCAGAAGGCATAGTTTCTTTTTTTAACTTTTGTGGTACTTTATAGTAGATTTTGAAAAAGGATTCTCATCATTTACTGCTATCTTTCAACTGATTTATAGAACAGGGGAAAGAGTCAGAGAGATCTGGGTTAGAATCCTGATTTCCCACTAATAGTGTGATCTTGGGCAGTGTACTTAACATCACTTTGGCTTCAGTTTCCTTAAGTTTTGCAGAATTGCATTAAAGTACTTCCCAAAGAGGTATAAAAGGAATGCTAATCTCCCTCATTCTGCCTTTTCTTTTTAGAAATTTATTACAGCACCCCCAATTGGATTTAGTCACTTTAAAGATTAGAGTATTATCTTAATCATTTTTTAAAAATAAACAAAAAAAACCTCTTAATCATGGTTGACTCCCCCTCAGCATTTAGCCCACTGTCTGACTGCAGCCATTCGATATAATGGCATAATGAATAGACTGAAAAACATGGAAGCGACCGACTCTAATTTGGGTTCCTAATGAATAATGCAGGTTGGAATGGGGCAGATTCCTCATCTTGAGTCTTGATATACACCTTCCAAGGGTATTTGTTTCATCAGAGAATTTAGGCTGCACATCTCAGTGGAGCTTCTATGGTGACATTCACTGCTGAAGGTTAAACAAAATCAAAGGTACTTCTGGAGAGAACAGCAAAGAGCTTTGAGGTTTCCCCACCCCTAGTTTTCACCAGGGCCCAGGGGATGCTTTCAGAAGTAGAGCATGATGGAGCGCTGGCTCCCAGAAGTCCACCTTCCTGTCTTGAGCAGAATATCAAAGCGAAGGCGCCTTTCTGAGAGCGCGTCCTCCCACGCTGGGCCCTGCTGAAAGACCATTATTAACCCCACCAATTCATGTCCAAGTGGCATCAATCACCGGGGTCACACAATGCCTGACTGTAAATTATGACATTATCTCTGAGTAGGAAGGTGATAATAATAATAATCATTAAAAAAAATCTCTCGGCATGGCCCCAGCCGGCCGAGGACCTTAGCCGGATCTGTCATATTTGTTCTGAACATGAAAGGCTTGGCTGTTCCCTTGCAGGCCCATACATCATTGGGCCTGTCATGGGTTTCTGTAGGACCAGTTGACACAGCTCAGAACAGCAGCTGCTGGATGGCTTTGGGGAGCCTGACTCAAGACGCAGTTGCTGGGGTACAGGACCACAAGCATTCTTGCAGAGACCGACATCCTGTTGTGCTGTCCTGTCACTGCCCTCAGTAAGTCACCATGAGGAGTAAACTGTCACCGAGATGAAAGGCCCCCTTCCTCTGATCTCCCCACTACAAAATTACTTCAGTGCCACACTGTATTTTATGTCAATACCTATTTTATTTTTCAAAATTGAAAAAGATATAAGTACATTGTTCCCTGAATTCCTGATGCTCCGGGTAACCTAGCAACCGAGTATGCCACATAGCACACAACAGCATATTATCATGCCCTCCACTCATCTAACAAGCAAGCAGCACAGATTTCCCTTGCAGATGATTTAGGCTAAATTAACGGCTAATAGTTGCTATTAATATTAAAAATAATAAAACCCCCCTTTTTTATTTCTTAGAGCTAGATTTGTAGGAAATAATGCTCCGTTCTAATTGCACATGGGGGAGCGTGTCTTTCACTGAGCCTACATTTTCCGAGCGATTTGCATGGGATTTAGGTAGCCAGCAGCATGCCGCAAAGTGATAATCACATGAAACAGGAGAATACATTCAGGACATTTGGAAACCATGCAAAATGTTCAAGTTCAAAATTGACTCACGCTTCCCACCTCTGGGAAGACGCTGTCCATAAGGGGCTTATGTGCACGGATCAGGCTGTTAGCCGTGCTGACACTGCCCCCGGGTTTCAGAGGAGGCTGCCAGGGAGGCCTCTGGCAAGCAGCTCCCTAGGACAAGAATAAAGCCGGGACAAGACTCAGGGTCAGGGAGAAGTTCAAGGAGCTCTGATCCGAAAGGACACGGGCAAGGTCAGGGCACAGAGCAAGAATCTGCTGAAGAATGACAGAGGTTACAGGGGAGAGAAGCGAGAGTAAGACAGAAGTTGGACAGAACAAAGGAGGAATAAAGGACATCTCCGGAAACAAGGAGGTAGAGTGGAAAACACGTAGGAACATGAAGCAGGAGGTGGGCGGGCTCTTTTTGGACAACAGACCAGGAGTTTATGAGCTGGTGGATAGGTATCCATCATGATTTTTATGTCCACTTGCCATTCACTTTAGGCTTCTTTTCAAGTTGATTCACCTGTTCTGTTTTGTGAGAATCAGCGCGCGCACACACACACACACACACACACACACACACACACTTTTCATTAATGAGGCCTTGTGAATAATTCACTGTGTGCTCTCTCCTTTCCCTCCCTTTAAAAGCAATCAGTTTAATTTGGTAACTTCTTTCTGGAGCCACTGGAACTTTTAAGACGCCTTTGCAACTTTCTTAGAACTCAGACCTCAAACAGAACCCTTGCAAAGTCCTGCTGTTTCTCTCCTTCACTAGTCACCTCGATCTGAAGAACTAAAGGTCTTTCATTTTCAGTGTGTCCTGCTGTTTTTTAAGAACCGGTGGGTGAATTAAGCATTTTTGCCTTCAGGTTTCTGCTACTGCAAATAGTGCTTCTTTCCAATCATGAAAAAAATATTTTAATACTTTCTGAGACCCTGAACAGCCCATTACATGAAAAAAAGTGCCCAGCGTCTCACCTAAACGGATTTAACTTTGTTTGCAGATATCAATATAAAGCTGATTCTTGAAATGCGATTGTTGTTTTTTTTCTTAATTGGAACAACAGTTTAAGAGCACACTCTCCTTGTCAATAGAACAAGGCAATTTTACTTATTTAGAAAGCTTTTTGATAGTGTAGTCAGGAACAGCCCTTCCTGTGTCTGGTTTCTAAGTGCTCACAGTTGGTGCCGATTAAGTAGAAAACCATTTGGTTGCACTCCTTGCCTCGGGGAACTGACAGGACACTAACTGTCATTGCGGTGCAGCAAAGCATGGAGATGCTCCGAGGACAGCAGAACTGAAAACGTAAATACAATGCACAAGCGTTTGACTGGGTAGCAGAAGGACGATGGGAATCCAGGAATCAACAACAATCTGAAACGGTGCAGTATTTGGATTTGCTCAATTTTAAGAAAAGTGTTTTAGAAAGCAGAGAACTAGTGCAATGATTTTTCCATGGAAGCACTGAAGAATCGCTGCTTTAAAAAAAGGCCGCATTAATGTATTTGTGCCCAAACACTTGTAAAAGCCAGACCACCCATGGGGATGAGTTCTTGTCAAAGCCACAGAGGAGTGACCTGTGCATCCCAGGGTTTCTGTTGCTGAGGTGATGGACGGGGAGGCTGGGAGAGATGCCTGCCTTCTGAATTTGCAGGAGCCCTTCAGAGCCGTGGCACAGAAAGCTGCACCCCTCACTGCATTGGAACCGATCCCTTCATTGTTTTAGGTGTGGAATTATAGGGAGGGTGTGACGTAAAGGTTGCTTCCAAAGAAGTTGTTTTCTTCCCCCTATTCTACAATGCTTCCTGTTAAAAGACCATTAATACAATGGGAAAATATCAAGAACAAAACTGAGAAATCCTAGGACAGATTATAAAGACAATTGACTGAAATGTTTGTGGTTTCAGTGCAGTGTATCGAGCGAGAGGCAGGGGTAGGGCCAATCACTGTCAGTGGGGAGACCAGGGCCCTTGCTTTCATCTGGAAATAGCTGTGAACAGGTGGACATTGGCTTACAAAAAGATGGAGTGGCTTTAAAACACAATTTGAACATTGGGAGTTTTATATTGTAAAATGCCAATACGATAAAAAATGCCAAAGACTACAAAACATCCTTCAAAGTTACATCTAGACAGACCAAAAAAACTATCCTTACAGGCTGACCACGGGCTGTGGTAGGTCAGTATACATGACCCCTTGCCCATGACTGAGCAGCCCTGCCGCTGCCCCCAGGTGAGGGTGACCGTAGCCACACTGCATTCTATACCAAGTTTTATACTTGAGACTACCTCTCAAGTATAAGGGTGAGATGGGCATTGTTTGTCCTCAGTGAAGTTTAATGCTTTTCACGGTTAGGTTCTACATCTTCCTTCCACAGGCCTCCACCATTCCAGGGGGGTAGTACCCTCAGGCCTTTCATTTTAACACTAGAGGCCTGGTGCACAAATTCGTGCACTGGTAGGGCCCAGCCAGCCCACCCTGATGGGGGCCCCCAATCGAGGAGAGGGTGCCTGCTAGGGGGCGAGACCAGCTGGGGTGAGGGGCCATGGTCATTCCAGTCGTTCTGCTGTTCAGTCACTGGGCTTTTATTATATAGGACTAGAGGCCCATTGCAGGAAGATTCCTACAAGAATAGGGCTTCCTTCGGCTGGAGCAAAGCAGAGAAGGAAGCAAAACCTGCTGAGGCAAGCTTCGCTCCAGTCCCCGCCGCCCGGCCCGGCTTGTTTTGTCCCCGCCTCCCTCCGCCACCCGGCTTGTTTTGCTCCCACTCCCACTGCCCAGCTTGTTTTCAGCTGCCTGGCTTGCTCCGCTCCCAGCCGGTATATGCAAATTAACCACCATCTTTGTTGGTGGTTAATTTGCATATCGTGCTGATTAGCCAATGGGAAGCATAGCGAAGGTACGGTCAGTTACCATGTTTGGCTATTATTAGATAGGATTACAGTGTCATACATGCCACCTCTGGCCTTCTCAGTTGAATATATCTTAAAAGCAGACACTTGGAGTGAGTATCATTTAAACCAAAGAAATATGATGTTAGTGATGGTGTTCTGGGCCAAGTCCAGGATCCCTCAGATTATATCATGACAGTACACTGCCTAGAAGTGTAACCACATTCCAACTCCCAGCTGCGTGCAAGAGGTCTCACAACACAGTCACTGTTTCTAAACTTTCTATCAGCATATTCAACTCAGTAAAAACTGTTGTTTTAGACATAGAATTTTACCTATTTACAGATACTGCCTTGTATTTTAAAGTTAAGTTACTTAATAAAATAACATAACAGAAACTATTTTTATAAAATATTTTGTAGAACACTTGATAAAGATAATGATAGGCAATATATGTCATATCATTTTACTCTGATTTGAAGTCATTATAATATGCTTAATAAAACATTAGAAGGCAGTAGCAGATCATACAATGTGCTGAAAAATTGCTGAAAATAGTCCAGTACTTAAGCAATATTTTTGCTTAAAAAATATGATTATGTCTTAATTCTGAAAACAACCAACCAGCGACCAAAAACCAAAACAAGTCTCTTCTGTGATTTCAAATGAGATATTATTCATATGTTCAAAAACAATGGCACTAATTTTCTTTCACCCATTTCCTCACTCCTTTCTTGTTTTCTTTCTCTTGCTCTCATTGGAGTAGATCAGACATATACTGGCAGAACAGGAATACCATTACACTGTTCCTCTCCCATAGAAGCAGCTCCCAGCTTCGGGGAGTGAGATAGGATGGCTGCAGGACAGCACTGCCACTGTCCCTTGATATGGGATATGCAGAGTGGACATTCATGATAACCGTGCTTGCAGCTTTATAACAAATAAATCTTGTTTTTTAGGCTTCCACAGCAGCTTTCTTTTAAACTTTGTGAGTTAGGTATGTCTTAAAATTCAAGGGAAGCAGCTTGCCTGAATTTTGTGTCATGTGTGAAGATCTGTAGCAAGTTCAGGCTGCATCGTCTTCATAAAAAATATTTTCTGCTAGACAAGAACCGAGAACCCAGAGCACCGAGAGCGTGTGAGTTGGGAGTCTGCCCCGTCGTATCTCAGGAGCCGAGGATGCCTGGCAGTGAGAGGTGGCTGTCTTCCCTTGCTCCTGAGTAATCGGTGCAGCTCCTCAGAGCCTTTTCAAGCATGTAGTGGGCATCGAAAAACTTGCAGGAGAATGTTCAAAAGTTCTTTTCTTCTCAAAATAAAGATTCTGAAATAATCATAATTTTTCAAGCCAGAAAACCAAAAATGTTGAATAAGGAAATTTGAAATCATATGTCTTATTTGAAATGGTAAGCCCTTTGCATGGGTGTACTCAAAATGTATGTAGACAAAAATCAAGAAAATTGAAGAAGCATTTGTGTTTAAAAAAATAGAGTGTCCATCCCTGATTTAAAGATAAATTTTAGCCATAATTTTTCCTGGGGTTTTGAATTGTCATGATCAAAATGCCAACTATGGAGTAAGTGGCTTGTAGAAGCAATTGATTAGTTCACTTTAAAAAAAAAAAACTGTTTCTAGTTTCATTCAAGGAGCACCAAGCTACACACAAATACTGGCACAAACTAGAGATCTGACTTCTACGTTGAGAGGATGGCTTTGGCCTCTTTCTCTTGTGCTCAGAGCTGTGGAGTCCCCTGTGTGTGTGTGTGTGTGTGTGTGTGTGTGTGTGTGTGTGTGTGTGTGTGTGTTATGTGGCTTCTATTAAGAGATGCTTGTTAGTTAATATGTTTAAGTCTATGGATATTTT
Source organism: Myotis daubentonii (assembly GCF_963259705.1). Classification (NCBI taxonomy): domain Eukaryota; kingdom Metazoa; phylum Chordata; class Mammalia; order Chiroptera; family Vespertilionidae; genus Myotis; species Myotis daubentonii. The sequence goes on from NC_081843.1 coordinate 67,858,577, forward strand.
CTCTGATAATTTATAATAGCATAATGTGTATTTCACTAATTTATAAACCTTGGAAATCTGTTTATTTCCCCAGGAATTGCAGATAAAAGTTAGCTTTACTTCAGGTAGATTTACTGAAAACAATGACAATAACAAAAAAAGAAAGCAATAACAAACAAGACCACTCCACCCCCAACGCACACACCCACGCGTATACAAATGAAGTTTTCACTAGTTAATTCCAGTAGTTCTAGCCCAAACTGCAGAGAACTGAGTTAAGCATCAAGAGGAATATTCTGCTCTGCTCACCTCCCTCCAGGGTCATTGCTTGGCAGTTGGACAATGCCAGACACACGCTAACGGGGTTAATTGCAGCCACACGTAGGTGTTCTTTTTGGATGACAGGGCACTGCCTTAAAATTGATCAGCATCCTGTCGAGGGACTAATTCCGGCTTCCTTTCAGCCCTGTCCTGACCCGGTGACAGACTGCTGCTACCTACAGGCCCTCGGACACACTCGTCTGGGTTTGCACGAAGTGTGGGAACAGGCGCAGAGCGGGGTCAGAGGGCATGGAGCCAATGTCGGTACACGCATGGCTCTGCTTTTGTGCTGGCCCTGGCTTCGTCCTACTTTATGCAGATCCCACCTCCGCGAGATCCAGATTGTGCCATATGGGAGTCCTGTGTAACACCAGTGAGGACACACGCCTGTGGGAACTATTCTAACGAAGGACCCACCCAGGCACTGCTGCCTGAACGGTTGCTTTTCCCAGGAGAATTTTTGTAAGGGGGGCTTCGGGGTGATGTCTGGGGGCAAAGCCATTCTCAATGTCTGGGAAAAGAGTTGTGTGTCTGGTTCTTTAGAAAGTGTGTGTATGGAAATGGGAAGTTTTAGGGTAGAATTTTCTGGAGAAAAAAAAATTGCTTTGTTTTCTTTGTATGTCTTTTCCCCTTATTTTTTCTCCTTTCTGCCCTTTGTTCTTTTATTACTATTATTTTTGTGCATGGTCATGTGTGTATTTGCTTTTATCACTTCTGATGTTTGCTTGTTTTCCATCTAATTATGCTTAATTTTAAAATAACCACATTTGTAATTTCTCTTCAATAAATTCTGTTATCTGTTCAGCTCACATTTCATTTGCTGCATTCCTTTATCAACCTTCATATATTTTTGAAATTATATCTCTTCTTCTCTTCCTCCTATGTGCTATGATTTTGTACATTTCTGTTCATCAGCATTGATGTTTCTCTTTCTTTTTTTAAAACCCTGTTGTTTTTAACTGTCATATGGTGTCATTTAATTATTTTTGATAGAAGCATTCATTTTATAGTAACTAAATAAAAATAATAACAACAGACATTCTTTTTGTCTTTCTTTGCTTTCTACTCAATCTTTCTCCCTCACCCTAACCCTATTTAAGACATTTCATTTTTTATTTATATTTCTTATCTCAAATATAATTCCTGCTTTCTATTTTATGAATGCATCCATCTCTGAATCTCAATTTCTCCCTACTATTTTTATAAATATATTTCTCTTTCTAGTTTAAGTAAAGCACTTTATGATTGCAGATTTTACATTTGCTGTGTTTTAATAGTTAGTATCCTCCTCATAATGCTACTACTTTTCAGAAGTTGAGATTGAGTCTTGCATAGTTGAAGGAGTACATAGCTTGTAGTCGGATGATGTGTATAGAGACCTAACTCAGTCTCTAGATACATGTTTACTTCTGTCACTTATTCATTACTTACTGAATTTATTAAACATGTCTCAATGTGTAGTCTGTGCCACTGTGGTTCTAGGAAAGTATCTATTTGCTTGTGCCTCTGATTAGCCTGACCTCCGAATTCTCCATTCGAATTAACCCTTTTCTAGACTAGTTGATTCATTTTGGTGGGGCATTCAGATTTTTTTTAATAAGAAGGGCAGTTGTGCACCATGACCATTTTCCTGATGACAACTTTTTTTTAAAAAAATATATTTTATTGATTTTTTACAGAGAGGAAGGGAGAGGGATAGAGAGTCAGAAACATCGATGAGGGAGAAACACCGATCAGCTGCCTCCTGCACACCCCGCACTGGGGATGTGCCCGCAACCAAGGCACATGCCCCTGACCGGAATCAAACCCAGAACCCTTGAGTCCACAGGCCGACACTCTATCCACTGAGCCAAACCGGTTAGGGCAGATGACAACTTTTAAAATAGGCTATAAGAGAAAAAAATCAAGAGCTAAGATCTACAGGGTTTTCTCTGGTTTATGTTTTACAACCTTGATTAAATGGCTTGTCTGTTTTCAAATAACCTTGATCTTTCATAAAGACATATTCCTGGAGTTAGTCTCAGTTCTTTTTGTAGCTGGAGGTAAAATAATAAGCAGGGCTTTTCCTACCTGGGAATGGCATGTTTACAGGTGCTGAGGAGTCCTTTGCTTCCCCAAATACCTGTGTTGTACTCTACAGTTAGAGATTCATTTCTTTAGCATAAAAAGTAGTTGTGTGAGGAAGCCAGCTTTAGGGGGGAAATTAGAAACTACAGAGGGTTGGTAGTACTAAAGATACAAGAAATTCCTGTTTTGCTTATTATCAGCCCTACTACAGAAGCAACTACTTGCTGTAGAATGAAACCTCTCATCATCCTTCATTGACACGGTGTTTGTAGGGCTTGGCTTACCAGATTAACTTTTATTAGGGCCTCCTTTCACTTTCAAAGAAAGGTTCATCCTGCTTCTAGGGACTATGGTAGGGTCGAGGAGATAGAGGAGAAAATTATAAGAACAATGTCATATTTATTGCTTTAAAAGTAGTTATTTTATATATTTCATATTTTATTTATTGCTTTATTGATTGATTAATTATGTTTATGGCTATAGTCTCCACTTCTTTCAGTTGCCTTTTTGTTTCTTTATTCATCATTACTACTTCTTTGTATAATTGATTCCACTTTGTGTACCTTTTCCTATTCTAGAAATAGACATGGTTCTCAAATTCTCTGATCTGATGCCCCATGAAAGGCTGATCCATGGCCTTCTGGTGTGTGTGTGTGTGTGTGTGTGTGTGTGTGTGTGTGTGTTAATTAGGCCCCGCTTGGAAGAAATCTTTATTCTGGGAGTTCTCATGTTGTAAAATTTAGAACAGGAGATTAAGGGTTAAACTTTTGCATCTGCTTTTACATACTGCATGACTTTGGATAAGCTATTTTACTTCCCTGAACCTTGGTTTCCTCTTCTATAAAGTAAGGATAGTACTATTTACTTCTTAGGGGCATTGTGAGAATTACATAAGATCATGTCATGTACTCAATGGTCCTGGCACAGAATAGACTAAGAATATAGGACCCTCTTTTCATGTATGGTTTCATTTGACGTAAATGAAACCTCAAATTTACCTCATTTCATTTAAAGAGGTTGAGTGATATTACAATACTTCAGTTTATTAGTGTAACTATCCATGTTCTTTAGGGGATCACCTTCCTGGTGCCAATGTACTTCTCATCACCTTTTCCCAGAGTAAAGTCTATGTTGCAGACATCACCTGAGGATAGTCAAGCAATATGGAAGCATTCTTCCAAGTCCATCAGGAAACAATGCTATTGCAAGTCAGTTTCTGGCCAAAAGCACACAGTTCCCCAGATTTTCAGGGATATGGTCATTGATGAATATAGAGCGGACATCATTTTCATTTGTTGAGAAAAAGAAAAAAGAGACAGACTTGAATTCCAAACCACCTTCCTGGATCTCTGTGAGCCCCCCACGAAGCTCTCGTACACAGCCTCTTTAGGTTCTCAGTGCTCAGTGGTAGATTGTCAGACCAACAACAAAGACTCCCTTTGTCATCTCTCCCAATACCTTGGCTGCACATCACTCCAATCATCTTCCATCAAGGAATCTGGAGAGAAAGAAAACCATACCTTTTCTGACATCCTTTCCTCCTCTTTTAAAATCAACTAGCATTTTATGTAGAGAATGGTTTTAAATTTTCATTTTGATTCAAACCCATGTAACTGTGACTATATGATTTAGGTTCAATTAGATTTAAAAAAAACTAATAGGAAAATAAAAATAATAATTACCACTCTATTCTAATTTTGCTTTTATTATCTTTTATTCAAACATAGTTGAAGGCATTACTATAGTAAGATGGTTTTTTAAAAAGTTATGCTTAGGGTAGCTCCAGAAGTTGTATTATGAGTTTATAAGAATGCCATGATTCAACATGGATTGGGTGACACTGGGAGAGGATTTGGGCAGGGCTCCATCCTGTTTGTTGATAGAAGAAAAGGAATTTATAGGGTAGAGATGGGATTGCTTTCTCCTCCTTTCAACTACATTGCTGAAATAACTTTAAGGCTAGTCCACATGCAATGAGACATTCCTGTGGCTGGTCTGGTGCTGGTTATCAGCTAGATCCTATAGTTTCAATTTAGTTGACAGTCAGAGTAAAGTCAGTTTTTTAATCCCAGGAGCTTGTATGAAGAGGTAGAGAGGGTTAAGAGACTCCTTACACACATCAGGCTGTACCAGTATCCTGAACTTGCTTCACAAGGATGATATTTGTGTTTATTCTTTCAAAAGAGAATTTTAAGCCCTGATTTTCCATTGTCAGAGGTGATAGGCTACTATAGAAACTCAACTTGGGCCCTAACTGGTTTGGCTCAGTGGATAGAGCATTGGCCTGTGGACTGAAGGGTCCCAGGTTCAATTCCGGTCAAGGGCATGTACCTTGGTTGTGGGCACATCCCCAGTAGGCAGTGTGCAGGAGGCAGCTGATTGATGTTTCTTTTTTTTTTTTTAAATATATTTTATTTATTTTTTACAGAGGGGAAGGGGGAGGGATAGAGAGTTAGAAACATCGATGAGGGAGAAACATCGATCAGCTGATCGATGTTTCTAACTCCCTATCCCTCTCCCTTCCTCTCTGTAAAAAAATCAATAAAATATATTTTTTTTTAAAAAGAAAGAAACTCAACTTGGAGAGTCACTAATCCCCATTGAAGGACAGCAAATGAAGAAGAGAAGTTAAGGTCATGGACTAGAAGCTACACTGTTTTTGTTTGTTTGTTTGTTTGTTTTTTTTTGTGTGTGTGTTTTTACTGATAGAATGTTGGCTAAAGGAAGTTCAAAGGAAATAATGCCCTTAAATATCCAAGTTTCCCAGGATCATTTTCTTTTTCATCTAGGTTTTGTTGAGCTGCCACAAGTGCGTGCACATGCCATGTGTTTATGCATAAGAGGTGCTTCTCTATCAATAGACTAGATCAACTTTACTCACTGATTCTCTGGGAGCTTATGTATTAATATATGTGCTTCTGAATTTTCCCATTTAGGAAGACTGAAATCATTTGACCAAGGTGAAACTTTAAAAACATTTTTATTCCCTGAATAGAAATGAAACTCCTCTACTGTTTCTATGTATGGTTCCTTAATTCTAATATGTAATACACATGAGAGCCATCCTGAATAGTGGTTTTTCTCAGTCACATGTTTGGAAGGACATAAGGAGCTACTGAGATGTCACTGTTTTATTTTTTTTTGCTATTTATTTATTTGCCTTTATTTTTTATTTAATTCTTTATTGTTGAAAGGATTACATATGTCCCCTAATTCCCCATTGTTTTCTTCCAGCCTGCCTCTGAACCCAGAGACAAAAAAGCATCGAACAACCATCAAACCTCAGATGTCACTATTTTAGAAACACATTTTACACAAAATGTGAATCATAGTTCCCTAGTGTTTATTTTCTGTATTGCCTTGGAGGATGAGGTAGACCATGCATGGTAGGGTACAGACTGTAGATAAGAGAGAACTTAAAAACATTTAACTAAAAAGATCTTGGCTAGGTACTGAATACTTAGAGGTTTAAAAAAATGCTGTTTTTTAATTAAATAATGTTGTTTTTTATTATTAAAGACACTATAGGCATGGTGCATGGATTTGTGCACCAGTGGCGTCCCTCGGCCTGGCCTGAACCCTCTTGCAATCCGGGACCCCTCAGGGGATGTCAGAGAGCTGGTTTCAGCCTGATTCCCGCAGGCGGGGCTGAGGGGCCCCACTGGTGCATGAATGGAGCCTCTAGTATGCATATAAGATCTTTGGTTAATCTCTTCCCACCCTGCCTCCTCCACCTTCCCTCTGAGATTCATCAGTCTGTTCCATGTTTACATGCCTGTGCGTTGAGTGTCTGTCCCCTGGTGGTCAGTGCGCATCAAAGTTACCAGTTGAATGGTTGAACAGTCGAACAGTTGCTTAGACTTTTATATATATAGACTAGAGGCCTGGTGCATGAAAATTCATGCACTCAGGGGAGGGGGTGTCCCTCAGCCTGGCCTGTGCCCTCTCGCAGTTTGGGACCCCTCAGGGGATGTCTGACTAACAGCTTAGGCTCATTCCCCTGCACTGGCCAGCCATGAGCCGGCTTCTGGCTGAGCAGTGCTCCCCCTGTGGAAGCACACTGACCACCAGGGGGCAGCTTCTGCATTGAGTGTCTGCCACCTGGTGGTCAGTGCATGTCATAGCGACTGGTCATTCCTGATCGTAATGTGTTAGGGTCAATTTGCATATTATCCTTTTATTATATAGGATTAGAATACAATGGATACCATTGATGCATTCTGTTATGGTAATGGCAGTAGGATTACTGAATTCTTTCTAGCCTGACTCTAAATATTTAGGGCAACCACTTTTGCCATGAGTTTGTTATTTCTGATATGATATTTCCATTTCAAGAACCCCCAGCAGTCACCCAGGGATTCTCAGCCCAGGCAGCACTTTAGAATCACTTAGGAACATTTACAAAGCAGGGATGCCTGGGGCTCCAACCTGGATCCAAATCCACATTTGGGGGATGGAACTTTAGTATGTACTAAAAGCTTGGGAGGTAATTGAAATGACAGCAAAGAATGTCAAGAGTCGCTGTTATGAACTATTCTAGTTGACCTGTCTCTTGTTTTCTCTATAGTCTCCAACTCCCTCTTTAAAAAATCTTTTTTTTTATCTTTATTGTTGAAATTAATCCAAATTTTCCCCTTTTTCCCCCATTGACTCCTCCCCCCAGGCCTTCACCACACTATTGTCTGTGTCCATGTGTTATGCATATATGTATATAAATTCTTTGGTTAATCTCTTCCCCCCACCCCCCGCTTTCTTCTGAGATTCATCAGTCTGTTCCATGCTTCTATGTCTCTGGATCTAGTTTGTTTATTAATTATTTTGTTCATTTGATTCCACATTTGATTCTACATATGAGTGAGATCATGTGATACTTGTCTTTCTCTGACTGGCTTATGTCACTTTACATAATACTTTCCACATCCCTCATGCTATCTCAAAGGGTAAGAGTTCCTTTTTTACAGCTGCATAGCATTCCATGGTATAAATGTACCACAGCTTTTTAATCCACTGATGGGCACCTGGGCTGTTTCCAGATCTTAGCTATTGTAAATAGCGCTGCTATGAACATAGGGGTGCTTATATTCTTTCTGATTGATGTTGCAGGCTTCTTAGAATATATTCCTAGAAGTGGGATCACTGGGTCAAATGGCAGTTCCATTTTAAATTTTTTGAGGAAATTCCATACTGTTTTCCATAGTGGCTGTGCCCGTCTGCATTCCCACCAGCAGTGAACTTCAACTCCCTCGTTTGGATTCAGGCTGTTTAAAAATACATGCCAGGCTCTCTGTGTATAACTAGAAGGTTAGTAATCTTGGCCTATAATTTTCTAATACTAGGTAGTCCACTTGATGACTTTTTAGAGCTTAATGACTCATCTCTAACTTTAAATTTCATCACATTCAATTTCTTTATGATTTGCAACTCTCAAATCTCTAAGATAAACTCACCAAGAAATTTCTATCATCATGAATCTTTTGTTGCAGAGCCAGGTTACTGGGGCCTGTGCAAATGCCCTTCATGGCAAGCGTCTGTTTTTTGCTTGTTCTTATACTTGACTCTGCAGTGCTCTTCTGCCTCTCCTGGCTATGACCATCATTAATGGACTCTTCTCTTTGGGATTTTTACCTTTTTTACATGATATTTCCCACAAAAGTGGGTTTACCTTTTCTCTAATTTTCTTAAAGGGAAAATTTGTAACAAGGACTATTATTTACCCATAAACATTTATCTTTTCTTATAATTGTCAGTGTTTAGTTTTGTTGCTGTTTTTTTGAAACTTAGAACTTTAGGCCTTCTTTATAACCACATTATTTCTGAATATGGCAAGTGTGGAAGAATGTAAACTCTTGAGCAATGGTAATTTTTAAAGAGGCTATGGGTAGGAGGCAGATTATTTTAGATTTAGTAAGGGTTAGCCGGGCTGCGTAGGCTTTCTCACCTCTCATAACTTATAAGTGAGGCAGGGGATTCATTAACATAAAAGGCACCAACCATGGCCCATAGTCCTAGAACTAATGAACACATAATAAATCCCAGCTCTCTCCAGCAAACTCCAAATGTCACAAGCTAAAGAAACGCCATCTTACAATCCATCAGCTTCTGTCTTACCTTGATAGCAGTCATGAATGCCTTCCGATGCCAAAGCAGGGCAGAGTTGTAATTCAAAAAGAGTAAGATTTTCAGGCCTTGAAAAACCACTTTGGATTTATGGAGCAGAATCAAAATTTTATTTCTTCTCCCAAGCGTGAAACTAAAAAAAAAAAAGGGGGGGGGCATATGGGAGCTTCCCTGCCTCGCCTTCACAGGAGTGCAGCGGACGGCTATGTTCTTTTATGGGCCTTCAATGCATCAGCCCAAACTTTCTCACTTTTGAGACTCATAATATATAAATATTCAAGAATCCCTCAAATTGTCTTAACATGAATTTGTCATACTGACTCGGTCGAGTGGATAATGAGGACCGTCCCGCTCATCCAGTTAATTACTCTCCTGCCGTTGGGCGTGCTCTGCTGCCTCAGACGGTTTTGCTGTCTGAAGTCTTCACCATGGTCTCAGCTTTGGGGATTGCTGGGACCCTCATAGCTTTTGTTATTTAACATCATCGCCTGGTGTCACCTGACAAACAGTGATCATCTCTGAGAAACGAAATGCTGTCTTTGGGATGGTGAAAAACCTGTCCTTAAGGAACTATTTTAAATTTTTCTGTTAGCTGAAGACAGGTTCCTGATTTTCTGTGCAAACATGATTAGATGTTCGATTTATAACTTAATTTAGGAATGCATTATGTAACACACTCTTAAAGACTGTGATGGAGCAAATACAGGTTTTCCAGAACTAAAGTGAAGTGGGACTAAATATGTTCAGTAGTTTGGCCCACTGTTAGAAATAAAAGTTTTCCTCCATGGGTAAAAATAGTAGCCCTGTGTGGATTGACACTGGAACATGCCTATTATACAGGGATAATAATCAATTAAGAAGATAAAAATCTATTTTTAAATATTTCTATCCACCAAAGACTTTTGTTAATATTGAAGGAGTGATTACAATGAGAAAAAACAATTAAAAATTAACATAATATTCTCAATTATGAAAACTGGCTGCGTGAAAGGAACAATGTATATTAAAGTATTAGTGTAGAGTAGTTGTGGTGCCACAGTACTCAGAGCCTGTCCAGGTCAGCTCTCCCATTTCCCTTAGAGATCGCAACATGAGGGACTTGCTTAGAGTTCCACAGGAAGCCACTGAGCATGCGCCTGCATCATCTCAGCATTAGAGATGAAAATGGAATTGGGGATATGTGTCCCACATCCCCTTTGGTAAAAGCTGAATCCTTTAAATCTTTTTTTACATAGGGAACTATATCTATATCTATATACACATTTATGTATAGTTCACCATAGTTAATCCTTTCCTTTATAAGTATATGGGAAAGAGCATTGAGTTAGACTTTATTATCATTAGCTATAGTTTCTGAGGTGATTTTCACCAATGGCTGTGTTTTTTGCAATCTATAGTAATACTAGTAAAAGCGTAACATGCTAATTAGACTGGACAGCCTAACGACCTTCTGGACGTTCTTCCGGCTGACCTTCTGGACAAAGTTGGGGCTGCGGGGGCCAAGCCCCGTGCACAAATTTCTTGCATTTGGCCTCTAGTATTCTAATGAAATCAATAATTTAGATAATATTGTTGATGAAGAAGGCAGCACATAACTAACTTATGCATGTCTAGATCAGTGTTTTCAAATCATATCCATTGAGATGGCAGTGGTGTTTTGAGAAAAAGGGTTTCCTGAAGAAATCAGTGTGGAACATCCAACTTAAACAAAGTTTAGCAAGGTTCTTTCCTGTAGGCCTACATGGAGCCTGTAATCCTATATAATAAAAGCCTAACATGCAAATTGTCCCCTCCACCAGAGTTCTGCTGGGAGTTCGACCTCTTGACCAGTCGCTATGACATGCACCGACCACCAAAGGGCAGACGCTAGAAAGTGAGGTGTGAGGTGTGAGGTGAGAGCTGTCAGGAAGCTCCCAGGGTTTGGCCTGAGCCCCAGGCAGAGGTGGGCGGGGGCAGGAGCCAGGAGGGACCTGGTGGTGCCGGAGGCTGCTATGCATGATTCCAGAGCCATGGACGGCGCAGCCCTCCTCAGCCTGTGGGTTCTCAGTGTGCAATTTATAATCTTCAGAGCTGCTTCTTTTTATTTGTTAAGTTTCACTAACAACTCCAGGAAAGTGGGTAGCACTAATATGGGGGGACAGACCAGGCACACCTGCCTGAGGCCAAGGGGTGGACTCGGGCTCCTGGGGAGCAGCAGAGACGGGGCAGGGCTGAGTTGGAGAAACCGAGTCCAAAACTGAAAGGAAGCAGGAGGCAGTGAGGGGCGGAGGGTGACAGCTGCGCAGGGGCCTAGAGAAGCTGCTAGGACAGTCTTCATGTCCCTCCCTCCTCCTCCCTGTGACCCGACACCCCAGCTCCCCTCCGAGGCCCTGCCTGGGCTCGCCCCGCACAGCTCTGCACTGCCCCACCCCACACGGCCGCGTCCCGCCCCACACAACCCTACCCTGCACAGCCTTTGGGGAGCTCTGCTCCCGGAGGAGAAAGGGGGAGGCTGCAGACAGGAGGTTGCAGGAGGAGGGGGCAGAGAAGGGCCCACCAAGTTAGATGGAGTGGGGGGAGAGAGACGTCACAGGACTGGGGACAGAGATGGGTGGGGAAGGAGGGCTGTGCGGAAGCATCACCCTTGGTTGAAGTAGGAATCCTGACCCCATTTTACAGACCCCAGGAGAGAGAGAGAGAGAGAGAAAGAGAGAGAGGTGGGGGGGGGCGAAGACAAAAGAGGAAGTGAAGATGGAGAGCAGCGATGTTTGATTCATGGCCTATTTATTTTTATTTTTGTTAATATATTTTTATTGATTTCAGAGAGGAAGGCAGAGGGAGAGATAGAAACATCAATGATGAAGAGAATCGATCTGCTGCCTCCCACAAGCCCCCTACTGGGGATTGAGCCCACAGCCCAGGAGTGGGCCCTTGACCAGAATCAAATCCAGGACCCTCCAGTCCACAGGCTATGGCTCTATCCACTGAGCCAAACCATCTAGGGCAGCCGTGGGCAAACTACAGCCCGCGGGCCGGATCCGGCCCATTTGAAATGAATAAAACTGAAAAGAAAAAAGACCGTAACCTTTTATGTAATGATGTTTACTTTGAATTTATATTAGTTCACACAAACACTCCATCCATGCTTTTGTTCCGGCCCTCCCATCCAGTTTAAGAACCCATTGTGGCCCTCGAGTCAAAAAGTTTGCCCACCCCTGATCTAGGGCGACCCATGGCCTATTTAAAACCTCTGCAGTAGGTTGAGCAGGTGTCTTACCACGATGGTGTTACTTGATAATGAGGGTGTCTCTCCTTATGTTGGGGTAATCGGAACTGCAGCGAAGTAAAGACACACCCATGGAGCCTGCAAAGGGTTTCCATGCACACGATGCAATTCACTTCGTGTGGCAGCTGAAGAGGGTGAGCAGAACCTTGGAAGGACATGAGGTCTCCAAGACCAGGGGCTGGAGGGAAAGTGCATGCCGAGCATTATGTGTTGTGAGTTACAATCTATATATATAAAAGCCTAATATGCTAAATGTCCAACCAAGCGTTTGACCGACTGGTCACTATGATGTGCACTGACCACCATGGTGCAGTTGCTCCTACTGTTAGGTTAGTTTGCTGCTGGGGCCTGGCCAATTGGGACTGGGCAAGACAGGACTGTACATGCCCTGGAGCCCTCCTGCGGTCCCTCCTGCGATCCCTCCCCAGCCACTGGCCCTGATTTACCCCAATCGCGACTGAGCGAGATGGCCCTGATTGGCCCCGATCACTGGCCAGGTGGAGGGACCCCACATGTGCACAAATTTTGTGCACCAGGACTCTAGTAATCTAATAAGCCCTGTGAATTCCCCTGTGGGGGTAAACTTGTGATATTTCCCAAATATATTTGTCCATGGAAATCCCTTCTAGTTTTCTTCACTAAATAACTGTTAACATTCTACCAGAATGCCCTTGAGAAACACAGTTGAGAAATGTAGCTCTAAAACATCTCTTTCAGTTTCTCTGTAAATCAGTTGTTTATGTAGTTCAATTCTAAAATATTTATCTTGACATCCAATATCTCAACTTTAAATTTCCCAGGGTTCTATTATGAGGAAATAGTCCGAATAGGTTCTGTGACTTGCTAGTTGGCTCTGTTCTCCCTTCTCCATTTATACAGAAGTCTCCTTTGATATTCTGCTCTCCCAGCCCTGGGGATCCTCTTTCTTTCCACTTGCCATTGTTTGTTTGAGTGTGGTGAGGTTAGGGGCCATGTAGTATTTTTTGTATCCCCATTTTTCCGGGCCTATTGTTTACTAAGTCAGCAAATGTTTTTGTTTTTTTGATACTGTAAACAAGACAGATAAGAATTCAGCCTTTCTAGAGCTTCTACAGTCTATTGGAGGAGAAAAGGATGCAATTGTTATAAGGTGTTGAGAAACACTTGTTTGTGGGTTATAATGAACAACATAAACTGATGAATAAAAACAGATCTAGAGACAGGGAAGCATTGATCAGATGCTCAAACCTCAGAGGGTGGGAGTAAGGGGTAGAGGTCAACCAAAGGCATATAAGCATAACCAAAGGACACAGACACCATGGGGTGAGGGCATGAATGGGAGTGGGGTGGGGGCAATGGGGGGATAAGGACACATATGTAATACCTTAATCAATAAAACAAACAAAAAGCAATGCAAACTATTCTCAGAGAAGCACTCCAGGGAAGGTTTCCTGAGGGAGTGATACCTATTTTGAGACCCAAAAATGAACAGGAGCTAGTGGCAAGGGGCATGTAGCAGACTTTCATGGAATATGCATTGGAAGAATTAATATATTCCTGGAGGAGACAGAAACTCAATCACCTTATTTTTATGGAGCCATTCTTTTCCCTTTCATTGGAAGCAGTTTCTTTTTAATTGTTAAAATTATTGAACCCATTTTTTAAGTTTCATTAAGGTTGTGAAGATATGCTTAAGAGGTTTCCTTTCACAAATATTTTATTGCCTTCACATTCTTATTGCTACCATTACTGGGATTCATTTCAAACTTTTACCAATATTACTTTTTAGCACAAATTTTCTGTGCAAAATAGCTTTTATAAAATTTACAATTAAAATTTTACACATGGAAATTGCACAAAGCAGTGAAATATCTGCAGCTGGCATCTCTCTGCATCCAACTGTATTTTATACATAAATAACTTTCTTTATACTGATTTTAATCATTACTATAAGGCACAATAAGTTTTCAAAGTCCCTTTGCATACATTATTTGATATGATAAATTCACATTTTAAATCAGTCATTAACTCCACAAACAGCCATGAAAAGTAGACAATATTAGCATTATCCTTTTCTAAGTAGCCTCAACTCCACAGATAAAGAAGAAACTGAGTCAAAAACATACAAATAATTAGTCTGGCCAGCAAGTGGTATTATATAGGGCACTTAGCTATTTTTGGATTAACAAACATTTGTTCATTTTGTTTCTTATGTAAATTTAGCACATTTCTTTATCTCTTGGATAAGCACTTCATTGTAGAGAATGTTGTGAACTGCTCTTGGTCATCTTACATGAGAAATTATTTGTGCTTAGAGAAATAGTAATTTATGCTCTACTTTACAGACCACATAATGCCTAGTGAAGAAAGGCTGTCTGATACAAGTTTTAATTTTGAGTCCCTGGCACTTTAATATTCATTTGCAGGGACAGTTCAAAATGTTTAAGCTTGTGGCTATTACTATTCTAATATGCAGGTGCAGACTGCTTGCCCACACAGTGCTTCGTCATTGGTTGTGAGATTTACATTTGCTTAGCGTAGGCCCTAAAGTATCCTTGAAAGTGACTGCATGAACAAATAGATTAAGAGCTGATTTTTTCTCAATATTAAGATAGAAATCATATAATATACAGATGATATAGAATTGTATACCTGAAACCTTTATAATTTTATTAACCAACATGACCCCAATAATTTCAATTTAAAAAAGAGAGAAATCTGTTGTTAACCAATGATTGTTAATAAATGTAGTAGGAAATACAATATCATGATGTAGTTGACTCTTCGGAGATTAAAAATAACCAGATCAAGTGGTCAGAAGATAGTGCACTGAATTTAACTGCCCTAGCTCTTTTTGCCCTATAGACTCAGAGGTCTGAATATAAGGACATCTCTTTTATCTAGAGATTCATTTATCCACCAAAAGTAATGAGGGATGCAGCTAAGAGCAAAGGAAGGCAAAGACATTTTTGAGAAGCAAATACAGATGCCAAAATATCTTTGCACTATATTTTACATATTAAAGATAAGGAGAATGCCTCATTCCCTCACATAATTCCAAAGTCAGTTATCAGTTTTCTAGCCAATTAGAATTTGAAAATAGAATATTAAAGTGACTGCTGGACACAGGAATATTGATAGCAGTAAGTAGGGACAGCTGGAAGCCCAAAGAGACAATATAAATAAATAAATATCAGATATAAGAAATAAAAACATAGCTGTATAAATTTCCTTTCAGAACAAGCAAGCTCAAAATTAATAGCCAATAGAGTCTTACTGCACAATAATTGATGTTTATTATGATGACTCCAAGTCATCAATAATAGGATGATTACATCAATATAATCAATTTGAGAAGGCAAAGAAGTATGCAGTACATTTTAGCAGTTATCTAAAAAAGAGTTGAAGTAAAAAACATTTTTGATATTATGCTTCAGTTGTGTGCTAAAGGTGAGGTCTCACTGTACTTTGTGAAGTATCTGAGGTCTTCATAATGAGGTTGAAATTTCCCACAGACATTTAAGTTTTTAAAAATAATGTTGGAGGGCCCCAAATTTGGAGACTTTATTTTCTGAGTGATCCTAAGAAGGAAAGAGATCAATTATAACTATTTTCTTTTACATCATTTGCTCTGTCATTTGTTTTGTTTTGTTTCTCATGAACATTTTGTTATCTCTTTTCTCTGTGCCCTCTTCTTTTCAGACAGCCATTTCATATTTGTCAAATGTCACGTTACATACAATAATAACACCACATGTTTATATATAACACCATAAAATATATGTATGTGACAGCTAGTCATAACTGTGCCAGTGAAGTGATCAGGTTCCATTATACATTTAAAAAAGTCTCCATGACATTTACATCAGAGGCACTACGATGTGCATCTCTGTGGTGCTAATTTTTAAAATCATCTTTTTTTATTCCTCAAATTAACCATTCCACAGAAAGAGATAATGCAAACCAAAAATTATGTTTTATGGACTTAAATATTCATTCTTTAAAATCTCAAACTTTTCCTATACACTTGTGGTCAATGCATAATTTCTAGACTATCTGAAACAAATAATTTGTGAGCATAAAGGAATGCTTTGCAAGCATATTATTTTTAAAAATTTGCAAGAAAAAATTAATAAAACAAGAACAAATCTCAGATGGGGGAGTAATATAAGAATAAAGCTCTGTTAAAAAAAACACATGTTTTTATTGATTTCTGAGAGGGAGAGAGAGATAGAAACATTAATAATGAGATGAGGGGGACTCATTGATTGGCTGCCTCCTGCATGCCCCACACTGGGGATGGAGCCTGCAACCAAGGCATGTGCCTGTCCAGGAATCAAATGGTGACTTCCTGGTTCATAGGTGGATGCTCATCCACTGAGCCATGCCGGCCGGGTGAATAAAGCTATATATTAAAATAGAAAATGTTATTAAAGAAAATGGGGGGGGGAACCTATGAGGTAGGGAATTAAATAAAAAGTTGTACTTGGGAAAAACAGAACAGTAGAGAAATTTTTAAAGAAGCTTTCTATTTTAAAGACCTAGTAGGGGAGAAAATGAGCTCACAGCATGATTTGATTTGCTGGAGTGCCAGATGACTCCAGCTGACCTTGGAATTGCTGCATTTGGATGTGAAATGGCCTTAGGAGGAATCCTAAGGCTAAATTCCTTGCAGTGACCATCAGTGTAGGCATTTCTAGGTAAAGCCCTTCTGTTTCTTTTGGGGATTCTTGTGTCACATTTTTAGCAACTTTTACATTTTAAGGACCTCCATTTAAAAAGTCTCACAATAAAGATTTCACCCAACTGCAGCAGAAAGTCTTTAAACAGAGCTGAGGTATCTCAATCATTTTCTTTTGATGTCTCTTAGAAATAAGCTAAATTAAAGCCATTTCATATTGTTACACTATCAGAACTTAAAATGGAGGACACAAAATATTTAATATTCTAAGCATGACCTAAATCCACAACACAAAGAGATCTGAGAGAAAAGACTCTCGCTGAACTCTTTATAGAGAACTATAATTGAGAAGATAATAACCACCAAAAATAACCAATAAATAAAGTAAAATAAGAAACAAAACCTCAAACTAAACCAACCATACAAAATCTCAGTGGTTACCTAACTTATACTTCATTTCATTTTCTTTCATGCTACGAGAATAACTAGCTAATTAGGATTTCTGAATAAAACTGTGTGACCCTTCTTTTTCCTCATTGCATCCTCTTAGTCAGGTATGCACAAATACTATTTGTGCCAATTGTCTGAGGAAAAAAATAGACTCATTAAAATGCTAATCTTTAGTAAACACATAAGTACTCGCATGAAAATTAAATACTTGGGCTGCTAATTTATAAATACGTGCTCACACATCCGGAACACTGCAACTAGTGTGGACTTCAGTCTCGGGCTTAACAGCCTCGTCGACATGTCAAATCCACTTCAGGATTGAGAGTATCTACCATTGAAATCACCCAGTGTGCCTTCTCTCAAGAGCGTCTAAGGAGAAAAGAAAAGTGATGTGCACTTTGAGAAGATTATTTAAAGCCTGCAGATTCATTAGGGGAGAACTTAATTGTGATAGAATCTATAATCCTTTCAGTTCGTCCCATAAATAATAACAGTCTGAACTCTATTGAGTCACATGGCCTCTTTTGCACAAACCTATAGAGGAGAGTCCTTAAAATTGAATAGATGGAATTGAATGGACCTGGGAAGTGGGAACTGGAATTTGATGGACAGCCTTTCACCTCTAGGTTATTGGTTTGTATCTGACCCAGGTGATGAAAAGTCATTGTTCTACAATGGCTGTTTAGTCGTTTCCTGTGTAATGAGCTACTGGCTCCAGTCCATTCCTCAGTGGACAGGTGTCTGCTCACATTCCCAAATCACCATTCCACTTGTCAGTCACATTTGAGGTCAAGGGCTAAATAGGAACTGGGGCAAAAATACTTTCTTAGTTTACTAAGTACAGGCCTTCCTTTGTTGATTGAAAACACAAAAACTGCCATAGCCACTGTTCATGCTCTGCCTATTTTCTATGTAAGAAAATTTTATTGTTTAGCACTTCTAGCATAATAGAAATTATTAGGTCCTCAAATGTTCATGCTTTTAATGTTACATATCATGAAAAGAGATGTCTAAACACACTCCCAGGCCCAGGGACATTAACATTTACATTTATTTGTCTAACTGCAACAGGGATACAGAATGCATTTGTATCTGACTCTTCTTCACTGACAAGAGACTTGGGACATAGGCTCCAAATTTTGATAAAACTGGCAGGTAGAAGATAGCCAATAGCAGAACATTATATGATATTTTGATTGGAAGAACAGCACTCTTTGAAGTGGGAGGTAGAAGAACAAATGTAGGAAAGTATTTAATGCTTATTGGGTTTTAAGAAATGGAGATAAACTGTTTCAGTTTAAACCTGGTTTAAACATTTTTGTTTGTGTGATTTGCACAATTCTAAAAATATGGATTTATATATTTTAGCATTTCTGGAAAGGTTTGTGGCCAATGGTGACTGGTCAGAAGCCAGGGGACTCGGATATTTTCATCCTAAAATCCTGGGCGGGTCTTCTGCCACCAATATATGATGCAGTTTCCTGAATAAATTAACTATATATTTCATAGAAAGATATGATGGGAGTAAGAGTTATACAGCTCTTGTTCACTTGCTTCTGTAGATCTGATCTCTATTTGCATAAGAATACTGTGTTAACTTAGGTTATTTTATTTTCTATCCTGATGGAGAGTATTGCTAAATATACTTCTAAGTTATGAAAAGTGACTGCGTCAAATGGCAAACTTTAGCTCAACCTCAATCATCATGGACCTCCTAGCTTATTTTTAAGCCTGAATCTCTCTTTATAATTTCAGATTGCCAGCTAATTCACCACACTCTTTTTTTTTTTCTCATTTCTCTTTTTCATTTTTTTTCTTTTTTTTTTTTAAATTGAAGATTTTTTTTATTTATCTATTCAATTTTGATTATTATAAATCCTCTACTTTTAAAAACTGTTTTCATCAATCAAAGGTTACAGTACAAATTACTTAGCTTATCATGCAAACCCCCACCTGAAGTGGCCCTTACCAACTGTTTGTTTGTTTTCTTTCTGGGTCTGCTTAACAAATTAGCAAGAATATTATTTATTAAAATAACAGATATTTATTATCTTTGAGTTTTTTTGTTTTGTTTTTTTTATTGCTTAAAGTATTACAAAGGGTATTACATATGTATCCATTTTATCCCCCCGCCCTAGACAGTCCCCTAGCCTCCCCTATCACCCAGTGTCTTATGTCCATTGGTTATGCTTATATGCATGCATACAAGTCCTTTAGTTGATCTCTTACCCCCCTACCTCCTGCCCCCCAACCCTCCCCGGCCTTCCCGCTGCAGTTTGACAGTCTGTTTGAGGCAGCTCTGCCTCTGTATCTATTATTGTTCAAAAGTTTATAATGGTCTCTATTGTCCATGAATGAGTGAGATCATGTGGTATTTTTCCTTTATTGACTGGCTTATTTCACTTAGCATAATGCTCTCCAGTTCCATCCATGCCGTTGCAAATGGTAAGAGTTCCTTCCTTTTTACAGCAGCATAGTATTCCATCATGTAGATGTACCACAGTTTTCTAATCCATTCATCTACTGATGGGCACTTAGGCTGTTTCCAGATCTTAGCTATGGTGAATTGTGCTGCTATGAACATAGGGGTGCATATATCCTTTCTGATTGGTGTTTCTGGTTTCTTGGGGTATATTCCTAGAAGTGGGATCACAGGGTCAAATGGGAGTTCCATTTTCAGTTTTTTAAGGAAACTCCATACTGTCTTCCATAGTGGCTGCACCAGTCTGCATTCCCACCAGCAGTGCACAAGTGTTCCTTTTTCTCCACATCCTCTCCAGCACTTGTCGTTTGTTGATTTGTTGATGATAGCCAGTCTGACAGGTGTGAGATGGTACCTCATTGCTGTTTTGATTTGCATCTCTCGGATGATTAGTGACTTTGAGCATGTTTTCATATGTCTCTTGGCTTTCTGAATGTCCTCTTTTGAAAGGTGTCTATTTAGGTCCTTTGCCCATTTTTTGATTGGATTGTTTATCTTCCTTTTGTTAAGTTGTATGAGTTCCCTATAAATTTTGGAGATTAGGCCCTTATCAGATATGTCATTGGCAAATATGTTTTCCCACACAGTGGGTTTTCTCGTTGTTTTGTTGATGGTTTCTTTTGCTGTGCAGAAGCTTTTTATTTTGATGTAGTCCCATTTGTTCATTTTTTCTTTGGTTTCAAGTGCCCTAGGAGCTGTATCAGTGAAGAAATTGCTTCGGCATATGTCTGAGATTTTGTTGCCTTTGGATTCTTCTAGAATTTTTAGGGTTTCCTGTCGTACATTTAAGTCCTTTATCCATTTTGAGTTTATTTTTGTGTATGGTGTAAGTTGGTGGTCTAGTTTCATTTTCTTGCATATATCTGTCCAATTTTCCCAACACCATTTATTGAAGAGACTATCTTGGCTCCATTGTATGTTCTTGCCTCCTTTGTCAAATATTAATTGAGCATATTGGTTCGGGCCGATTTCTGGGCTCTCTATTCTATTCCATTGATCTATATGCCTATTCTTGTGCCAGTACCAGGCAGTTTTGAGAACAGTGGCTTTGTAATACAACTTGATATCTGGTATTGAGATCCCACCTACTTTGTTCTTTTTCAGGATTGCTGCAGCTATTCGGGGTCTTTTTTTATTCCAGATGAATTTTTGGAGAGTTCGTTCTAGATCTCTGAAGTATGCCGTTGGTATTTTAATGGGAAGTGCGTTGAATTTATAGATTGCTTTGGGTAGTATGGACATTTTAATGATGTTGATTCTACCAATCCATGAACACGGTATGTTCTTCCATCTGTTTATGTCTTCCTCTATGTCTTTTTTCAACGTCCTGTAGTTTTCTGAGTAGAGGTCTTTTACCTCTTTAGTTAAGTTTATTCCTAGGTAGCTTAATTTTTTTGGTGCAATGGTAAACGGGATTGTTTTTATAATTTCTCTTTCTGAAAGTTCACTATTGGTGTATAGAAATGCCTCAGATTTCTTGGGGTTAATTTTGTATCCTGCTACATTGCCAAATTCATGTATTAAGTCTAGTAGCTTTTTGATGGAATCTCTAGGGTTTTGTATGTATAATATCATGTCGTCTGCAAATAAGGACAGTTTTACTTCCTCTTTTCCAATTTGGATGCCTTTTATTTATTCTTCTTGCCGAATTGCAATGGCTAACACTTCCAGTACTATGTTGAATAAAAATAAATCTTTATTGTTCAGATTATTACAGTTGTTCCTCTTTTCCCCCCCATAGCTCCCCTCCACCCAGTTCCCACCCCCTCTACCCTTACCCCCCCACTGTCCTCATCCATAGGTGTACGATTTTTGTCCAGTCTCTTCCCACACCCCTCACACCCCTTTCCGCCCCCCCACCCCAAGAATTGTCAGTCCACTCCCTTTCTATGTCCCTGATTCTATTATATTCACCAGTTTACTCTGTTCATCAGATTTTTTATTCACTTGATTTTTAGATTCACTTGTTGATAGATATGTATTTGTTGTTCATAATTTGTATCTTTACCTTTTTCTTCTTCTTCTTTCTTCTTAAAGGATACCTTTCAGCATTTCATATAATCCTGGTTTGGTGGTGATGAACTCCTTTAGCTTTTTCTTATCTGTGAAGCTCTTTATCTGACCTTTAATTCTGAATGATAGCTTTGCTGGATAAAGTAATCTTGGTTGTATGTTCTTGCTATTCATCACTTTGAATATTTCTTTTTTTAAAAAAATATATTTTATTGATTTTTTACAGAGAAGAAGGGAGAGAGATAGTTAGAAACATCGATGAGAGAGAAACATCAATCAGTTGCCTCCTGCACATCTCCTACTGGGGATGTGCCCACAACCCAGGTACATGCCCTTGACCGGAATCGAACCTGGGACCTTTCAGTCCGCAGGCCGACGCTCTATCCACTGAGCCAAACCGGTTTCAGCTGAATATTTCTTGCTACTCCCTTCTGGCCTGCATAGTTTCTGTTGAGAAATCAGCTGACAGTCATATGGGCACTCCCTTGTAGGTAACTAACTGTTTTTCTCTTGCTGTTTTAAGATTCTCTCTTTGTCTTTTGCCCTTGGCATTTTAATTATGATGTGTCTTGGTGTGGTCCTCTTTGGATTCCTTTTGTTTGGGGTTCTCTGCGCTCCCTGGACTTGTAAGTCTATTTGTTTCACCAGGTAGGGGAAGTTTTCTGTCATTATTTCTTCAAGTAGGTTTTCAATATCTTGCTCTCTCTCTTCTGGCACCCCTATAATTCGGATGTTGGTACACTTGAAGTTGTCCCAGACGCTCCTTACACTATCTTGATATTTTTGGATTCTTTTTTCTTTTTGCTTTTCCGGTTGGGTATTTTTTGCTTCTTCATATTTCAAATCTTTGACTTGATTCTTGGGATCCTCTTGTCTACTGTTGGAGCTCTGTATATTATTCTTTATTTCAGTCAGTGTATGCTTAATTTCTAGTTGGTCCTTTTTCATATCCTCGAAGGTCTCACGAAATTTATTGGCGGTTTCTAGAAAATTCTTGAAAAACCTTATAAGTGTGGTTTTGAACTCTATATCCAGTAATTTGCTTTCCTCCATTTCTGTCATTTGTGACCTGTTTCTTTGTCTCTGCATTTTGGCTGCTTCCCTGTGTTGATAGAGTGGCTTTGTGTGCTAGGTGTCCTATAGGGCCCAGTGGCTCAGCCTCCACAATTACCTGAGGTGGACACTCTTGGTGCACCCCTTTGTGGGCTTTGTGCACAGTCTTGTTGTAGTTAAGCCTTGATTGTTGTTGGTATCTCTGGGAGGAATTGACCTCCAGGCCAATTGTCTGTGAGAACAGCTGTGTCTACAGTGGGAGAACTTCTGTGCTGAAGACACCCTTATGGAGCAAGACTTGCTTCAGTGGGGCTTTGGTGCTCACTGAGTCTGCCCCCTGAGTGTGTCCCTTATGGATCTGAGGAGTTGTAATCTGGATGGTCCCACTCTGACCACTGGGTACACTGGCTCTTGGATCTCTAAGGAGGTGCTAATTTAGCCTCTGCCTGAGGCTACCCAGCAGGAGCTATGGAGAGATCTGCTGATTCCTCTTCCTTGTTTGGGGTTTGGAGGTGCCCAGATGAGGCCCAGCTGTGAAGCAATGCAAGCTGCTGTGGGGCCTTGGGCCTTCTTTTAGATGTTCTGGGTCTCTCTGACCCAACTAAAGTTTGTTAGGTAATTTTAGATCTCAAAGGGCTAGGCCTTTCATATGCAAAAGCCTCTGCACACAGCTTGGGTAGGGCAGGGTGTCAGGGAATCAACAGGGCGGAGCAAACAGCTATGCTGATCCTCAGTCCTGCCCTAAGAGGCCCCCGGGTCTCAGTGTCCCACGGTAAGTAAACACTGCAAGCACCTCTGAGAGAAAGCTGCCCTCGAGTTCTGCCCGATACCAGACAGTCCAGTTTCTCCCCGTATGAGTCTGGGTCCCCAGAGACTCACCCGGAACTGGAGTTCAGAGCTCTCGGGAACTTGAGACTCCCTCCCGATTGAAAAAGACACCGGCATCCTCCGTTGCCAGCCCTTTCCGCTTGCGCCTCCATACCTCTGCACTTTACTTCTGAACCTCCTCTGAGTCTCAGTGTGCTTTTCTCTTTCCTTCTAGTTGTAGAATTTCCACTCAGCCAGCTTTCCTGTGGTTCTGGATGATGTCTGTTTTGTCTTTTAGTTGTAGTTTTGAAGTGATTGTGTGAGGCAGCAATTTTAGGTATTTACCTATTACCACACTGTCTTAATAACAAAAATTCTATAGCCATAGTTGTTAGAAACTGAAAAAAAGAAAAAGAAAAAGAAAATACTAGGAACCCCGAGGTCTAATATAAAATCAAGGATTTTATCATTTTTTGAGAGATGCATTTTTATATTTTTGGCCTGTTTTCTTCTCTTATTTTTATATTTGTTTTTTTTTTAGGCCCATTGGAAAAAATTGGTACTTTTTAAAAAATCTTTAAAAAATTTTAAATTTTGTGATATTTTTAAAATACTATTTTAATTACAGTTGGAGTACAATAGTATGTTAGCTTTAGGTATACAACATAATGATTAGACATTTATATACCTTACTAAGTGATCACCTTGATAGTGTAGTACACATATCACACTATGCATGGTTATTACATATGTGTGGGAAGGCAGAAAGGCAGCTCCGGCTGAGTGAAGGCAGTGCCAGCAGCCAGGGGAAGGAAGACCCATTCTTTTTTAAAAAAATATATTTTATTGATTTTTTTTTTTTTTACAGAGAGGGAGAGGGATAGAGAGTTAGAAACATCGATGAGAGAGAAACATCTATCAGCTGCCTTCTGCACACCTCCTACTGGGAATGTGCCTGCAACCAAGGTACATGCCCTTGACCAGAATTGAACCTGGGACCTTTTAGTTTGCAGGCTGACGCTCTATCCACTGAGCCAAACCGGTTAGGGCAGGAAGTCCCACTCTGGAACAAATCTTCCTGCATCAGGCCTCTAGTTACAATATAATTAACTATATTGCCTATGCTGTACTTTATATCCCCAGGACTATTTTTATAACTGGCAATTTGTATTTCTTGATCTCTTTCACCTTATTCATCCATTCCTCCAACACTATTCCATCTGAAAATTATCATCTTGTTCTCTGTTTTTATAAATTATTTTCTATTTTATTTGTTCACATATTTTGTTTTTTAGATTCCACATATACATAAAATCATATGGTATTTGTCTTTCTTTGACTTATTTCACTTAGCATAATGTCCTCTAAGTCTATCCATGTTGTTGCAAATGTTAAAATTTCATTATTTTCTATGGCTGAGTAGTATTCAATTGTATATATGTACTACATCTTCTTTATTCAATCATCTATTGATGGACACTTAAGTTGCTTCCATATCTTGGCTATTATAAATTATATTGCAATGAACGTAATAGTACATATATCTTTTTAAATTAGTGTTTTGGATTTCTGTGGATAAATAACCCAAAGTGAAATTTCTGGATCATTGGATAGTTCTATTTTTAATTTTTTGAGGGACCTCAGTACTATTTTCCAAGGTGGCTGTACCAATTTATAATCCCACCAACAGAGCAAATGGGTTCCCTTTTTTCCACATCCTAGCCAATATGTTGTTTGTAGATTTATTGATGATAGCCCTTCTGAGAGATGTGAGGTGATATCTTATGGTTTTTATTTCTGTTTCACTGATGATGTTGATTATCTTTTTATATGTCTATCTGTCATAAGTATTTCTTCTTTAGAGGAATGTCAATTCAGGTCCTCTGCCCATGTTTTAATTAAATTGTTTGTTTGTTTTTGGTGTTAAGTTGTGTGAGTTTCTTATCTATTTTGGATATTAACTCCCTATTGGACATAACATTGTCAAATATCTTCTTCCATTGCATAGGTTGATTTTCATTTTGTTGATGGTCTCCTTTGCTGTACTAAAACTTTTTAGTTCAATGTAGTCCCATTTGTTTAATTTTTCTTTTGTTTCCTTTGCCTGAGGAGACATATCCAAACAATATAGCAAAGAGCAATCTCAAAGAGTTTACTGTCTATGATTTCTTCTAGGAATTTTTAAAAATATATTTTATTGATTTTTTTTACAGAGAGGAAGGGAGAGGGATAGAGAGTTAGAAACATCGATGAGAGAGAAATAGCGATCAGCTGCCTCCTGCACACCCCCTACTGAGAATGTGCCCGCAACCTAGGTACATGCCCTTGACCGGAATCGAACCTGAAACTCTTCAGTCTGCAGGCTGACGCTCTATCCACTGAGTCAAACCGGTTAGGGCTCTTCTAGGAATTTTATGGTTTCTGATCTTACATTTTTAAGTTTTTAATCCATTTTGAGTTAATTCCTGTATATGGTATAAGAATGTCATCTAGTTTCATTTTTTCACATGTATCTTTCCAGTTTTCTCAACACTATCTATTAAAGAGACTGTCTTTACTGAATTGCATATTCTTGCCTCCTTTGTCATAGATTAGTTCACCATATAGGAGTAGGTTTATTTCTGAGATCTTTTTTCTGTTTCATTGATCTATGTGTCTGTTTTTATGCCAGTACCATGTTGTTTTGAATACCATAGCCTTGTGGTATAGTTTGATATCAGGTACAATGATACCTCCAACTTTGTCCTTCATTTTCAATATTTCTTTGCCTATTCAGGGTCTTTTCTAAGTCTTTAATGATAAAAAGAATTGGTAGAATTCTCATGGTATCACCTGTAGATGAACATCAATTTGTATTTTTCTTTATGTCTTTATGATATTGTAAGTGATTAGCAAATTTGAAGGATAAAAATTTGACTTGAACCCTGGCAATACTTAAATAGTTAATTTTTTTTCCTTAGAAAACATGCTCTATTATTTTTGATAACTACTTAACTTTTTTAAAAAATGAATCTTTATTATTGAGATTATTATAGAGGTTCCCCCTTTTTTCCCCCATAGCTCCTCTCCACCCTGTTCCCACCCCGCCCCCGGCCCTTGCCACCCTATTGTCTGTATCCATAGGCAATGCATACATGCATATAAGATCTTTGTCTAATCTCTTCCCACACTCTCCTACACCCCCTTCCTTCTGAGAATCATCAGCCTGTTCCATTTCCATGCCCCTGATTCTATTCCATTCACCAGTTTATTCTGTTCATCAGATTTTTTATTCACTTGATTTTTAGATTCAATTGTTGATAGATATGTATTTGTTGCCACTTTGTTGTTCATATTTTTTATCTTTACCTTTACCACCACCTCCTTCTTCTCCCCCTTCCCCCTCCTCCTCTCCTCCTCCTCCTCCTCCTCCTCCTTCTTCTTCTTCCTCTTCTTAAAGAATACCTTTCAGCATTTCATATAATACTGGTTTGGTGGTGATGAACTCCTTTAGCTTTTTCTTATCTGTGAAGCTCTTTATGTGACCTTCAATTCTAAATGATAGCTTTGCTGGGTAGAGTAATCTTGGTTGTAGGTTCTTGCTAATCATTACTTGGAATATTTCTTGCCACTCCCTTCTGGCCTGCATAGTTTCTGTTGAGAAATCAGCTGACAGTCATATGGGCACTCCCTTGTAGGTAACTAACTGTTTTTCTCTTGCTGCTTTTAAGATTCTCTCTTTGTCTTTTGCCCTTGGCATTTTAATTATGATGTCTTGGTGTGGTCCTCATTGGGTTCCTCTTGTTTGGGGTTCTCTGTGCTTCCTGGACTTGTAAGTCTATTTCTTTCACCAGGTAGGGGAAGTTTTCTGTCATTATTTCTTCAAATATATTTTTCAGTATCTTGCTCTCTCTCTTCTTCTGGCACCCCCATAATGCGAAAGTTGGTGTGCTTGAAGAAGTCATGCTGGACTTGAGGGCCTGTGAAAAACCTGACATACCTAGAATCTTATTGCACCATGTCATAATGTTTAACTTCTTTATTCTTATTGCTCTTGTATGTATTCAATCTGATCAGTCAAAACCTGCCTGACTTGGACAGGTTCATTCTTATTGCTTTTCTGATATGTGTTAAATGATTCTTACCATGGTCAACACAGCTTCAGGCCCACAGTGCAGGATACTGGTAACAGAGTGGTAGAGCAAGGTAAAAGGATGACACCCAAATTTCTAGTGCCTATATCCTATACCAGGTCTTCTACCTGAAGAGATTAATCTTCTGAAAAGCAAGTTGACTCCATATGCCCTCAGTTTTACTTAAAAATAGTGCTGGGTTCCAGGCATGTTCAGTAAATGTGTGTGAAGTGAAAGTTTTGGGCAGGTGGTAGTCTCTAGAGGCAGCTTATGGCTGCCTACCCCTGCTCCCCCTCAAATAAGTGATGCTTATTAATGACATATGGGTGCTGCAATGAAGGAGGACCAGTTTTGGAACTTACACCATCATTAAAGGTATGGGGTATGTGTGTGTGTGTGTGTGTGTGTGTTGTTTTAAACACAACTATTTTCAGTTAATCACATTGGTAGAAAACAAGTCGTATGGTGGCATTAGTAGGAGGTTTGCAACAAGTTATTCAGTCTGGAAATTATTGCAAAGTAGAACTTTATTCAGGAAAGAATATCAATTTAAGAGTAGACAGTACACATTTACTAGAGTTAATTCAGACTCTTTTTGAATGGGGTACATTTTCTTAGAAGCAGCCATAGAGATAAATGTATCACATGACCCTCAGAACCAAACTGCTGAATGAAGATATTGGAGGGCTGGAGCTATTCATTTCCACTTACAGAATCTAAATTGCTGAAAAGTCATGGGAAGGCAGGAAAGAGACTTGTTTTTAGAAATGCTCCTGGCATTTGTCTGCTTGCGTCATCCAATGCAGTATCTCATTCTGTGCCACCCGGAGTCCCATTCACTGGTTTGTTTAACCTCAAAGTGGGAAAGTAACTAACACAAATACATTCATTGTCCATGCTCTAATAGAATTAAGATTCCCAATACACTGCCTGCATTCAAATGAGGTTTGTTACACACTAGCCTTTATGGTCACACCCTTTTCCCTTGATGGTTCTTAAGAATGGCAGAAGCAGGAGACCAGAAATTTTGTAAGCTCATAAATATGAAGCACACTGTGTTTAAATAACGCCAGGGTGGTGATACAAATGGACCAATGCCAGGAAGCTCAAAGTTAAAGCTAACTATTCATCCTCACACCACCATGAATAAGAAGGAAGGAGAAAGGGGCACTGTGTTTGTTATGGTTGTGCTGCCAGCAGCCTGGGATAGCTCTGTCTAATGGCCAGTATGGCACAGAGCCTTGAATTGTATACTGTTTGCCCAGAAGATAGGAAATAGGTCTATTCTCCTTCAGAAAGGCCCACTGGATATTGGGGAATTACCTAATATTGTTTATTTCACACGGCACATTATTGACTTGAGTGAATGTAAGCATTTGGAATGAACCGATATCTAGTATCCTGCCAGTCAATGGCAAAGACCAGTACAGGGCATTGGAGATGGGAGCTGCCACTCTGTGCCTGTGTGGGCAGAGCCAGTGCAGGTTTTCATCAGCAATTCTTCCTCCTCTGCTGCTTAGCTGCTGTGGCCTTCTATTTCCTCTGCCTGCAATGATAGCAAGAACTTAAGCGTAGTCTTGTAAATACTTGTAGTGCAGAATATCAGAGCACCAGGATCTCTGTCATTCAAAAAGGGACTCAGTTATCCCTCTGTGCTGGCCTTGTGCTAAGTGCTTTATGTGAATTATTTAATCTCTACAAACAACTCCATAGAATAGGTATTATGATCACTTCCATTGCATCAGTTAGAAATGCTTGTAGCTGCAAGTAACTGAGAGCTCCGCTTACAATAAGTTGAAATGGGTATTTATTTAGCATATATAAATAGAAGTTGGGTGGCCAGCAGTTATGGATGATTATTCTGTGGCTCAATGATGTCAGGACCAGTGTCTCTGGGATTCTCCATACCATTCCCTCAAGTCGCAAAATGATTGCCACAATTTCAGACATCTCTGTGTTCAAAGCAAAAAGATAAAAGAATGGGTAGAGCCAGCTATCACAGTCAGCAAAGGCTGCTACACTAGTAACTGCCACCAGACTATTCATTCTCTCTCTCCAGCCAGAATGATACCATATTCTGTCTGGAAGTCTGGGTAAGCAAGTTGTTGGCTCTTTCACCTTCTATGGGTAAAGGACAAAGGGGTTAGTAATGGCATTGGGTTAGTCAGACTAAGTGCTACTCGCACTTTGTGAACCGGAAAGTAAGGCACCAAGTGGCTTTTTAAGAAGCTAGTAAATGGCAGAGCCAGGATATAAACCCGGGCTGTTCCAGAGCCCACATTATTTTTTTCTCCAATTAAAATTAAAGTTGACATACAATATTATCAGTTTCAGATATACAACATAATGATTAGACATTCACAGAACTTGTGAAGTGATCACCTTAATAAATCTAGTACCCATTTGACACCATGTAATTATTATCATAGTATTATTGACTACATTCCCTGCGCTGTACTTTACATCCTCATAACTATTTTTATATGTGACAATTTGTACATTTTAATCCCTTCCCCTTTTCATCCATCTTCACTACCCCCCTTCCATCTAGCAACCATCAACTTGTTCCAGAGCCCACATTAAAAAAATGTTTTTATTGATTTTAGAGAGAGAGGAAGGGAGAAGGATGGAGAGATAGAAACATTGATGAGAGAGAGACATCAATCTGCTGCCTTCTGCACACCTCCTACTGGGGATTTAGCCCACAACCCAGGCATGTGCCTCCACCAGGAATCAATCTGGTGACCTCTTGGTTCATTGGTCGACTCTCAACCACTGAGCCACACTGGCTGGGCCAGAGCCCCCGTTATTAATCATGATGCCACATTGCTTTTATTTTCTTTCGGTTGATTTTTTCCCTTATGGAGTCTTGGTGACCAGAGAGATGCTTAAATAAAATAGTTCCCATCAAATTTGAATCTAAGGCTACAAAGCTATTCCAGGGTAGTTTAATTCAACAGCCCTTGTGTGCCACCATATTGCTAAAGACAGAAATCTCTGAAGCATATTATCTAACTGTGTTTAAACATGCTATCATCTTGTCACTTTCATGTGTTGTTGAAGAATCTCACCACTTATGGGCAAATACTGTTAAGAGATTTAGTTTCTTTTCTTTTTTCCCCTTCAAACTGAACATGCCCAAGTATGCATTGCAATCTGTGATTATGATACAGCCTGTCTTATTGCCAAGCAATTTTCTTTCGTACCACAAACCCAGTAATAGTTTCTTATTGCAACTAATTATCAGAGATATTAACATATTTTCTCCTGCTAAAAAAATATCATCAGAGCTTCCTCTCACTTTTAAGGTCCCTTGGCTGTAAGCTTATTTGTTAGCTTTATTATCTGACCATCAGTTAGTTATAATCATAGACATTTTGGAGATATCTGCATATCTTGCCAGAACATAAGGAAAATAGAAGACATACAGGCGTTTAATAAGCAAAAATTAAAGTGACAGGGAATGTCTTTTTTCAGTTCTCACTGCCACTCTTTTCCTTTACAGTTGCTAGTGAATAGCGTAGGCACAATACCTAGTGATACTACATATATTGTACACTGGTTTTATTTAGTTCATAATAAAGGTGATGCATTCCAATTCCAAAATGGATGAGACTTACATAAAGCCTAAAAAAAACCCCAACAACTTTACATCATGAAGGTCCTAGAATATGTAAACATAAAATATGTAATCTATCTTTGATTTGTGCCATAATGCTCCTTTGCTTTGAAATCATGGCTGTATTACCAAACTGACAGTTTTAATGGAAAAAGTGGCTTTCAAAAGCTGCTGTTGAAAACACACTGCATAACTCTTTAAGTTGTGAATATTTTACTACCAGCATACGTAGGGAGGCAGTGAAAACACACGGGCATTTTATTCCCTGCAAGCTGGGATGGAGGACATTCACTGGTGTTAAAGCTGCACGTTTGCAATATGATGCAAATTTATAAATACCTGTGAATGCACACTGTTGTTATTGGCAGGCAGCAACACTCTGTAGAGTCATTTGGAAGATGAAAAACAGGTAAGCTTTCATTTGTAATTTGCTTGTTCAGCAAACATCAAGTGAGGATCCCCTATATTTCAGGCTCTGCTCTAGTCTCAATACAAAGATGAACAGGGAACCCCCCTGCAATTGCTTTACATGCCTTGTGGGGGTGTTTCATGCAGAAGTGCCTGGGCTAATATTGCCTACTCACTTTGACAACATTAGCTCAATATTAGCCCAGGCTAGAAATCCTGGATCATCAAATGTATAGTTCCTTGAGTTTCTTGCATCCTGTGGAGGGTGTGTTTGAGCCAGAGCACAGTTGATAGAATCCTGTTTGTGTACTTAGAGATAGACCCTGCCCTTCTCAGGTTATCACTTCTTATGAGAATGTGAGAGTGGCCCCTGAAGTGGTGATTAGGGGACTGGGAAGTAAGTATTTTTGGCTCAGGTGCTGAGGAGTTCTGAGCATCAGTGCTAGCGGTGTTTAGGGGAGTGATGAGAACACCAGGTTCCTACACCCGAAGATTTCAGGACTCTGGTCCCTTGGGAAGTGAAGTTGGGTATGGTTTTTCTTTTTGAAGAGAAGGATTGGCCCTGCTTCCTGCCAGCTCACTGACAAGCTACTGGGATGAACCTTGATGGGATCTGGATAAAAGGGAGAAGGGAAAAAATGACATTGTGAGGATAATTTGGTATATTTAAATATGGGCTCTATATTAGATGACACTGTTGATTTAATTTTAAAAGTCTTGGCTGTGATAAGTTTTATAGGAGTGTTGAAGTATTTAGGGGTAAGAAAGCATGATACATGTGACTAGTTTTCAAGATGGTTCATGATAATGCACTTGATTTTCACATTTCAAAATGTGTGTGTTCAGTGCAATATATAGATCTTGTAACATAGAAACTCACACCTGAAATGTATATGATCATATTAACCAATGTCACTCCAATAAATTTAATAATAAACAAGTGTGTGTGTGTGCGCACGCGCGTGTGCACTTTGGTGAGAGAGACAGACCAAGCAAAAGTGGCAAGCTGATAGCAATTAGTGAACTTAGGTGAAAAAATATTTATTATACTTTTTTAAAACAAAATTTTAGTTTTGAACATTTTCCAAATAAAAAGGCATGTAGAACAGCAGCAGGCTGTGACCTGCACTCTGCTTTTCTTGCCTGGCTGACCACTGCCCAGTCAGGACCCTCCCCTGGCCTCAGGGCGGCCCCGCTGCAGGCCCCCAGGATCCCTTCTCACCCAGGGCAGTAACTGCTTATCTACTTGTCTGCTCATCTCTCTGCTTTCTGAGAGCAGGGAATGTACTAGTAAGAAACTCTGAAGGTCTCATTCACTGTTGTACCCACAGTTTCTGGCACATGATCATCATTCAGTAAATACTTGTTAAATAAAGGATTCATAAAGTATGTAAATGATAGTAGTATATTTTTCCTAATTAGGAAAGTTTGCACAAAAATTGAGTGGCTAAGCTTGGTTCACTGTTGCAAAGGACTGAGTCATGAAATTCAAGTGTGTTTATGAAGTTAAAAAAACTCCCATGTAGGGAGCAGTGGGGGAGGGGGTGGGGGCGGAATAAGGACACATATGTAATACCTTAATCAATAAAGAAAGGAAAAAAATAAAAAAAAACTCCCATGTATCATTTTGTTACACTTATATTATAATTGCTTAGCTAAATAAAAATTTAGTTTTTGGAAAAAAGTACACAATGCAGGTAATACATTTTCTAAATATCCCCCTAAGCTAGGCATATTGGTTAGGTTCTGATATTCGATGTTTAGAAATAGATGTAGAATAGATATATATTTGGAGAAAAAATATTGTACAGTTGTGTTTGGAAAAAATTTGACCCTTACTACTCCCAACCTCTACCACTACTTTTTGGG
This sequence comes from Myotis daubentonii, assembly GCF_963259705.1. NCBI lineage: Eukaryota > Metazoa > Chordata > Mammalia > Chiroptera > Vespertilionidae > Myotis > Myotis daubentonii. Next base: position 67,891,799 of record NC_081843.1, read on the forward strand.
GAATGCCTTTTTTTTTTATTATACAATCAATATCAATACAGTTAAATGTTGATTAACCATTATGATTTTAAAACTTTTTAGTTTTTTCATCTCACTCTTACTTCCTGCTACCTATTTTAGTGTCCATTGGCTTTTTGATAACAGAGCAGGTAGGAGAAGAAGGAAGAGTATATGTATTAAATTGTGTTCATAACAAATTCACATGTTGAAGCCCTAACCCCTAGTCTCTTAGAATGTGACTGTATTTGGAGATAGGGCCTTCAATGAGGTAATTAAGATTAAATGAGGTCATAAGGATGGGACCCGAATACAATATGATTGGTGTCCTTATCCACAGAGGAAGAGATGCCAGAGGTGCACATGCACCGAGGAAAGCTCATGTGAGGACATAGTGGGAAGGTGTGTGCCCACAAGCCGAGGAGAGAGGTCTCCAGAGAAAGCAGACTTGCCAACACTTGGACATCCAGCTTCCAGAACTGTGGGGAAATACATTTTTGTTTACGCCACCAAGTCTATTTTGATATGGCAGCCATAGCAAACTAAGGCAAGTGGGGAAGACTAAAATTTGTTGGCATGATTGTTGATATGTACATTGCTGTAAAATCTGGGCTGTGGAATGAATATAAATCCAATGGTTTATTCGGTGGTTTGTAGTCCTGTTTTATCTGTAATTTAATGCCTTATGGTTTACTAGAATCTTTGAAGTGACTTAGCCCAAACCTGTAAAGATGCTTAGATTATAGTTTGGCATTGCTGAGCTGGCAACTGATCATCTAACTTTTGCTGAGAATAGCTCTAATGATGGGAAACTTTTAACTCCCCCAGAAGCCCTGCCATTCTGGAGCTATTTATCAGTTGGAAAACATTTTTCTTATATTGATTTGGTGTTCACGTGGCAGAGACCATGTGGTAGAACTTTCTGATTATTAGCCAGATGCAAGGCTACCTGGACTAATGGTGTATTTCCCAGGCTCCCTTGCAGCAGACTGCAGACATATTACTTTTAATTCTGGCTAATGGAATATAAACAGAATTTATGTGTATATCCCAGGATATGTTTTTAAATAGAGAGGGTGTAATACTTTTCTTACACCCTTTTTTATTTTTTCTGCTAACTGGAATATAGATATGATGGCTCAGACTTGAGCAACTGTCTTAGATCATGAGATAAGTATATGTTGAGGATATCAGGAGCCTGGGTCTCTGATTGTGGAATCTTTCAAAAGCCTGAACTGTTTATTTCCAGATTTCATTTACTTGAGAGAAACAAAATTCTATCTTCTCTAAGGTTGGTTATATTTTGGGTTTAATGTTATATATAGCTAAACCTACTTCTAATTGTTTAACTAACTGCTCCTATTTTCACTTACACATCCTTGATTTACTTTTCTGAATTACATAGTACAGAGCAAGTCTAATTCCATTTCCACATGGCAAACATAATACTTGAAGACTGTTATCTAATCTTCCCTGGGTCTGTAGACTATGCATAACTGATCCCTTAACTGTTCCTTATAAGACAGGATTTTAAGCTCTCCGACCATCTTGATTACTCTCCTGGGTCCTGATTTACTCAAACATTCTTTATTTCCATAAATCGAGAGTTAGTTCCATTGTACATATTTCATGATATTAGGAAAAAGCCAAGTCAGAAAATAATACCAGTCTTGAATGCAGTAAAAGGAAACATTTGCTAGGGAGTGACCTGAAATACCTTAGAAATAATTTCCATACCAGAACAGAGTTTTCAATTTATTCTTACTCTTTAATCACAGATCTCAGTTGTGCTAGTAGATGAATCAGTTTGTGCAGGTTTTTACTCAATAATTTTTAGCCATATCTGACAATTGGAATCACCAAAGAGGAGAGAGAATTTTCCATTATTGCTGAGCAGAAGTAGATAATCTGTTTCTGACAATTCTGCAGCTGGTCTTCTAGTTAACATGGCAAAAGGTAAGCTGGATCACCAACTTAAACAATTTGCTACAATCTGTAATGTGGAGAACATTTTTCAAGAGCTGTCTTTTACCTTTACATGAGTTCTCATAGGCTTAAACAAAACTGCCTTTGCAATGTGCCTCTTGGATCTGGGTCAGCCAGCCAAGAGCATCTATTGAGGACTTAAGTTGTATACATAATGTATCCCATTGGGTTTAAAGGAAGGAGAATATAGAATTCTTGCCCTTTAGGAGTTTGTGTGTGATGTAGACTTTTTGATAATTATCTGGAAAGATTTAAAAGAACTCCAAGGAACTGAATAATCTCAGTGGTAGCATATAAACCACATTAGGGCAGGAAACAGGTCTGTTTGCCTCCTACTTTATCCTGTCCCAAGTGCAGTGCCGGTCACACTTGATGTGCTCATGGTTTATTTTGTTTTGTTTTCCTTTAGTTTATATTTCTTGGGCTTGACTGGAATAGGAATTTTTAAGGTACATCTTCCTGATTCAATGCCAAGTGCAGTAAACACTAGTAAAATTACTATCTATTTTGATCAGTGTCTATATAATGTAATGCACAAATGGAGATTTAACATTGACCCAGCCAACTTGCCAAGCTCATCCAAATTTCTAATGATGTATTTGACAGTCCGAACAGATATAGGTAAACATATATTAAAACTCTACCAGTTTGAATTTAGTGTCTATGGAGCCGTAGATATACTCTAACCTACTTTAGTAGTATCTACTACTAAAATAAATTAATTATGGGTTTATCTTTTTAATTTTTTTTTATTTTGAGATAACTTTAGACTTTTGGAAGAGTTGCAAAAGTAGTATAAAAAGGTTCCTTATTTCCTTTACCCACTTTCCCTTAATGTCAAAATCGTATATACTAGAGCACAACAGGCAAATGCAAAGTTAACGTTTGTGTATTATTATTCACTAAATAAGAGGACTTTGGGTTTTACTAGTTTTTTTCATTAGGGTCCTTTTTCTTCCAGGATCCAATGCAGGATTTCCCCATCATATTTAAGTGTCATATCACCTTAGTGTTTCCTCTAATCTGTGACACTTCTTTAGTTTTCCTGTGACTCTCAGGACCTTGAGACTCTGGAAGAATACTAGTCAGGTATTTCAGAGATTGTGCTTCAGTGTGGGTTTGTCTCACCTTTTTTTAATGATTATATTGAAATTATGAAAATATTCTGTTTTTCCTTAACATTTACCCACTAATTTTAGCATTCATCAGTGGATCTTACCCCTATAGCAATTGTTATTGTTATGTGCTAATGGTTATTTTCTATTTCCCTTATCCATTGTATGTTTATTAATTGGAAATAACTAAGTAAAGAAGTATTGTCCTTATGCTCCCTTTGTTTATAAATAAATACTTAGGTAAATAAATATCTTAAATCAAGGGTACTTATTTTATTATTTAGATTATAAGATAGTGTTATTGTTATTTATATTGTTGCTGAACTTGTTCTAGATTTGACCATTTGGGATACTTTCAGGTTGGCTGTTGTATATTTTCCGTATGCCTCCATTAATTTTTTTTTAACTTTTTGGCACCACCAGATACTCCAGGCTTATCTTGTATTTTATCTGACCCAGCCTTGGAATCAACCACTTTTCCAAAGATCCTTGCTCCCCACCACCTCATCCCCCACCCCTCACCTGAGGAAAAGTTTATTGATTTTAAGAGAGAGAGGAAGGGAGAGATAGAGAGAGAGGAACATCAACAAGTTGCCTCCCATACACATCCCAACCAGGATCAAACCCACAATCTAGGTATGTACCTTACCAGGAATCAAACCTGCTACCTTTTAATTAATGGGACGATGCTCCAACCTATTGAGCATCCAGCCAGGGACTTGCTTCTTTTTACTAGAGAATGGTACTTAGAAACCAAGATCTGGATACGAAGTGTGCTAATTCCTACTGCGGTGTCACTGTTTCTAGGCCTTCTCAGCAGAGCTAGGAAATATTTCTATGTTTCTAGCGATCAAACTTTCAATCTATCTATCTATTTGTCTAGATATACAGGGTGGGGCAAAAGTAGGCTTATAGTTGTGAGTATGTGAAACAGTTTATTCTTGTAGTATTATTTATTATTATATTATTTTCTATAAGAACAACTATAAACCTCTTTTTGCCTCACCCTGTATATGTGTGTATATATATGTAACATATATGTAGTTACCTGTGCATGCACACATTTATATTTAGTTTTTCTCTTTATCTCTCTATATTTTATAAAAAGAAGCATGAAATCATACTCATATGATGCTATCAGTGTACTGATGAGTTCATATTGAAAAAAATCAGAGATCATTCTAGCCTTCCTATTTATTTATAACCTCTTTCTCTGATAGTGAGAAACATAACTCCTAATGCTGCAAGACATTTATTTACTTGTTCAGTCCTATCATTCATGTAAAGCAATTTTAGGATTAGTAATCCATATCTCTGTGGGAGAAAAAACATCAACTAGAGTATAGAAGTACAATGTTTTTATACAGTCATTTTTGGCTTTATCTTACCAAATAAAGTCAAAACAAAAATTTCTAGAGTTTCTTAGGTCAGTCTCTTTATTCTCCACCCTTTAGTGTGATTATGCGATTTGTTTGTTGTAATATTGGGTTATTTTGTCATAATTTGCATTCACTTTGGGCCTGCTCGTGTCTTAATTATTTAAAAAATTGTACAGTAAAACCCATCTTGTGGTCTACAGTCTGTAAGCTTTGACAAGTGAAAAGAGTAATGTGTATGCCATCACAATTGTTTGCACAATAGTTTTATCACCCCCACATTTCTTTGGGCTGCTCCTTTGTGGTCAACCCCCCAAAATTTATTTTGCTACTGGAAAATGGACTTTTTGGAAGCTTCTCTTTTTTGTCCCAATTTTGCATTATATGTACTTATAGTGCTGAGTTGGTGCTCAGTGAATACTTGAATAATCTGTGCCCTCACAGCTAGTATAGAACTGGCACTGACAAAAAAAATTCTAAGTGAATGAATAAGTGAATGATTCAATGGATACTGAATGTAGGATACTTGAAAAGGAATAGTTAAATTGATGCACCAAAGTTTGATTTTTGCTTCAATACTTTTTGTTGGTTTAAGCAAACTGCTGGGTACAGATGTCTCTAAGTCCCCAGACAGCCTCTGGGAGATTCAGCACATCTTGAATAAAAATGTGTTGGAGAAAAGAAAATGATACCCAGAATCCAAACAGGTGCATCAGGCAATGCATTTAATGAAGTTGCTAAATTTTGATTGTGCAAAACAAGGCTTCAGTAGAAAAAAACACAGTAAAGATGATAACTCTGTGATTTGCCACAATTGCATGTATATTGCTGTCTTTAGGGAACAATGAATTATTCTAATAAGTCCTACATCTTTCGTGGAAAAAGAATCCTCTTTAACTATATTTAATAGTGTTAGTTTAGAGGCAAATGATATTAAAATGACTGAACATTTGGGAATAAAAACAAAAATACCCTATGCTTAAAATCTTTTAGTCATTTGCTAAAAAGCTAATTCTTTTTTATGATAAAACCTCTCAGGAATTGTACCTTTAGGATATGAAGGGGAAAAAGCAATTGAGGCAGCATGGTAGTTAGTTGCATCAAAGCAGAAATTTTTCAAATTGGGCTCTAGGGATCCCTATGGTGTCAGGTCTTAGGGCTGTCATGGACTGACCTTACTCTCCCATTCCTATCCACCATCACCATTGTCAATCTATGGTGGTAATTATAATTACACTAGAGGCCCGGTGCACAGATTCATGCACTAGTGGGGTCCCTCAGCCTGGGCTGTAGGAATAGGGCCGAAACCGGCTGTCCAACATCCCCCGAGGGGTCCTGGATTGCGAGAAGGCGGATCTCGAGTGATGCACCTTGGAATCAGGCTCCCTTCTCTCTGGTTCTGGGTGTGTCGCCCTAGAATCACAGCTGCCAAGTCACTGCAGGTCGGCAGCTCCTGCGTTGAGCATCTGCCCCCTGGTGGTCATTGAACATCATAGCTACCAGTTGGACAGTCGAACGGTCAGACAGTTGCTTAGGCTTTTATATATATAGGTTTGTTCTGTATATTAGCTTTGTTTGAAACATTTCTAAAAGAAAAAAAATTATCCTAGAGTATTAAAAAGAAAAAAAAAAGGCTGAAGTCACAGTAGGTTCTTGATTTACTGTGTCCAATTATTTCATTATTTTAAAGGTTAATAAGGTCAAAATCATGGGGCAATGTCAATCAAATGTAAACCAGAATATGGCATAAATGTACATATATTTATAATGCCTTTTATTCACATGCTTGAGTTATCCCATCACTCAAAATAAGGGTGTCTGTAATCAATGCTTGTATTTTTAATTTCTTTATGATTCATTTGGTTCTTTAAAAAATGTACTGAATCTTAGTTTGATTCTATTTTCACTTCCCATTATATTTTTGATATGCATTTATTTCTTTAGTATTAAACACATTTATTTTATAATTTGTGTAAATCCATAATCATTATCTAAAGTTGATAGGAGTCTAATTGTGCTATTTGGGGTTTCTCCTGATTCAGTTTGATGGTAACTCATTTCCTCAAGTGCAGTTTGGGATTGTGAAACTATTTGGCTGGGCTTTATCTATGGGAATTAAGTCAGGTTTGGATTAAAGTTGCATTTGCTTTATCAAGTGTCCCAGTGAGCCAAGTCATCTTTAGATTAATTTTCAGTCTGGGATTTCCTGACCGGAATAGTATAAATTTGAGTCTCAAATCTATATGAGGAAGGCCTATAGCAACAAATTCTCAGCAGGCACTTTTTTCCGCCTACTCAGAGCCCAGGCTGAAATAGACAATTCACTTCACTTTTTTTTTAATTCACGGGAAGATTTTTTTCTGGTCCACTTTTCACTAAGGGTGTAGTTCTGCTGATGTCCAAACTTTATGTTGGGTTCTCAAGTCTAATGCTTCATCTTTGCAGGTCCACAGTCATGTATCTGATCCCTGGTGTAACTCTTATGGTCCAAGAGTAGCAAATACTCTCAGATCTGCTGTCACTCTGGTTTCCAACTTTTGTTTTGAATCCATGAGGACTTCTTACTGTGTGTGTGTGTGTGTGTGTGTGTGTGTGTGTGTGTGTGTATTCAGCTAAGCATGCAGAAGAATATTTGTTATCATATATGTGTTTTGTATTGGGAAGTTATTCAGGATGTCTTGTTCCTGATATTCCCTTTACATGGAAGTCAATAAAAATCCAATAGCACCCTAGCTGGTTTGGTTCATTGGCTAGAGCATCAACCCACAGACTGAAGGGTCCCGGGTTTGATTCCATCAAGGGCATGCACCTTGGTTGTGGGCTCGATTCCCAATAGAGGGCATGCAGGAGGCAGCTGATTAATGTTTCTTTCACATCAATGTTTCTAACTCTATCCCTTTCCTTTCCTCTCTGTAAACATAAATAAAATATATTTTAAAAATCCAATAGCAATATTTTGAGGATATTTCAAGAAAACAGTTATAGTGTGTATAAGACTATATATTTTAGGGGTGGGCTGGAGGTGAAAGAGGGCATAAAGGGGATAAATGGTGATGGGAAATAAATAAATAAAATAAAAAATTAAACAAAACACAACAAGACTATATATCTTAGAATCATGAAGAATATTGGACTGTGATGAAGAGTTGATCAAAGTAGCTTTTGGCCACTCGGAAATATCTGTTATTATACTATTTTCCTAGTATTCAGCCCTTCCCCAATGGACGATGTCAGAAAGAGGAACTGGTACACCCAGGGGCATGTTAGTTTACACTGAACATAACTATATGCCTGAGGAGTGGTGGCTACAGCTGGCTTTCTACAAAATTATCCCCTTCTTGCCAAGTTAGACAACATTTTCAAAGTTCCCTTTGAGTTAGTTGTGGTACGTGATTAAGTCTCAGTCAATGGGATATAAGCAGAAATGATGTATGCTGTTTACATGCCTGAGGCTTAAGGTGATGAGCATCCTCCTGCAGCTTTCTTTCCCCTTCCACTGGCTGGGACCTTGACTTGGTAGCAACTCACCTTCAACCATTCAGCCGGTTATGGTGACCTGGGGATGGCTGAGCAGGGTAAGGGTTGGATTCTGTTGTTCTGAATGATTACGTGGGACTGAGCTGCCTCACTGACCACTGCTTTTCCTAGATCTATTCCATGACAAAAATTAGTGTCTATATTTCTTAAGCCACCGTACTTGTTGGGTCTTTCTGTAATAGCCACTTAGCCTTATCCTAGCTAATGTAAAAACAAATGGAACAATATTTGTATCTTACACGATGCAAAGCAGTATATTGTGAAACAGAATTAGCATGAATTTATAAGAAGCATGATAAAATATACTTGTGGAGATTACTGAAGAGAGTCAAGAAATGAAAAAATAATAAGAAATAGTAACAAGGTGGAAATGTTAGGATCAAAGTGACTTGCTTTTTCAACTGTCTACTTTCTCTGAAAGTCACAGGTACTTCTCACCTATTCTCTTTTCTCCTTTCCAAACTGTTGGCATCTCTCATCTACTGTCATTTCCTCTCTTGTTTGTCCTTGTGAGTCTATGTCTTTTATATTCTTTTGCTGTTATTTTAGGAGGAAACATAAAAAAGGCAAACATGTTCATATCCCATGTTTAATGGGAAGGTTTAGGTCTTCTAAAATATTTTATTTTTTGGGTCATGGATGCTTCCATGTTTGCATTTTCCATAGTGTAAAGTGCTTTTTTAAAATGTAAAATTTAGAAATATTTGGAAATTAGGGGATGGTTAAATAAACTGTGGTGTCCATGTGTTGGAATATTATGTGGTAATTAGAAATAATGTTTATGATGGGTTTTAATGACTAGAAAATACTCATCTTATGTTAATTTTTAAAACTCATACAAAATTGTGTATGGACCATTTAACATATACATGTAATGTATAACATAAAACATGTATAGGATAAAACATCAAAAGTTTTTAGAGAAATCATATATTCTTCTTTAACCCTGTACAGTATCTATAGCTCTGTGATACACAGCAGAGGTTGGTAAGCTACACCTGCAGGCCAAATCTGGCTTGCTCCCATTTCTGTAAATAAAGTTTCATTGGAACCCAGATGCACTTATGTGTTGTCCATAGCTACTTTCATCCTATAATGGCAGAGCTGGGTAGTTGTGACAGAGACTGTATGGCCTGCATGATCTAAAATATTTATTCTCTAGCCCTTTGCAGAATAAGTTTGCTGACCCCTGGTATAGAGGAATAATTAACTTTTCACATCTTACACATAATGTACACATACACCTGTTTCAAAGTATCTTGCTAGAGGTCTAATAGAAGCTGATCTTTTTCTTACATTGCTACAATGGATTATTCTTAATTTCTACTAATTAGAAAGCATTTAAATCAATTCAGCAAACATTTACAGAGGCCCCACTGTTATCCTAGACATTAGGGTAAGCATGATGGTGTGTGAGGAAATAATAGAATAAAACAAAAAATAAATATACTATAGTCACAACATTTTCACAATCTGGTTCTGAGAGAACTGATGCTCTGACTTCATCATGCAGCCACCCAAGGAATTGACTTTAGGTGATTTGTATTCTTTAAGTAATGGAAAGATTGGATTTAAATGCTGGAAAAACTCTTATGTTGATGGCATTTTTGCCTGTACATGTAGGCAGCCATGTGTGTATTGTCACTGGCTGAACACTTTCTTCAAATCTTTCTCCTAATGACCTTCCAGGAATATTTCCTTTCAGGCTGTAAGTTCCCACCAGTAGAAACCTAATGGGATCTCACTACTAGAGTATGATCAGGAGGGCAGTGACTCACCTGCCTTATTCAAAATTGTATTCCTTGTATCTAGTAATGTGACTTCAAAACATAGTTGGTGCTTAGTTAATGCTTGACCAACAAATAAATACATAAATGAATGAATCAAAAGATCTGGCTCGTCTTTTTCTTTTAGCAAGCTACCACAATTTAAATTAAATTAAGAAGCTGGCACCAAATGCTTGGTTTTTTTGTTGTTTGTTTGTTTTTTAAGTTTAATAGAAGAAGACAAAGTGCCTATTTCAGAATCCCATCCTCCCCCCCCCCCCCCTGCAAGGTGGACCTATATATAAAAACTACTATGGTCAGCTTAATATGATAATAATAATGATTATTAATTCAACTAATAGTGATATTTGTACAGTGCATAATGTTTCCCAACATGAAAACTTCATCTGTCTTTATGATTTATATAAAGGAAAAATGAAATTGAATTTAATTATTTAATTTAACAGAACTTTAAAATATCTATCACATGAAAATTCACTCTGATGTGCCATGTTCAGAAATTCAAATTTGGAAAATATCTCAGAGACCTTCTAATATCTTGGTTTATTTCCAGTAGGATAAAGTCTAAGTCATCAGTCTCCAGAATAAGCAAAGGATGGTAGCAATCTCAACTTGTCTTTTAGGAGGCCTGCAAACACAATCACCACATTAGGAGATCATAAATTTTATCCTGATTTCAAAGCATACTGGCTTGCTTTATGTTCCCAACTCGCAGTCTGATCTAGAACTACTGTTGAGACTTGGCTGAGATCCCTTAGCTAACCCCAGACTGTGTTGTACCCACCTCTCTCACATTGTAGCTTGCCTTGTATACCTGGCTGACTTGATCTGATTAAGAAATAGAGACACTTAATTTTCAACACATTACAAGAGAGAGGAGGGGGTATAAGATTCTAAAGTAAGAAACATTTTTACTGAAAAAAACAACAACTTAGAACTGGAAAAGTCTTAGAAATTAGCTTATTCAAGTCATCTTTAGTAACAGTGCCCTGATGGGGAATCACCCAGGCTTGGTATGATTTTATAAACACTTGAGAACCTCCTGCATGCCAGGTGCTTTTATGTACCATTATTCCATTTATAAATTCAGGATAGACAGTTCTTTAGGTCATAGAGAGACTGTTTCATATTCTGGCAGCTTTAGTTGTTAAAAATCATACTGTATGTCATCTATTAATATACTAGTATGTCTTCCTGCAAATTTTAACCATTGGTCCTAGTTCCAATAAACTGAATTCTTCTGCTAACTGGCAGACATTCATATAGCTGAAGACAGCTACCATGTTGCCTTTGCATCTCAACCCCAAACTCTGGGCTCCCTAGAACAATTTGAAAACCAATAAGAAATGGGATTGCACCTTTTCATTTTTTGATATATTAAAAGAATGTCTTGTTTAGCAAAAGGCTTTAAGTTTCTAAATGAAGAAATATTTCTGATATTCTGAAAGCAGTAATTCTATTATTGAATGTTCAGCCATTTTAAGCATCAATAAGCAGGTTTAGTGGCATGTAAACCAGAGATGATATCATCTATGTAAAATTCTACTTTGTAATCTCTTTTTATGATTATTCCTTTGTGAAATCTAAGATCAGCCTTGAATAGTCACTGACCCAAATGCTGTTATTTCTCCTTTTAATTTTATTTTATTTAAAAAATTATGTTGGAAACCAATGAGACGAAGCTTTCCATCATCATGGATACAAAGAATAATATCTGATCACTCTTAACGCTGAGAGAGGGAGGAATTTTAAATAGGGCAGGTGATTCTGTTTGTTCTTCCACAGTCAGTAAGTGTTAGGTGTGAGTTTGCTGTTTCCCTTGTGGGCCACAGGAATCCTGCAACTCTTGTTGTGTGTAATGTAAGCCTTTCATTGCCCTGATTGTAACTCTAGTATTTAAATGTACATGTTTTCCAACGACATGACTCCTAAACACAAGGTGACTCCATTATCAGGTTTTAGCTGAGGAAATGATCACTGGATTAGTCAGTGCTAGAAGTGCCTGTGTTGGACTTACTGAGAAAATGTCATTTAGCTACTTTGTGGTTAAGTTGTGGGTTTTGGGTTATTTTGAGGGTAATTGTGACTGTATTTCCTCCTTGTTTGGACTTTAAAACTTATCTACATTTAGATAATATTTAGCCTAAAGACTAATAATTTTTTTTCCTTTGAATAAATAGTTAGGGAAGCATTTCCTAAAATACTTTATTGTGGGGGGAAAAACAACTTTTAATAGAGATCGTAGGAAAGGATGCAACATTCAAATCAAAGGAAAAGGTTTTGACTTTAAACTTAATATATTTATTAGAATAACTGAAAATTTGCTCTAGCTGGTTTGGCTCAGTGGATAGAGCATCGGCCTGCAGACTGAAGGGTCCTGGGTTTGATTCTGGTCAAGGGAACGTACCTCGGTTGCAGGCTCCTTTCTGGCCTGCACCCTGGCGTGTGCAGGAGGCAACCAATCAATGTGTTTCTCTCACATGGATGTTTCTCTCTGTCTTTCCCTCTCCCACTTCCTCGAAAAATCAATGGAAAAAATGTCCTCAGGTGAGGATTAAAAAAAGAAAAGAATAACTGAAAATTTGACTTTGTCAACAAAGATGCAGAAATATATGGATCTATGGAAATCTCAGCATGTTCCTTGGGAAGTTACTCTACTGTACAGGTGCTGGGAGACATAAACTGCAATATGCCAAAGTGGCTGTTCCAGGGGAGTTGGAAGGAAGATAATAAAAAGCAAGCCCCTTTAGTTCTTTCATGTCGTTTCCTTTTCGGATTTGTGTGTTTCCCAGAAACGGAGTGCTTCCCCAAGTGGGAAATAGGAAGATGCAGTAGTCACTTTACTTGTCATGTACAATTTTTTTGTATATAAGAATTTGAGACATGAGTGACAAGGTGAATATATAGGATAGAGTAGTATTCTTGTTGAGTGATAACTGAATTGAGTGAATGCTGCTGTTCAAATTCAGATATATTAACCTCATGATTTTAAATAAAAATATTTTTGGTCCTTGTTCACCTCTATCTACACGATAGGCACCAGAATTTAAAGCAAAATGAAATTTCTTTGCTTTAAATTATCACACTAATATAATAGAGAATTACTGACATTTTATTTTTGCTTTCATTTTTATATAACAAATAGTTAAACAGGGCTTGCTAAGTACCTTACCCTGTTCTAAGTACTTGGCAGTTATTTATTAAATCTCATGAGGTAGGTGGTGTTATTATGCCCATTTTACAGATGGGGTAACTAAAGTACAAAGTGATTAAGTCCAAGGTCATATGGCTGGTAAGGCTTAATTCTTCTGTTTAACTCCAGAGTACCAAATACATATTATTTTAAAATGTGTGCCCTGATGCAAAAATGATTAAGTACTATTCCACAGAACAAAAACAAAACACGAAAATTTACCACTACAAAGAATAAAAAAGTAACATTTAATTAATACATTTAAATGCATGGTTGATCTCACAGGAAAGTAATTACTAGGTTTGATAAGTTAGCCTTGGTGGTGAGCCTAATAGCTGATGTATAGCTTCTAGGTGTGGCAGTGGAAGATAAGTTAGGTAGGAGAGATTATGAGTCATGGTAACCTAAGAACATTATTTCTGATGCTCAAATGAAAACAGCAGATTAGGATTTGGTCCTGTCCAAAGAGGTGAGTTGAAACTGAAATCTCCATATAATGTTAGAATTCTCAAAAGGCTACAATTTCAGTAAAAGTAGGAATAGAAAAAAAAAAAATCTGCCATTTCCTTTTGGCTTGGATTCTAGCTGGGAATAAAAGAGCTGTTTTTAAAATATATAAAAATGGCCTGTGCTTTATGCAAATGTGAAGGTTAAATCTCCAAGCCAAGAAATGGGCAGATCTAAGGTAATTATCCATAATGCAGGTTGGAAATTATCAGAGAGGAATGGAGGATCAGATAAAAAGGTTTAACCTATGCCTAATAGAAATTCCAGAAGAAAAGAATAACAATAATGGGGGAGAGGTTTCCAGTATCACAGTAAGTCCCAAGAGTGATAAATAAAAATTTTCTCATATCTAGATACATCACAGTAAAACTACAAAATACCAAAAGACCAAGATAGAAATCTTAAAAGCAACAACAAAGAAAGAGGAATCTACACTAATAAAAGACAAACATGCAAATTGACCGTACCTTCACTACACCTTAAGCCACCCCACCAGCTAATCAGAGTGACTATATGCAAATTAACCTAACCAAGATAGGGGCCAGCAGCCACAGAGCTGGAGCAAGCAGGAAGCTTGGTTGCCCCAATGATGGAGGAAGCCAAGCTTCCTGCCTGCCACGGTGGCTCTGAGCTCCACTCAAAGCAACAAAGTTTCAATTATAGAAGGTAAATAAACCCCAGATACCTGCTTTCAGCCAGCCGTGCCCACGGAGCTGGAGCGAGCAGGAGTGGGTTGCCCCTGGTGATGGAGGAAGCCAAGCTTCCCTTCCACCCGCCCTGGCCGGCTCTGAGCTCCTCTCAAGGCTACAAAGTTTCAATTATAGAAGGTAAATAAATCCCAGAATAAAAAAAAAAGAAAAAAAGGAGAGGCTGGGAGCTTCTGTAGCCAGGGGGCTTGGCCAGCCTAAAAACAGCCCTCAGCCCCTCACCCAGAATGGCCAGCCACCCCAGTGGGGACCCTCACCCTGAAGGGGGTGTGACCAGCCTGCAAACAGCCATCAGCCCCTCACCCAGGCTGACCTGGCACCCCAGTGGGGACCCCCACCCTGAAGGGAGTGTGACCAGCCTGCAAACACTCCTCAGCCCCTCACCCAGGCTTGCCAGGCACCCCAGTGGGACCCCCAACCTGATCTGGGACACCCTTCAGGGCAAACCAGCCAGCCCCCACCCATGCACTAGGCCTCTATCCTATATAATAAAAGGGTAATATGCAAACTGACCCTAATAGCAGAAAGACTGGGAATGACTGGTCACTATGACACACACTGACCACCAGGGGGCAGACGCTCAATGCAGGAGCTGCCCCCCGGGGGTCAGTGTGCTCCAACAGGGGGAGCTCTGCTCAGCCACAAGCCAGGCTGATGGCTGCCAGTACAGTGGTGGTCGTGGGAGCCTCTCCTGGCTCCTCAGCAGCACTAAGGATGTCCGACTGCAGCTTAGGCCTGCTCCCTGCTGGCAAGTGGACATCCCCCGAGGGCTCCCGGGCTGCCAGAGGGATGTCTGACTGCCAGCTTGGGCCCAATCCCCCAGGGAGCAGGCCTAAGCCAGCAGGTGGACATCCGAGGGGTTCCGGACTGCAAGAGGTCATAGGCTGGGCTGAGGGACCCCCCTGAGCTGCACAAATTTTTGTGCACCAGGCCTCTAGCTAACTATAAAAGAATTCCAACTAGATTAACCTGTAGATGACTCAACAGCAGTAAGAAACCAGAAGATAAAAGAAAGTCTTCAAAATGATGAAATAAATTAGCTATCAACTTAGAAATATAAAACCAGATAAATTCCTAACTATGCAGGAATTAGGGAAAAATATATTTTCAAACAAACAAAAAAGTATTTACTACAGCAAGAAGGAAATTTAACCTAGGAAAAGGACTAAGATATAAGAAAGTTTGGCACATAAATTTGTAAATGTATATTTTAATCCAAACAGAAATTGACTATAGATATAGCAAATCCATCTAACAATAAGATAACATGCAAATTGGTCGGGACGCCATCACAATAATGACTGATCAGCAGGCTGCACGTGGAGCAGCCGTGGGTGGGTGGGGACTTACAGCATTGGGGATGGGGGCAGGGCTGAGGCAGGGGCCTCCATGTGCCTGCGCCAGAGGTCTGCAGGCCTCTCCCATCTCTGGCCTACCTCTTTGGGGCAATGTTTCGTGGGGCTCCCGCACTATGACAGGGCACAGGCCAGGCTGGGGGACACCCCCCTGCCCCCCGCCCCGAGTGCTTGAATTTCGTGCACTGGGCCACTAGTATAAAATAATTTGAGAAAATTAGTTCAAAAATCCTATTTTTCTTTGCTTTTTATGTATTCTCTTTGGTTAACTCTTTGCTCAAGTCTTTAGCCCTTTTATGCATTCTGGGTACAAGTCCTTTTTCAGATTTATGATTTACACATATTTTCTCATAGTTTGTAGCTTATGTTTATTTGTAACAGTGTTTTTTGTAGAGCAAAAGTTTTAAATTTTGATGAAGTCCAATTTATCATTTTTTTCTTTTATGTCTTGAGCTTTAGGTTTTATAGTAAAGAACTCTTTGCTTAATGCCAGATTACTAAAACTTTCTCCTAAGTTTTCTTTTAAGTTTTCTAATTTAGAATTTGACATATAGATCTGTGATTCATTTTGAGTAGATTTTTGTATAAATTGTGCCATTTAGTTTGAGATTCATATTTTAGCATATGATATTGAGTTAAGCCAACCCACTTGTTGCAAGACTATCCTTTGTCCCTTGAGCTGTGCTTGCTTTTCATGTCAAAATTGATGGGAACAAATTTCTGTGGGCCTATTTATATGTTCTCTGTTCTGTTGCACTGATCTATAGGGTGTCCCCCCAAAATGTATATACACACTTTGAATAATTATAAAGGCAATGTTTATTAAAATACATTTTATTTTCAATATTGAGCTATCAGCTGTTAAAGGGTGTATGCATTTTTGGGGCACACCCTGTGTATGTTTATACCATCAACAGTACCATACTTCCTTGATTGCTAAAGTTTTACTAAAATTGGGTAGCATGATTATGTCAACTTTATTCTTTTCAAAATTGATTTGGCTGTTCTAGTTTTTTGCCTTGCTATGTAAATTTTATAATACGCTTGTCATATATACAGAAATATACTTCTGGGATTTGCAATGGAATTGTGTTTATCTGTAGCCCAGTTGGGGAGAACTGACATCTTTACTATGCTGACTCTTCCAGTCCATGAACACAGTATGCCTCTACATTTATATGTTTCTTTCATCCATGCTTTGTAGTTTTCAGCATTGTTATGCATCCCCTGCCAAATTCATATGTCAAAGTCCTAACCCCAATACCTTAAAACATGACCTTACTTGGAGATGTGATCTTTAGAGAGGCAATCAAGTTAAAATGAAGTCATTAGGATGGACCTCAGAATACATTTAAAAATCATATCAATTTTCTAAATATTTCTCGAATATGTACACATCTTTGTCACTATGATGACTTCCTTGGCTGTTTTCTGGTGGGTTAGGTGACTCAATGTTGTACTCTGTTCATTGCACTCTATGTTCCTGCGTACCATAGAATGTTTCAATGTCATGGTTTCTCCTCTGCCAAACTGTAGGTTCTATGCTGGCAGAGGCAGAGTCTGCCTTCTGCCTGCTGCCTGCTTTCTGTGGGTGTCCTTGGCCCTAGTACAATGCCTAGTCACTGCCTACTTAGCCCTAGTGTAGAACAGGAGGTGCTCCACACATATCTATGCATTAAATGAACGAAGAAAGGGAAAAAAACCAGCTGAGTTGAATAGTTTTCTCATAAAATTGAAATTTTATAATGAATGTAGATGATGGTCTTTTTTGGGGGTATTTATTATCCATTTTACTGGAAGATTAAGCCATTACATTCAACTTTGTAGACATAACCTAAATTAATCATACCTTGCCAGCCAAATTTGCTTTCAACATTTCATTTCAATCTCATAATACTGGCCTCAGTATTGACATCCAGTGTTCAAATAAAATATAAGCAGCCTAAACATCCTTAGTGAATTTAAACTTGAATGTGCCAGGAATCTCAAGGTCAAGGATTCTCCTTCCTTCACTGCAGGGATCCTGACTTACTGGTAAATAAGCTGAGGCATGAGAAGGAGGTCTGTGTTTATCTGAATGAAAATTCTACTAGGTTGTATCTGGCTGTTTTCATACATCAGCAAGATCATACCAAGTAGACATGCATTAGCCTAGATAAGTGGTGACAGTGATGATTCTAATGTCTACATGCAAAGTATTCCTGTAAGTAGTTTGGCACAAAAGACAGTTAAGCATAGCGGATAAAGTGCTGCTCTAAGAGCCCAGTAAGTGGGTTTCCCATTCTCAGTTTTTTCGCTTGGATAAATCATTGTAAGGTCTCTTTGCGTTCATTTCCCCTCTTTTAAGAGGTCGAAGGGTACCCACCTTGCAGGGATAGTGGAAATTAACTGCAAAGAGTCTCAAGAACTCCTTAGAAAAGAGTAATATACTTACCCAGAAAATAGTTTTGTACTGAAATGGAATTAAATAGAGTCCAGGTCAACTTCATTTAATGCCTATCCCTTAGATTTACAGCGGTTCTCAATCTGTGGGTCGAGACCCCTTTGGCAGTGGAACGACCCTTTCACAGGGATCACCTAAGACCATCCTGCATATCAGATATTTACATTATGATTCATAACAGTAGCAACATTACAGTTATGAAGTAGCAACGAAAATAATTTTATGGTTGGGTCACAACATGAGGAACTATATTTAAAGGGCCAGAAGGTTGAGAACCACTGCGAACATTGGCAGCTGGAATGGAAGGTTCTAACTTAGTGAAGTATGAAGCATACTGGGCTTGTGTCCACTCAGTTATGGCTCCGAAAAGAGTTTTTCTGTTTTATCTGGATATTTGGAGTTGCTTAAACATACCCAGTGACTGCTGAGAAAATGCTGACTTAATATATTTCATGAGTGAGTTATTCATCTTTACATGTTCCTGCAAGGTAAGTAAGATATTGTCACCCTCACCTGCCTGCTTTTATTTGATAAATGCTAATTGATATTATCTGACTTTCAAATGAATTGCTAGAAGGTGGGTTTGTTACATCCCTTCTTATTAATTTTGGTTGAATAGTTTGACTTTCACCTAATCCTGATGAATAGCTAGTATCTTATTGTCTCAGGTTTGCTTCACACCTCAACACTGTTGGGAATAATATGAAGGAAAGCTGCCTTCCCTAAACAGGAAGAAAAAAGAAAAACCCAAGGGAGTCAGCATAAAAAAGGTAAAATAAGAAGGAATATAATGATGATATAGAGGCTTGTAGATCCTTGGACATCATATTAGGTCTCTAGAACTAAAAGTCTGTCTTAAAGAGGAGTCTGAAACATCCTATTTATTTTCTATTAAAAATTCAGATTAACGAAAAATTTGAAGTTGGTATTTAATTTTAATTATGTAATTTTAAATGAATGTGCACAAACATATAAGGGGAAACAATCTTTTTTTTACATATGTATGGATTGCCTTAATGATTAATAGACTAATATATTTTAGGAAAATAAATCTTCTTATCTTCCAAATTTTTCTAATATGTTAATAATTATTTAACTCAAAACCACTTATTAGATTTAACAATTAAAAATATGTGCTTTGTCAACTATACAACTTTCATTCCTATGATGGTTGCATGGCATTCATTAGTCTGTTGGGCTTTTCCCTGTTTTAGCAGCAAATCAATTAAAAATGTAGTAGGAGTTGACAGTATAGAACCAATTCACCATAAGTATTTGTGATGAAGAAATTAACCTCAAGTTAGGCTATATTCTCATTTGCTTGTGACCTGTGTTCAGGGACTCTGGTCATAGAAGAAAACGGAATTAGCTTTTGCTTAATATTTTTTAGCTGCACTGTGATCTGAGGCTTGTTAATGACTCTGTCCCTAAACTGTTTCAAAAGGAAAGGCATAGTCATGTGGCCAATGGAAAGGACTGAGGAGCACCCAGAGCTGTCTGTATAGAACAGCTTGGGAATTCAGATGGCTGGAGGCTTTAAATAAAATTCTGTTTGGAAGGCACTCTGAAAATAACTCTCAAAAGCCACTCTGTCAATCATTCTTTTCCACAAAGTCCAAAACATTGTCTTATAGGACTTGTGGCTATACATCTTAAATTTCTACCAAAAGATAAGTTCAGTGGCTTAAAAAAAGTTCATATTAGCAATGTCACTAACAGCAAATTGCTCACTAGATGAAGGTAAAAGAGTGAAAGCAATGAGAGATGAAAGCAACAGAGACTGGGTCATCATACTACCATTTTCCACAGCATCCTAAACTAAGACAAGTACTTGATTGTAGCTGTGTCTCAATTTCTAACCTCTGAGGCAAGTTAGTACCACCTGGTGTGATTTGCAATGACCCCAAAAGTCTCATGTTAAATTGTGAAGACATTCTATCTAGCAGATGTTATCTCTCTCCAAGTAAAAAGGTTATTATTTTCCCCTCAAGTTCATGCTTACCCTCTTTGTTTTTGACATTAACTCAGAGCATCTTTGTTCATCATGGGAACTACTTCTGCTTTATTCACTTCCAGCTTTTGCCTTTAGCTTGGGACGTAACAATCAAACTCTATTCTGGTGAAGGAGATCAGGCCCTTATAATATGGATTATTCAGCCAATTGCTTTTTGTTTGTATGGGTATTACAGAAACACTGCCACTGGAGTTCTATTCTAAGACTTACTTTATGCCTCACCATAAATTCTGTTTCTAATCTTGGTCCTGGATTTTCAATGGTCAAGGGAATGGAAGTAAAGAGCACAGAGGACAGATTATTGATGAAAGTTTCTATCAACAGCCCTATCTATATCCTATCTACCCAAGGGTAATTTTGAAAGACCTCAAAGCCACATATACCTTACCACCCCACCCCCACTCCCCACCCATGACAGTATTGCTGATGATAATGTGGTGATTAGCTATTGTCCATAAAGATGCTTTCTTTGACCCCGGCACAATTCTATGTGAGTCAAGGATACAGGTTGATACTAGAGAACTCCTGCCAAGGAAGTGTTGGGAAGCATCAGGGGAATTGGTTTAGCAATCTCCAGTTGCTTTGTCTCTGGGTTAAGCAGCTTGGCTTTAGGAGTGTGCCGTAGCATTAGAAAGGATGAGGTTCAAAAAGGCAATTGTAATCTGCTCTGGAATCCCATGGGGCTCTGCTCTGATGTATTCTAAAGGGACTTAAATTTTTATGATTCGACTAAGACCTGAAGAGTACCCCTAAAATATGAAATAATCTAGTTTCCTCAGGACATGATTGAGAGTCTTTCTGAGCATGTCAATCTGGTTCTGAGTATGTGGTGACCTTTTACAATGCCCCCTACACTTTTATAGGGATTTTGGTCAAGGGAAAAGACATATGCAAACTCCTTTCCAACTTACCTGTAGAAGTATATATTAAAGTGTTGACTTCTCATTCCAAATCTATTGTTTCATAAAATAACTCATTTCCCAGGTCAATTTTTCCATCTGTCATAGGGAGATGCCACTTTCTAGTCATGATTACTTTGAGAATAGCATGATATTTATCACTTGCTTTTGATGAAACACAGTGAAGAATATTATATAAAAGAATACTATTTTTTATTTATGTATTTTAAGTAGAGGGGAGTTTATGTTATTCAAAAGGTAGTTTTATAGAGTCCAGCTTAACTTCCAGAGTAGGCTAAAACCCAATCATTTCTCTTGGAATATCCTGCCTTTGTGCTGTCACATTAATGGAAATTTTTTTTCTAACATTCATTTTAAAGACGTTAGTTTAGGGAAAATATCCTGGACAGATTGCAGTCTTGTATCACAGAATTGAAATATGATAGTTTCAACACAGTTGTCTTCAATGCCAACATAAGCCTGAGATAAATTACATCTAATTAATAAAATGAGTTTAATACATAACCTACAGGTTGTAGGAATCAATATTTATTAGCACATTCTCCAAATTCTTAAATGTAGGGCATTATACAATTTGCATTATAGTAGATTGAGTTTAAGTTAAGAAACAGTTCTAACTTGTATAGTGCCTGGAGTAAGATATAACAAAAAAGAAAAAAAAATTTAGTTAGACTAATACTTTGTATCTTGAAATATAACTTGGATATTATAGAGAAGAATAAAACACGTAGAAAAGAATTAGTAAAACTAGTATGAAAAGGTTGACAAAGAGTTTTCCCCCACTTCTTTCCTCCAAAAGCTAATCTCCAAACAAAATCTTGGGCTGAAGTTTTAAACTGTCTGCTGCAAACAATTACCACTTTCCAAGTATAGACTGCCAAGTGCACAAAGAGCAAAGTTTAGTCAAAGTTCATTTTCAGGTCATCCACCCTGGAACCATCAATCTGGACAACCTCTGGGTAACCTCTTCAAGCCTATGGACTGGAGCAGGATTCTTGCAGCCTCATTAGAGCATGCAACAATTAATTTGTCTTAAATAGGAAATTAAACAGTCATGTACAGTGTAGAGAGGAGGTCAGAAAGTGGATCTTGAGGTGCATTCATAAATCCTGTTTGGGAGTCCTCCCATGCCTGCAGGGAGGTGGGGCTGAGAAGAGGAATAATTGTGTAGGAGAAACATGACAAAAGTTCCATGACAAAACAAGCATACGTAAATAGAGAAATTTGACCTGAGAACAAATCACCAGTATTTTTAATGTTGCTCAGACATGCCTGTCTTTCAGACTTAGGGTGAGAACTCAAGCAAAGATGACTTCACAAATTCAGTGTGTATTAACCCAGAAAACTCACCGTTGTCCTTGAACTTACTTCTGATTGTATCTTAGACTTGTATTCATGAACTAGAGATTCTGTCATGACAAAATGGTACAAAGGTCTGATGAGGAGTCCTATTGAGTCAGTGCTGTTTGTGAATTCACAGTGAATCGAACCATTGTCTTCCAAGATACCATTTTGACATAATTAAAGAAGAATGGTTAGCATTAGCAATGCACACAGGGAATTTTAAAAAATAGATACAGTGCTATTTATTTCTCAGTAAGAGAAGAATGTAAAGTTCCCAACTACTATTTATCTAAAAACTGTGATATCTATCTATCTAGACTTATACTACAATGAATTTCATTAGTTGAAATTTAGTTTTTACATAACCAAATAGGAATTAAAACTATAGCATTATATGCTATATGTGAGGATGTGATGGACATGATCAGATTTATAAAGCCTTTTAGTCTCTTTGTATTTTTTATTAACTTAGAACAAATTACAGATTTATTAAGTAAAATAATATGCCATGTATGAATAAAATTTAATATAATGAAATAAAGGTAAATATAGGTAGTGAATGAGGAGTTGTTCAAAGTTACAAGAGTTGGAAAGCAAAAATTTCTGAACAATTAAGTTGTATAAGACAGGAAATCTACTTATGCTTACATGGCATCAAAGGAAAACATGAGATCAACACCAAGTCCATTTATTTGCTACAGATCTAAAAAAATGCATTTTGAACATTAAAAATTCTGACCATGAAATTACTATCAAATTGCTGAACAGGTGTCAGTAGCTGCTTGCCTCCAAACTTCTTATTTAATGAGAAAACCTTATTTATGTTAAGGTGCTGGTAGTCATGTTCTTTGTTTCATAAAGCCAAGTAATCATTCCCAAGTATACAACATTCCTTTTAAATTAAGACTTTGTGTTCACATGTCTATATTACTTCTTCATGTTAATGGTATCACTATCACCCCATCATCTAAGCCAGAAAATTAATACAGTTTTATTTTTACTGCTTTCTTATCTCCCAAGAAGTGAGTCACATCTCTTACATGAACTACTGCAACAGCTCTTTCACTAGTCTCCATGCCACTGGTTTGTCCTCCATGTTGGTATTAGCTTTAGCACTTTAAAATGCAAATAAGGTACTGAAATTCTTTGGCTGAAAATCTTTGGTGGTTTATCATCACTTACAGGAAAATATCTGAAAGGTTTAGCATGTATAGCCTTTCACAGCTTTCACCATCTACTAGTATCTTCTCAACTAGATCATCTGCTCTCCCCTCCCCTCCCTGTCCCTCCCTCCCCTCCCCTTCCTCCATCATATCCTGTGCTCCTATGGAACAGACCATTCACCCCTCTCTTTCACAACTTAGTCCTTGTGATGTTATATTTTCTGTTGGTAAAGGCCTCTCTTCTTTTTCTCATCTGGACAACCTCTATTCATCTCTCAAGGCCAATGTGATATGTCACCTGAATAGAATATTCCAATTCTCCTAACAAAGTTACACACTTTCCCCCCTCTGCCTCCATGAAAAAGTATCCCTTTCTTTATTCTTGTATTTTCTCATATTATGCTTTTATGTGGTGGTTTCTCCTACATTATTTTTGAAGTATGTGATGAGTGCAAATGCTACTTTGAGATCTCTGAAACAACTTCAATGTGATATTTTTAAAAGCCTGTGATTTTTTTTGCAAATCTTTAGTTACTGTACTATTACCATTATACATATTCAATACTATAATATTAATATTATTGAATAACTTCATAATTGAATACTGAATTTGAATTAGAGGTTAGTGAAAATTTAATTTTTCCTATTCAAATTCACATCTGCTTTATTATAGAATACATACTGTTATAAAGAAGGAAAGAAGGCAATAGTAGAATCCTTAGGCATTCCCATATTTAAGGGTTGAACAGATGTAAAGGAGGCTGAGAAGAAATGGTCAGAGAGGCAAGAAGGGAATCAGGAGAGTGATTAATTAAGCTGAGGAGTGGGAGCACCCTAGTTTAAGGGAAGAGGCCAGGAGATATTAGTATTAAAGAGAGACTATAGGATTTGATCAACAGAAACCTTTGCTTGAATGATTTCTGACTTTTATGGCAGCCATTAGCCTTATATAGGTTGGGGAGGAGTAAGTTATTTTTTTCCTCTGGCTTATCAGACCATCAAGTTTGGATTCATAGAGCTTAAACACCAAATCCTGTAACACAGAAGATAACCTTGAAGCCTTTTCTGGCCATAAAAATACCAGCCTCATAAAATGATTAAAAGTGATAATGTTCAGTCTATAAATTAATCAGGGGAAATGGAGACATAAATTTTAGCAACTTTGTGTCATTATGAGTTTGTGTAAAGGATTTTGTGAGAAGAAATAAAGACTTAAGACCACGTGACACGTGAACTATGTTTCCAGATAAGGAGATGGCTGGGCAAATGACTCCTTGTTTAATCACCTGTTCTATATTTTATGATTTAATATATGAATCTTTTTTACATGATTGCATTTTAGATTTGATTGATTTTGGTTTTTAATTGTTAAATATGGATATGATTAGACTTAGTTTTATGTGAATATAATTGGATGTAAATTAGGCTTTGGTAAAATTTAAATTGAAAATATATTAGGCAAATTCCTTAACTTCTTTTTGGCCTCAGTTTCTTCATTTGTAAAATTAGAACATTGGACTAGATGTCTTTGAAGGTTCTTATGCGGTCTCCTAGTTGAAGACTTCAGTTTTATGTAGAGGAAATAACTATGTAATTAATCAACTCCTTCATTTTTCAAGTGATTATTTTGGCTTTTGAAAGCTTATGAGAAATTCCTTCATTAATGGCTATTTGTATCCATTATCTAGACATTGTCTTCCCATAGACGGGGGGCTGGTAATCGCCTCAGTCCTAACATGGACAATGTCTTCCTTTCCCGTAGCCAAGTTTTAAACGTGAAGCATGGCAGGCTCTAAGCAACCAGTGCTGTCTGTCTGACTTAGCTATATTGAATTATTGCAAAACCATATTAATGTTTAGAATTGCTTCTAATCTTGAGAAAATTTAATGCCATAGGGCCTACCAGATTACATGGCCTAAGAGGCCGAGGTGTTTGTCAGCAGCCTGGTGCAGTGCCATAGAGTTCTTTTCTGTCCTCACATCGAAGTCTAAGCTGTCTGCCGTTCATGTCGTTCAGAAAATTGGTCAGAGTAGGGAATATGCTACCTCCAGAATGTGAGGAGGCGTCCTAGGTGTCATTCTCCTTTTCTAGTGAGGAGAATTCCAAGATTTAATAATTTGTGTTTTACTTTTGAGAGATGTTCTAACACACCCCAGACCAACTGACTCCTTAAAACTTCACTGTTAAGTGAGGCCCTTGAATCTCTGTAAGATTTATCCTCCACTCTCTGGAGCACAGGTTTCTTACCAAGGCCTCTCATACTTGCCAATTCTTATTTACTAGTATCTGCTCTGATTCACGTGATATCATCAATGTAGTGAGCCAGTGTGATGTTCTGTGAAATATCCATGCAATCCAGGTGATTCATTTGGACTGTATTATGTAATCCAGGTTAAGGGTAGCCTTAGGGTAAGACCAAAGACTACTAGCTCAGGGGTGGGCAACCCCTGGCACCCGTGCCAAACATGGCACGCCAGTAACTTTTGCTGGCACTCGAAACCCTCTCTTATAATCTTCCATTTACAATTGTGAATCTTTGTTCTCAATGATGAATTTTGTTAAGTCTCGTAATAGGAGTAGCCTGGTGGATGAAAGTAGTAGCTCGTGCATATCTCTGAAGGTCACGAAATATAATAAACCTGATGTAAAATCTCTGTCATCAGTGATGCAGCAGCAAAAGTCCCACTGATAATATCAAACAGAGTCATAAAGTTTTCTTTCGGACTATCAGTGTCCATGTATACATTAAAAAATAAATGTATTTTTCATCATTATATACTGTGTTTTTGTCGCTTGAATGAATTTTATTATTTCTTCAAGGTTCTTCACATACGTACACCTTAAGAGATATCAAGTAGGCGTAACATGTTCTCAAAAAATTAGGGTTTGCACGCAGAAGAATTTTGAGTCGGAGATTTTGCTGGTTTTGGCACGCACTCACAAAAAGGCTGCCCACCCCTGTCCTAGATGTCTTTGAAGGCCCTTCTGCAGTCTCACAGTTGAACACTACAGTTTTATGTAGAGGAAATAACTATGCAGTTAGTCAAATCCTTCATTTTTCAAGTGATTATTTTGGCTTTTGAAAGCTTATGAGAAATGGTATGGCTGTCCATTTCACACGAATATAAACTGCTTCTGATCTTCTTTCCTGATGGGAGTGGAAAAAATCACGTTTGCCAGATTAATGGCTGCATAAGTTGTACTTGAGCTATAATAATCTGTTGTAGTAAAATAACACATCTGGCCCAGGAGCTGCAATTGGTTAAGTTTATAGTTGTCAGATGTCATGTAGAGGATCCATCTGGCTTTGTGGAATTCATTCGGGCTATGATGAAGCTAAATGGGATGTAATGGTGACCACCACCTCTGCATTCTTTAGATCTGTGAAGCTGGCTCTAACCTCTGCCACTACCACCAAGACAAAATATTATTTTTAGTTATGAAAGGGATGTTTCAGAGGTTTTCATTGGGATTTCTCTTCTAAACATGTAGAGTTTACCCTACATGCCAAGGAGCAAATGTAGAGGTTCTTTAGACTATCTGGTATATCCAGTCCAATTATATATCTGAAGACCAAGGCAATGACCATCGACCTAGTGGAGTGCTGTAAGCCAGACTTAGGCCAGGGCTCTACTCGGTATCTGGCTCCATATATTTCCACGCTAACTGGGGCCCATGACAATTTTTGGAGCCTTAGGTTATCAATGTGAATTTGGACCCTATGTCTGAAAATTCTCAAAAGGTATGGGTGCTCCTTGCTTCCAGGTTTATAGCTACCTGAGTGAATGGCTCTGGGTCATTGTAAGCAAGGACTACCATGTTCACTTGCTCTGCCGTTGCAGGTTTCTTTCTCTCAGGGACCCAGCATCTCTCTTTGTCATTGGACTTGAGGTCTGAGAATTGGCTATAAACCGGGCAGCTGCTCTAAGCATCTTGATTGCCCATAGTTTTTGTTGTTGCTGTATAAATTAAGAAATATACTTATTAACAGCCCATGTCTTTCTCTTAGGAATACCATGTTCTTGGAACTCTCTCCGTAGCTCCTTATTCGTAATTAACCCCAACGTGCTTCTGATGCTTTCAGCACCATTACCATTTAGCCTCTATTATTATGTCTATTATTCCTCCTGAACTTCATAATCTAAATTGCTGTCAGAGAGAGAAGTTCTATGGTAGAGTGCAGCTACCACTGAGCTTTCCAGCAATTCTGGTGCCCCTCTAACCAACACGTTCTCTATCATTGTCACCCCATGAAATATAGTCCACTGGTGGGTTCTCCAGCCTTAGGTAGTCTATTCATTCTAGAATGTTCATTTTCTTAAACCTGTTAATTCTTTTTTTCCACATCTGCCATGGCAGTCCTGGCATTTCTACTTTGTGTGGATCATGGCCTTTTTTTTTTAGACTTTCAAGAACTATCTAGGAGTATAGTTACCGGGTCCTTGCTAGGGTGTTATATCCTGTATGGGGGAAAGCTTCCATATCAACGAACTCTCTCTTATGTAAATTTATGCTTTACATCACCTTGATCCAGCACCATCAGGATATCCCCCGGCTCCTACTGGTATATGTCTTTTAGGCCCTGAAATTCCTTCAGCACACTTTTCCTTTTTTCTCTCAATAAACCTAGGACTTTCTTGGAGGGTTATGCTGTGACATGACCCTCACAATTTGTTTGTTAGTCAGAGAAGGAAGTGAAGGTGGATCTTGAGGAGGCACGTGTTGTTTTTCAAGGCAGAGGCTTTGCATCCTGTGCAAGGAAGCGTGGGACACTGGCCTTTAATACAAATGATGAGCCACTTGTGTAGGTTCAGAGGGGTCAGCAAAACCCAAGGATTCCAAATTTTTAGTGCATTAACCCAAATGTTCCCAATCAGTGTTTCATGGTCCTACTTCTTCCTCATCAAGGTCCTGATCTTAGAATAGAAGAACTACTAGAGCTGAAAATTCAGCATTTTCTGGAAATATGCTGCCTTATAATAAGTACTGGGTCTGATACTTAGCTTTCCTTGTTTTTTGTCTGCAAAAGATTAGAGCTAATTTATATGCTGCCGAGGAGGCCCTCTGGCTTTCACACTTTGTTTAACTAATGGTTAATTATCCTTAGCCTTTCATTATAAATCTTCATTCCTAAATTCTCCTGACTTCTCCAATACATGAGATGTTGGCCACACCAACATATTTCCTTATACCAGTTTGCCTTTGGTGAAAGTTATAACAATATAGTATTCTAGGGACTATCAATAATCCATCTCGCCCCACTGATAGGGTCCTCATTGCCAGCTGGCCAATGGGTGATTCAGCTCCAAAATTCCATTTTAGAGTTTCCTTTTTAGGATTATTTTTGGCGCTAAGTGTCTTAAATCTCCTGGACAAAAGACTTTAAGACAGACGTGTGTATTCACAAAGTTTGTGGTTAGTGTTTTTAGACACAGGATACTGGTATGTAAAGGAGTAAAAGAAGCAGGATTGGGCAAAAGGAGATTGAATTGTGGGGAAGTTATAAGAGAGCCTTCAGGTGATCACATGAGGATTCTGGAGCTGGGATGGCCTTTGAGAGCTGTTCTAATTTGAGGCAGGATGGCCACACTTCTGTATCCCCACGTTAACCAGCCACTAAAAGGTTACTTTTATTTATTTATTAAATATATTTTATTGATTTTTTACAGAGAGGAGGGGAGAGGGATAGAGGATTAGAAACATCGATGAGAGAGAAACATCGATCAGCTGCCTCCTGCACATCTCCTACTGGGGTTGTGCCCACAACCAAGGTACATGCCCTTGATCAGACTCAAACCTGGGACCCTTCAGTCCGCAGGCCGACGCTCTATCCACTGAGCCAAACCAGTCAGGGCTAAAAGGTTACTTTTAAAGATGTAGTGAAACTTTGGGCTGGTGACTTTTTTTTCCTGCCAACGGCAACTTCCAGAAGGAATCTTGGTTATAAGCACCTAATAGCCAACATCCAGGCAGGTGGGTGAATAAATACCATGGTCCTGGAGGGGGATCCGGGCAGGACATCATAGCATTCGCTGCAGCTGTCATAGGCAGTGGTGCTTCAGCATTCTGTATGCTTTTATCTGACTGTGTCATTTCGTTCTACTACGATTTTTAAAAATGAGTGTTCTCATTAAAAAAAAAGTAACTTGAAATTTGTTAAAAAACCCAAAGCACATTAGCTTTCCAATTTGAAATATTCCTAATCATTTTTCCCTCTAACTAATTTTTAAATTAAAATTTCCTAGGTATATGAGGTAATTAGAAAAATTGCTATGGTTTTGAAATACTTTAATATAAGTCAGCAGAAATCAGTGTCAGGAAACACTGGTTGCTTGGAGCCTACCATAGCTCTTAGTTAAAAATGCTGTGGTTTGATACCCAGGGTCCTCTCCAGGGAGAATCCTCCCACCACCCACTCAAGACCAAGACCTGCTTTGCCACAGCTGCTAAGAGTGTTGGTTGCTATTGCTCACAGAGGGATTCCCGCTACAGCAATTGCGCTTGGCCAAAGGAAGCCACTTTACTCACAGTTACATCCTGTCCCCAGTTCCATGGCACTCTCATCCCATGATCAAGCCATTGCCTCAATTTGGGACAACTTTGAAGAACTATTGTAGTTAGAGTTTATGATAGAAAAAGCTAAGACCTCTGTTGCAGTTACCTTGTAGTTCAATCCTTCCTTCTGTCTATGTCTATTTTCCCTTTTTCTTTACATATTGTGCCTAAGATATCTCCCAATACATTTCTAGCAGGCAAATACCTATTTCAAATCTGTCTCTAGAAAGCCCATCCTAAGAAAACATCCTTTTTGCAACTTGATTATGAGAGAAAGGGAAGTCATTTTTCTAAATAACAATGATAAAACAAAGTAGATTCATAGTGTATTGTATTCTAAAATTTAATTTTCATAGGCAGGAGTTATGTTTCTTATTAAGCACACCAACGTGAGAAAATAATTAAATTGATTATTCTGACTACATTTTTAGTTCCTGTTATGCACTTGTAATTAGCAGTTTGCTAATGATAATCAATTACTCTTCTTTTCTCTTTAGATATAGTTCCAGATAATAACTCAGGGAGTTTTGTCAGAAAGAGTGGGGAAAGGTATTGCAAAGATTTTGAGGGAACTATATCATTGCCAACCCTAAGAAATAAGAGAAAAAATAATAATGTTTTCAGAAACAAGACTGGAGTCACCTTGGCAAAGAAACTTAATGTCTCTGGGTATCACTTGGAGTTTTTTGTAAAACAGACAATTCTGACACCTTGAATACAAACTCTGGCTTAATGTTCATTCCGCCTCAACTCCATTTAAAAACATCTTGAAGTCACATTATAGATCTCTGTAACAGGCAACATGGCTGAGCAGATGTTCAGAGAACACTTCTTAGGGAAGGACATTTAAAATCCTGAATAAAATACACAAACCATATTTTTCAATGTATGGCTAATTCATGAGCTGAAGGAAAATCTTTGGAGCCCAAATTGAGAAAGCAGGGACCTAGAGATGGAAGCAAGGGCAGTATTGGGCCTTTGCTGGGAGGCGAAGAAGAGTATCTGCACTGCCCTGCTGGCCAACTTGGACTTGTTCAGCTTACACACAAATGGAAAAACTTGAGGCCTGCAAAGATGGCAAGATCACATCAGAACTCTGCACAAAGTCTGCTCTCTGTCAGAAGCCACTGGAGCACTCCCTTCTCCCTGTAGATTGCTTAGGCGTGCCTCTGACAGCAGTGTACTGTGCTTGCCACACACAGGGCACATGTGTTAGGATCTCTGAGTGGTCACTTAAGTGAGGGGCAGGTGCCGCCTACTCTTCCTCCTAGGACAGTGATGGCGAACCTATGAAACGCATGTCAGAGGTGACACGCAAACTCATTTTTTGGTTGATTTTTCTTTGTTAAATGGCATTTAAATATATTAAATAAATATCAAAAATATAAGTCTTTGTTTTACTATGGTTGCAAATATCAAAAAATTTCTATATGTGACACGGCACCAGAGTTAAGTTAGGGTTTTTCAAAATGCTGACACGTCGAGCTCAAAAGGTTCGCCATCACTGTCCTAGGATCTGTCCTCACCATAAGCAAAAAGCAATTCCAGACAGCAAAAGGATTTCAATGAGAAAGACAGGTCTTCAGTACTTTTAGAAGCAAATTTAGGGTGTTCCAAAAAATGTATACACACACTTTGAATAATCATAAAGGCAGTATTTTTTTTTTATTGCTTAAAGTATTACAAAGGGTATTACATATGTATCCATTTTATCCCCCCGCCCTAGACAGTCCCCTAGCCTCCCCTATCACCCAGTGTCTTATGTCCATTGGTTATGCTTATATGCATGCATACAAGTCCTTTAGTTGATCTCTTACCCCCCTACCTCCTGCCCCCCAACCCTCCCCGGCCTTCCCGCTGCAGTTTGACAATCTGTTTGAGGCAGCTCTGCCTCTGTATCTATTATTGTTCAAAAGTTTATAATGGTCTCTATTGTCCATGAATGAGTGAGATCATGTGGTATTTTTCCTTTATTGACTGGCTTATTTCACTTAGCATAATGCTCTCCAGTTCCATCCATGAAGTTGCAAATGGTAAGAGTTCCTTCCTTTTTAGAGCAGCATAGTATTCCATCGTGTAGATGTACCACAGTTTTCTAATCCATTCATCTACTGATGGGCACTTAGGCTGTTTCCAGATCTTAGCTATGGTGAATTGTGCTGCTATGAACATAGGGGTGCATATATCTAAAGGCAGTATTTATTAAAGTACATTTCATTTTCAAAATTGAGCTATCAGCTGTTAAAGTGTGTGTACATTTTTTTTTGGATGCCCTGTATGTAATCTCTGCATAAGAATGGATTCTTATCAATATATCAAATTCACAAAACAGAGAAAAAGTGATAAATATGATTACAATAATTTAACAAAAGACCGCCCCCCTCAAAAAACAACAACAGAGAAAATGTCAAGTCACAAACTGAGAGAAGATATTTGCAAGACATAAAGTTAACAAAGGACAGTGTCTAGACATAAAAAAAATCTTCAATAAGAAAAGACAGTTCACTGGAGAAGAAGGTAAAAGTCATTAATAGACATTTCACAAGGGAGGAAAAATTAAGTTCAAAACTTATGAAAACATATTCAACTTTATTTGTAATCAGGGATATGCCAACTTAAACAACAATGCAGTACATTTTACACTCATTATATTGGTAAAATTTAAAGCTTTGCAAAACCAAGATTTGGTGCAGATGTGATAAACTGCACAATCACTTTAGAAAACACCTTAGCATTATTTACTTCATCTATTTCTATGACCCATCAAGTTTATGTATTGGAATAGTCTGATTTATACCACTTTTCCTAGGATAATTGTTAATAGCATCGCTTTGCTCTCCCCAACATTTTCTACTTTGATTATAAAATGTAAGGTTATTTTATCATATATAAATGATTTACACAATGAATCCCTATTAGGTTTTAGAAATTCCCTATTCTTATATTTTATACCATTTTCCCTCTAAAATTATACAGGAGGTAAACAATGTCTAGATTCAGCTTTTAGATTGGGCACACCATTGATAGGAAACATGTAGCCCTCCTGCATGCTTAACCCAGGCTGGGAGTTAAGAACTCCCTGACAGACAGTTGCACCTGATGGCTAGCATAGGAGACTATCCAATCTAACCATTCTTTCTACTTTCTTATTCACCTCTTGGTGATCATATAAATCTTTTTCTGTTTCTCTCAACATTCTAAAAGTATTTTTTCCTTGAGAGATATAAATTCTTTTAGATTTCTTTAGAAATATTTTAAAAGAGAAGTGCTCCTAAAAAACACAATCTCAACCTCTAAATCATCTAACAAGTCTTTTAGAATCTCCTGAAAATTTTCTACCTCCTTATAAAAATAACTCCGTTTTTCATGAAACAAAGCATTCTTGAAACAAGTAAAAATTATAGTATTCTTGTTACTTTTTATTATGTCGTTATGTATTTTGAATTATTAGTGTTACAATCATTTCTATATTTTTCACCATGAATGCATGTTTTTTTCAACCATCACCTATGGTCTTCTCAAATAGAACCTAATCTATAATAATGAAAGCATAATATGTTAATTAGACCAGATGTCTTTTTGGACGACCTTCTGGACGAAGCCAGGGCTGCAGGGGAAGCCTGGGTCCTGGGTGCCAGAGGGAAGCCGGTGCCGGCAGCCGGGGGAAGGAAGGTCTACTCTTGCGTGAATTTCATGCAATAGGCCTCTAGTGTTATATAAAGAAATGCATTCTGAGTTAGTAAATTGGGAATCAACAATAAATCTAAAAAGTGTCACCTTGTAATATTTTAGGGTGATGGCAACCATCATGTATATTTTTTTACACAATAATTTATAGTGTGTTCAGCTTATCCAAGTAAACCCCATTTAAGCATGATGATATTTTACTTTTATTAAATTTCTTCCGCCATCCCTCCCATTTTCCATCCTCAAATACTTATCAAACTTACAATTTGCTAATGATAGAAAGATTCAGTGTGTGCTAATAATATAAGCAGTGCTTCTCAGTGCTTGATCCACCCCAAGCTGTCTGTCTTTTAGAAAGCACAAGATGTCCTAAGACATTTTAGAAGATAGACACAGTGGCTGCGACTATATGACAGTGGTAGAATTGTACAGCATACCAACTCTGTCAGTATATGTTGTGCTAGCACTTTGTTAAGCTAGTTTTAAGAGTGTAACATCATAATATCTCTCTACCCTGTAGTATTATAGTTTAAATGTCAGCTGAATTAAATCCAACTGACCAAATTGCTTAGTTACATACCATTCTATCTCAAAATAAGGAAAATTGTATTTGTGGGCTATATAAAACACTAACAGTTTAAAGAGATTCCTGACCCAACCTCAGAGCCGTGCCCATGGAGGGTCAGAACTGCTTAGGTCAGGGCTTTTAGAGGCTTGAATAAAGGCTATTTACTTTATTGATAATTTTTACCAATGTCATTATCCAAAAGGGTTAAAAAGGGTTTTTTACTTTTAAGAAATAGAAAGATACCCTTTATGTCTTCACTGGAAAAATAATTTGGCAGCAATGTTCATTAACACTTAAGAAACTTGAGTTTGTTTCAAAAGAATTTCAATGCACAAGCTTGGGAGGACTCCCCCCCTCCTTTTTTGTGTATGTGAGGGAAAAATATATAATTATTCTTAGTGACACTTCAAATGTAAGTTACCCCGTTTAAAGATGGTCAAGGAAAAGCATGTTGAAGCACATGGTGACTGCCTGGAGTCACATTTCCAAGGGCATGACACCCGTGACATGATTGCTTACCTTTCCTATTATTAGACGATGATGGAAAATAACCACTGAACTCCGACTGGGATAAACCATACAGAGATTAAGTGTTTCCCATATCAAACTGTCAACTCAAGCATTTTCTTTATCTCTTGGGAAGCCAAACATGGGTAAATGCAAGAGTGGCATTTGAAAAGACGTGGGCTATTCTCACCTTTCAAGGCTGAGCAGTTTCACTTTTCCTGCTAATTACAAGACTCTTCTTTTTCCCCCCCAATATGCTATTTACCTTTTTTTTTTTAAAAAAAAAATTAAATTCTTTATTGTTTAAAGTATTACATAAGTCTCCTTTTCCCCCTATTGACCTCTCCCTGGCCGCCCCTACCCCCTTGCACATGCCCTCACCCGCCCCCCTCCCGCCCCCCGTCTGTGTCCACTTTCAAATAACTTTATTTCTCCCTCCTCCCCAGCTTTACTGAGATGTAATTGACAAATAAGATTGTTGAAGATGTACAATGCAATGATTTGATCTATGTATATATTGCAAGATGGTTACCACAGTAAGGTTAGTCAATGTATCCTACACACCTCACATAGTTTTAAGTTTTATTTGGGGGTGGGGGGGGCAGGTCTTATAAAATCTACTCTCCTGGCAACTTTCAAATATAATAGACAGCATTGTTAATTACAGTCACCATGCTATACATTAGATCCCCAGAACTTACTCATCTGTTAACTAGTAGTTTGTATACTTTGACTATTTTCACCCTCACCCCAACCCCCCTTGCCCCAGGCAACCACCAATTTGCTCTCTGTTTCTAGGAGTTTGATTTTTTTAGATTCAATATATAATTAAGACCATACAGTATTTGTCTTTGTCTACTTATTCCACTTGGCATAATGCCTTCAACTATTTGTTTTGGTAATTTATTTTTTTCTAATGAAACATGGATACGGTGGGGATAGCATTCTGGATATTAATATTTTTCTCTTATTCCTTCCCTATTCAACCAGCCTGTATGTTTGACACTGAGGGGTAATTAAAAGTGAACCCCCCCCACCCCCCCAAAAAAAGACTTGCAGGCATTTACAATTAAGCCAAGGAGAGTAGGGATGATCACAATAGTAAAATTTACTTACTACAGTCAAGGAAACAATAGTTATAAGTTATAAAAATGGCAAATTTGCCCTTCCCATGGGTCAGGCTATCAGGAAGGGTTCACTGGGAACCTGAATCATGCTGTAGGACTGAGCTTGGTCTTCGGAATTTTACTTGACTAGGTCATCTTTCATTCTGCCCAGGTGTCTCTCAATCAAAGGAGAGAATGGACCGCAGGCCTGCTGCTTTCCCCTCCCATTCTATAACTTTTAAATTTAATCAGCATCTTAAACCTTCACCAAAAAGGAAACTTTAAATTCAAATGGTCTTATTAGCAAATTCTTCCAAGTATTAAAAGACAAAATAATGCGAGTCTTACACAAAAACTTTCAGAGAATTTTAAAAAAGTGACTGTATTCTAATGTGTTTATGAGGCTAGCATAGTCTTCACATCAAAAACTGAGCAACTCAGGATAAGGCACATAACAGGCCAATGTCACTTAAAGACTGATGCAGAGAAATAGGAACACTTTATACTCTCCTGGTAAGAGTTAAGTTGATAAAACCCATTTTGGGAAATTGCTTGACATTATCTACTAAAGTTGTACATACCCATAACTTATGACCTAATAATTTTACTTCTAGAAATAAGATCAATAAATATTGACAAAAATGTATAAGAAAGTTCACGTTACCATTATTCATAAGAGCCACAGGCTGGGAACAATCAATGCTTCACAACAGTAAGATGAATAAATAAATTGTGCATATTTATACACTTAAGAACTATACTGCAATACATGTAAATAAACATCAGCTACATGTAAAATACAAATTAATTTTAAAAGAAGAAAGATACAAAAGCACATATATTGTTGATTTCTTTTGTCTCTCTTCAAAAAGGGAACTCTACAGAAATCTTTTCTAGATACTTATACAAAGTAGAGAGTCAAGTGTTGAATAAATAAATAAGTGGATAAATACAAAAAATAAAGGCATAATGTAGTATGTCAGAGAGATATGTGTTTTATAAAAATAATAAAACTAAGGGGAACTGGGAGCACTGATGGGGGAGATAGGAGAAATTCGGTGTACATTACAGCTACAAATTACTGACTGTATTGCGTGCCACATGCCTTTATTTTTCACATTCTCTCCTTGCTAGAAATAGAACAACATATTTGTTATCTGTCCCTTCCTCAGGGGTCATTGTTTCATTCACTGATACAATTTAAGAACTTAGAATATTGTAAGTGCTCACTAGATATTTGTGGAATAAATGAATAAATTTATTGAATGTCTAATATGCTACAAGAATTCTGTGCACTTGATTGTAATGCTGAGAAAAACTAGAAATATTGCTGCTCTTATAGGGCATTTGCCAATTTGAGAGACAGCTATCATATGATAACACGAACAAATGTTTAGTTACGAAGTGTGATAAGAACTAAGAGTGCTTTGAGAAGGCATAATTGAGGAATTAGCTTGGTCTGAAGGTGTGTCAGAGAAGACTTTTCAGAGAAAGCGATGCTTGGGCTGAGAATTGGTAAAGATGGGTAAGCTTCTGACTTAATAGGCCTGGGTGGGGCCCAGAAAGACATTCTTAAGAAAACTCCCCAGGTATTTCTGCTGTACCACTTCATAATGGGGCTTTTCCAGTTTTAATGTGTATACATATAGAATCTGACCAGATCATTGGTGGGCCACGGGACTCTGTAGTTCCATCAAGCTCACAGGTGAGGCGGAGGTTGCTGTTCCTCAGATACACCTTGCGAAGGAAGGAGGCATAGCACTGGCCCCAAGCTGTGTCTCATGATGCCACAGTGTTTTAAAAATGATCAATTCATTTGGAATGATCTCTCTTTACTTCAGCTATATGGACTACATATCCAAAATATTTCAGCTCAACCACATGGATTTTGTCCATCTACCTCATGAATTTGTACGATGTAGACTTGGTTTACATGTTTTGTGTGTGCGTTTGGGCATATGTGTGTCTGTTTTCCTCCTCCCCTCTGGGTTGGGCAGTCCCAAAGCGCAGAGATTGTGCCCAGGTCATCTTCAGATCCCCTGTCTAATCCATTGTGGCCATGTAAAAACTCAATTAATGTTCACTGAACAGTATTGACTATCTAGGCAAGTCCTTTTCTTTTCATATTATATGTATAAAGGATGATTTGAATTATCCTTTGAAGTGGACCATTCATTTTCACCTTTCCAGGAATATAAATGACAGCATTTATATTTATAATGTGCCTGGTCAAACACTTAGTCATGAGAAAAATTAAAGGTAATAATAAATGTAAAAATACATTGTAAACTGTGGGGCATTATAGATCTTAAAATATAATAATAATAAATATTATTTCTAAAGCAGTAGCCATAGAAAATATTCATATTTTCAGCCAGTGTCAATATTTTTAAGAACTACAGGAAGAAGTTGTTTTTAAAACTAGGACACTATGGCAAGTTTATTTGATGAGAATAGAGTTGTACCATGAGAAGCATGGCTAAATTTTTTTTTTAGTTGTATGCCAATTTCACAGGTTTGTTGCAAGCTTTTCAAGAGCATGGATCTTAATAACTAATTTTTGAATTAGTATTTATTTAGCACCTATTATTGGGGTTTGAATACACAGGAATATAATGACCTATGGTAATGATTAGGTTAAGGTTATAGCAGAATCTTGATATTTACTTTAAGTGGAAGGATAACACTCCCTGAGATATCTGATCTATATTGAACAAAGCCTCATACACTGATTTTCTATTTAAATAAAAAATTCAATGAATCAATAGTTTAAATTTGAAAAATAACAAAGGTAATGCTTATTGAATTCTACTCTAGGCACTTTACGTGTATTAACTAATTTAAAAGGCAATTATTATTATTATTAGCTCAATTTTTCAGGCTAGACCCTAAGGCTCAGAGAGCCTAAAATTAAACATTATTTCTTCCTACGAGTGGAGCATATTTGAGATAGAGAGCACATCAAAATTAGAATCTTTCAGAGAGGCAATGGAATAGAGCAAAACCAAACCAAACTGAAACAAAAACATAGCCCTAGAGTCAGACAGATCAACATGAGAATCTGTCACCAATTCACTGTAAATCCTTGGGCAAATTACTTAACCTCTGAAGATTGCAGTTTTCTCATCTTCAATATGGGATAAAATCATACATCCTACATATTTTACTTATGCCACTTCTAGACACCTTGGCTAAGAAGTGGGTATCAAGACCCACTGACTAAGTTATAGATCTGTCATCATAACAGGTACCCTTCTAGCACCTACATAATGTAATTGTGATAATCTTTCCTCTCAATCCTTTTCCCTTTCTTTCTTCCTAAGTAACTACCATTTGTTATACACTTACTTTATGCTAAGTGCTTTACATATGTAAACGAGGCTTTTCTTTCCCCCCCTTTCTATCTTCTATATTTTCTGGTTATTTTTTCCCTAACAGTCCAGTGAAAGAGGCATTGGTAGTCCTAAATGACAGAGAAGGTAGGCAGGTCTGGTCCAGGTTGCCATTGCAAGTCATGCTGAAGTGGTAGAACCACATATTTTAAGTGATAAGAAGCTAGAACAAAGTTACTTTAAGCATGGGAGGGTCATGTTCATTTATGTTTTAGTTACATCACTTGGAAGTCAATAAACAGAAGGATTTTGGAAAAGGTTTTATTAAAGTTGGACTGACCAGTTGGAAAGCAATTACAACCACAGCAATGCCTGGTTTTTCTGTGTCAGGAACTGTGCTTTCTATGATAATCTTCCAGCAACTCTATGAGAAAAACAGTATTTTCATCCCAATTCATCTATGATAAAATTGAGGCCCATGGACTTTAAATAACTACTCTTACATAATATTGAGTTGACATCCAACTTTTTCTTAACATGTTTAAATACTTTCAAATATGTAGTTTCTCACAAACTGTAAAATTAATAGCTTAACATGTTTAAATATATTTGATATGTAGTTTCTCACAAACTATAAAATAAATGTACTATATCCATTATAATGCACTTATACAATATATTAATATGGATGAACTTCACAAACATAATTCTGAGTAAAAGATGATAAAACACCATATTCTGTTATTTAGTTTATATAAAATTATATTACTATTAGTATTTAAATATGTTTTCATTGATTTCAGAGAGAGGAAGGGAGAGGGAGAGAGAGCTAGGAACATAAATGATGAGAATAATTGACTGGCTGCCTCCTGCACGTCCCCTACTGGGGATTGAGCTTGCAATCCAGGTATGTGCCCTGAGCAGGAATTGAACCATAGCCTCCTTGCTTCATGGGTGTATGCTCAACCACTGAGCAACACCAGCCGGGCAAATATATAAAGTTTTAAAAAAGCACATCTTAAGTAGGATGTTGGAAACAAGGATAGTGGCTAACTTTGGGGAAAGAAACTGGTGGCATACCAGGTTTTTAATGGGGTATTATTAATGTTCTTATTCTTAATCTGTGTACTGTTTTACATGTTCATTTGTGAACATTTGAGTTACACTGAAGATTTTTATATTTTTCTGACTATATAAATGTCATTATTTTTCTGACTGAATAAATGTCATTATTAAGTTAAAAGTTAATAGAAAATTAATGCATAAGCTTCTCTTTAATTCAATTTTTGTATCATTTCTCTTACGCCTTGAACCTATATTTCTATTCAATATTCTTTATAAAATTTTACCCCAATTGAAATTACAATAATGATTATTTTGTAACCATAATGCTCTAATTCTTAAACTTTTTCCTTCAGGATCAAG
The DNA here is from genome assembly GCF_963259705.1 of Myotis daubentonii. Lineage (NCBI taxonomy): Eukaryota > Metazoa > Chordata > Mammalia > Chiroptera > Vespertilionidae > Myotis > Myotis daubentonii. The sequence goes on from NC_081843.1 coordinate 67,932,424, forward strand.
TTATCCTTAGGGTTTTTAGTTATGCTTAGTATGAGTTAGGGAATATGGGCATATATTATAGATTTGATATAAAATTATTAAACTTAGAATACATTTTATCAGAAGTGCATTTTAAAATCAGATAAATAGCCTTTTCTTGTGGGGGGTGGATAATTGAATAAAAGATGATTCAATATCAATTTTATTTCTGCTATGGATGTAAGCGTGTAATGGACTGGGAAGCCTAAACTGGAATAAAATAAACTTGTTAATTTTTAATAACAATTTCTCACAATTATTTGAATTCATTCTGAGTTGAGTACCAAAAACCATAGTAATATATCACTAATCTGTCATCATGAAAGGTTCTTCTTCAGTTTTATTGAGAGCAATGAATTGTGAAAGAATTTGTAAAAATTGCCTTTATATTTGTTTAGTTTCTGAATTTCTGGTGATGATAACAAAAACATTTCACTAAGGCTTATCAAATGACTATTAACTGTTCCTGTTTCTCTTTCATTTAGAGGCACTTTTTAAAAACAACCGGTATATTCAGAAACTGTTGGGAACATTGAAACATTGTTAATTTCAATATACCTTTGCTAATACATTAATTATCTTGTAAATTGAGTTTATTGTATCACATGCTTTAATTATTTTTTCATCAAAACTTTGGAATTACAGATTTAACTCATTCAAATTATGGGACATATCTATCATTTAACCAAGTAGGCAAGGCCAGTTTTTATTATTCCAATTAGTAAATTAGACTTACTTTCTCAGACAAATCTGACCTCATTTATCAATTCAAATAAGTGTTAAAAACACACTCCCTGACATCTCGCTTCTTAATTCTAATTTTAGGATAGACAAGTCAAAGAGCTTTGCTAGGAGTTTGTTGCCTAAATGAAAAAAATTTCTACTGGTCTCAATATTTCCTCCCCCATATCCTCTATGCTTTATTCTCTTTGGCACTCCTTGAACAGCAATGCATTTAACTTTGTTTTTATTTTTTGGTAAATAATTGAGTAATGAAAGAGATGAAGTCCTTAAACTCATTATCACTCCCTCTGCTGCCCTGTGTAAAACATCTAAATCCATTACATCCCTGAAGAGGGATGTAAAAACCTCCTGTTTCTATGCCACACTTGGTGCTTAACAGAAATATAAGATAAAGAAAAACATGAGGCCCAGCAAAGATTTATGAAGTCTTGATTAAAGGAGGGTTTAGTACCTATTTTTGAATTTTTTTCTTTGCGGCCCTGGAGGATTTTAATATCTCAAGGCATTGCAATACAGTAAGATTTGGAATGAGAGAGATTTTTATTTATGTATCTACTTTTGAAGGTATGCATATATGTATCTATTTATGTGAGAAAAGGACAAATGAGAAATTAAGAAAAATGAGGTGGGGAAGGAGAACTGTCATAATGTCCTCTACCTAAAAACATTCTCAGATGATCAATTTTATAAAAAAAAATAAATGGAAGGTAAGGATCTGGAAAATGATTCCATTAAAACCATATTTGATTGTGTATCCTTTGGAAGAAAATTGTTATGTACTCTCAAGCATTCCTGTTCTCTTTTTGAAGAATGCTCATGTAGAATTATAAAGGAGGAGGTCAACAGAGCCTAGGGGGTAGTGATGAAAGGGATTGAAGCAGCTCATGGAGCTAGCGATACTGAAGGCGAGTGTATTTAGAAGGGGACAGAGGCCTGATCTGAGTCAGAGTGAGTGGGGTTGGAAGCATTGATCATACTGAGTAATGAAATTTACCCTATAATGATAGAAGCAGTAGACTTATTGTGTGTGGGGAAAGAAGCAAAGTGTTTATCCTTTGTCAGAGGAATCTCATATGGGTCAGAATATAGTCATTTGACATACAGATTGATTTAGAGGAGATAGAATAAGAGACCTGAGGATCAGGAAAAGGTTGGCAGAAATATTTCTGTCATTAGAGATTGTACTAAGATTAAGGGAATGGGAAAGGCAAATATATTTTTGTTATATTCCAGTTTGTGTCTAGCTGTACACAGTAAATACTTTGTTAATTTATTTAATTAATCAATTATTACCCTTAATTTTAAAATGTTTAGATCATTATTTTTAATTGTTATTGATATTTATTAATTGACTAGGGGCCCGGTGCACGAAATTCGTGCACTGGGTGTGTGTGGGGAGGGGAGTGTCCCTCAGTCCAGCCTGCCCCCTCTCACATACTGGGAGCCCTCAGGCGTTGACCCCCATCACCCTCCAATCGCAGGATCGGCCCCTTGTCCAGACCTGACGCCTCCACCAGAGGTGTCAGGCTTGGACAGGGGACCCCCATCTCCCCCTGATCACTGGCTCTGGCCCCCGCCCAGGCCTGAGGCCTCTGGCCCAGGAATCATGCCTGGGCAGGGGACCCCCATCTCCCTCTGATCGCTTGCTCCACCCCCCACCCAAGCCTGACGCCTCTGACCCAGGCTTCAGGCCTGGGCAAGGGGACCATCATATCCCCCCAATCCCCGGCTCCGCCCCCCACCCAGGCCTGATGCCTCGGCCAGAGGAGTTGACCCTCATCACCCTCCGATCACCAATCACCGGATCGGCCCCTTGACCAGGCCTAACGCCTCTGGTCTAGGTGTCTGGCCCGGGCAGCGGGGACCCGCAGCTGCAGCGGCCCCGCGATCGTGGGCTCCGCTTTAGGCCCAGGCAAGGGACCCCTAGCTCCCGGGACTGCCAGCTTCGACCATGTCCAGCTCCCATCGCTGGCTCCACCCCTACTTCCTGCTATCACTGGCCAGGGCGGCAAAGGCGCCTGATTCTCTGATCATGGCTGGGGGGCAGGGCAAAGGCGGCCCCAGGGCCGCCTTTGCCCTGCCCCCCAGCTCTTAGCTCCCCCCTGGGTTTCCGATCACTGTCAGTGGCAGGGGGCTTCTTCCTGCTTTCCCTTTCGCCTCCCTGCATTGTGCCTACATATGCAAATTAACCGCCATCTTGTTGGCAGTTAACTACCAATCATAGTTGGCAGTTAACTGCCAATCATAGTTGGCAGTTAATTTGCATATAGCCCTGATTAGCCAATGAAAAGGGTATCGTCGTACGCCAATTACCATTTTTCTCTTTTATTAGATAGGATTGGCTATATTATTCCATAAGCAACATAATTAAATTCTCTGTTAAAACCACTGACAACTCAGAAGATGGAAATGAAATGACTTTTCTCTATTCATCATGCATCAGATGAATAGTAGATCAAATTATAGTGATTTATTAAAGAAATTGGGATTTGGGGATAATTTCATCCTGGGACATTGTTAGGTATTCAAATAATCTCTATGTATGCTAAGTTGCTTCAATTTTCACAATCAAGTCATTCAGTAGTGGCCTTTTGATAGTAGCTTTGATAATAGGCTGTATGTTTTAAACAATATTTGAGGAACCTCTTTTCTATTACTTCTGCATCTCTCTAAGGAGACAAATATGAAAAATAAACATGTAAGGAGGTCCTGGGCAAGAATAAAGCTTTAATTAAAACCAGGTTTTCTCCTTCAAAATTTTGATAACCTCTAAAAATATGAGAGAAAATATACAAGAAAATGTGAATGAAGTTACATACAACTTGGTAGTTTCCCATAGGAGAAGAAACCACTTTCATTAGTTAGCAAAGATAAGAATAGAAATAATAGATTTAAATTTGAACAAGGAGTGTTTGAAAGAGTAGAGAAAATCTGAACAATAAGATCAACTGGGGGAATGAAATTAATTTAGGAAGGAGATGATGGGGTCAAAATCACGTGAAACCTAAACATTTCAGCTCGTTGAATATCTAGTAGGAAAAAGTAAGAGATAAGACAGATGCTGCCCCATCAGGGAGAGCAGATAAGATGACCCTCTAAGCATCTCCTCAGACCTCTGCTAGAGAACGAAGCATCCGCCCGAGCCGGTGTGGCTCACTGGATAGAGCGTCGGCTTGGGGACTGAAGGGTCCCAGGTTCGATTCTGGTCAAGGGCATGTACCTCGGTTGCAGGCACATCCCCAGTAGCGGGTGTGCAAGGAGGCAGCTGATCGATGTTCCTCTCTCATCGATGTTTCTAACTCTCTATTCCTCTCCCTTCCTCTCTGTAAAAAATCAATAAAATATATTTTTTTAAAAAAAGAAGCATCCATGTACTTTAACATTCTCTGAAAACACAGTGAAGAACACAGGTGAGACCAGTGAGCAGAGGGACAGAGAGGGTTTAAATCCCTGGTCTTATGTGGTTTTCTTTCCTCCCCAGTATGAAAGACAGGAGTTAGAGACTCTGTGTGTGCCTGTATGATGGGTGGACACATTACTCCATTGGTGTATGATAGCCATCTATGGCTGAGCCTAGTAGCTGAGCTCAGAAATCCTATGTATCCTTTTATATGCCCTTGGTGTGGGAACTCAGGGAACATGGATGCAGATTTTATCTTTACTACCAAGAAATGCAGTTTTAAGAAGATAAAAAAGCCCAGCTGGCATGGCTCAGTGGTTGAGCGTTGACCTATGAACCAAGAGTTCATGGTTCAATTCCCGGTCAGAGCACATGTTCAGGTTGCAGGCTCGATCCCCAGTGGGGTGTGTTCAGAAGGCAGCTGATCAATGAATCTTTCTCATCACTGATGTTTCTCTCTCTCTCTCCCTCTCTTTTCCTCTCTGAAATCAATAAAAACTATATTTAAGAAAAAGAGATTAAAAGATACTACTCTTTCCTGAAAGAATGGGATTAATAATGGGTCCAGGGATATTCACCACATTTCAAGGTACAAAAAGGCCTAGGGGAGATCATGACTGAGTACTTGGCATAAACAAATTTTTCCCTGATCAGCTCAGAAGTCTCTGGAGAGAATGCAATCCTGTAAGTAGAGTTTATCTTTCCAAGACAAATGATGACCAAGAAAGAATAATTGAGGAGAACAAAAAATGCCTATAATGATTTCTGTCACACCCTAGGAGCCAACTTGAATGCATAAGTGGTGATGTAGGAGTGATTATAAAAAACGATGCCTTAAAATTTTTATAGTTTAGTTTACAGATTGCCTGCCAGAGAGTTAGAGCCTACTGTAAATAAATTGAGCTATCATTTAACATATTCAATTGTGAGCTCTTTTGCTGTGAGATTAGGACATTTCAGAAGCACAGATGCCCCTGCACCTACCCCCCATGTCCTTTAAACAGTTGGATTGTACTGTGGCCAGCTGTGCTGCAAGTGGAGAATATCATTATTATCTACTCTTATGAGTTGTGTCTCCTTCCAAATTCGTATGTAGAAGTCCTAACCCCAGGTACCTCATAATGTGAGCTTATTTGCAGATAGTCTTTACAGGAGTAATCAAGTTAAAATGAGCTCATTAGGGTAGGCTCTAAACCAATATGATTGGTGTCCTCATAAAACAAGAAATTTGGACACAGAAATAAACATGGAGGGAAGATGATGTGAAGAGACATGGGGAGAATCTGATCATCTACAAGCCAAGATGAAAGGCCTGGCAGATCCTTCTTTCGCAGTTTTCAGAAACAACCAACCCTGCTGACACCTTGATTTTGGACTTCTGGCTTTTAGAACTATGAGCCAATAAATTTCTGTTATTTAAGCCACTCAGTTTATAATACTTAGTTATGACAACTCTAGCAAACTAATATACCCATTAATTATGGATTCACATAGACTTTATACATTCATTCATTCACTTAATCATTCCTTCTGGTGTTGAGTACGTGCTATGTGTTAGATTAGACACTAAAAATACAGTCGTTTGGGCCCTCAAGGAACTTCTAGATGCTTGATGAAGACAAATACACAAACTGATGGTTTTAAATTCCTGAAGTAGAAGGAAAAATAGGAGGTATTCCATTTAATTACCTGGTGTCTACTATGCACTAAGCAGCATGATTCACAGTGAAGAGCCATATTTAAAATCCAGCTCTGCTACTTTACTTTCTTCAGGTTGAAGAGCCATTTGGTCTAAGTATTAGTTTCCTAATTTGTCAAGTGGGGAGAATGATGTCTCCTGGTGGGATTTTTGTAAACTTTAAATGAGTTAATGAATGTTAAATGTGTAGTATAGTGACTATATCTTAGTCAGCTCAGGCTGGTATAACAAAATAGGATGGACAGAGTGGCTTACATAACAGAAATTTAGTCTCACAGTTCTGGAGGTTGGGAAGTCCGAGTTCAAAGTGTCAGCAGATTTAGTTCCTAGTGAGAGCTCTGTTCCTGGCTTATAGACAGCCTCCTTGTTTTCCTCAGTGCTTGCTCATGGAGAGAGAGATCTCCCTGACTTCCTCTTAAAGGCCTTAATCCTCCCTAATATAAACCTAATTACGTCCCAAAGGCCCAACCTCCAAATATGATTACATTTGGCTGAGATTTCAATATATGAATATTGGGGGTGACATAAATATTTAGCTCATAACAGCCAAAACAGAATATTTGGGAGATAATATTAATTGCTGCTTGGGGAACATGTGATAACTGGAATGGTATGCTGACAAATAATTGAGTTGGAGGCTGACAAAATAACCAAACGAATGTGTAGTCCAGAATTGGACTTTGCTATTCAGATAAGCTTTTCATCAATGACTTGAGTTTATACAAAGATAATGGTAATACTTCATTCAGAAAGATCTGGGTTAGGCCTTTTTGCCTCCTCCCAAGGTCTTGGGGCTTTTAAATCACTCTTTCATTTAGGAGAATATCTTTGTTTTGTGACCTCCAAGAGGAATGAGAATGCCCTTGGATTTGGTTATGGTATTTCTATTTTGAGCTGGGAAGTGGAATTTGTGAGGGTGGTATCTTGATGAATTTCTGAATTGTGACTTGGGAAGCTGGATGTAAGATTTGATAGCTAAAGTCATCAAAATTAATACCTTTTAAACATTTGGAAATTGCAAGCTCAAACAGTGGGAAAATATAGCTATATTTTTAGGAGAAATTGGGTAGAATGATCTTAGAATGTAGTTCAAGACTCCTCTCTTGCATTTATTTTAAGAGCAATGACAAAATAATTTTAGCTTTAGTGTGCAGAAGCTTTTAGACAACTGAAGTACTGGAAATGGTTCAATATCTGAATGGTACTTTTCTATCCTTGACTTTGTTAAAATGGGGATATTTTTAAAGAATAGAACTCTAGCCCTAGTTAGTTTGGCTCAGTGGATAGAGCATCGGCCTATGGACCAAAGGGTCCCAGGTCCAATTCCAGTCAAGGGCATGTACTTGGTTGCCCAGGCCCTAGTTGGGGCTCGTGCAGGAGGCAACCAATCAATGTGTTTCTCTCACATTGATGTTTCTCTCTGTCTTTCCTTCTCCCACTCTCCCTAAAAAAATAAATGGAAAAGTATACTCAGGTGAGGATTAAACAACAAACAAACAAAGAATAGAACTCTATGGTTTCCTGTCCAAAAAATACACTCATCAACATCCCATGTACTTCCTCCAAAGAAGGTTCTGGTCACTCTTCAGGTTGTGTGGAACTTGGGCTAGGCTAGGGTCTTCAGGAGCTGATGGCCTCTGCTCCAATTTTGTTCCTACATTAGTTGGGATCACTAACAACTCTCCAGCATAGTAAGAGTGGCAAATCTCCTCATTCCTATAAAACAAAACAAGACAACAACAATAAAAACAGTAGAATAAAAAACTTCCATAAAAAACAAATAGTAGGACAAATCACTGAAGACAGAGTTAAAAGAGTTATATTAGAGTTGTATGCATTTGGAGAAACATTTAATCTCTCTGAAATGCTGGATCCTCTATTTAAAAACTGAGACCTGCACCAATCGATCCCAAAAGATTCCTTCCACCTTTGAGGTGCTGTACATGAAAGTATCTGGAAGATGGCAGAGTGATGTTATTGCTGTAGAAGGGGTAAAACCAGTAGGGAAATCTTTCCACAGAAAGCAGGGTTTGCGTGACATTATTTGAAATATTCCAGATTGGCAAATTGAGGATTAGAGATGGAATAAAAAAGGCGTTGTTGGAAAATAGGAAGAACAAAAGATCTGGGATGGAGAGGTATGAAAAACAAGAACAGTATGGGGAGAGGGGAGGTAATTGGTTCCTCCTTCTTCATCTCTGGCCCCCAATTCAGACATAAAGTCCCTTCCATTCTTTGTCTTTCCATCTATTCTCCTGGACCGAAATTGAAGGGAGAGGTTGGATCACAACTTGAAGCTGTACTAATTTATGCTTCAACATGACCCCTCAGACATTGATTCCAAATAAGATAGCATAAACTGAGAATGAGAAGATTTAGCTTTCATCCTCTGATGACACTTTCAGGAGTCTTCTGTGTGTCCCTACATATTAAAAGATGTTAATGATACTTGCCTGTTTTCACCTCACCAAAGATTAATGATATCTTTCCATGTTTTCCTCACCAAATTTGGATAGAAGTTCCAGGTAAACATCAAAGGAAAACAGCGATCAATATGTTGATGCATTTTCAATATAACATATTTCTCTTCATAAAATTATTTTTAATTATTAAAAAGAGGTTATCTTATTTCATGCATTTGAAGCAACAGGAATAAAAGTGAGGATGCTTTTGAAGTGAGGATGTCAATCCAGATGTGGGAAGCACATATGTTGACACCAAAGTTAAAAAAAAAAAATCCCGCAAAAATGACAAGTGATGTAGAAATAAACACTATTACAGCAGATCCTGACCTTTTGAGAATATGATCAGCCTGTCAGTACTAATGGTTTTCCACGTTCATAGCAAAAACCTATGAATGCCTATATTTGGAATAGAGATCAGATGATATCACAATATAAAAATAATAAAATGGTATCCTGTAAGACATTGAAAAAATTCTGCAACTATCTTTTTTCCTTTCTTTTTTTATTTTGCAACATAGATGTACATGCATTTGCATAATATGTGTACATATGCACAATGAGCCTGGCTCTTTTTCCTTCTACTGTCCCAACCAATCCAATTCCAAAGAGGAGTCTTAACATCCCTGAAGGGTATTGTGGTATCTAGAGTAGTTATTAGGACCAAAGGACTTTTTAAACGTTCTGAAAATAGGATTAGGAAATGGAATATAACAGAGACCTGAATCGATCTGATCTATTAAATACCTTTACTGTGCACTTGCAACTATTGCGTTGAAACTTTGTTCAGAGGAATCTATTGCTATAATACCCATCCTGGAAATTTATGCTTTTGCCTAAAAATTCTGCCTCCTCACCTAGGTTTCTTGAATTTACCAAAGAGAAGCAATGTTTTCTGGAAAGGTCAAGCAAAATGATATTTTTCTGACTATCTGAATTTTAATAATGGGCCTCATAAGCTGGCAGACAGGAACTCAGAATAATAACATCTTGATTTGTATAAGAAGGATGTGCAACATGGGAAGAAGTCCTCTCAAAATTCCCTTTATTCCTTGGCAGAGATTGACCATGGCTATAATTTCAAGGATGGTGGAAGAGAGAAGGGTAAAGGTAAGGTGAATTTCTCCTGAAAGTGAAAAATATATAAAGACTTTGAGGACTCAACTGCTACATAAGAGTGTATAATAATAATAGTAATAAAGCCCTAATAAGAAATATGGGAAATAAAAATTATAACTGCGACAAACCTATTGCTGTGGATGGCTTGTTAGTCAGCAGGAGTTATGAGCAAATTGGGTGCTAGGAACAGGGTCTGGATACAAGGAAATTTAGTTGAAGCAACAGGGATAAAACATGCTTAGAACAGAATTAGCTTCTTTAGCTGGGAGTGTATTAACTGGTTCATGGAAAAAAAAACAAAACAAAACTAAAATCTAAAATAATTCAATGTCATTGAATTCATATAGCAAGCGAGATGTAGAAATCCAGTGTCAATTGGCCTGCATCAGGCAGTTTTTCTATAGGCTTTTTGCCTATCTGTTAAGTGTTATAATAGCCAGAGATTATATCTAAAACTGATTGAGCGTAAAGCTAAAGTTTAAATTTATAATTTCTTTCTTGTTTTTCCTCTCCATCAATTCTCCGATTATTGTACCTGTAATGTCACACCTGATTGGGGAATCATTTCTATTTCTCCCCAGTTCTCCTGTATGAATCAAGTTAAACGTGATTTTTCATTTCTCCTCATGTGACATAGCCTCTCAAGTCAGGGGCAGCATTGTATGAGGGCAAAGAAGGCGAGAGAAAGTTCAATCAGGTCTCTGAACTCTGGAAAGGCACTATTTCAAGTCTTAGAACTATCTCCAGGGGTTTTCCATCCTCAGGTTGCATTAAGTCAAGGATTTTCATTTAAATTTTATATCTCAATGGATAAACTCCATATTAATCACCTCTGTGGGTCATGTTCTTCCTGACATTTCTCTTATTCCTAGTCATTTGACATTTCCTCCTCAGGGTAGCATGACATACATGAGCTATCTCAGAATTTCTTGAATAAATATTCACTATAATCATTTCAAGGGAGGCAATGGGAAGTCATTGGCACAAAGGGTTTATCTGAATTTTTTTGAGTTTTAAGAAATTTTTTTCTTTGTGACCCAGCAGATAACTAGGAGTCTGGCACTTATTTCCTTCCTGTCCTATTTAGCCACCGAGGAAATGGGAATAATTTACCTCAGTGATTTCATATGCAAAATGGGAATATTTATACTTTCTCTTTGGATAACTGGAAGGTGAAGAAGATTAGTGCATTGATTTTATTTAGAAAATACATAATTAGTAAAATATGCTTTGAGTAGGAATTATTATTAGAATTATTATCATCAATAAGGATTTAAATATATCCTTTGTCAAATAGAATTCTAAAAGTTAGAATTCATGCTAATAAATTAAAACAGGCTTGAGGGGATATGAACTTGAATGTCTGTCAATGACAATTGGATGCAGTGAGTAATCCAATTTACCTCAGGAAATATGTAGCTGTGGCAGGGGTGAGAAGTAGGTATGAGAATGGAAGGCTAACAAAGGGAGTGTATAGATATTCATTAATTCCATCAGGAAACAGTGGGAGGGAAAGGAGGTTTGGAAGACATACTTACCAAGAGAGAAGAGAAAGGAACTGTAAAAGGATGAAATAAGAAGAAAGCCCCGAGAAGTCAGAATCACTCTGAGAAATTGGTGGAATTCACAAAGCACCCACTCGGATGTTCAGGAAATGTCAACTGACTGACAGACACAAAGGAGTTTCAAGGAGAAATCAAGGGTTTGGGGAGAAATAAAAAAGAGCCACTTAAATTATTCCATAATTAGAATGTAAGTTTTACTAAGGAGGGAAAAGAATGGCAGAAGAAGTATAAAGCTGGGAGAAACCACTTAAATCGTCTCTGGCTTCTACACCGCCAACTAAAGCTCCATGTCTAGAGGGGAAGGGCTGTGCTCAAGGGGCTGGGGGTGCTGTCCTGAGATGACGGACTGAAAAGCTGGGCTCTTCTGTCTGGGAAGAGGGAGGCCGAGCCAGCGCTCGATAGAAGTCACTGATGTCACAGCTGGTTTCTGTTGAGGAAGTACAGACTTATCCTCTGAGTTCCACAGTGGTAGCAGAAGGAAACCCCCTTGAAGCCTGGAAGAGGAGGGAAGAACACATTTAGAGAGTCCAATAACCCAACAGTTGGTAATAATCAATATGTAAATAGATTTGAAATGATAAGGTGAACTCAAATAGAGATTTTTAAATATCCATATGGTTATTTTTGCAGTGAGGTAAATTACTTTAAATTAAAATTGGTTGAATATTACTACAGTTTACTTTAAACTTTTGATTATAAAATAAAACACAGTTCCAGAAAACCACACCAAACAAATGTGTAGCTTAATGGCTTGAGTGAGAACTTAATAACCACCACCCAGGTCAGCTACCCTTCCTGTATGTGCCTTATCCTAATTTTATCTCCTCCTTCCCCTAGAAGTAATCACTATCCTGATATGGTGTTTTGTGGTTTTTTTAATTAAGGTATTACATATGTTGCCTTATTGCCCCCTCCCCCCCCCCCCCCCCCGGCTCATACCCTCACCCCCCTGGTGTCTGTGTCCATTGGTTAGGCCTATATGCTTGCCTATAAGTCCTTTGGTTGATCTCTCTCCCTTACCCCCACCCTCCCCTACCTTCCTCTGAGGTTTGACGATCTGATTGATGCTTCTCTGTCTCTGGATCTGTTTTTTTATTTTTTTTATTTTTATTGATTTTTTACAGAGAGAAAGGGAGAGAGATAGAGAGTTAGAAACATCGATGAGAGAGAAACATTGATCAGCTGCCTCCTGCACATCTCCTACGGGGATGTGCCCGCAACCCAGGTACATGCCCTTGACCGGAATCGAACCTGGGACCTTTCAGTCCGCAGGCCGACGCTCTATCCACTGAGCCAAACCGGTTTCGGCTCTGGATTTGTTTTCGTTCATCAGTTTATGTTGTTCATTATATTCCACAAATGAGTGAGATCATGTGATATTTATCTAACTGGCTTATTTCGCTTAGTATAATGCTCTCCAGTTCAATACATGATGTTGTAAATTCCTTCTTTTTTTTTTTAATTTTATCTATTTTTTTTATTATTAGTTAAAGTATTACAAATGTGTCCTCATCTCCCCCATTAACCCCCAACCTCCCCCCCACACACAAACTCATGCTCCCATCCCCCTGTTGTCCATGTCCATTGGTTTGGCTTATATACATGTATACAAGTCCTTCGGTTGATCTCTTCCCCTTACCCCCGCCCTCCCCTACTTTCCTTCTGGGGATTGATAGCCTGATCGCTGTTTCTCAGTCTTTGGATCTGTCCCTTTTCATCAGTCTATGTTGTTCTCTATAATCCACAAATGAGTGAGATCATGTGGTATTTATCTTTCTCTGACTGGCTTATTTCACTTAGCATAATGCTCTCCAGTTCCATCCATGCTGTTGCAAAAGGCAAGAGTTCCCTTTTTTTTTTTTTTTTTTTTTTTTTTTTACCGCAGCATTGTATTCCATTGTGTATATGTACCACAGTTTTCTAATCCACTCATCTGCTGATGGGCACTTAGGCTGTTTCCAAATCTTAGCTATGGTGAATTGTGCTGCTATGAACATAGGGGTGCATATATTCTTTATGATTGGCGTTTCTGGTTTCTTGGAATATATTCCTAGTAGTGGGATCACTGGGTCAAATGGGAGTTCCATTTGTAGTTTTTTGAGGTAGCTCCATACTGTTCTCCACAGTGGCTGCACCAGCCTGCATTCCCACCAGCAGTGCAGAAGGGTTCCTTTTTCTCCACATCCTCTCCAACACTTGTTGTTTGTTGATATGTTGATGATAGCCATTCTGACAGGTGTGAGATGATAACGCATTGTCGTTTTGATTTGCATCTCTCGTATAATTAGTGACTTTGAGCAGGTTTTCATATGTCTTTCGGCCTTCTGTATGTCCTCTTTCGAAAAGTGTCTATCTAGGTCCGTTGCCCATTTTTTTATTGGATTGTTTATCTTCCTTTTGTTAAGATTCATGAGGTCCCTGTAAATGTTGGAAATTAAACCCTTATCAGTGATATCATTGGCAAATATGTTCTCCCATGTAGTGGGTCTTCTTGTTGTTTTGTTGATGGTTTCCTTTGCTGTGCAAAAGCTCTTTATTTTGATGTAGTCCCATTTGTTTATTTTCTCTTTAGTTTCCATTGCCCTCGGAGCATTATCAGAGAAGAAAATCCTTCGGCATATGTTTGCAATTTCGCTGCCTGTGGATTCCTCTAGTATTTTTATGGTTTCCCGTCTTACGTTTAAGTCTTTTATCCATTTTGAGTTTATTTTTGTGTATGGTGTGAGTTGGTGGTCTAGTTTCATCTTTTTGCATGTATCTGTCCAATTTTCCCAACACCATTTATTGAAGAGACTGTCTTGACTCCACTGTATGCTCTTGCCTCCTTTGTCGAATATTAATTGGGCATAGTGGTTTGGGTCGATTTCTGGGGTCTCTATTCTATTCCATTGATCAATATGTCTGTTCTTGTGCCAGTACCAAGCTGTTTTGAGAACAGTGGCTTTGTAATACAGTTTGATATCTGGTATTGAGATCCCACCTACTTTGTTCTTCTTTCTCCGGATTGCTGCAGCTATTTGGGGTCCTTTTTTATTCCAGATGAATTTTTGGAACGTTCGTTCTAGATTTGTGAAATATGCCGTTGGTAATTTAATGGGGATTGCATTGAATCTATAGATTGCTTTGGGTAGTATGGACATTTTAATGATGTTGATTCTACCAATCCATGAACACGGTATGTTCTTCCATCTGTTTATGTCTTCCTCTATCTCTTTTTTCAGTGTCCTGTAGTTTTTGCATATAAGTCTTTAACCTCCTTAGTTAAGTTTATTCTTAGGTATTTTAATTCTTTTGGTGCAATGGTAAATGGGATTGCCTTTTTAGTTTCACTTTCTGTAAGTTCACTATTGGTGTAAAGAAATGCCATGGATTTCTTAGCATTAATTTTGTATCCTGCTACATTGCCAAATTCATTTATTAAGTCTAATAATTTTTTGATGGAGTCTTTAGGGTTCTCTATGTACAGTATCATGTCATCTGCAAATAAGGACAGTTTTACTGCTTCTTTTCCAATCTGGATGCCTTTTATTTCTTCTTCTTGTCTGATCACAACGGCTAGTACTTCCAGTACTATGTTGAACAGGAGTGGTGAGAGTGGGCATCCCTGTCTTGTTCCTGTTTTTAGGGGGAATGGTTTTAGTTTTTGCCCATTGAGTATGATGTTGGCTGTGGGTTTGTCATATATGGCTTTTATTATGTTGAGGTATGACCCCTCAATTCCTATCTTGCTGAGAGTTTTTATCAAGAAAGGGTGTTGGATTTTGTCAAATGCTTTTCCCTCATCAATTGATATGACTATGTGGTTTTTTTCTCTCAATTTGTTTATGTGATGTATCACATTTATTGATTTGCAGATATTGTACCATCCTTGCATCCCTGGGATAAATCCTACTTGGTCATGGTGTATGATCTTTTTGATGTACTGCTGGATCCGATTTGCTAGGATTTTGTTGAGGATTTTGGCATCTATGTTCATGAGGGATACTGGCCTATAATTCTCTTTCATTGTATTGTCTTTATCTGGTTTTGGTATTAGGGTGATGCTGGCTTCATAGAATGAGCTGGGAAGTGTTCCTTCCTCTTGGATCTTTTGACATAGTCTGAGGAGGATAGGTTTTAGTTCTTCCTTGAATGTTTGGTAAAACTCCCCTGTGAAGCCATCTGGCCCCGGGCTTTTGTTTGCTGGAAGCTTTTTGATTACTGCTTCGATTTCCTCCATAGTTATTGGCCTATTGAGATTTTTAGATTCTTCCTGATTAAGTTTTGGAAGGTTGTATTTTTCTATGAATATGTCCATTTCCTCCAGGTTGTCTAGTGTGTTGGAGTAGAGTTGTTCATAGTATTTTCTAACAATCCTTTGTATTTCTATGGGGTCTGTTGTTATTTCTCCTCCTTCATTTCTGGTTTTGTTTATTTAGGTCCTCTCTCTTTGTTTCTTGGTGAGCTTGGCTAGAGGTGTATCAATCTTGTTTATCCTTTCAAAGAACCAGCTCTTGGTTTTGTTGATCTTTTGTATTGTTTTTTTGGTCTCTATGTCATTTATCTCCGCTCTGATCTTTGTTATTTCCTTCCTTCTGCTTACAGTGGGCTTTTTTTGTTGTTGCTGTAAATTCCTTCTTTTTTTTTACAGCAGTGTAGTATTCCATTGTGTAGATGTACCACAGTTTTTTAATCCATGTATCTGCTGATGGGCAATTAGTCTGTTTCCAAATCTTAGCTATTATAAATTGTGCTGCTATGAACATAGGGGTGCATATATACTTTCTGACTGGTGTCTCTAGTTTCTTGGGATATATTCCTAGAAGTGGGAATATATCCCTTGGGATCACTGGGTCAAATGGGAGTTCCATTTTTAGTTTTTTGAGGAAATGCCATACTCTTCTCCACAGTGGCTGCACCAGTCTGCATTCCCACCAGCACTTGTTGTTATTAAAAATAACATCCTCACCAGCACTTGTTTGTTGATTTGTTGATGATAGGCATTCTGACAGGTGTGAGATGGTACCGTATAGTCGTTTTGATTTGCATCTCTCAGATGATTGGTGACTTTGAGCATGTTTTCATATGTCTCTTGGCCTTCCTTATGTCCTCTTTCGAAAAGTACCTATTTAGGTCCATTGCCAGTTTTTTGATTGGGTTGTTTATCTTCCTTTTGTTAAGTTGTACTGATATGGATTTTTGATTCTGATATTAAGGTGGGCAAATAATGCCCTTTATCAACATCTCCCTTGGTGCTTCTGCCAGACCCAAACCTATAACCTGAATGAACTAGGAATGAATGTCACTATCTATAGATACCCATGTGTCTTTATATCCTAAGTAGGAAATCAGCAGTTGATTTGATATGAGAGAATGAAAAGATTGACATTCCTCTTGCTAATACACTGTTTCATTCATGCACAACTCTATGTTCATGGACCTGAAAAGGTAACCCTTTCCTCTTTGCAATAGCTCTGACTGAGAATTGACAACTGGTCCTCCTCAGACAAGAGTCCTCACTGGCCACCCCAATAAATAGGCCCCCCCATTAAAAAAAAGGTAGGGGAGGTACAGGAAGAGCACATCAGTTTATCTTCCCCTCCGGTGTGTGCCTTCTCCTGCCTGTGCACTCTGGGGGTTGGGAGGATGTAGTAATTAGAGAGTGTTGAATAGCCTTCTGAAGCCACCTCAGAGTGGCAATTTAAGCTTAAAGAAGAAGGCTTGAACTAATGTTATAACTTCATCAACTTCTGTTTCATCACAAATAACACTCAGAGACAATTGTCCAAGGTTAGCTTCAAATATGGGATGTTGCTGCACATGACATCAGTGTGATATTCACTTATTCAACATGCATTTTTGAGTATTTTTATTTTCTAGGTAACAAGATACAGAATTAGTCCTGTTCTTCATGGAGCTTGTTAGCAGTGGTTTTTGTTTCTGGCTGTACTTTAGAAATACCTTTAAAGTGCCCTAACTGGTTTGGCTCAGTGGATAGAGCGTCGGCCTGCGGACTCAAGGGTCCCAGGTTTGATTCTGGTCAATGGCATGTACCTTGGTTGCGGGCACATCCCCAGTAGGGAATGTGCAGGAGGCAGCTGATCGATGTTTCTCTCTCATCAATGTTTCTGACTCTTTATCCTTCTCCCTTCCTTTCTGTAAAAAATCAATAAAATATATTAAAAAAAAAGAAATACCTTTAAAGTTAAACAACAACAACAACTATATGAGTTCTCCCTCTTCCTTACCTCCACCCCTAACACAAGCACAAATGTGTAAAGATTCAGTTTTTATTGGCCTAAAAGTCAGTATTTATAAAAAGCTCCTAGAATTTTTAATGTGCACCCAAAGTTGAGAATCCCTGATTAAAAGAAGACATTGAATACATGTAGTCACAAGATGATGACCTGTTACGATTAAGTACATGTGTTACAATGGGAGTTTGAAATATCATGGACAAACATCTATCTAGATGTTTTAGGATTTATAGAGTTAAAGTAGCAGGTCTGAAGATTATTTTTTATTGGAGTCTTTTATCCTAGAATAACATCTAGTTGTAAAAGTCATCTCATAATTGCCTGGCTTAAAAGATCAGGAGTAAGACAATTAGATAGTGATAATGTATAGATTTTCTCTGAAAACTCTCTGATCTGGATATGTATGTACTTGTGTCATTCAGATCAGAGCAGAAGAAAATTTAGTAAAGCATACTCATATCAGGGTAAGAAAAGATAGTTTCTCTCCATATGCTGTAGTTTAAAAACAATTCTATACACTTGATTGGTGGATAGAAAACTAAGCCAACTTGAATCCTTTGGAATGTTGCTATAGGAATTGATAATCACAATAAGTAGAAGGCAGCTTAGCATCTTCCAGTTAGTGTCAGGTTTCTAGACAGCATGATTATATAGCCATGCTGGAAGTAGCACCTTGCATGGGTATTTCTAATAACAAAACACTCCTCAACCTTGTGCTCCCAATACAGTAGTGCCAGATAATAGTCATGAAAATAGTCTTTCTTAAAGTCACATGGGTCACTAAGAGCCTTATTTGAACTACTAGAGGCCTAGTGCATGAAATTCGTGTGGGGGTTGGGGGGAGTCCCTCAGCCCGTCCTTCACCCTCGCAATTCAGGACCCCTCAGGGATGTTCAACTGCTGGTTTAGGCCTGCGGGATTGGGCCTGAACTGACAGTCATACATCCCTCTCACAATCTGGGATTGCTGGCTCCTAAACACTCACCTGCCTGCCTGATCACTCCTAACTGCTCGCCTGCCTGCCTGATCACCAATAACCACCTCTGTCTGCCTGCCTGATCACCCCTAACCACTCGCCTGCCTGGTTGATTGCCCCTAACTGCTCACCTGCCTGCCTGATCACCCCTAACTGCCTCTGCCTCAGCCCCCGCCACGCAGCTTTGTCTGGAAAGACATCCAGAATGACATCTGGAAGGTGGTTCGGCTGTCCAGTCTAATTAGCATATTACACTTTCATTATTATAGATAGTTATGGGCAGGATACCAAATGGGTGAGGATTCTACCTGAGGTTACAATGACCAAAGACAACCTAGTCACACCAATGTGCAATTTTCTTCTTCTTAAAGTCATTTGTCTCTTTTTACAGTAGTTTTTAGAGTAGTTCTCAGCAATGGAACTTCTTATTTATTTGTAAATAATTAACTTTTTCCTTGGCATCTTAAAAATGTTATCAGCATAGTGCAGGAGGCAAGGAAGTTAGAAAGCAGTACTTTAGAGCAGAACAGCCTGTTTGTTTCTGTAATTCCAATCAATGTAAAGAAATATCATCCCCCAAAAGATTTTTTAATAGTGACTTCTGAGCCTCCAAGTATGTTTTTCACAATTATGATCTGATACAAACATATAAAGATGGGAAAAATGTATGTTTCAATTTAACTTCCTCTGACTAGATCTTCAATGTTAATGGAGATATTTGTGTGCTCTGATTCATTAAAAACAGAGTTCTCCACTGACTTTGGGGCTGTTTGGATAGATATCATCAATATTGGAAGATTTCTCGACTTACAGAGGAAACTACTGAAAAATCAACCCAGTGACAGCTACTGACAGACAAGTGTTTCTGTGGTAGCAGGTGCCCTTTGTGTAGGAAAGGAGGCCTGAAATGACCCTACAGGAGCAAAGGCTGGGAGCAGAATGCTCAGCATGTCTGTCTCTGAGAAGGCTCAGACCTAAGGTTCCTCAGGGAAGAAACACCTCCTTTGTTCCTTGTGCCTAAACTTACTTCTGCTGACCTTCTGAAATGGAAGTGGACATAATTTAAGTCCAACATGGAAGTGTCTAATATTTTGCATTCTCAAAAAATGTTCCCTGTTGATAACACAGTGAAGTATCCTTTCTTAGCGAGCACTAAGCACTCTTGTGTCTCCTGTTACTAGATATACACAGATACGCACTTCTCTTTTAACCAGATTTACATGCAGCAGAAGATTGTAGATGTTCTTAGGTTCTTATCACATTCTCCTGAAAAAAATGCTAGGAGGCTTTAAACATCTGGGATTTGCATCCTCTGGCAAAACATAGAGATAAAGGCTTTTCATTTTGTTAACTATGTATAGTTTTATCTCAGGGAGGTGCTCTTTCTTTGTGGCATCACAGCAAGAAACTGACAGTGTCTACTTTTCTTATGAGTAGAATGCTTTGCTCTGCCACGGGGTTTATAATTACATGTTTGTGACTTCATCCCCAACAGCCTCGCCCCATGAATACAGATAATGTCTTACAAAAGGGGAGGCTGGGAACGACTCAGGCAGACAGGGGAGGAGGAGAGGGAGGCTGATGTGCTCAGTGACCATCTCCTGGAGAGGCTCTGGGACAGGCCGTGGGGGAACTCGGCTCTCCAGGTTTCCAGAGCGGCCTCTATTCTGAAACAGTGGCCTTCTGTTTCATGGGCTGTGAAGCACCCTTGGGAAGAAGAAATGCTCAACCTATAGGTTGACATTTTATTTATATCACATCTCTTGTTGAATTGTTCTGAAGAACCAGAGGTGGCCGTGGCATTCCTTCTCTTTATTCACTTGGTTACAGTTTAAAATTTGAATAGCTGTTTATGCTGGAAGGCTGAGCACCCAATCAGCAGTCTTTGAATGGGAGCTGTATTGTTCATTCATGGAAATGCCTGTTTCATCTGTCAGCTCTCTTTTATAGTGAGCCTAATAATTTATGCTTGCTAAAGATGTTTTCTGACCTGTGATTCCATTGCCAGCTAGGAAAGGGCTTTGGCAGCATTCACACTTCCTTTCGTAATAGGGGGCCACTAAGGTACAATTTAGTGAAATTACTGCTCCAGTGCACTAATGGTACCCAGACCCAGACTGGGGGAGGGTAGAGCGGTAGGGGTGAGGGACCCTATCCGCTAGACTCCGAAGAAAGATATCCTAGAAAGGGGCCTCTTTGGGAGCCATCTCCTTCCCTGGAGGTCTGTATGACTCATGGTGCCTCAACGGTTGAGAAGAATTAATGCACCCACAGAAATGACAGAGGGCACTACACTCATGGGACTTCATATAGTGTCCACTAACACCAGTGAAAATAGTCATTTTCACCCAGGAAGGTTGTATCATTTCTTCAAATTTATCTTAGTTAAAAAAATATTGTAGCCCTAGCCGGTTTGGATTAGTGGATAGAGTGTTGGCCTATGGACTGAAGGGTCCTGAGTTCAATTCTGATCAAGGGCACATACTTCAGTTGCAGGCTCTTCCCTGGCGTGGGCCCTGGTCAGGGCTTGTGCAGGAGGCAACTGATCGATGTGTTTCTCTCACATTGATATTTCTCTCTGTCTTTCCCTTTCTCTTCCACTCAAAAAAAAAAAAAATCAATATCCTCGGGTGAGGATTAACAAAAGATATATATAATTAATCCTATTAGATAGGATGACCCATTTAAACAATTCAACAGTAAAAATCCTTTGTGTCCTTCAAAAAGGAGGATCTATAGGTTCTTAAACTAGTATTCTTTACCTTATTACTATTGAAATCACATTATATTAAGTGGGCCACCCTGCATTATAATTATAGTCTTTTCAGATAGTTAATTTGCAGGTTATTGGGAGACCCATCCTGAATAGAATTTTTCTAATTTAAAATGGAATTATTCTCTAGGCAAAGTGTATCTTTTTATTTTTTTATTCTCTTAAAACTTTATTTTTACTTTCTTAGAGCATTTATCTTATCCTCTGTAATAGTCATTTGTGTACCTGTTTTATAAGCAGTTTTATCAGTTTCTTGAGTTAGTGACTTAATTTTATTCATTTTGTATTTATTTCAGCTCCTATGTCAATGTCTTTCTTTTAGAAGGGGTTTAATGAATCAGTGAATTGATTTCAAGAATATTTTCTTTTCTTTTCTTTTTTTAAAATATATTTTATTGATTTTTTACAGAGAGGAAGGGAGAGGGATAGAGAGTTAGAAACATCAATCAGCTGCCTCTGCACACTCCTTACTGGGGATGTGCCCACAACCAAGGTACATGCCCTTGACCGGAATCGAACCCGGGACCCTTCAGTCCGCAGGCTCACTCTATACACTGAGCCAAACCGGTTAGGGCAATTTCAAGAATATTTTAAACAAAATATCCTAAATTGAGTAGAATATCTTCTGACATATTAGTCTGAGAAACAGATCTGAATGACTTTGATGAGAACACTCAGAAAGCAGACTTTAACTTAGACATAAAGTTTAATATGATGAGTAAATAGCAATTGTAAATAACCCCCCCAAGAAATTTCATGAGATTTTAAAAGAATTTAAGCAGATATTTTGAATAAAATATTTAAAATTCTTATGTTTATTGGCTTGGGTATTAATCACTCAGGTAGCAAAAATGCTACAAAACCCCTGGAGAAGTGGGGGTTGGTGGTGGGGGTTGGTCATGGGCAAGATATTGGCAGTTCAATAAAAGGTTCCAAAGTATTTTAGTAATAAAAACTAACAATGTTACAGCATTTTGAAGTTCACAATGGGCTTTCATATTTAGGTGAGCATTAGTAATCCAGTTCTGTGGATGAGTTTAGAAAGGTTCCCTGGCTTGCTTGGGGCCATCTATACTAATAAAAGCCTAGGTGGTCCTTATGCCGTCACACCATGATGCCCTCAGCCATCATGAGGAGGAGGCGGGGCCCAGTAGCATGGAGGAGGTGGGGCCTGGTTGCTCCCCTCATGGCCAGGCCTGGGGGTCCACAGCTCCGGCCTACCTCTTTGGGACAATCCATTGAGGAGCTCCGGAGTCCCGGGTCTTGTGCGATTTTGCATGCTGGGTCACTAGTTAAATGAGTGAAGAACTGACCTGGAGCTCAACACTAGTCTCAGACAGTGAGAGCCACCTCCCTTCCATTATACCTGCTGCCTCATGTTTGTCTTTCAAGTTACATCTCTTTTTAAAAAAAATATGTTTTTTAATAGATTTTAGAGAGGAAGAGAGAGATAGAAACATCGATGAGAAAGAAACATCAATTGGCTGCCTCCTTTACGCCCCCTACTGAAAATTGAGCCTGTAACGTGGGCGTGTGCCCTTGACCAGAACTGAACAAGAGACCTCTGAGTGCATGGAACAATGCTCAACCAACTGAACCATACAGGCTGAGCAAGTTATATCTCCTTTTTAAAAAAATAAGCAACAGATGGTGTTTGTCATTTTATTCAACTACAGACTTCTGCTTTACAGAAACAGATTTTTAGAGTTAAGGGAAACTGCAAAACTTCCAACACAAAAGTTTTATTTTAAAATTAAGAAAAGGAGATTTTTAAAATTATTTTGTTGTTATTAAGAATAGCAGGTCATAACATTTATTAAACTCATTATATTCTAGTTACTGAGCTAACAGCTCTATGACATATATGGTATTCCTATTATACCAATAAGGAATCAATGACTGGCTGGTGTTGCTCAGTGGTTAAGCATCGATCTATAAACCAGAAGGCCATGATTCAATTCCTGGTCAGGGCACATGCCCAGGTTGTGGGCTTGATACCTGGTGTGGGGCATGCAGGAAGCAGCAGATCAATGATTCTCTCTTATCATTGATCTTTCTATTTCTCTTCTTTCCTCTCTGAAATCAATAAAAATATCCTATATAATAGAAGCCTAATATGCAAATTGACCGAATGGCGGAATGACCGGTTGCTATGACGTGCATTGACCACCAGGGGACAGACATTCAATGCAGGAGCAGCCCACAGGCCCCAGGCCAGCCAAGACGGGTGCTAGCAGGGGCCCCCTGATCGCCCTGCCAGTCGCCCCACAGAAGGAGGCTACCTGCAGTGGCGATGGGAGGTGGAGTTGGTGAGTGGGCAGTGCCAGGCCAGCAAAGGTGGGTGCCAGGAGGGGGCACCTGATCGCCCTGCTGGTCTCCCCACAAATTGGCCCTGATCACTGGCCTGGCCTAGGGACCCTACCCATGCACAAATTTCATGCACCGGCCTCTAGTATTAAATAAAAAAGAATCAATGTTCATTAAGGACCAGTAATTTTCCAAACATCATACCTAGAACATGACAAAAGTAGACCAGCTATATCCGAAACCAGGTACAACAATTGGAACTTATGTTATGACATGCATTCACTATAGTTACAAAGTTAACAGCAGAATTAGGTGTTATGATAATGGATTTTAGCACTTCACCCAATGCTTTTGCTAAATAATTGATAAAAACTACATGAAGTGCCTTGCCCCTATCTTAAAATCTTTTTATAAATGAGCCTTTTCTTGAACTGATCTAAAGGAGGAATGGGCATAAAAATTGATTTTAATTATGCATCTTTTTAAGTCAATGATTTAGCCCACATTACTTTGAACTTAGATCTGACTGACTTTTCCTTATTTTTGCATACCAAATTCAAAAGTCCATTTGTACTTAAAAATGGTTAATGAAAAGTGAGAAACAAGTGATACAACTGGAAAAATTACAGATAAAAGTCACAGAAATGATAAAAGGGTTAAAAGGTCTTTTCTGAAGATAGAAAAACTAAAAAACAAGATTTGGCTTCAATATAGAAAGCTGAATACTCTATGCATGGGTAACATCCTGCTCAAAGTTTAAAAAGTATTATGTAATATTTCTAGGTCAAACATGCATATGTTCCCCAATCATTTAAACATTGTTTATAACTTATACTAGAGGCCTGGTGCACAAAAATTTGTGCACTCGGGGGGGAGGGGGACCCTCAGCCTGGCCTGTGCCCTCTCGCAGTCTGGGACCCCTCGGGGGTGACCACATGCTGGCTTAGGCCTGCTCCCCGGGGGGGATTAGGCCTAAGATGGCAATCAGACATCCCTCTGGCAGCCTGACAGCCCTCGGGGGATGTCCATTTGCCAGTGGGGAGCAGAACTAAGCTGCAGTCAGACATCCTTAGTGCTGCTGAGAAGGCAGGAGAGGCTCCCACCACCACCGCTGTACTGGCAGCCATCAGCCTGGCTTGTGGCTGAGCAGAGCTCCCCCCTGTGAGAGCACACTGACCACCAGAGGGCAGCTCCTGCATTAAGCGTCTGCCCCCTGGTGGTCAGTGTGTGTTATAGTGACCAGTCATTCCCAGTCTTTTTGCTGTTAGGGTCAGTTTGTATATTACCCCTTTACTATATAGGATAGAGGCCTGGTGCACTGGTGGGGGCCAGCTGGTTTGCCCTGAATGGTGTCCTGGATCAGGGTAGGGGTCACGCTTGGGTGCCTGGCCAGCTTGAATGATGGGCTGATGGCTGTTTGCAGCTAGTCACACCCCCTTCAGGGTGGGGGTCCCCACTGGGGTGCCTGGCCAGCCTGGGCGAGGGGCTGATGGCTGTTTGCAGCTGGTCACACCCCCTTCAGGGTGAGGGTCCCGCTTGGGTGCCTGGCCAGCCTGGATGACGGGCTGATGGCTGTTTGCAGCTGTCACACCCCTTTCAGGGTAGGGGTCCCCACTGGGATGCCTGGCCAGTCTGGGTGAAGGGCTGAGGGCCGTTTTCAGGTTGGCAGGTGGCTGAAGCTCCCAGCCTCTTTTTTTTTTTTTTTTATTCTGGGATTTATTTACCTTCTATAGCTGTCACTGGAGCTGAGAGCCGGCTCCAGCTCTGAGGCCCAGCTCCAGCTCTGAGGCTGTGGCTGGCTGAAAGCAGGTATCTGGGTTTGTTTAGCTTCTATAATTGAAACTCTGTTGCCATCACTGGCGCTCTAAGCTCTGAGGCCCGGCTGGCTGAAAGCAGGTATCTGGGGTTTATTTAGCTTCTATAATTGCAACATTGTTGCTTCCAAAGCTCAGAGCTGGGCCACGGCAGGCTGGGAACCTTGGCTTCCTCCATCACTGGAACAAGCAAGCCTCATGGTCGCTTCAGCTGCGTGGCTGCCGGCCACCATATTTGTTGGCAGTTAATTTGCATATCCTGCTGATTAGCCAATGGGAAGCATAGCGGAGGTACAGTTAATTACCCTTTTTGTCTTTTATTAGATAGGATGTACTTCTACACAGCATATCAAGTATTCCATGATCATTGAAGACATTTGTGTCTCTCTGTATTTCCCTCTAAGATGTTAGGTTTTCTGAAGCATCCTTGCCCACCTTTCTATTTCTGGTTGTTATTGCATAGCAGCATTCACTAGGTAAATCCTTAATAAATATTTATTCAGTTGAACTAAACTGTAAGTTTCATATAAATGTGAAGCACCATTTTATGAGGTAGCTAAATATATACAGATTTTGTTACCTCAAGCAGTGATGAAGCCATAGAATGAATGCCCCTGATGTGTTGGACTGAATGAACCTTGGTCTTAATATGACATTATCTTTACTAATATCTTTACAAGTTGTACTAAATGTGTGTGGAAACTTCCTCTATCAATTTCTTTCAAACATCCTGCCAGGTCATACTCATTATGACATACTATCATGATTGTCATTCCAGCTGATCATTACTTTGATTAACTTCAGTATTTGGCTTTTTGGTGAGATGAGGATTTGGAAAAAGCCAGTGTGTTAATACACTTTTAACTCAGTGTTAGCAATAGGAATGAAAGATTTTGTTTTTCCTTTTTACGAAGTATGACCTTGTTCCTCCACTGAACTTCTTGGCTATGATTTTTAGGACTGCAAAGAGAGCCCCACCCCAGCTGCTGACATAGATGCAACGGGAATAGGTCTTAAAGAACAGCTTGTGGATAGCTTCATATTATGACTTGTGATAGTGATATCCCCACCTTTCCCTTTCTCTCACCTTCTTCATCTCCTGTAGAGTATAAGCATCACAGCTATTAATAGAACAACTTGACTTTTTGTAGCAGATGGGGAGTTCCATCTGGTGTAAACATGTAAAGGGATGCCCTTGATGTTAGTTAGTGGGGAATGTGGGAAGCAGGGACAAGCTCCTTTCCATAAACCATGTGCCCTCTGATGAGATTCTCATTCAGTATAAGCTATGGCAGCCACTTAGGCCCTCAGATATAAGTGTGACCCAGGAATGGATTGTGGCTACTTAGAAACCACAAAGTAGTTTCTGGTGAAAATGTGCACTGGACGCATAATTCTCTTAAACTGACTTTAATGATGAAATACAATCTCAGTTGGAGTATTTGCATAGATAAAGTGATAGTCTAGTACCAAGCAGAGAGTAAGCACTCATTTTGGAATGAATGAATGATGGAAGGTGACCAAAGTATAGCCCGAGTGCGTCTGGGTGAGCGAGTTCACTGTAGCAGTGATGGCGAACCTGACACGCGTGTCAGAGGTGACACGCAAACTCATTTTTTTGGTTGATTTTTCTTTGTTAAATGGCATTTAAATATATAAAATAAATATCAAAAATGCAAGTCTTTGTTTTACTATGGTTGCAAATATCAAAAAATTTCTACATGTGACACGGCACCAGAGTTAAGTTAGGGCTTTTCAAAATGCTGACACGCCGAGTTCAAAAGGTTCACCATCACTGCTAGAGGATAAAGAAATATGTACTTCCCTTTACATCTGAAAGGAGAGGGTGGAGGTTGAGGGCAAAAGTGAGTTGGACATAACTAGTCTTCAAGGATAAGGAAACTTCTCCTTGCTTGAATTGATCACTTTTTCTTTTCCTACCCAACAACTATGCTAGATAAGACAGGGAAAGTTAAGGTTAGCATAGCTTGTGTACAGCTTCTGTAATCTGGGAGACTCTGATGAAGTAGTTTAGTGTGTGGTACTTTCTTGGTTAAAAAGGTATTTTGTAAATCCTAATCATTAATTTTTATTATCCTGCTATTGCTATTATTCTTATTTCTACAGGCTAGGCAGTTTGCCATGCTTTTCTGTGGA
Source organism: Myotis daubentonii (assembly GCF_963259705.1). NCBI lineage: Eukaryota > Metazoa > Chordata > Mammalia > Chiroptera > Vespertilionidae > Myotis > Myotis daubentonii. Next base: position 67,959,694 of record NC_081843.1, read on the forward strand.
ACAGATATCTCTTCTCCATAAACAGAATCTTTTGGCTATTTGGTTAAAAGATTAAAGAATAAAGCTGTATCTGAGACCCATTCTGTAGTCTACATATATTTACATAAATTCCATGAAAAAGAAAATAAAAAGAACTACATGAATAAAATGGCAAAGACATGTGAGATCCAAAGCAAGTATTTATTTGAACGGAAGAAAAAGACAGACTTGTGTTGTTACAATTAAACCAAGTACGCCGGTTCATTTACTATTTTCAGTGAATTTTAATTGAGTTGTGTCTGATTTTTATAAATGTTGTCAATCTTCATTTTCTCTGTCTCCCATGCACCAACTTAAACACACACACACAAATGCAGATCTACTTGCCAACATGTTTTGGGAAAGCACTGTCTAGAGACATACCGTAGCACCAACTTATATATACTGACACATAGGGCTACAAACACTAAAACATCCAACCTCAAGAGAACACCCGTAACACCAAAAAAGTCTTCTTTTAATGCATTTATTTTATAGACTCAAAAGCACAGCTAGCAATCAGTTTTGATAACTTTAGATGTCTGTTTCCCCGATGTAATGACTAGACTGAGGCAATAACAATACTTCATTATGCTATTCAAAGTGTACGGCAGGATTCAGTCAGAGCGAGACTCAAAACCTGGCCCACAGCTGAAAGCAGCGATGATGCATTAATCCACAGCAGCACCCTCTCCCCCACGACGCCCCTCAGCATTCAGCCACTAATAATGGATATCATTTTTCTTCATAAAACTAGAGGTACTCGAATCAAGCACATGACGGTTAAGGTTTGTTGAGTCTTTCAAGCAGGTGATTACAGGATTGAACTTCCCAAGTGAGAAGCTGATGGAATACAAATAGTTAAGAACACGTCTGAAGAGGGAAAAATTGTCCAGCCCCATCTGTCAAACTGTGCGTATGACATCATCAGATATTCTGCACTTGTTTGCAGCTATTCAGGCTGGCCCGCCCCGCAGTCTCCGCTTTGTGTTCCAGTTTCCTTTACAGGGCCAGCGGGCTGGAAAATTACCACATGCTGTCACAGTTAGCTCAGCCAGGTCTTGTTATCATTGTTTCCAAGGAATCCATTCATTCCGTTATTTTACATATTGGGCAGACGTCCTGCCACTGAGGCTTGGGCTGCAGTAACTTGAAGGGCCAAACGTTAATGGGCCTCTATTGTTGGTAGAATGGCAGTGCAATACGTGGGAAAAAATACCCAGACAGCTCCCTGACACTGGTTTAGGACCTCTAGACTTAGGGGGTAGCCTGTGAAGATCTTTTATGTAAACAAGCCTTCAGTAAACAATGAATATCTCCTGTGTCAATATTCATAACCCATCAATAAAAAAATATATAAATCTTCAACTAGAAAGAAGCCCAAATGTATTATGGATGATGGAGCTTTCCCTTAACGTAATCTATAGAATGTGGGCAAGCATCCTTCTAAACACTGCTAATTTATGGGGGTGGGGTGGGCAGCATTGTTGGGGCTTTGAGGAAAGAAAGGCATTTGATTTGGGGCTGGCAGTATTCTCATCGCAATAGATAACACAGTGTGTACGTTTCTCGGCTTTGACCACTACTAGACGGGAATATAGACAAGGCCTTGGTGACACATTACCTCTTCACCATGCTGGCAATTTAAAGAAAGTTAGTGAAAACATTAGGAAAGTTGTTTACGATAAAGTCTCTTTAGGATGATCATGTTGAATGAATTAGAGCATAGATAAGTATATAATTGCCAGCATTGAAAAAACCCTGGCAACATAGAAATGGGGAAATCCATTTTTTATGGAAGATATACAGTGGAGCTGTGGTTCTAGTTATTATCATTATATTAAATGGAAAATTTGAACTTTCCTATTTCAATATAAACCTCATCTTTGACCATAGAGTGTGTTGGAAATGGATCACAAAGTGGTGTGGATGTTTCAATTTTTATTGCTAGCCTCAGAAACTTCTTCCACCTGATTTTTTTTTTCTTGGACAGTAGAAAACTTGATAGCAAGACCATACTCAAACTGGAACAGATATGGCAATTAGCGAGGTGCCTTAGCATTTAGAAAAACTTTAATTCAAGTCTTGTCATTTTAAACATTCTCATGATTAGCTCAGCTTTTTTTTTTTTCCTTCAGCTAATTTGTTGTATTGATTTACCATGGAGCTCTAAATAGCTCTGGGGAAGTTTACTTAAGAATGGCTCGTATCTTAAATCATTTTTGAAGAATTGGACTTGGGGTTGAGCCCTTAGGAGTTGGATGAAATGAGAAAGAGATGGGAATAATCTGGTTCCAACAAACACAGTCTGCAACATATTTAAGATAAAAATATATTGTATTAAAAATCTGCCCTATCCAAAAGTCAGTTTTGCCACTTTTTCTTTTTTATAAAACATATTCTAATTTAAACTAAGATAATTTTTGTGTCTGGTAGCTAATTTTAAATGGTTTCCCTTTTAGATGACATTAAGAGCCAATTGAGATAAATTTATTTTTTCATAAAGTAATATATGTCAGAACTAGATTTCCTATGCTAAGCCCTTCGAGCAATCATAATCATTTTGTAAACCGTTGATAATGTCATCTTTGAAAAAAAAAAGATTCCTTCAGTGTATAAAATGTTACATTAAGATAAATATTAAAATGTGGCAGTCTTCATTCAAATGTAATATTTCAAGGAATCTTACAGAATGATGAAATCAGTATTTTAAAAAGAGTAAATAACATCCTTTACAATCAATTATTTTATTCTTCCAACATTTCTTTCAGCTCTTAACTTGATTCTTATGCCAGGTTTCTGCAACATAAAACACAAGTTTTGATAAAGAAGTCTAGATTGACTTCAAAGTTACATTAGGCACATTACTTACGGTGCCTCAAAGTAACATCATTATGCCCAGATTGAAAGTGAGCATTAGGTTTAACTCCAAACTACTTAATAAGACAGACTACTTAAAGATATATTATCACACGTAAGAAGTGCAACAAATTAAACACGTTTTCAGTAAGCACTAAAATACTGTTCCCTTAACTTAAGCAACACCTTACATTTATTACCATATAGTAGATATCAAACTGTATTATTTATCAATTAAATTATTATTTAGCAATTAATGTTGCATGTTAACTTTCACACAAAAGCAAATTATGAAGAGAAATATTATTAATAGTGGCTTTTCTTACAAAAAGAGAAAGAAGCCAAAAACTAAATCACTGCAGCTGCCATCTGCATTAACACCACCCCCAAATAGAACTAAACTCTGCTAATCAATACTATAACTGTTTAGAATGGATAAAAAATTCATGTAACATATTGCCTACCTGAGAGAAATATTTCCCATTTATGTATCCTGCCCAACAGTGATGTCTTCATACCCAATTTCTCCTTCTTTGTCAACACCTGGTTCCTATAAAGAAAATATTTTCAAGAAAGCACACCAAAGTACCTTAAACATTTTTTTCCCCAGATGGGCCATCACATCACATTAGAAACTTTTTATAATATTAACAATTTTCTTTCATCTTATATTAGAATCCTACAATTTTAGAATTTGAGTTGCCTAACAAGATATGACCATGCAATCATTTCAGCAATTTTCAAATCGTATTAGTGAAAACAAATACTAATATAATAGGATGCTAACATGAAAAACCCTAATAGAACATGACAAAACGTTTCATATTTTATTTATGCATTCTTGTTGTTCTTCTCCATTTCAACATTTTCTACTTCAGTTTCCCATAACTGCTATCATTTTGCATAGAAAAATATACTTCACTGGGTCATCAAGCCTTTGTTCGAATCATAATGTTTTCATTGGGCTTTGTTATTTATGTCAGTTAAGTTTAAAACTGGACTATTTGCAAAAAGAAAATAAGAAACTCTGTAGTTGAGTATGAAGACACAAGTTAAAGAAATAATGCAATTATCCAGGTAATTTACTGCCTCTCCCCACTCCAAGTATCCAGGTGATAAAGAAATGAGCTTTTGCCTTGAATTATGCAGGCAATGGTTTTCATTTTATACTCTGATTCTGCTTCATTACATGGAACACATTTAAGGAGTCTCTCCTTAAACTCAGTTCAATTGAGCAGGTTTGCTAGCAATGCCCAGTGGGGAACCAAACCGGAAGGAAATAGTCAAATGTCTCATCCTGAGAGTCTATCAATAGAAATGAAGAGTGAAGACACTGACCACTGACAAATAATTCCTTCCTTTTCTCCTCCTTCTCCTCCTCCTCCTCCTCTCCCTCCTCCCCTCCCCCACCCCTCCCCCTCCTCCCCTCCCCAACCCCTCCCCTCCCCTCTCCCCCATCCTTCCCCTCCCCCTCCTTCTCCTCCTCCTCCTCTTCTTCCTGTTCCTCCTCCTCCTCTTCCTTCTTCTTCTTCTGTCTTTCTCATTTGTATCAAGAAGAATTGCACTGGGATTAAATATAACAAGAAAAGATCTTGTCCTAATGGTAAACGCTTTGATCTCAAACGTACTAGGCACACCAAAAATACCAATAGGTTTCAATAGGCAAAGCTAAAAGAAAAGAGAATGAACTCAACAGTGTTTGGCAAAAACATGATCCTCACCTTACCAAATCCACTTCACTTACATAGATGGTGGGTGACCTGCGAAATCAAACAGGGAAAAAAGTGCCTGGAATTTTTTTTTTCCCCCCACGATAAACCACACGATCATAGAGTAGAGACAGAGCCTAGTAAACAGGACTCACACAAGGTCAAACTTACCTTTGAAAACTTTTATAAGGAAGGCACCACATTGGAGGAGATATTTATTTATTCTGTCGTTAACAGTATAACCTATTTGTCTTCCAGACTGCTATTAATTCAGGTGAAGATAAGATGAAGGCAGTGACTTGTGTTTAATGGTCAAACCTTTAAAACACTCAGATTATTCTGTGGTGGGATCTTCACATTAGACGTGGCAGGTTGTAACTGAGAGAGCTTATTTTCTGGATCATGTTTACCTCTGGACACGTTATCAGTGAGAAGAATGTCGGGCGGAATTTAAACTGGGGCCACTTCAAGATCTTTTTGTGAAGCTGCCCACTTCTTATAGGATTCTTCAGGCAGAGGATGACTTGAGCTGTGCCGTCTCTTTGGATCATAGCAGAGTCCTTAAGTTTCTTTCTGTCCTGGTGTCATAAAAACTTAGATTCTATAATGCTCAGGCGTATTTAAAATTTTTATATTGTCATCATAATATACCTGGCAAAATCATTTGATGCGTCGCAAAAGCTCCTGATTTTATTTGTTTGGAAAATTCCAAGGAACTTGTGCTTTTTAAAAAATTCTTTTCTAGGATGAAAAGAAATTGCCTTTTGTTTAGGTGTTTGTTCATCTATTTAGTTATGCTTTGCTATGTTTGCATATTCACAGTTTTGTGTAGGACTACAGTAATAAGTTTACCTGATAACTTTTTAAAGCCTTATGCATCTTGATGCTTCAGTTATGTGATTAAAAATTTAAAAATGAGTTTTAATATGAAGAGAACTAGAAAGCCATATTAGTGCTGATCCCCCTGCTCCCCTTCCCCCCCCCCCCCCGCCCCCCCCGGCAAGAGTACAGTTAATCCCTGGAACATGCCTTCAAGCAGAGTTTAACTGTTTGAAGAGATGGGGGGTCTGGTGCTAGGGCTGTTTCAGGATTTGGTTGCCAGCTGCCCATTTGGGGTTAACCATTTGGGATTGATTTGGGATTTGACTATCTCTTCTGGCTAGAACAGGGTTTTTCCCCTGTGTAAAGAATCACTGAAGCATTGGGTTAAAATGCACATGCTTGTGCCCACCACTAGCAGTTGCTTATAGGAGATCCAAATTGGGCCTTGGGAATATGTTTCTTAAACCCATCCTCTATGAGATTTTAATAAGTGCCAGGTCTTAAAGCAACTGCTTTAGAGAACTCCAATAACCTGCCATAGTTTGTCATTTGTCCTTATGGCTGGACCACAAATTGGATGGAATTGAAGCTAAATTTCAGATACATTTGCTACTCTTTGGATAGGAAACAATAGGCGTGTCCTTCTGGAAGAATTCCTGTTTTCTTGCGGGTAGCGGGTAGCATTGAGGAAGAGATAGGCAATACCTAGTAAAGTAGAATGGAAATCCTTCATGTTTTAAGTCCGGTTCTACCTCCGCCTGGGCCATTTGCTTGCTGATAGAACTTGGATGAGAGATTTGACCTCTCTAGCCGAATCTAAAGTTCATCTCAAAAATGGTGATTGTGTCACTGTAGGGCAGATTTATAATGCAGAGGTGTGTGATTGTGTCTGACAGGTAGTAGGCATTCATTCTTACTTTTTGCTTTCTCTTGAAAATGTAATATGCATTAATATTCTCTCCAAGAATGACAAAAGGCAAGGGGGACTGAAATAGCCCCTGACTTGATTTTCAAATACCTGGGATATGCTAATGTTCCAACACAGTACATTAGCATCTGAAGATTTCCTTCATTTCTACTCTTAGAGATGTGAACAGGACTACTCCATATGTGATATCAATTGCTGCCACCATTTAGAAACCACTTCCTTTTCCTCCCCTTATAGAAAGTTTGCTTTTATACAGGTAAACAATTCAATGCAGCCGCATGGTATAAATGTGGAATTTTATGATAAAGAAGCTAGTGCCCAGGCTGTGAACTTTTTTTCAGGGTAATCTGTTATTTGGATATTTTCTGGGTTTTATACTTAAAATGTAAGTATATGTATATATATATGTGTATGAGGTATGTTTAAATTGTAATTTTAACTGCCGATACTTCATGTATGAATAATAGGAACTACCCAGAGGCATGTATTATGATAATATGAGTGATATTTACTCTCTTATCTGCTTGCTGGGACCTGAAGGAACTAACTGAACAGCTAAAAACTGCTGTTTCCAGAAACCTCAACAGAAAGAGGATGCTCAACTCTCAAATATAATCATGATTATTTTCTTTAAAAACATTTTTAAAGTAAAGTTTACACTCAATTGTATTTTGTTTTAGTTACAGATACATAGCATAATGGTTAGACAATCATCCTATATAATAAAAGCCTAATATGCTAAATGTCCAGTTGACCAGTTGGCCATTCAACCATTCAAAGTGTAATATACTAATGATATGCTAAGACCGCTCAACTACTCACTATGATGTGCACTGACCATCAGGGGGCAGATAGTCGATTGGTCGACCAGTCACTATGATGTGCACTGACCACCAGGGGGAGGACGCTCCAACCAGTAGGTTAGCTTGCTGCTGAGGTCAGGCCAATTGGGACTGAGTGAGATGGGCCAGACATGCCCTGGAACCCTCCTGTGGTCCCTCCCCAGCTGGCCAATCTCCTGTGTCCCTGCCCGGCCCTGATCATGCACCAGTGGGGTCCCTTGGCCTGGCCTGTGCCCTCTCATAATCTGGAACCACTCGGGGGATGTTGGAGAGCTGGTTTTGGCCCAATCCAGCAGGCCAGGCCAAGGGACCCCACTGGTGCACAAATTCGTCCACTGGGCCTCTAGTATACTTTATAAAGTGGTTCCCTGATATTTCAAGTACTCACTTGGCAGCATAAATAGCTATTACAACATTATTGCTTATTCCGTATGCTGTACTTTCCATCCCTGTGACTATTTTGTGACTACCAATTTGCACTTCTTAATCCCTTCACCTTTTTTACCCAATACCCCAACTACCCTCCCCTTTGGAATCATCACTCTGATCTCTGTATCTATGAGTCTGTTTCTATTTTTATTTTATTTTTAGGGTGATTATTTTACATGAATGACCTAGACCCCTGGTTGGCAAACTGCAGCTCGCAAGCCACATGCGGCTCTTTGGCCCCTTGAGTGTGGCTCTTCCACAAAATACCGACTTCTGCGAATGGGCCATGAAGTTTTAATCGCACTGTATGTGAGCGCCCGCACATGGTATTTTGTGGAAGAGCCACACTCAAGGGGCCAAAGAGCCGCATGTGGCTCGTGAGCCACAGTTTGCCGACCGCAGACCTAGACTATTACATTTTAACTCCATGTATATGGCATTAGGTACTTACTTTTCTTGAAGGATTAATGTAAGAACATCTAAAACTTTGCATGGATGTGAACAATGTTTAAAAAACACCAATGCACTCTTTTCACACTGCAGTGTTTTATTAAGGAATATTTAAAAATTTTGAAAAGTAAAAAACTAGTTTTAACCTTCAAAGAATTCATCTATGATGTCCCTATAATCCTGGCAAACAGGGAAGGGCGCTGAAAGCTGCAGTTCTGTTGACACATAAGTGAGCCTAATATGTTGAATGCGAAGTATTTACTCCTTAATTTTGAGTCTTGGGATATGATCCTGTAATGTTTTGTGAAATCTGAGCTCTAGTGATTGTGGTAAAGGCTCCCAAATCTACAGCCTTTTTGGTCACTTTAGTCTTTCCCAAGTCTATAATGGAGTAACCATTGTCTCAGTCTTCTCCCTGATAATGCATTAATTAAAAACATTTCAGACACAGTCCTTATCTCTACTTCAGGCCCAGGAGATTACTGTAATAAAGGAGCAGGGGTATAATGACTTTATGTACAAGTAGATTCTTTCTGACAAACATCAATTTTAGTTCTTGATACTTGTTATACCTTTTGCTGCTGGAGATCATGGAACTCTATTGAATGCCTGGAGTTCATTGTAGACCACTAGAACTACAGTCCTGCCTTAAATTTTCATTTCTACTTATCTCTCAGGAAATTTAGTTGACCCTTGAATAACTGTGACCCCATGGAATGGTAAAAAAAATCCTATATAATAAAAGCCTAATATGCAAATTGACCTATTGGCGGAATGACCAGTGGAATGACCTGTCGCTATGACATGCACTGACCACCAAGGGGGCAGACGCTCAATGCAGGAGCTGTCCCCAGCCCACAGGCCCCAGGCCAGCAAAGGCAGGTGCCAGCAGGGGCTCCCCAATTGCCCGGCCAGTTGCCCCGCAGAGGGAGGCGACTGGCAGTGTCAGTGGGGCGTGGGGCCAGTGAGCAGGTGGCACCAGGCAGGCCAAGGCAGGTCCAGCGGAAGGTCCCTGATCACCCTGCTGGTTGCCCCACAGATCGGCCCTGGTTGCCAGCCAGGCCTAGGAACCCTACCCATGCACGAATTTTGTGCATTGGGCCTCTAGTATGCATATAACTTTTGATTCACACCAAAATCAACTACTAATAACCTGCAGTTAATGAGAAGCCTTACTGATAACAGTCAATTAATACATATTTTGTATGTTATATGTATATATACTGTAGTCTTACAATAAAGTCAACTAGAGAAAAGAGAATGTTGTTTAAAAAATCATGAAGAAGAGAAAATACATTTACAGTACTGTATGTATCTATTGAAAAAATCTGCATGTAAGTGGACTTTTCCTGTTCAAACCCATGTTGTTCAAAAGTCAACTGTAATTTGGAACTATTTCTATGTAGTTCCCTACTCTCTTTGTAGTTGTTTTGGGCTTTCTGTAACAGTTTCCATGTCTTTATTTTTTTTAATGTGTTCTTCTGGCACTTTTCAATCGAACCGCAAACATTCTCTATCATATTGTCATGATTTTGCTTGCTGGGGTCCAGGGTTCAAGTCCCTGTTCGGGCGCCAGATGCCGGGGTCCAACCCCAGCAGGTCCAGGGGTCCCCAAAGGTGTGGACAGAGTCGGCGAAGAAGGAATGACACGGAGACAGCGTTCAGTTGATCAGCAGCCTAGCCAGGATCTCTAGCCCGGATCTCCAGCCAAGTTCTGGTCTGGATCTCCAGAGAGGTTCTGCTCAGGTTCTCCAGTCAGGTTCAGTCACCAGGTTCTAGTCAGGCTCTCCTGCCAATCTCCGCAGTCAGGTTCAGTCCAGGATCCCCTGCCATGCTCTCTCGCCAGGCTCCACCTCCAGGCTCCGAGACCAGTCCCTGTCCAGGATCCTCCGGCATGCTCTCGCCAGCGAAGTTCTTCTGTCTCTAGAGAACGTTCTTTGTAGGTTCTGTGTTCTGAGTTCTGTCTCTCTTGGTCCCGTCTTCTAAGTCCTGTCTCCTAAGTTCTGTCTTCTTGGCTCTCTTCTTAAGTTCTGTGTCTTTCTGTCTTGTTACATCTGTATTTATACCAGTTGATTCAATCCTATCAATCTCTATTACAAAGGTTAGGGCATTTCTTATCTCCATTCCAGGGAGTAAAGATTATGTAGCTTAAGCATGCTTGTTCATAGTTAAAGTGATTAATTACCCGCCTGGCACTTAGTTGAGGGGTTTTATTCCCTCCCTAACTTCAGGGGAAAATCCCTACCTGGGGATTCAACCTTTCTCGGAGAGGTGACCTTGGTTAAAACACAGCGCCAAGAAGGTGAGCAAAGATATTAAGAACCGTATGCCATATATGCCAGGTCCCTTGAAACAGCAAGGATGGACCGGCTCCCGGCATTTGCTCATTGGGCGTTTTTTTCATTGTTAATTAGGAAGGCATTTTAGGGACATATACTGATTTCTCTGACAGATGGGAGAACCACATAGCTTTGATAGAGATAATTTTCAACACAAGTATTTGTAGATTCTATTCAAAATTGGGGAGGCAACCAAAACTTGGAAAAATAATCCTTTCTAACCAATTAATGATTAATATAGCAGAAGGAAACTTCAAAAAGTGATAAAATTCCTCCTCCAAAAAGAGAAAATTCTTTGAATAAATGGGTTATTTGGTTCCAGTCTGTTTCGTGTTCAAATTTGAAAGAGAAAATAGTGAATAAAAATAAAAATGGATGTACAGAATATTGATATGTTTGCCAGGACCAATATGAGGCAAAGCTATGAATTAGATTTTTTTTTTTTTTGCAACATCTCTGTCTCTTCTTAAGTGCTTTTTCCTTTTTGGCAACATTTCCCTCCTCCAAATATATTCTAGGCAAACTTATGCCAAGTTTTTACTTTCTTTCTAATTTGCCCCCCTTCCTTTCAAAACTTACCTGTGGATATCTCTTTGTCCCTCAGCCAGTAAAAATAATACAAGGTTTTAACAATGGATAATGGCTTAATATAATAACTCTTATTTATAACTTTATACTTTTATGAAGATGTTTGGAAATAATTATTCTAAAAATTAATTCAGGGAAACTAAAAGATGAAGGCAGAATTAAAAACACAAAGTAATATATATTTTTGTACTGACAGAATTTTTGCTAGCATCCTTCAGATTATGTCTACTTACTTTTGTAAAATAGCTATTTTGATAATATTAAACACATTGGACTAATGTAACAAAAATGGTTCACTTGCTATTTGAAAATGGAATTCATTAATTATTAGAGTGGTTTATGTCTCTAAAGTAATTTCATATGCATTTTCTCATGTGATTATCTCAATAATCATATGAGGAAGAGCACATAGCTTCACCTTTTTGCAAATGGGAAAATTGAGCCTCAGATAGGTTAATAGATTTGCTCAAGGTGACCAGCCAGTGTGTAGTAAAAACAGGAAGAGAAGCAAAGTCTCTAGTCTCCTGGCCTGGTAATTGTTAGTTAAGAAATATAAAGTGATTGAAACTCAATCTAATATCGTTCCCTTAACATATATATTAAGTACATACAATATGCTTTGACCTTAAGAAATGCAGACAGACACAGACATGACCTTGCTCAAAAGGATATCCTAGCCTGGCCAGCATGGCTCAGTGGTTGAGCATTGACCTAAGAACCAGGAGGTCATGGTTCAATCCCCGTTCAAGGCACATGTCTGGGTTGTAGGCTTGATCCCCAGTGTGGGTCAAACAGGAGGCAGCTGATCATTGATTCTCTCACGTCATTAATGTTTCTATCTTTCTCTCCCTCTCCCCTCCTTCCTGAAATCAATAAAAATATATATTTTATAAAAAGGATATCCCCAATGGACATAAGACACTGGGGGGTAGGGGAGGCTAGGGGACTGTCAAGGGTGGGGGGAAAGAAAGGACACATATGTAATACCCTTTGTAATACTTTAAGCAATTAAAAAAAATAAATAAAAAGGATATCCTAGCCTGCTTGGGAAGGCCAAGGCATCTAAACAGATGATTATAATGAGAGGTAGGAAGTAAAAAGTGCCACAATTGAGAAAGACAAAGTGCTGAGTGAATCTAGAGGAGAAATCCCTAGCTGGGAAGTGAGTACTGTAGTCTTTATGCTGGAATGAGCACTTGGACATGGCTCAGAGGATGCCTTGGAACAATATGGACACATAGAAATGAAAGAGAGAGTATGCAAAAGCAGAGAGAATATTGAGAACAAAGATACAGAGAAGGAAAAAGATGACATAGAACTTGTCCTTATTGTGTTTTCTTCTCTGTTAACACTACCCTGATACTTTTATATGTTCTACGGGAAGGACAAGGAGGACCACAATATGTAGGCTTTGTCAATCAGGGTTACAGTGGTCCAAGTATCTGAATGTTGCCCAGGACTCTTGAGAGAAAGCACATTTTCTCTTTCTACCAAGGTTGTTCAGATAGGGCATAACTAGAGGGCTTCTTTGCTACCTAATAGAAAAGCTCCTGTTGGGAGGCAATTCTTCACAGGTCTCTTACATTCTGCACATCTTGTAGACAAAATGCTGATTGCTCTTTGTTCCAGACTATCTATATCTATATATCTATATCTATATCTATATCTATATCTATATCTATATCTATATCTATATCTATATCTATATCTATATCTATATCTATATCTATATCTATATCTATATCTATATCTATATCTATATCTATATCTATATCTATATCATCTATATCTATATATCATCTATCTATATCTATATCATCTATCTATCTATCTATCTATCTATCTATCTATCTATCTGTCTATCTATCTATCTATCATCTATCTATCTATCTATCTATCTATCATCTATCTATGTGTGTATATATATAAAATAAAAGGCTAATATGCAAATCGACCAAACAGTGGAACGACCGGTCACTATGATGCACAATGACCACCAGGGGGAAGACGCTCAGTGCAGGAGCTGCCTCCTGGTGGTCAGTGCACAGGCTCATGGCTGGTGAGCGCAGCGGTGGTGGTGGGAGCCTCTCCCACCTCTGCGGCAGTGCTAAGGATGTCCAACTGCCAGCTTTGGGTGGGTTTAAGCCATCAGTTGGACATACCCTGAGGGCTCCCAGACTGTGAGAGGGTGCAGACCAGGCTGAGGGACCCCCTGAGTGCGTGAATTTTGTGAACCAGGCCTCTAGTTTTTAAATATGTTTGCTTAGTAAACAGCTGTGGGAGGGAAGAGATAAGGATCCAGAGCTAGAAAAGGAATGCTTACTTCCTATTATCAATGGTTCAAGTTCCCTAAGCTCAGGATTCCTCTACTGTGCAGGCATCTTTGTGGGATTGTCTGTGTCATCCCCGTGGGATCTGGGGATAAGGGAGAGTCACAGAAATATGCTGGTGTTCATGCTGCTGACTGTGCCATGGGTAATAGAGTCCTTTGTCTCTGGTTCCTGAGTCTGTCTTCTGTCAGCCTGGTGTAACTGAGGCAGGTTGACTTGTTAACGTATAAGCAGAGTAAAATCTCAGGCCTCTCTCATTTTCTGTTTTCCAGATGAATTAACCAACTTAAAGGTTTCTGAGGAAGATATGTAGAGAGAGAATTTTGTGACACTATTTTTTAATATCTATTTTAAATTGTGCCTGAATCCAGATTATTTTATACTTCTCATGAGCCAAACCATTTCCTTTCTTGCTTAAATTTTCTTAAGTTTCTACCACCTGCCACCACAGAACCCTAATTAATCTTGCTGTATGAGAATTTTATAGTAATTGATTTTAACTGGAAGTGTAAAATACAGGAATAGGATTACCGAAAGATTAATTTAGAAAGGGATTTCTAGAATATCTGTGGATTTGACTTAGAAAGAATGGGATCTTTCCTTTAGACTGTAATGTTTTACAGACATTTAATTATTGAATATTAATATGGCAATTTCATTCGGGTGTGTCCTATGCACATGCTCAAGTAGTGAAAAACATATTTAGATCTTTAATTATCATTAATTTTGGAAAGACAATAAGCAGATATTATTTACTTATAAGCAAATTCAAATTGAGTGACTTATCTGCAGCTCTGTTATGGTCTGAGAGTCAACCAGCATTTATGTGGTTGCTTTTAGAGTCTACATATCTTCTTTACTGACATATCTCACTTCAAAATATAAGGCTAGTAAATAAGAATTAAAAAAATGGACATTAATTATCTAAAATAACAGTAACATTGATATATACAGTTAAAATAAAATGATAGTTTGTTAACTCAGGGTTTTATTTTTTAAGTAAGTTATTTTACCTGAACATTTACTGGAATCCTAGGTAAGACATAAATTTTCCAAGTCTTAGATTTCTTATGTATAAATTAGAATAAATTAATTCTGTTTTTCACAGAGTGACTGAGGATTGCGTGAACTATACTGTATGTGAATGTATTTAGCAAGTACTTGAAAGAAATACAACAGGTACTTTATAATAACTTTATAATATTTCCTTTCCATTCTTTTGTATCAGGTGCAGATATAAAAGGTGTTCTTTGAAGGCTAAAAAATAATGAGGTGATTTAAAAAGAATAAATGTTTGCCGTTTTGAAATAAATTCAACTGAAATATTAATACATGACATATGAAAATAAAAAAGGGTGGGGCTTGCTTGCCTTCCCAAATATTAAAATGTATTATAAAATAAAAAATTAAGAGTAAAATATGTTTATTAGAATCAACAGACAGATCAGTGAAATAAACTAGATAATCCTAAAGCAATTGCCAATATGTAAATCAAGCCTATATAATAAAAAGGTAATATGCAAATTAACCCGCACCCACTTACAAGATGGCTGCCTACAACCAGGCCGGCAGGGGTGTTAGTGAGGGATGACCAAATGCCTGAACAGAAGGCTGCGTGGGCAACCAGGCCAGCAGGGGAGGGGCAGTTGGGTGTGACCAGGCCAGCAGGGGGGACAGTTGGGAGCAACCAGGCCAGCGGGGGACCAGTAAGAGGTGACCAGGCCAGCAGGGGGGTGGGCAGTTGGGCGCGAGCAGGCTGGCAGGGGTGACGGTTGAGGGCTATTAGGCTGGCAGGTGGAGCAGTGAAGGGTGACTAGGCTGGTGGGGGGGCAGTTGGGGGGTGACCAGGCCAGCGGGGGGGGGGGCAGTTGGGGGCAACCAGGCCGGTGGGGGGGCGGCAGTTGTGGGTGGGCAGGCCGGCAGGGGGGCAGTTAGGGGTGATCAGACTGGCACATAGAGGCAGTGAGGGACAATCAGGCTGGCGAGGTGGGGAAGGGGTGACCAGGCAGGCAGGCAGGTGAGCGATTAGGAGCCAGTAGTCCAGGATTGTGTGAGGGATGTCCAACTGCCCATTTAGGCCCGATCCCCCAAGGGGTCCCGGATTGAAGAGGATGCAGGCTGGGCTGAGGGAACACCCCCCCTCCCCTGTGCATGAATTTCATGCACCGGGCCTATAGTTTATAAAATAAATACAATAGAAAATTCAACAAGTGTTATAAACACTAGTTCTTTGGGAGAAAAGATCAAATCATTATATTATTTACCAACATAATTTTCATTTGGATCTGGAAAAAAATTCTTAAAATGGCAAGGAATTTTTTTAAAACACAAAACAATGAAAAAGTCATAAAGGCGAATATTTAATAATTTGACTAAATATAAACGTAATACTTACATATGTTAAAATATAAATAACATAAATTAGTAAAATAAAAATGTAAATAAACAAATGAACTGGAAAAATATTTGCAGCAAATATGAAAAAAGTAGAGTTCTAGCAAATGTTCTATAATAATAAAAGTGTAATATGCTAATTAGGACAGCTGAATGACCTTCCAGATGTCATTCTGGACGTCCTTCCGGATGACCTTCCAGATGAAGCCACGGTGGTGGGGGCCAAGATAGAGGCTGTTAGGGGTGATCAGGCAGTCATGCAAGTGGTTGGGGCAATCAGGTAGGTAGGTGAGCAGTTAGGGGCTATCAGGCAGGCAGGCAGAATGGTTAGGGACGATCAGGCAGGCAGGCAGGCAGGCGAGCGGTTAGGAGCCAGTAGTCCCAGATTGCTAGAGGGATGTCCGACTGCTGGTTTAGGCCCAATCCCACGGTTGGACATCCCCCGAGGGCTCCCGGATTATGAGAGGGTGCAGGCCGGGCTGAGGGACACCCCCCTCCCGTGCATTAATTTCGTGCACTAGGCCTCAGTTAAACATAATAACCCAGTGGAAAAATGAATAAAGGTCATGTATAGCCTTGTAATAGAGAAAGAAAAAGAAAGGTCCTAAAAATATATGAGAAAAAATTCAACTTCACTAGTAATAAGAGAAATGCTAATAAAATGACATTATTTTAATTATTGCTGGTAACTTTATAGTGATCTGTATTGTTGACACAAACTGTAAGGAAGTCTGTTACATGAAGAAATTTAGATAAGTTCATATCTATTGCCTCTTTAATCCTAATTCTAAATTTGGATCTAATTTGATATTCATAGCCATAACCACAATTTCTTAATCTACTGTAGCAAACTATTCAAATATACTATCAGTAATTCTCAGCTAATTTGATGTGTGTTTATTATGGCATAATTTATAAGGAGAAGTTGGCAATGATAAGAAATGAATATAATAGAATAGTTAAACATTACATATATATGTAAAAATTTTTATGCCACCATTAAAAATTGAGGTTTCAAGAACTATCTGAGAAAATATTCATGATATAATATTAAATGGAATACAACAAGTAAACATGATATAGAAAAGAACACAGTCTGGTACCTATTATAACCAAAAAGAAAATGCATTTAAAAAAGAAAAAAGGAATCTCACCAAAAATGAGATCATGCTTGTTTCAAAATAGCAAAATTAAAGGTATCTTTTATTTTATATTTTATACTTTGTTTTCCAAATCATTTTGTTTACAAAGCAAAAACTAAAAGAAAATCAAAGTTTTAAAAATAAATTGCTCATATAAAAAGTAAACATTTTTCTCTTGGATCAAATCAGCCCATCTACAGGATTTTGTACTACCAAATTTCAGAGTACTTAATAAGGTCAGAAAAATTAATTTGATTTTATGGTACAAAGGTTCAAAAATGAGATGCACACGACATGCTTGGGTTATGAATATTTCTAATATTGGACCCACCAACAGAGTACACTATTTTGCATATTTTAGCTCTTTTCTCTTTGGTCTTTACCTGACCTTCCACTTGATTTGCATAATTTAAATCACTCCTTTGAGTGGCATGTAGTTGCATAATCATTATTTTAATTATCATTATTAACCTGTTTGTGTAATAGCAGATAATTTGAATAAATGATTTTCATATTTAATTTTTTCAGTTTCAGATGCAGTATAGATAGACTATATGCTCAATTCTACCTACCTATATGCAAATAATATTCAAAGTCAGATGAATTTTGATGCTATTTCTATTTTCTACCATTCACTAAAAGCAGAAGTAATTTGTTACTTGTACGAATCCTTAAAATTTAAATTTCTTATCAATTACTTTCACTTTTGGATTCATTAGCAATTATTTATTAAATAACAAAGCTCAAAGTAATAGGGCATATCAGATCTTTTAAGTGCCCTATTTATCTTCCAAATAAACTAGGCATCAGATGGTGGAGGTGAGGCCGATATCCAATATCCCATGAGGCCCAGAGCATGGTTCTGTAAAATGGGCTCAGAAGGGACTGGTCTGCTTAGGCTGGGATGTTACAGCTGTCACCTCTTCCTATAGTTAACCAACATTTCTTTAAAGTTCCCTACACTTTGCCATAAGGTAACATCTGATCTGCCATAATTGACATCAATTTTGTCTTCTTTGTGCATATGTCTATGTCAGGTGTTATGATGACAATCAAGAAATAGGAGGCGGGGTCCTGTCCCTGTTTACAAAGATTTTCCTTCCACCAGAGGCCCGTTCCGTATGCCTCCTGCCTCCAAATACCAACAGGACAAAATCCTGTGCTTCTGGCAGCAAAATGTGTGCTACAGCAATAGGTTCCAAAACGGCGGGCCCCGAGGAAAGACACTAGTGCAGTTGGAGGACTAAGAGCAGATAGAGGGGGTGTAAGTTAAGGTGGGAGCCCCAGGGCTTACAGGACCAATGAGCTTCCTGAGTCAAGACATAGAAGAGAGAACAGAGTTAGAATCAATGATACTGCACAGTGTAATTATCCACTTGAGCCAGAAAGTCTTCCTAGAGTTATCCTTTTTCTCTTACATCCTAGTTCCAGCAAATTACCAAACCTTTCAAACCTTCCTGTTTAACATTTCTTCCACCTGTACCCTTACACCATGTCCTCCTTAGTGCTCTTGCCTTAATTTAGCACTTGACTAGGCTACTATAACAGCCTTCTAACAGATCTCCTTGTTTACTGGTGTTTTAGATCCTCAAACATCTATCCTATATTCTTTGGTCAGTGTGATCATTTTAAAGAGCAAATCATGACATCTTAGCTTTCAGTTTGAAGCATATAAAATGATATTAGACTTGTTTTGACCCATGAAAAGAGCTATTTTATAATATAACTGCTTAAAACCTATGTCAGGAGACTTTGGGCTGCAAGTAACAGAATATTCAACTCAAAATGGCTTAAAAATAAAATCATTAAATAATTTCATATAAAGAATATCCTTTAAGATTATGCTTTATAACTTCCCTTTTCAATATATTTTCTAGCAGTAGCACTTATTATTAAATGTTATTATTTCACCTATCATAACATTTAGTGTCCTTCACTCATAATAAACTCCAGTTCTTCAAGGCAGGAGTAATGCTTAATTCATCTTCATATTTCCAGAACCTTGTGGTGCCTTGTGGATTAAGAGAATGAATGAATGGCTTGATGAAATAAACCAATAATTGACTCAACAGGATGGGTTCAGATCTTATACCATAGTTATATGGATGTAATACAAATGTCCCCATTACTCCACACAATAGATTAGAGATTCTCAGAACCACACATCCTTTTCCCAGTACCTCCAAATGAGTATGTGATACTGAAATTGTTGTGAAAACAATTATATTCTTGTTTTTAGATCTGACAATATAAATACGAATTAATACCAATATCAAGATATTGATTGTATAACCAGCCATCCAGAGGCAATCAATGCAAATTAGTGCCCTCAAAAATTGTTACTTTATTCTTATTCCATATAAATATTGTAACCATGTATATTTATAATTGTACTCTCAAGTGTACAAGCAATGTGTTTTAAAATGAACTTGAATATTTAGTGCCAATTCTAGCAAAATATTAATGTTTCCAGAAAGTACTTTTGAAATTGCTAGCTAATATTTCCTGCAATATTTGTTAATAAAAAAGTGAGATTCAATTCAAAAGATGCTTCTCAAAAGACATGCAAATAATCAGTTATAGAAAATTAAGTGATTTATTATCACTACATTTTAAATTTTATGTTGAAAGCCTTGTGTAATAGAGTGAAAGAATAATAAACTGGATTCTGAGAGCACACTAAGCATCAAGTGAAATAGTCCTGTAGACGATCAACCCTACAGAGGTTGTATGGTTTGTAAGGTTATAATAATGTGTTTGCTTTCCTTAAAATATGCCACAAAATGCCAAATGATCTGCTATTTTTTCAGTTCTATGCATCATGTAAAACGTGTAGGTTCCAAAGAGTCCCCTACTTGGAATTGCATATAATAGAGTACATTTATAATTTCTAAAATAGATGGTTGTTGCTAACATTCAGGGGAGTAGAGTGGAATCAGAGGTGTCTGGCCTTACTTATCAATTCCACCTTTCCAGCTCTCTCTTTGAGCTTCACACTTTGTCTCCCCTAGTTGAGAATTTTGCAGAGGTGAGAGCTGAGAAAAAGTCTTGTACTATATAATAGAACACACACTTAGAAATCTTATGTGCACTCCAAAAACCAAACAAAACCAAACCACAAAACAACACACACCAGTAAATCTCAGAGTACAGAAAGTTAACACTAGGGTGAACAGTATATTCTAAGGTGACTTGAGGTTATAAAATGGAAGAAAGTGTGTGTATGTGTGTGTGTGTGTGTGTGTGTGTGTGTGTGTGTGTGTGTGTGTGGTGTGTGTATGCATGCATGCACATGTAGACTATTATAAGCAACAACACCAACCTGAAATTTCACTGTAAAGATAGCTCAACAGTTAAGTACCAATTTCTATCTCTTAACTGATGATTTAATTTTCAGAAACTTTAGGTAAATTTGCAGTCATTAAAAGTATGGCAATTTGGAAGAATCACTCTGGATTTGGGCGTCTACTGCTGGGGTGACTCAGAAGGTTTTTATGGGTGAGAAAATTTCACAGCAATTTGTTGAAATTACACAAATTAGCAATTCCACACAAGAAGTTATATCACTGTGAATCTCTGAATTTCTGTCTCCTACACTGTTCAGATCAGGAATCAGGAGAGACATTAAGCCAAACCAAAGAAAGACGAGAGCCAGAATCTGTCCTGATTCCAATTCATGAGGGGATCTGCTGCCAGTAAGGACCAAGGTATATGGGCATATCATGTATCATAAGATATACATGAACCTAGGCGGTGGATCTGAGACAAGCATAAGGCAAACAGACAGGTAGAATGCAAAGGAGTCCATCTGAACAAATCTGACGTCATGTATATGATTCAGATTGTCAATCCAGGTATAGAAAAGGGTGATAGGCAGCAGCAGCAGGTGATAGAACTCATTCATAGAGATTTTGGGAGGCAAAGTAAAAACCAGGTCAACCACAGGATGGTTTTAATGGAGAGTGATCTTGACAGCTGGAGTCTCTTCACCACCACCACCACCTGGATTTGAAGCCAGACGTAGTCCCAGGATGGCCTCCTGCTGAGCCCACAGATGGGAGATTCAGAAGCATGGAGAGGCTGGTATTGTTAATTACGGTTAGTTTCTGAGGCAATTCAAAGTGGGCAGATTGCCAGGAAACAATGTTACCTCCACCTCTGTCTTTCTACATTGCACAATCAGAACCTCTGGCTACTATCCTCCTTCATCCTCCACATGTGCCTCCCCTTTCCCCACCTCACCCTCTGCCATGAACATCTTTCTGGGTATCTCCTTATATCTCTGTGATAACGCCCCTACCATTTTCACGGAATGGAGAGGAATTTCCTTCTTTCTTGGACAAGGCAATGTTCACACTATTCCTCAACAAGCAATCTATCTGCCCACCTACCCTGAAACATCTTCTTACAGCTTTACACCATAAGATGGTTGGGTTCACTAACATGTTCATTTTGCTCTTTAATTCGCTTCCTTGCTGTCCAGGTAAGCTGCCATTTCTCTTCTTCCTCTATAATAGTTGTTCTTAATGTGCGTTATAGGAACACATGATTCATATGATCTGTGAATCCCTTGACATTATAATTTTAGGTATATTTCTGAATGTGAATCTTTCTGAAAATACTCCATCATTTTCCTCTGATTCTCAGTGGGACTGGTGACATAAAATAGTTAAGAATAATTAATTTATAACATATATTTTATTCATTGGCTTCCTGTCATTTTCTGTCTAATATAACAATAGTACCACTACTATAATTACTAGTGGAATTTGTACAGCACTTTACACCCTACAATATTCTTTAAAGTGCTCTTTCATGTCCATAATTTCATTTGAAACTCATGGCTTTCCTCAGGGGAGGGCAGATCTTTTTATATCCATTTTATAGAGAAAAATAGACTTAGAGAGGTTAAGGACATCCAGCTAAGTACATGGCAGAGCAGAGCTGGAGCCAGTGCCCAAGTATCTTGACTCCTGGTGTGAAAGCAAACAGAGGGCTTCTGCATGGCCAAGCCATTTAGTACCTACTTGGGACTTTTCCTTCTTTGGCTGCATTTTTTCCTCTTTAATACTGCCTTTGATATTATAGAATAAGGTCGGTGTGCATTTTATCCAGATTTCCTCTATTTCCAAACAGAGGACTGCTACATAATGTGATTTTTATGTAGGGCCCTGAGTGTTTTCTGTACTGTATTTAGAAGTAGAATGACTCACTGCTTTAAAACATAAGACATGAAGTTAGTAGTTCAAGTAGCTATGTGTCTCTGTCTTAAATTTGCCGAGTGATTTTAGGTAAAACACTTAACATTTTGTTCTCAATTAACCTGTGAAGTTAAAATATTATCTTATACCAGTAAAGTAACAGTTAATAACTGATTAAAGACTTAAGAGATTTATACATACTGTGTAAATAATATGTGTAAATCTCTGATGTTATTTTGAGTAGGTCAGTGCTTCCTGAGCTAAATTAATAATAAAAAAGGAAGTCTTGTGAGTACAAGATTGAATGTGTAATTCATTTCCTGATTAGACTGTTTATAAG
This sequence comes from Myotis daubentonii, assembly GCF_963259705.1. Lineage (NCBI taxonomy): Eukaryota > Metazoa > Chordata > Mammalia > Chiroptera > Vespertilionidae > Myotis > Myotis daubentonii. The sequence goes on from NC_081843.1 coordinate 67,982,085, forward strand.
ACAAATCCACATTTTTCCTACATTTCTGGTTGATTATTTCCCCCACTAAATTTACTCTCTCATCAAAGCAGTGTTTGTTCATTTGTAGAATCATTTAGCGTGTATTGGACTATGGGGACCTGAGATGGAACTTTTCCCATTTAAGAAAATAGCCACTCTGTATTTAGATTCCTGTAGGGGACACTTTAGGAGAGTGATGTTGTTGTATCACGCCTACAAATACCTCATCTGGGTTTGGCGCAACTGATCTATCTGCTCATTCAAGATAGTGGCACTTAGCAATTCAACAAGATGTGAGTTGGCTAATAAACAAAGCCAGTGTTCTCTGGGGGTTTGGACAACACTTCCTGTGTTTGACTCTGTTTGCCCTGAAGTTGTTTTAAGCCCGGCACTGCTGGTGATGTTTCCCCTGGTGCACAGAACAGCTCATGCCATGTCAAAGGGCGTTGACCTTTTCACTCATAGAACAAAAAGACTGGAAACAAATTATGCTCTGAGAACTGGTCAAAGGATAACAAAAAAAAGGGGTGGTGGGAGTGGGATGGCCCGGCACAAAAAAAAACACACACACAAAAAAAACAAGTGATGAACACAAATTCTAAGCTTCAGAGCATTATCTTGAGAGTATTAGCTCTCTAACCAAGTTTTTATAAAGTGTAATATGAGCATTTGTTTCAATTTACTCTGAAACCACCCACCCCACGCCCTCGGCTCCCTTCATAGAACACGACGAACCAACTAGTGTTGTCTCTACTCTCCCTGTTCAATTGAGTCTCTTCCAGTTTATGAGCTGTCCACCACTGAGCAGAGGCTTCCAGAGAGAATGACTCATCTGCAAGTTTTGCCCATGGTTCCTCAGAGTATATCCGGTGCGAAGAACTGCAGGATCCAGCATATCCAAACACATGCTGGGATACAGAATTTGAGTGGGAGGAAGAGGCCAGGGCTAAAATAGAACTGTTGTTTAAGTTAAAGAATTGAAGGCCTGGCCCAGCCTTTTTCAGCTGTGTAGCTTCAGCAACACCTACAGTTCCTTGCCAAGAATGGCACACCACATTAATGCAGGGAAAATGAGGAGTCCCGGGTGGTTTCCTTTGGGGGAAAAAGAGAAACATAGTAGTATTAAAAAATACTTAATGGAAAAAGTAATCAAAACCCAAATGAACAAATGATGCTGTACTTCACTATTGTTTCAAGCTGATGGAAAAATAATGCTTCCTTATGTTCGTGAAATTAAACAACATCATTTGCCCAGGAGCTACTTGTACAGATACCTGTGCTGGGTGAGCTGATCATTAAGACATTGTTTAGGGTATAGTAAACCCAAATTAAATTTGACACAATTTCAGGGGCTGCTCTCCTTTCTTTTAACTATTCCAAGTCAGTTATGGAGGCCCAGTTATAATCTCACATTTAGAGTTCTGCCCCCAAGTAAGCATTTGAAAGCAGTGATCACAAAGCTAACAATCAGGGGTGCATGTTCCAGCACACTCCACAGTGTGACCAAAGTAGCTTTCCTTTGCTTGAACTAACACTCCCTCAGGGCCTTCTTTCCTTGCTTTGAGACTCTTTCTCTTCTCTTCTCTTCTCTTCTCTTCTCTTCTCTTCTCTTCTCTTCTCTTCTCTTCTCTTCTCTTCTCTTCTCTTCTCTTCTCTTCTCTTCTCTTCTCTTCTCTTCTCTTCTCTTCTCTTCTCTCTCTCTCTCTCTCTCTCTCTCTCTCTCTCTCTCTCTCATAAATATCTGCAGAAAAGTTCCTATTTTCTTTTTCTTAGTGATCTATAATCAATTAAACCAAAGTTTTATGTTACTCTCTTAAAAAGCACTTGAATCATTTTTATTTTGTATAAAACCTTGGTTTCTCTTTTCTCTTAGTAACTCTTGATAGAAAAAAGAAAATTGTGTACAAAAATGAAATTGATTTTAGTAGTAAAGCAGTTCAAGTTGTCCAAGTGCCAGGAAAATCTTGTTTCTAACCAGTTGTTTTGAAAATGATTTTTTATTATCCCCCAAATGATTCATGAATAGAGATAAGTCTGATTTAGATTATGGACGAGGCTAGTAGGCTTCAGTAATTTTAATTGTCATTTCAATCATACTTTATAAATAACTCTTATTTTATTATTCATATCTTTTCTTCTTGGTCTAATGTATAACCAGCTATATTGAAGTTAAAGCTTATGGCAACAAATTCACCAATTTATCTTATAATCAAATAAATGTAAATTAAAAGAAAAGTTAGATACCTTCCTTCTTCTGGCCAATCAAGTAGTAAAGATGAAAAAATTTATATTCCTAATGCTTGAAATGGTTATATGAAATTCTCTCTCTCTTTCCAAATACACACACACACACACACACACACACACACACACACACACACACATCTTTATATATAAATACATGCATGCATTATATATATGCTATAAAAATACTTAACATTTATTTTCTCTGTGAGAACACATAGGTGTATGAATGCATATAGATATATACACAAATGCATATATTTATATCTTTTAACCCAAGGATTCCACTTTTGGTAACTTGCCTTAAAGCAAAAATTCTAAGTTTGGGATAGGGATATAGGCATTATGATATGTTTTAGAGAATTATTTTTATTTTTGTAAAAATTAAGCATATCAATACTTGGCTATAAATGAGTAAGTAAAATTTCAGTGTTTACTTATCTACTCAAAAGCATTTTACTCAGGCATTGAAATAATGGTTTTGAAAAAATGATAATTGCACAGGCAAATTTATGATATGATGTTACAATGATGTGATCTATGTATAGGGAGAAAAGCCTTGAAGGAAAACTACGAAATAGTCAAAAATACTTATATGAGTATTAGAACTGTTTTTCAAAAAAAATTTTGTGTTGTCAAATTTTTATTAATGCACACGTATAATCTTTTAAAATGCATATAAAGATTTTTACCAGTCACCACACGCAATTATTCCAGTAAAACTGTATTATAGTTATTTTTTAGAATCTTCATGATCTTGTATGTGCTAATGATTTGGAGAGACATTATACTAAAGTCTTCCAAACTTTAAAAATACTGAGTGGTAATATCACTAAATTACTTCGCGCTCTCAGGGAAAAATTATTTCTGAGCAAGTGACCTCTCAATGACCATCATTTGCATTGTTGTAGTAAAGAGTTGCTCCCCATTCCCACCAAGTGAACATATTGTTTCCTAAATACAGTTAAATAATTTTAAAAATCCAATTGTTGTAGACTAACTAATACACAAAAAAGAGGAGAAAAGATAGGGAGATGTGCAGAATTTGATATTACCATAGGAAAGGAATAAAAAGTAAAATGTAAACAGAATTCTTATTTCTATTACAAAACAATTTTATTTCTAAAAATTCCATTTTACTTTCCTTTGGGTAACATGTAATACTTGAGGCTCATACACAACACAGACAAAAAAACATACCTGAACAATTGTGATTATGAGTGTTGTGTTAACAACTACTGCTGTTCTATCAAAACTGTGAATAGAGAATGGGAGACTAATTAATGGGCGACATTACCAGGCGGGAAAAGTTGGGAGAGTATTCAATAAGCTGTCAAAACAGGAGCTGAATTCTATAGAACGGGTGTACACATATCTGACAAAAATCGATTCTGAAACTTAGCTTTTCCATTTTTGCTTAGGAACAACATTGCCCAGACTCTCACCTACTAATCTTTCAACAGCTTAGAATAATGTATTAGTTGCATGAAAATAAAATTTATTTTAGTACCTGGGAGATCAACAAAGCCACTGTGAATTGTGGCACAAAAGTGATATACAGGTATTTTTTTTTATTTAGATTCCTGCTTGAAACTGTCTTAGTTTATCTTGTAGGATCGGACTTTAGAAAGATAGATCATGGTTTGGGAAATAAATTGTGTCCAATATTCCAGTTGAATAAAGGCCATAGAAAGCTTCAGAAACATACAGCCTTTTAAGTTGTCATTTCCAATATGCAAATTCTACTTTAAATGTGTATTTAAAATTCCTTTGGGAAAAACAAAATGTCACAGTGACATATAAACAATAAATAAAATGTCTGAGGCCAGTAAATTAGCCATAAGTATTTTCAGTGAACATTGTGAGGACTTTGAAGAAAAGGCAAAAAAAGTTAATAAACAACTTGAAATTCTGAACTCCTTATCTCACAATGAAATTGTGAGCTCCTGTCTATATAATTTGGACACCTGACACAGTGTTATCATTATTCCTGATAAAGGATGATAAAGGTCTATGTTTTGAATGACACTTAAAGGCAGATTTATCAAAACAATGTCTTCCTCTAATAGTGTGGTGATGGCCAAAGGGATGGAGGCTGGGTGGAAGAGGGCACAGGGGAGAAAATGGGGACATCTGTAATAGTGTCAACCATGAAAATAAAGTTAAAAAACAAGCTTCCTAGTCAGAGAAAGATAAATACCTCATGATCTCACTCATTTGTGGAATATAGAGAACTACATAGACTGATGAACAGGGACAGATCCAAAGACAGAGAAACAGCGATCAGACTATCAATCCCCAGAGGGAAAGTAGGGGAGGGAGGGGGCAAGGGGAAGAGATCAACCAAAGGACTTGTATGCATGCATATAAGCTAAACCAATGGACATGGACAACAGGGGGAGGAGAGCATGAGTCGGGGGGGGGATAGGGACTTAATGGGGGGGGGATGAGGACACATTTGTAATACCGTAACTAATAAAGAATTTAAAAGAGAAAGAAAGAAAGAAAAAGCTTCCTTTTCCATTAACTCCACACCTGAAATTCCAACCTTAGTTACTTGCTGTTATAAGCATTGACAATTATTTGTGAAATGCTTGTTAGAACAACAGGCTATAATAGTAGATTACAAAAGAGAAAATACAAATGACCAATAAATCTATGAAAGATGCTCTATCTCACTAATAATTGAGATAGAGCATCTTTTCATAGATTTTTAGCAAAATTTATTGAGACAATATTTATAAAAATTAAAAACAATGCAATCTAAATGCACATAAATATGTTAAAGTATGTTATATCTATAATATGAACTACTCTGGTACTGCTAAAATAAAATTTAGATTATATTTATTAACACAGAAAAGTACCTATGGCATACATGGAGTTTTAAAAAGATTACATAAGAGGTTGTATAAATGACACAGTGTCTGTAAAATTGTATACCTATAGCTATAATAATAAAAGCATAATATGCTAATTAGGCTGGATGACCTTCTGGATGACCTTCTGAGGCCGAGGCAGCTGCTATGGCGGCGGGGGCACTCCCCTTGCATGAATTTCGTGCAGCTGGCCTCTAGTAAATGTATAATATGCTTAGTGTTCTCTGGAAAATTGGAAATTGGTCAGCCTGATAATTTGTTACTTTTTTTTGCTTTTCTATTATGTTCAAAATTTTTAAATGGCTCTAGATCAGTGGTTCTCAACCTTCCTAGTGCCGCGACCCTTTAATACAGTTCCTCATATTGTGGTGACTCCCAATTTCATTGTTACAAATTGAACATAATTAAAACATAGTGATTAATCGCAAAAACAATATGTAATTATATATGTGTTTTCCAGTGGTCTTAGGCAACCCCTGTGAAAGGGTCGTTCGACCACCCAAAGGGGTCGCGACCCACAGGTTGAGAACCATTGCTCTAGATCATTTTATAAAAAAAGAATTCTATAAAAATAATGTAATCCATTCACAAATATCTTAACATGCTTTTTAAAAATCAGTTAGCTGTTGCCCTGGCTGATGTGGCTGTCAGTTGAGCATTGTCCATACACCAAAATGTGGCAGGTTCGATTCCTGGTCAGGGCACATACCAGGGTGGCCGGTTTGATCCCTGGTCTGGGTGCGTATGGGAGGCAGCTGATTGATATTTCTCTCTCACATCGATGTTTCTCTCTCTCAATTAAAAAAATTAAAAATTAGCTGTTTAAGTCTCCTTGGCGTACAATTCAATTTATTATCTATTAATGACCTGCCATGCATCAGTCCACAATTAGGCCTTTGGGTAAAGAAAAACTAGGACATAATCTGTCCTCCCTTTCCAGATGCCCATGGTTTAGTGATGAGACATACTTGTAAACAAGCCAATAAAAATCCATACAATAATATATAAATGAACAGAATAATAACCTATGACTGTGGGATAGGAGTTGAAGGTTAAGAGAACTTAAACAGGGGAGGTAATGCCTAGGTAAGGTTTAAAAGGAAAGTGTGGAGTGTTGTCAGGAAGATGGGGAGGTAGGGAGCATGAGAGGGAGGAGAAGAGAGACTAGAACATGAGATAGCATCAAGTTTTGGCAAAGCCATAAAGGAGAAAACCCAAGGCCTCAGTGTAGTTGAAGATGAGACTCGATCTGCAGGCTGGAGAGACCCACATATGTACGTAGAGCTCGGGAAGTATGTCTCAGCGCTGCGGCTGATGCAATGGTGTGAGCACACTCCACCATGACATGCTTCCTCGGCACACCAGGAAGTAGCAACGCCCGCCTGAACGAAGTCCTAGAGCCACGTGCACAGTACCCCAGCCTTTCAGCCACTGGTCGCCTGTAGCCACGTGTCTCCCTCTGATTGGTCCCCTCATGCTATATATACCCCTGTAGTTCCACAATAAAACGGATTTGCGTCATTGAACCTGGACTCCGGAGTCATGCATGCAGACGCCCTAGCGCATTGGGGCTCCGTCGTCCTCACCCCTGAGGGACCTCCTGCTTCACACATATATAATTACATATTGTTTTTGTGATTAATCACTATGCTTTAATTATGTTCAATTTGTAACAATGAAATTGGGGGTCACCACAACATGAGGAACTGTATTAAAGGGTCGCGGCATTAGGAAGGTTGAGAACCACTGTACAAAATGGTTCCTGGATTAGATGTTGGTTCTAATCCCCTTTAAGAAATGATGTAATTACTGGACACAGCTGTAATTTTAATCAATCATGTCAGCATTTTATAATTTAGACTTTATGTTAGTGTCGTACTTTATTTTGTTCTCGATGAAGAGACAGCCGATACCTGAATTCACCAGTTTCAGTGGCTTTTCCACTGGCTCTGCTCCTAGTAGTTTGATTGATAAACTTAAGCTTGTAAAATAAACAGTAAGTTAGCTCTACAACATTGTTCTTGCAGACACTCAGTTAGCTGTGCATGTCTAGTGGCTTTGCATGCTGGCAAACTGTCATTCAGTTGGAGCAGTTACCAGCCAAGTCGGGTGGAGGAGACGGCCGCCTGAGAGCTGTCAATTTCTACATCAGTGGTCGCTGAGACAAGCACTGCCGTCTGTACCATAATTCTTCATTATTAAGTAACAGATCTTGTTCTTCTTCTCATGCAATGTTATTGCAACACATATCAAAGTAAGGAGCTGCTTAGAGCTTCCATTAAACTGGGAATTAGAAGGCTGGCCTACAGCAAAGACACTTGAAAATTACAAGTGGAAAGAAAATTAGGCTGATGTGCAACTAACTTCAGAAATTAATCAGTAGTAAAAATGCTTTTAGACAGAATTTCTCTCTGCACACAGAAATGATTCCGCAGCTTCCTTCTCTAGGCCTATCAACAACTTTGAATTGATTGTGATTTCACAGGCCACACAGCTTGAGCTGAGCCTTGAGGGGACTGCTAATTGCAGTCCGGAAAGAGTGGTCCTGCAACTTATGTGAAACTCCACTAGACTTACACCTGGCATTTTGAAATCATTTTTATCTATGATTTATTCAGGGGATTTGCAAACAGCTGTCCCATATTAAGAGGGTGCTGGTAGGAATAGTTGATAAAACTGATTGCAAGACACTTGGTGATATAAAGTGCTATGTACATGCTATTTAATAATAATAATAATAATAATAATAATAATAATAATAATAAATATTCTGAAATCCCTAGCAGTGGGAAGCCACGACCATATATTAGAAATCTGAAACAATTCAACCAATGCAGTAATTAAAAGTTTTTAAGACAAACTGTATGTTTTAATATTCATTGAGGTAATTGTCATGTACGTGTATATCAGAAAATTAAGGAATTTACTTTTCCCTTTAAAATATACAAGCGAAGGTTACATAACCAGTAGAGCACAATAATTAGCAGGTTGTTTAACTCTTCAACTAGCTCTTAAAATTTAAATAGAAAACTTAAAAGGTCCATTTATTTTTAGTGGTTCCCACAGAGGAAGAGGTCTGTATTGGAACTGAAGGCTCCAGGTTTGACCCTAAATGGGTCTGACAGGTTACTGCAGAGATCAAACTCAGCTTCAGAGCCTGGCAGCTGGATTCAAGTCTCTTTCCTGACTTGTTAGATGTGTGTCCTCAGGCAAGTCATATGAGCTGTGTCTTCTACTTTATGGGGTTGCAATGAAGAAAAATACATTCAAAACACTGGCACATAGTAAGTACTCCAGAGGTGTCAGATACTCTGATTCTTATTTACAAGCTATGTCCTCTTGGACAAAAATCATTTATCACCTGTGATGTCCAGTTCTATGTAAAGTATAGAGGTTTGACACGAAATAAAGGCAATACAAACTTGGCAGTGGTCAAAATGGCAAAATTTTAGTGGTCATCTGGTCTGTTCAGTTGCGATGGTCTCTTAGGCTTTTATGTGGATTAAAGTTAGGGAAATAAAGTTAGAAGGCCAGTGAATTTTACTTCGTTTTCTCCCACTTACTATTGGTGAGACATACTGTTATAAAGTTTACAATGTATTATTATTATAACTCTTAGGACAACCTGGCACACGGGCGTCACTGACATTTTGTTTACTGATGAATTCTTTTGGGTCATTTAGAGGGGCCAGAGATGCCAGCAGTCAGAGTTCAGGTAGGATTGACCTGGTGCACAGTGGAGGTAGACAGTCCTAGGAAACATGTTCGCCACTCATGCTATTGGAAAATTAGGTAGCAGCAGGAAGTAATAAAAGTATTCAGATTTACGTTTATAGCATAAATTACATAGTACCCTTTTATGTATGTTATTATGTTGGATTTTCATTCAAAAATCCAGTTGGCAAAATCTGAGAGCATTGGCTTCATCAACTTCATCTTACAGATGTGAAAACCGAAGCCTGGAAAAGTTGTACCAAAAGCACAAAACAGGTCCTTGAGCCTGTGGGTCCCCTTGGTTGCATGCATTTCTTCAATCTCACAATGCTTAAAAGCAACAGCAAGAGGAAACTCAACATGGATAAAGGATTTAAATATAAGATGGGAAACCATAAAAATCTTAGAAGAAGCCATAGGCAGCAAAATAGCAGACACTTGTTGTAGCAATATCTTTACTGATACAGCTCCTAGGACAATGGAGACTAAGGATAAAATAAACAAATGGGACTACATCAAAATAACAATCTTCTGCACAACAAAAGAAACCATCAACAAAACTACAAGAAAGCCCACTGCATGGGAGAACATATTTGCCAATGTTATCTCCGATAAGGATTTAATCTCCAAAATTTACAGGAAACTCATACAACTTAACAAAAGGAAGATAAACAATCCAATAAAAAAATGGGCAAAGGATCTAAACAGACACCTTTCAAAAGAGGACATTCAGAAAGCCAAGAGACATATGAAAACATGCTCAAAATCACTAATCATCCGAGAGATGCAAATCAAAACAACAATGAGGTACCATCTCACACCTGTCAGACTGGCTATCATCAACAAATCAACAAACGACAAGTGCTGGAGAGGATGTGGAGAAAAAGGAACACTTGTGCACTGCTGGTGGGAATGCAGACTGGTGCAGCCACTATGGAAGACAGTATGGAGTTTCCTCAAAAAACTAAAAATGGAACTCCCATTTGACCCTGTGATCCCCCTTCTAGGAATATATCCCAAGAAACCAGAAACACCAATCAGAAAGGATATATGTACCCCTATGTTCATAGTAACACAATTCACCATAGCTAAGATTTGGAAACAGCCTAAGTGCCCATCATCAGATGAGTGGATTAGAAAACTGTGGTACATCTACACAATGGAATACTATGCTGCTGTGAAAAAGAAGGAATTCTTGCCATTTGCAACAGCATGGATGGATCTGGAGAGCATTATGCTAAGTGAAATAAGCCAGTCAGTGAAAGATAATTATCACACAATCTCACTCATTTGTGGAATATAATGAACAACATAAACCGATGAATAAAAATAGATACAGAGGCAAAGAAGCATTGAACAGACTGTCAAACTATAGTGGGAAGGCAGGGGAGGGTTGGGGGATGGGTAAGAGATCAGCCGAAGGACTTGTATGCATGCATACAAGCATAACCACTGGACGCAAGACACTAGGGCGGAGGGGTGAGGGCATGTACCAGGGGGTAGTGAAGGCTGGGGGGAGATCAATGGAGAAAAAAAAAGGAGACATATGTACTACTATTTGTAATACTTTAAACAATAAAAATCCACACAAATTAACAATTAAAATATTGTATCTTAGAGACCAAAAAATTAAATTATTTTACAATTTACTATTTACAAATAAATAAAAGCCAATTCTTCAACAACAACCACAACAAACAATCAACAGCAAGAGTTTAGATACCAGCCTTGTGGTTGATTGGACCAGGCCTGATGCTGATGTCAGGGACTGGCTGACAATTCTGCAACACATGAATGAATGAACAGGTGCATGCTGGGTGTTTATTGTAGATGCCTGAGTACAAGGAAAACTCCCAGGCTCTCCCAATGGATAAAGACTTGGCCCTGCATCTTGGAATTAAAAAAAAAAAAATTTGTTAGTCTTATAAGGTCACATATTTCTTATTTTCTAATTCGTGCAAGTGGATATTTATTTATTTATTTTTATTTTTACTCAATCTACTTTGAAATTTGGAATGTGTTAAACCAAAACAAACAAATTAAAGTTGAATTTGGTGTAGAATTCAGAACAAGAGTGTAGAAACAGCTTGAAGTGATTGAACAGATTTTAATAAGGCGCTTTTTCTAATGGGAGGATTACTTACTGAACCCTGAATGAGGGAGGCCAGGTCATAATGATGCCCCGGACTGATGCTCCTGGTGAATTTGTACTGGGGCGAGGTCACTGCTTTTCCCTCTGGCTTAAACACTCAGTTCCCCAAGCAGGGAAAGGCATCTTCTCTTCTTTGGATGTCCGGGCACTCTCTCTTTTGTACAGCAACATGCATTCCACCCCATGTTTTTCAACCACTGCTGTGTGCTTCCTGCACTGATTTTGACTTGCATCTTTGAAGCCTAGGGGGACTGTTTGCTGGATATTAAATGACAGTGAGGCTGGATGACAATCCCCAGAAAGATATGCACTACATTTCAAGCTTTTATGCCCACTGCTTTGACATGCCATTGGTTGTCAGAAATAGACCGGTGTGACTTCCAACTCAAAGTCCTGAAATGTTTCAAGTGGAAGGAAGCTAGGAAATGGTGCCTAGGGAATTGTACTTTATGGCTAAAATCCCCACACCAACTTTCTTCTTATCAAAAGACGAGAGAAAAAAGACAGGTGCAATCTTACACAAACAGACTTTAAAAAAAAAATCCAAAGAAAAGTTAGGTTAGCTGCCAAGATACAGAAAACCTCAAGTATTTGCCAGCAGTCTTTGAGTCCACAATGTTCAAAATTGGTCAGTCCCCTCAAACACATTTAAAATAAAGAGTTCACATCTCAATCAAAGGCAACTTATTTCTTGCTAGTTTAAGTCTTAAGTGTTGGATTTGCTTTCCTGAATCCACATTTTCCGATACTATTAAGTGAGGCAAGAGACCGCTAGCAGTTGAGCAGCGGGGTGGGGAGAAAAGTCTTTTTCAATGTAATGGCTGTATTTTAGTTAACATGTTGTCAGTCTTTAATGACTAGTGGTGTAACAGCTGGTTTTGATGTAATTTCTTTTGAGGCCACTAGATTACAAGCAGTTTATTGCATTCTTCCTCTCACACTGCTCCCTGGATACAACCTAAAGTCAAAAGGTTAAAGGTCTAAAGCCATAATCTAAAGGATTTGTCATCATTTAACAGGTCACTTGTTGCTATGTACTGTGCAAACTGAAAAAATTTTAGTGAGCCTGCCATTCTGATATATGTGGGTATATAAATATGTTTATATGTATGCATTATATGTACACACACACACATATATATATTTTTCTATTTTCAAAGGAAGAAGTTGAGAATATTCTGTTGGAGACAGAGTACATTTTATATGTATGTATTAGTTTTTCTAACAGTGGAAGAAAGAATATGTTAAAAATTTAATATAAATTTCATTGAAAGGATCTGAAATTGGGAGATTAATTTCTCCAGAAACATGTTAAGATGACACCAGATCTTTGAAAGAGCCATAGGTAACATATCCAAAACTAAAAGTGAGAGAGACAAAGGAATGGGGTCAGACAACTGCGAGAGGTGCTAGAGGTCACAGGACCCTATTGTTGGTTCATTGTAGATTTGTAGCTTTTCAGTCTGCCAGAGTCTGACAGCTTGGCTGTGCTGTACTAGCCAAGGACCTTCTTTGTTTAAAGAAGAGCCATTCTTTCAAGACTGGGCTTGGTAAAACAGAAAACCCAGAAGAGAATGTATGAAACAGCAACCTTTTTCCTTCCAGGCATCAGTGGTGGGTGTGAGGGAGTTTTGCAGAGTGTGTGTACCTGTGTAGAACTCTGAAAGAAATGGAGCTAATTTTCATTGTGTTTGACTTTATGCTAGTTTAGAATGTCTCTCCTTTTAACATTAAAAATTCATCTTTTTATATTCTCACAAAGTGTTGTAAATAAAATTTTGGAAATGTTTTTAGGCAGTTCGAAATCTTTTGAACTTATGGTTCATCCATAGCATCACCATTCTGGACTCTCCTTCAAGATGGTGACACATGGTCCAGTTCAGTCAAACCCATTTTCTGTGTATCTGTTGCCCTCTAGGGACTCCAACATGAAAACAAAACAAAGCAAAAACATCCAACGTGGCTACTTGGCCATAATCATATGCTGTTGGCTTTTCTTCCCATCGTGCATTCACATTTAATCTCAATTTTTATTTTTGTGAACCTATATTTTCAATTGCTGTGATTTAAGTAAAACTCATTTACAAAAACAAATCTGAATTGTTATTTCAACCTCTAGATATATGGCAACTATTACAACTTGGTAATACTGATTATTTCCTTTTGGTTCTATGAGTTTGACAGAAATAAAAAAATAGCAGAACTTTTAAATCACTCTATTTACTTTGAAATCTTGGAATCTTCATTTTCATAGTAGGCAGCAATCTGTGTCTAATAGTTATTTATAAAAATAATATGTTAGTGCAGATTCTTGGCTGAGAAATAATTGTGGATAGAAAATAATTGACTATAATAGTAACAAGAAAAAAGGATTTCTGCATTAAAAAATTAGTTTTCTATTATTTCTTAGAGTTTAGGTAAACTTGTATGAGTAAAATGTTTAGTTGAAAGTAAGTCATACTAAATCAATAGTTTCTTCACAGAAAAAAGAATAGCACATATTAACTGGACATGTTTTAGGCTATGCTAGCATGTCTTCCTTGGCCACAGCTGACTAGGGGGGTGCCCGCCTGACTGAAGACAATAATCAACACGCTTGACAGCTGCCCATGAGATAGCCTGGGGCGACAAGGCATTTTGAAATAGAAAATTCCTAGACCAATCTGATGCTCACATTTGCAGATATTTAGGAAATATGGAGAGTATCAGACAGTTGACAGTTGACTATAGTGATCATGATCCCCAACTATATGAACTAGAGTTATAATGAAGGGAAAGCTGTGAGGTAGAGAACAGACGCAGGCTAAATCCACATGGTAAGAGGAGAAGGGCACATGGAAAATAACCAAAGACAAAGAGAGAGCTATGTTATATTAATGGTTTACCCTAGTGCCGAATGGAATAAAAATTCCATAGAATGTGCCACCATGATCTCTAGAGCTGACAAAAATCTGGAATGACCTTCTGGTCAGCCTCTTTAAGAGTAGATTGTATTTCATTTCCTTGCTAGTTCCATTCCTTTCATTACTTGTGAAAACTTAATTGCACCTACAAGAGTCAGCTTCTATTCCACATAACAAAATCCCTATGATGAAGGTATCAAAAAAGTCTCTTCTAATTAATTAAGCAAAGGAAGGTTTTTGTCTAGTATGTTGTTCATGTAAACATTGTTTGATATTTAGATTAAAATTGTCTTTAGTCAGTGTTTGTGAGCTTAGGTGGGCAGGTATTACTCTTTGCTATTAACTATTTTTCCAATTTTTATCTTTTTTCTGCTTAAAAAATGTGAAGGGAGCTCCTTTATTCCCTCAAAACAGGTTATTTAATTTCTTGGAGCCTATTTACTTAGTGGTATTGAGGGAACTCAGTTGTAGAGAGGTTAATAAAATCTTATGTATGATTTTTTTAAAATAAAAGAAATCACCCAAATAGGATGAATTGTTACTTTGTTCCTGGATTACAAACTGGATTACCACTACTTAGCAGTAGGACCCTAAACTGTTTACTTCATCCCTTGGAACTATCTTTGTTTTACCATTACCAATTTTTTGCTTTCTTGATTTCTCAGTTTCTGAGAAACATTCCTGAATTCTCCCATTGCTGTTATAAATTTGTCAGTGACTCCTCATTATTCTATTGAGTTTTGCTTTGTATGATTTGATTCTATGTTGTTAAGTACATGACATTCAGGATAGTTAAATCTTATGGGTGAATGTATTATCATTATATGATAACTCTCTATATTCTTAATCCTGCTTTTTTTTTTTACTTAAGGTTTATTTTGTGTAATATATATATTGTGATGCCAGGTTTTTTAGATTAGTATTTTCCTGGAGTACACTCTTTTCCAGCCTCTTCTCTATCCTTTAGTTTCAAACTTTCTTTGACGTCATGGAAGGTAGTATATAGCATTGTGGTTAAAAACATGGCTTCCAGAACAAAACTGACTTTATGACTTATATCTATGTACCTTGGGCTAGTTACTCAATCTCTCTATGCTTCAATTTCTTCATCTGAAAAATGGGGATAATAATAGTTTTATTCATAGGTTTATTATGAGTCTTAATATGTAAGTGTTCAGAACTTTGTCGCATGGTAAGTACGAACTTGACAGTGATAGTTGTTTTTTTCTTACTATAATGATAGTAGGTCTTAGTGGTTGAATACAGATTTTGCAGCTAGACTGCCTGAATTTGAGTCACTTTCCACCTTTTCCTAATAACCTACCTCAGGAGTTGTGATGATAAATGAAATATTAAATGTAGTATTTAAAAGATTCTCTAGTGTGTAAGTATAACTTTTAAATCTTTGATCAATTTTTTAAACTCAATGAAATATCCTTGATTTTTAAGGTAAAAAACAAGTTGAGAATACTGTCATTTTACTGTATCTGTCTTTATCTGTGCAAATATTATTTTGTTCAGATATTTTTCTTAATAACACCCATTAACACATAAAGACATTTTTTAAAAAAAGCATTACACATATGAGCATCCACAAATAAAAGCAAAGTAATCAAATATATGATTTTTATTTTTTTTGTTCAAGAAAGTATGCGATTCCCTAAACATGTCTCACAAGTGAAGCACCAAAACTTGGACCTTCATGGCTTCTTTTAAATATGTTAGTCTTCTTTGCCCTACTAAACACGCCCCCCCACCACTTAGTCAGACTCTCATGGTTTCCTCTGTACATTTTACACACATGTATTACTCACACCACTCTTGCAAGTGAATCAGAAGCAACTTCCTGTTTCTCTGCTCATTTCTGAATAATTCAGTACAGAAGTATCAGGAAGAGCTGTGGCACAAAGTACCCCATACAGACCGACATCCTGCATTTCAAAGGGAATAATAGCACAGCTTTTCCCCTTCCCTTAAATTAAGATGTATTACACCTATACCAGCATCATTCATCATTGGACTCCTGGACAAATAGTTTGTATGGCAAAGCTTTTCATGTCTTCTTCACGGCATGATAGAAAAAGAGGAAATAGATGGGTGAGGAAGTTGGGAAATCTTTCTAGCTTTTCAGGTTAATATGAATGAAAAGCATTTCACATTTGGGAACTTGTGTCTTTTGTTTAGTAGTGTACTTGCTAGATTTTAGTTTCATCAGACTCAGATAGGACTAGTGGTGTACTGATAAATGTTAACAACCTCTATTTGTAGCATTAATTAATTTTTGAGGTTCTCCCCTTTGTGGACAATTTCAAGAACTCAATTTGATGTCACTAAGCGTGTAGTTAGATGAGATATATAAAAATAGCTCTCATGAGCTGGTAAGAGTTGACTCCAACACGCCACTCAACCAAACTCAAACTTTTAGAAGAAAGATTTTGTGTAACCTATTATACATATGCAACTATAAAATAAATATTTGATAAAAAATTAGGTATTTTAATCCTTGAACTTCCTATACCTAAGTATCAAATTCTAGCAATTTATAGTGACAGAAACAGGACTATTATATGGTTGAAATTAAATGTGTGAATATGCCAAAAACCTATTGTTAGGCTTCAGTTTCTGTATTATATCAAATCATTAACTAAAACATCAGACAAGTAACAAAGAAAGGATATCATTCTTTCCTACTTTTTTTCCATGCTTACCCAGCAATGCCTAAAAGTTACAGATAATCCAAAAATCTAAAAAAACATGTACATTTACATAGTTGTATATTGTGTACAATTTGATAGAGCAAATATGCAAAAAGAAATAATCTGTTAAAATAAGTTATTTTGTTGGCAGAAATTAGTGTAATTCCATTTTTTTTGCATAATGTAATTTGTTCCAAGATTTTAAACAATGATTGCAAGTTAACTTCATTTATTTAATAATATTTTTGAGGGCTTATTATGCCCTAGGTGCTACTCAAGATACTAGGGCACAGAAGTAATAAAATATAAATAAAAATCTATACCCTCATATGGCTTACATTAAGGGGAGGGAACAATAAAAAGATCAATAAGCAAATTATGTAACATGATAAATAGGGATCACTGCCAATGAAATAATATAAAGTAAGGAATGGAAATATTATAAATTTTAGATTAACATTTTAGATGGGTGGGTAGAGAAATTTATGTAAGCATAACGAGAAGTCACCCCAGGTCTTGACCTTTGCCTGACTCAGTCTATGAAGAACTCTACTGACCAACCCACACACCCACCTAGAGCTAGTTCTGAAAAACCAGCAAATTTCTAAAGCCCTTGAATAGGCATTTCTTTAGTCTAAAACGACAGAAGAAAGAAAACACATCTAATGATGCATTTAAGAGATAGAGCCTGTAAGAGGACATTCTATAACGAGACGGGAGAGAAGTTTTCTTTGTCTTCCCTGAGAAAGGCCCAGGGACTAGAAGGTCAGCAGTAACAAAGGGAAGAAGAAAGCACATATTTTCCCCAGGTTCCTTATTTTGTTCTAATTTAAAAAATAAAACGGTTAAACATGTTAAAGACATATTTATGTAACGATTTTGAGATAATGAATTCAAAATTGCTCCTAAAAGTGAGGATACATTCTCCTGTGAAGAGCAGTCTTCATTTTCTGACTTGTGAAAAATTTCAGACTTATGAAAAAATTCAGCGTAGCTACAATAGGGAGTCTATAGAGCAGAGGAAGAGCATGAGGGCACATAAAATAAAGAAAAGGATGGGCACTTCTGGGCAATATTTTGGTGCAGTGTAATTTCTGTAACCTCTTTAAACCCATCCCTATACTGGAAAAAAATCATTAAAGACGAAAAAATGTAAATGTATCCAGTTTTACTCAATTTCAATTATATAGACTTCCATGAATAGGCAAAAGAAAACATATTTCAATGACTGTGAGTTTTGTCCTTTAGTTTAGAATGCGAGCGCTCTGGTATTACCTCTGCAGTATGGTAAATGCTGAGATGCAGGTGAGATGAAGATTTGGCGACAGCAGGCAAGGGGGATGGATTTGATCTGGGAATTCAAATCAACTTCAGTGTGCAACTGGGAATCTTCTATTTAAATAAACAGAAAATTGGCACATAAATGACTCAGAAAGAGTTCAAGATTGCCTCAGGTGCAATATGTGGAAAGGGAGGATCATATCTGATAACATTTGAAAGAGAAAATTTTACCAAAAATCACAAAGGGCCTTTTGTGCTCTAGAAAAGAGTTCTTTGGCAAAGTGCCTGCTTTCACATTAGCTCCCACTTATGATGTTTTCTTTATACAATTTACATTTTCTGCTTTTCTTTTATTTCACTAGTTTAACTTAAAAGACGCTTCTATAGCATTGCTTATATTTTATTTTGTTCTCATTTTGGTAGTTCCTAAAATAAAATATACAAATGCTTCTTGGTTTTGCTTTTATTTATTTTTTCTTTAATACTGCAGAATCCTGGGTACTGTGAATGTAGTATAATACGAATGCAAAATTCCATGAGGAAAAATATTACAAATACATAGGAATTTGGGAAGATACACTTGTGAATTGTTAATTTTAGATTTTTATGGTAAAATACACCAACTGTCATTAAATTGTATGCTCCTCTCTATATATTGCTTTAAAGAAGAGAAAACTGAGATAACCCCTAAGATTCCACATATAGTAAAAAACTTGCTGCAATTTCTCCTTATTGCATTAGTCTCAGACATTCTCAATAAAATAAGTAAAGAAATCAATAGCTCCCTAATTGGTGGAAACTCTTGGTGTGGTTGTATAAAGTTCATTACTGTTCAGACATTTAATAAGTAAATGTCCTCTCAGCAACTCCAAATGGCTTCAGTTCCTATTGAACACAATTCTCTTTTCAAACCATTGATGTGAACTGATTCTATTGACACTAGCTATTGAAGAAAACCTTCAGTTGAAGGGAACTATGTCCAACATTTATCTCTATTGGTGGAATTTTTTCATTTTATTTATTCTTCTTTTATTTTTTTATGTGAGAGGGAAAAAACAAAGTCAGATCAAACACATCTGTAGAACAAAGCGGCAGGGCTCACACCAATGTACAGGGATGGGAAGATTCTGCTCTCATTTGCTCTGAAAAGCCCCGATGCGTTTTCCCATTCACAGGCCTAACAGTGGTGCCTGTGTTTCTCACTTAACTTGCAGTTTCCATGACCTGGATCTCTCTGTTGCATTTCTTCTTTTTCTTTGTTAACTCCTTTGCTTTCCTTTTTTTTTTCTTTTTAAAGTAAGTACATTTAGAAATAAGCATGAGTACAGTTACTTTTTAGATTGACTATGGAGTGGTATGGAACCTCTTCATTCTCCCAGGTGAGTAGTTGAAAAAGGTCTGCACCTAAAGTTTTGGGAATGTTTTTAATTCCAAGTTCACTTTTGGTACTACTTGAGTAAGATGCTCAGAAAAGCTCTTCTGAGCATTGCAAGTTTTCTCTTCCCTTTGATGTTTGAAGCTAATGCTTAGCACCTATCTACCATCCACCGGTCCTTTAATCAGTAGCCAGCCTGTCCGATGAGACTAGCCCCAGGATGGTGCCCCAGACCAGGCCATGGGCAACACCCCTTTGTCCCTCTCACATGGATGGGACATGATTCCACAGGATTAGCCAACAATTATATGCTCTGAACTGATCAATTCAGTCAATTTACTGTGCAAAGTAAATTGATCCTTCAGAACAAAGGGTTCTGTCAGCAGGGAGCTACCTGAGAAAGCAGCATGCCTGTGTAAACAGTTCTGTCCTTGTCCCAGTGTGGAGTGGCCCTGCGCCATATGGTGCCACTATGAACTTATTAGCTGACGGATTAACTGATCTCCGCATTTGGGATCCCCAGTTTCCAGCTGTGAGAATGATTGATGGGCTAACTACTGCTCCAGTCTTGGAAGTTATTTCCTCCATTTAACAGAGTCAAGAAGACAGAAAATTGCCCCCTTTGTAAATGCTAATCTCACCACTCCTTCGAACACCCAACATAGCAATTTATTCAAGGCAAAGTCTTAAAATTGGTATAGTGCACATCAAATGCATACTAATTAGCAATTTCTTTTGAAGGCTCCATCACTTATTAAGGGTCTCCTTTTCCATATGTTCATCATGCCCCACTTCACCCTTTAATTACAAAACAGCACTTTCAACTAATTGTGAGAAGGTATATTGTGGCCAGAATCTGTATTAAACACCGTACCTTCTGAGGCCTAATTTAGGGTCACATCGAAGGCAGACAGATAAGCAGGCAGAAAAGCTCACAACTGTTGTCTGCAATTGTAGGCATATTTGGGCGTTGCTCAGGAGAAGCATTTTATCTAGGATGGCAGTTATGACACTCATCAGTGGGCATTACAACAAGCTGTGGGCAGGAAGAATAGGATTAATCTTAAGTTAATAATTGGGATCTTTTCTAGTTTGAGAGAAACTTACATGAACCCAACAAACACATGATAATATTATTTTTATCTTAGCAATTTCTTCACCTCCAAAGGAACCCACACATTTTATAAGCTAATCATTTATTACTGGATTGTTACTAGTCATTTAAATATATATACACCATAATTACACAATAGAATGGGAAAATTTGCAAAATGCACTTCCTGAATGATACTTAAAATAAATTATTCCTGTCTTATGAAATGTTTTCCTTTATTAAAACACGGAGCCTTGAAGCTACTCAAGTATCTCTAACCTTGATCCCAATGATATGCCTGTCACTTACGTCTGTTATTGCCAGTCTTGCAGCAATACTGGATGATAAAGAACTGGTCAACTCCTTCTTCTGGTTCTTTACTTACGCAGAATTTTCCAGACAATTTAATGGAAATCCCTTCTTATGATGCTGACACTCACAGAAAGAATTGATGGAAGTTTAGAATTTAGGTCTACTTAGGCTGCAAAATGGGGACCAAAGCAAAGACACTATTGAATTATGGGTGCGAAAAGGGCAAGTAAGGGATTCACTTTTAATAAGAGATGTCCGTTTTTGGAACTGAGGACTTTTCGATATTATCTCCATGGAAACAAGTCTCACCAAACTCTCTAGTGAGCCTGACTTCATCAGATAACAGAAGAACCCTATAAATACTCTAAGGAACCAGTCAGCTCCATCTATTTTTAAGACCGCTTCGAGGCAGTTTCCAAAACCATCCCTAAATTTGCAGCTGATGGATGAAAGAGATGGGAAGAATGTGAATGGCAAACTAGGTATAGACTGCTTTTGTTCAAATAATCGCAAGCACCCTAGAGCAACCCCTTTGCTGATTGCTGCCTTCAGCCAAACATCCTTGTTCGGAAAATACCTCCCTTTGTGATAGTTATCGATACCTTAGTTTCCAGGCTCTCATATTCAGACTCACCTTGCTCCAGGGTGTGCTTTGGTAAGTTCCAACCAAGGTTTTTTTTTTTTTATCTTGGTTTATGAGCTTCGTGACCTTGTGCAGATTTGGAACTTTCTAAGACTCAGCTTCCTCATCTGTGACTCATGAGGGGAATCAGACCTCACCTCAGAGGTTTGAGTTAAATCTGATGTGCTAATATGTGAGCATACTGGTGTGGCAGGGAACAGAACTAAAGGCTAGATGATTCCTTTTCCCCCCTTTTCCTTCCTTTTTCCCCTTTTTCATTCCTTTTATTCACTAATCATTTTGACAACTGGATTTCATCAATTCTTAATACCACACTCACCATTTAGGTTTCTTCATGGGATAAGGAATTGGGTATTTTTCTTCTCTAAAGTTAAAAGCACAAAGAAACTGCTATTAAAATGGAACGAAAATGAAGAATACCACATTATATTCTTTCAAGCAATACCAAATATACTAAATGTTAATGTAGTGTGGGGTCAATCATTTATTTTTAAAAGGCTTTCTAAAATTTGGTTGCTCTTTCTCCTAATAAACAGATGAATTTCCATATTAAAATTGTGATGTGTGCAAAGAGAACATTGGAGTTAAAAAGATCATCACCATATTTATGAAAAACTGGTGTTTTTATAAATGCTTTTATCATAGGAGGCTTTAAGTATTTTAAAAATTAGATTGGATATACTTTGTTGAGATAATAAGGTTGTAAGCTACTATTTGAAATATAATAGGCAAATCTTGTTTCTGATTATCCATGCTAATTGAAAAGTTTACCTGAAAAATAGGCAGATAAATGTCTTATATTTGGTTGGAAAATAAAGTCTATTATTTTTCCATCAGATTTATTTTTTCTCTCTGCTTCTCCTTCCCCATTTAGGCAATTCTCTTAGACAAATGTCAGCAAGCCTAATTTCCTCCTTCGTATTAAATTACTCAAGGATGATCATGCTTAATAATTATAAAAGTGCCACCAGATTTCAAAAAGTTGTTCTTCATATTTGCTCTTTATTTCTCAACACCACCTTCTGCCCACCCCACCCCCACCTGGTTTATTTCTCAAGAGAAACCATGAGTGATGTAACATTCAGGTTAAAGGACCTCTGCCCCCAAGTGGCAGGGGTATTTTATCTCTTGGAAACTCTCTCCTCTGCCCTTCACACTGACCAACGTTTGAATTTGCAGGTGACTTGAGAGTAAGTCCCTATTTTATACATCTGTTTATACTTGGTCTTTGAAAAATAGTAAATGTCTTTGGACACAGAAGATAGTCCTCTATGAAAAGCATGGCTATCTGTACTGTTCCAGAGGAGCTGGGTATGGAAGAGCATTTGTAATATACCAGTCACATACATTCGTCAGAGCTATATATTCTGAGTTTGTAAACTGTGACTTTTATAGAGGGGAGGCCACAATTCACATACCTCCTTACCTTCTCCAGAGATCTACCCCACAAAGATTGAATCAAAGGGCATCGCTGATTCTACATGGCTTCTTCACAAAATTTTAACCTGACCCCCTGTCACTGCACTTACGTGTGTACATACGTGTGTGTAGGTGGCAGGAGTGGAGTGGGTAGGTAGGTAATTGGGTGAGGTATCCATCTCTCCAAAGATTGAGTTTGGGAATTTTGTTAATGAGTATGCATGAATTCATTTGATATTGCAGAATACAACAAAATCTTTGAGATTATGAGTTCACAAAAGGGTACACTTCACATTTCCTAAAGGCTACATTTGGGACCAACATTAATTCCTTAGTTTTCCATACTTTTTTCAAGTGTTTGGATTTTTTAGTTTTACATTCAAGGGTAGTTACTGGATATTGTTTGCCTTTCTGGCACTAATAATATTCCTATGGTTAAAGTGGTATATTTTAAATATACCATGATATATAAACAGTATAAAATGTAGAGTACCAGAGTCAGCATCAGAGATTTTCCAGTTTTAAACAGCCTTACAAGTTTACATACTGAAGTTTTCTTGAAAGAAGAGAATCGGTTTCAATATTACTTTATATCTTCAAAAACACATTAATGACAACTGGAAAGCAAAGGCCATAGTAGAATTAAGTGTTTACCTCTTAGTATCTGTCGTAATGTGGATAATACACAGATACACAACCAACAGTATAGCTTCTTCTCAGCCACAAACATGGAAATGCTCTATAAGACAAAGTCAATGGTATTATTTCCATAATATAAAATAAATGGTCCGTAGGAATAAATTGGAAATGTGCCTCAATTTTTCAATAAGTACATTATCAATAATAAAGATTACATAAGGAATGAAACATATATGAGATTCCAGCATTTTAAATTTTGTGGAAATTTTTGAGATTTACTCATAAAATTTTTAAAATTACTTGCAAATTACCTAAAGAAATTATTAGTTATATTAGAACTATATATATCCTGATGTTTGGGAATGGCTGAAAGCCAGCATTTCTAACTAGATATTTTATAGGTATTTTTGTCTTTATTTTTGAAAGGACATTGCACTTTTTCTTCCCTTTCAGATATTTGTTATGACAGTAATCCCCATTCAAATGAATAAGATATTTTTCATTCATTTGGATCAAAACCAGTATTGAAACATTTTAGACTCTTTTGCACAT
This sequence comes from Myotis daubentonii, assembly GCF_963259705.1. NCBI lineage: Eukaryota > Metazoa > Chordata > Mammalia > Chiroptera > Vespertilionidae > Myotis > Myotis daubentonii. Next base: position 68,005,987 of record NC_081843.1, read on the forward strand.
TTCTTTTAGACTAAAGATTGAGGGGAAAAAGCATGAAAATTTATACTTTTATTTTTTATTCAGAGTTGTTTTGAAAGACTTCAAATACTTGCGCCCCCCCACCCCCGCCCCCACACTTTACATAATGGCAGCTGGACTAACAGCACATATGCTAAGTTAAAATCTGAAGCAATTTGAAATGACTGAGGATTTAGACCTCAAAAATTACTGTTTACAATGGAAACTCAGGCTAAATAGTCCATGATGGAGATTCAGTCCTCATAGTCAGGTGGATGGTGATGCTGCAATAAAGGAATGTAATTAACATTTCTATATCAGGAAGAGAGTTCAAGAATCATTCATAGGGAGTCTTATGTGCTATCATTTTAAAAAATTAATTCTTTTCCTAATCATGTTTAGGTATTTTGTTTCCAGCTATAACTTTGTGCTGATCAAACTTGCTTCTGATTTCTCTTAATTACTCATGCTGTAAAGATGTGCATTTTTTTACAAGCTCCCTTACAACGGACTTTCAAATCAATTTAGGAATCTCAAAAACATTTCTGAAATACCAGATGCTCTGTCAGCTTCACAGAACAATGTGCTAATAATTATATTTCTCTTCCTTACAGCAGATCAAAGTCAGAGATGAGGTGACATACACCTAAGATATTCAAACTCGGGCTTGAAGGTCAATTGGATCTGCCGACATATGTTGCTGATTTTGTAACATGAAAGCCAGCTGAAAAGAACAGATCAGGGAAATGCATGTGCTCTGTATTCTTATTTTCAGTCCTATCCAAATGTTTACAGAATAGTTTGAAGAGATTTGCAGTTTCTTGTTATCAGTCTTATTAAAGCTTGGCAAACCTTTAATAACAAGTCTATCAACAACTCACCAGGGATTTGATTTTAGTCTTAGAGTGCTTGGATTTTTCTGTTTATTGAGCAATTTTTAATTGGAGGCCCCAAGACCTTTCCTGATCAGTTGCCCACACTGCCTCATGGAAGTGTGGCATGCATCCTCAGCTTGAAAAGGCAATGGCAGCTGGTGGAAGTAACACTTGTATAAGCCGAGCAGGGACCAGGGCAGACAGGCAAGTGGTGAGATGTACCTCAGAGTAGCTTTAGTGTGGGCACTTGAAACCATACAGAAAAGGTAAACCCAACTAGTCATTTCCCTACACTTGTGTTATGTTCCTATAGTTTAACTTAAAATATCGGAATGAGGAAACCCGTGTCATTCAAAGTCAGAGGACCTCAGCTAAACCAGAAGTGTGAGAGTCATACCTGTCAGCTGAATAGCTATACTTGAAATTGCACATTAGGAAAAAGAGAGAAAAATATTATGGCATCAGTTTTTTCTCTAGTCAATTCTACTCACCAGTGCCAGCTTAATGGTATCATGTTATACAAAGATCAAAACCTTCAAGTATTTCTTTCTGCTCTTCAAGTAAAATACCAACTCCTACATCTGTCTTTCAAAGCCCTTTCTAATAGGACCCCACCCTACATGCCACTTCTACATGGCAGTCAGAGTCCTCAAGCCAGAATATCTGGGCTCATTTTCCAGCCCTATCATTTACCAAGCTGTGTCACCTGCAACGTCACTTAACCTCTGTGCACCTCTGGTTTCTCCTCTCTAAAATGGAGATTAAAACAGTACCTATATTATGTGGTTGTTATGAAGATGAAATGAGTTAATATGTGAATGTTCTGTTTTTAAAAAATATATTTTATTGATTTTTTACAGAGAAGAAGGGAGAGGGTTAGAGAGTTAGAAACATCAATGAAAGAGAAACATCAATCAGCTGCCTCCTACACACCCTCCACTGGGGATGTGCCCGCAACCAAGGTACATGCCCTTGACCGGAATCAAACCTGAGACCCTTCAGTCCGCAGGCCGACATTCTATCCACTGAGCCAAACCGGTTAGGTTGTGAGTGTTCTTAAAACCATGCTTAGTACTTAGTGAGGATAGTACTGTATAAATGCTTAAGAAAAGGTTGTCCTTCTATATACTACCGTGCAAGTTATGTTCTTTCCCTTCTCTGACTCTCTCTACTCATAGGCTTCTGCCCACTTAAGAATCTTTATTAGTCATAAATGGAAGTAGTCACAAACCAGGAAGCTAACTAGCATGGGAATCTCAGGGCAGGGATTAGGGTGTCCTTCCAGAATGGCACTCACCCGGTTCTTTTTAGCTTTTACACTTTTGCTTCTTTAGTTCTCCTTCTCCCTCTACTATTTACTCAAAGTCTATTCAACTTTTAAAGTCAGTGTCCAATTCTCCCTACCTATCTGAAATCAATAAAAATGTATATTAAAAAAGGTCTAAGAGCAATAATGAAAAATAAGAAACAAAAACGGTAACTACCAAAACCAAGATTGCTTTTCATAGACTGTAATGAAAAAATGCCCTTTTCTCTGAGTTATTTTCCAATCCCCACACACATTTATAAGCAAGGAAACTGGACACAAAGAATCCCACAGGGAGGTAAGATGGAACTAGTACCAGAACCACCTATGGAATCTTCTGTAGAACCTTCTATTTACTATACCATGGATTTAGTTAAAAAAAGATTATCTATAATGGTTCAGTCTACTGATTTGTTTTTCCAGTTAGAGGTAGAAATTAGGTAGGCAATAAGATTGTTCCTCAATTTCTTTAACTGTAATTAGTAAACTCTATTATCAGCTGAAACTTGGCATTTTAGACACGTGTTGGGCCTTTAGCTATTGATAAAAAACAGCAATATCATTCCTGAATTTTAATGCCAGGCTAGTTAGCACGTGTTCTTATTTCTTGGCTGTTCACAGTTTATTCCAATTATGCCAAATTCATATTAAATTTGTACAAATTCTGTCATCCAATAGTAACCTTTGGCTATCTAGTCAACTTCTTAGTGAATATTTAACCAAGAGAAATTAAATTATAACCAGTATCATTTTCATGACAGTTAAGCTATCTAACAGAAACTAACTCTTGATAATCATATCTGTATATTTTATTACAGATTACATGTAGTTGATGCCCCTATTTGACTTTTGAAAGAAATCTGTTGTTCCTTATAGGAATATACAGTGGTTTGTCTAGGTGAATTTTGTCCTTGACTCTTCCCTATCTAGGTTCTCCTCATGTCTTCCCTCCTTTTCTAAGCTTTAGTTCTTGGCCCTCCATTCTATTTTATTTATAACCCCACACAGTCACTCCAATGGTATTAATTACTATATGGATGACTCTGAAATCTATACCTCAGCCTTTATTTTTTAAATTTTAAAATATTTATTGTTGAAATTATTACACATGTCCCCTTTCCCCCCATTGACCTCTTCCAGCCCACCCCTTCCCACCACCCCAGGCATTCACCACCCTATTTTCAATGCCATGGGTTATGCATATATGCATACAAACTCATTGGTTGATCTCTTCCTACTCACCCTCCCCTGACTTCCCTCTGAGGTTCAATAGTCTGTTCAATAAATTACTTCAGAATTCCAACTAGTGCTTCTCCAAAGGCCAACTAGACATTTCTTCTTGGATTATCCACCTTTACCTCAAAGTCTCATGTATTTTAAACTGAATTCATCATGTCCCTGAATCTGTCTCTGCCTTTTAATTTTTTTATGTTATTCCTCCTATTCATTAAAAAACAAACTTCAGAATCTTTTTTGACTCCTTTCCTTTCCTGATCCCATGTAGTACTGCCTGACTGATCTATGAAGTCCATCTCTTCCTTCTGGCACTGCCTTTCCCATTTTTCCAATTGGACAAGCTCAGTGCCCAAAACTACACATAATAATTACTTGTCTGATTGATGAACAAAAAATGTCCCTATCTCAATTTCTTTATTCCTTCAATATATTCCAAATTAGTTGTTTCTTTAAAATCATGTATTCATCATGTCATTCTCATATTGGAAAACCCTTAATAGTTTTCACTTATCTACAACAGTATTTCCTTATCCTGACTTTACAGTAGAATCACCTGGTGAGTTTTTAAAGCATTCTATGCCTAACTTCACCCAAACCAAACGAAACAAACTCTCTGGAGGGAGGGTCCAACCATTGAAGAGTGCTATTTATAGAACTTGACAAATGACATGATAGAACACCAACCAAATCAGAATTGCTTTGTGGATCAATCAGTAAGGACACTGGCTACAAAAAGATAGTGACCCTAAATACCAGTTAATTATCAGCTCTGCCATTAGCCATATACTTTAAGGTCTCAAATAAGTTATTCTAATGAACCATTGATTTACAAAGTAAACTCTATCCCTGATCAAGGCTCTTTATAATATGAACAAAGCTCCTTTCAGAACATTATTGCCCTATCCTTTCTATGAAAAAATGTTTGCTCATATCCACCAACCATGCCTTGCACATTGACATTTTCATCCTTTTACTTTGACTATTTCAGAGTACAATTTTGCCTTTATTCTAATAGGGAATAGAACAAACATAATCTCATTTTAACACTCTTGACCAATCACATAGCAATTTATAGTGTTTGTGAAATTTCTAGGACATTTATATTTGCTTACCAATAATGGCACTGAATTCTAATGAATGATGAAAAGTTATAATAGTGGAATAAAGGGGAGCAGAAATGGGATTTTTAGGCCTTTTTTTGTAGAGTAAAAAACTTGCGGAAGGGAAGAGAGTGGCCATATATGTCTATTAAACCCTATACTCCTGATCTTTATAGAAGCACTTTAACAAATTTCTAAGTTGCCTTTCACAAAATTTTATTGCCTTCTTTTACATAATATGAGGGCATGCTGACCAAAAAAATGACTAAAATACACGGGGAAAAGAATAATCTCCAAGAATAATAAAAAGTAATTCTATTATTTCTATTCCTTGGTGCTCTTTCCCCTCATGGCATTTTTAGTGTCCTTTGCCATTTCTCATATCCAACATCTACAAAAAAATGTTAAAAAGTATAAGATATGATTTAGGAACCAAGAAAACTTCATCTGATATATGTCTCATTCATATGAGGACTCAAAGGACACATAAAGGGAACTAATGTAGAGATGACTAATCGTTGTCTGCTGGACTACTGGCCACATGAGCCATAATTCCCATATTTAAGCAAGAGAACATTTAGATCACTAGATTATATCACACTTAGTCTCAAAAATCTGTTTCAGGCTATATTTATGTCCTACGCATTTCTTAAATTCAGAGGCCCATTAAGAGGATGAGATGACTTTACATCAACCCAGAGTGAAGTTTTCAATGAATTCCTAAAAGAATATATGAATTTTGTTGAGTGGGGTACTCAGAGTCAAATATTTGACCCCAGGGGATTCTTTGAAGCTCTTTCATTTCATATTGCATCTAAAGTCTTTTGGTAGTTGACTGTATTTATGAAATTTAAAGTTTGAGAATCCAGTCCAAAAGTTTACAAAATATAGAATTGCAATTGGCAGTATGGTAAGCAGAATAATTGTCCCAACAAAGATATTCATGTTCTGATCCTTGGAACCTGTGAATCTTTTATTTTACATGCCAAAAAGGACTTTGCAAGGTGATTAAAGTTAAGGACCTAGAGATAGGTAGATTGCCCCATCAGTGATGGCGAACCTTTTGAGCTCGGTGTGTCAGCATTTTGAAAAACCCTAACTTAACTCTGGTGCCGTGTCACATATAGAAGTTTTTTGATATTTGCAACCATAGTAAAACAAAGACTTATATTTTTGATATTTATTTTATATATTTAAATGCCATTTAACAAAGAAAAAATCAACCAAAAAATGAGTTCGCGTGTCAACTCTGACACGCGTGTCAACTCTGACACGCGTGTCATAGGTTTGCCATCACTGCCCTAGATTATCTGGGTAGGATCTATTTAATCATATAAATCCTTAAAAGCAAAGAATCTTTCTTGGCTATAGGAAGAGAAAGATAAGAAGATATAAGCAGTGTCAGAAAGCTGGTTTTGAAGATGGAGAGAGGGGGCCATGAGCCAAAGAATTCAGGCAGCCTTAACAAGTTGTAAAGGCAAGGAATGGACTTGACCCTAGAACCTTCAAAGGGGAATCCAGCTTCATTCACAAAATTGATTCTACTCTAGTGACTACTGTGATAGATTTCAGATTTACATAATAAGTAGCAGTCTGGTGAGAGGAGTCTGTGAAATCTTTCTTCTTCTTTCTTCTTATTACATGCTTGTGGTACCTTGAATGCAGTAGCCATAATGTAATCATGAATTGACTAGCACAAGAACGATATTCTGAGTATGGCCAATCAGGACAGAGATAACTTAGAATCCTGTATCCTGTTTAATTGTTTAATAGTGACCCTAGCCTGGTACTGTCTACCTTTAGACTTCTTTTTTGTTATTGTTGTTAATCCTCATCCTAGGATATTTTTCTGTTGATCTTTTAGAAAGAGTGGAAGAGAGAGGGAAAGAGAAAGAAACATTGATGTGAGAGAAACACATTGATTGGTTGCCTTCTGCATGTACCCCAACAAGGGCCCGGCGTGGGGAGGAGCCTGCAACCTAGGTACATGCCCTTGACCAGAATCAAATGCAGGACCCGTTGGTCCAAAGGCTGACACTTTATCCAGTGAGCCAAACTGGCTAGGGCCCTTTAGACTTCTTTTTTATTTAAGAAAAAATAAACATCCATGCATTTAAGGTCTAGTAGTCCTGTTTTCTGTTGTTTGTTAGAGAATGCATTCCTGTCTGATATAGTGGAGGATGCCAGCTACCAATATATTCTTCACTTTCTTTTATTTGAATGTTGATGAGAAGGCTTATTAAACACATTCCTCAAATGAATTCCATTCTAATTTGCCAAATGTTGTGAAATCAAGAATATTGAGGCTCAGGAAGAAGTCTAGACTGACTTACTGAGTCAGGAGGTATACTTGTCAAACATAGTTTGGTATTCAGAACATAGTATCCAAAGATTGTGAGGACAAAGCACAGTGGAAAGAATAGGGAAGCAGTGAAATCTGAGAATTTAAAGAAAATCGTGGTGAGATGAAGGGATTAAGAAGTACAGGTTGGTACTTACAAATACTCATGAGGATATAAAGTACAGCATAGGGAATATAGTCAATAATACTGTAATAACTATGTATGGTGCCAAGTGGGGAATTATCAGGGGAATCACTTTATAAATTATATAATAATCTGATCACTATGCTGTATACATAAAACTAATATAAAATAATATTGAATATAAAAAATATCCTCAAAAAGGAAAGAAAGAAAGAAAGGAAGAAAAGAAGAAAGAAAGAAAGAAAGAAAGACTACTGTGTATCTTTTCAGGAAATCACTTATTGCCTAGGCCCTAGGGGAATCCAGCAGGAAGAGAGAAAGGAAATTAATATTCATTGAATCATTGAATTAGGCAATAGATATTATAATCTCATTTTGCTCTCACAACAATTTGTAAATATTCTTACTTTATTTTGCATAAGAGGAAGTTGAGGGTCAGAGAAGCCAAGATATTTGCTTAGATACCAATTCACAGTTAGAAATTGCTAGATGGGATTAACATCAAAGTATGTTTCTGTGCAGAGCCCATGGTTAAATCCACTTCTCTAAACTGCTTTGGTAGAAGAAGTAGTCAACACCAACAAGTTTGTCAATAGGGAGTATGGTTCTAAGCTACCCGGAATGGTGCTGTTGGATAAGGTCTAAGGCCCAGAGGAAGAAATTGGCAAGTTTAGGCATAGAACTACTTCCAGGGACCATCTTTTAAGTAGGTTATAAGAAAAGGGACTCAGATATACAAGCCAAGCAGATATATAGCCCACATTATACTAGGCCCAGATCTCCAGACAGAAACTTCAATTTAAATCCATGAATATTTTGAGCACTTGCTATGTACTCAGCACACTACAGATAGAACAATGCACAAGTCATTATCTGTGTCCTCAAGGAGTTTATAGTCTAAGAGGGACTCAGAAAATTTGACAGGCAATTACAATGTTGTGTAATACCTTTTTGGAGAAGATGAAGGTAGCAATAGGGTATTATGGAAGAATACGGAGGTATGTAACACTCACAGGAAGTCAGTCTTAGCAAGCACCTTCCTAGAGGAGTGACTTTAAGCTGAGAACAGAAATACAAGTTGGGACAAGAGAGTGGAATTTAGGCAGGGTGAACAGAAAGTGCAGAGGTCCTGAGGCAAAAGAAAACATGGTGTGTTCAGGTAGCTGCCAAGGCTGAGTCCCACTGAAGCTAGAGTGTGAGGGTAGAGTGGTGAGAGAGGAGGCTAGCAAAATAAGCAGAAGCAATAGAAAGAAAAACTGACTTGACATGTTGAGACATTTGGTCTTATTCTGTGGGCAATAAGAATTCATTAGTGTATTTCTTTTTATTTCTTTTTTATTTTTTTTCATTAGTGTATTTCTAATAAAAAAAGGGAAAGTATTAATTTCATGAAAAGGCAAAAAATGTATTAGAGAGAGACAAATCTGGCAACAGGAGGACCAATTGGAGGTAAGATTATAGACAGGAATTGAGGTAGAGATGATGATGAGATATAGTTACAATAAAGATAGATTGGATTGAAATCTAGTTACTAAAGAAAAAGTGTTAGCAGGACTCAGGGAATGAAGAAGGATGGAATTTGGGACTATCTTTAATCTGCAAAAGAAGGACTTTTTTTCTGTTAATATCAGAGAAAAATGAGCATATTTCATTTCTATTGGGTAAAGCAAATACACATCACAGAGCTAGCAGGAGCCCAGACTCCAGGCCCTGGAGAAGAGATGGCAAATGTAAAAGTAGGAGATAGATATAATAATACCTGTCCCCTTACCTGTGCTCATACTGGTAAAGTTCTTGCTTGGAAACTTCAGTCTTTGTTAAGTTGGTTATATTCTAAGAGCAAAATGGAAGGTTTGAAGAAAATGACAATGGTTTGAATAATCACTGAAAGGCATGAGAGAGAGCATTGAGTAGGAGAATAAAACAATTACCAGACACCGTTAAGGTTCCAGTTAGTTGAAAATTATGACTTTGTGGTGGCAGCAGTCTTTGCCATTGTGTGGTTCTCTCCATGCCCACACGGCTACCTCAATGTAAGAGCAGAAAGACTGGCAACTGGATCCAATGTAGGGTTGTACCAACAGAGCAATGACAGGGCAAAGAAATCTCTGATCAAATACTGGAGATGTTAGAACCTGAAACACTATGATATCTCTCTTTCATATATTTGCCAAGGCCCAGGGGATATATGTAAAGGAAAGCTGATGAGGTGAGGTAAAGGTAAAGACCTTTGGAAAATAGGAGGTCAAGATTTGGAGTTTGCATGGGAAATGTGCATATTATTTAGCTCAGTGACTTTCAACCTTTTTTATCTCATAGCACACATAAACTTCTGTAGCACACCAAAAAATATATTTTTGCTGATCTGATAAACTATTAGGTATAATTTTGATTGGTTTATAAAAAATAATAGTAATTACCTATCACTTTTGCTCCAAAGTGTCTTTTTAAAAAATCAGGTGCCTATACTTGTATATGAAGATTTCTGATACCAAGAATTAACCAATCAGATACTTTATTATGGGAAGTGACTGATAAGATGCAACTCTGTTATATTACCCAAATTTTTATGGTTCAAGACAGGGCATTCACACCAGACAGCTATTGTTGTGTTGGCTGCTGTCATTTTTTTTTAATTTGACAATCTAAGGGAAAAGAGGTCAGTGCCTCTGACTAAATAGAAATTGCATGTTTTAAAAATTCTTGCAGTGAAAATCACGCATCTGGATTAACACATTGGCCTGAAATTCTAGACTACAGCAGTTAGAATTTACAATGCACCTATAAAGAAAGCACTTTTGTTCCAATCCTAATATATAAAAACCCAGGGTCTGTAACGCCCAAAACGACTGAAGGCTCCACCAACCAGAAGTCAGTCCTGCAGTCAGTGCTGGGTTGCCATGGCGACCCAGCACTAACTGCCACTGCTGCGGGTGCAGCAACCCAGCACTGACTGCCAAGGGGGCTGCAGATCAGTCCTGGAGAGAGGCCTGGAGAGAGAAGCAGGGTCTGATTCGTAGCCTCCATGGCAGCTGTTGATCAGCACTTGCCTCTCTCATTCTCTCTGGGCCTGGCCAGCAGCCCCACCTCTCTTTCTCTCCAGGCCTCCGCTGGGGCTGCTGATCAGCCCCACCTCTCTGATCAGGCCCAGAGACAGGCCCAGAGATGCTGACTGGCATAGAAACCAACCAATCAGAACCAAATCTGGGTGAAGTGCGAGGAGCCAATGGCTGCCTAGGAGGTGGAGCTTTTGGTGCTGACTGGCATAGAAACTGACCAATCAGAACCTAATCTGGTGAAGTGCAAAGGCAGAACCTAAGGTGGGAGCTGAAGAGGCATTTTAAGGACAACAGCTGTTTGGTGTAAGGTGTAAGAAAGTGGTTCAATTTTTTAATGACTGGTTTGGCTGTATAGTGCATATGGCTGACTATCAGTCCACATATAGGGATTATGTGTTTTTGTCTGCCAAGAGTATCTCCTCCTGCTGAAAAAGGCTCCCCCTCCCCCATTTAAGCAATCCTATCTTATATAATAAAAGCCTAATATGCTAAGTGTCTGGTCATCCAGTGACAAGTCGACTGTTCAACCAATCAAAGCGTAATATGCTAATGATATACTAAGGCTGCTCAACTGCTTGCTATGATGTGCACTGACCACCAGGGGCCAGACACTCCGACCGGTAGATTAGCTTGCTGCTGGGGTCTACCCAATTGGGACTGAGCAAGATGGGCCGGACATGCCCTGGAGCCCTCCAGCGGTCCCTCCGCAGCCCCTCCCTGGCCCTGATCATGCACTGGTGGGGTCCCTTGGCCTGGCCTATGCCCTTTCACAATCCGGGACCCCTCAGGGGATGTTGAAGAGCCAGTTTCAGCATGATACTGCAGGCCACTCCCCTTGGGAGGGCGCCAGAGACAGGGCTCACGGTTGGGACTGATTGGGCATGAGCCCGCAGCAGGTACAGTAGGGCCAGGATGAACAGGAGCAGGTAGGAGCTGCAGGCGGTGTTGGATTGCGGGTTTGGCCCCATCCCCACAGGCCACCCCAAGGGTGGCCTACCTGTGCACAAATTCGTGCACCGGGCCTCTAGTCCTGTATAATCTATAACAATAAAAGGGTAATATGCTAATTAGACTGGGTTGACTGGTCATCTTCCAGACTTCTGACTTCCTTCCAGACAAAGCCATGGTGGTAGGGGCCAAGGCAGAGGCAGTTAGGGGCGATCAGATCAGCAGGAGAGGGCCATTGAGGGTGAGATCAGGCCAGCAGGGGAGGGCAGTTGGGGGTGAGATCAGGCTGGCAAGGGTGGGAAGTTGGGGGCAATCAGGCAGGCAAGAAGGTGAGCTATTAGGAGCCAGCGGTCCCAGATTGCGAGAGGGATGTCCGACTGCCGGTTTAGGCCCCACAGGGATCGGGGCCTAAACTGTCAGTTGAACATCCTCCAAGGGGTTCCCAATTGGAGAGGGTGCAGGCTGGGGTGAGGGAACTGCCCCCCCCACCCCCCCCCCCCGCCCCCGCACAAATTTTTTCAGATAAAAAACTGAAATCTTAGAAAGTTTAAGCAACTTTCATGAGGTCACACTGATATTAACAGCAATAGCAAACATTTTATATCAGTTTACTGTGTTTCAAGTGCTTTACATTCTAAGTTCTAAGTGCTCAGAAAATTATTTATTATTATTATCACCATATTAGAGAGGAGGCACAGGGAGTTTCGGTAACTAAGGTCACATGGCAACTGAGTGTCAAGAGCTTGGACATAGATAAAGTGTCAAGAATAGGCTATGAATAAAATTCAGTGTTACTCCAAAACCCATGTTTTAGCCACCTAGAAATAACCCCTATTTATGACAACTAGAGTGTTTTCATTCTATCTCTTCCTAGAATATTAATAAAGATTTTAATCTGTGTAGGATTCAAATTTTAAGCATAAGGAAATAGATGAAATGAAACTAAACACTGTAAGAAACAAAACAGAATAATTGAACCTAATAGGGAAGAAGGAAGGAAAGGCAGAAATATGAAGGAAAAGGAGACAAAAGTAAAAGATTATTGGAGATGTCTCTGTTAATTTTTCCTATGAAGTGGCAACAGATTTTTCGTGTTGATTAAACTTGAGATTTAAGTTCCTCATGAGCATGGTTGCGTTTTTTTAGGCCAACAACTGAAATGCAAGCATTTTCCAAGAAAGAGTCCACTACCTATTACCATATAACTGAACCCCTCATGGGCACTGGAGTTTGGGGCTTCTGATTTGTGGAAAGGAGGAAATAAGAAACAACTCAGGTATTTATTTTTGCATGACCCTATCACTGTATTTTTATTATGAATATATGCTATAAATGCTGGGACTGCATTTTTCTCTTTAAAGTTCTACTGCTGAAACAATCTAAATGGGGACTAGTTTTTCCAACAACTCCTTCATGTGCTTTAAGTAAGCAGCCAAAAAACCCCCAAAAAACCCAACCAAACAAACAAAACAAAACAGCAAACAAGAAAGAAAAGGGTAAAGGACCACTATATATTTAATTAGAGAGAGAAAATTCCTGCCAACCTTACTAAAAGAGGAAAACAGACAAATCTGGCAGGTCGTGGGCTTTCTACTCAATGCCTGGTGTGATTGCCCACACAGCTCCTGTGATTCAGTGCTGGCCGGGCACATCTCCCTATTTGCACATGCATGGAAACACTTTTTGTTGAAGCTACTTCACAACACTTACTGTATAGTGTTTACTTGTCATTCTGAGAAACCACACACAGACTGTCTAGGTTACACCTAATGACACTTTTTATTCACTGTACAGTTTAATGTTTCTTTTTGTTTAGCCTTTGTTATGGTTTAACAACTCCTTTCATTTATTGGAATTAGACACAAGTTGGAAACGCGAGTTGCACCCGAAAGACAAACACACATCATTACCTTTTCCTCTCCTGGTGTGCAGCTCTTTGTGAAGTCTGCCTGGGGAGTGTAGATGCTAAGGCATGGGTAATGGGGTGAGAGGGGAAGGATGGCTTCAGAATGCTCATGGATTTCGTGGGTATTTCTTTGAGAAGGCTTCTCCTGGTGAGATGGTAGCTGTGAGACAGAGGTACTAGGAGGCCTGCAAAATGCAGGGCAATAATAAGACTTCAGCAATGGATTTCTAAGAATATAAAGTTCCAAGGAAGAGTTAGCATTTAGCTCCCTTCCCTTCCTAGTTCGTTGGCCAAGAAAATTATATCGATGTGTGATTAGAAAGGACTTACCCAGAGATAATCTGACTGCACAACTTTACACCCTGACCTAACTTCAAATCAGCTAAAATCGGGAGGTGGAGGAATGAATATTTGACTTGGGATTGATTATTAATTCATATGAAAAATAATTAAGAATACTGACCATACTTGGCTTCCATCTGCCTATATACAATAGAACTGGCAAAATAAGGGAACTGGTAGCTTTTGGGTGCCTGCCTCCAAGAATGTTTAGTTTCTGGATCCCATGCTAAAATCCATTAAGCTATGTGGTAAAAATGAATATGAGCCAAGATGTCACACTCTTGATGTCCAAAAGAAGGTCATGGGACCTAAACAGAAAGTAAAAAATACAATTTAGGAGTGACCTGATATCTGAGTAGAATCAAGGAAATATTGACATAGGTACTTAAAAATTATAGCTGTTGAATTGCAGAAATTGGAGACAGAATGATAACTACTTTGTTGAGAGCTGCTATACACAGCAGCATAGGTTTGGGGACAGGGGTAGGGCTTCCATAAATACTTGTACAAGCAGTGGCTCCAGAGAAGGCATGTCTCTGGAGAGGATAAAGCTATAGAAGAAATTGAAACCTAGCTCCAACAGGAATTTTGTGAAGTCAGGGGGAGCATAAGGTGGAGGCCCTTCAGTCCATGGATAATGCCAAGGGATTTCATCAAAAGCAGATTAAAGCTACCATCTGGTTAAAAATGAATATTCCCAGCTATTTGTTTTTTCACATATTGCTAATTTGAGTGAACCATGGGAGCAGACTTGCCACATTTCTTGTGTAAGTAGTTTGTTCTGTTTTTAGTCCACATCTCTTGTGTAAGCAGTTTGGTCTGTTTCTAGTTTTAGTTAGCCATTTTCTAAATCATGTGGTTTTTTTCCTAATTAATTTTCAAGCCACTTAGACTTGCTATGATATTTGTCTTTATGATTCTTTTAATTTTATTTTTTAATTACAGTCTACATTCAATATTATTTTGTGTGAGTTTCAGGTGTGTAGCATAGTAGTCAGACAGTCATATACTTTACCAGGTGTCCCCTTCCCCCTGATACTTCAAGCACCCGCCCAGCACAACACATAGCTGTTACATTATTGCTCATATTTCCTAGGCTGCACTTTCCATCCCCATGACTCTCCTGCAACTACCAATTTGCACCTCCTCATTTTTAAAAGAAATTACAACTGGTGGCAGATGAATGTTTCCAAATATGAGTTTATATTCTCACAATTTTTACAAACTTATAGATGATCTTACAACATTAAAAAGTGATTTTAAATCGGGTTAATACGGCACCTACCATAGACGAGGGAATGCTAACAGTGAAATCTCTGTTGAAACAGAAGCCAGTGAGGAGTGGAGAAGGATGAATCAAAGAAAATGTGTCTTTCATGGGTCATGGAAGCTGTGGTCAGAGAGGGCAGTGGGAGCTTCTGAAGAGCTCCTGGATGTGTCCACATAAGAGCAAGCCCACTTTCAACATATATCTGGCCCAGAGAAGGGAAGCCAGAATACCACTTTACCACCTAGCCAAATAGGAGCCATCCCATTCATTCTCTTGATCTTTCTCCTCCCATTTCTCATATCTATGATGCAGATGAGATCATGAGAGCAGCTAATCAGGTCAGAAGTAGATAAAAGAATGGAGAAGGCAGGTGGCTTTCCAATTACAGGCTGGAGATGAAGAGAAGGCTTCCTTTTGAATAAAAATTGATGATTTGCTTAGTATATTGAACTTCTGAAGTGAGACTATCTATAATAATAAAAGGGTAATATGCTAATTAGACCAGACACCTTCTGGACGTCATTCCAGACGTCCTTCCTGACGAAGCTGGGGCCTGAGGGAAGCCAGCCTGGGTCCCGGGTGCTTGCTGGTGGCCGGAGGAGGAAAGTCCAGGTCCTGGGTGCTGGAGAGAAGCCAGTGCCAGCAGCCGGGGGAAGGAAGGCCTAACTCTTGCACGAATTTTCATGCATTGGGCCTCTAGTGTTTTATAACTTAAAATGACTGTAAGAATTTTTATTACCCGAGCATGAGCAGAGATATCAGAGGGCTTCTGGAATATTCACACAGTGCCATGGGGGAAATTTTCACTTACTAAGTAATATGTTCAGGGATTGTAGAAAACAACATAAAATCACATTTAATCCCATCCCATGTGTGTTTAACATATTGGTTAAAAGTAATTAAAAGAAAACCTTCTTCAAACTGGCTTAAAGAAAAGGAATTTCTTGGATTGTATGACTGGATAGTCCAGAGGTTGGGCTGACATCAGGTGAGGCCTGACCATTCAGCCCTTCTGTTGGTTCCTGTGTTTGCTCAAAGATGTTTGCTCCAAGTACCCAAAACTACATACTTTTTGTTTCTTGGGTAGCTGAAAAGAATTTATTTGTCCTGACATATTCAACACAAGTCCTGAGGTTCACCCTAGTTCAAACCACCCATGAAACTATCTCTGTGGCCAGGGGCGTAGATACATTGATTGCTTAGTTTATATCACATGCACAGGGTACAATCAACTGTTCTAGAACCACACAGGCCCCAATGGAAACCATTGCATTGGCAAGGCGTGGGGGTGAGGTGATTAATGAATTCCAGAAATACAACTGGAAGTGCTGTGTGAGCTCGGTAATACTATTACCCCATTTTTCAGATGAGAAATATTTTCCAAGGACAAAAAGCTCGTTAAGTAGTGATTTGAAATTAAATCTACGTCATTCTAACTTTACACCTCAAAGTCATTCTATTTTATTATATCGCCTATGTAGCACAAATTAAAGATGTACAAAACTACCTGATCTACACCAGGAAACGATTTTAGGCTTTGTCTTCCATAAATGTCAGGTTGTAAAGGAACCTGGTGGGAAGTTTAAGCAGCTTGAAATAATAAATAAGTAACTTTCTTTTCCAGGAACTGAAAGTCTTATCAGTCACAGATAAAATGGGTTTTGCTTAAATTTTGGAAACTTTAAAAAGGTTCTTTTATTCTTATTTATAGAAAACTAAGAAGAAATATATGTGTCTTGAGATCAAAGCTTGTACTGATTCAAGAATCATCTAATTATTCCAAGTACCACATGTAACATTTTAAAAATCTTACTTTGGACTGCATATGGCAAGATATAATGCTTAGAAAGTAAATATATATATAAATTTTAAAAATTAAGGTATTCTAATAGACAAATTGACTGGGGAATTAAAGAGCTGTTAGCATTATGAATGGAAGTTATTACCTGAAAAAAAGATTGCTGCAGGAGGTTTGGACTGGGACATTAAAAATATCCTTGTCCTGGGCACTAGAGTTAAATAAGGTGCATGGTAATGAACTTTAATTGTCTTGAATCTGTTGTAAATAGATATTCCAGGACTATGGGCTCATAAGCATTAGGGCTATAGGACTGTACCTTCATGAGTGTCCTTTGGGGAAAAGGTAACTTGAGCAAATTATGCTCCTGGTATGCTGGCGTATCTTATAACCCACTTCTTATTTTAGAAATGCTTAATATTATTAATTTACCTAAATGCCAGGGGAGACAGATGCTCGGAGATTTCCTAATTGCCCAAAGAGTTATGTCCTAAAACTGGAAACCCCGGGTGGTCCCACCTCAATGCTGAATGGCAGAAAAAGACTTGCTATGCTTCCCTCCTCCTCTCCGGAAGAGCTTAGGAGGGCAGAAATGCTTGGTCATTTTTCCCTTCCAACTCATGCCTTACTTCTAAGAAATCATGTAGGACAAGATTCAAATCGAGTGGCTGAACAATGACAGCAGGGACTTTTGGAAAATTAGGAAGGATTCTTTTATATTTAACAACTTCTTTCTCACACTATGTTTCTGAATTGACACTAAAGTGGGGTAAGGGAACCTATAAAATAGGCTGGAATTCCAAGAGTTCTTTTAATCAAATTCTTTCAAGAGGAGCCTCATTTCTTATTTTCTTAAATCTCCTTCTCTTCCCAATACAAAAAAAAAAAAGAAAGAAAGAAAGAAAATGAGACACAGCTTTATTATTATATCATCTATATGTCTACTTTATAAATGTTATTGCAAATGTTGTTCATTTAAATCTGGGAAACTGATGAAGTAATCGATTTTTAAATTCTGTGGAAAATATAGATTTTGTTCTGCCTGTGTAGCAGGCAAGGTGCAATCATCCCCAAATGTAAGTCTTTA
Source organism: Myotis daubentonii (assembly GCF_963259705.1). Classification (NCBI taxonomy): domain Eukaryota; kingdom Metazoa; phylum Chordata; class Mammalia; order Chiroptera; family Vespertilionidae; genus Myotis; species Myotis daubentonii. Next base: position 68,023,397 of record NC_081843.1, read on the forward strand.
GGGCATTCAAAGCGAATATCCTCTTAGGGACACAGACACATTTACTGAAATACATAACACACAAAATAAAGTCCTTTGCCTTGCTTTACACCCTGGGGTGTGATAAATTTTGTGGGCTGTAGAATAAGCCAGTTTCTTTGTTCCTCAGAGGATTAGTTCAGTTCCAGAACATCATCAGATTTTTAGTACTCGATATTTTGGCCTTTGGAATGACCATTTGTTTTGTAGAATACATGAGGTAAACTCCTCTGAAATGTTATTAATACCTTTTAACTGTTTCCTATAATTATTTCAATAGCTTAAGGAAAAATTCCCATTTTAAAAGATCACCTTTTTGGTGAAGCACAATTTATAGCTGATATGTGACTCAACAGAAAGTCAAGAGAGCAATCACCAAGAGGAATGAAATAGTCAAAGTTTCTCCAAACTAACACATAAAAGGATTTCTGGTGAACTAAACTCAGCAGTAAAAGAATACAGGACTAGTCACACTGGATTGGATGCACCAGCCCCACCATTCTTTCTCCTGCAGGGAAATGCCTAGTGTTCTATAGGAAAAGAGAAAGGCCTCAGGATATATCTCAGGATATATTCCACCGGTTGTTTCCTTAAAGGGAAAATATTATTTGAAACAATTTGGGGTGGGAACATTGTGACAGAGCAAATGGGAAAAAGTGTACTGAGTCACTAAGTCCCCATAATTTATTAATTTTTAGTTTTTATGTCTATAAATATTAGGGCACGGAATGACCAACTCCTCAGTTGTTTTTAGATATAGAAATTATTACTTTTTTTGTAAGCTCAGAAAATATTTTAATAGGAAATGCCTTTCCATTTTCTTCACCCACTGTAAACTGTCCAAATGTAATTGGAAGTTGCTATTCAATGGGTACAAAATATTTTATTCAAGATAAATTCTAGAGATCTGCTGTACAACACAGTGTCTACAGATAATAATACTATATTGTACACTTAAAATTTTAGAGGGTGGATCTCATGTTAATATTCTTACCACAATTTTAAAAAGAAAGAAATCAACAGTAATGGCAACAAAGAAGGTAATGGTCCAGAAAGTGGAGTCCTCACTTGTTTTTAGAGGCAATGCTAGGTTGAGCAAAATTGGGTACAGAGTTGGGTTGGATTCACTTTGATTCCATCTTTTCTCCAGCTCAAAGGTGTCACTATGTTCTCTGGGATTCCATGTTGGCTCTAAGAAGGGCCATACAGAAGTCACCCATGGAGAGACTAGGACATATTCCCATATTCATATGTATTTAAATTAAAAGTTTAGTTTACAAAAAACACTACTTAATGTGATGTGGAAATGAAGATAGTTTCCCTCTAGATGTTTTCCAGTTCACAAAAATCTGGATACATTCATCAAAGAGGAACCTGCCTCTTTTTTATTTCATTCCCAATTCCCTGCTTTGTGGAGACATGGGACTATTCTGCCTGTTAGGAAAGCCAGCATGGGCCTCCTGCCACAGCAGCTTCTATTGCATGTGCCTTTGATCTTTTTCTAGATCCCAGAGCCATTTTTAAAAAATCAGAGCTGACACATGCTTTGCAACAATTTCTTTGTCTCTATTTTTGTGGTTACTCAGTTTAGTTTCTAAAGCAAACGCACTCTTCAACCGAATTTTAATTTTTCTGGTAATTTCTGTTATTATATTCTACTACATAAAATTTATGCAAAACTTGGTAAGGCACTATTTCTTTAATAAGATGGGCTTCACAAACATGTTTGCCACAAATCACTGCCTTCTTAGTGCCACTAACTAGAGAGGATTTCATAAACCTTTTTGGTTTTACTTGAATCAAACAATTTTGGGACTCATTGTTATCCAAAAACCTTGATAATATGGACACCTTTCACTCTACAGTCATTCTTTCTGTCCTACTATTAAATACTCTACCATCTTCCCTTTCCTCTGCCCAAATGCACTAGGCAGAGCTAAATTTGTCCTCTACTGCCTTACCTCTGTTCCTTGCTGTGATTTTGCTGTATCAATTCTCACTTCACATCAAATACTGCCACTCATCAAAATGGCTTGGTTATATTAGAAATTTGCTCTTAGTGAGGTCTCCCATTATTCTGATTTATTTAAGCCATTAATCCATATTTTCTTCCATACCAAACATGTAGGTGTTTTTATTTTTTTAAAATAGTTTCCTTTTGTTTTAACCATATAATTTTTGCTCTCTCCACTTTATTTATCCTGGTCATATCATTGGAAGGATATCAAAGTGGAAGGAAGAATTGGAGGAGCAACGAGTTCTCACTGAAGACAGGAAAGTCAGATGTTAGTTCACAGTACAGAATTTTAAAGATGGCAGAGGTGCCTTGAACACCTAGCCAGGAGTCACCAAGGAATGTTCACTTTAATAACTGAATGCCTTGAGGAAAGAGTCTGATGTGTGATGTAAGAGAAAGACAGAGACATGCCCTGAAGTCAAAATCCAAAATTTGAGAATCTTGAAACCAATAGAAGTTACAGGAACCTTCCAGAATCCTATAAGACTCAAGTTTTCACAGATGAAAGAGACTTTCAAGAATTCCTTTTTCATGAATTTACTTTTTTCATGATTAATTTTAGAGCAAGAATCATCCAAAGATTCTTTTGGAGCAGCTTGAGAAATTTAGATATGTTAGGGAAACAGTTTATAAACTCCAATCTCACATATAACTATCCTCATTAATTCCTCCCTGGTGTCCTGGATTAAAGGATACATGAAAATCAAGGGCTAATTCTGCCAGGGTGTGCCAGGGACATGAGCACTGAAGGACCAAAAGTTCAGGAGGAATTGATTGTCCCAATACCTGCATTGACACTACTAAAGATTTATTTCTCTGAGGCATGAAGCATTTTTTCAAAACATGGAATTTTAGGGATGAAAGGAATCTTAGAAATATGCCCAACCTCACCATTTTATAGATTAACTAGAGGCCCGGTGCACAAAAATTTGTGCACTCGGGCTGGGGGGTCCCTCAGCCCGGCCTGTGCCCTTTCACAGTCTGGGACCCCTCGGGGGATGACCATCTGCTGGCTGAGGCCTGCTCCCCGGGGGGATTTGGCCTAAGCTGGCAGTCAGACATTCCTCTGGCAGCCCAGCAGCCCTCGGGGGATGTCCACTTGCCAGTGGGGAGCAGGCCTAAGCTGCAGTCGGACATCCTTAGAGCTGCTGAGGAGGCAGGAGAGGCTCCCACCACCACCGCTGTACTGGCAGCCATCAGCCTGTCTTGTGGCTGAGCAGAGCTCCTCCATGTGGGAGCGCACTGACCACAAGGGGGCAGCTCCTGCATTGAGCGTCTGCCCCCTGGTGGTCAGTGTGTGTCATAGTGACCAGTCATTGTCAGTCTTTCTGCTGTTAGGGTCAGTTTGCATATTACCCTTTTACTATATAGGATAGAGGCCTGGTGCACTGGTGGGGGCCAGCTGGTTTGCCCTGAATGGTGTCCCGGATCAGGGTGGGGGTACCGCTTGGGTGCCTGGCCAGCCTGGGTGAGGGGCTGAGGGCAGTTTTCAGGCTGCCCGCACCCCTTCAGGGTGGGGGTCCCGTTGGGGTGCCTGGCCAGCCTGGATGAAGGGTTGATCACTGTTTTCAGGCTGCCCGCACCCCCTTCAGGGTGTGGGTCCCCACTAGGGTGCCTGGCCAGCCTGGATAAGGGGCTGAGGTCTGTTTTCAGACTGTCTGCACCCCCTTCAGGGTGGGGGTCCCCACTGGGGTGCCTGGCCAGCCTGGATGAGGGGCTGAGGGCTGTTTTCAGGCTGCCCGCACCCCCTTCAGGGTGGGGGTCCTCACTGGGGTTCCTGGCCAGCCTGGCCAGCCTGGATGAGGGGCTGAGGGCTGTTTTCAGGCGGGCCAAGCCTGCAACTGAAGCTCCCAGTCTCTCCTTTTTTTCTTTTATTTTTTTATTCTGGCATTTATTTACCTTCTGTAATTGAAACTTTGTTGCAGCTCCAGCTCCGATGCCAGGCTATCTGAAAGCAGCTCTCTGGGGTTTGTTTTGCTTCTATAATTGAAACATAGTTGCATTTCGGAGCTTGCTTTCAGGCTCAGAGCCAGGCGCAGTAGGCGGGGAACCTTGGCTTCCTCCAAGCCTCATGTTCGCTTCAGCTGCGTGGCTGCCGGCCACCATCTTGGTTGGCAGTTATTTTGCATATCACCCTGATTAGCCAATGGGAAGCATAGCGGAGTTATGGTTAATTACCATGTTTGTCTATTATTAGATAGGATAAACTGAAGTATAGATCAATTTTTCAAAAATCATATTATGTTAGCTATTTAGAATGGACTAGACATGGTCCTTTTTTAACCCATGATAATTAGTTATGACTGAAATCTAACTAAAGGAAATTTGCTGAGTCTCTTAGCTTGGGTTCCCTCAAAAGAAGAGCCTGACAGAAATAATTCCTTAGAGTTTATCTGGGAATATGATGCCAGGGAACAGGGGTGTGAGACAGAGGGAGAGAAACAAGGAAGGAAGAAAAGCCAAGTTACAGAAGAGTTATTAAGTTGCCCATCCCAACCTGCTCCGGGGGACTAGGTGACTGGTATTCAATCTTTCTGAAACTTTCATGAAATGTACTGGGGGCCAAAAAGAGTAAGCCTTTGTCCATTGGCTTCCATTGGTCAACGATGGCTCAATGTGCATGAAGTCCCTTGGACTTCCATATTGTGTATGCAGGAGTATGGAACAGATCTCCACACTGTAGCATCACAGGTAATCCCTGGGTAGGAAATGAGAGAGACAGAGTTGGGGCCTTCCATGAGATGCCATCTAAATCTCCTTCAAGAAGTTGAGGGGAGCCAGCATTGAACCAGTGGCTACAGTGTGGCTGGCCAAAGAATTGGGGTCAGGAGGATTCTGAAGGGCAGCTAAAATCTGCTGTGGGAAGGGCAGGACAACTGCTTGGCCTCCCTTCCGCACCACCCTCCAAATAAGTCGGTGGAATTGGTAGTTCTAATGTTTCCCAAACTCTTTACATCTCCCATCTCTATGTATCAGTGTTATTCTTTTATTTTACTACATCATGTAAATGTGGTGACTAATGCTTTTCATGTTTAATATGTTATATCTTTATCCCAGGAGAAAAACTACTCTGCCTCTCTCTGTTCCATGTTTTAAAATATCAAAGGTGGGATATTGGCCTAGCCAAGGACAAGTGCCAACTCCTGGATCAGATGGCATGGTCATAGAGGACATGGTTAATGGGGGTGAGAATTGGTGGAGGCAGTTGTCACAATGAAATGTGGCACTTGATGTGTGGCAATACAGTCAGACCCCACTAAACCAGACCAGCATTTTTCCTTTTAGGTGTTTTCAATTAAAATGTGACTATGCTTGAAGAAATAACAACAAAGTAATATGTTAGTGGGCATTTCTCAGTCTTGGATGACCTCTGAAACAATGGAAATAGGACCCAGGATATACCTTTATTGGGGTTGAGAGATAGATGACATCATGATGCAAGATAATGACCATTTTTTCTATTTTACAATTAATCCTAAGGCCTTTGATTCAATCCTTCTAAAAACTATGAAGGTGTATGCAATACACTGCAATGTTAAATATGAAAAATGGTAAACCATACTTTTGTAAAAAAAAAAAAAAAAACCCACAGATTTATTTTTCTATCTTCCAGTGCATTTTTTACTTATTGAGGTTATTTTCTTCTTAAAGTGAAACTCACCTGGAGATGACAACAGGGAATTAAATCTTCAAATATGACAAGAATGTTGGTTTATATTCTCCCATCAGAAAATGAAAAGTCAAATGGAGATTTTAGCTCTTGATGTATCTAGGATACTTGCTATCTCCAAATAATTGCTAATATCTTGAATACTTAACATGTGTCAGGCCATGTGCTTCATGCTTTGCATGTGTTCATTTATCCAATTCTCAGGACTACCCTGTGAGATAGATTCTATTCCCCTCCAATTTCTCCAGTTGGAGAAATGAAAGCACAGAGAAATGATGTGCTCTAGTTTTAATAACTAATAAGTGATAGACCTGGGATTCAAACTCAGGCAGTCTGTTTCCACAGCCTGATTCCTTAACCCATTTACTATATTGCCTTTCTGATGAATTATGAAAGTAACTTTAAGAAACTACTCTGAAACACTACATTCAAAGGGAAAAGATGGGTTTTTAGTTGAGTACTTATTTTTGTTTTGCTTGAGTTATCCTGACTTTTGCCTCTACAATGATATTTATATAAAACTAGAGTTCCAGTGCATGAAATTCATGTACGGGAGCGGGGGGTCTCTCAGCCTGGCTTGCACCCTCTTCAATCTGGGACCCCTTGGGGGATGTCTGACTGCTGGTTTAGGCCCGATCCCCGGAGGGGATCCTTCTCACAATCCCGGACCGCTGGCTCTTAACCACTCACCTGCCTGCCTGATCGTCCCTAACCACTCTGCCTGCCGGCCTGATCACCCCTAACTGACTCTTCCTGCTGGCCTGATTGCCCCTAGCTGCCCTGCTCTGCCAGCCTGATCGCCCCTAACCACCCTCCCCTGCTGGCCTGATCACCCCTAACCGCTCTCCCCTGCCAGCCTGATTGCCCCTAATCACCTCTGCCTTGGCCCCCTCCACCATGGCTTTGTCTGGAAGGAGGACCAGATGACCAGAAGATGTCTGGTAGACCTGGTCTAATTAGCATATTACCCTTTTATTAGTATAGATTGGCATCTGCTAGGAATATCATGTTGGTACATGGCCTTTCCAGAGTTTGAGATATATTGTGATAATATCATTCCCTGTATTTTTAACAGAGATGAATATCATAGAATAAACTTTTACAAAGAAAATCAAATAAATAAACAAACAATAGCAAACCTAATTATTAAGAATCAGCAAAGTACATGGGAAAAGGAACTTTAAAATATTTCCCACCTGAATATAGATACAAATAAGAACCTTATCTACACTAATACTCTTATACTCCCCATAGCCTGTTAGGTATTAGATATCTGTTCACTGAACTCATGTACTTTTGATTATTAAATTCAAGTACTGCATATTAAATTGAGAAGTACTATTCAAGATATTCCTGAGGGTAGCAGCATAATCCTAAACACTGGTCCATCAGAAAAAGTTAGTGTGGGGCCGTGTGTGTGTGTGTGTGTGTGTGTGTGTGTGTGTGTGTATTTAGTGGAGAAAGTTGTTACTTCTTTTCTTTCTATTTTTAAATTTTATTTTTAAATTACAGTTGACATACAATACTATATTAGTTCTAGGTGTACACTGTAATGATTAGATATTTATTCACCTTACGAAATGATTACCTTGCTAAGCCTAGTACCCATCTGACAAAACACATAATTATTACAATACTAGAGGCCAGATGCACAAAATTTATGCAAGAGTAGGCCTTCGCAGCCATGGCTTCCTGGGTCCCTCCCTCGCAGCCACGTTGGCTGCCTTGATCCCGCGGCTGCAGCCCCGGCTTGTCTGGAAGGACGTCTGGTCTAATTAGCATATTACGCTTTTATTATTATAGACTACTGACTATATTCTCACATACACACACACACACACACACACACACACACACACACACACACGGGCCCACACTCGCTTTTCTCTGATGGAGCAGTGTAAGGTTTATGCTGCTCCCCTCAGGAATACTGTGCTGTACTTAACACCCTCATGACTGTTTTAATGACTGGCAATTTGTACTTCTTGATCCCTTTCACCTTTTCCACCCATCCCTTCGACACCCTCCTATCTTGCGGTCTTTTCTTTCAAGTTTCCTTTCCCAACCCTGCTTCTTGGAAACACTGGGCTCTATGAGATTATATGCCATGATGCCTGATTTATAAGCTAAATGTTGAGGTAGAACCTGCATTCAAAAAGATAAACACCTAACATGATAATTACATGCTGAATTCCAAATGAATGATGCCAACAAGAAGAGCTATGAAAAGGAAGGACTGATTGCTGAGAGCTGGGATTTGGTGGTAGCAGTAGAAATGGAAAGGTTGGGATCTAGATCCCTAATTGTTAGGGTCTTCCTAATAATTTTCACCAGGAGAACATTATTTGAATTTTAAACACTCTTTTGACTTCAGTGTGTGTTTTTTTTGAGATTTTGAGGTTGAAACTGTTCAGTTATCATAGTTTTGTGCCAAATTTGACATTATCACAGTTGAAATGAAAGCATTTAATTTTAAAAGAAGATTTTATTTTTGGTAGTGAAGTGGGAGCAACTTATTACAGGTTGTTCTTTGCAACATAGCACAAGAGGAACAAAGAGAGAAAGCTGCAAGTGTTTAATGAAGCAAAAATATCCTTTATTGATGAGTGCCAGAAGATCTGAGGGGCAAACCATAGTCCACTTTTCATAGTTGGGATGAGAGTTAGAGAATTAATAGAAAAATTGGGAAATGTAGCTTTGCTCTAGAAATTGAGAAGTGAACCAGTGTTTAATAGTGATAATAATTAGAATGTATTGGGCCCATCATGTGTTGCCTGCTGGGTCTGCAACTGATCTTATCATCATAAAGAGCACTTTTCTTCCAGCTTGGATAGGGATGGGGAAGGAGGCTAGAGCAAAGATCTGATTGGCAAACAGCTGCCCAGGTGCAATAAAGGAATTTGTTTCTTTATTATTGTAATATATATGTATTCTATATGTGCCTGGTTAATGCTAATATTATTATTTCACTTCAAAAAATTTGCACATATTAATTAAGGTAAATGCTATGTTCACATAAGAAAGAAGATCTCCCCTGGCTGGTGTGGCTCAGTTGGTCGAGCATCATCCCATGCACCAAAAGTCAGTTTGACTCCTGATCTGGGCACATACCCAGGTTGTGGATTTGATCCCTAGTTGGAGTGTGTGCAGGAGGCAACTGATCAATGTTTCTCTCTCTCTCTCTCTCTCTCTCTCTCTCTCTCTCTCTCTCTCTCTCCCTCCCCCTCCCCTCCCCCTCCTTTCCTTGCTCTCTAAAAATATCAATGACAGCATATTTTAAAAAAGAAAGAAGATTCATGTACAGGCCAGTTTAGAACAGTGGGTAGCTGTACTCTACCAACTTTTATTTATTTGGATTCCTTTCACCTTGTGACTCTGTCATGTACAAAGTTGAAGTTTAGGTTGTTGGCTCAAAACACAGTCCAGCTTGTGGAAATAAGAGCCAAAGTCCTGAAAAAGCAGCTTGTCTTCAAATTGGAGATGATTTAGAATTTTATACATTATTTTTACTCATATTCCATTGGTTCCAACCTAGTAATGGCCACACCCATAGAGAAAGGAAATGTAGTTTTGCTGGGAACTTGTATAAGTAATTAGAATTGTACCTGGCACATAATAAATGATCTATAAGTGTTGGCTGTTGCTAATATTATTACCAATATTATTATATCAATTCCCATTTTTTGCAGATTTGTTGAAAATATATCTGGACTCTTGACTAAAGGGCTCAATTTGTGTTTTATCTTGGCCTTGGAAGGCCCAAGTTATTTTCTAAGACAACTGGCATTCCCCTTTTACTCCTGCTCCTCCCACAGTCTCTCCCATCCATCTTTACTCCTTTTCAACTTAGAAACTATGCAATCATTCTTGATTCCTTTTTCTCACAACCCAAGTACAATCTAGCAGAAAATTCTGTCTCTTTATCTGCAAATAGTACTCAAAAACTCACCTTCTAGGATCTAATTACAGCTCCACCATTGCCACCTTGATCCAAGGCATCATCATCATCTCTCACCTGAATTATTGCCATTGCCTTCCAACTAGTCTTACTGCTTTTGAGGATTTTTATCCTATATGCACATGAAAACATGAAAGAGGAAATGAGCAATAATATTTTAAAACAATATTAACTCTGTTAATATTTTGGAATACCTTGGAAGATATTTCTAATCTTAGAATATATTTCCAAATGTAAACTCCTTAATATTGGCAGGGATCATGTCTGTTTTGTACTCTGCTGATCCTTCAAGGTTTGGTAGTTAATAGATACTCAATGAATTAGTGAATAAAGATATATAAGTTCATTTAAAATATTCCCTCTCCAACTCAGAATACTTCTGGAAATAGTTCACAGACATCAATAAACCCTGCTGAAACAAAAACAATATTAGTGCTTCATATTGTCATGATTTCATCTGGAAAGCTATCCCCCTTTCTGTCCATCTACCCATTCATCTGTGGATTCATCCACCCATTCTTCCATCCAGCCAACAAATCCTCATTGAGCACTTACCATGATCTAGGTGCAGAAGATATAGTTGTGAATAAAAAATATAAAAATATTTTTGCCTTAACATAGGTAAATTTTTTCTTTAGGGGAGAGAAATATCTAATAAGCAATTACATAAGGATATTATTTTTTGATCATTGTAAGCACTCTATTAAAAATGTTTAAGAAAAAGGGAGACTAGGGAGTGCCTGCAATAGTGTGCTATATTAGAGTGGTCAGGCCAGGCCTCACTGATAGACATTTCAGCAAAAAACTGAAGGAGGAAAGGGGGCAGCCATTTGGATATCTGGGGGGATGTCACTCCAGGCAACCGGCACAGAAAGTGCACAGTCCTGGAGGTGGTTAGCATCAAGGGGTCAATAAGACTAGAGTAGAATAGTAAGAGATTAATTCAGAGACCTATCAGGAAGCCAGCTCATTTAGGGCCCCATAAGCACCTTGACAGAGACTTTTTCTCTGAGTAAAAAGGGTGATCTAATTGCTCTGTTGAGAATAGACTACATGACTGATGGAAAGCAGTGAGACTAGTTAGGAGCTAAGGGTAATAATCCAGGTGAGAGATGATGGTGCTTTGGATCAAAATGACAACAGTGGAGATGTAATTAGAGCCTGGTGAATGAATTTAATATTATTTAAAGAGAAAGATATAAATTTTCTGCTGGATTGGATTTGGGTTGTATAAAGAGGAATCAAGGATGATTATAGGGTTTCTAAACTGAACAGGTAGAAGGATAAAGAGGAGGACTGTGGAAGGAGCAGAGGTGCTAGGGGAAAGTTACTTGTCCAGACTTAGACTATCATATGGGGAGGTCAAGCCATCCATTGGATATACGGTCTGGAGTTGAAGGGAGAAATCTGGGCTGGAGATGCAAATTGTGCATCATTGCTGTATCAGTGTAGTAAATCCATGAATCCAAATGAGGTGGTCTATAACACTTAGTAAAATAATAAATACATGTTTTTGAAATGCTATCTTATGTGATAAAGATGTAATATGCAAATGCTCGTTAAGTAATGACCGACAGTGTAATGACCGGATCACGGATCAGCAGGAGGGTAGGGCAATGAGCTACAAGCAGGGGGCGGAGAGCTACAGGAGAGGGCAGGGCAGCAAGCCAATGGGGGTGGGGGTGGAGGGGAGGCCGTGGGAGCTACAGGAGGGCGGTAGCGAGCTACTGGCACACAGATTTGTGCCCAGGGCTACTAGTAGAAATAATAACTACCTGAAACAGACTATCAGGCTAGAGGGAGCATTCACTTCGATTTTCCAAAGGACTTAATAAAATTTGTGCTACACTTAATGTTTGTGCTTGATCCTGAGGATTAAAATATGAGCAAGATGCATTCTTAGCAGTTTGGCAACTCACAATCTAGTGACAAGACAAAGGTATCAAGTTGTTCTCTAACTCACTAACAATGTTCTAAGATGGGTTTTAGAAAACTATGACTGAGAGAGGTTTGGGGGGAAATTCTCATTCATCATAACATTTTGTGAGGATATTACCCGTGAAAGCCACCTGAGATGATGGCAGAGAAGGCATTAGCTAGAAATGTTAAGAATATGTGTCAGGGAAATACTGTTTTAAAATATCACCGTCCTTTTTCCCATTTGCATTTTTATATACAGGACTTTCCTAATGATACAGAAATAGTTATTTTTATCTGGAAATATCAGGCATGTAATAGGCAGAATGTGAAGAGAAATAAAGAGCCAACATTTTGCTTTTCTGCACCAAAGTAGAACTTTTGAGCACCTAGTTGGAAAACAATCTTAAAAGCCACAAAAAATATTGGGAGAGGAAAAAATATTTTCCAAATTCACTGACTTCCCAGTTTAGTATGTGCCATGAATATGATGTATGGGAGGATCCTGCTACATGGTGAAAATCCAACCCTTTCAACCCTAGGGGATTGGGAAAGACTCTAAGGGAGAAGTTCAAGAATGCAATGGGACACATCCATCCAGACTTCCCACTCCAGGCCAACCTGGGGGGCTAGCACTGAGTGAAGCATCCAGAGAGAAAGAGGCCTATTTCCTTAGAACTGACCAAGGGGGCGGGGGACACAAGCCTTTAGGAGAAGCCAACCCTTTATGCCAGCATCATTTTCAACTATGAGCATGGTAAAATGATAGAAACTGTCATGGCAAAATTCCCCTATGATCAGGGAATCATAAGAATAGCTGAATAAATTCCATTAGCTTCTGTTTATAATGAGAAGTTCATAATCTTCCTTAATTTCTCTACCAGCAATGATGTGAGGCTACTGGTCATTCTCCCCAGAGGTGTTCTTGTTAAGCAGAGGAGCAGAATTGGGGAGAAGCTTGTCTCTGCAACAGGAGGAGGAATCAAGCGATCTTGGGGCAGCTTTTAAAATCCTGTGTGAGTGATTTTAAGCAGATCTGGAGGACAATGATTGACCCAGAAAGGTTTCTTTAGATTACATAAAGCTAATTTCAACCTCCTTGCTTCCTGTGTTGGGTTGTGTTTTGCTTTAGGGCAACATGCCCAGTATGAGAACAAAAGAGTCCAATAAAAAATATGCATTCTATATAAAATAGGGTTCTTGGGAAATAGGAGCACATAGAAAGAGTTCATTCACTTATTCACCCATTCATTCATTGATTGAAATGATCCTGATTTATCAACCAAATCAGCTCAAAATTATCAGAACTAATTTAGCTAAGATTATATCTGAGCACAATCTTAAAATGTACAGTTATAGTCAGAATTGATACGCCTTTTGATATTGTCACTCCTTTCTTCACTATTTTGTTATATCCTTATTGCATGCCAGTTCGGGAGAAGGTCAGAATGGAGGAAATGGTAGAATTGTGTGTGTGTGTGTGTGTGTGTGTGTGTGTGTGTGTGTGTGTGTTCCCTTTATATGAGAAATAGAATTACTAGATCTCTGCTCAGGTGAAGAGTCTCATGACTCATCACTCTGTATCTAAATCAGCCCCTCAAAGTCCTCAGGGCTCCTGGAAATCTTTGCTTAACCCTGACCTCCTATTTGGGTTCCTGTACGCAGCACTCTTCTGTTTCAGAAACAAATCATTTTCTATTATAATTCAGAAATACTCAGGTCCCCAAATGAACCTGAGATTTTGCCCATTCAGCAAAATTTTATTTGCAAAGCACATGCCTGCTAGCCTGTGCGATTGCAGTTGCTATTCATATGAATGTTGGCAACATTTCATTGTGGGGGTCAATTATGGTCATTTACCATGATGACATAATAACAACTGCAAAAATGTGAAAGCTAAAGTAGGGTTATTATTACTGTTTGTAAAGTCTGTGTCCCAGATGTTCCTGCCAGGAGAGAGAAGCTGGAGCACAGAGATAGCTGACAATCGTGCTAACCATTTAAATCACGAGCGGACAGAACAATTTGCAAGACTGGGATGTAACAAGAGGCTAAAGCTGACATTCGCGTTGCACCACTTCCCTCACCTTGAATTGCAAGCGTTTTCCTTCCCGCGTGTCAGAGAGAAACACTCCCACCTGCGTACCCCTGCACCCTATCCCTGGCTGAAAGAAAAAGAAGCTGTACAGGCAGAACACTTGCCCAGAGAGATGGGCCAACAGCCAATGTCATCTCTTGATATATAGCCAAAGAGGAATTTATTTCCAAATAGTAGAGGATGGGGAAAGGGGTGTCTCATAAACCTATATAGCTCCAACCCTATGAAATAAGGTTAGTGAAATTCCTAAACCCTGATACAGCATCGTGAAGTATGCCTCGAATCATCTGCAATTCACCAGTGGGTTCGTGATAGGCCTTCCTAGTACATGGCTTTCCTTGTCAGCTGTGGCCAGTGTGTGGCTTTCAGCAGTGCTTGCTGCACCCCCTCCCCAGCCCCCCTTTTCCATCCTGGGCAGAGGTCTCGTGCTAAGGTAGCACTAGGCTCACTGATTGTGAAGATGCTTAGCAGATCCTACAGCAGGTCTCTTGAGTGAAAATATTCTGATAGCAAGCACCAGTATGAGATAAAAACACAGTACTTGTTGAATGAAAAATACAACAGCAGTTGAATAGATAAAAAGGTAATAAAAAAAAAGCTCAAAAGAAATATTCAGCTCTGAGGATGTCTGTATTTTTTTTAAATAGCAGAAAAAAAAATCACAGTAGGCAAAAACTTCATTTTTTTTTAACACTTCATGCTTCTGTCAGTGTGATGTTGAGTAAGCACCATTAATCAAGAGTGCTGTTATTCATTAGGCACAGTGATGTACTTGAATCCTTACTTTAGTATCATTGTTCAAAGCCCCTGGAACAGCTTTAAGGAAGGAAGGAATTTACAGCTATAGTTTACAGCTAGGACTGTAAAAGAACTTTCCCACTATTAATCGAATGTTAAACGTGGTAATAACTGTAATACCTTGTATTTATACAGTGACTGTCTTCTGAGAAACTCAAAGCACTCGACAAACAGTAGTATATTCATTGTCAACAACATCCTTTTGAAGAAAGCTAGAGGGAGGTATTATTATCCTCGTTGTTATCAGGCCAATAATGCTTTCTTTGTGTTACCAGTTATCTCTGATATGCAGGGGAGGTGACAGAAGGGAGAATGGGGAATGGTGTGTGTGTGGTGGTGGTGGGAGTGGATTAAAGAATTCTGGGTGTCTTTTGAATAACTAAACCAAAATGAATCCTTTTGCTGAGTAGTGATTGTGAGGGATTTGGATAAACATGATGGTAAAACTAGTTTCCTTGGGAATCAGAAATTAATCATAGCATATTGTAATCAGAATCCACCTTCTGAGGAATTAACTTAATATACGATGGCAGCTGGGAGCAGAAAGGGCCCCTCAGGCTCTCCTGCAAATGTAATACCTCCAAGCTGGGAAGGTCGTGCTTCTTCTCAGAGTGGTGGTTCTGGCCCTGCCCACCTAACTGCAGCTGATTGGACCAGGGCCAAACCAATCAGATTCCTTCTCCCCAGCATTTGGAAATGAACTGTGGGAATTTTAGTCTGATGTATTCCTGAACTCTAAAAGAGTGTCTTAAACCAAGCCTGTGATGGCTCTATTTGGCCCTTGTGAAAAAGAAGTATTAAAAAGGGAGAGGGAGAGGAGTAGAGAGAGCAATTTAGTTCTGTTTCTATCCTGGTCAGAGCCACATCAGCCTCTGTGTCTGATTCTCTCCAATAAATTATCCAACCAGTTTAGATGCTTTTTTCCCCCATGAACAAACATATGGCCTCTAACTGAGAAAAGATAACTGCATACAGAAGACTTTATAAGGGTAAAGGACCCTCAGTGCATTTCATTTAGTGGACTCTGGGCCCTTACATATCTAAGAGCTTTTGTAGGGAGTTCAGCCCAGCAGAAAACATTTAGTGAAGTTTCTAAGTCGAGTCTGAAAAGAGTGAAGTTTTGTGTTTCATTAGCCCATTTATTTATTTGCACCTTCCACAAATCAGTGTGTTTTTACGTATTGTTGGTTTTTGTTTGTTTGTTTGTTTGTTGTTGTTTAAGCAGAAACTTGAAAGAGCTTGGAGAAGATTGCCCTGTATTTGTGAGCCACTTTGATCCAATAAAGCTGGAACAACAAAAATCTCAACACTGGACACTTGAACCAGACTTTGAGGTCTGAGGTGAATGCCAGAAGTATGCTGAATTATTAAGTACTCAAGCACAATATTGTATCCCAAATTCTTGCTCTCTTGCCACAGAAAAAGAGGCCACATTCCAATTTTGTTCCCCTTCACATCTCTTCTTATTCCTAAAGCATTTTCATATTCACATCTGTATACTAGAATAGAACAATAGGTATAGATCCTCAGAGCAGAGAAACAGCAGTGCTCCCAACAATAAGCAAGCAATAAAGGTCCCTTTAAGGACTTTTCCAAGAGAGTGGACCTGCCGGAACAGTGACCCTGGGCGTTCTCTTTCTGGCTACTGCAGGCAGGCCAAGGACTTCGGAGTGAGATAGGCCTTCCCAGCTTTTTAAAAGAATGACTTTGGATTGGTAATTTAAGCTCTCTGAGGCTGTTTCCTTGTCCTCCTTACTTGTTAAAAAGAATTAACAATAGCTACTGTGTAGGCTGTTGCAACAATCAAATGAAATGATGTGTATAAAATACCAGTCATATGGTTACAGAAAGAAAGGGAGTTCAGCATATTTTGGGAAGCATTTATAATATAAACCTTCACTACCATGACTCAGATACCAGGACAGACATTTTTAATATTTGAAATTTAATGATTCAGCCTCAAATTAGATTCAAGTGAAATTAGCTGACCCTGTGCATTGCATTACTAAAATAACTGAAGTCTTTCATAAGTTTGTTTCAGCCTGCAATTCCTCAACATGAAAACGGATGATACCGGTAGGATAACGTGGCTTAATAAGCAGTAGAGCGACTTCTCTCCACTTCTCTCAACAAGCTCCACTTGTTGCACTGTCAGTATCGTGCATTAGTATATGTGCTGCTGAAGCAAGCACATCAATAGCATGCCTTAGGATGGAAGGGGGCTTCTGACATGCAAGGCAGCTGTATTTTATTCATATTCCCCCAAAGGTCACAGTTTCCCTGGATCTAGAGCCCAACTTCCCAAGGAAAGCCTGAAAGAGACATCTCTCTAGGCATTATGATAGAACGTTGTAAATCCCATTTTTCAGTCATTCCATTCATTCCAGAAAAACAATTTTAAAATACCTCCTATGTATTAAGTAGGAATGACATGCTTATGAGAAAAGCGGACTTGGCCCTGTCCTAGTGCAAGTGATCTCCCTGTTCCTGTCCCTTCAACCTCTGGCCTCTGATCTCACTGCTAACAATGTATAGTTTTCACTCCTGAACTTCAGTGTCTCCTTGTGGCTGTAACGGTGGGTGTACTTTCTTGTTGGAAATCATGGCATTTAGGATAACTTCTAGGATAAAATCAAGGCACACTGGCTGTTTACAATGTGGCCCCAAGGAAGTCTTATAACTTCCTTCTTTCAGCCCCACAATAATCAAACTAAACTCCTTGCAGTTTTCCCCAGTGAGTCTTCCTCTTTTCTCCACTATTCTCCTCCCCTTTATCCCTCTCTTGGCTGTCCACAGCTTGTTCAAGATGTAATAGCTACCAATAGGTTTTTGTGTGACATCATAAGATAAACAAAAGGTACCTGGTATTGAAGGAATGCGCCTATGAAAGGATCACCCAGGGTGAAAGGATCTCAAGAAGTCCCAGGGAAGCTGCTTAAAGTCAGGGGTGGAAGAAGAACTTTGATAAAACTGAGAGTGTTAGCTGTGTCATCAAGTGTCAAGGTGGGAGCCTGGTCCATGGGAACGGTGGCCCAGCTCTCCAGAAGCAGTTGCTAAGCATTGCCCACGCCAGGGGAGCATTGTTCTAACTTTGGACTCACAGCAGAAGAGAGGTCAAGTCCTCTAACCCAGAGGCAATGACTCAGCTGTAGTCAGAGAGAGTCAGCAGATACAGTCACATAAAAATCTGAGCTCCTTTCCTGCTACCGTGGAATTCCAAAACCTTTTTCTATGACCAGCTATCATTGGAGAAAGAAATGAGAAGAAGAAAAGCCCACATATCTGGGTAGTTATTCTCCCCAAACAACCTTTAGAATGAGAGCAGAAAAGACTAAATTACATTAAATTGGCAAGTTGATTTTTAAAAACATTTTTGCTGCTGAATAAAAATGAAAGCACCAGAAATGATGAAATCAGCTAAAGAAAAAGTGTGTGTGTGTGTGTGTACAGTGCAGAATATCTGTGCTGTACTGAGTAAATTTCGACTCTATATTTCTGTCTATTCTACTAATTTGGATTTAGATTGTGTTCTGTAATATTGTCATCCATCTCTTGTCTTGTCCCCCCAAATAGATTTTAAATTTCTTTCTGGTAAAGATATGCTTTAACTCTTGATATCATCAGGTTCTCATGGTGTCCTATACCAAGTGGGCTCTCAATATAGTAATAAGCTTGCCATACCCCATGCCCATATCCCACTAAGTGAAGGCTATATGACAGACTAACTGTGAGAGTGGAGAAAATACAGGCATGAGATGATTGCATTTGCTTCTCTAAATAAAGGATGTTTTCTTGAGGGAGGTGAGCCTTGAATAAAAGGAATGAGGAAGCTGGGAAAATAAGGCTATCCATGACAGAGGCTAGTTTATAAGAAGCCAGAGAAAGGATACGTGTCTGTGGGGAATGACTTGGAGATCAAAGCAGACAGGTGTGTAGCATGAAGTATTAAAATTGTTTTGGGAAAGAGAGATGGAAATGATGGTCACTGTCAGATTTTTAAAGTCATGTGGTAGACCTGGGGACATGGAGGGTTCTCAGCACATAAAAGATTGACCAGTGAGACAAGGGGTGGGAGATATATTTGGTAAAAACATTTGGGATGATTATAGAAAAGAGAAAAAAGAAGTGGGGGAATCTGTAGGAAAAATACATTTTGTATTTTTTTTTATGTGTAGGGACGTGCTTTGTGCATAGTGGCTACTAAATAAATGACATGTATGAGCAAATAAGTTTATACATGGAACTGAATACATAAACTTTAATAAGTTAAATAAAATAAAAACTCATTTTTCAAATTAGATGAGTTAATTACATAGCATAAAGTACAAATAAAAATAAATAAAAGATACGAAAAGATTTATGAATATGTTTGTATCTAAAATACTCTGTTGTCTCAAAGTTTTGTGTACTTACCTACCTCCCAAGTATCCAATATCTATCATTGAAGTGCCAGTTTTCAGCATAACTTAATTCATGATCATAAATATTATTAATAGGTTTTTTATTGGATAGCTATTGAACTTCCGCATAGTCTAAGTGCCATAGAGGACATCAAATAAGACATTGTTCTTTCCCAGTGGGTTCATAACATAACTTAGAGGGGCCACTTTTTTTAACTTAATGTGTGTCCATGGCTCATCAAGCATTTTAACATCCCAAAGGCCAAAGATGCATTGCACATTTATATTCAGGTTCTGATATTTATATATTGTAATGTGCAGGAATCCATATTACTTTCAGTAACACCATTGCATTCTAAAGGGCAAAGTACACAGAATTCTGACTAAGTTTATCTCTTTTTCTTCCCTCAAGGAAGGAATAGAAAATTGTCAATATTCTTAAGAATTTTAGAGCAGTGGGCACTGAAATGCTCTTTTATTCATTGCTGCTTGCACTACTTGATATTAAGGACTCTTATTTTCATTACTTCAATAATTGTTTCTTAATTTGAAACACTTTTTTTTACTCTAATCAGCAACTGTGATCATTAGAAACTGATTAGAAGTGATGCACAATCTCCATTTTTCTTCATTGCCTTTATAGAATTATAGGACTTTAGAATTAGAAAGAATCATAATTATTATTTATTCCATTAGTCCTCAATTCCTGTCCACAAACTTGTTGCCACAAAACAGCAAAAGACACTAAAAATAAAAACTCCTAGGCTGACCTATCTGAGTGATTGAATCAGAACCTGCAGGGTGTGGTCCAAATATCTTTGATTAAAGGGATTCTGATGAGGAGCCAAACTGGGAACTGATGAATCGAATTGACTATTTTTCCATTAAAGAAAATGGCTCTCAAAGAAGCTAACTGCTTTATAGCAGATTCATGCAGATATATGCTGTCAGATTTGGAAATAAAATCTGGATTTACCTTTCCTTAACCTAGTGCCCTATCTGATACACCACACTGTTTCATGTAAGGAAGAATTTATTTGTAAGATATTTATTAGTTCTAGGCAACCTGGGATGATGCCAGTTTAAATCTATTATAATCTATAGTGGAATTATCTTCAAACATTTGGAGATCATACAGATATCTTTAAGTTGTTGATATCCAAACTAATTCAGCTGTGGTCAGAGAACATACTTTGATTTGATTTCTTTTAAATTTATTGAAACTTGTTTCATGGCTCATAAAAGGATCTACATTGGTAAATGTTTTATGTTAATTTGAAAAAAACTGTGTATTCTGCTGTTGTTGAGTAGAAGTTTTATAAATATGTATTAGGTCAAGTTGGTTGATAGTATATTTTAAGTCTTCTAAACTCATTGATTTTATGTCTACTTATCTTACAATTATTAACAGGGATATTTAAATTTCCGACTATAATTATGGATTAGTCTTTTTCTTCTTGTAGTTCTATTAGTTTTCTGCTTTCTATATCTTGACTCTTTTCTTGTGTCTGAAAGATTTCCTTTAACTTTTCTTGTAATGCTGCTAATGAAATTTTTCAGCTGTTGCATGTGTGAAAATAGTCTTTATTCAACCTTTCTTTTTTTTTGAAAGGTAGTTTTACTTGGTGGAGAATTCTGGATCAACATTTAAAAACAATTTTCTCAGCACTTTAAAGATATAACGCTACTCTCCTCTTGCTTGTGTGTAAATCTTTATTGTTCAGATTATTAGAGTTCCTCTTTTTTCCCCCCATAGCTCCCCTCCACTTGGTTCACACACCACCACCTGCCCTTACGGCTGCCCCTCCACCCCCCACTGTCCTCATCCATAGGTGTAAGATTTTTGTCCAGTCTCTTCCCGCACCCTCCACATCTTTTTCCCCCTGAGAATTGTCAGTCCACTCCCTTTCTATGCCCCTGATTCTATTATATTCACCAGTTTATTCTGTTCATCAGATTTTTTATTCACTTGATTTTTAGATTCACTTGCTGATAAATATGAATTTGTTGTCACTTTGTTGTTCATAATTTTTATCTTTACCTTTTTCTTCTTTCTCTTCTTAAAGAATACCCTTCAGCATTTCATATAATACTGGTTTGGTGGTGATGAACTCCTTTAGCTTTCTCTTATCTGAGAAGCTCTTTATCTGACCGCCAATTCTAAATGATAGGTTTGCTGGGTAGAGTAATCTTGGTTGTAGGTTCCTGCTATTCATCACTTTGAATATTTCTTGTTTCTCCTTTCTGGCCTGCATAGTTTCTGTTGAGAAATCAGCTGACAGTCCTATGGGTACTCTCTTTAGGTAACTGTTTTTCTCTTGCTGCTTTTAAGATTCTCTCTTTGTCTTTTTCCCTTGGCATTTTAATTATGATGTGTCTTGGTGTGGTCCTTTTGGATTCCTTTTGTTTGGGGTTCTCTGCGATTCCTGGACTTGTAAGTCTATTTGTTTCACCAGGTAGGGGAAATTTTCTGTCATTATTTCTTCAAATAGGTTTTCAACATCTTGCTCTCTCTCTTCTTCTGGCACCCCCATAATTCGGATGTTGGTGCACTTAAAGTTGTCCCAGAGGCTCCTTACACTATCTTCATATTTTTGGGTTCTTTTTTCCTTTCAGGTTGGGTGTTTGTTGCATCTTCATATTTCAAATCTTTGACTTGATTCTTGGGATCCTCTAATGTGCTGTTGGAACTCTGTATATTATTCTTCATTTTAGTCAGTGTATGCCTAATTTCTGATTCATCCTTTTTCATATCCTTGAGGGTCTCACTAAATTTCTTGGAGGTTTCTAGAAGATTCTTGAGTAACCTTATAACCGTGGTTTTGAACTCTATATCCAGTAGTTTGCTTTCCTCCATTTCTGTCATTTGTGACCTGTTTCTTTGTCTCCACATTTTGGCTGCTTCCCTGGGTTGATAGAGTGGCTTTGTGTGCTAGGTGTCCTTTAGGGCCCAGTGGCTCAGCCTCCCTAATTACCTGAGGTGGACACTCTTGGTGCACCCCTTTGTGGGTTGTGTGCTCAGCCTTGTTGTAGTTAAGCCTTGATTGCTGTTGGTATCACTGGGAGGAATTGACCTCCAGGCCAATTTTCTGTGAGGACCAGCTGTGTCTACAATGGGAGAACTGCTAAAGATACCCTTATGGGGCAGGACTTGCTTCAGTGAGGCTTTGGTGCTCACTAAGTCTGCCCCTTAAGTATGTCGCTTATGGATGTGAAGAGTTGTAATCTGGTATGGTCTCATATTGACCACTGGGTACACTGGCTCTTAGATATTCAAGGAGGTGCAAAGTCAGCCACTGTCTGAGGTCACCCAGCAGGAGCTACAGAGTGATCTGCAGATTTCTTCTCTTTGTTTGAGGTTTGGAAGTGCCCAGATGAGGCCCAGCTGTGAATCAATGCAGGCTGCTGCTGCAGGGCCTTAGGCCTTCTTTTGGAAGCTTTGGAGCTCTCTGATACAGCTACAGTTTGTTAGGTTTTAGGTTGCAAAAGGACAGGCCATTCATATGCAAAAGCTGCTGCACACAGCTTGGGTGGGCTTGTAAATTGGTGGGGTGGGGTCTCAGGGAATCACCAGGGCAGAGCAAACAGCGGAGCCAGTCAGCCCTGCCCCAATAGGTCCCTGGGTCTCTGTGTCCCGCAGCCCCATGCAGAAACAATGATCGCTGTGAGCACCTCTGAGAGAAAGACACCCTCATGTTCCGGCCTGATGCCGGACAGTCCAGTTTCTCTCCATATGAGTCTGGATCCCCAGAGTCTTGCCCGTAACTGGAGTTCAAACCAATTGGGAGCTTGTATCTCCCTCCTGATAGAAAAACAACAACAGCACACCCAATGCCAGACCATTTTGCGTGAGCCTCCATACCTCCACACCTCCTACCAGTCTCAATATCCATTTATCTTTCCTTCTAGTTGTAGAACTTCCACTCATCTAGCTTTCCTGTGGTTCTGGATGATATTTACTTTGTCTCTTAGTTGTAGTTTTGATGTGGTTGTGAGAGGCAGCAAGTATAGGTCTTTAACTATGCCGCCATCTTGGTTGTCCTTGCTTGCCCCTTAAGGGGCAGTTTTTATGAAAAGAAATCTGTTATATTTTTAAAATATATTTTTATTGATTTAAGAGAAGAAGGGAGAGGGAGAGAGAGATAGAAACATCAATAAAGAGAGAGAAGCATTGACCATCTGCCTCCTGCGTGTCCCCCACTGGGGATCGAGCCCACAACCTGGGCATATGCCCTGACCGGAAATCGAACCATGACCTCCTGGTTCATAGATACATGTTCATAGGTAGATGCTCAAACATGGAACCATACCAGCTGGGCGAAATCTGTCATCTTTATATTTGTTCTTCTATAGATAATGTATCTTTTCTCTCTGGTTTTTTATCATTAATCTTGAACAATTTGATAATGATGGGCCTTGGCATAGTTTTCTTTATACTTCTTGTTCTTGGGGTTTATTGAGCTTCTTAAATCAGCTGGCTTATGGTTTTCATCAAATTCAGAACATTTTCAACTATTATTTTTTTAATATTATTTATTATTCTCCTTCCCTCCTTTGATAAATTTAGTCATACACTTATTAGGTTGCTTTAATTTTTCTCTGCAGACCATGGAAGGTCTGTTAAAACTTTTTTGAGTCTTTTTCCTCCCTTTGTTTCAGATGGTATAGTATCTATTGCTATGTCTTAAGCACGCTAATTTTTTCTTATGCAGTGTATGACTGTTGTTACTCCATCCAATGTATTTTGCTTTATATACATTGTAGTCTATCTCTATAAATTAAAACTGACTATTTTTTTATTTTTTATTTTCCATGCTTGTATTTAACTTGTTTAATTTTTCCTGTAGCTATTAACTTCATGGAATACCACTCTAGTAATTGTGTAATGTCTTTGTCTGGTAATTGTAACACCTGTGTCAGTTCTTGGTTAGTTTTGATTTATTTTTATCCTTATTATGAGTCATAGTTGGCTATTTTTTTTTGCATACTTAAAGTTTTTAATCAGATCTGAACATTGTGAATTTGACCTTGTTGAGTCCCTATACATTCTCTTGAGATTTGCTGTTGCATATAGTTAAGTTACTTGAGACCAGTTTGACCCTTTTGGGTCTTCCTTAAAATTTGTTAGGCAGGACTAGCCCCCACTTAATGCCTCGTGAATTTTGAAGTTTTCTAGTTTGACTCATGGGAACAGGCACTATTTCTGGCAGTTCTTTCCTTGGCCTTTGGTAGTTTCTTTACACGCATGTGATCAGTACTGCAGTGAAAACTCAAGGGGGGCCTTCTGCAGATCTTTGAGGTACAGTCTCTGTAAATAATTCTTCTCTCTGGTATTTTGCCCTTCATAATCTAGCCTCCCTGACCTTCCTAGGTTCTCAGCAACTCAAGGAGTTGAGCTCAAACTGAGCTCAAAATGTTTCTCCTAGGGGTTGTTCTTATCAACATTTATTCCTGGGATCTAGTACAGTATCAAAAACATGAGGCATTCCATAGAAATCAGATCAAATAACATTTTTGGTTAAAAAAATATCTGCCCTTGCCACACACACAAAAAGAAGATTTTCACTTAAGTGAGGAAGTCATAGAAACATAACTGTTAGCCTCATAAGATGCCTTTTGAATCAAAGACTGCCTTGATATAATTTATTTCCTAAAGAAAAATATGAAATCATCTGTAATAATGCATTGGCTTTAAAATATCTTAAGATGATCCACTTACTTAGCTTTCAATGGTGTTAATACAGGTCACTATAAATATGTATTTGAATTAGTATGAAACTATGTGTAGATTTACTAGTATCAGCAATTATATTTAAAAATGTGTTATATTGGTGGCTCTTAACCTACTAGAATAGGCAGGTGATATGTTCCAAGATCCCCAGTGGGTGCCTCAAGTACTGAAGTCTGTATATACTATTTTTTCTCTGTACACATACACTTTATGTATTATCTTTGGTAGATCCAAATTTCCAACATCACTGCTCTTATGCTCTGATACCTTTTTAAAAAATCCTCACCTGAGGGTATGTTTTTATTGATTTGAAAGAGAGAGAGGATGGGAGAGAGAGAGACACATCAATGTGAGAGAGAAACATTGATGAGTTGCCTCCCTTAGGTGCCACGACCCAGATCAAACCCACAACCTAGGTATGTGCCCTGACCAGGAATTAAATCCATAATCTCTTGGTGCATGGGGTGATGCTCCAACCAACTGAGCCACTGGGCCAGGGCACTGTGGTGCCATTTTTTAAGTAAAATAAGGGTTACTTGAACACAGGCACCACAGTACCCCAACAGTCTATCTGATAGTTAATATAGCTACTAAGTAACTAATGGGGCAGGTAGCATTTACTGCATGGATATGCTGGACAAAGGGATGATTCATGTCCCAGACTGGACAGAGTGGGACAACATGAAATTTCATCATGCCACTCAGAACAGCGTGTGATTTAAACTTAATTGTTTGTTTCTGGGATTTTTATTTTAATACTTTCAGATCATGGTTGACCATGGGTAACTGAAATGTGAAACCTCTAGTAGGGGGGTCTACTATATGTATTAAAATCACCTGGGGAGCTAGTTTGTACCTAAGAGATTCCAATTTCATCAGTGCCCTCCAGATGATCCTACTGAGGTGTTAACCCACAGGTAAAATTTAGTAGGTCAGTTTATCTCCTGCAAAATGGTTATTCTCTCCCTCACTGGGTTGTATGTGGCTCAATGAAATCTTGAATTCAAATCATGTAATTCAGTGGTTGTATATAGTGAATAATTTAAATGTTATAAATAGTATGTAAAATAGGTTTTCTTGAGGAAAACTATACATGTATAAAAGAGATAATTTGTTTTTTGTCTTTAGGTAGCAATAACTTATACCTAATCTCTGGAATTTCCTGTTATCTTAACCTAGAATAGTCTCCAGTGACTATTAAATTACTGTCAATCTAGGAAATTAGAAGTTTTCTGTTAAGAGATGTAAATGTAAGTAATTAGGGATTAGAATCACAATAGACAATAGGCAAATGAGGATAACTGGGAAGTGGGCTGAGTTTAACTACAGGAGGCAGAGTATTTTCTTTAAGAAAGTGAGTCATAGGGGGTGTTCAGCTTAGAAGATTTCTCCACAATATTGTGAAAATCCAAGCGAATCTTTTCTCTAGGCACTTAGGCACTTTTAACTTGTCTCATTTCCTTTTATTTCCTTAGATGGGACCAAGATTGGATAATAGGAGATAAAGAGGTGAGGGAACATTAGTTTTAGAAAAGAACGTTTCCCTAATATTTACCTGGGAATCCAGGTTTTTACTAACTATATTAAGTTATAATTCTGCAAAAATGCCTCAGGTGAACTGAAGGTGCAAATCTCGAAAAGCTCATCTGGGAATATTAGGTTTCTATTAACAGACTCTAGCCAAGTCCCTCTTTATTCTCACAATGAACCAGGTAATATAGGTCAGTGATATAGTGGGAAAATCCCAGATCACCTAAAATCAGATCAAGTCTGAACAGTTTAACAGTGAAAGTACCCACTGTGAAATGTAATACAAATGACGGATCTCCCTTATTTCTTTATGATTATCACACAATATGTATGTCTGGGGAGTGATTTCTTTCATTAAAAATTACTCCTCCAGAATGTTTTGAGATCTTAGAGGGCTGCATTAGACATGATGGGAATTTCAGTAGAAAAAAAAAAAACACACATCTCTCAAACTTCCAAGAAATTGAGATAGAAAACTCAAAATTTAAAGTTCCTTAACAGTATTTTAACCGCATTCAACACAAATAAATGATTCACTCTTTGCCCCAGATCTGAAATCTTTCCAATCTGCTTTTAAGCATATTCAGGATGTGTTAATTAATAAAACAAAAAGTTATTATGTAAAAAAAACATAGATCTGATGCCCAAAGATCCAAAACAGTATACTCTACACTTATAATTTTCAATGATATATTTGTTATTGATATCAACAAGAGTAATTTTACCTACTAGTAATTATCCCCACCCCATGTACCTCCCAAATTCATGATATCCTATAATACTACATGGAAATGTATTTGTGCAATGACATGTAGAATCAATTGTTCCATGTCTAAAAATAAAACTAGGTAATTAAAAGAAAAATATCATCAGTTTGGAATTGAGGCATCACAAGGACACGTACATTGTAGATTGTGTCTGTGTGTAGATCTTAGGGGGAAAGTGTTTTACTGAAATAAAGGTAAGAAAATGATTGCACTAGCTACTGTGTTTCATTTTCAAAACAATTTTCATTTTGATAGGAGTGATGTTAGATATTTTTTCCACATCATTTACCTAGCTATTCTCTTTATTAAATTATTTAGCAATGATAAGTCAAAAAGCGTTTAGTTTACTAAGTGTTATGTAGTACCATTTGTTGAAATCAAATGTGATTTACAGCATGCAAAAACAAGTTTCTGTGTATTTGGTCTAATTAATCATATTTATAGCAGAAAGTAAATATTTCTGTATATACTATTTATACTTTAACTATTGTAACTGAAAACAGATAGATTGACTTAAGTAGTGCAGCCACAAAGAACACTGTTTAAAAAGTTAGGACATAAAACTAACCACATCTGTTTTTTGGAAAGACATGAAAAGTAAGTATTTTTAGGTTAAAGAAATGATTTGAGTACATATCTATTTTCTGCTTCAATGTACCACCTCTTTTACAAAATTATGCACACATCTTTTAGAGATATAATATCTCAGTGGATTATCTAAGCTATTCTGTAAAATCCAGGCTTTTTTCTCACAGATGTTGTGGTATGTGATTAGATACCATGTCCAATTTGAAGCCGTCATAAATATCACTTGGCAGCTTGTAAGCCGATATATTGTTTATTCGGAGGAGATTACACTGTGCACTTCAAACGTGAGGCCTATTGCAAAAACCATCTTTGTAATCAGGGTGAATTTAACAGTAGCTTCCTCACAGGTTTATGTGTTTAATTAAATGACAGAATAGACTAAACGGTAGGGACTGAAGACTTGCAGGAGAAAATAATGTGAAAGTATAGTATAGTTATTATTGTGTCAAGCACTATTAATAACCAAAAGTGAAGAAGAAAATTCACCGAAATTTTCTATCTTATAAAGAATCCAAATTTCATTATTTACCTGGTTATAAAGTGCAGATCCCACAAACTACTCACTCAGTGACAAAAAAAGAATGTCCTAGTTGCAGTCAGTGTCTCTGAGTTCAGGTCACTGAAGCCAATTTAAAAACAGGGATGATGTTGTGGTCCTGTAGATAGTGAATACAACTGAGTTTGATATAGTCTAACTCTAGTTCTCAGTGCATATATCTATCTAATCTAATAAAAGAGAAACATGCAAATGGACCATACCTTTGCTATGCCCAAGCCACGCCCACCAACCAATCAGAGTGACTATATGCAAATTAACCCAACCAAGATGGCGGCCGGCAGCCAGGGAGCTGGAGCAAGCAGGTGGCTTGGTTGCCCCGGCGATGGAGGAAGCCAAGCTTCCTGCCTGCCCTGGCCGCCTGTGGCCTCTGATAAAGGCAACAAAGTTTCAATTATAGAAGATAAATAAATCCCAGATACCTGCTTCCAGCCAGCCTCCACTGGGAGCTTGGGTGGCTGGGGGCCGGGGCCAGCCTGCAAACAGCCATCAGCCCCTCACCCAGGATGGCCAGGAACCACAGCGGGGACCCCCACCTTGAAGGTGCTGTGGCCAGCCTGAAAAAAGCCATCAGCCCCTCACCCAGGCTGGCCACACCCTCAGGGGGTGAGGGTCCCCGCTGGGGGGCTTGGCAGCCTGAAAACAGCCATCAGCCCCTCATTCAGGCTGGCCAGGCACCCCAGCAGGACCCCCTCCCTGAAGGGGGTGTGGCCAACCTGAAAACAGCCATCAGCCCCTCACCCAGGCTGGCCAGGCACTTCAGCAGGGACCCCTACCCTGAAGGGGGTGTGGCCAGCCTGCAAACAGCCATCAGCCACTCACCCAGGCTGGCCAGGCACCCCATGATCTGGGATACCCTTCAGGGCAAAACAGCCAGCCCCCACCCATGCACCAGGCATATAAAAAAGGGTAATATGCAAACTGACCCTAACAGCAGAATGACTGGGAATGACTGGTCACTATGACACACCCTGACCACCAGGGGGCAGACGCTCAATGCAGGAGCTGCCCCATGGTGGTCAGTGCACTCCCACAGGGGGAGCTCTGCTCAGCCACAAGCCAGGCTGCCAGCTGCCAGCACAGCAGTGATGGTGGGAGCCTCTCCCGCCTCCTCAGCAGAACTAAGGATGTCCGACTGCAGCTTAGGTCTGGTCCCCGCTGGCAAGTGGACATCCCCTGAGGGCTACTGGGCTGCTAGAGGCATGTCTGACTGCCAGCTTAGGCCCAATCCCTCGGGGAGTGGGCCTAAGCCAGCAGGTGGACATCCTCCAAGGGGTCCCAGACTGTGAGAGGGCACAGGCCGGGCTGAGGGACCCCCCCCACCCCCAGTGCACAAATTTTTGTGCACCGGGCCTCTAGTATATTTATAAAAGGCTAATATGCAAAGTCTCCCCTTGGGAGTTCGATCGCCTGCTATGATGTGCGCTGACCGACAGGGGGCGGCGCAGACCATGGTGGGTGACCAGCAGTGGCGGCGGGGTGCTGAGGGAGTGAGGGAAGGAGGAGGCTGGGAGGCAGGGAACCTGATCGGCCCTGATCGCCGGCCAGGCCTAGGGACTCTACCCATGCATGAATTTTGTGCAATGGGCCTCTAGTTTTATACATAAATGGGAGCTCAAGAAATAGTTTCCACATGTCACATGCTTTATTATATCCCAAATATTACTCATTTCTCTTATTTAACAAAATTATCTTGTATTTTAACATTATATATATATATATCTAAAGCAGTGCCTTTATGTATATATACTATTATGGGAACTATCCACACAAATATTTAATATTAATAGCTTATATCTCATCATAAAGCATGGAAATACTTTCTAATTAATGCTATTAAAACTTGCTATCGGAAAAAACATGTGAGTTATAACAAAAACTTATTTGAGGAAATGTTTTAACTAGTCCCAGCACTGAGTTCAGTATTGTAATATACATGGTGGTTACTGATAATGGTAAAAATAAATTTTGTTAAAGTCAGAATTTATTTAAATCTTTGGGTTATAGTGCTTGATTCAATTTGAGCCATGTGGGAGTTTAATTTACTGTCATATTTTTTTTTTAAAAAATGAATATCTTTATTTTTAGAGAAAAAAAAATGGCCTTGAAGAGATTGTACCAAATATTCTAGAAATTCTTGCATACCAAATAACTTACAAAATAGGACTTTTGAGGTGCTATTTGCAAATAATTCAAAAATATTTAAATTTATACATGACTGACTCTTACTTTAGGATGAAGTGTTTGGAAAACTGTTGATAACAGTTGTTATGGGTCAAAACACAGGTGACAAATGGGGAAACCCTTTTCTGAATCCCAAATAATTATAGATTAAATTATACTTCCAATTTCTTAAAATGGTGAAGTCATACATTTGGAGAGTCTGCCTTATATATTTTTGTACCTATGGTGGGACTGGCAAGACAGATTGGTCATAAGGTTTTCACAGTTGAAGTATTTGGACTTTGCCTGAGGGGCCCATAGACCTATTTTAGGCAAGTACCCATAATACAGTGGCCAAAACTCTTTCATCAAGGGAACTTATAGAAAGCCTTTCTAGTCCTGAAGATGCTAATAAAACCTAAGGATAGGAGAACCATATCAAGTCTTTGGATGTAAAGGGTTGCTTGAAGGAAATATAAATATTCTAAGATCTGTCCTATTCAGACCATTCAGATGACCTGCCTAACAGAAAGCTAGGGTTTCCAGAATCAATGTGGGAACCTGGCAGGCATATTTATTAACATACTAGAGGCCCAATGTATGAGAATTTGTACAAGAGTAGGCCTTCCTTCCCGCAGCTGCTGGCACCAGCTCTCCTCTGGTACTCAGGACCCAAGCTTTCCTCCTTTGGCAGCTGGCAGGCACCCGGGACCCAGGTTGGCTTCCCTCTGGCCCTGAGTTCATCAAGAAGGACATCCAGAATGATGTCCAGAAGATATCCAGTCTAATTAGCATATTACCTTTTTATTATTATAGATTTACTTAAGATGGCAGGCATACTCATTAACATTCTGAACATCACTGGACATTTGTTAAAAGCTAAAGCCCCTTTCTCTAAGAAAGTCATCAAGTTCCTGAGAGCCTGGGCGTGTGGGTATCCCTGAACCTCAGGATAATAATCCTTGTCAACCAATGAGTAGCACTGTTACCTTAGTGTGAAAGATTTACCTTGTCCCTTGCAGTGCCTGGCTTGGTTCATTGAAGCCTTTTAAGATGGTGTCACCATTAAAACATGACAAAAATGGGCTTTTACTTCTGGAGTCAGGTTCTCGTCTGGTCACTTAGGCTCTTGAGATAAATAATAACTTTTAATCTATCATTTTGTGGTCAGTGCAATGCTTGA
Source organism: Myotis daubentonii (assembly GCF_963259705.1). Classification (NCBI taxonomy): domain Eukaryota; kingdom Metazoa; phylum Chordata; class Mammalia; order Chiroptera; family Vespertilionidae; genus Myotis; species Myotis daubentonii. The sequence goes on from NC_081843.1 coordinate 68,054,791, forward strand.
TGAGTACAGGTACAATAATAAGAATAGTATTTATTGATTGTGTTCTTTTGGGTGCTTTATACACATTATCTCATTTAATCCTCACAGGTCTCTGAGGTGGGATTGTTACTGTCCCTATTTTACAAATGAGGTTGAATAATTAGCTCAGGGCCACCGAGCTAGAGTGGTAAATGCAGAATTAGAAACCATGCCTTCTGACTCTAAGCCCTGATGATTTATGTAGCTACAGTGTAGCCATCTTCTAATTCTTTTGGTTGTCCTAATTCTGCTCCCCACACTTCAAATGTGTGAAAACTACTCAAGAGACCTCTCTCATCTTTTACCTTAATTCTTTGCTCTACTTCAACTCCCTTTCTCTTTTAAAATGCCCTCCCTAGTATTCTTGTAACTTCCCAGAAGAGTCAAGAAATGGAGACTAGATGGGGGAGTGGGAGTGAGGAGGTGTTTGTGTATTTAGATGACACAATCAGGGTTGGTGAGAAGGAGATGAAGTCTGATTTTTTTAACTATGTGAATTATTATAGATCTTTTTCTATCCTGTTGTAATTCTTCACTCATTGGTGAAGGGATCAACACAAACACTCCTGCATGTAATCTAAGAGAGGCAGGTCAGGATAGGCTAGGTAAAGGAGAGTATGAAAAGAAGGGTTTGATGAGTGGATAAAAAAGATATATGATACACACACACACACACACACACACACACACAATGGAATACCACTCAGTCATAAGAAAAGGGGAAATACTGACATTTCTAACAATGTGGATGGATCTTGAGACTATCTTGCTAAGTAAAATAAGTCAGAAAATAAGACAGAAAAAGTCAAGAACTATATGATTTCACTCATATGTGGGATATAAAACTGAAAGTAACAAATAAACAAACAAACAAAAAATCACATACACAGGCAACATTATGGTGGTTACCAGAGAGAAAGAGGTGTGTAGCGGGGCTGGGCAGTAAAAGGTACAAATATATGGTGACAGAAAGAGATTTGACTTTGGGAGGTGAATGCACAATGCAAAACACAAATGACGTATCATAGAATTGTACACTTGAAACCTATAAAACTTTATTAACCAATGTTACACCCAAATATTTAATTAAAAAAAGACAGGTTTGAATATAGGACAGGAAATATCGGGACAAATCTACAAATGCCACATGAATGAGGTTTGCCCGACTTTTCCTATTAAAATATTGCCCTATGCTACTTTTCTCTAGTGTTTTGTCTCTCTTAAAAATAGTTGAAAATATTTATTTTTAAATAAACTTTTGATATACACATAGAATGAAAAAATTTCAAGTCACCTAAAATTTAATACTATCCAGATATGTACATTACCTTAGATAGCTAAATAAGTTGTACTTTGCATCCACCAAATCATCATGAATTCTTCCTTTTATAAAAAAACAGACCAAATAATTGAAAGCTAAGAAAAGAGCCTGATTTGGAGTCTAAAACAATTGATATTGAATATCCTTATTTCAAGAGAGCTGCTTCACTTTAATTAAAATAATTTAATACCATTTACATATTGTTTCTCAAAATAGTGTATATGATAAGTATTATCTTTACTTACAGATTAGGAAAATAAAATGAGTTATGTTTTATTCAGGATTTTGAAGTCAATGAAAAAGCTAGCTTTACACTAAGAGAATTAAAAGGGAAATTGAGACAATCATCCTTACATTAAAGTCTCAAACTGCCATTTTATGCATTGACTGTATTTTGTTCAAAAGAAAGGGTGTTTTTTTCTTAAGAGCAAATTCCTAAAATGGATATTTTTCCTTAAGAATGGCATTATTTAATTATGGAACAAGCAAGAAGGCTTTCAACAGACTCACGTAACATTTCTTTTGGTACATCTATTTAAAGACAGTCAAGAAGGAGACAATCACAGCATGGCAGCTATGTTAATGCTGGTAAAAATATAAAGAAGACATTTTTTCTGTATACAATTAACCCTTTAAAACAACTGATTAAATAGCTGCATTTGATAACTGTATTTTCCAAAATTTTTCTAAAATGAATTCAAATCCCCAAACTTTAAAACGATACTCCACAACATTCCCAACAAACTAGTAAATTATTCTAAGATTTATTTAGCAACCAACTGATTTTTTAAGAAATATTTTTGGACAGAAATACAGAAATTAAATACAAAAACTAAAAGTGTGGCAGTCATTGTCACCGAGAATAAGATACAAATATGTCATCACTTGCAAAACCACAGTCTGTTTTTCTATAAAGGGACTAGAGAATAGAAACTAGCCGTATCCCTTCACTCTCTTATTTGCCTCTTTGAAAAAAAACCTAGCCTCTTTTTGCATTCCTAGCATGTAATGCAAAAACATAAAAAAAATAGTATGTGATTTTCCTGTGGAAACTATTTTCTTTTCTTAAATCACAAGTGAACTTGGAATCCTTGTTTGTTCTTAACTTCCTATTTTGGTATATTAGGAATTCAAGAAAAAGAAATTCTCGTGTGTTCTCTCTCTCTCTCTCTCTCTCTCTCTCTCTCTCTCTCTCTCTCGGTGGACTGGCTTGAAACTATAAGAAAAGCTCAGCACATCATGGCAATTGTTGGAATTACTGAGTTGCTGTGACACCCCCTCTCCCCCACCAGTTGTCATTCAGAATGTAAGTGCCAGAGAAGTTACAATGGGTACAGGCATCCTCTTAAATAAAAACAACATTATAAACCAAACATATTAACTGGCCAAAATGTAAAATCAATAAAAATCAATGAGCTGGGAACCAAAGCAGCTAGACACTGGCAGGTCTCTTTTCTACACCGAAGATCGTCTACTGAAAACTGTTTGGAGAGATGTAATTCTGTAAGCATGACTCTGTTGGTCACAAAACAAATGCTATTGTTAGTTCACCCTCTTGGAAAATATTCATGAAGGACTCACTTATAAAACATGTTCTGAATTTGTCCAGGATGAAAAGTGATGGATGAAAACTTAGTTTCAGGTGGCAGTTATGACTGTTACTAGTAACTAATTACAAATTATTGTTTGAGTCATTAATAGCTTAGCATATTGTATTTTGTATAATAGCTTCCTATATATTGTATAAAATTGCTTTTAAGCCTGTGATTAAATATTGTTCCATTTCTTGCTAACGTCCAGATTGTGTAAAATGCAAACTTAATTTGAAAAACATAAGATATAAAAAAAGTGTTAGAATGGGAAGCATTTATTATATAACATGAAGAAATAAGAATCACAGAACTGTAGAAATAGATTTTATTTCTAAATAGATAGTCATGAACATCATTTCTGTTGTAAGCAGTTATAAGTAGAGAAAAGTTCTCCCTCTCCTGATCACTTCAATAGGAGTTAGTATATACTGTCTAGAAAGTGGGCTTTCATAAGCAACTTTTTTATTGTTACTACATATTCCAGGTAGAAACTAGATTAACTGGAAATACCGTCATAAATTATGTGGATGGCAAATATTTCTCCAGAAAAGCACCAGTTTGATGTAAATTGCTCTCAAATGTCCAGGTGATTTGTTATTATTGGTAACATGATCAATGATTGGCATATAAAAAAGTGTTTTGTGCCTCACTTTTTAAAAATAACATCTGCTTTTTAAATAACCATTTTATATATTCAGGCATGGAGGCATAAAGAGACAAAAATCCAGCATTTGTGTTGTTCAGAACATGTTTTAACATGGTTAAACACAAAGTCAAAATATGAAATAATTTTCAAATCTACATGTATATACTGGGATTATTATTTTAAGAAAGCCAGTTGGCTTTTACTGGGTTCTTGCTATTCCTCTGCCTCTTTCTAAATTGGAGTGGAGGTGGGACCTAAATTTTTTAAGGTATTTTAAAATAATTTTCTAATACTAAGTTCACTAAACTCTTAAGTTTAGCTCTTACCAGGCCCAGCGTAGCCATGGGGTGGGCACTGACTGGTTCAACACAAACTTGGAAGCCACCTTCTCTGGAGGATGTGGCACAGACCCAGGAAATGTGCTGTTAAGTGGCAATGAGGCTCTATTAATGAGAAGAGCCCCAGGTGGGGAATCCATCCAAAAGGTGAGCAGGGTCTCAAAAGGCAGACAGGGGCAGTGTGCCAGAGGATTCTGTATCTTGGCATTGATACTGTAAATATATACAGTCCATTTGCTTGAGGTAAGTCCCACGATTGTTTGAAGACTGACTGTAGCCTCAAGGGATATTAATAAGAGCAAGAAGGGTCTTGTTCTAGAAGAAACAAACAAACAGCTACCACACATGCACACACAGAAATGCTATAGGCAACGATAAAGATAGTTGCCCAGACAGAAGAAATGAGGTAGGAGCCAGTACTGGTAGACAATCAGCGCAGGTAGGGTGAGGTGACTTTCCAGATAGGTAGACTAAAATTTCTTTCTTTTTTAAAAATATTTTTAATTGATTTTAGAGAGGAAGGGAGAGGGAGAGAGAGAGAGAGAGAGAGAGAGAGAGAGAGAGAGAGAGAGAGAGAGAGAGAGAGAAACTTTAATGATGAGAGAGAATCATTGATCAGCTGCCTCCTGCGCACCCCACACTGGGGATCAAGCCCATAACCCAGGCATGTGCCCTAATCAGGAATCAAAATGTAACCTCCTGGCTCATAGGTCAGCACTCAACCATTGAGACACACTAGCTGGCAGACTAAAGCTTCTTAAATCCAGCCCTGGTACAATTGTCATTCTAAACTAGACAAGTAAGTAACAGGCCAAAGCAAATGACTCTGTCTCTGGAAGTCTGGAAGTCTGAGGAAAAGCACATCAAAAGCACACTGATGGTGAGAAAGGAAAGGTTTTCATCAGCTGACTGTCAGCTGTCTTGTGTCCAATTGGTATCTTTCATTGGATTCCCTCATAGACCATATAGGTTTCACTTCAGAGGAGGTTTTAATGCCAGACAAGGCCTCCAACAAAGTTCCCTAAAACTTGTAAACAAAACCAAATTTTATTAGTCAGAAGGGGTATTTAAGAGCAAAAGCAAATAAAAGGATCTCTGCCTCCCAGGAATTTTAAATCTAATACCCATGAAGAAAGCAACATTGAGGTCCCGTCCATGTAGAAGTTAATCTCAGATGTTAGATGTTGGAGCTTAAAATTTCTTACTGTACCAGAAATGAAAACTTTGGGGCCACAAGATCAGGAAGATAGTCCAGTCCATGGCTCTAAGAACCAACCCAATACCAGAATACAACTGCTAGACTTCAATAGGCTGGTGCTTAGCAGTTGCTAAACTATTGTAAAAACCAACAAACAAGTAAATAAGAAGGAAAAGTAAAGGAAGCCAGAAGTGGGGTGGCAGAAAGACCAGACCTATCAGAAGCATGGGGAATTGTTTTCTATACCTTCAGCAGAAGGTACCAGGTAGGATGGGGTAAGGTGACATCTGTGAGCTTCAGGATGACTGCCCCCACAGTAAATCCAAAATCCTAAGGAAAATATGTCTCCAAATTCCCACTCTTTATTCTCAAATTTGCCTTAGAGACAGTGTGCCTATTTCAGTATTTTAAGAAAGCAGTTATCCAGACCTATCGTATTTGATGTTAAATATTTTCTCAAGTAATCCAGCTTTCTTTTTCTAAACTGAATTATCACAGAAACCTATACATTGCAGTAACCTGAAATGGAGTTTTATAATTTATTTGTACTGAGCTGTTACAAGGATTCAGCATTATATTCTTATCCAAGTCAAAAGAGATATAAAGTGACCCAAGAGGTTGGCATGTTTTTTTGTTTGTTTGTTTGTTTTGTTTTTTTTCCAGTTAAAATTGGAAAGAAAACCTCTTATGGTTTCCGAAACAAGGCTTGCAAGGACTAATTTCTAAGTTTTAAACCATGATATAACATACAAATAAAATACTGGGTACTAATTAGTTGGTAATATCTAGGAGTAATTACAGAGCAGCACAAATAAAGTAAAAAATGGTTTCTCTCTAACAGAAAATCAGTGATGAATGAACATTTGAAGCCAATCTTAAAAACTCTTAATAATATAATATGATATATAAGAAAACAATGAATTGGCCACATAAAAGACAACACATGCCTCAATCAGATGATGGAGTTCCCACCATGCATTTAATACAGGGTTTCGTGGTCATGACGATTATGATTTTCCTTTTGGCATCTTCTAAGGGGGTAGACGCTTCTGAAACTTAAGGAGTTACATCACGGTTAACACTCTAAAAGATAGAGAAACCTGAATTCACTTTTACCGTTTCTTCAGAAATCATTAGTTCATTATGGTAAGATATACCAAGTTATGCACAGCCAAAGATTCTACAGTCCATCTGCATTGGTAGGCATGACTAGGAATTCTCATATACCATGTGCATCACGGAGTTACTTCACTGTGGTAAGTTGCACTCACAAACAGGAACAATTTTCAGAAGGGAAACTTGTATATTATAGCTATATGGTCTGTATTGACAATAGATAAATTGTAAAACAAAATCAGATAGTCAAAATTTGGCACATCTTACAATTTTAGTAAGTTCTTTGTGAAAAATCCTGTAAAATCTCCTTCTTAGGGGAAATTAAATTTTCTTAAATCTATCAAACATCAAATGTAGAGAAAACATATGATTCTGAAAGAGAAGAATCCTCATGTGTAGAAAGCATTTTATTGGGTACTTACCAACTTCAGAAATAACAACTGAAACATGTTATCAAAGTTCATTCTACTGAACCTACCACAAATAAACATTATCAGATGTGTCTGGAAAGAGAGGGTTAAATTGTTACCAATTCAATCTAAAAAATTCAATATCTATTTCATTGAATTAACATTTCTCTTAAAAACAATATTGTTTCAACTTAAATAAAAATTAGCTCTGCCCTCTACCCTATTTAATAAAATGAGTATCACACCTATCACTAGAAAAAATAAAGCATATTTAACCTAACAAACTATTTTGTGAACTAGATGCTAATAGCATTTAGGTAATAGTATGCTTATTCAATTTGAAAAATTTATTCAATATTTCTTTTTATATCAGATGCATAAGACTATTTGAGGTAATATTTTTTTAAGGTAAAATGAAATAATGTTTTGTATATACATCAATATAATCCTGCAGATTGCTTTTAGGAGGGTTTTTAGAAGATATATGAGAAAATCTATTTTTCTTTAACACTTTGATAAATGGCCATTTAAGAAACAGAAAAGTATATGAGATCATGCATAAACAGTTAAATTCTATAAAACAGGCTGCTTTTTGTTTTCTTATCAATTTGAAACTATTAGACAGAATATGTGCCTAATTTTTCTTTTTTACTATAGTTTCAATATAAATTGCTTAAAATCATTTTACAGTATTGTGACAATTGCTAAAAAACGAACAATGTGGACATAGTGTTTATGAAGATGAAGCATTAGAAATTCTAGACAATGAACTTACTAAAAGATCGTATAAGTAATTTGACCACAAAAAACACATAATTAAAAGATAAAACAGAATTAATTTTTAATTTTAAGGAAATTGATAGAAATTGAACTCATTATGTTTTAGTATTGAAACCAAAATAATTTCTGACTTGTTTGCAATTTTTTAATGTGATTGAAGAGAAATAATTTAGGAAATACATAACAATTAGACTATTTGGCAAACCTGAAGTATTATTATTTATTCTCACATATGGGAATGTACTAAATAAAATTTTGATAATTTTTTACTACATTAATTTATTATTAAATATAACTGTTTCAATATAATTTTCCAGACAGCTTAAAGAATATTTAAAATAACAGCATTTTTAAAAAATGAAAAAGAAAGTTTACTTTAAAAATTACTATTATTGAAGCTTAGTTATTTCATGTTCTAGCTACTTCCCTAAAATAGAGGGCAATCTAAAATTGCCAATTGATGACTGCAGTAAAAATTTAATATATAGTAATACTCAAGTTTCTTTTAGGAAACACAAATCATCAAAGGACCAAACTAATCAGTATAAAATGAACAAGTAACATTCACTTGAAAAAAATTCAAATATAATAAAAATAAAATTAGCAACAGATTTTGTCATTTAGTTATCTATATTAGGTAGCATATGAAAATTTAAAGTTTTGAAAATGGCTTGCAGCATTTATAGGAATGTATGCATATCTTCATGCTTTAAAAAAAGCATATCTCATACATAGCTTGGCAACTTTTTTATTTGTTAACTGTTATGTTCAAAATGTTCTAAACTAATACTTAGATATGTTCACTTTAAAGTGCCAGGCACTTAATACTTTAAATTTTTATTTAGAGGATAGCATTAGGGAGGTATGGGAATAAAATTAGAAAAATAAAACTTACAAATTATAATATTTGATGTCAAATCTTTAAAAATTTTAAAACAATGTAATGCCTAATTTCAAAGTTTAGGCTAACAAATCCAGGAAACTCCAAAAATGGAAAATATTGATTTGCAGTAACATAAAGTGTTGAGTAAATTTTTTATCATTCAATAATAAAATAAAATTAGTTGAATTACTAAAATTTTAGAAAATTGTGTAAAAATTTTATACAATAAAATTTTGCCTAAAAACAAAAAAAGCGATTTCATACTGTTCTCATTTTCTATGTTTACTTTATCTGACTTAAAAAATTTATTTCCTGTGTATATTTTGGAGAGTCATGACTCTGAGGTGTGTTTTAACAACAAAATAAGAACCACTGCATTTCATGCATTTATTTTTTTTAAAGGAATATTATTAATGCTTTATTTTTAAGTGGTTACTGCTGTGTTTATCCATCAAGTAGAAAATAAGTTACCAAGATAAATTCAATATTTAAATTTTTGTTTCTATTTTTGTGCAAGCCTTGATTTCCATTATCTCTTTAAGACAATTTTAGTTGCTAGGGATTTTTAAAATTTTATTTTCATGGCATATAATACTGCTTCTACAAATGATTATTTATTTAGAACTGGAATTTATCTTTGATATCAATCTAATACTTGTGGTATCTGGCCCTTTTAACTATCATTGTTTTCAATAGAAACACTAACTGACGCTTTTTAAAAAAATCATGTAACTAAAAATTGCTTTACACTGTCATTATTTTTCCTTCCTTCCTTCCTTCCTTCCTTCCTTCCTTCCTTCCTTCCTTCCTTCCTTCCTTCCTTCCTTTCTTCCTTCTTTCCTCCCTCCCTCATTCCTCCCTCCCTTTCTCCCTCTCTCCAATCTTTCCCCCCCATTTTTTCCCTTTGCTTTTCCTTTTTTTCTTCTTGTTTTTGGTAGTTATTGAATCTAGGGGGAGGAGCAAATGTTATTACCTGTAGTCAACTGGCAAGAAAAATTAAAATCTTTATCACATAAGAAGTATTGAAAGCAAACAGATTTACTCAGATAAGGCCCAAGAAGAAGCTGTTGTAGTCCAGCACATAAGCTTAATTCTTTAGGAATTTTTGGTGGACTATCTTTACTTTCTGAAATATACTCTGCTGATTAAAAAAAAAAAAAAAGCTGACAGTTAATTAGCACAGAGTCTTATTATGGAAGACTCTTCTAAAGCAGACATCTTCAAGTTATCTGAGGTGATTGTCATAAAGGGGCTGTTGCAGGGGTGCTCACAGATGGCAGAAAAGACAGCCCAGGAACTCACACAGCCTGATGATCACGGTAGCCTTAAAACATGGGTGAGTTTTCCACTCTGATGCTGGCAGCAGCGTCTTTTCAAATATCTTGGCTTGTTATGTCCAAGTGGTTTACTTTAAAGCAGCCTTGTCATCAAAGGGGTCCCAGAGTCAAGAATAATTATGATAATTACCCAGAATTGTAACCCCCCCCAAAATAATCATAATAATAATCTTGAATCTTAACCAAGTGTAATATTGTTTGTGTAATACACTGCTACATTCAAAAAGATGAAGTGCTAGGCAACTACCATCTATTCTTGACTGACAAAGCCCCTATAATTGTATGACTTTCTGAGATAATGGTTTAAACAAAAGTAAATAGTTTAAAAAAAAAAAAAGCCCCCTTCACTCCCTCTTCCCCTCCCCCCCAAAAAAAGGATTGGAAAGCTTAGCTGTGTTTAGTGCCCATTGATGAAAGCAGTGTTCTCTGATCCATGCTGCTATTGTTGGTTTTAGTTTAGCTCTCTCTCAATCAATATCTAACAGGGCATGATTTAATAAGGTTTTATAATCTCCAAAAATGGGGGAAGGGAGGGCAGTTGTGGTATTGTCATTCATCAAAGGGGGCCTTTCAGGTTTCTTTGCTTTCACCTGCTGGGACCCATTTGGTCTCTTTCAAAGAGAATGAAATGACAAAATGAATGAGAAATGCTAGAATAAAAGTCTCTTATTCTACCCAATAGTATAATCACAGAGGTAGTTGTAAGACAATTAAATCTCGCTTCTCAGGCAAATGATTTTGGTAGTTAACCTGAAACAGCCAACAATATTGAAGAGAATGAATGCATTTGAAGCAATGATGTAATGGGATACGGCCTGGCCAGAAAAGCATGCATGTGTACTGATGTGTGTATGTTTATCTCAATACTCTAGGTCCAAGGTTTGCATGGCTCATGGTCCCTTAAAGAGTACATGGGTAAGTGGCAAAATTTTTCAACAATTCCACAATCTGTCTTTTAATTTTTTATTTTATACGGACATGAAAATATTCTCACTTTTTGTAGCATTATACACTCTAAACTGTAGTTTTATAAACAGAAAACATTTACATAGTTAACATCAGTTTGATATGACAACCAATTTAGCTTTAATTTCATTTGCATCAGCTAAATTCAATTTCTCTTTCTCTACTTACTGAGTTACTTGGATGTCAGAAGAAAGCTTGTCGTCTTTGGAAGACACATATATTCTTTTCATTCTGCATTATTTGTCCAACTTCTGTTGTGTGGACTTCATATTCTATTTCAACTGTAGTCTATCAAGAAATATTATGCTTTACCCTTCTTAAGAAAGAATAAAAAATGTGGTCAATGATAAAACTGTATAGCACAAACAAATTCTAAAAAATTGGTGAATAAAATATTATTGTTGTTAAGTCCTATGCCCATTGATAAATATTAAAAACCCTATGAAGGGAGCAAAGTGATTGCTAGCTCAGATACACAAAGTTGCATTTTAGTTAATAGGGATTTAAAAATAAAAGGTCCCTTCCTTTAACATAAGTATTCTCTTTTATTTTTCATACATCTCATTTATGTTGAAAATGCCCATATTATTTTTGCCAAAGTTCTCTGAGAAGCCTCAAATCTCAACTTTATTCTATAGGCAAAAATCTTACATTTAATAAATACACAAACATGTGATAAACACACTTTTAACTCTGGAAGTGATATGCATTTTTTTCTCTTTCTAAGGAGTTTTTAATAAAGAGCTATTGATTTGGGAGATCTGTGCCCCCAAAATATATCGATCCAGACACACCGATATCCACAGATATGTGCTCTACACACAAGTGCATATTAATGTCATTAAGCCATGCAGACATGTAGCTACTTTATATAGAAATAAAATTATTCATTAATGGTTGTATATATAATTCTTTCAGTTATCTTTAAATATTGAAAATCAACTCTCAGGGAACTTGAAATGTTGTCCTATATGACTTCCAAGGTGGAAATATTTGGTACCAGAATTCTACATACAGTATTCACAGATTATTTTTAAAACCCGTTAACTTGCTATGTTTAGATTATACAAGAATAAAGAAATCTACTAGAAAAAGAAAAATAAGTGCATTCTCTCATAATGCTGAGTTTAGCAAAGAGTGAGACACCTGACTCCTCCGGATACTTCCAGATGAGTCAAGCTAATTGGGGTAACCCAAGCCAATGGCCATTTGAAAGACTCAAGGTCAGGTGTTTTATTACTGGCATAGTATTCAAAAAAATGACTGTCAGGGGTGAACGAAGAATTATGTCAAGAGCATTCAGCATTACTGCCACTAAAGAGAGAGGAGGGGAAAACATTGTGAAGAAAAACATGTCATTTTCTAAATGAGCTAGGGGAGGAGGAGAGGGCAATAATACGGCCTTCAGCTGTTGGTTTATTAGGTTCCCATTGGCAGGATCCGCATCTGCAGTAGGCAGAAATAATCTTACTTTTAATACAGTTGCACTCTACTACTTTGCTCTCTTGCAGAGTAAAAAATAGCTGTGAAAAACATGCAGTGGAGGTTTGTTCTTTGTGGTTGTTTGTTTCTCCATCTCCTATGCTATTTTTCTGGTTCTATAGTCAATCTGAGTATTGTTGTCTGATTTGCTATGGAACAGTGAACATTGCTTTTCCTAGCCAAATCATCCAGTGTTAAATGGTATGTGATACAGATCAATAGGGCATCTACAGTTGAACAGAAAGGGTAATGTTTCTACTAACAGTTTTGAAAAAGAGTGATGCCTAGTGGTTAAAGGATTAAAGTGGGTATTGAGGTTTTTAATGTCTTGAATTCTAATTCTACATAAGCCGTTGGATTCTTGATGAAGTTGTTAGCAAGTGTTTTCATGTCTTACTCTGTTTCTGAAAAATGGTAAAAGTGATCTGCAACAATATATTAATGGGTTATATACTTGGTCTATCATGTGATCATTCAATAAGCAATGAAAATCTGGAAGACTGATGAGGAAAATTGAAAAAAACATCTTGGTGGCTTCAAAATGTAATTACTCCAAATATTCTGTCAGATTAATTATTCTTATTCTATACTTTCTTTCTAGTGCTGGTTTCTATGCTTACAGACTGTACTTCTATCTCACCTGGGCCCATTTAGCAGCAACTTCACATTCATATATTTGGTGTTTAGTCAAACTGGGACAATGGCTTGTTTTGGTTCTGGTCACCTGCATTCTCCTTCAGGAACAAGATACCTTTCTATTTCACATGATCCTCTTGTCAGGGGCATTTTAATGAACTGTAATGTAGAAAATAACTTTGGAAGAACGGTCAGCTTTTTGTTGCCATTGCCAATGCCAGGTGCAAATGGTTGTGCATAAGGATTAGCAACGTATACCTCCCTTTATTTTAGTTTGGTGTAGAAGCCTGTGTAAGTGTATGAGGGCACATGTGTCCTTGTGTGTGAAAGAATGAGAGATAGAGGCAGAGAGAAGAGTTTTATAAAGTTGTATACTATTAACCCAAACTAACCTTTGAAAGAATGACCCTTCTATTGTATTTCCTGCTCAGATTCCTAGATTCCAATTCATCTGAACCTTTTTTTCTTTCCTTTCCTCTTCTGCCTTCCTCCTCTTTCTTTTCCTCCCCACCCTTCCTTCTTACCAGTTCACTTCAGAAGAATGTTACCTATTTTGTAAATAATTCACTCAGGCAGCAATTCAGAGGAGCAAAATGACTATTCTTGATATAATCAAATGATAATCATCCAAAATTAATTTTATTCAAATGTTTGTGATTCTGTTTTATTTTACCCTTTTTTGCTTTATTTCTTGGGTATAGTACTCAGCAGAAGTGGAAATGTAGTCCTTGGTAGTTGAAGATTGATGAAAAACTCAAAGTTCTGAGGCTGAAGAGATTGCTGAGGAAGACTGAGATTTTGGCTCTCACTTTGGGCGTGGTGGACCACTCAACCTTGGTCATACATTAAATGCTTAGGGCAGTGCATTGTGGGAAGACAACTTTGTGAAAACACTTGGGAAATTAGAATTAATATATTGATAAAGTAGCTGCTTTTATTTTTAGGATAGCTGACTTAATCACTTAAGTTTCTGTGAAAAAAGTAAATGAAATAGCCAAAAATAATAGTATTCTTTTCCCAAATCAATAGTTAGCTTTTAATCATTTCATCTATATTTTGCATATTAAAGACATGATCTTTAGTCTTCTAAAGGTGTGCCAGTGTTTTCTATGGCCTTCTTTAAATTTTATTTTCATAATTTGTTTCAATTTCAGTTTTTTATTTAAAAATTATAATTCAAATTTATGGTACTCCAAACCACAAAAGGGTAATTTTATGGGTTTTTTTCCCCCAAGAAGTATATCTTACTAACAGTTTCCAAATTATTAGTGGGTCTCTATTTAGTTTTTCTTAAAGATGGATAGTGATTGTGTAGAATCTTGACCATAAGCATGAAATACAAAATCACTAGGTAAGAGAAGCTTAGGAGCTTATTTCTATGTTATCATTTCTCTGCTATTAATATGTGCTATTCATTGGCACAGAATAAATATGATATTACATTATTTTAATATTCAACTGTTAAATTTTTTGGTATTCAATTTATTGGTTGGCTTATTAAAAGAAAAAAAGCTCTCTAAAGAAATCCAAACAAACAAAAAACCATCTTATTTTTTGTGAGATTCTGATCAATATATTTTCTTTTGTATTTTGCAGATAATAATATTACAGAACATCAATTGACACAAGAGAATAGTATGCATTACTAATCATTTCAAATACGATTAAGTTTGCTTGGTATGATTCCAAATATAGTTTGAATGTGTGCTTCCCTGCTTAACCTAGTGCAACTACAAAAGCATTTACAAAGTTATTTTTCTTCCAGGTTGTTTTTGCATAAAATTATATTGCAGGTTTTATCAAACTTTTTGAATATATAAATATAAAAAACAAAACATTAGTCAGTTGCTTCCATCCCTCTACCACGAAAATTTGGCAGTGTCTTTGTCTTACATTTTATGAAAATAGTTTAGTAATTTATTCATATGGGAATCCAAATTTACAAAAAAAATGTTTAAGGTTTTTATTGAAATAATTAACTGCAGTCATTTGTTTTCATCAGGTGATCAAACAGAACTGAGCAGGAAGTTTCTATAGCGCAGATATATACTCCCAGGTAGATTTTTAAGCATAAACTGACTTTATGGGCACTGGTGTTAAATAGTTAGATTCCACAAACAATATTAGTGGCTATTCATAATCAGTTGAAATCATACTTCTAGAAATTATTTTAGATCTTTATATAAAATTACTCACTTTAAAAGTATTAAACTATTAGTTTGTATTATACCCCTTTGACCAATTGTGAATTACACAGATTGTGTAAAGAAAGCAAGTCAGTTTTACACACAAAAGGTTCCTATTTCAAGATATCTTATATTTATCTATATCTATCTCTTCATCTATTTTATAGCTATTTTATGTTTTAATTGAATGTCCTTATAAAATCTGTTTTTCATACATTCATTTAAGTTGGGGCTAAAAAGATACTTGAAAAATGATAATCTTTCTCTGAGGCACTATACAAAGAAAAAAAACCTTTTCAAGGGCGACTCAAAGGAAAAAAAAACAAAACAAAAAAACCCCAATACAAACTTTTAGAACTCTTAGATTTTTGAACTGGGGTGATATAACAAAACTGTAAAACCCCATTATATGTATAAACATAGCCATATCAGTAACACATGAAATAAATTATGCCATTTAGTTTGCCAATGTGTAATGTAATTTTTGATCATATGCAAATTTGCTATAAGAGGCTTTAAAAGGAATCTTTTAAAGTATACCTCAAACTACAACAGATTTGTCATTCATGCACTGCTGAGCACAGAGGCCTAATTTTACCTTTTTGCTATTATTTTAAATTAAGGCACTTAACCAAAAGATCAAAACAGCTTTTACAATGGACGTTTTGTGAAGTGAGATAGTGATAATGTCTGGAGGAATATGGTAATTGTTCCTGTTGTGGAGACACAGGGAGGTGTATGCCTTATTCATATACTGGGAAGTTGGAAATACACCCAATATAGAAGTATATGTCTTGAAGGGTAGATTAGAAGGTGCCTATGGATCAGGCAGAAACATGAAATGAAGCAAAAGCATTGCATTTGAAAAGCAGGTACAAAGACATTTCCTTTTGCTTTGCTGGTAAATAATATTAGAAGAGGACAACCAACATTCCGACAGCAGTTTTAAAGTCAGCCTTTCTATTTCAGTTTTAAATTCGGTTCTTAATGAGGGACCCCTCAGTATCAGATGAAGAAAGACAAAGAGAATTTTTGATGAAAAAAAAAAATCAGGAAAAAGAGAGAGGTGACTGCAAATATGCAAACTTTCCCTCCAGTTGCTTGAGCACAGGCTTCCTGCTGAAGGGACTTCTCCCCTCTCACTACCTATTAAGGAAGCTGCATAACAAATAGCAGACTATCCCCTCCAGAGCCGAAGGTAAAGCTCTCAGGAAGCCCCAGTAAATACTGCCATGATTTTCACCCTTCCAAATTTAATTCGACATTTCCTGCATGTGTTTGTGGGGAGGGCGGAAAACTCCCTTCGTGTCCTGCAAAGTGTCATGCGACACAGAAAGATTTCTCTGCAAGAAAATGCATCTTACTTGACTCAACACTGAGCTCTCTCAGCTCGGGAATCAATGCCTTGAGGACATTGCGAGCTACAAGGGGGCCAAGCAGGCCCAGTGCAGTGCTTTCATGCCATCTAGTGGCTTTATGAGAAGTCTCCCAAAGACCCTCTGATCTCAAAGAACCTTCCTGCTCCCATTTCGTGTCTACAGGGCTAGAGGAATTATCATATAATTATTCAGAGAACTCAGGCAACAGGATTATTTTCCTGGGGAAAAAATGTAAAATTTTTAGGTTAAAATATCCCAGAAGTTTAAATAACCCGGCTTTAAAATTTTGGTGCCATTTTGGTTTGGGTGGATATAGTCCAAAATTAGGGTCCTTTTCCTTTTCCCTTCTCTTTCCTTCCCTTCCCTTCCGTTTCCTGTCCTTTCCTTTCCAATCCATTGTTTCTCCCCGACTTCTCTTTAAAAATTCCTGTTTTGACTTTCAGTTACGCACGGACTTGAAGCTGTGTTTGCTTGTATCCGCCTGGTTTTCTTTTCCAATAAAATGTCGCCTTCAGCACTGTAATGTTGAAAGATTGAGAGGTGATAAAGCCAAGGAAGCATTTCCCCGGAAACACCTGAAATACTTATGTTCTCTAACACTCTTCCATCACCACCCCTCGGACATGCCACCCTGCAAGCAGCATTTGAATCACCGAATTGCAAACTTGTATTGTTTACAAGTTCAGCTATTTTTGTCACTCTCAGAAATACAGCTTTCCATTGTTATTTTTGTAAAATGCCATTAAAATGGCCTTACTCACACTACTTAGATGTATACAAGGTGTGTGTGCTTGAACCCGTTTTGAACAAGTCAATCTTCAACTGCTATCAAGTGCACTTAACCAAAATCACACTTTTTTTTAATCTTTCCTGTTTGAGATTTATTTCATAGGCATGGAAATTCTCCCTTTTGATACCATTGATTCACACATGTTAATATTTTATTAATTATACCCACAGATATAAACCATTCTACTCTGGAAATGCAGACTTGTCCCCTTAGATAATATGAAAAGATTAGATTTACAATGTTTTCAGTGATGAGGTATAGCTGTCTCTTGATGATGCAAAAAGGCAGATTTCTAACTTCGTATAACAACCAACTGCTTAATTTTTGTCATGGGTCAAAAATTAAAATTTTTAAATCACCAAAAAAGGGGTCTATTGGTAAAAAACAAAAAATAAAACTGTAGTATTATGTATGTAGAAAGTACGGAGATCTCACGGCATAAGAAATCATACATTTTTATTATGGCTGGAGATTAATAAGAACTGTAAGTTTTAACTTTATACACATGATGGTCAATGGCTGATAAATATTTTTCATAAACTATATCTACTTTAAAGGATTTAGTAAATAAATTTAAAAGTTAATGAAGAGGTGTGAAAACTTTTCACACATTTTAAGTAATCTTGCAGTGGGAAAGTAATTGTATTGGTTATTTCCCTTCTTTGGGGTATATATATTAAAAATTCACTTTCACGGATTCAATAATGAACAAACAGAAATTCATAAAATATGAATTTAACATTAGTCTGATTGATATGATGTATTTGCCTTGTATTCTTTTTGAGTATTTGTGTTCACCATTTAGTTAGACAATGACAGCTATCTTAAAGTGAGGACGCTCTTTTTAAATGCTGAACCAAACAGAATGTTCTTTAATTTCCCTACTTAGTATACTTTTTGAGCAAAAAATATAAATTTTCAGTATAAATTTGCTTAATATAAGTTCCTCTCTGAGTTTTCACCTTCCTCCTCAATTACAGAATTTCAACAACTATAGGGAAAAATTCATGTCACACAAAATACTGATATTTTCCCCCATTTTTTCTTAAATTGCACTAGTAGATTCTAAATAAGAAATATTTACATATAAGTATATATATGATATATATTTTTTTATTGTGAAACTGCTTAGTTTTTTAAAGATATTTTCTTACATAATTCTTTACCTGAACTGGTAATTTAAAATTTTTATGCAGTTTTTACATTTTCTAGTAATTATTATATATGTACTTCAATTTTATTTCCATATGTAAAAAGTAGTGACTTATAAAATCTGAGAAATATTGGTTCAATTTTTAACATAATACCTGTTCTAATGTAATGTATATATATTACAAACTCAGCAGCTTTGTTATACTTTTCAATGTCAATAATGTTGGGAACTGTAGAGTGTCATGTCTCTTCAAGCAGCATTCAAAAAAAGAAAGAAACTTTGGAAAGCTAGGAACTTTTCTGTTGGGTAGCATAAGAGTGCTTTTCTACATTTCTTCTAAGTAGAATCACATAAAGAGATAAAATAGACTTCCTTTTTTGATAAAGATAAATTCAGTACAGCTATATATATTCAGTGTTTCTTAAAAGTGGAAAAAAATCTCAGGGAGGTTTATTTCAGAGAAGAAGGCATATGGGCATCACACACGTTGCTTTCTGAGGACAGTCCTGAATTTTGATGAGAACAAGGATCTATAATTGGAGTGATAATTTTTTACTCTGTGTTTAATTGTAATCAGCGAAGATGTTTGTAGCTTTATAATAGGAAAAATGGTGCTTTAAAATATGTATAGTTGATCACTTTTTAGTCCATAGGCTGCTCAAAGTGGCTTATCTTAAAAGATAATTTGATATTCAACATTACTGAAAAACAAGAAATCCACAAATATTTTAAAAACAAACAAAAATTAACTATATACAATGAATTAAAATGTATATGTTTTAATCTTACAAAGCTTACATAGGTAATTTTCTTTTTGTTTTTTGTTTTTTTTTGTTGTTTGTTTTTTTTTTTTGGGGTGATGTGAAATAAATAAAGAAGCTCCATCTAAAATACTAGAGAAAAGTAGAATTTAAATTATGTTTAAAAATATTTTCCACAAATATTAAGATCTTCATAATTTAACCCTGATCTCTCCAAGGATAAAATAATTGGCTCATTCTTTAAGTTTTAAGATTGAATTTCAAAGAAAACAATTCTGTGCAAGCATCACATTGTGCATCTTTTTCTTTTTGCCTATTTTTATCTTAGTATGAATTTACCTGATTATGTATGTTTCCAGGTAAATTCAGATTTAGATTGATACAGATATCTGAATTTTTGATTTTTTTTTTCAGGTTCTTTTAATGGAATTAATAAAATTAATTTACTTTGGCATTTATATTATATACCTGAGAGTCTATATTTTCTGGAATAATGATTTGCAATCTCATAAACACAAATCAAGGGGGTCCTGTCTCCCTTTCATGTGTAGGACTATATTTGTTGTATAGAAGTTTCCTAATGAATGTCCTTGCTCAGGTGTTCTGCACCTACTGCTGCATTTAGAGACAGACATTCTGGATAGTGGAGCCTTCTTTCACTTTGTTCTGGGCTGTTATTACTCTTTTGGGCTTCACAGCTACACTGCAGCACTACCCCATTCTATCTGCCTCATAAGTGAAGCAGAGGGTGGAAAACCAGGCCCCACACAGAAGCATCTGCTGTATTTAAAACAATGCATGTATGTGTTCAAGACTCAACAAGGCATTCTAAATCACAGTGAGGTTTAGAAATTAGCAGATTAATTTTCCACAAGAATCCTAGGGGAAATTGCCTTTTTTTCTTTGTATCAAAAGCACAGTAATTTCAGCTGTCACAAATATCTGATTATATTTTGTAGCTAAGATTCTGAACTGGTTAACATTTAAATTAAGTACTAAAGGTAAGAAATTTAAATAGTATATTTCTGCTTAGAAATTTAGGGCCTAAATTCCTAACAAGAAAGATGTCCTCCTTTCATTACAATAGCAATTTAGAAATTGATTCATTACCAGAGTGCTTGTGAATTTTATAAGGGGATCTTATAAAATTCTGCTGTCATTTATCTCATTTGCCTAGAAATTCCTCCACTTGATCATTCATTTGTCTTACCACTTTAAACATACACACAGTAGACCTAGACTGGCTGGTTAATCTCTGCCTTGCCTGGCTTTCCACTTTCTTCAAAGTTCAATAATGACACTTACCTCCAGGGAGTTTGTGGTGGTTGATCACACTGATTGGATTCCTTTCTGTCTTGGCACTGCTCAGCATTAATTTCTACCATACCAGTTTGTATAATAACCTTGGTATTCCATTTCATATATGTACTTGATATCTTAAATCACATTTGAAGCCTTTAAAGTGGAAGCAATTTTCAATTCATACATTTCTATGATATCTATCCAATGTACTCAGTGGAATACTCCAGAGAAGAGATACCATGCATGTTCAAGAGTTAAAACTGAGCCAGACAGAAAAAAAAAAAATTAAGAAAAACAAAAAATTGAACCAGATGAATGGCAGATCATCAAGTCAATTCCCTAGTCAGAATAAAAGAATAACACTCAATGCTGTCATGTATAGTAGGAAGATATCTATGTATATAAAGAGGAAATATGCAAATTAGGCCGAGATGCCATAACATGTCATGACCGAATAGGAGGAGGTCGTGCGCACAGGTGAGGCCCAGAGCGGAGACAGACAGAGCGGTAAGGGGGGGGGGGGGGGCTGGTGAGCGGCCGCACCCTGGCTTGGGCTGGCTCCCTAGAGCCGGAGCAGACATGGACAGGGACAGGGGGGCCGGCCCGCAGCCTCTGCAGCCAAGCACAGGCCCAGAGAGGAGACGGTGGGCCTGCCTCCCGCAGAAGCAGTGCGGCTCCCTCCCACCTCCCATGGAATCAGCGCGGGTCCCTCCCGGCTCCCGGGGAAGCCACATGGCTCCTGTGGAAGCAGCGCAGCTCCCGGGGGCGCACTGCAGTTCCCACCAGCTCCTGTGGAAGAGCGGGAGGCGTACTGCACGCGATATTGCATGATGGGCTACTAGTTGTTAAATAAGATGAGGCCAAGACTAATCCTTATAGAATATTATTTGTTAAACATTTTCTAGGATAGTAAGAATTGAGTAACTTTTCTTTTGGGTACAGTTTTATATCCACCGGGAAATTTTTACATAATTGTAGCTATAGTTTATGGAGCACATTAGGAAGACCAGTATAAAAAGTTTTGTTAAAATTATAATACATTATAACTAATACTATTCCTCCATCTGCCAAACATTTTTCATAAAGTATCTAAGAAGAGTTGTTTTTCATTCAGCCACACTGATTATAACTGAATATCTCTAATTTTGAAGGGCTTTTGAAACAGAGTATGTTAAATAGCTGCACATATATCTATACATTGCATGGGTTAAATAAGCAGGAATGGATCATTCAATACATGGCAACAAATTGATCACTTCTAGGCCAGATCTCCTCTATATATGCTTTGTTTAGCCTGCTCAATTTTTGGAAAAAGAAATTTTTTTCTTAAATTAAAAAACCAGGGCATTTCACATATTTTAAAAACTTTGCTTCTCATGAATATCTGGGAGGTTTTGTAACATGGGGTCCTCTTTCTTGCAGGAAAAAATCCCTTGGGACTGAACATTAGCTGTTCTCTTTAGACAGGGCACACGTTCTCCAACTTGCCCGGGTCCTCAGTACTTCTTAGAGAGGTTTCCACCACGCCTGCTTCTGTCAGCCATTATCTGCTTTCCATCTGTAAGCATTTAAGTGATTTTTTATTTAGTCTGAGCTCTGATTTTAAACCACTAAAAGGCAAGCAGACTCATTTATAGTGATGCATCTAAAACCTGGGTATTATCCACTTATTGATTCGATGCTTCTTGGAGTGAGTTACTTCCTGAAATTTCAGGGTTTTTTAAGTAGTAAAGGCATTCTATTATAAATTCACACATAGGTATGTACCTAATATAATTACTCAGATTGGCTGTAACATGATTTGTTATACAAAATGTCTTCCATATCACATTTTTCTGAAGGTTGAACAATACAATGGGTAATACGTGTTTTCATTAGATCTGAGTGTTCTGTGTCTGTAAGAGAAAAAAACATAAAGGGTTTTAATGTAGATAGTTCTGCCTGGACGAGAGAACTGATTCCTCAAACATATGGGTCATGCTTTCTCTTCCCTGTTGTCTTTCTGTCAGTTGGTGCTGGAGTGTCTGCTGGGGAGGAAGGGCCCAGCCTGAGAGTTGCTGATGGGCAAGCTGACTTTGGCCCAAGTACTAGAGATTTGTACTGCTCTGTGTATCCCCAAGGATTAAAGGAACTGAAGGATCTTACTGTTCCCAAGAACTGCCTACTAATATGAATCCTTGGATTTTCTTGACCTCCTTGAGCAGAAATTCTGACTCTGGATCTTTAGATTCCTCTCTAACTAGAACCTTTTCTTGAGAGCTAGCTAACCCAGTAATACTGCACGCATTTTTTAAAAAAATGGTAATATAAGTTTTACCATTCATACCAAAAATTTCTTAGGTGAAAATGAATACTTTTAAAAACACACAGGGACACTTATCTAGGGTAGTTTCTTTCTATTGCCTATCAGATCTATCCCAGGCAAACCGGGAAAACATGGAAAGCCAGTTTCAGCATTGTAGTAATAGCTGATAGGCCACCTGATACCATATACAGGACCTTTGATCATGACATAATAGAATGTTAGAGTACTAATTAACAATATAACCTTTCGAACATGACACTCTCTAGAAGTTCAGGTTAATTTACCCCTTCAATGGGTATTTTTTAAATGCAAACTTGATGAAAGGTATGGCTCGTGTGCTGAAGAAGCTAAAACAAAATGTAAGATCAAAGCCCTACCCACCAGTGGCTTACTGTCCAATTGGAGAAAGGTCATCATGCAAAACAGTGTATGACCAACACAAAGGAAGTGGGCAATGAATGTCATCTAAGGCAAGAAGAACTTAGTGAGTGTATTATGGGAGAGAAGAGACTTGAGCTTAACCTTGGAGAATGGGGAAGATATAATATGAAAAAGGCCTGAAGTTAGAAATGTGCTCTGTTGGGTTGACAGTAAGGATCCCCAGCTGTCTAGACAGGAAGGTTCACAATGGCGAGTAGTAAATTAGGTAGGGAGGTGGGAACTTTGTGGCTAAAGACTTGTGCAGGGCTAAGCTGCCTGTGTTTGAATTCTGGATCTGTCACTTACTAACTGTGCAAACTTGGATTGATGACTTCACCTCTTAAGCCTCAATAAAGCACCTGCAAGGTTATGATTAGAACAGGAACAGTGTTATAGAGCCACCTGAAAGATTATATGAGTCCATTTATGCAAAGCACTTAGCACCGTTCCTGGCACGTTTGTGCTACTCCATAAATGTCAGCTTCTCAGTAGAGGCAGTAGAGAACCCAGTATTAGATAGATTTGAATGCCCAAATGAGAAGTCTAAACTCACTCTATAAGTGAAGTGAAAGCCATTAGTGGTTTTTTAAAATAATTGATTTGAGACATGATACAGATGATGCTTTGATAAGATCTATTTGGTGGTATTTGCTATAGAGGATGCGTTAGAGGAAGAAGATAGGTGGGAGAGAAGGCATCTGATAGGTATAGTCAGGATATGAAGCACTGAAGATCTAGATGGGGAAATTTTAAAGATAAAAATATCATTGGGAAGTTGTTATTACTTAGCTATAGGATGCTGAATCTAAGTCATTTGGGGACATGGGCTTTTTATGGTATCTGGCAAAATTTATAGATCATCCTTTCACAAGTATACAAATACACTTACATAAAAAATTTGCATGCAGTTTCATGGGGTTATGGGTACTTGAAAACGCCCTCTTGGATTACAGATATAGTGGGTGAAAGGAAAGGCAGAGGATGAAGGCACTACCATGAAGAAATGCAATAATAAACACAGCATAATGATAAAGTGAATATAATAGGTCCTATTGCATATTTTATATTTCTACTTTTCACTTATTAGTTTGTAAACTGTTTTGCAATTTTAGTTTGCCCAATAGAGTATTGACATATTTTTGCATCTTGATTGATAATAATTGTATTTCTTATTATCCTTTTTTTTTCTCCTAAAATATCTTACTTCACTTAACTGATCTGTCAAATGCTAGTTTCATGCTCAAATGGTAAGCATGGGATATCATAATGTACCCCACACTGCCAGATTATGCTTTTCCCTCCTGTTTTGAAAATTCATGACGTGTCTTTTCCATTTAAATTTCAAAATCAGGTCATAAAAATTGCTCAAAATTATTTTTTTTAGTTTGAAAATTAAAAAGAAATCTATATTATAATCTTCTCTCCTCTATTTCTAACACCAATTAAGACTGAGGACTGGGAAGAAGGCTATATGTGGAGTCTATTTTATCAGTCTTACCTTCTCTTACCACTAATTGCCCTTCTGCCCACTGATTCCTATGTTCCATATCATAATTGAACCGGCTAAATGATAGTTAATGTACCTTTAATTTTGTTTTCCCACATTCTTTTCATTAACGGAGAAAAGGAAATCCAAGCAGTGGATATGCATTTTCTTTGGATCAGCTCTCTGATTCCCAGTAGTCATTCCTAATGCTTCTCTTTAGAACTTTTATTATTTCTATACTAGAGGCTCGGTGCACGAAATTCATGAATGGGTAGGGTCCCTAGGCCTGGCCAGCGATCAGGGCTGATCTGTGAGGCAACCAGTGAGGCAATCAGGGGTCCCTGCTGGCACCGGTCTTGGCTGGCCTGGGGCCTGTGGGCTGGCGGCAGCTCCTGCATTGAGCATTTGCCCCCTGGTGGTCTGTGTGCATCATAGAGACTGGTGGTTCCACCAGTCATTCTGCCATTCGGTCAATTTGCATTTTAGGCTTTTATTATATAGGATGTTCAGAGCAAGCTCATCCATCCTTAATTTTATGGCATCCATCCTTAAATTTGTGTCTTAATTAAAAGTATTCATAATCACACAGAAAGTGTGAACATGTTTTTTTTTAAATAATGTATCCGTTTTATTTGTCAGATTGATCCTTTGGGAAATCTCAAATAATATTTCATGAACATTTACAAAGCTTTCATCATCAATCCTGAGTATCAATAATCTAATACTGCAATTTTGGCTACATCTAACACAAGGCTGGACCTGCCATTGAATCAAATAGAGTAAGAAATAGAGTAGATAATACATCAAATGACCAATTAACTCAGGTCAAAATTTTTATATTATCATGAATGTTAATCACATAATATACCTTTAAAGGTGTGTCAATTATTAATACAAATGTCATTCTCCCCCCAAATGCATAGACATTGGCTTTAGAAAACGAAGTGCAGTGCCTGAGATCTTCAGTAGATCCTACTCTAATCAGCAGAAAAATATGGATGTGCCATGACTTAGGGGTATTGATTTTATATGATATTAAATATGTTATAATAAAATTAATATATAATTTTACAATAATATTTTATATGTTCATATAGGTTTAAATATAAAAACAAACTAAAAGCAATTTAGTTTCATATTTGAGATAACAATCAAATTTAAGTTAAACTAAAACTAATTAAAACAAGCAAACAAAAACACTTTCCCAGTCTCACTGACCTAAGAGAAACAAAAGCTTTAAGCGTAGTCAGCTTGCCATAATGGAAATCTCACTGAAGTTTGAGAATTATGTTCTCTGTCACAGCATCTCTGAGGCCATTTTCTATTCTGTAAAATGGGAATTAAAATACCTCCCATCGTTGTTGTTTTTCTCAAGGTAATTGTAAGGATCAGATGAAATAAAGGATAAAAACACTTGAATAATAAAGTATTAATCTTAGGTGACACAAAGTTATTTAAAGGGTGGGTTATGCTATTTCAAATATTGACTTGTTTTCCTACAATGCTCATCTTTTTCTTTGATTTTTATTAATGATCTCTGCCCTTTTTTTGGCTATGGATAAAATCTTGGAACTACTTCTTGTAGTTGAATAAAATTAGTAAGGATCCTATATTGAGTAGAAAGATGCCTTAACCATTATACATGTAAAATTTCAAAGAACCATGTAGGCCTGCAGGTCCCATTCAGAGATTTCTATTTTATAAGCGACATTGGTGTGAAAGTCTGTGAGTGGAATTCAATATACTACACTTAACATTTATCCTTAACTAAACAGATAAGTCCATGTGAAAGGAAGCCCAAATGTCTAGTCTCCCTTCCAGTACTCATGAAAACAAAGAGAGCTGTGTCTGTCCATTTCAATGTTTAAAGGAGGAAGTTCTTTTTCCTAAGCTACCTCTAACTGGCAGCATCCTGCATTACACTAAAATCTTAATGACATTGCTACAGCAGGCACAGGTGAGCCCTGCACATTCTTTACATCCAGACCTGGGCAGAAGACTTAGCTTGCACCACCAGAAGGTGGGGAGCTACAGAGCTGGAGGAGGGTGTGATTCCAGGCTCCCCCCAGCATTAGAAATAAAAGGGGGGAACACACCACTTTGCATTCTTTCTAAGTGATTCTTGAGGTACTCTGATTTTGGTTTAGTCATCACGTGAGTTAATTACAATGCTAAGTAACTCAGTTTACGGGGACTGTGTGCATTTGTTCACTAGGGTTCTTTGTTTGATCTGCTACATCATAAGCTTAGTCATCTGCTTACTAGCATGGAGGGATTGCCTGTATAACTGGACATAGACGGACTCACCTTCATCTGTATTAACGAAAAAAACCAATAGATTAATTAAGGGTAGTGATGAACAATTTTGATAAGCAATTATTTTTTAACTAGAGGCCAGATGCACAAAATTTGTGCAAAGGGCCCAGCCCTGGCAGCCCCAGCTTCGTCAGGAAGGTCGTCCAGACAGTCGTCCGGAAGGTTGCCCGGAGAGTTGTTCTGCTGTTCGTCCTAATTAGCATATTAGCTCTTTATTATCTAGGATCTTAAAGTTTGCTGCTGGAAAGAGTAGGGGGTAGGGAGGAAGCTCACCTTTCAGCTTCCCACCCAGAGAGGTAAAGAGAGAGATCCTGCTTCACTTCCCTTTCTTTCCTACAAACTGTTCTAACATATAGTTGAATCAGTGCCTTTATTTCAAAAGAAAAAAAGAAATAATTATAGAGCTTGTTGGGCCATTTTCTGAAGAGAGGACATTATGCCTGAATGAATTCCACTGGTGGTCCGGGGAGAAGCAGGCTGCTGGGACCATTACCCATCACTGTTGAACTGCGGAGTAATTAATTGGGCAAATACGTTGAGATGTGGCAAATTCACATGCACAAAATCTGGGCAGCAGCAACATACATACTTTTTAAAATGTGAATAGAATAGCAATAGTTTTATGTGCCTGTGTGCAATATCAAATGACTTTTTTTTTTCTCTTGGCTTTACCCATTCCATATATTTTGTCTATTTTTATGTACTTGCTTAAAAAGCGTTTTTTTTTATTACCAGTGAAAAAAGATATGCAGATGAGCAATTTTGATTTGCATGTGTCTGTTTATTTTTAAAGGAAGGAATTTGGTTCACAATTCTTCCACTAACTAATTCTAAAAATAATTTGATATTTGCACTAAATTGGGTTAAGTCAGCATGTGGAAAGAATCTTTTCACGTTCCAAAGGTCTTCTCAACCATCAAGGCCTTCTAATTGCTATACAATATTAATGCAAAAGTTTCATTTTTCATTTAAAAGTTACCTGCAAAGCTAGAAAATAAGGCCCCACATTTGCCTTGGATAAGGTGATACTGTTTGATCATCACCTTTTAAAAATAGTCCTCTATGAAAGTATAGACAAAAAAATCTAACACTTCATTTGAAGATTTAAAAAAAACTGAGAAGGATTTAGAAAACTTTTTATTATTGTTATTGTATTTAATGTAAATCATCTCTGATGGTTAAATCTAAATAGAACAAGAAAGCTTTGGTCTTGATTTAAAAGGAACTCTATTCCCCAGCACCCCCACCTCTCCAGAGGTTAAAAGATTATTTTTTGTCCGATCACATTTTAATCCAGATAGCAGGGGACTTGCACTTCTAATTCAGACTTTCTGGTAAGGCTCAGCTTGTCACAATGTATAGCTTTCTTTCCTTTGATAAGGTCAGTTTGCCAAAAAGAACGAAGTACATATGAGTAATACATTACTCAACCACTTGTATACATACATCTATTTTTCTTACCAGGTCTCACTATTCAGAAAGGTACAGACATGGCACCATGATAAAAAGGGTCATTTAAAAGACTTCGCAGAGGCTCTGTACTGTGAAGGATTGAATTTTCACTTGAATGCCTACATTTTCACATCTTTTTCTTTGCAGAAATATTCCTTTTGAATGGCAGACTGCAATTGGGTAGTGTTTTTTTTTTAAGTCACTGACCAGGAATATATAAAATATTAGGAGGCATTTGTCCCAGCGGAAGAACACAGTTCACTGAAAAGCACTAGCTGGTTATTAAGAAGGTTATACAACTGTGCCTCTTCAGATTGGAAGGCTCCCTTTGACAAGAGCCTCAAGTTCAGTCAAGGTGGAACCTCAAAGTATGCCACTTCTAAGTGATAGACCATTAAAATAACTTGGGAACTCATTAGCCCCCAAAGCCATCTACCTGGTAATTTTTTATACTCACACCCACTGTCTAGTTTGAGGACCACATAATGCTGAGTCCAGTTTATCTCATCTTTCTGTCTACTTCAACATTTGACCAGAATATTATGATAAGTATTCTGCTCATGATTAATTTTTAAAACCTCTAATTTTCCCCAGTGGTTTTAAATATCCCATGTTCACTTAAAAGTAGAGACAGAAACCTATTTAATAAATACACTAAAACACTTAATCTTGTATTCTCTGTGGAGTGTGTTAATTCAGTTCAGCTGAATGCAATAAATATTATTTGATCTCCTACAAGGAAGGTGTTGTGCAAGGATCCTGGGAAGGTATAAAAATGAATAAGGCATCTTCTCTACCCTTAAGAATTCTACAATCTAATTAAAAAGGTAAAGTGAACAACCATAATAAATGGTAGACTATGGTGAACAAGAACAGAAAGTCACAAAATTCCGTCAGAACAAATCAAAGTGATTTCTTCTGGCTGACTTAAGGAAGAATTCCCAAAGGAGAAGCCATTTAAACACAGCCTTGAAAGAGTCATTCAATTGGGGTAGCAATTGAAGAGGGGCAGGAATGGTCTGGTAGCACTGACACATCCCAGATAGAAAAGTGGCAAGAGAAAAAGCATTAGGGTGGACAAAGGCAGGCATTTTTAGTGTGACACAGAGCCCCTGGAGTGAGTATGACATGAACTTCTTGAGGGGTAATGATGGGAGTCAAGAGTGAACAACGCTGTTTACACTGATGTCTTTGCTAAGGAGTTTGCTTGTGATGCAATAGGAAGTTTTGAGCAAGAGTGTCTCAGAACTGTGATTTGTAGAGCTCATAAAATATTGTTTCTTCTCATGTATAATTTATCTGTTTTTACCTATACTTCTGAAGGCTTTTCTTGAAATTAATTCTCTTCCTCCCCTTTTTCTTTTAGAACTAAATCAGAGAAATGTAGAAGTCACAGGCAATCTATGTCACATACAAGTATTCATGTACATTTGGGAACCAAACTAAATTGTTAAGAAACTCCATAGTAACAACAATGATTTTGTGACTCTCACTCTAGTGGAAATTGCATATTGTTATTTTATAAAAATACTCAGAATTACTTCTGAGTTACACTGACTCAGAAACAATTTTAAATTCCTTTGAAAGCGGAACAAGAACATCTTGTGCACATTCTATAACAAAAATAAATGAAAAATAATTTTTTTAAGTTTTAAGAAATAAACTTGTAAGCCTACCTTAAATACAGACACTTTCTCTCTAAATATTGACCTTTGGAAAAGCATTAAGGAGTAAAATACATTGATTTGTCTATACATAATGTCATCATATTATTCAAATGAAATGCTCAGTAAACTCCACCCACTGTCATCCAATTCTCTCCCTAACACTTTTACAACTAACTGAAAAGGTACCTACATTTTACAAATTCAAACTCTTATTAGCAAAGACAAATAAATGACCCCTTTCTAAATTTTATAGTACTCTCAGTTATGGAAAAATAAAATAAATACCATTTTAAAAAAGATGAGACCATTGAAATGGGAGAGAAAAAATAGCAGCAATGGAGAATTTCAGCTCAATATGGTTTACAGGCAAAACAGGTTATTGTACATTAGATAATAGGATTGGAAAGTGGGTTAGAGCTATTCTGATGGCCTAACAGATCAATTGTTTGTAGTGTACATGGGTGAATGACAGATCAGACACATTCTACTCATTTGGGTGTCATGTGGGTGTTTTTATCCAAGCAATTACTAAATATTTAGCCCTTATGACAGCTAAAACAAACAAAAAATTGACACTAAAATAATTGAATTAGTGGCTCCACATTCATACTTCCTACTTGGAGAAAGCAGACACAATGGGAAAGTTTGTGTTTCATAAGACAATTGGATGAAAGGAAATGCTGTTCTTTCATTTATACATAGGAATAATAACATTTTTATATGTAAGCTTGAACACATTGCATTAGTCTTTTTCAATTTCAAAACAAAGAAAACATTTAAAAACACACACACACACACACACCTGACAGTAATGGCATTAGTTTAGGTTATTGTCATGATTGAAATATTGACCTCACTGTACAAAATTATATTTCTCCTTATATTGCAAATTGCTACAACTAGAAATTATCATCTGGCAAGAGAAAATAATTGCAATCCCTGTGAAGGTAATATGTTGACTGATAGTGCAACCAGCAAAAAGACTGGATGACTCATATTTTCCAGTTTCATAATGTGTATTATACTTGCCTCAATGTAACAGTCTTAAATTTAGACATCTATGTTCAATTCTAAACTTATTTTGTCTTTGAAGAAATATAGGTCAACTAGGAATTACTCCCTGTACTTAAATCTCCAGATAAACATCTGATGAAGATGGCAATCCCTAGTCCAGAATGCCAAGATTTTTCTTTCCTTCAGTGCCTCAAAGCCCCTGGAATTTCTCACTCTCATATCCCAGAAGAACTATTTCTCTCGGTAGATATATTCTCTTGGTAGATGTATTATCAACACATCTTATGCCTGCCATGAACAATCTTTTGAGGAATGGTAGATGTCTTGCTCCAAATTATTTTTGTAAGATTCCCACTTCCCACCCCTCCTTGGTTTATAGTATATTTCTCCTTCAAAAAAAATCACAGCTTACCGATGGTGGGCTACTTGCATAGCCTCCTGATCTCTGAAAATACTGGATTATGTATAGGTTTCCCTGATAAGAGTTTCCATGTCACCTCCAAGTACAAGAAAATACCTCCCTGTCCTTCCAGAACATGTGGTCTGGCATATGCAAATGTGATAAAGTTAGTAATTATTGGATAGCTATTATGAAAAGCTATTATGATGGGGTTACATCCTGATAAACCTATCATTAAGTTGGAAATATTGTAAGTAAAAAATTCATTTAATACACCTAACCTATAGAATATCATAGCTTAATCTACCCTACCCTAAACATGCTCAGGATACTTACATAACCCTATAGTTGGCCAGAATCATCTTGCCAGCGCTGCCCAGCATCACGAGAGATTATCCTACTACACATTGCTAACCCAGGAAAAGACAAAAATTTAAATTCTAAGTTTGGTTCCTACTGAATGCAAATCACTTTCACACCATCATAAAGTTGAAAAATCGTAAGTCGAGGACCATCTGTACTGTGTTTGACAATGTGTGAAACACAAATAAGGATTTTACAGGTGCATAGGGACAAGAGGGGAAGGATTTGTAAACAGATGACCTGAGCTTGAGATCCAGCTGACACTTAGAAGCTCCAACATGGGGTAAAACACTTAACGTCTCTAAACTCCACTTCCCTCTTTTATAAAGTAAAGACAGTACTCTCTGTAATGCATGATTCTTGAGAGAGTTAAAGATGATAATGTATGCAAAAGTCCTTTATAAATAATAAACTATTCAACAAACATGATCCTCTGGGGAAAAGGTCTGAATTTAGGGATGAGCCGGGTAGAGACAAGGATTTGCCTTGGGGAAGCCCTAGTCCCTAAATAATAAGGGAGACAAGAAAAATACCAGTTCCCTTTAGAGGTAGAAGCAACTTTCCAAGGCTTTCTGGTTTAATTACAAGGAATAAGAAGCTTGAGAAAGATGTCAGCTCCTAGTGAAAGGAGAAGTTTCACGTCCAAGGCTTGGGAACTGGCAAAGGCAGCCTCTCTCCACTCTCGATACTGGTATTAAAAATCAGAAGTAGCAGTACCATTTGTCCAGCTTCATTGCAATAGCTTCGCTGTATAGCCCCACGGAAAGATAAGACGGGAGGGCATACCTCTGTGCCTGGAACTTGAAATCCTGAGCTGACTAAAGAAACAAAAGCAGCACTAAAGAGAAGTAACCGAAAGTAGAACCTGTGAGAGAAGGAACTTAGGGAAGAGTTCCTGCAGTTATCCCAATGAGGCCGCAGTATCATCGATCTGTTTTATTATTGGTGACTCCTATTCCTCGATTTGACTCCCTGGCTGGCAAAGCCTGGAAAGCACCTGATACTTAAACATACAAGAACTCTTGAGGTTGAGAGCTTTCTTTACGAATGTTTAACATGATTAGGATGAAAGAGCAGCCTAGTGTATTATCTCCACTTTCCAGAATCTTGATTGTACTAAATTTTGACAAGATAATGAATAAAATAACTTGTGTGCTATACCTATTGATAGACATATTTTCTCTTCACATACCTTAAGAAAATCATCAAGTCCCTGTCTTTCTGTGACTCAGTAGTTGTTAAATTTCCAGGAATTCACAGACAATCCCTGCCCTGTACTTTGGTTTGGAAAAGCCCAGCCTCTTATACATGGTAGACTGTACTTTCCAATGGGGAGAAGACCTTCATGGATTAGGAGAGTCCAAAGTGAGCCAATTGAAAAAGTGAGAGGGGTTAGGGGAGTTTTGGGGGGGTCCTTTTGGTTTTGCAGGTGACAGAAACAGAGCTTTGGTACCATGCAGCATCACAAGAGGCATCTAAACCTCAGATGGGAGCAGTTATGGTAGTACCTGAAGAGAGTGGACACTATGTTCTGAGTCTCCAGTTTGGAGAAATGGAGCTACCTGTCCTTAAGGGAACTTGCTGTGTCAGACAATGAGCCTATGAAGGGGCCAGAGTGGACTGAAGAACAGAGGGTGCTTCATGGAAAAGTCTGCGGTGGACAGGACCCTAGAATTCTTACATGACCTAAGGAGTAGGAGCGTCCCAAATTATCACTGATATCGACTTTCCCTTCATCCAGTTAGGAAGGTGGGCTGGAAGCAGTTTTATCTGCTTTAGAGAAAGTAAAATTAAAAAGCTGACAATTTTATTTTTGCATCTCTCAGATGATTGGTGACTTTGAGCATTTTCTCATATTTCTCTTGGCTATCTGTATGTCCTCTGTGGAGAAGTGTCTATCTAGGTTCTTTGCCCATTTTTTAATTGAAATTTTTGTCTTCCTTTTGTTAAGTTGTATGAGTTCCTTCTATATTTTGGACATTAACCCTTTATCAGATGTATCATTGCCAAATATGTTCTCCCATACAGTGGGCTCTCTCTTAGTTTTGTTGATGGTTTCTTTTGCTGTGCAGAAGCAAAAAGCTGACAATTCTTAAACTCCATGAGTTATAGAAGAGAATTCATGCCTACTATGTCATGAGGGGTTTCAGTATTTTAAGTACCTACATATTCATAGTGACTGTGTAGTAGATACTGATTTATATTTTTAAGTGTCTCAATAAGAAAGATATTACCATAACAATGTTATAATTGAGGAGAATTAAACTCAGAGATATAATTTACCTTGTTTCAGGTTTCATAAATCATAAAATCATGACTTAAGCTTATATCTCAAGCTGCAAAGTCAAGTTCCTGCCACTAACTACACTGCTTCCCTAAAGTGTAGGTTTCAGAGAATGATAAGGCTGGTGTTATGAATATGTCAAAGGGGAAGCCATTCATCCATCCATCCATCCATCCATCCATCCATCCATCCATCCATCCATCCATCAAGCGAACACTTATTGAGGTCTCCTGTGGGCCAGGAACTGTTCTGGGGGGCTGAGGAAACAGGAGCAACAAAATTGGCCCGTGTGGATCTCACATTTCAGTGGTGGGAAGTTTTGGAGGAGACATTAAAAAAGACAAATATGTAATGTGTCAGATGGTGATATGTGATCAGAAAAATCAAGGAGTGGAAGGGGGACAGAAGATGATAGGGCGCTATTTTACAAATGATAATTGGGGAAGACATCTTTGATAAAATGACATCTAAGTAAATTGAGAAGCCATTGATGGAGTGAACCATGAAGATGCAGGGAGAAGCTTTCTGGGCAGAAGAAAGAGCAAGTACAGGGGCCCTGACAGCAGAGGGTGCTTGATGTGTTGAGGAACAGGGAGGATCCAAGATGATTGCAGGAGGGAGATGATAAGGTGAGTGAGATGGAAGGCCAGGTTAGATAGGGCCTCACAGGCCATACAGAATCTCAGATAAACTCAGAATCCATCTCCTCTGACTTGACTGGTAGGCAAATGCTCTCAACCAATTTGGGGCTCTAATGTACTTGTGCAAAGGTATTGATGAATTTTTTTAAATGATTAAGATGGTAAATTTTATGTTTGTGCATTTTACCACATTTTAAAATATGTTTTTTATTGATTTCAGAAAGAGGAAGTGAGAGGGGGAGAGAGATAGAAACATCAATGATGAGAGAGAATCATTGATTGGCTGCCTCCTGCATGTCCCCTACTGGGGATTGAGTCTGCAACCTGGGCATATACCCTGACCAGGAATTGAACCGTGACCTCCTGGTTCATAGGTCAGTGCTCAACCACTGACCTACACCGGCTGGTCTGATGCATTTTTATACTTACTTTATAGGCATCATCTGTTAAAGAGTCAAGTAGAATTTCTTACAATGATTACTTTGGTTGCTTTATGAGATAAAATTAATGATCCCTCCAATCCAGTGTTTGCTCTCTGAGGGAGCATATCTTGCAGAATGATTTTTATTTATGGTAACAAAACACAAATAATCAGGAACAAATATCAGACAGTGAAATATGACTTTAAATTAAATAAAGCCAGCAAAACACCTTGGCCTTTGCATCTGTAAGTTGGAAATCTTGTAATTTCCAAAAATGAATCTTATTTTGTTACTTATTTTGTGCCAAGTGTTTATTTTTAAGTTCATCTTTGCCCCAATCAACTGTGCTTTATGAGGGCAGAGTAAATTTTCCAATGGGATAAAAAGGATTTAAATAATATTCCATCCTGGTAGTTTGGTCACATAATGTTAATTAGGAAGATGACAAGTAGAAAAGTTAATTTCAGGTTTACATGACCCGCTGTGTGTGTCAACCTCCAGTTCATTCAAGTTGTGGTCTTTACTTCTCCCACAGATCTGGTACTCCATGTGGGGATGCCATCTTAATAAAAATTAAATGATCTATTCTCTCACCAGTACCTAAGGAATTTCAGGGGTAACTTTCATTAACCTGATGGTCTTACATATAAAAAGCTCCTGGATGTCCATGGGAGACCAGACTCCAAAGAGCTGCTTCTATTTTCTTTAATATTGCCCATTTAATCAAAGAATGACAATAAAGCATTTATCATTAGAGATTTATACAGAAGTATTTTAAAACTTTGAATGGGACCAATAAATTACTCACTAAAATGTGTCAAAGATGATTACAACAGACACTCTCAAAAATATTTATAGATAAGAAACCAAACAAACCAAAACACAACACAGTAACTGCTTCTCCCATTTCTTCTTCCAGTTCACAAGTGTTAAGGTAATTCCTTTAGAGAAATACATTGTCTGTGCCAACATGTGTCACATGCCCCTGATCTGGGTAGCCCTAAAGCTTAATTTTCCAGCCCATCATCACGGTGTCTGAGAGTTACCATGGTGCGCTATATTTGCATCATTATTGAGCTCCCCTTGCATGGGAAGTGTTGCAGTGGGCCTCTTAGTTTCAAAACTATGCCCATTTCAATATCAATAAGGTAAATATTAAATACATTCAGAGAAAGGACAGTGCCTTTTGCTCTCCCACTATGCCACCTCTCACTCACTTACTCATCAAGCACAAGAGCTCATTGACCCTATTGATAGGAAAGGCCACAGAGGATTGCAGAATTTTGCAAATTAGTTTCTGTCCCCTGTGAGCTGTATAGTAATTTATACTTAATGGGAATTATAAAGAGGTCTTCCACCAAAATGTGTCAGAAAGGCAATGGGTTAATAAGAAATGTGAACTTACATTCCATAGAGAGGAGGCTGAAAGCCCCACTCCAAAAGGAATGGATGCATGAGGGAATGCAGGAAATGTGGTGAGAGGGTTCTGGGAAGGAGTGAGCAAAAAAGGGAGAAGCTGTTGAATTGGTCAAAGGAAGCCTTAAGCCATTGCCAAAGCAGGTGACTTTACTAGAAAGCAAGTAATTTGATTTTCAGTCAGTTTAATTGCTTATGAGTCTGGCCTCTCTGGTGGCAGAGAAAATAATGAGACAAATTGTTGGATGTCAGTGTAGACAAAAATATTCCGTTAACTGACTCCTGTTCTTCATTTTCTGACCGACTGTTGTGGTTTATAAATGCAGCATCAATACGTGATAGTGTGTGGCTGTGTGTGTACCCTTGTGTGAGTGAGGTGGGAGAGGTACAAGTCCAAGTTCTGATATGTTGGCATCCTTCCACTCCTTTCCTATCTACATTAACCCAAGGCCTTGAGATGCAAAAAGGGTGCTTTCCCCAACCCAGAAGAGAACAGCTTCTCTTTTGTTCTTATAAATAATTCTTCAATTAACACTAAAATTGCAATTTCAGAAGATCTGTGTAGACAGACTTTATATGAACTCAATGGAAAAATTGCCAAGTTTACATGTCCTCTGATATTAAATATGTCCCATATATGTCTGCCCTGTCTCCACAAGGAATCAAGCAGTTTTCTATTTCATTAAAATTAAGCAACAAATGGTGAACACAAGATATATTCTGGTTTTTCATAAAAGAATAACCATCTTCCTCGGAAAGTGTTTTGCCATGGAATTAACTGTACTTTCCCTTACTCCAGACAGTAGCCAAAGATGGGGAGCATGGTGACCTCTTTTCCACATAAAATCCAAGTTCAGTTGGATTTTCAGTCTGTTTAAATTCAATAAGGTAAAATCAGCCTGTAATTTCTTGTTATGAATAAGAGTAAATCTAAGATGTAAATTATTTAATATCTCACAAATCAAATATGATATAAATAGGGCTATAGGGAAAAATGGATCCATGGAAACATCAACACATTTGTACTAATTGCCAAAAAGTATACTCATGAAAAACAAGTTATAGAATATTATAACTATTTTTTTCATACTTCAAGGAACTACAGTATGAATACTGCCCCAAATATTTAATCATTTTAAAGAGAAAATTTTAAAATTATGTTTGAATTTTTGATAGAAGAAAGCTCATAAAACAGAAGTATTTTCCTAGAAATCTCCACTAAGAGAATTGTGTATTTATAGAGATAATTCTTTTTACTTAAGTTTTAAATTTTAATATTTCAGAACTTCTATTTATTAAAAGTGAATTTTTTTATTTCTTTAA
The DNA here is from genome assembly GCF_963259705.1 of Myotis daubentonii. Lineage (NCBI taxonomy): Eukaryota > Metazoa > Chordata > Mammalia > Chiroptera > Vespertilionidae > Myotis > Myotis daubentonii. The sequence goes on from NC_081843.1 coordinate 68,092,594, forward strand.
TGAAAGCATTAAATTATCTGACTCATTGACTACTGAGGATGTAGTGTAAATCTTGGGGGGAAATCAAGAAGAAGCAACAACATAGAATATTTACCATGTGGCTTGCTTTCTCAGCTTCTCTGAGCAGCAGTGGTCAGGGGCACCTGCTCTTTGCTAAAGAAAAGGCAGCAATCTTACCCCTGAGCAGGATCAAAGAATGCTTGCTTGTGTCTTGCAGTGCATAAGAAGGGAGGTTTTTGGTATTTTAAAAGTGTGTCTCTACCATTTATTGAGTCATTTCCGTGTGCCAGGATGCTGCCAAATGTTTGATACATGTTGTCTCGTTGAATCCTTACAATTACTATTCCCATTTTACAAAAGAAGAAATGGAACCTCTGTGTAGTTAAATAATTTGCTCAAGGTCACAAGTGGTAGGACTGCCATAGAAACCAGGTCTGCATAACTCCAAGACGTCTGAATCAGTAAACGGCTTCTCTTCAACACAGATCATCTAAAGGGCACACATTTATCAAAGGGCAAGAGTATCAAACTGAACCTTCAAATTCCACATCTCTCCTACATGCCAAAACTAAACATTTTATTGATATAGATTGAAAATGATTAAAACATGAAAACTGCACAGTGCTTTTTATAACACTAGTGATTTCTGGGCTATAAAAGACAATAAATGGTAATAATAATAATACCTTTACCACCACCTCCAAGAATAATTTCTACTGCCATTTACTAGGCATTTACTTCAAGTACTTTGCTACACCCTTTACATATGTTATTTCATTAAAAAAGAGCTAGCCACAGATTTCACCATCTAAATCTCAAACTAAGTTGAAACATGTATATGTATTTTTCCAGACGTGGGAAATATGGACATTTCCCTGAATCTACTCTCACTTCAAGAGGACAGATTCTCTATTGTCTTAAGTCTGGTTCACACGGGTCTGAAAGATTAAATCCAGACGTTGGTCCCAAAGAACATGCAAAAGGTACTGAAGTCAGCTAGCAAGGGCTTAGCAAAATAAGACTTAGACCAAGATCCACTTAAAACGAATTACAACAAATTCACTCTGCTTATTTTCTCACCTGCTCATATGAGGTGGCAGAAATTAGATACAGTATGATGTGCTTCTCTCAAAATGTGCCTAAGTTAGCAGGCCAGCATACTGTCACCCTGGGCTAACAGGGAGAGTCACTCTGTCATCTCTACCGGTGCAACATTAAGGGAAATGAATCTCATTCTGTCTTTTTGGGGGAAAATAATTTATCAGGTGATTTATTTACAGTGCAGGCTGCATGACAAGTAAACAAATATGCTATTTTTGCTCACTGTGGTTGGATTTTAAACATGAGAAAGAGACAGAGGAAGTGTCTCTCTAGGATATGTGAGTAGCTCTGACAACAGCTTTGAAAAATAAAGGAACTCCATTACGAGGCGTTTAGCAGGAACTGATTTACATACTAGAGTAGACCTCTCATGAATTCTGCCAACGTAGAGAGGAAAGGGGAGGGAAAAGAAAGGTTCCAATTGCACACCACCACTGTGCATGTTGATGAATCCCCTGGCACATGTTAATTAATGCCCTATTGTGTTTGGCAGACTACCAGGGACTGTGATTGTACACGAGCTGATCCTTTAAATGGAGAGTGGCTTACTCTATATTGAAAAGAAAAAAAGATTTGTACTTGTATAAGCCACAACTATTCCTTAGGAATAAGTGTTTTGCTTTTAGTGCAATTAAGAAAGAAGAACTGCCATCTATCACAATATTTTATCATTACATGTAAAATAAAATCCTCAACCCCAGTAAAGTCAGTAAAAAAAAAATCGAGGAAATGTCACTGTTTTTAAGGAAAAATAACATTGCTCCCTGTGCTCTATCCAAATCAGTGTCCAAATTTCACTCGCAAATGATGATAATGAATACTGTTATCTACCATCTTGTGCTCTGGATAAATCGGACGATTGTATTCAAGCAATTAAAAGGAAATCCTCATAATAAGCACATGGCAATCTTGAAAAAAATTAAATAAGTAATACCATCCTGGCAACAGACGTGAATTAAACAGAGAAAAAGAACCAGAAGATGCAGATTCCCTAGGCTTAAAGCTTACAGAAAATTCTGCCCTGCTAGAATTTTATTTTCAATCATGGGAAAAATAAAGATTGACTAATCGCCCAGCCCTTATTTTTTATTTGTTTTAATTTGCTTTTTACTACTTGCGCTGTAAAAAGCCGATAAATATTGGCTGTCTTAAAGCATGAGTGGCCTAGAAAAATAAATTGCCTTATATTATTGTTCCTTATGAATAAAATTGACATATCTAAGAAGCTGCTGCCTTAGAGTCCAAAAAGATATTGCAGCCAAATTGATTAATTAATTGTCTTTCACCATTCCAAATAACAATAAAACTCAGCTGAGACATACTAAACAACCCACCATTTTCCTAATCTACATTGCGTTAGCTGAAATAGGCTGGTCTTTTTCATTTGTATTTTTTCCTTAATTATTTTAGTCATTTGGGCTTTTTTTGTATGTGGAACTCCAAGATTTCCCCTGGTACATTTAAGCTTTATTTAAACCAGTGACCCTCAAAGTGGGGTGCAAGAGCCACCTAAACCAGAATCACATGGGGATGCTTGTTTAAAATATATGTTCTGTGAACCATGCCTCCAGACACTGATTCAGTAACCGAGGATAGAAGTCATAAATCTGCATTTTTAATGAGTACCCAAGCAGTTCTGATCATTTAAAATATTCTATATGCTCTTCTTTTAGCATTCAGTGGCTTTTATATGGAGGAGGGGGAGGTAATTCACTAGCTCTTCATATTTGTTGCAGTGTTTAATTTAATGGGACAGGTGTCCCTTAGAGAGTATAATGTCATGAACTTGGTTTCAGATGGCCAGGTCTGTTCTCCTGGTCTGAGGAGGTTGGGACCCAACATCACCATGACTTTGAACTTCAAGTGCCAGGATTGTTGGCCGCCTTTGCCAGTGGAAAAGCACCACCTGGCTATGGGGACATGAAAGTTCAAGAATAGAACAGAAATCATCACCGTGTGAACACAGAGAGGTTTGATGGGCCCTCCAATCTTTGAGGAACCTCTTTCTGCATCACAGTTAGCCTTACTAATTCTTAACTCATGTTTTTAATGAACCTGGATTTGCAATAAATTAAAGGCATAAAACTAAAGCCTTATAAAGCAGATCTATCATTGATTCTTTTTTCCAATATAGGATTCTTAGAACAATTTGTTGAGCTAAGTGTTTTTTATATGTTACATCATATATCTTTTTTTTGCAATCATCCTTTGAGACACTACAATCCCCCATTTTTTAGATGAGAAACTAAGGATTTGAGAGGATACCTGGCTTACCTGAGGTCTTTGGTGGCAGACTTGGAATTCTGTTCCACATTAGTCTGACTCCTGGGCCTGGGCTCTTAACTAAGAGGCGCTCTGGCCTCTGATCTTAAATGGGTTTTCTCTTTTCTTTCTAATCAGCTAGTCTTTGTGCCTCATGTCTTTGAAATAAAGTCTAGGTTATGTATGAGCATCTGCTTCCTGTGGGAGTGCTTCTAGCTACTATTACTATATTATAAGTTCTTTGAGATGAGAACAAACGAATTGAGCCCCACCTCTGGGTTTCCTTGCCAGCGCTGCCAGGCCCACAGTACAATGGTGACGTGCTCGGGCTAAGTAAGTGAGATCCTGACGCTCTATTTTAGGACTCAGAGCTCTGACAGAGAGCTTACTGTGACAATATCGCACAACATGATTACAATAGATGAAGTCACATTCAAGGGAAGCGGGAGCCTCTACCCTGCCAGTACTTTGTTTAATGAGCCCAAGACAAAAATAACAGCATCTAATGGGCAGGGACGCTGAGAGAATGGCACAAAATAGTCTTTACAGAGTGCAACTCTGAAACACAAAGTAAGGCAAAGGCAAGTTGCAAATTGATTTTTAAAATCTTGCTTTGCCCCAAATAATCATTGCTTTATATAGAGGATTTTCTTTCTTCGGAGTATCCCATAGTTCCACAAAGTAGAATGACCAACCTCCCACCAGGCTTCCCCACCTCTGCACTTTCACACCACTGTTCTCTTTTGGATATCTTCCTTATACAGACTTCTCTGCCCAAACTCTACCTGGACAGTGGCATTCCTTTAAAGATGAGGGACCGTGTGGCTGTGAAGGTGTGTTCTTGCTCTTTTCAAAATAAATCTATGCAAGGAGATTTAGTGCTGGAAATAGACTTTGTCACCCGAGTCTTCTCTTTAAGTCCACAACTAATCTCAGTGCTTTATTTGGTTCTACACACTCTTGACCTGGCTTTGGTTGTAATTCTGATTCCATAATTAATTCCATTCAGTTCTTAAACTGCTTATCCTCGTAAGTGAGTACTGGATTCGGTTCTGCCCCTGGAAACTACAGCTTTTTCCTGGACTGGCTTTGATGTCTGGCTGCTGTTAGTTACAGCGGTTCTCAACCTGTGGGTCACGACCATCGGAAAACACATATAGCATATCAGATATTTACATTACGATTCATAACAGTAGCAAAGTTACAGTTATGAAGTAGCAACGAAAATAATTTTATGGTTGGGGGTCACCACAACATGAGGAAGTGTATTAAAGGGCCGCAGCATTAGGAAGGTTGAGAACCACTGGTTTAGTATCATCCCTCAAATCTCTAGACTCACTTTCATTTTCCCTCAACCTATGGCTAATGTTTGATTCAAGAATGGTGAGCTAACAATCAATCTTAACCAAAATCTTGCCTGGTTATTCAGGCAAGAATTGACTTATTTCTCCCCTGTACTTGATTTAGACCTTTTTTATGGCACTTATACTGCCTGCCATATAATGACTATTTGCATACATGAATGCGTCTAGTTTTCTTTGCTGAATTATCAGTTCCTTGGGGTTAGGGACCAAGTCTTATTCACTTTTATACTGCCCACAGGGTTTTGAATTAATAATAATAGTAATAATATTAGGTAGCATTTAGTGAATCTCTAATATGTTCCAAGTACTATACTATATGGTTTTCACTCGTTATTTCTTTTTATTCTTGCAGGAATACTGTGAAGTAGGCATTATTGTTATTAACATCTGATAAATAAAGACATTAAAGCTTAGAGAATTTCAGAAATTTGCCCAAATTTACACAAGTGGGATATGTGAAGCCAGGATTCTAAATTGGGTCTGCCTAACTTCAGAACAAAAACTCTTAACCATTGCACTGGAATTGTTAGTGAATTGGTTGAATGAATAGACCCATTTAAAAAATTAAGTAGAGTAAACTATTAAAATATAAACTCTATTTAATGTTTCAAATAAATATAGGCCCAATGTTTTTAAATGTTAAAAGGGGTATTTTTTTCTCTGACTGTACAATATTTAAGGAATTTATATCATTTAGAATTGACATGTAAAAATAGTTTACATTAAAGATGTAAATAAAATGAGATTCAGTCAACCAAGTTGGACCGCTAATGGAAAGCATGATGAAAGGAATTTATGGTGCTTTATACATAGTAAACACCCATATATGTTGAATGAAAAAAATTTGAATTAATAAACCACTCAATCAATGACCAAACATTGAAAATCAGCATGTAAACTAGCTACTTTAGAATAGTCAATGAAAATGTATAACAACTCCTATAAAATACTTTTAATTAGACATACTATCAATAGTGTATATCATTGCAAGAATGAAAATATACATGAAGATGATGATCCCAACAAAATTTCCATTGTAGAATTATACCTGACATAAAATTTTAGAGTTAGCAGCTCCAGCATGTCATTAGTTTAAAACAGAGATGGCTAATTCTAATTAACCATAACATAGTAGATTAATAATGCCCTAACCGGTGTGGCTCAGTGGATAGAGCCTCGGCCTGCGGACTCAAGGGTCCCAGGTTCGATTCCGGTCAAAGGCATATACCTTGGTTGCGGGCACATCCCCAGTAGGGGGCGTGCAAGAGGCAGGTGTTTGATTGATGTTTCTAACTCTATCCCTCTCCCCTCCTGTCTGTAAAAAATCAATAAAATATATTTAATAAAATATAGCACTTATGTATAGTAAACTTGGTACATAATAGGCACTCATGAATGTCAATTCTCTTCTCCCATTCAAAACCTTCCTATCCTATTCATTTAGTGAAAAGACTTCAACTAATTTTACCTTTCTAAAACCACACTTCTTCTTAGGCCTTAAGTAGCCATCATAATGGTGAAAATCAGACCTGGCTTTCCCAGAAGTCTGCAGTTACATCAACAAGAGACAAAGGAGATTCAGAATATTTGTGTTAATGTCTCTCCTCTCTCAAGATAGGTAGACGCCTCACGCATGGGCAGTGCCTGTGGCTTCTCTAGGACTTCTAACTCTTCTCAGTGGTAAAAAAACAAACAAACCCAAAACAAACAAACAAACAAACAAACAAAAAACCAAAACGCGGGGGGGGGGGGGATGGTGGTGCGGGTGGATCGTGAGTTACAGTAAAGCCCAGCTTCCTCAGAAATCTGAACTACATCCACAAGTGTCAAGTCTTTGGACTTTGAATGTCCACAGCTTCCCCAGACCTCATGCCCTCTGCCTGCCAATAGAAATCTATAGGGAAGCCTAGATACCCCAACATACTAATTAATCATAACATCACAGTTAACGTCTGTGCTATCATGCTCTACTTGACTCTACCAGGACTAGTTACATTATCCCTGTCTGCATTAGTCATTAGAAGAAGCCCAAAATCCCAGTCACCCCCCAGATCTGTCCCTTTAATTCTCATAGGACTCTACATGGCCTCTGACTTATTTCCCTCTTCTACCATTTCCCAATTCATGAAAACCTTCTCCTGTGTCCTCTGGAATTCATGGTCTGTCAAAAAAAATCCTCTAAATCCTTAACTTCTCTGAACACTCCCTTTACCTTTTTACTCTAATGGAAACCTGGCCTTTCCCTGAAGAGGCTGCTTTCCTTACGTCTCTCAGCTGGGTTCTTGTTTTATTTGTTTGTTTTCTTCCTCAGTCCTCATGCATCTGGAACTGGAGGTTGTGGACATGTCCTTCAAACCATTCTTTTTTTACTTACCAGTTGCAAGCATATTATATTGCTCAGTCCAAAGGTCAATTTGGTTCTTATCTTACTTGAGAGAGTTGTCCCCCTTCCCGCCCCCCTTAAAACTTATCTTCATTTGGTTTCCAGTACACCACATTCTACTGATTTTTTTCCTATGTCACTAAGCTATTTCTTCTCAGTCTTCTTTGCCAGTTCCTCCTCAAATCTCCAACAAAGTAAATATTGGAGTTTCCATGGCTCAGTCCATTCCTCTATTTTATTTTCACATGGATTTAATTACCACATATCTGTTGATAGCTTCCAAATTTATCTCTGGACTTCTCTTCTGATTTCTAGATTCACATAGTCAACTGCCTACTCAACACTTCCAATTGGAGGTAGAGTAGAGCGCTGTACCCTTGGCCTCCCACAATCTATTTTTAATGTAGCAGGGGAAAAGAAGAAGATTCTCCAAAATAACAGAGCACATAACTTTTCTGTTTAAACTCTGCAAAGACTTCCTTTTTCATTCAGACTTAAACCAAACCCTTTCAAAGGCCTACAGGGCCTTATAGAATCTGGACCATGTTACCTCTCTAACTCCACCCATGACTATCTTTTTCTCACTTACTCTGCTCCACACACACAGATTATGTGCTCCTACCATAGGGCTGTTTGTTTGACATGCAGATCTCTCCCACAGATAATCAGAAAGTCTAACTCCCTCACCACCTTCCAGTTTTTGCTCGTGTTACCGTTATGAAGAAACTAAACCTAACCCGACATCCCAAGTATATGTTGTAGCTCCCTCCCCAGCTCCACACTCCTAAGTCCCTTTACCTGGCTCCATTATTTTCTTTTTGCTTTAGACTTACCCCTTTTAACATATGGTGACATTTACTTTTTTAAAAAAACCATCTAATGCTTGTTTTCTGTCTCCCCTGCTAGAACATGAGTTCCATAGATTTTATTCTTTCTTGTTGTTGTTCTCTGATTTGTCCCTGGCACATGGAAATATGCCTGCTACATAATATGTGCATAATACATATTTGTTAAATAAATGTTAGATTTGTAGAGTGTTTTACAGTATATGTCATGTGTTACAAAATCGTATCCTTAAAATTACCCTTTGTTGTTGGTCAAACAATTATCATTATTTCTGTTATTCAGATTGTCTCTGGCCTCAGATTAGCATACTGAGGCCAGAGACAATTTTTTCTGACTCTTGAGTTCATTGTTTTTGATACTTCATCCTGGGCATCAGGGCATTGCTCTTTAAGACTTTGCTTAAATTATAACATAGAACAATGGCTTAAACCTTTATTGGGCACTGAATTCCATGGGCTGGCAATTATGCACAAACACAAGCTATAGTCCAGGGTCTGGCACACAATGTTTTTGGACAAGAAGGATATGTATGGGTCTTGACTCCTAAAAGGCAAAGTGCTTTTCCTTCACTAACAAAACTATACAAACGCTCATATCAGTAGTTTCTCTTCAACCTGCAAGCCACCTGGCATCCTGCAATTGGCTCGACACGTTCAAACCCTAGTATATGTTGTAGCTCCCTTTCCAGCTCCATACTCCTAAGTCCTTTTACCTGGCTCCATTATTTTCTTTTTGCTTTATACTTATCCCTTTTAACATCTGGTGACATTTACTTTTTTTAAAAAACCATCTAATGCTTGTTTTCTGTCTCCCTTGCTAGAACATGAGTTTCATAGATTTCATTCTTTATTCTGAGATGAGATGACACCTTGGAAGGTGACTACTACAATTTTATTAAATTTAGATTTGGGTAATTTGCCAGCACTTATTCACTTGACTTGGGGAGCAAGGGTCCTTTGGTACTTCTGATCATAAAATGGAAATAATAAAGCTCTTGCTGATTGCTTTGGAATGCATTAAGCATATTTTAGGCATTGCTTTATGACTAGTAACCAGAAGCTATCTTGTGGTTAGTTGGCAATCCCAGCTGAATATAAGTGTTTTCACTTGAAGTTACTTGCTTCTCTGAAACATGGTTAGAACTTTACCTTTGGCTTCCATGTGGGAAGCATTACTGTTGTTGTTTTTTAAGAAGCTGCTGTACATACTACAGAGACCATAGGCCCTATGGTCTTCATGTCATTAAGAGCTATTACCTTTGTTCCTGGCTGGCTAATACATTCTCAGATTCCACACAGGCATTGATTTACATTTTTATTGTATTTATGACCAGAATGAGCAATTGAATTGATCCTAGTAACTAGTGAGGTTGCTTTGAAAGTCTTGAAGTTGATTTGCTATGATTATTGACTTTTATTGAGTTTGCAAAGGAACATGTTTATTGAGTGATCACTTCCTATATGTCACCAGTTTTAGCTACTTCTTACACATTAGTTAGTACAGTTAGCCTTACCATCACTCCATGAGAAAACTATGCTCAAGGCCATTTTACAGATAAAGATATTGAGACTCAGGGAGGTTAGGTAACTTTCCTAAGGCTACACAGCTAGGAAAAGGCAGAGCCAGGATCTAAAACCAAATGTCTCAAAATGTGTTGACTAAAATTCTTTAGTATTGTACACATTAAAAATGTAGCCATACAAAACCCAAAGAAATATGGAAATAACAGATAAGACAATCTCACATTTGAGAACCACTCTATAAAATACCAGTGGATAGAGCCCCTCAGCCAATCAGATCATCCCTATAGAAGTCAGGCTGAGAGGCCATGAAGACAACTCTTTTCAGTCATTTTATGAATGATTAACGATCAACCAGATGCATAGGAAAATAATTCAATTTGTTTGGAGTCAAAATAAAGTACTAAATCGGATGTGGCTATTCAGATTGGAGAAAATTTTGATCACATGCCTCGACTGTCTAAAACCTGGTAATATTTATTAGAAAGCAGTTAGATATTTGATCTGATGTATTTGTCTCAGACAAACCTCATGAATTCATCTGCTAGAGAAAAAAATTCTGCTCTTCCTTCCGCTTCCTCCTCTCTCTTTCTGCTCTGCCTCCTCCATCTTCTTCTTTTCTTTTTTTTTTTTGTATTGAAGTCCCAACTACAGAGAAGTTGAAAGACCTTGAAATTGATAACCCTGTCCCAGAAGTGTCTGGGCTCTGTTCTTTGGATTACAAAAAATGCTTTTTATGACTTCTAAATGCCTGAACTTAATTTTCCACTTAATCCCAGTCCATTCTCAATTTCTCAATATCTATTTTTTAAAGCAGGAATGCAGTTCCAAGACTCTTATGTAAATAAGAGACTTCCTTATTAGTTTAGAAGAATCCCACCCCCAGATGTGTTTAATTTGGTTATCATGATGTTCATTTTGTTTTTAATATATTTTGAATGGTTTTAGATGAAGTATACACTGTCTTATAAATCGCAGCCCTAACACCTCTCAATTGTTTAGTTTGTGACTTCTTTCTACATTTATAATACTTGCTTAGGCCCTGAAGGCATTTCAGTTTCCAACCCTTATTTAAATGAAAATCAACAGTAATATGATTTAATGATGGTTCAAGATGTCTTCAAGAATATGTATATAGGTTCATCACACAATATATTTCATTTTATATTTTATATCTTTTTGATCAGGTGATGCACCAACAACATTCTTATCCATATCAATTTGAAAAATTCATTGACATTTAGCAGCATTTTTTTCCCTCTAAAATGAATATAAATTTTACAAGGTCTTTTTTGGAAGAGAAATTTGTCTGAGCAAATATATTTGGACCTTTATCTGCCATTGATAGTTTGATGGTTTCAAATACAAAATTAACTGTAACTTTCCAAAAATTTTTAAAGCCAAGATACCTATGTGCCTGAAGAATCCAGCTATAGCAGTATTGATATTTCTAAGTGACTGCCAATATTTGGAGGATACAAACACAGTATAAGAGATAACTTGTTAAAGAGATGTGTCTTGTTCAAAGCACATCAATAGCTAATATGTAACAAGTTGTCAATCAGGAGCTCACTTTATGGAAGCCATCCATCCACCAAATGAAGATCTGACCCCAAAGGTACTTACAAGTGTAAAATAGTTTGAACTTGAAAATATATAATGCCGTTTGTTTGCATTTATAGGAAAAAAAGTGCCACTTACGGTTTACTATTTTAGTATAGGCTCATCTTGAGTAGAAAGGGAACATACTGTACTTACCAAACCAAGGAAAATGCTTATGTGTTTAATAATTATTATTTTGTTGAGGTCCTTGTATATTCTTTCCTTTCTGTTTTTTATAAGTCAAATTACTAAAGGGATGATTTGGGTATTAGAAAATAAAATACTTATATTTTCAATGTCTTTTGTTATAAAGTTCAATGCCTAGTTCTCAAATGTGCATCAATTTGTCCTTGAAATATTGACATTATTTCTAAGTACCACTAATGCAGACAGAGAACAAAAAAAGGTTGAATATTTATTAGCAAAGTCAGAGGTGAAGAAAAACTGTTATAATAAACTATTTAAAATAGTCGGGATTTCTTAAACCATTGTGAAAGGAATATCTGTATTTTAAGTGACAAAAAGCCTCAATGCAGATTTTACACATATCAAAATAGTGAAAAATTAAGGCTAGAGGGAGAGCTAAGGGTCCTTTTGTTAAATACTTCATTTAATAAGTAACAAAAATTATGATTTGGTTAGTTGTGGGAGAACTGGAACTAGAATCCTCATTTCCTAATGCCTAAACTGCCTACAATTATACATAGTCAGAATAGCTGCAAATTTGGGGGCTGTTATGTGTCTGACATGAAAGTCTTACTTCATCCTCTTAAAAATCCTATATGATAAATTTTAATATTCCAATTTTACTGAAGAGTCAATTATAAATTTCTATTTTGAGATAAAGTAACTTGCCCAAAGTCACCTTACAGAGAACCAGCAATCTCATAAATGTCTGCCTGAGTTCAAAGTCTCTCCTTTTGCTGCAAAACTATTTATTTATTTTTAAAATCACAAACAGGTGTATAGAGTTGTATAGGAAATTGACAATAGACTTATTGGCTTTTCTCTTTTCAGCTTCCCCTACTAGGTAGATACGAGTAAAGTTAAATATTTATGTAAAATTTATAACTTGTATTCATCATAGGATGTTTGATCCAGAAGCAACCTGAGAATAGCTCATTCACCCCACTCATTTACAAATGAGCTAATTAAGACCAGAAAGGTGAAGCACTTTCTACCAGAGGGAGAGTTGTAAAACTAGAATAGAGCACAAGTTCCGGCTCGAAGTTCTCTGATTAGTGCACTGGTCCACAGTCACATTTCTGGGGGTGAAGTATGGGGAGAGAAGATGAAGAGGAGTGACTGGGAAGACACACAAGTACTACCATGGAGCACGCAGAGTGCTGACAAGTCAATGGTAGCGCATTTTTTGGGAAACAGTAGTGTTTGAATGTGACTGACCTTCAAAGGGCCTGGAAATATATTTAGCTTTTGTATGACACTTATGAGGGACAAATGAGCAGACTGTGCACTCCATATTTGGCTATAAAGGACCAGCAGTAATTTTTATATTTTATGTGTTGTCCAAGTAAAATGCAAATTTTATTGGGTAAAAGTAATTGTTAGTTAATAGACTAGTCAGCAATTAATTTAAAAAAATTTTTGTGTCTTTTCATTGATTTATCTGAGGAGAAATTGTTTTAGTGAAAAGAAAAGCATCTATAGCACCTTTAGTAATATTTTCCCATATCTAGTTTAACTTACTTTCTTGGGGAAAGTGAGGTGGCTATAAATACCTTTACCACTTGATCTTGTAATCTTAAATGAGGGCAAAACTCCCCTTGGCACTAACAAGAATTTTGTCTACGAATAGTTACAGAATTGGGTCCATGACTATTATGAAGCAATTTGGTTCTTTCCCAGGAGATAAAATCTCCGGCACAATTTTCAGATGGAATACACATACTAACACCTTGTCCATATTCCTAATAATAACAAGAATGAAGGAGGGAAAAAGCCAGGAATTCTTGCAGGCTTTAGCCGACTTGCTTCAAAAGCCTGTCAGCTAAACAAATAAAGTGAAGTCGTGGGAGGGAAAGGCAGGAAATTAACTGCTGTGGGCTATAGTTAATGAGTAGTCCGACAAAAGGGAAGTTATGGCCATGGAAGTGTACACATAGAATGAAAAAAAATTAACACTACCAAAAAGAGTTAGCGTGCACAAATTAGATTTTTATTCCATCCTGAAGTTTATTGCTTTCTTGTGGAATCTTCCAACCAGCTACAGAAGTTTTCCCCATCCCCTCACCCCAAACAAGATGAGTGAGATCAATCAAAAGATTGAAACTTTGAAGCATGGTTAGGCTGCTGGGTAAAAGCATGCAAAATATGTCTGAGACTTCATTATAAAATGCCTACACGACACCTTGGGTAAAATCCACAGCCGCTTAGCATTGCCGCCTCATTAGAAGTAAAATGAAGTGGTCATTCCCTGAAGATTGCCAGGCCATATTCTGACCAATCCCAGGAGCGTCCTGTTCACACTCGATGATTTCAAGCCTAAATGGCCACAAACCTCTCTCAACCACATCTGTGCAAAGGCTGGTGGCTTTAGGCAATACAACCCAGTTAAGGGCAGTAAATCTGTCCAGGCTTTTAAAAGAGAGGACTGATGGGAGATTTTCTACAAATAACTTCGTTTCAAACATTTGAAAACAAATGAATTACCAACAACTTATTTAGAGAACTGCATTATCCATTAAAACAAACATTGCTCTGGACTAGAATTTTTAAAGAAAGGGGCAACAGACAGAAAGACATTCCCAAAACAAATGCTCTGGTACCCTACATCCCTGTACCAGATGCCACAGGAAATTACAAACCAGTAAGCTCCCATGACAGAAGAGAAGCAAACCTTTCTCCTATGTATTCCCAACAATTGTGCTACTTAAAGAGCATTTCAGAGACCAGGCCTCACTTTGGATCTTATTAGAAATGCAGAATTGGGGAAGATCGCAAAACTCTTGAATCAGAATAGGCATTTTAACAAGATCATGCTTTTGCATATGAAACTTTGGGAAGCACTGTTCTGACTCAAGGGTTCACAATGGAGAATATTGTGGAATAGTAATAAAAACCCTTAGAAATGATATTCTACATGAACAACTGACTTTTGACCCTCCTTCTGTCAATGTGGGTCCAAGTACCTAATGACACAAAAGACTTCAGAAGTGTGATAGTTACAGAGTGCCAGTACTGTGAGCAATTGGTTTGTTTGACATAAAGTGACGTGAGCCCATTATTTCAATTAAAATATTGATGGCAGCAACACTAAATTTTATGAAATATTTTACACTGAAGGTGGGGAAAGTGTTATAAAGTCATGGTATTTGTGTTTGTTTTCTAGGAATAAACCTTTAAATAATAAAATTTATCCTGAAAAGGTCATAGACAGGCCTAGACCAAAGCTGTCTGTTGAGTCAGTGCTTCAGTTTACACTAGTAATTTCCAATCAAGTCATCTTAAAATCAGAACTAAGCTGATATCATTAAGGACAAACCTGTCATCAGCTACACCTGTGTTAGCACATGCATAAATGAGTCTATGTCCTCCTGCAAATAAATCAATGGCTATATTTTTTATAATTTTTCTTGTATATCTACCTTCACTGTGATTTTATAAAAAAAATGCAACAAAAATATTAGATTGAATTCTTAAGGGCATGATAAATGCCATGAAGAGTCATGTTAGATGGATCATTTCTTGATTTCAGTTACTAATACATTATAGTTCTGTGATTTATGGATTTAGCAAACCTAGCATTTTTTTAAAAAATTTATTTTATTTTTTAATTATAGTTTATACTCAACATCAATTTGTATTTCAGGTGTACAGCATAGTGGTTAGACAACCATATACTTTACAAAGTGATGTCCTGATATTTCAAGTACCCAACTGTCACCATACATAGTTATTACAATACTAGAGGCCCAGTGCATGAAAATTCATGCACTGGAGGGGGGGTCCCTCAGCCTGGCCTGCCCCCTCTCACAGTCTGGGAGCCCTCAGGGGTGGGAGGTGACCTGGCAATCAGGGGAAGGTGATGCCCCATCACACCTCTGCTGCTGCCACTGCTGGCAGCACAAGCCTCAGCCAGTCCTGGTTACCTGAGCCTCAGGTGGCCCTGGGTGGCTGGGGGGCTGATGGGTCTGGGTGCTGCCATCTTGTGGCTGTGGGCGCCGCCATCTTTGAGGGTGTGGCAGTCAATTCACATATTCCCTCCTTATTGGCTGTGGGCGCCGCCATCTTTGAGGGTGGGGTAGTCAATTAGCATATTTCCTCCTTATTGGCTGTGGGCGCTGCCATCTTTGAGGGTGTGGCAGTCGATTAGCATATTCCCTCCTTATTGGCTGTGGGTGCAGCCATCTTTGTGATGGTGTGAGGGTCAATTAGCATATTCCCTCTTTATTAGATAGGATGATTGACTATATTTCCTATCCTGTACTTCAAGTCCCCATGATAATTTTGTAACTACCAATTTGTACTTCTTAATTCTTCATCTTTTTCACCCAGACCCCCAACTCTTCACCCCTCTGGTAACCATTAGTCTGTTTTTTTATATCTATGAGTCTATTTCTATTTTGTTTGCTTGTTTATTTTGTTCTTTAGATTCCACATATAAGTGAAATCATATGGTAATCATAAGTGAAATCATTTGTCTTTCTCTGTCTGACTTCACTTAGCATAGTACCCTTTAGGTCCATCCATGTTGTTGCAAATGGTAAGATTTCATGGTTTTTAATACATGTAGCACAACTTTTTTATCCACTGGTCTATTCTCAAATTTAGCATTTTCGGAGGAGAAACCAAGATGGCGGCATAGGTAAACACCTGAAATTGCTGCCTCGCACAACCACTTCAAAAATACAACTAAAAGACAAAACGGACATCACCCAGAACCACAGGAAGGCTGGCTGAGTGGAAATTCTACAACTAGAAGGAAAGAGAAAAGTACACTGAGACTCAGAGGAGGTGCAGAAGTAAAATGCAGAGGTACAGAGGCCCACATGGAAAGGGCTGGCAACTGAGGACATGGTTATATTTTTCAATCGGGAGGGAGTCTCAAGCTCCCAAAGGCCCTGAATTCCAGTTCTGGGCGAGTCTCTGGGGACCCAGACTCATACGAGGAGAAACTGGACTGTCTGGCATTGGGCAGAACTCAAGGGCAGCTTTCTCTCAGAGGTGCTTGCAGTGATTACTGCGGGATACTGAGACCCAGGATCTCTTAGGGCAGGGCAGAGGATCAGCCATAGCTGTTTGTTCTGCCCTGTTGATTCCCTGAGACCCTGCTCCACCCAAGCTGTGCACAGAGGCTTTTGCATATGAATGACTTGGCCCTTTGCAATCTAAAATTACCTAACAAACTGCAGCTGGGTCAGAGAGACCCAGAACCTCCAAAAGAAGGCCCAAGGCCCATGGCCCAAGGCCCCAAAACAGCTTGCATTGCTTCACAGCTGGGCCTCATCTGGGCACCTCCAAATCTCAAACAAAGAAGAGGAATCTGCAGATCTCTCTGTAGCTCCTGTTGGGTAGCCTCAGGCAGAGGCTAAATTAGCACCTCCTTAGAGATCCAAGTGCCAGTGTGCCCAGTGGTCAGAGTGGGACTATCCAGATTACAACTCCTCAAATCCATGAGGGACACACTCAGGGGGCAGACTCAGTGAGCACTAAAGCCCCACTGAAGCAAGTCTTGCCCCAGAAGGTGTCTCCAGCAGAGAATTTCTCCCACTGTAGACACAGCTGATTCTCACAGCCAATTGGCCTGGAGGTCAATTCCTCCCAGTGATACCAACTACAACCAAGGCTTAACTACAATAAGACTATGCACACAGCCCACAAAGGGGTGCACCAAGAGTGTCCACCTCAGGTAATTAGGGAGGCTGAGCCACTGGGCCCTATAGGACACCTAGCACAGAAAGCCACTCTATCAACACAAGGAACCAGCCAAAATGTGGAGACAAAGAAACAGGTAACAAATGACAGAAATGGAGGAAAGCAAACTACTGGATATAGAGTTCAAAACCATGGTTATAAGGTTTTTCAAGAATTTTCTAGAAACTGCCGATAAATTTAATAAGACCCTCAATAAGTCTAGTGAGACCCTCAAGGATATGAAAAGGACCAACTAGAAATTAAGCATACACTGACTGAAATAAAGAATATTATACAGAGATCCAACAGCAGACTAGAGGATCGCAAGAATCAAGTCAAAGATTTGAAGTACAAAGAAGTAAAAAACACCCAACCGGAAAAGCAAAAAGAAAAAAGAATCCTAAAATATGAAGATAGTGTAAGGAGCCTCTGGGACAACTTCAAGCGTATCAACATCCGAATGATGGGGATGCCAGAAGAAGAGAGAGAGCAAGATATTGAAAACCTACTTGAAGAAATAATGACAGAAAACTTCCCCTACCTGGTGAAACAAATAGACTTACAAGTCCAGGAAGCACAGAGAACCCCAAATAAAAGGAATCCAAAGAGGACCACACCAAGACACATCATAATTAAAATGCCAAGAGCAAAAGACAAAGAGAGAATCTTAAAAGCAGCAAGAGAAAAAATAGTCAGTTACCTACAAGGGAATACCCATACGACTGTCAGTGGATTTCTCAACAGAAACTTTGCAGGCCAGAAGAGAGTGGCAAGAAATATTCAAAGTGATGAATGCCAAGAACCTACAACCAAGATTACTTTACCCAGCAAAGCTATCATTCAGAACTGAAGGTCAGATAAAGAGCTTCACAGATAATAAAAAGCTAAAGGAGTTCATCACCACCAAACCAGTATTATATAAAATGCTGAAAGGTATCCTTTAATAAGAGGAAAAAGAAGAAAAAGGTAAAGATAAAAATTATGAACAACAAATACTTATCTATCAACAAGTGAATCTAAAAATCAAGTGAATAAATAATCTGATGAACAGAATAAACTGGTGAATATAATAGAATCGGGGCATAGAAAGGGAGTGGACTGACAATTTTTGGCGGGGGCGGAAAAGGGTGTGGGGGGTGCAGGAAGAGACTGGACAAAAATCGTACACCTATGGATAAGGACAGTGGGAGGGGTAAGGGCAGAGGGTGGGGTGGGAACCGGGTGGGGGGGAGCTGTGGGGGGGAGCTATGGGGGGGAAAAAAGAACAAGTGTAATAATCTGAACAACAAATATTTAAAATATTAAAAATATTAAAGAATTAGCATTTTCTAAAATATGTTTGGAGGAATACATTTTTAAGAGACCTTAAGGATCCAGTGGTTAATTAAAATTTTGGAAAATAGAAATTAAAATTATGCAGGTTACTCTTCTGTATGACTTCCTAGAGCCTTCTGTATACTATGATACATTATCAACACTCAGTAGCAGGGATATAATACAGAATGTTTTGACCTCAAAAGCAATATGCTAAAGAGCATTCTTTACAATCAAGTGTTTTGAGTTACATATTTTGGGACCCCTTAACCTACTATAATTTCCAATCTTGTCTGGATTTTTGTTCTTCTGAATACCTGACTATATTACTCACATTAAAAAGAAAAGAAACCAGCACATTTGTAACTATTTGGGACATATGAATTATGTTTTATACATTCATATCTGCCACAGAATCTAGTTCTGTATTTGATACGTTGATGATTAAATACATACTGATATATACTGACCTATGTTAAAATTACATTTTTCAAGTTTCCCTAGGTATTCAGTTGTTCTAATATTTCAATATATGATGAGATAATCTGTTACTTTAGGTAGAGCTTACTTATGATTTTATAAACTTTGATTCTACATCAAATAAGCCTTTGTCTTTCTGAGACAATGAATATAAATATTTCTTGCGTATGATTATCAAAGTACTACCCAGATCTTTTTTCTATATTTAAATCTTTAACACAGAATTCACCTGTGTTCTTTATGCTTTCAATTTCAGAAAGTTGACATGCCAGGAAAATTCTAGTGCAGATGCACCATTAATTTGAACCTGTTTTGTTATTTATTTGATCACCGATGATTTCCTTAAAGAGCCCCCATAATGGTTTGGGTTTGACACTGGAGAATAATGTGAAAATCATAAGTCTAGAAGATATCCAAACCTTTATTCATGTGTAAGGGGGCCGAGGCCCCTTTAGGAATGTTTTTGAAGTTGCCTGATTTGGTTTTGCTGGCACATTATTCTTTCAAGTATAGCTGCCATTATTTTTCTAAAAGAATAATAGTTACATACCATTGTTTTCTGTGAAGTTCATTTTCTAAAAGAATAGTAACATACCATTGTTTTCTGTGAAGTTCATTTGTTGCTTTCCTCCATTTTTGCTCACATTGTTATCTCCTACTTGAATTTAGGCCTTTGCTATGGACATATCAAAATTAAGAAAGGAAAATTGCTTTATAAAGCTTGGAAATATCACTTAGGGCTCCATTCCTTGGGGTGGGAGGGGTGGGGGTGGGGTGAATTGGGAAGGCAGAGAGACAAGATGTTTCTCTTCTCACCATTTCAGGCCACTGTAAAATTCCCCTGATAGTCAGTTCTTTTTTAGTCTTTGGCTGTACTTCCTCAAATATCCACACAATATTTTTGGGATGATATAGAGAGTTTGCATTGAGTTTCATGAATTGATTAATAACAACCAGTCACAGACAAACCTATTCAAAAGTATGAGGGTTTATAATAGAGACTATATTCGACTGGTTACCGTGGAATTACCACCACCCAGTAATAGAATTTGAATTCCCACAGCAGACACACATTTGTGTAATATTTGAAACTGCCTTAGTTCCTTAAATTGGCATCTTGGAGAGAGAGGAAAGCAAATTGCCTTTTTTCCACATAGAAGATAAATGTCTTTGGGTTGTTTTAAATATCCATCTTAGGTGGTTTGGCTAATCATCTACCTAAAGGCAGAAAATTGGAACCAATTATTTATCAATAGCCTTTATCATATTAGTCTGTGTATCCTTCAACTGAGTATATATATTTTTTTAATGTTGGCATTCCAAGGAGTAAAAACAGTCACCCTCCCCCAAAGGACTTGTGCCCATAGAGATAAATTTTATTCTTGAGCACACAGGTTAAAAAAAAGTAAGAAAGTGGGATTTCAAAGTCAAGGAAATGCCTCAAAACACCTATCAACCTTCCATTCCCACCCTGTCCTGATCTGGACACCATTAGGAGAACCACTAAAATTGAATTTAACTGCTATGTATTATGCATGACTGTACTGTTTACTGTATTGTTTTATGCCACTCAGTTCACCTGAGATGAAATCAGGCAAAGAAGGTAAATTAAGTCTACCTTCAGAAGTCTAGACTGCTGACTCTTATAAAAATTGATTTACTAGTTTATCTAACGTTTTAAAAACTCATTTTATTAAGTTTTAAATCAAATTATTCAGTACTACTACACCAGAAGGTAAAATTAATGATAGAGATAAGGACATTAGAAAAAAAACCACAGCATGGCTACATGACAACATGAAAAATTTGATGAATAGCAGCTTAGGAACAGTGACACAGGGTTCAGATTTAATTTGAATGGTGAAGGGCATCATCCTATTGAGCTGACTGGATAAGGGTAAGTTCACACGGGCGCACAGTTTGATGTCATCATGGGTGACACGGAACAGAGGTACAATGGGAAAAAGACATGTGGCATTTTGAAGACAAGAAAAATAAAAATTTGAGGTTAGCCCTGAGTAAAGGTGTGTGTGTTGTTTTGTGTGTGTGTGTGTGTGTGTGTGTGTGTGTGTGTGTTTTTGCCAGATTAAAAAAACAACACAAAAAAACACCCACTATCCAGTAATTCTGAGATATAAACCTTTCTTATCTCTATTAACTCTTTAGAAGTAGCCTAAAAGGAAAACAAAATTGATGGCAGGGACATGAGGTCATATTAAGTGTAGGTGGAAGATAGACAAATTTGTGAATGAAAATTTAGTATCTGTATAATTTTATCAGAATGAAAGAAATGCCATCATAACGAGATGCATGCTACATGAGGAATTTCAGTACCTTTCGCATAATAACAAACGTGCTTCTTATGCTTTATTATGCCAATGCTTATGCCATCTCAAGAAAGGGATGGATTTAAATAGAGACACAAGGATCTTAAATTTACTTAGAGATGAAGGAGCTGAGGTTTAAAGATTATATCAGCATAGGCAATGCTTTCTACAAGAAATTCTAAGACATCGATAATTAGGTGTCCTCAAATCCTTATATTGATCAGCATCCAGTCCAAGTCAGCAACTTTTGCCCTCAGATCTCCCGGGCAAGGACCTGTCCTGCCTTTAGAAACTGGCTCCATCATGACAGCCAAGCACATGTCCCACCTGAAGCTGCAGTCAAAACACATACGAAAGCCAATCACTGCTCCTCACCACACAGAGTTTGGAAATCCTGGCTTGTTTTAGTGTGTCAGACATGCTTATGAAGATCAGAGCGTGTCACTTTACAACTGAGGAAAGTGAGAGGAGAAAACGGTAAACCCTCCCCTTTTAGTCACCTAATGACAGATCTAGGACACAAACTCGGGTTTTCTGTCTCTGTTTTAATAAGCCTGATCACAACAAATAATCAGTTGGCTGCCTTATTCTCCTTTCAAAGAAGAAATACTGCCCATATTTTGAATGAGTCTGAGAAACAAGGAAAATGTCTATTATTCAGGGGCAGAAAAATGAATCCATGATTCAAAATGTAAAATTTACATTTTTCTGTTATGGAAGGGACTAAAACTAGTACAGGTATATGTTTTTAATAACATAAAAGTGAGAAAAGGAGATCTTTAACATAATTCTTCAAATGATAAAATACTAAACCAGTTACCAGTCTGAAAATGAAATCAGTCTACATATAGAATGGTAAAGTTTGGAGATGCCACTCCTGAAAATTTAGTATGTGAGTCAGGCCTCCTGCCTGATTTGAATTGAACATGTTGAAGGCCTAGTGCATGTGACTGTCTCCTGGTTTATGAGTGAGATTGAGGCAAGCGTACACTTGCCCAGGACAAGTAGACCTCTGCAGAACTCCCCTTCTGACCATTGAGGAATCACACGCACAGCAGGAAATAATCAGGTCTTCACTGATAACATAACCACATGCATATTTCTTTATTTTTGTAGGACTATGAATTGATTTTTAATGACGAGCAAGCAATTTTGTGTCTTTGAAATAGGAATAGGATTTTTAAATGTTTTATTTTAGTGCATGATACATACCAGCAATCCATATTATCTCTACAATTGTGTGTGAGGGGCTCAGTGTTGTAGCACCTAAATAGTATATATTAGATAAGGGAACACACTAAGACTTGAAAGTATCTCCAAGATTTTGGGCACATCCTAGCATCATTTGACTTTTCTTCAATATAGTATATTTAGTGTCAATTACAAATGAAGTAGTATACCAACAAGAAGTACAGAGTAGGAAAGAAAAAATAAAGAGGAACAGAAGGTGTTATAGAAAATAAAGCAAAATATATAGGACAATAAAGTATAGACGAGAAGAGTGTCTGGGCAGGAACACTTGCATGTGATGAAATAGTATGTAGCCAAGTTGATCTTGTGCATTATGTTAATTGACTCTATTAAAATTTGTGTTCATTCACTTATCCTAATATATATAAAGAGCTAGGTGCCATCACGACTGAATGGGCAACCGGTCACCATGAAGTGCATGGAGCACATCTCAGTCCCCATCCCCCCCGCCCGCCACCCTAAGCCGCTCACCATGAGGGGGGACTGGCGGGATGGGACTGGGGACTGTTGAGCTGTGGTGGTGGGCTGCTTCTCGGGGTGGCCGTGAGCTTGGCGGAGCAGTCACCCTGGCGGCAGCGAGTTTTGTGAAGCAGTCGCGGGGTTCGTGGAGTGTCCTGGGGTGGGGAGCTTCACGTAGCGTGGCAGGGCAGCAGAGGCCATGCCACAGAGGCCAGGCTAGGCCTAGGACCCTAACCACACACGATTTCATGTGTGCTGGGCCTCTAGTCTACACTAATAAAAGAGAAAAATGGTAATTGGCGTACGACGATACCCTTTTCATTGGCTAATCAGGGCTATATGTAAATTAACTGCCAACTAAGATTGGCAGTTAACTGCCAACAAGATGGTGGTTAATTTGCATATGTAGGCACAATGCAGGGAGGCGAAAGGGAAAGCAGGAAGAAGCCCCCTGCCACTGACAGTGATCGGAAACCCAGGGGGGAGCTAAGCAGCTAAGAGCTGGGGGGCAGGGCAAAGGCGGCCCTGGGGCTGCCTTTGCCCTGCCCCCCAGCCATGATCGGAGAATCAGGTGCCTTTGCTGCCCTGGCCAGTGATAGCAGGAAGTAGGGGTGGAGCCAGCGATGGGAGCTGGGCACGGTCGAAGCTGGCAGTCCCAGGAGCTAGGGGCCCCTTGCCTGGGCCTAAAGCGGAGCCCACGATCACGGGGCCGCTGCAGCTGTGGGTCCCTGCTGCCCAGGCTGACGCCTCAGTCAGAGGCATCCTGCAGGAGCAGGGACGGAGCCCGCGTGATCGCGGCACCCCCCCCCCCCCCCCGCTGCCACTGCAGGTTCCTGCTGCTCGGGCCAGATGCCTAGGCCAGAGGCGTCAGGCCTGGGCAAGGGGCTGATCCTGCGATTGGAGGGTGATGGGGGTCAACGCCTGAGGGCTCGCAGTATGTGAGAGGGGGCAGGCTGGGCTGGGGACACTCCCTCCCCCCCCACACACACACACACCCAGTGCACAAATTTCGTGCACCGGGCCCCTAGTCTATATATAAAGAGCCAGGGTTCATAATGACGGAAGGCTCAGCCAAACACTGGAAGTCAGTGCTGGGTTCCCTGTGGTGACCCAGCACTGATTGCCGAGGGGGCTGCCGATCACGCCTGGAGAGAGGCCTGCAGAGAGAGAGAGGCAGGGTCTGATCCACAGCCTCTGTGTCAGCTGTTCATCAGCTGTTGCCTCTCTCTTTCTCTCCAGGCTTCCCCAGCAGCCCTGCCTCTGTTTCTCTCCCAGCCTCTGCAGGGGCTGCTAATTAGCCCCACTTCTTTGATCAGGCCCAGAGATAGGCCCAGAGATGCTGACTGGCATAGAAACCGACCAATCAGAACCTAACCTGGGTGAAGTGCCAGGAGCCAATGGCTACCTAGGAGGCAGAGCTTTTGATGCTGACTGGCATCAAAACCAACTAATCAGAACCTAATCTGGGTGAACTGCGAGGGCAGAACCTAAGGTGGGGGCTGAGGAGGGGTTTTATGGGAAACAGCTGTTTTGTGTAAGGTGTAAGAAAGCAGTTCCATTTTTTTCATGACCAGTTTGGCAGTATAATGCATATGGCTGGCTATCAGTCCACATATAGAGATTAAGTGTTTTTGTCTGCCGAGAGCATCTCCCCCTGCTGAAAAAGGCTTTTCCCCCCATATAAGCCATCCTATCCTATATAATCTATCTATACCAATAAAAGGGTAATATGCTATCGCTTCTCGGCCTTTTGGCTAAGATCAAGTGTAAAAGGGTAATATGCTAATTAGACCAGGTGGACAGGCCATCTTCCAGACATCTGACTTCCTTCTGGACAAAGCCATGGTGGTGGGAGCCGAGGCAGAGGCTGTTAGGGGCAATCAGGATGGCAAGGGAGGGAAGTTGGGGGTGAGATTAGGCCAGCAGGGGAGGGCTGTTGGGGTGAGATCAGGCTGGCAGGGGAGGGCAGTTGGGAGCAACCAGGTCAGCAGGGGAGGGCAGTTGGGGGCAAGATAAGGCCAGCAGGGGAGGGCAGTTGTGGGCAATCAGGCTGGCCAGGGAGCAGTTAGGCATCGATCAGGCTGGCAGGGGAATTTGTGCGGGGGGAGGTGGGGAGCTCAGCCTGTACTATGCCCTCTCACAATCCAGGACGCTGCATGAACCAGTGACTTTTCATACGGGTGAAAGGCATCTTGCTGTTATAAAGGCATTTTTTTGCTCTGATTATGTAGTACATAACATGATCCTTCTGAGGCAGTAGTACTCTTTTCCCCATCTTATAGGTGGAAAAACTGAAGCAGAGAGAAGTTAAGTAATTGGCTTTGTCACACAGTTATAAGTGTCAGAATCAGGGCTGACCACAAAATGTACAAGCCAGAGTCCATGCATGTCATCGCTGCATCATCCTGTTTTTTCAGTGTTAGAGTAGCCTTGCCAGGTTTTAATTTTTAAATCTAAGAGACTGTTCCCAATATATAGGGTAGAATCCCTAGGCCAGGCTGGCGATCAGAGCTAATCTGTGGGGCGACCAGCAGGCGGGGCAATTGGGGGGCCCCTGCTGGCACCCACCTTGGCTGGTGGTCTGGCGCTGCCTGCTGGCCAGCCCTGTGCCCCAATCACCACCACTGGTTCCCTCCCTTTTGGGGGTCAGACACTCAACTCAGGAGCTGCCCGCAACTAGGGGCAGCTCTTGCACTGAGCGAGTGCCCCCTGGTGGTCAGTGTGCATCATAACGACCGTCGTTCCACTGGTCGGTCAATTTGCATATTAGGGTTTTATTATATAGGATTACTAACTATATTCGCTTTTTGATCATTGTGTACCTCATTCTTATATGATAAACTTATTATCTGGATAGAATTTAGAGGTCCTATTTTCCTTTTATAAACTTAGAAAACAATGAAATACATAGATTGAACAACTACTTTCTTTTTTTGGCAACAAATATTTATTAATGTCCACATGCAAAAATGGAAACAAATGTATTAGGGAATAAATAAGCAATCATCATTCTAGCAAGCACAGATAAAAGTAAACTAGGAAACAAAAATAATGAAAATACATACAATATAATTACAGCTGATTTTCACCTTGAGAAGGGGGTCACTGACTAGTTTATAATGGAAAGGATCTAGCAATGGATCGTTTGAGTGGTTTCTAGGGAAAACTGAGAGCAATGTGTATGCAGGGATGCAGGGAGGGGGTGCGGTGGGGGTTCTTATAAGAACTGACCTGCTAGTGTGCTTCATGTAAAAAGAATGAAATAACAAAAATAATAGTCCCTTTCATATGGTTTATCAATAAATAGTAGATTTTCACCTACAGTTTTATTACAGAGAAAATTATGTACTATTAATACAAATTTTATTTTTCCCATTGAAAGCCCTTTCTTATAAGGCAAGAGAAGAACATTTTAATTGTTCTCTCAACCATACATTCTCTTAAATGTTAATCCAAATATAGACCAGTTGACTGATAGTTATCCATCAAATTTTGACTGTATGGACAGCAAAGACAATTATTAAGCCCAAATAACATGGTTATGTTTCAGAAGTGATCCTGATGTTTTGGCTGAACAATAAATATTTTTTCCAACTCTTTCCTCAGTTTCCAGGCAGTTTAGAAAATGCTATAATACTCAACATTCCTCCACAGTCTGGAAGGAGTAGAGAGGAAACCCACAGGGTCATAAGAACTTGCCCACCAATATTCAAATCATTGCCAAGTTCAAAGCTGGGTTTATGGAGACAAAGGTCCTCAGTTCTCACCCTCCAGATTGGGCAACGGGACACTTTTCTCCTTTAGACCGCGCTCGCAAGACCTGTTAGTGAATGAATTCTTGAAGACAAAGACATTCCTGCAATCCTTTTAATACAAGCAAGGTTCTGGTCTAACTGTATGGAAACAAGATAGTGGATGGGTGAAGCTTTATAAATAAAATGTAAGTGCCTTCAGCTCTTCTAAAAAACAGCGTGAATAGTCTATTTGGGTTTGTATGATGCTCAATGTGTGCTAGAACTTATGAAAAACATAGAAAGTACCTTATTTCTCATGAACAAATACCATTTGTGTCGTTATATTACAGCAACGCGGTGCGTACAGGGGCCAAATAACCAGAAACTAGGCCTTTGGGACGAGCCACTCCTCCTTCCTTTCATTGTTGGCCTTATCCACAGAAACAAGCTGTGCAATCCTCTTTTCCTAAGTTAGATGATAATTCCGTGTATTTATAAGTTGTTTATTTAATAAATCCTCATATCTAAGAATTTCCAAAATTAATGCTAAATAGAAAGGAGTAGCAAAATGGTAAATATTTTCCTCCTGAATCTAATCTTTTATTAATCTGCACACATGTTATTCCAAATATATACATGTAGATCTCCACATATATATGTGCACAGAATGTATAAATACATATATATTATACATGAATGATTTATTACAGAAATATCGGTGTTTCTAGATTACACTGCATACTTGATGAGCTGTCATTAGTGCAGAAAGGATACATAGCTTTTCAACAAAAGAAAAGAATGAGGCTGCAGAGTGTTGCAGTGGTTTGGGCTTTTCTTTTCTTTCTTTTTTTTTTTTTTCCTCCAGCATCCATCCCTGCCAATCTCTGCACTGCCAGTAGGGAAAACCATATCCATGGCAACCAACCATACCATTCCAACCCACATCAATGACGCCTCCAATCTAAACTGTCAAATATTCTATGCACATCATGTAAAATAGGTCTCTTTCCCCTTATACCTCTG
This sequence comes from Myotis daubentonii, assembly GCF_963259705.1. Taxonomy (NCBI): domain Eukaryota; kingdom Metazoa; phylum Chordata; class Mammalia; order Chiroptera; family Vespertilionidae; genus Myotis; species Myotis daubentonii. Next base: position 68,120,134 of record NC_081843.1, read on the forward strand.
TGCATCTCGTTTCCGTGGCTACATGTTTATGCAAATGAGAATTGTCCTTTCTCTCTCAGGTTGATTGAACACTGAATTTGTTTTGCACCTTGGCAATGCAAAGCCATGCTGTCTTACCACCTGGTCTACCACATAATTGCAAAAAATTACATTATAATGGTAACTGTCCCCAAATTAGCCTGATAACACCATCTACCTGCCTTGTGAGCAAAAGAAACAGTGTGCAATAGAGAAGCATGTTAAAACAGAGTCGAGATAGGGGTATAATGTTTAATTGGCTCTCCAGAGTCTACTAATTTTCAGAATTGGGAACCTAGTGTTTGATTTGTTCTTTGTAGTCAGTGAGAAGAAAAAATACCCTTCATAAATTCTGAATGACAAATTTGCCCATCCTTTTTTGCATGTGGTTCCAGCATCCCAGGGAATCTAAAGTGCCATTTCCTCTCTGGAAGAAAAGAAGCACAAAACATGCTAGGTATGTACTTAAATTTTCACTATCAGCTCCAGCTATAAATTTCCTCCAATTCCTGTATCTCTCTCATTCTTTTTCCCCCAGCCCCTCCCAAATCTTGGATCAATACCTTTCATTTAAAATTAAGATGCAGGATTTTTACAGGAGACACACATTGAAATAAAATAAAGCTGGGGAACTAAAAGAATTACCTTCTCTCTTCCCATTGTCTTTTTTAATTTATTGCTTCCACTAGATTATATCCTATAAATAATTTTGTTGTGGTGGTGGAGGTAGTGGTAGTGGTTAGTTCCTTTTTCAGAATAATTATACTAAATATTTTGCAAGTAATAAAAGCAACCCATTGCTTTTAATTTAATTTATTTTAAATTATAAATTACATTAAAATGGTGACTTTAACTAAGGACCTTTTCTCATGTTAATTTTTCTACAAAAAAAAGAAGAAGAAGAAGAAGAAGAAAAAAATGGGCAGGTGAAAATGTGGTACATAATATATTTCCCCAGGATGTAAGTAACAAAATAACAGATACTAGATTCTATTAAGATAAATATTGAGGATATATTTTACTTCTTCCCCTGCTTAATACCTCTCTCTCTCCCTGCAAAACAAATCTTTCATATTTATAAAAAAAAAAAAAACTAAAAATCAACGGAACAATTTTATACAATTTCATAAGATTTTTGTCTGCCTTATCTTTGAACTTTGTTTAATAAAGACTGCGAGTCACCTTGGAATAGATTAGGGTGAAACAAAGGTTGCAGAGGTGGACAAGGGTTTCAATTTAATTAGATCATCTGTAAATGTGTCCTGGTCAAAGATAAAAAAATATGAAGTTTTCAAAGCCAGACTCTTAGTCATCTTTTCCCCATCTCCCTCTACACACCTTTCAGGGCTCAGCTAGGGCCCCATTTTCTCCTGCCTGGGAAGATAAAGTGACGCCTGGCTCTCTGATCTCTTGGCTCCCTCAGTGCTGTTGTTTCAGCATTTCACAAGATACCTTTCCCCGATGGTATGACTTGCTCTCTGACAAGAGTGTAAACCCTGGGGCAGAGTTAGGGGAAATAATTTCATGTCATCCTTTTACATTTTCAATCCTTAAAGTGAATATTTTGCTCAGTTAAATTGAATATCAAGTCTTGATGGTTCCTGGGTTTTAGGCTTCGATGTTTAGGCAGTGAATAGCTAATCAATATGCCTCAGGTCATGGCAGGAAAAGAGAAATCAACTTTTAGTTGTTCACTTTGTTCAAGGCATCATGTCAAACATTTCTACATATGAAACAATAATGCCTTCCTTGTTAAAATATACTTTTAAATAACAGATTATGTTTTTCAAAAGCTGTAACATCTGAAAGAGAGGACATGGTGTCTTTAAAATTTCTGTTTGATTGTTACATCTCCGCCAATGATATTGTTTTCTGAACACTATTCTTGGCTCGTTGGGGAATTGCCAAAGGAAGTAGAAGACCTAATTTTACAAAGATTACAATCAAATAAAATGACAAACACATATAAGTACAGGTGATGCAAACAAAAATCATGTCTCAGTAGTAATTATGACTGTTAATATCATTCCAATGGATTTACTAAATATAATATACTAGGGGCCCGGTGCACGAAATTCGTGCACTGGGTGTGTGTGTGTGGGGGGAGTGTCCCTCAGCCCAGCCTGCCCCCTCTCACATACTGGGAGCCCTCAGGCGTTGACCCCCATCACCCTCCAATCGCAGGATCGGCCCCTTGCCCAAGCCTGACGCCTCTGGCTGAGGCATCTGGCCTGGGCAACGGGGACCCGCAGCTGCAGCAGCCCCGCGATCGTGGGCTTCGCTTTAGGCCCAGGCAAGGGACCCCTAGCTCCTGGGACTGCCAGCTTCGACCGTGCCCAGCTCCCATCGCTGGCTCCACCCCTACGTCCTGCTATCACTGGCCAGGGCAGAAAAGGCACCTGATTCTCTGATCATGGCTGAGGGGCAGGGCAAAGGCGGCCCCAGGGCCGCCTTTGCCCTGCCCCCCAGCTCTTAGCTCCCCCCTGGGTTTCCGATCACTGTCAGTGGCAGGGGGCTTCTTCCTGCTTTCCCTTTCGCCTCCCTGCATTGTGCCTACATATGCAAATTAACCGCCATCTTGTTGGCAGTTAACTGCCAATCTTAGTTGGCAGTTAATTTGCATATAGCCCTGATTAGCCAATGAAAAGGGTAGCTCGTACGCCAATTACCATTTTTCTCTTTTATTAGTGTTGATACAATTTCCAAGCATTATGGAAGGCTAAAAAAATGATCATTAGTTACTTTCTAGAAAAACAAGTATGGATGAGTAAGTTGAATCAGATTTATCTGAGGAGGACTAATATTTAATGACTTGACTTTTTCATGAATTTAATTTTTTAAAACCTAGGGTTTGTGCATTTAGACTATTCCCCACTCAGTCTCAATGTTGGAGCTCCTTATTTTTCTAGTCCTTCTCTAGGTACAAGAAACTTTCTTTCAGAATTTTATTCTATTCAGGAAATTCCTTGTTGAAACTACCTTATTTTTTTCTTTTAACTCTGCTAAGTCACGTAAAATAAAATGGAGAAAGGAGGCATTTATTTGCAAAATGTAAAGACCAAAAAAGTTTGTCTGAAAAACAGGGAGTTTATCCAAATGACTAGAAATTGCCTCAATTCTCTTATCTATTTTTTTGTATCTACACAGTTTACACAGCCTAGATTTCTCCTACGAAAGAGATTTTCCCCATAGAATCATTGCACAGAAAAATAAAACAGAAAACAAAAGTCTATCAACTAAGAGTACCTATTTACTTATGACGTTATAGTACTACTAGAGGCCTGGCGCATGAAATTTGTACGTGGGTACGGTCTCTAGGCTTGGCCTGTGATCAGGGCCATCTTTCTCGGCTGCCTGCAGCCGGCACCGCTCCCTGCTGCCATCCACCCCCAGTTCCCTGTTTGCCATTGGGCGATCGGAGCCTGCCGGCCAGGAAAATGGACTAAGAGGTGGTCAGTGTGCCTCATAGTGACATGTCGAGCAGTCGTTCTGGTCATTCCGCCATTATAGTCTATTTGCATATTACCCTTTTATCCTGTACTAGTAGCCCAGTGCACAAAATTCGTGCACATTAAAAGGGAACTAATTGCCCTAACCAGTTTGGCTCAGTGGATAGAGCATAGGCCTGCGGACTCAAGGGTCCCAGGTTTGATTCAGGTCAAGGGCTTGTACCTTGGTTGCGGGCACATCCCCAGTGGGGAGTGTGCAGGAGGCAGCTGATTGATGTTTCTCTCTCATCGATGTTTCTAACTCTCTGTCCCTTTCCCTTCCTCTCGGTAAAAAAATCAATAAAATATATATATATTTTTTAAAGGGAATTAATTAGCAGAGATATTTTAACATTGCTATTTGCCCTTTATAATAGAAGTGTGAGAGATGAAAGGAAATTAGTAAAATGTATATGAAAATAATATATAAATTTATTAATAAATAAACAGTAACAAAAGGATATGACAACAACAGAAGCATGATATAAAAATGACAAAAACATGATATGAAAACAACAAAAACATGATATAAAAACAACAGTAATGCAAACAATGACTGATAAAGTGATTAAACTTATTCTAATATCTCCCAGTACATCACATTAAGAGTGAAAACACTTTCAGAGTGCTTGACTAATTTCCCTTGTGATGAAGTACTTTGAACTTTAACTGTAACATCACATGCACTTCAAACTCGAGAGAAAGCAACATATAACTGACCATGTGCAAAAAACGGGTTCAGGTAGGAATATGCCTACTTTGTCTAGAGTTTGTCCTTGTGATTTATTAATAGTCATCACAAATGCTGGCATCACGGGAAACCGTCGTCGAATCAATTTAAATGGGAGGCCAGTGTCAGATGGGGACAAATTAATTATTGGAATCAGAACAGCCTCTCCCTCTGAAGATCCTGTTAATACTTCAGCTTTGATAATGTTAGGTCGTAATCTTTTGATAATAAATCTGGTACTATTACAAAGACCCCATTTACTATTGAGATTTCTCAATAGCATGATGATTGCACCCACTTTCAATTTTAATTTATGACACGGCATTCCCAAAGGAGTAATACTAGTAAGAAATTTGATGGGAAAATTTTCCTTTTTAGCATCATCTGTGGAATCAATGGAATGATCACTCAAATATGTGTGAAAATCTCCATCAAGTATATCCAAATTTTCTTCATTTAATTTTTGAACATGCTCATTTTTTGGACAAAGAATTGCACATTTAGATATATTTTTAATATTGTCTTTAGCAGTGGTTCTCAACCTTGGCTGCACATTAGAATCACCTGGGAACCTTTTGAAAATCCTGATTCCTGGGCCTCATCCTCCAGAAATGGTTTCTTTGTTATGGGGTGGGGCCACAAAATTAGTAACAAAGAAACATAATTAAAACTTTATTGTGGAGAGCCACTACAGTGTTTTGGACAGGTTCAAGCCTTGGACTGATGAGAGGGCACAGTCCTCTCATTGCCATGTGCAAGTCCCAGCTTGGAGGGCAGGGCCCTCCCAGCACAATTATAGCCAACAGCTGTAGTTGTAAGCTTGAACCTATGGTCCGAACACGTGGCCCCACGTGCCTGAGTGATGTAGGCTTGATAGAGTTCAGGTGCATGTAGTTGAGTAGTATTGAAACCCAGGAGAATATTGTAAACATTGTGGTCACGCCCTTACTTTGCCTGGTAGCATCTGCTATAAAATAAAGGCATGGCTGTGGGCGTGGTTTCTGTCTCTCAGAGAAGCAGCGTCCCACTGAGACCCGGCTTTCATTCTCTTGTCTGTCTTTTCTAAGCCTTTCAGCCGCCCCCACTCAGGTTCACCCTTGGCTGTGCTGGCATGGCACATTTTAGAAAGATATGCCTCCAGGCTCCCAGGACGGGTTCCTGCCTCAAACCCCGCCCTTACAGGAAACAGCTCAGGGGAGAGTGCAGCTGTTGCCAAGACAACCTCTGCAGGACTGACTTCCTTCCACTTGGTCGCGGTTCTGGTCCTGATGAACACCACCCAGGGTTTTAATATAAGTAGATAATAAAAGGGTAATATGTAAATTGACTGAACAGCAGAACAAACAGTTGCTATGATACATAATGACCACCAGGGGGCAGATGCTTAACACAGGAGCTGCCCCCTGGTGGTCAGTGCACGCCCACAGAGGGAGCGCCACTGAGCCAGAAGCTGGGCAAGCACAGCAGCAGTGGCAGGAGCCTCTCTTGCCTCTGCAGCAGTGCTAAGGACCCCTTGGGGAATGTCCATTGAGGTGTCTTGGACTGCGAGAGGGTACAGGGCCTCCAGTTGAATAAATAATAATAGTAAATTCTTATGAGACACTATGTTTCAAGCACTGTTTTAAGCCCTATACGTAATCTAAATTATTCAATCATCACAACAGCTTTATAAATTATGTACAAGTATTTACCTGTTTTACAGATGAGAAAACTGAGGCATAGAAGGGTACCCAGAGTTATGCAGCTAAGAAGTAGTGGGTCTTTCAAAGACCAGATTAGCTTGCTGTAAAGTCTTCAAAGTGTTGACCTTTTCATTTCTATGCTATATGACCTTTCAAGAAGTATTTTTATTCTCAATTATCACAATAAATTTGTATCAGTTAAAAATCTCTTTAAAATGTAATATTCCAAAATTCTGTCTTCATAACTCAAATTCCCTTTCATTTAATCTTTCAAAGCATGAAATTGAATCTTCCCTTGAGGAGAAAAAAAGAAAACCTCCTGAAAGACTTCAAAATTGGAAACATTACTTTTAATGCCAGCAGTGATTTAGAAGACTTATGGTGATTTAAAACATAAATCCAGCCGTGGCCTGTTTAGTTCAGTGGTTAGAGCATTGGTCCAAGGACTGAAGGGTACTGGGTTTGATTCAAGTCAAGAGCATGTACCTTGGTTGCAGGCTTGATCCCTGGCCCTGTTTGGGGCACATGAGGGAGACAATCAATTGATGTGAGAGACACATCGATATTTCTCACTCTCTGTCTCTCCCTCTCCCTTCCACTCTCTCTAAAAATCAATGGAGAAAATATCCTCGGGTAAAGATTAACAAAAAATAAATATATCTAATGACATATGTCCATTCGTTCCGTAAGTTAGCAAATATTACTCACTTTCTAAGTGCTGGCACTATTCTTGGCTCTGAGAATTGAGCAGTAAACAAAAGAAAGCTGATGCCCTCATCAGATTCATATGGGAGGGGCAGGAGAAATTAGAAAATAGGTTAAAATGGGGTAGGATGAGCTGGATAGGGTAGGATAGGATAGGATAGGATAAGATAGGATAGGATAGAATGAGATAGGATAACTTAGGTAGAGTAAGGTATGGTAAGGTAGGATAGGAGTCAGATGGTGAGAAGTGTCATAAAAACACTAGAAGCCCAGTGCACGGATTTGTGCACCAGTGGGGTCCCTTGGCCTGGCCTGTGGGAATCAGGTCAAAACTGGCTCTCTGACATCCCTGAGGAGTCCTGGGTTGTGAGAGGCTGGTTCTCGAGTGACGTACTCCAGAATCGGGTTCTCTCCTCTCTGGTTCCAGGTGTGTCACCCGAGAACCGCAGCTGCCAAGTCATCGCAGCTCAGCAACTCCTGCATTGAGTGTCTGCCCCTTGGTGGTCGGTGCACATCATAGCTACCTGTAGTACAGTTGGATGGTTGGACGGCCGCTTAGGCTTTTATATAGAGAGATTTAAACAGGAAACAAAGAATAGGGGACTGGCTTTTTACTAGTCCAGAGAAGGTCTTTTGGATAGAGTAATAGTTGAGCAGAGACTTGAATGAAGTGAAGCCAGCAGCTGCCTTGCCTAGCTTCAAGGATTGCTAGGATGGGTGAACGGAGTGAAGGGAAATTGCTTCAGGAGATGCCCTCAGTGAAGCAGCAGATGGTCAGATCATGTAGGGAGTTTCAGGGAAATTGACACACTTTCCCTTTTAACTCTGATGGTGATGGAAACTCATCTGAGGGTTTTTAGCAGGGCAATGATAGGAACTGACTTATGTTGTAAAAGCACTTTGACTCAGAGTGAAATATAGAATAGAGGGTTGGGCAAAATTAGGGAGTCCAATTCAAAAGGCTTTTGTATCATCCCAAGGAATAAGTGACAGTGGCTTGTAGCAAGATGTCAGAAGATGACTAGTGAGGAGAGATTTTAAAGTTATAAACTACACATTTTATAATATAGGGCATGCAAACATAGGTTTACAGTTCATGTAGAAAGTAGTACAATAATTAATAAAAAATAATGAGTTAATACAAGAATAAACTCATGTTTCATCACATACTCATAAATGTAAACCTATGTTTACAATTATTTATAGGATGTAAATATTTTACATCCTGTATAATGGATGTAGGATGTGAGAAAAAGTATTACTCTACTTCTTACAAAATGAAATAGAAAGTTTTATGCTTAGATAAGAAATTGTATGTAGTTAAAAGTAGTTGATGAGGGATGAGAGGATATATAATATTTTGTTCATGGTTATAATTACTAATAAGATGAACTATTTTTTATTATATATTATTCATCATTTATATTTCTGATTTTTGTAATTGCCTTTTCATATACTTTGCCCACTTTTCTAACTGCATAGGTCTTTTTTATTACCAAATTGTAAGATTTCTATAAATTAAACTCATTAATGCCTTTCTGTCACATTGTTATATTTTTCTTCATCATTTGCTTTTTCACTTGGATTGTAGTGTTTTTACCCATAGAAATATCTTAAAATATTTATTTAGTTGGATATTTAAATTTTTTGTGAGTCTTGATTGAAAGGGTTTTCTTGACCTATACACATGCACTTATATTTTTTCATATTGTTTTAAGTTTCATTATTTGTATTTATATTTAATCATTTGGGGAATTAATTTTTTAAGCTGTGTATTAGGGCTTTAAATTTGTTCTTGCCAAGTAGTTAACTGGTTTGAACATCTCTTCTATATTTTTTTTATTTTTATTTATTTATTTATTTATTTTGGTTAAAGTATTACAAAGGGTATTACATATGTGTCCATTTTATCCCCCCGCCCTAGACAGTCCCCTAGCCTCCCCTATTCCCCAGTGTCTTATGTCCATTGGTTATGCTTATATGCATGCATACAAGTCCTTTAGTTGATCTCTTACCCCCCTACCTCCTGCCCCCCAACCCTCCCCGGCCTTCCCGCTGCAGTTTGACAATCTGTTTGAGGCAGCTCTGCCTCTGTATCTATTATTGTTCAAAAGTTTATAATGGTCTCTATTGTCCATGAATGAGTGAGATCATGTGGTATTTTTCCTTTATTGACTGGCTTAATTCACTTAGCATAATGCTCTCCAGTTCCATCCATGCCGTTGCAAATGGTAAGAGTTCCTTCCTTTTTACAGCAGCATAGTATTCCATCGTGTAGATGTACCACAGTTTTCTAATCCATTCATCTACTGATGGGCACTTAGGCTGTTTCCAGATCTTAGCTATGGTGAATTGTGCTGCTGTGAACATAGGGGTGCATATATCCTTTCTGATTGGTGTTTCCGGTATCTTGGGATATATTCCTAGAAGTGGGATCACAGGGTCAAATGGGAGTTCCATTTTCAGTTTTTTAAGGAAACTCCATACTGTCTTCCATAGTGGCTGCACCAGTCTGCATTCCCACCAGCAGTGCACAAGTGTTCCTTTTTCTCCACATCCTCTCCAGCACTTGTCGTTTGTTGATTTGTTGATGATAGCCAGTCTGACAGGTGTGAGATGGTACCTCATTGCTGTTTTGATTTGCATCTCTCGGATGATTAGTGACTTTGAGCATGTTTTCATATGTCTCTTGGCTTTCTGAATGTCCTCTTTTGAAAGGTGTCTATTTAGGTCCTTTGCCCATTTTTTGATTGAATTGTTTATCTTCCTTTTGTTAAGTTGTATGAGTTCCCTATAAATTTTGGAGATTAGGCCCTTGTCAGATATGACATTGGCAAATATGTTTTCCCACACAGTGGGTTTTCTCATTGTTTTGTTGATGGTTTCTTTTGCTGTGCAGAAGCTTTTTATTTTGATGTAGTCCCATTTGTTCATTTTTTCTTTAGTTTCAAGTGCCCTAGGAGCTGTATCAGTGAAGAAATTGCTTCGGCATATGTCTGAGATTTTGTTGCCTTTGGATTCTTCTAGAATTTTTATGGTTTCCTGTCGTACATTTAAGTCCTTTATCCATTTTGAGTTTATTTTTGTGTATGGTGTAAGTTGGTGGTCTAGTTTCATTTTCTTGCATATATCTGTCCAATTTTCCCAACACCATTTGTTGAAGAGACTATCTTGGCTCCATTGTATGTTCTTGCCTCCTTTGTCAAATATTAATTGAGCATATTGGTTCGGGCCGATTTCTGGGCTCTCTATTCTATTCCATTGATCTATATGCCTATTCTTGTGCCAGTACCAGGCAGTTTTGAGAACAGTGGCTTTGTAATACAACTTGATATCTGGTATTGAGATCCCACCTACTTTGTTCTTTTTCAGGATTGCTGCAGCTATTCGGGGTCTTTTTTTATTCCAGATGAATTTTTGGAAAGTTCGTTCTAGATCTCTGAAGTATGCTGTTGGTATTTTAATGGGAAGTGTGTTGAATTTATAGATTGCTTTGGGTAGTATGGACATTTTAATGATGTTGATTCTACCAATCCATGAACACGGTATGTTCTTCCATCTGTTTATGTCTTCCTCTATATCTTTTTTCAACGTCCTGTAGTTTTCTGAGTAGAGGTCTTTTACCTCTTTAGTTAAGTTTATTCCTAGGTAGCTTAATTTTTTTGGTGCAATGGTAAATGGGATTGTTTTTATAATCTCTCTTTCTGAAAGTTCATTATTGGTGTATAGAAATGCCTCATATTTCTTGGGATTAATTTTGTATCCTGCTACATTGCCAAATTCATGTATTAAGTCTAGTAGCTTTTTGATGGAATCTCTAGGGTTTTGTGTGTATAATATTATGTCGTCTGCAAATAAGGACAGTTTTACTTCCTCTTTTCCAATTTGGATGCCTTTTATTTCTTCTTCTTGCCGAATTGCAATGGCTAATACTTCCAGTACTATGTTGAACAGGAGTGGTGAGAGGGGGCATCCCTGTCTTGTTCCTGTTCTTAGGGGAAATGGTGTTAGTTTTTGTCCATTGAGTATGATGTTGGCTGTGGGCCTGTCATATATGGCTTTTATTATGTTGAGGTATGATCCTTCAACTCCCACCTTGCTGAGAGTTTTTATCAAAAATGGGTGTTGAATTTTGTCAAATGCTTTTTCTGCATCAATTGATAAGACCATGTGGTTTTTTTCTTTCAATTTGTTTATGTGATGTATCACATTTATTGATTTGCGGATATTGTACCATCCTTGCATCCCTGGGATAAATCCTACTTGGTCATGGTGTATGATCTTTCTGATGTACTGCTGGATCCGATTTGCTAAGATTTTGTTGAGGATTTTGGCATCTATGTTCATGAGGGATATTGGCCTGTAATTCTCTTTCATTGTGTTGTCTTTACCAGGTTTTGGTATTAGGGTGATGCTGGCTTCATAGAATGAGCTTGGAAGTGTTCCTTCCTCTTGAATTTTTTGTAGTAGTCTGAGGAGGATAGGTTTTAGTTCTTCCTTGAATGTTTGGTAAAACTCCCCTGTGAAGCCGTCTGGTCCTGGGCTTTTGTTTGATGGAAGCTTTTTGATGACTGCTTCAATTTCTTCCATGGTTATTGGCCTGTTGAGATTTTTAGATTCTTCCTGATTGAGTTTTGGAATGTTGTATTTTTCTAGGAATTTGTCCATTTCCACCAGGTTGTCTAGTTTGTTGGAGTAGAGCTGTCCATAGTATTTTTTAACAATCATTTGTATTTCTGTGGGGTCTGTTGTTATTTCGCCTCTATCGTTTCTGATTTTGTTTATTTGGGTCCTCTCTCTCTGCTTCTTGGTGAGTCTGGCTAGAGGTTTGTCAATCTTGTTTATCCTTTCAAAGAACCAGCTCTTGGTTTCATTGATTTTCTGTATTGTTTTTTTGGTCTCTATGTCATTTATTTCTGCTCTAAGCTTTATTATCTCCTTCCTTCTGCTCACTCTGGGGTTTTCTTGTTGCTCTCTTTCTAATTCTTTGAGTTGTAGAGTTAGATGATTTACTACCATTTTTTCTTGTTTTTTGAGATAGGCCTGTAGAGCTATAAACTTCCCTCTCAGGACTGCTTTCATTGCATCCCATAGGTTTTGGATTGTTGTGTTTTCATTGTCATTAGTTTCCAGGATGTTTTTAATTTCTTCTTTGATCTCATTGGTAACCCAATCAATATTTAATAGCATGCTATTCAGCTTCCAGGTGTTTGAGTATTTTGGGTTGTTTTTATTGTAGTTTATTTCTAATATTATGCCATCGTGGTCTGCGAAGACGCTTTTTATGATTTCAATCTTCTTGAATTTGGGGATACTTTGCTTGTGACCCAATATATGGTCTATTTTTGAATATGTCTTATGAGCATTTGAGTAGAATGTATATTCCCTGGCTTTGGGGTGAAGTGTTCTGAAGATGTCTATTAAGTCCATCTGATCTAGTGAGTCATTGAGGATTGCTGTATCTTTGCTGATTGTTTGTTTAGAGGGCTTATCCAGTGCTGTCAGTGGTGTATTATCTCTTCTATATTGATTTTAAATGTTCCCTTTATTATATACGAAATTTTTATTTGTAGTTTTGTCTGTCAGAGTTAAAGGAGAAAAATACCCAGTATGATTGAGACAAAAAGAAATGAGCTCTCACAGATTGCTGGCAGGAGTAAGTGTAATTGGAAGTAAGGTATTTAATTTGGAAATCCTAATTCCAATATTTTTTTCAATGATCAGATGGATTCAGAAAAATAGAAATATAATTATCTATATCACAGTATTATCAACAATGGGGGAAAACTGAAAATACTTTGTCAGCCATGGGTTGTTACTTAAATAATTCATACAACCATAAAATGGAATTCTATGCAATCATTATAAATCATGGTGTCAATCTATATTGATCAACATGTAACATGCCAATGACATGGTGTTAAATGCTAAAGGTATATCTAACATGATCTCACTTTATATATTTATATAGATTTAAAATTACACCTATACATACTGAAAGTAACCTAGACAAAACTTCTCCAAAATGTTACTCGTGGTTATATAATTGTGGTAATGCTAATAGTGGAAATATAATAGTACTAATGATGATAGTGAGAGGAGTTAGAAACAGGGTTAGGCAGATAAGGTAAGGGATGGAAGAATAAGAAAGTATAGACATAACTGCAGGGACGAGCAGGGACGAGCTCCAAACTGCAAGGTTGTTTACCGTATCTTGCAGGTGCAGAATGTTACAGGATTCCAGGGCAGGGGGAATAGGAAAACTGGGACACAAAAGTTAAAACAAGGCCAAGCAGTGTGGGCAATTTGCAGCCAACTTGTAACTAACAAACCATTATCTTCCCCTGCCAAAGACACAGAGCAAATGGTTAAAAAAAACTTCCCTAATGAGAGGATGCAGAAAGGGAGGGGGAAAGGAGAAAGGGGAAAAAAAGGTCATTTTGCTCCTTAAGCAGAGAATCCAGCAGTCTCAAGGCTTGGCAAGATAAAGTTGCTAGGTGCTTTTCATGAATTCTGGGAAGGCCACAACAAAGTAATAAAAGGAACTTGAGAATGAATCTGTACCAAAATAGTCAGCAGAGGAATTTTGAAGTCTATGGACAGGAGGCTGTATGATGCCTCGGTCCTCCACCCAACTTGCTCTTCAGATTGGCCAGATGCATAGGTTTGCTTGCTTTGATTTTTCGATAAAAGTGCATGCTTTAATAAATTGGCTTTTCACAACACAGTCGAGGTCTCTCATATAAATTCATTTATATGAGAAGACAAGGGTCGAGTTTGGGACAGCCCTCTCCCAGTGGCTCAGGGGGCTGTCTTGTCCTGAAACACATCTCTGGTGTCGGTGAGAGGTGCCTATGAACAATAGGATTATGGGTAATTAAGTGTTCTTTGTTTGCTTTTTTCCCTTCTATTTTTTACATAAATAAGAATAATTTAGTTAGTTTTAAAATGAAAAAACAAACAAATACATATTGAATGTGGTTTCTGGACCTGATTTCCAAGTGTCTGTGGAAGAGCGGCTTCCCCGCCAACCCCCAACCCCCCGCCTTAAAACTCCAAGCAATTCTCAGATACTGGCAGGGTGTCCAAGAATTCGACTAAATTCTGATACTGTCTACCTGGAGATAGCATCAGATTTCACAGATAAAGTGTTCAGTCCCATGAGACTGTCCTCTACTTCAAAAGTGAGCCATAAGCCAGGCTTTTACCTGTGCTTCTTGACCAATCTTCTATGACGGGAGCTTCTCTTGAACCCGCTCTTCTTGGGTTTGATTAATTTGCTAGAACAGCTCACACAACTCAGGAAAACCCATTTGCTCACTAGATCACCAGTTTATTGTAAAAGGATATAACTGAGGAGCCGCCAGATGGGAGGGATGCGTAGTGCAAGGCGTGGGAAGAGGCCCAGAGCGTCCACGTCCCCTCCGGCTGCCACTCTCCCAGCACGTCCATGAATCCGGTCCTCTTGGTGTTTTATGAAGCCTTCATCACATAGGCATGATTGGTTAAATCATTGACCATTGTTGATGGAGTCAACCTCCAGCCTCTCTCCCAAGCTGGGTGGGTGGGATCTGGGTGGCACTGAAAGTTACAGCCCTTTAATCACTTGGTCGCTTCTCCTGGCAACCAGCCCCCATTTTTAGGTGCTTTTCAAAAATGACCTCATTAACATAACAAAAAAATCTTGATTACTTTCAACACTTGGGAAATTTCAAGGGTTTGAGGAACTGTAAGCCAGGATTTCTGGACAAAGACCAAATATATATGAGAACTATATTTTGGTTTTCTGAAAGTCTAAATATATATGTTCTATAAATCATGATATTACATATATATCATGATTGAAATATCATAATTTATAGCAGTGCAAAAGCTTTAGACAAGATACTATGTTTATGTTGTAAGAGCTCATTTGTGCCACATTTCTTTTCCACTTTCTGACATGTCTACAATCTCCACAGCACATCCAAGTAGGTGCTTAATGGGAGCCCACAGACTTTTGGTTCAACTCTGCAAAAAACTAGTGCTGTTAGACTTGCCCTCGGGAAAACATGGTCTTGTAGGCATCGTCCTACACTGGGTACCTGAGCTTGGAAGACTTCTTAATCCATTGCAAAAAGGTTCTCTTGGTGTTTCATGTGCTCTTGTTACAGCCTGGTTCTTGTTCTGGGAGGAGAGTTTGTCTTCAAGTTCTTTATTATTAAAAACAATAAGAATTTTCTTCATTTGAATGGTCATTTATTTTCCAAAGAATCTTGTGAGCTATGTAGACTGCTTTCATCTTCTCCCTTTTCACATATTAGGAAAATAAGGGTTAGAGAATCCACACGATTTTTTCCAAAGTAGCAGCATGAGTATTCAAACTCAGCTATTTTTCTTTCAAACCTGAGGCTCTATCTCATAAACTTCTATAACTGTCATCAAAAGCCATAGCCTTTAAATAACTAGTAAGAAGGAAAAACTCACACACTTTTGATTATAAAATATGATTGATAAGAAATTATAAGTAATTACTTCACAAAATATTTCCCAACTTTTATTTTTATTTTTCAATAAGAAACAACACAAAAGAAGAGAAAGGAAAGGGATTATTTAACATTCTCCAAACTGATGAGGAAAATAAGGCATTTTTGGGAGTTGGGGGGCTAGCAGCCTGATTCTGTGCCTAGTTAATCAGTATCCCTAATGCACATTCCTGTTAGCCTATAGCATGGGTGGGCAACCCCTGGCATGCGTGCCAAACATGGCACGCCAGTAACTTTTGCTGGTATGCAAAACCCTCTCTTATAATCTTCCATTTACAATTTTTTTCTTAATATCGACTTTTTTATTTTTCAGATAAATTCAGTGTAGGTGCATCTTAGATAAATAAATAATTTTACATAACAAGTTATCTTAAAGACCATAGAAATTGGCTGACTGAAATGCAGTTGATTGAATTTCAGAGTTGCTCAATTTGGAAGCAGAAATTTATTGACCTTAGAGTTGACTTGGAAAACATTGAAAAAAAGCGATTAGAGACAGGAGTACTAGAGAGAAGTGTCGAAAACGAACTATTGAGGACTTGGAATGCCATTCTGGAAAGTTTTTTCTGTTTAAAAAACTTTGCAACAACATTACTCTCCATGTTTTCGTCCACATACGCATGTGAATCTTTGTTCTCAGTGATGAATTTTGTTAAGTCTCATAATAGGAGTAGCCTGACGGATGAAAGTAGCAGCTCGTGCATATCTCTGAAGGTCATGAAATATAAACCTGATGTAAAATCTCTGTCGTCAGTGATGCAGCAGCAAAAGTCCCACTGATAATATCAAATGGAGTCATAAAGTTTTCTGTCGGACTATCAGTGTACATGTATACATTAAAAAATAAATGTATTTTTCATCATCATATATTGTGTTTTTGTCACTCGAATGAATTTTATTATTTATTCAAGGTTCTTCACATATGTATACCTTAAGAGATATCAAGTAGGCGTAACATGTTCTCAAAAAATTAGGGTTGGCACGCAGAAGAATTTTGAGTCAGAGATTTTGCTGGTTTTGGCACGCACTCACAAAACGGTTGCCCACCCCTGGCCTATAGTCTAGTCACTGCCCCTTCCTTAATTATCTGGTCTTGCAAAATCTGTTTACCTAAATATTCCCATTTCACAGAGGCCATAAAACATGAACCATACACAACCCCCAGAGGGGGTTATCAGTGCTGGTGCCAGGCCAGGCCTTTAGGTGTAGTCTCACAACCCCCATCCCAAAACACGGGGCTTTTTGCAGAGCCCACGAAAGGTCTGGAAGTCTGATCGATATTTGGGGGACAAAGAAACTAAAGGGTATAAAGAGAAAGCTTCCTCCACATTGGCTTGCTCAGGATTTGGAAACAGGCTCCCCTGAGTCACGGTACTAGTACATCTGGAAATAAGTGGGTTTTTCCTGTATCTCCGAGTACTCCTGTGTGTATTTTCCGGTTGCCTGGTAAATTCTGTAACAAAACTATTTTCTGAAAGCTACTTCTTGCCCAGGAAGATTTTTTTTTCAATTACGTGGCAAATAAAACTGGAATAAATACACTGTAAAATGGATGCCATTGTAATAACCTGGTTATTATTTAACAGGAAAGGAGTGAAAGGGAAGACCAAATAGTATAGGCATGCCATTTACACAGCTTTGCCAAAATGGCAATGTCTGCTCCCTGCTTTTCAATGGGGGAAAGAACTAGACTAAGTCAGTTTAGAATGCCCAGTGAGGTCTGAGTGCCTGTGGGGGGCTAATTGCCCCTCATTTACACCTGGAAACAGGTAATTGGCCAGGGTGGGCATGGCCACTACAAGCTCAAAAAATCCTAAACGTTTGAACTTCTAAACAAAGAAGTGAGCCCGCTCTCTCTCCAGCACAGGCCCTCTTGGGACTCCCGCTGCAGGGGGCTGTGCTCCCTCTGCCCACACGGCACACAGCCAAGTTGGGCTCCACACATGGACTAATTGACTTTAATCTGCCCTGAATGCTGAGCCACACCCGGTGGCAACATGGATATGAAACTCTGGGCACTGGCCCTCCTTCTGGCTGTGTTGAACCCCCAGCTGCCCCCCCTTTTCAGGACTGGCTTAAGGGGCAGGGTTCTTTGAAACCTGAGAAATGTAATTTTCTACCAATAAAGCCTTCTTCCACATTCCATCCTCCCACATGCCAGTATTAGAAAATTCATTTTCTGAAAATACCACAAGAGCCTCACTCCCACTCATGTCTGGGAAGTCTGGCCCTTTAATTCCTCCGGCATAAAAATCTACGTCTTTATATGTATTACAGATGGTGTACTAGGAAGAAAATATTAAATTAGAGAAAAATACATATGATATAGTGCTACAAAGTATACCACTCATTTAATTCTTCTGGAACTCTTCAAATATAATAAAAATTATCACCATATTTTTAAAGTGATAAAATAGCTTGTACTATAAAAGCCTAAAGGGAAGTGAAAATGGTCTAAAATATCTGCAAATCAAAGGTTTAAAGCTAAATATGTTATAAAAGCATAATTTGGTATAAAATTTTTCTAGTTTTGAATGAGCCTCCTAGTGCATTAACATCCAACCATGAAGCAGTGCCATGCTACATGAGCATCATTGCCAAAGTGTCCAATCAGTTGGCTTGTATCATGAGTCATGCCCTGTTCCTACTGGTTTTCTGCACATCAACATTCAATTAATGGATTCAAAGTCCGTGTTATGGATGCTAATCTAAAATGTCTCTGTATACAGCCTCTGCAGAAGTAACTGACCACAGAGAGCACAGTAGTCATATTACTTTAATGTTTGAAACCCAACAGGTGCACTCTCAGAGCCAATGTCAGTGGATATTTTTCTAGCAGGTAGCATAATTTTTCATTGCTAACTGGATCTGGCATGTGCTCTTGCAAATAGTCGCATTTTTTCCCCCTGATTGGTTCTTCAATTAGTTGTCAATGCAAGGTCAGTAAGGACTCCTCTCAGGCCCTCCAGCAATGGGGACTGATCAGGAGTTGAAATGCTAATCCGTTTAACGTTATTTCATTTGTCTTCATGTTTACAAAAGTTCATGTCATACAGACCCATGGGTCTGCACACTGTTTTTTAAATGAGTTATAAACAGTTGTTCTCATTAAAATAATATGTTTTAAAAATTTGAAAAAAAATCACATAGTCATCACAGTAATACAACCATTATTTGTGTTTATTATCTTCTAGTCTTTTATTAATGAATCTTTAAAAAAGTATTTTATAGTTTAAAAATGTTTCAATATTCCCCCTCTCCTTTGGCCTTTATGTATTCATAATTGCAGGAATCATAATCCTTGGTTCATGACAACATTCACATTAGTGGTTCAAGCATGTACTTTTTTTTTTTTAATCCTCACCCAAGGATATTTTTTCCATTGATTTTTTTTTTTCCAGAGAGAGTGAAAGGGAGGGAGGTGGAGGGAGAGAAGAGCAAAAGAGAGAGAGAAATCAATGTGAGAGAGATACATTTATTGGTTACCTCCCACATGAAACCCCTACTAGGGTGGGGGAGATGAACTTGTAACCCAGGAATCAAACCTGGGAATTGAACCTGGGACCCTTTGGTGTGAGGGTTAGTGCCTTAACTATTGAGCAACCATTGAAAATAACCTACATCAAACACTATGTCCCCCATTCCTCCCTCTGCCTTTCTCCACAGAAGGTAGCAATCATTTAACATTTTATTTTTTATCATTCCTTTATTTTATATATAACGTATGTTATATTACATGTTAGATAGTTAACTAATTATTATTAGGAGCCTAATGGGCTGGGGAGCATGAGCTATCTGCTTCACCCGGAAGCTATAGCTTTTCACACTCCAGGGGATCATAGCATTGCTCCTCCTAGAGGATTAACACCCCTCCCCCACCTCTCCTCCTGGATTGTTGGGGGGAAGCAGGGAAAGATAAGGACATGAACAGTAAAAATCAAAACGGCACAGAGGGAGGTACTTTGCCATAGAGGCCTGCCATCTAACCTGGGAAAAGATCATTGTCAGGGGCTGGACCCATCAAAAGCCTGAGAAAACTGGGAAAGTTGGTTGGTTGTTTTGCAAAAATTCCTGGTTAAAACCCAAGGGGAACAAAGAGTCTCTCTCTCTCTCTCTCTCTCTCTCTCTCTCTCTCTCTCTCTCTCTCTCTCTCTCTCCTCTTCCCCTCCCCCCTCTCTCTGACCCACACTTGTCCCATTCCTTCTAGTTCTTTCCTACCCAGGAATACATGACCATGTGGGTCTAGTAGCAACCAGGGCCACAGACTGGAGGGGCTCCAAAGGACTAGGCTTTAATATGAAGCAGAAACCCTGGACACTGGTCTTTGTCTTGGCCTTGCTCGAGATACAATTAGACTTTTTCATGGTGGGACAAACATAGATGGGACATTGGAAACCCAGGGGTCTTTTTCCACCCTAATAAATCACCTTGCCAGACCATCATCTCCTGTGCATGGATCCTTGAAATGATTTTTTCACGTTCCTGTGTAAGAACTTAATATCCACCGACATATATTTATTGTATATGCATACACATATAAATTGTAAATATATGTAATCCTAAAAAGTACATATTTTACTTCTGACTCTGTAAAAGTTTAGTATGCTACATGTAATCTTTTGGATTCTACATTTTTCATTTAATAATGATCACAGAGACATTCATAATATTGTCTATCACTCTGTCATTCATTATGGCTCTTCATAATGAACCACTGTGAACACACCACACAGGTTTCATCTATTCTCACTTGGATGGGCATTTGAGTCACCTTCCTTATAGGCTTCGTAACTATAGGTGCCGGGAGCCGGTCCATCCTTGCTGTTTCAAGGGACCTGGCATATATGGCATACGGTTCTTAATATGTTTGCTCACCTTCTTGGCGCTGTGTTTTAACCAAAGTCACCTCTCCGAGAAAGGTTGAATCCCCAGGTAGGGATTTTCCCCTGAAGTTAGGGAGGGAATAAAACCCCTCAACTAAGTGCCAGGCGGGTAATTAATCCCTTTAACTATGAACAATCATGCTTAAACTACATAATCTTTTCTCCCTGGAATGGAGATAAGAAACGCCCTAACCTTTGTAATAGAGATTGATAGGATTGAATCAACTGGTATAAATACAGTTGTAACAAGACAGAAAGACTCAGAACTCAGGAGACAGAATTCAGAAGACAGAACCTACACGGAGCCTAGAGACAGAAGAACTTCGCTGGCGAGAGCATGCCAGAGGATCCTGGACCGGTACTGGCCTCGGAGCCTAGAGACAGAGCCTAGCGGGAGAACATGGCAAGGGATCCTGGACTGAACCTGACTACAGAGATTGGCAGGAGAACCTGACTGGAACCTGGACACTGAACCTGACTGGAGAGCCTGGACAGAACCTGGCTGGAGAACCTAGCGAGGGAACATGGCTACAGAACCTCGCTGGAGATCCGAAGCAGAACCTCTCTGGAGATCCGGGCTGGAGATCCTGGCTAGGCTGCTGATCAACTGAACGCTGTCTCCGTGACATTCCTTCTTCGCCGACTCCGTCCAAACCTTTGGGGACCCCTGGACCTGCTGGGGTTGGACCCCGGCATATAGGTT
Source organism: Myotis daubentonii (assembly GCF_963259705.1). Taxonomy (NCBI): domain Eukaryota; kingdom Metazoa; phylum Chordata; class Mammalia; order Chiroptera; family Vespertilionidae; genus Myotis; species Myotis daubentonii. The sequence goes on from NC_081843.1 coordinate 68,140,868, forward strand.
TTAGTAGTTTCAAAATATTCCATCAATTTCCTTAATCAATTCTCTTTTTTTGTTTATTTAGTTCTATCTAATACTTTGCTCTATTGATGAAGTTTGAAGTTAGCACCTTTATGCTAATAGATTTTCTATACTATATATTATAACTTAGATAACTAGAAATGGAATTATTAAGTTAAATGACATGATAAAATAGATATTTCCAATTTGCATTCTAAAGTGTATAACTCTATTAGCAATTGTATAACTACTAGACTGCTATAAGCACTGCCTTATCAATTTTTTGTTGTTAATTTAAGAGATAGTCATGTTTTGCTTTTAGGCCTCACTGACTTTAATCAATCAATTTTGTTATATAGAACTTCTGATCTGATAATTTTTCATTTGGTGGACACAAAGGCAAAACATTAAGAGTGAAATAATGGCTCATAACCTAGTTTCAAAGTCTAGTTTGAAACTATGAATAGAATATATGTTCTGTAAGCAGTGTATATTTTTACAAGAGTGATTTTTAACTTGCAAATAATGAAGCTGAAACTCAAAGAAAATGAATAACTTTCCTAAAATTATATAGTTAATTTTCCAACATACTATACTGGTTACTAAGTGATCTAGTATAGAATAGGCCATAAAACTTTTCACTTTATTTTACTTTTCATTAAATTTATTGGTGGTGACATTGGTCAACATGAACATATAGGTGTCAGGTGTGGATTTCTATGTTACAAGATCTGTATATTGCACCATGCGCCCACCACCCAAAGTCAAATCTTATCCTGTCACATTTTATTTTTAATGATCTTTTCTAAATTCCTGTAGGATTTACAATACTGATCTTACTGCAATAGTACTTGATCATGCCCCTATTGTTGTTGTTTTTCATAAGAAATGTTTTTTGTTTTCTTATTGCTGATTCTTCTTCCTTGCATTTATCTCTCACAATGTGTGCACAGTGCTAGGCCTGGAGTAGTTTGTTAATACAGACGTTAGGGGCTGACTTGACAGATGTTATAGTCTTTCTGCAATGGAGATATTTCCTTACCATTTCTCGAAATCAAGCCAAAGTATTATTAATACAATAGTATTGATATCTCATTCTCAATGCAACCTTTTTCATATTCCCGATATTCAATAATAATAACTAACTACAGATGCATCACATTGTGGCTTAATGTGCATTTCTGTGTTTGTAATAATTTATATAGAATTTTTCATGCCCTAGGTATGTTTGATCACATTATTTGGTCAACGGCAACAATAATAGGGACCTTTATTTCAGGCTAATACAGGGTGAGAATACTTGCCAAGCACTCACAACACATTTCTGCTCTTTAGTCAATTACCACAACTACAGTTGTTCAGCCTGTTGCAGCCCTAACAAAGCAAACACATATTTAACACTTGGACTTGATAACTAAAATCAGGGATTTTATCCATCATAACTGCAAGTTCCCACCCTTTGCCTCCATATCTGCATTTGAATTGCCTGATGATTCCTCTGCCCAGTTCATTTTGCCCACTCTTATAAACATATGCCAATCATTGCAGCCCTGTGCAAAAATAGACCCCTGGATGGGTCATTCATTGTGTGTCCAAATACGGGGCAAGTTTGTAAAACAAGTTCACACTTCCACTTTGGTCACAGTCTTTTTTACCTCAGCCGGGAACAATAGCTCTCCCTCTAAGTAGGAGTCAGCCCATACACATTGTATTCTTCTTTTTTTGTCCTTGTGATAGAGAAATTTCTTTGGCTTTAGAAAGATGAATTTCACAATTCATCAGATAAAAAATTCTCAACCTCTTTTCCTCAATAACTGAACTACAACACACAACACTTAGTTAGTAAAAGCCTTTGCTGTATTAAATGCATCCTTTCTTTGTGGCCCTGACAGTCTATGCATTTCCAGGAACATGGGTTGATTTTTTTTGTGCACAAAAAGTGGATGAAATGGCCTTTAACACACTCTTCTCAATGGTGAGCGTACTCTGCACAGTAACAGAAAATGCATTTTCCCAAGGACTTTGCTGTACTTTACAAACAAGGACTGAGGGTATTTAGTAGATGTGGACTGTGACTTACAGAAAGCAGAAATAACCAACCTGAGGCCAAACAGGCAGTCCCTGGCCAATTTTGTTCAGAACCTTGACCTTCTAACTCTGTCTTTTGATTTACCAGTAACATTATGTAGAATCTTTTTTATTTTCATCCATCTAGGAAAAAAGCTTTCATAGACATTTGAGAATGAATTGTTACCTTTTACTTAACTTGATATATAAACCCTTGACTGTCAATGCTAAGCAAGAGAGTTACAAGGGAAGAAATTCAGTTATAATGAAAGACCATCCTAAAACACCACAGAAAATGCAGACCACTTTAATGGTAAATTCTGGTAGCTGTGAACTTTTTAATGGATTATGTGAGTTAAAATGTTAATTTTAAGATTAGTTATTTTGATCAGAAGATGGATTTTTTCATTGAAATTATATGCATCTGCTGGTTATGCTTTTAGGAAAAAAATGAACAAAAAGTCAATTTAATGCATAATGGACTTAAACAATGGCAATAATAGTACTACTTCAACTACGTCTCACATTGTTTCCATTCGAGTAAGCATCTCAAGCTACAGACTTTCACAGTCCTTCGTTGTGATGGGGGAGGATATGGTTGAGATGTATGGTCACACTGGCAGAAGAAGAGGAGGTACACAGTGACTGTGACCAGGCAGAAACTAAAAATAACATAGAAAATCTGGTTGTTTAAAGGCAAATATAGTATTATATTACATGGTCTACATGGAGTTAGCATTAAATTTATTTAACTGTTAAAATATATAGTATGCACCTTCATTTATATATATGTGTGTATATATATATATATATATATGATTAGAGGTATCATAATAAATGTTGATATTGATAATAATTTACTGCTATATTCCATGCCCTTGATATGTATACATGCATTGGCATATTATGTCATGAATAATTCTTGGTTCATGTATTTAGAAAATATTTTGCAGACATGGATTTAGAAAATAATTCTTACACCTCTGAGATAAGCCAGGCAGTTATTTATGTTCCACTTGTGATGTTCTTCAGTAAGTAGACGATTGTCTACCAATTAAAATTAAGATTTTAGAGAATTAAAGAAAAGAAAGACATTATGGTTGCTTAGCAATTGGAAAGAGTATCTATATTATACAGAAACAGAAGAAATCAGCTAATATGGAAAGTCATTTAAATCTGGAAATATATTTTCCTTTCAAATCAGATATTTGAAAAGAAGTTCTCTGTGTTGCTTTAAGTGGCTGAGAAGCCTTTTGGCATACCCTTGGACAGTGATACTTATGTTTCGGTGACTGAGCCTCATATTTAAAAGGAAAAAGCCAAGTCTCACTAACATCTGAAAAATAATCATGGACTTTGAGTGTGATTATCGTACATGAGTAGGAAAGACATTTATTATGGACAAAAGTCATTTTTCTCCTAACTTAGTTGTTAGAAATTTGCACTCCTGTTGAATTTGACAGAAGCTATACAATTAAAGAGAGATTTGGAGTAGAATATAGGAACATGAAATTAAATTATAATATGGGGTTCAATTTTAAAATGAGGTATTTAAGCATGACAAGTTTAAGAGCAAGGATTTTTAAATAAAAGATTATAATAAGTTAGATGTGAATTTTCAGTGCAGTGGGACAACCAAAGTATCTAATTTTGGTACTGGTTCTGCAGAAAGGACAAAATTAAAATAATATTTATGAAGAACCTAAGTCTAGTGCTATTAGGACCTTTCATGTTTATTAGTTCATTTTAATTCTCATATATCAACATTATTATTGACAATATGACAGATATGAAAACTGAAGTTATAAGCAATTGATAAAATTTGCCTGAGATAATATAGTTGTTCTAATTGCACAACAGTGTTCCAAATCTATGGTATTCACAAGGCAATCGAATTGCTCATACATTCTTTTAGACATCTGACTACATGAAATATTTAAAGTTCATCATCTGAAAAGATGAAAGTTTCATTTATTAAATAGGCTTTTTAGTCAAAACAAGTGCCATGTTTTGCCATCTGGCCTTAGGCGAGTTGTTACTACTTGCGGATAAAGGGTACACTGTGCCTCAGTTTCCTCATCTATAAAATGGCATAATAGTAGAGCTTTCCCATGGGATTATTATGAGAGTGAAATGACCTAAGATATGCCAGGTACCTTGAAAAGATATTTAAAAATAGTAAATGCTTAAAAAATTATTATCATTACTCTTTTGATTTCTTTTAGTTCTTTCATTGGTTTAATCCTTTTTTAGATTAAAAAGAAAAAGAGAGATGCTGAAATAAGACACTCATACTGCTTACTCTCGTAAATGTTAAACCTTTCAAGAGGAAAGTTGGGAGTATTACTCAGGGTGCCAAAGTGTTGTCATTGAGAGTGATTTATAGAGTGAACACAATCATTCTATTTCAGATCCTCACTAGCCCAGATTATCAAGATATTGGAAAGATTTCAAGTAAAATTGGACAGCAAATTATGAAGTATTGTGTGAATATACTGCATGTATTGAGGAGTGAAAAGATGATCCAGTAATAATGTCATGTTTACCTGGTACTCTTAAACAGACCTTAAAACACTTTAAAATTATTTTGAATTTTTAAAAAAATTTTAACTTCCTTAATGCCTAAGGTGGGTACATATGACAATGTTGCTCTCTCAGGGAAACAGTTACTTTTCACTTTTTTGTGAAAGCACTTTGAAAAACCGAAAGGAATATACAATCATAAGACAGGGTCAAAAGGTAGCAATAGGTTTGCCTATGTGGTAAAATGTGAACACTATAAACATGTAGAGAAATGATTGTATATATGTGACCCCGATCCCTGGAGTCTGACTGGAAAGTAGGAAGCTTCAAATAAGATCATCTATGTGTTTTTAAAATATCCTTACAAGCAAGGATATCTTCGGATGCTGAAAAAAATGAGATAGCAGTTTCCCATGAATAAATCCTGGTCTGTCTGCTCATAGAGAACCCAACTGGCTCCAATTCTTTGTTTTTTCTCTTGATTTCAACCATTTGTTCCAATCATGTACATAAAAGGAAAGGGAAGACAAGAGAGTTGAAGCAGATTGGTCACGAGGTATTATTTTTTAATGTTTTCTTTAAATGCAGCAAAATTTGTGATATATCTTAACTTTCAAAAAATTATGTCCTTTTGACCTTCATTTCAAAAAGTCATGTCCTTTTGACCTTCATCATTAACAAAATGATGTTAATCTCTCTGTGAGGATAATGTGATAGGAGCAACAGCTTGGAAATGGGAGGAATTTTAAATTTAAGAAATTAATTCCTTTTCTGCTTTCGTGGAATGAGGCAGATGAGAAGCGTGACTGTGAGACAGCTGTTCAGATTTGGTTAAGTACACCTTTAGACAATCTGTGTTATTCAAAAGAACATTTGGAAATATTGGAGTTGTAGTCCTTAGGTATGGCTACAAAACCACGGTTTTGTGTAATTAATGATTTAAACATTCCGGACAACCATCTCAGCAATTCCAAAGAATCTAAGTGACGACACTTAGAATCAGTAGCTAGATAATTTTAGTATCCATTTCCATGAAGAAGATAATCAACATTAAGATTAATAAAAAAACAACGAAACGTAACAGTTCTGCATTAGAAGCAAACAGCTTTGCTTCTCTTAGAGATGTTATCACAAGCCCTGCCCTGCATCACCTCCAGAGAGCTACTCAGTGGCTTGATACATGAGATAAAAACAAGGCTCCACAATTCAAAAAGTTCATGTAGGACACATGCAGAATTTGTAGATCATTTTGACATCATCCTTCCTGGGATGTTTTCATTGATTACTAAAGATAAGCCATCTGCCTCATTGCATGGGAGAAATATTCATGTGCTCATTACAGCCCAGCTGAGGGTGCAGAGACTGTCTCACCCATAGGCTTCTATTGTGTTAAGATGCATTGCATACTTCAGAACAACTGAGTGAATTCCATTTCACCCCTTCCTCTGACCACAGTTACGTTAGTAGTCGTAGCATTGTCCCCATTCAAAAGTGAAAAATCAAACTTAAATTTAGAGAGGTCAAGAAATTTTTACAGTGCAGAAGAGCCAGAATTGGTTTCCAAACCCAGTTTTGCTGACTCTTGAGTCTGGAAAACTGCTTCTGCTTAATAAAGCTAACATTGGTGAACTTGGAAATCGACTCGCAAGAGCTTTTATGCAGGGAGCATTTACTGCTGCTATTATAACACACAACTTGTGTGGGGGTGACACACAGTAGGAATCCATAAAATGATAGTTCCCTCTCTATTTTTCCTCATAATTGGTAAAGACATTTCTTATTTTAAAAAGAGCAACAGAAGCCTGGACATGGAATCTGTTTAAAGAATGCACTTCAATTTTTTTATAAACATATTTACAGTATTGGGCATCATTTTGTAGGGAAATGCACTCTTTCTGTTGATGCTTATGGAAATTCTCTCTACAGCAACAGTGTAGACTATACACACATAATGGTAATTTTAGGGTGAAAACACATCAATCACAATTTGTACGTATAATTTTGGAAGACATAGTGTGCTATACAGTGTCTCCAAGGAATGTGTTTGTTCTGCAAGGAAATATAATGCAGCTCTACAGTAAATGGTACTGAATATATCACCACTGTGCTCCACCTTGCCCTCAAACTCTTTGCAGAACTGGACTTTGACATGTATAAATTTGACAACTCTGAACCATTTGGAACCTTGACCCTTATTCCAAAAGTTTCCTCTTTTACACAACTAAAACCATCCTCTAGTTTTCTTAGTATAACTTAATCTCAGCTTCCACCCCAAAATTTTAACTTTGAGTTGTGACAGGTCAGGTTATTAATTTTCCCCTCTAATTACTGTATTCAAACACTAGGAAATATATAAATTATAACCTATGTCTAAGACCATTCTCAGAGTACATGTCAGGAGGCTAACTTATAATGAGATCTTTTTTGCTTCTCCGGTAAAACTGAATCTTGGAAAATATCCAAGACATATCTGTCTTGTATCAAATTCTGCTCCAGAGAATGTGGTGATACAAATGTAGACAACAAGAAAGACCTCTCCAGCTCCAGCAAAACAGTAACTTTAATTAAAAATTCATTTGTTGCCTGCAATACTTTGCAGTTTTTAAAGAGATTTTAATATCTCATTCTTCACAGCAGCCTCATGTCATGTAATAGGTAGAATAGGTAGAATACTCACATTTACACATGAGGAATCTAACACAATGAGACAACAAGCAGCCTAAGGTCATCCACCTGGAAAGAGTAAACGATGGTTTCAAGTTGAGAATTTCTGACTTGTTCCAGAGCTCTTGTTACCACGCTATCATATCTAAGTCAAAAAAGCTGAAGTGAGGTCACTCATAAATTTGGGGGTAAAGCGTGAGTACAATATTTTTGGAGGGCCAAATATAAAAGAAACCTTGAAATCATTCTTGGTTTGGCAATACAGGATTTTCCTGCACCTGTCAAACAAAGTTCCATTCTGCTAAAAGCACTTTCTGGAAGAATATTTTTACAGAATATAAAAAATTTAAAAATTATGAGTAATAAAGGGAAACTTGCCCAACCAACTATTAAACTATATTATAAAATAACAATTAAAATAAATGGCACTGCTTTAAAATGAAGTGGTTCAAAAATAGACCTAAATATATTAAAGAACTTAATATGTTCCCAAGGAAATAAAGGTAGAAGAGTTAATTACTCTAATATGATGTTAGAAAAATTATCTCTTCTTTTTATCCATTTTACAACAGAGAATAAAATTTATTTCAAATGGGTTAAAGAATTAAATTCATACAAATATATAGGTAGGTGTTGGACAAATTGAGGTCCTGAATATAGTTGCCCGCGTTGTATGCTACACAACTCAGGGTTTTATTTGCATGGACTACAGTGTGAATGGCACACCATCTTGGGTGAGCAATGTTAGTACTTTGTAACCAATATTTGGTTGTGGAAGGTTTTTTTAAAATGAGGAAGTAACATAAAAATCACAAAAAAAGAGATTGATAGATTTGACACATAAGCATATTTGAATGCTATATATCAAACATTATAAAATTAAAAGGTAAACAAGAACTGGTAAAAACATTTGAGACAAAAATTATAATCTATAGGGTTTATGTATGAAATACATACATGTATGTAATGACATCAAAGTTAATTGTACAACACCAAAACCCCAACAACACCATTCACTACTTGTACATCATGGTAATACTAAAAAAAAAAAAAAAGTAAAATGGCTCACCCATAATATAAATAACCATTCTTAAGCTTTTTGTATCAGCCCCACATTAGCAGTCTGGTGACTGAATAATGCTTTTAAATACATAAGATAAAATTTAAAATTTCAAAGATTTTAAAAGAAATCAATTATATTCAAATGCAACCAATAGGTAGCAGGCTCACAGTTCTGGGGAATGGTTGGTTAGGGGGTGAGGTGGAGGGTTTGAGCAAAAAAGAAAACTCAGTGACATGGACAAGAGTGTGATGATTGGGGGAAAGGTGGAGTTGGAAGAGTGTATAAGAGAGATAAATGTTGATGGAAAAATTTAAAAAGAGAAAAAAGTACCTCGACTTATGATATAATAAAGACACTTCTTTATTAAAACACTAAATATGAAATATAGCAGTAGGTTTAATTACTACCATAATTTAATTATTGATGAGTATGAACTAACTTTCAGAAACTGCGACAACTGTAGTGTGATACAAAAAATACCTGTCACCGGTATTGCTGATACTACTAGTTTGTTGCCTACATTCCTAATAGAAGAAAATTCTATTTCACTTTAGTGAAAATAACACTTTTTCCCATTCCAAGTTCACAGACCCCCTAACTTCCATGTATGGACACCTCAGAGATCCATGGGCCGTGAGTGAAGAAGTGAACGGCTGCAACAGAAGCTTATTTCTTGCTTATGTAACCGCCCTTCATGGGAAGGTAGGGGATTGGGCTCAGGCACGAGCTGAAGGCGGCCTCAGGGTCACAGTGAGCCAGGGGCCAGCCGACAGAGGCTTGGCACCTTAAAGATGTGGCTTCTAACATTTCCCTCATCGTTCCTGTCTCAGCAGCCAAAAGGGAAGATGGACATGGAAAGCTACCTGTGAGAGAAATTTATGGGCCCGGCCTAGACACGGTGTGGCAAAATGTGAGTAGTCATTATAAAATGAGAATTGTTGTGAAAATAAATTGTGTAAAAAAAACATTTCAGAGAGAAAATCATCAAGATGGATCAAGTGTCTTAAAATTGTTCAAATTCCTTGATCCATTAATTAATTTCTATGAATTTTTCTTAAAAATATAATACAAAAAAAAAAAAAAAAGCCGAAACCGGTTTGGCTCAGTGGATAGAGCGTCGGCCTGCGGACTGAAAGGTCCCAGGTTCGATTCCGGTCAAGGGCATGTACCTGGGTTGCGGGCACATCCCCAGTGGGAGATGTGCAGGAGGCGGCTGATCGATGTTTCTCTCTCATCGATGTTTCTAACTCTCTATCTCTCTCTCCCTTCCTCTCTGTAAAAAATCAATAAAATATATTTTTTTAAAAAATATAATACAAACTGAAGGAAAAATTATGCACAAATGTTTTGTAGCAACATTAATTTAAATAAAAATATAATTATTTATTAAGTGGAAGAGATATATAGATAGAAAATAACAAAAATATAATATTGTCAATGAAATTGAAGTACATCCATATGATAGAATATTATGTTGATGAGTTGGAATAAATAATAGCTGAAATTTCTTGAATGCTTGTGTATGCCAGGCATTGTGCCACTTGTTTTACAAAGCTTAAGTCCTCACAACCACTCTGAGAGATATTTTCTATCCCATTTCAAATGTGAGAAAATAGAATATCAGCAAGGGTATGTGCTTTGCTGAGGGTTATTCAGCTGTGGGTTAGTCTCTGCTGGTTGCTCACATCAAATCTATCCTCCTGTCTTCCTTACTAATAGAACACCAATTTTGTTCGGGGTTGCAATGTGCTCAGCTAAAAATACTCAACCTCCAGACTAACACAACTGAGGCTGGACCAGTGCCTGATTGTGGCCAATGCCATATAAGCAGCAATTGCCACTCTAAAGGAAGACAGCTGGAATGAGCCTTTCCAGCCTTTTGGCCGTCATCTTTTCCTTCTCTCAGCTGAGCTTGTGAAGCTTGTGTGTGTAGCAGTCACTTTGCAGCCCACACTGAAAACTGCAAACGAGGAACGCTAGGATAGGAGGCTAGGAGAAGTCTGGACCTTGATGACATTCTTGAGGACTGCACCAACCCATGTTTGCCTAAGTCCCTTAACCCTGTTTGATTAAATCACAGAAGTTAGATTATTATTCAGTGCAGCTACTCACAACTCTATCTGGTTTTGCCAGTCAGTGGCAAAATCAAGATTTAAGCCAAGATCTGTTCAACTCAAAGTCCTCTTAAGCACAATTCTATATTGATTTTGTGCTTTTTCTCTAATGTTAACATTAAAAAGCAGGATAATTGTGTATGTGATATATAGTTGTATGTATAACATGATAGCAACTATATTAATATGCACAGAAAGAATACTGGAGCTCTAGTTTGTTTGGCTCAGTAGATAGAGCGTCAGCCTGCGGACTGAAGGTTCCGGGTTCGATTCCAGTCAAGGACCCGGGTTGCAGGCCTAAACCCCAGTGGGTGGTGTGCGGGAGACAACCAATCAATGATTCTCTCTCATCATTGAGGTTTGTATTGCTCTCTCCCTCTCCCTTCCTCTCTGAAATCAATAAAAATATATTTTAAAAAAAGAATCCTGGAAGAGAAGAGATCAGAATTTTAAAATGATTATCTGGGTGGCAGCATTATGAGGGTTAATTCCTTAAAATAACTTTATAAGAAAATTTTATTATTATAAACATAATATCTACTTATTGTGAATAATTTGCAACTTAAAGGACAGGACAAAAGAAAAAGAAAAATGTACTAACTTACAATTTTCCCAGCATTTATATTTTAAATTGTATATACTATTTTGTATCCTGCTGTTTTTACTTACTAATGTAAGCGTCTCCCATTGTCATGAAATATTTTAGAAATACCATGTTAATGGCTGCCTATTATTCAAGCATGTGAATTAACACAAATTGTTTACACATTTTTCAGTTGTTGAAAAATTTAATTAGTTTGAAATTATTAGTTTTCAAATGAAATCTTTTGCCTCTTTTACTGACAGTTCACTTCTGAGAATCTTTGTTCTCTTAATTGAACTTTTTAGTATGTTCTTCAGAAATATTGCAAAAATACTTGTACCAGGTCTGTGTAAGAGCCTTCCATTACTTAGAGGCCTCAAGAATGCCCTCATGCCTTTATTCACCTCCAGCTAATTACTTTCACACAATGGTTAAATGGATTTCCAGAGTATGTTGTTTTATGTTAATTAAAATATCTTTGCAAAATAGTGAGGGAATTACTGATTGAATAAAAAAGACCCACAGTTTGTACATAAGGGAATCTTAGAAAAATGATAGAGCTAAAATTTCTCCTACTTCTAAGGAGTTCTTTGTTAGCCATATTATAAGTTAATACCAAGATGACCTAGATGGAGCAAGCGGGGTTAAAAATAGAAACTCAAAAGATGGGTATTAAAATACAGATTTATATCCATTATCATTAACAGCTACCTTTAACTAAATGTGTTTTTCCTTAAAATAGACAATAATGGTGAAAGATATATATGAATAGAAATAAATATTTTGACATTGAGCTGTATTTTTAAAAAATTTCAGTTAGTGAGGTGCATGGTCAAAAGCACAGGAAACAGTTTTTTAAATTAAGTAATTTGTATTACTGAGTCTATTCTTCTGGTAGTAATTCCACTTAAAAAAAAAAAAAAAGAAGGCTTTCAGTGACCTCAAAATAATTACTTTCTCAAAAAAGCTGAGTCCTAAGCCCACAGTCCGTATTCGATATGTGTGTGTTAAAGTGAGCTGATATTTAATATGACCAATATAGACAATATATATTTCCATTTATCTACATTATTGACAACTTCACCATGTTTTTCTCATTTTTACCTTAGTTGCACAGAATTGGGTCAGTCATAACCAATAGTTCATAATGTGTTCTCATCATCAGTCTATGCATGGCCTATATTTTAATTATTATTAAATTGGTTATTTAAAATAGTATAACACTAATAAACCCACCACCCAAAATAATAGCTAGCAACTTGATGATAATCTTGTATATGATTTTCCCCAACAACCTGCTCCTTTGCTACCCCATGGTTTTATTTCCATCAGGGTGTCTATAGACTTTAATATTTTGTTTCATAAAGTTTTTCTATGCTTTCAAATAAAATTTTGAAAACTATTTTCTAATTTTCAAGTTAGGATTTGTGTTGCTTCAAATTTAAATGGTATTTTCTCTGTTCTAGATCCTAATCTAATGTCATATTTGAAAACTAATTCAAGTAAATAGTTATAAAACTATTGGACAGGCTCCTGTGGCTTTGTAATGCAAACATATCTAACTGATACATCCTTTTGGACCGAGCAAATATAAATTTGCCATGAGTCCTTTCATTATATCTAAGGCAATAGAAGTCAAAAGGGCTTAAAACAATAGTCGGCTTGCTTTAATTAAGTTCCGTAAATATTTATTAAGCATCTACCAAGGAGAAGGTATAAGTTTGGCATCGGTGGTGGTGGTGGTTGACTCAAAATGACGAGGATAATGGCTTCTCCTAAGCCTGCAGTGGTTCTCAACCTTCTGGCCCTTTAAATACAGTTTTTCATGTTGTGATCCAACCGTAAAATTATTTTCGTTGCTACTTCACAACTGTAATGTTGCTACTGTTATGAATCGTAATGTAAATATCTGTTATGCAGGATGGTCTTAGGCGACCCCTGTGAAAGGGTCGTTCGACCGCCAAAGGGGTCGCGATCCACAGGTTGAGAACCGCTGTGACCTAAGGAGTGTGGATTCTAAGAGGCAGCCTAGAAACAAGCACACACATATGGAAACTCAACCTGTGGCAGAGGTCGCAGATTAGCTCAGTGGGAAAGATGGGTTATTCAATATGGGGAATTGGGATAATTTACAATTATTAAATAAATTTGGGATTATTATTTAATAATAAAAATCATTAGAATAATTTTTATACATAAAAATGTCATCTGTATCTCATGCTAATCAACTAAAATTAATAGAGGAGAGACACAGGTCATAAATAAATGTGATTCTAAATAAAATGATACCAATTCTAAATATTTAGTAAAAACAGAGGAAAGCAATTATTATTCTCAATTGGGGGTAGAGTTAGAATTCATGAAAACTGTGGCGTTTGACGTGGGCCATCAAAGCTGAGCAGAATAAAAGCAGGACTAAAAGGTGGCAATAGAAATTTGGGAGACGTTATTCCAAGAGGTTATTTTCAAGCAAGGTGACCAGTTTGCCCTGGTTTGCTTGGTACTTTGCGGTTTTAGCACTGAAAGTGCCATGAATGAGAAAAGGGCAAATCAGGACAGTTGGTCACCCTGAGAACAAAGCTCTACCTTTCTTGCCACCCCTTCCAATTCCCTAAACAAAGAAACACACATAGCCCCATAAACCCAGACAATAGGTGTCAGCTTTAGGAAACAACTCAGCCTTTCCTGCATCTACCACCTTCTCTGAGAAGGGAGGCTTAAGAGTTCAAAGTTTCTTGTTCTTCGCAGTTATCTCCAGCAGCACTTTCCTTTCAGCCTACCCAGGCCGCAACGTCTTTCACTGCTAAGATGTCAAATTCTGGTTTCTTTTCTGATGACTGCCCCCCAATCTCTCACCTCTCTCACTACCTTATTCCTGCTTAGTGTTCTGATATTCTTATGGACAGCTGTGGTCCCTTAACCCTTTCCTGATTCTCCCAGTCCACCAGCTTAATTCTTGTGTATAGAGCCTACCTATATACTAACATAACACCCTTGTTGGGGTAAAGTGCTCTGCAGTCAGACATCCATCTCTGCCTGTAACTACCCCTAGGAACCTAAGTGATAGAGCCAACTTCTCTGAACCTGTTTTCACAGCTGGAACATGAGGGCTCATGCTTCATATTTTATAGGGCCCTTGTGGGGGTAAATGAGAGCACTCGTGAAATATTGTTTTTAGAAAGGAGCAGATTTCAGAATCGTGTGTACAGAATGATCCCACTTTTGTGTAAAAACACATATCGAGCGCGTTTTTGTGCACTAATGTTTAGAAATGCAATGAAAAGAGGTGGAAACCAAACCCTTAGTGATGGTTAGCTTTTAGAAGGACTATGGAAAAGGAGAGGAATGTTATATAAATAATCTTCACAAGCTATCTTGGAATTTTGTGACGACTATACAATCAGATGAGGCTATTTTGAAGCTAAAATATAAATGAAATCTGTACAATAATAAAGACTTCAGAGAAGAGATAAGAAAGGGAAGAGTTTTCTAGCAAAGAGAGTAGTGTGAGCAGTGCTGGCAGGATCCTGCAGAAGTCCTGAGTGATGAGAAGCAACGTACACTGAGAGAGATGTGAGTGGTAAGGTCCCAAGACATGAGGCTGAAGAGATGGCCGGGGCCAGATCTGGGTGCCCTTTGAATGCCATCCTATGGAATTTGAATTTTAACCTTCAAGTTATGGGAAAGCATGGGTGGGTAATAAGAATAAGGGAAAAATAATGGAAACTGCATGTTAGAAAGGTTCTGCATTGCAGACTGAGGGGATGGGCAAGGTGTGGATTTGAAAAAGAAATCAGAAACTCTTCCAATACTTAGAAAAATTGATGTAAGGAGGAGGGCTGTGACTAATATTAATAGCTAGCATTTTTTGAGATATTTGTTTAGAGCTAACATTTATTTAGCCAAGCTTAAGTTAGATGAGAATTCTAAATGGACATCTCATTTGTTTCTCACAATAACTCTGTAAGGTAGCCACTATTAATATTTCTAATATACAGGGTGTCCCAAAAATGTATACACACTTTGAATAATTATTAATTCTAATGAGCTAAATCTGAAAAGAAAGAAACATCAATTGAGCTATCTATCAGCTGTTAAAGTGTGTATACATTGGGGGTGGGGCACCTTGTATAAATGAGGAAATGGAGACTCAATGAAGTCAAGACACTTGTCCAAGTGCAGTGGGCATGATACATGATAAATGGTGTGGCCAGGAACTGAAGCCATATAGCTTGGTTCCCTACTCACACTTTCAAACACTATGTCATAAAACTTACTCTTAAATTGACCTTTGTGTTAAAGGAAATTTATAGTGGACAGAATTAAACAGGCATGGAAGAATCTATTTAAGACTATTGCAATAGAAGAAGGAGACTGAACTCAATTCCAGTGAAACAAAAAGCAGAACTTTTTTAAGTGCTGGGTTTAAAAAAAAAAAAGGTGCTGAAGTTGTGTAAGGAGGAAGGCTGGTCAATGTGATGAAGCCATCTGTGTTTGTTAATCGTTGCTTACTATTAAGCTTCTACCTTCCAACCAGGACTGGGAGATAGAGGCACTATGTCCCTTGATGTTTACATTTCAGAAGCATGGCTCTCAGGTCCTTGAGTAAGACATTCCTCAGTTGTAAAATTGTCACAAGTCTGGGAGATGATTTATATCTCAAGGGGGCAGAGAAAGAATTTAGAATTGCAAGATTTCTAAAGTGAATGCTCTATGAAAAGGGAGGATAGGGAAAAAGTCCATAAAACATTTAGTCAAGCTGAAGGAAATATTAAGATCTTTTTGGTCACTAGTTGTTCTGAAATATAGGATACGATAAAATTCAGTGTGCCAGCCTTAATTTTCCCAAGGAAATCCACGGGAATGGCATGTAAGTTACTGATATGCATAATCCACTTAAAATTATAATATATGTATATAATATTAAAAGTTAAGGAGAAACCAAGATGGCGGCATAGGTAAACAATGGAAATTGCTGCCTCCCACAACAACTTCAAAAATACAACAAAAAGACAAAACAGACATCATCCAGAACTACAGGAAGGCTGGCTGAGTGGAAATTCTACAACTAGAAGGAAAGAGAAAAGCACACTGAGACCCAGAGGAGCTGCGGAAGTAAAGTGCAGAGGTACGGAGGCTCGAGCGTGCGGAAAGGGGCTGGCACCTGAGGACGCAGCTGTCTTTTTGAATCGGGAGGGAGTCACAAGCTCCCGACTGCTCTGACCTCCAGTTCCAGGAAGTCTCTGGGGACCCAGGACTCATAGGGGGAGAAACTGGACTGTCTGGAAGCAGGCAGAACTCGGAACTTGAGGGCAGTTTTCCCTCAGAGGTGCTTGCAGCGATTACCGGGACACTGAGACACAGGGCCCCTTAGGGCAGGGCTGAGGATCAGCCATAGCTGTTTGCTCCGCCCTTTGATTCCCTGAGACCCCACCCCACCCAGGCTGCGGCAGAGGCTTTTGCATATGAATGCCCTGGCCCTTTGCAACCTGAAAATTACCTAACAAATTGCAGCTGGGCCAGACAGACCCAGAACTTCTAAGAGAAAGCCAAGGCCCCACAGCAGCTTGCATTGCTTCACAGCTGGGCCTCATCTGGGCACCTCCAAACTCCAAAAAAGGAAGGGGAATCTGTAGTTCTCTTTGTAGCTCCTGCTGGGTAGCCTCAAGAAGAGGCTGAATTAGCACCTCCTTAGATCCAAGAGCCAGTGTACCCAGTGGCCAGAGTGGGACCATCCAGATTACAACTCCTCAGATCCATAAGGGACACACTCAGGTGGCAGACTCAGTGAGCACCAAAGCCCCACTGAAGCAAGTATTGCCCCAGAAGTGTGTCTTCAGCACAGAAGTTCTCCCACTGTAGACACATCTGATTCTCACAGCCATTTGGCCTGGAGGTCAATTCCTCCCAATGATACCTACAACAATCAAGGCTTAACTACAACAAGACTGTGTACAAAGCCCACAAGGGGGTGCACCAAGAGTGTCCACCTCAGGTAACTGGGGAGGCTGAGCCACTGGGCCCTACAGGACACCTAGCACACAAAACCACTCTACCAACACAGGGAAGCATAAAAAATGCGGAGACAAAGAAACAGGTCACAAATGACAGAAATGGAGGAAAGCAAACTACTGGATATAGAGTTCAAAACCACGTTTATAAGGTTTTTCAAGAATTTTATGGAAACCGCCAATAAATTCAGTGAGACCCTGGAGGATATGAAAAAAGACCAACTAGAAATTAAGCATACACTGACTGAAATAAAGAATAATATACAGAGATCCAACAGTAGAGAAGAGGATCCCAAGAATCAAGTCAAAGATTTGAAATAAAAGAAACAAAAATTACCCAACCGAAAAAGAAAAAAGAATCCAAAAATATGAAGATAGTGTAAGGAGCCTCTGGGACAACTTCAAGCGTACCAACATCAGAATTATAGGAGTACCAGAAGAAGAGAGAGGGCAAGATATTGAAAACCTATTTGAAGAAATAATGACAGAAAACTTCCCCTACCTGATAAAAGAAATAGACTTACAAGTCCAGGAAGCGCAGAGAACCCCAAACAAAAGGAATCCAAAGAGGACCACACCAAGACACATCATAATTAAAATGCCAAGAGCAAAAGACAAAGAGATAATCTTAAAAGCAGCAAGAGAAAGACAGTCAGTTACCTACAAGGGAGTACCCATATGAATGTCAGCTGATTTCTCAACAGAAAACATGCAGGCCAGAAGAGAGTGGCAAGAAATATTCAAAGTGATGAATAGCAAGAACCTACAACCAAGATTACTTTACCCAGCAAAGCTATCATTAAGAATAGAAGGTCAGATAAAGAGCTTCACAGATAAGAAAAAGCTAAAGGAGTTCATTACCACCAAGCCAGCATTATATGAAATGCTGAAAGGTATTCTTTAAGAAGAGCAAGAAGAAAAAGGAACTCTTACCATTTGCCATAGCATGGATGGAACTGGAGAGCATTATGCTAAGTGAAATAAGCCAGTCAGAGAAGGATAAATACCACATGATCTCACTCATTTGTGGAATATAATGAACAACATAAACTTATGAACAAGGACTGATCCAGAGACCAGAGACGGAGAGGCATTGATTGGACTGTCAGGCCTTGGAGGGAAGGTAGGTGAGGGTGGGGGTAAGGGGGAAAGATCAGCCAAAGGACTTATATGTAAGCATATAGGCCTAACCAATGGACATGGACAACGGGGGGGGGGGGGGGGGGTAACATGGGGATAAGGACACGTATGTAATATTTTAGTCAATAAAAAATATATTTAAAAAAAGGAAAAAAAGTTAACACAATGTAATACACATCTTCAAAGTAAGATTTTTCTATTTTTTCAATATTTTAAAACAGCAGATAGTAATGAACCAGATGATTCAATAACAACAAAGATAATAGTATTCATTCAGCATTTGTTATGTGATAGACATGAAGCTAAATTCTTTCTCATATACTCCTAGGAGCAATCCCAGGAGGTAGGTATAATAATTATCTTCATTTTATGGATGAGAAAACAGGTATATAAACAGTCTGAGTGAACCTAAGTAGAACTGCCTACCTAATTTGTGGTACCCAGTGCAAAACAAAAATGTGGGACTCCTTGTTCAAAAATTCTTAAGCTTTAAGAGGCACCAACAGAGCATTCAACTAAATGCAGGATGCTTCTAAGGGCAAGGCACTGTGTGACTGCACAGGTCATCTGCCCCTGAAGTCAGGCCTGCCCTTAGATTTGTGATTCCAACCTTTAGGCTATATTTCATCTCTCCTGAGTAAGTTACTAAGCGGTGAGGTCCCTGGGGTAGCAAGAGTTCTTAAGTAGTTATCAATTGACCTTTTTTTAGTGCCTAAAAGAACGACATTTTCTCACAGGCAGGATTTGGATATTTAATCCCACCTGTATCACACAGCTTCTCAGTTGGATATCAAAGTATTTAAAGACTTGAAACTCCCTACAGAGTTTCCATCTGAAAATAGTAAATCCTGGGAACAAAGGTAGCTCTTACAATACAAAGGGTAACTAAAGCTAAATACTGGCCTCTGTACTGTGGCTCCTTTCACAGGCTATTCTAACAGCAAGTATTACGCCATCTGGTTAGGAATGAACTTGGATGGCATAGAGCAGTACTGACATGGCAAAGAATATTAGCCATATAAACAAATAAAAGAGGTGTTTTTTTAATGTTAAAATAAAGGGAAAGATAAATGAAATACCGAGGCTACTACCAGGAGAGGTGTATATTCATACTGAATAAAAGAGCTTCTTCACACTGAAGCACAGCATGGCCAAGGAGCATTAAATAAAGATGTTTCTAGAATACAATTCCATTAGTCCTAGAGGTGCGCACTATCCAAATTGACTATTATTATCACTACATGATGCAAAATTGGGGCTTACGTAACATTTCATTGTAAACAACAGATTTCATTATAAAAGAGGTTAGTTTTCATTGTGAGAGAAAGAGATGGAACCAAATATGGATCAAATATTATATTCAATGTGAACAGAGGTAAAGGTTGTGCATATGTGTGTTTTTCATTTGCATGTCTCTAAAATCAGCTCCTTGAAACGCTCATATAAATTCTATAATTAAAAACTTGTCATTGGGGATAGACAAGAGAATATTGTGAGAGTGACACATTCACTGACATTTGTCATTTTAAATTATTTTTTAAAAAGTGGTCCTTCTTCTGAATGTATTAACAAAATGCTAAGACTTCTTAAATATTATGACACTTGGCTTAAGTATAAATATTTTTTTTCAAAACCAAGCAACTTTCTTATGTACTATAGTTTTAAAAATAACTTTATTAAGATATAATTGACATACAATAAACTGCATATATTGGAAGTATAGAATGTAAGTTTTGAAATATGTATTCACTCATGAAAATATCATCAAAACTAAGGTAGTGAACACCTTAAATTTCCTCATTTCCCCTTGTCCAACCCCACCCTTTCCTGGTTCTTCAAGCAATCACTGACCAGCTTTCTACCACTATAGATTATTTTTCATGCAGTTATGTGCCCCATGATGATGCTTTTTTCAACAACGGATCGCATATATGACCGTGGTCTGTTGTTGAGAAAGACTAGAATGGAGCTGAAAAATTCCCATCAGCTGGTGGCATTGTAGCCCACCTCTTCAAAGGATTTTCCAAGGATGAGAAGTTTCAAAAATCAGTGAGGCTGTGGTTGAGACGGCAAAGAACTTTAACCTGGGTGTGGATGAAGACGACACTGAGGAGCTCCTCGAGGTGGCTCCTGCAGAATTGATTAATGAGGAATTGTTTGAATTGGAACAGGAACAACAGGGTCACAGACAAGAGAAAAGGACACTGCAGGAGAAGGAAAAAGGACTCCAAGAAAATTCACAGTGAAGAGGTTATCAGTTGCTTTTGAAGAACTCACCAAGCTCCCTAAAAAGTTTGAAAACATGGACCCAACAACAAAAGGTTTTCATCAATAGAGAGGCATGTCCATGGTGCATTAACTGCTTACAAGCAAATCTCTGATGAGAAAAAGAAACAAATCAAGCAAACCGCCAGGGACATATTCCCGGAAAGAGTGACGCTTCAAGAAGAGGCCCGGCAGGTGCTTCTGGTGGGATTTCAGAAGACATTGTCATCACAGGAGATGACTGCTCTGTGTGTGTGTTATTGACCCTGAAGGCCTTCTGGTGGGACAAGATGTGGATGTGAACAGTAGTGATATTAATGATCCCAACCCTGTGTGTTTATGTCTTAGTTGTAGACAAAAAACATGTTTAAAAATAGAAAAAGCAACCCACCATCATGTTTACAGTGAGAAAAAACTTATTAAGTAATGATATAAAGGAAGAAAATATTTTTGTACAGCTGTAAAATGTTTTTGTGTTTTAAGCGAGGTGTTATTATGAAAGAGTCAAACCGTTAAAAAAAATTTAAAGTTACAGTAAATTAAGGTTAATTTATTATGGGAGGAAAATATTTTTATAAATTTAGTGTTTATAAAGCCTATAGTAGAGTACAATAATGTCCTAAGCCTTCATATTCTCTCACCACTCACTGACTTACCCAGAACAACTTCCAGTCCTATAAGCTCCATTTATGGTAAGTACCCTATATAGGTATACCATTTACTTATCTTCTATACCATATTTTTACTGTACCTTTTCTATGTTGAGATGTACAAATACCATTATGTAGAATTGCTTATAGTATTCAGTATAGTATCATGCTGTGCTGGTTTGCAGCCTAGGAGCCATCGGCTACCCCATACAGCCCAGGTGGATAGCAGGCCATGCCATTTCGGTTTGTGTAAGTGCACTCTATGATGTTCACACAACAAAATCACTTAACAGTACATTTTTCAGAACTTATCCCCATTGCCAAGCAACACATGGCTGCATTTTTATAATTTTATATAAATGGAATCATAAAGTATGTACTCCTTTCACTAAGCATAATAATTTTGAGATTCCTCCACCTTGTAGCATGAATCAATAATTCATGCCGTTTAATTGCTGAATAATGTTATGATGAATGGATATAACACATTTGTTTATCTTTTCAGCTGTGGATGGCCATTAGTGTTTTTTTTTTTTCCAGTTTTGGGCTATTACAAATAAAGCTGTTATGAACATTTGCACATAACCTTTGGTAAACAGGTATATTTACACCTTGAGTAAATACTTAGAGTAGAATAAATGGATCACTTAATAGATATATCTGTAAAATTTTAAGAAACTACCAAACTATTTACCAAAGTAGTAGAACCGATTTATATTCCAACCAGTAGTATAAAAGATTTCTAGTTGTTCCATATTTTTGCCAAAAAATTGTAGTAAATGAAGTTTATATCTCTTATGTAAATGCTGGTATTTTAATATTCACATTAGATAATAGACTAATATAAAGCACAATTTATTTGAAGAGCTTGGGGAGCAGAGGAAAATATATTTCAAAAGCATCTTGAGGAGTCAGATTTCTGTGGGGGTTTTTTGTCACTATAAGTAACCACAATAAAAATGGTCATCCCAAACTTTAAAAAGATATGATTTAGTGCTAGAAGCATAGGTACAATTTATGTCGGAATATAAAACTTACAGAGAAGCCCATCAGAACTGTTGGTGAGGGTCAATAGGGAAACAAATTAGGGAAAGTACTTCTCAGGAAATGGGACTATAACTGGAGTGGTTCTAATGCATCAGCTGAGTGAGAAGTTGCCTGTGTGATAAAGACATCTGTGGTTAGATTAGGGTAGCATTTTTTTTTTTTTACTTTTAAATGTATTCATATTGTACTCAAAACAATCTAGAATACCAAAAGTTACTGGCCAGAGTAATAATTTTTATTCAGCTTTTATCAGAAGGTAGAATGTGCTTTTGTCAAGATAAAAAATAAATATCAGATCTCATTTCAAAATGTGTGGAGAAAAGGATCAGAAACTATCTGACTTATTTTACTCTTACTGGTTGATCTGAGAAACACATCACAATCCAACTCCCGTTTCAGCCCTGACTGCTTTGCAAGGCGACAGAAGACACACAGTGTTATTCTGGTGTCTCTGTACAATGGCGAAGGGGTTACAGGAACATCTTTCCTTATCTTCTCCTGCAGTTTCCTGTTCTCTTGTCTGTGATCCTGTTGTTCCTTGTCTGGGTGCTATTAGCAATGGTATATTCCTACCTGACACTGTTCATATAATAAGTTTAACTGCCTGATAAAATCCAATTCCTAATTTATTTCATCATGATTATCGAATACTAGGGGCCTGGTGCACGAAATTCATGCAGTGGGGGGAGGGGGTCCCTCAGCCCGGCCTTCGCCCTCTCACAGTCTGGGACCCCACAGGGGATGTCTGCCTTCTGGCCTAGCGGGGGGATTGGGCCTAAGCCAGCAGGCAGACATCCTTCTCGCAATCCAGAACCCCTCGCTCCTTACCACTCGGCTCACTGCTCCTTAGCACTGCCAAGAGGCAGGAGAGGCTCCTGCCACCACTGCTGTGCTCACCAGCCATGAGCCTGGCTTCTGGCTGAACGGCCACTCCCTCTGTGGGAGCACACTGACCACCTGGGGCAGCTCCTGAGTTGAGCATCTGCCCCTGGTGGTCAGTGTGCATCATAGTGACGGGTTGTTCTGGCTGCTTAGGCTTTTATTATATAAACTAGAGGCCTGGTGCACAAAATTTGTGAATGGTGGAGGGGGTTCCCTCAGCCCAGCCTGCACCCTCTCCATCCGGGACCCCTCAGGGGATGTCCAACTGCTGGTTTAGGCCTGATCCCACACATCCCTCTCACAATCCTGGACCACTGGCTCCTAATTGCTCACCTGCCTGCCTGTCTGGTCGCCCCCAACTGCCCCCCATGCCAGTCTGATTGCCCCTCACTGCCCCCCACTGCCAGCCAGATCGCCCCCAACTGCCCCCTTCCTGCCGGCCTGTTCACCACTTACAGCCCCCCCTGCCAGCCTGGTCACCCCTAACTGACCCCCTGCCAGCCTGGTCATCCCTCACTAACCCCTCTGCCAGCCTGATCATAGGCAGCCATCTTGTGAGGGCATGAGGGTTAATTTGCATATTACCTCTTTATTATATAGGATAATCATAGACTCATATGATCTTGCAGTTGGAAGAGATCTCAGTGCCTCCTAAGAAAGTCCATTTTGCTTGGAAAATGTTTAATAGAAGGTACTTCCTTTTTCTGCACTGAAATTTACCCCCTAATCACTTATTTCAAACTTATGGAAGATTCTTTACTAATGAAGAAGAGACTTACTGAGAGAAGCATGTAGAAATTCCATGAAAAGAGTATGAGCTTGAATTATGGTTCCACCATTTTACTTTTCTTTATAAACTGAGATAATTATTTTTTGAACCTCTTTTTCTTATGAACTGGAGATAATAATAACCACATATTAGAGTTAGTTGAATGCTAAGTAAAATTATTATAATGCGTAGTCTATAATTGCTAACTACTAGTTCCAACTATAGGTTCCATTATTCTCCCCAGTGAACCTGATAGCCTCGCTTAAGTTAGAAAGTTCAGGCTTTATCTTGGCAAAACTATTATTTTCAATGCTATTTGATCATGCTTCATTTTTAGAAGTGTTCTACATTAAAATTTTTAGTGAGAATTTAGTGTTAAAATTTGAGTGCTTCCAAATGATCTATCTTTTAAATCACTTCCTGTTTAGTCTTTAATTTCATAAATTACAAAGAATGCCTAAGTAAGAGCTATTATGTAAAAGAACAAGAATTTTACAAATGGCACATTAAACATTTTCACCCTCCTTGCAGCTATAACAGTCTAGCCACAATTGTATATTTCAGTGCCTATTTGTCTATCTATCTATCTATCTATCTATCTATCTATCTATCTATCTCCAACTGATTCACTTCTGCCCATGATCTGTCACAAATTAGCTATATTCTGATAATGGTCCTAGTGGAATCAACAATAAATGCAATTAAATCCTATTCTTGTTGACTGTAGAAGAATTGTAGTAAATTAATCAAACCCAGTGAGAAAATTAGTGGATGTGTGTTTATCTGTCTGGTGCAATAGTGCTTATGTGTGAAATACCAAACTCTCATTGGATGCCTACTGTCAGAATCAATTAACAACATGCTTCATCACTGAGATTTCTACATTTGGGATTTCTTTTAAAAATATATCTTCTACCTTTCAAGCAACCCACAAAGCTGTCACTTTTCTGATATGTATTTCTTTCCCTGCATGTCTGCATTTCTGATAGTACCCAATAAAGTGTAGCTGGCATCCGACTCCAAGAGTACTTTCAATGTGATATATTCCGTTTTGTAAATTTTTAAGTTGTCAGATTTTTTGTTTTTCTTACTGTAATTAAAATTGCCAGTTGCCAGGGGACAGGATGAAAAAATAAAAAACACAAGAGCAAAAATAAAAACAGAAACACTCAACTATTGTGATTTAGAATCTAGATTCAGCCGTGGGCAAACTACGGCCCGCGGGCCGGATCCGGCCCATTTGAAATGAATAAAACTAAAAAAAAAAAAAAAAGACCGTACCCTTTTATGTAATGATGTTTACTTTGAATTTATATTAGTTCACACAAACACTCCATCCATGCTTTTGTTCCGGCCCTCCGGTCCAGTTTAAGAACCCATTGTGGTCCTCGAGTCAAAAAGTTTGCCCACCCCTGTAGATGATTTACACTGTTCACAAAATAATGATCATCATAAAATTGTAATTTTGTTTATTTCTTCCTCCACCTTTTGATTAGCCATTCATAATAAATTTTAGCCATCAATAAGAATTCTTTTAAATATATATTATTGATTTCAGAGAGGAAGGGAAAGGGAGAGAAAGAAACATCAATGGTCAGAGAGAATCATTGATCGGCTATTTCCTTCACTCCCCCTGCTAGTGATGAAGCCCACGACCCGGGCATGTGCCCTGACTGGGTATGGAACCCTCCTCCTCCTGGCTTGTAGATCAGGGCTCAACCAGTGAGTCCTACCGGCCAGGCCTCCATAAGAATTCTTTATCAAGGATTCTAGGACTCCTTTTTATCACCTGGAAGGTCAGTTAGTTGAAAGGCCAACACCTTTAAGGACAGCTGTGTTTTTCAGGATGAAATGAGAACATTTTATTCCATACCTCAGTTTGTTAATATTGTCACTCTGAATTTTATCTGCTCTGTATGTTGACTCTGGAAAACAAACAAACAAACAAACAAACAAACAAACAAACAAACAAAAACACTGCTTACCACACCACCTACACCAGCAAATCCTCTAAATTCTACCTGCTGAATATTTTCTAAATTTGGCCCCTTTTGTCTTCTCACCACTATTCCCCTCATCCAGTCTACATTATTTCTCACCTGGACTACCTTTGTCATCTGCTACCTGGTCTCCCAGTTTCTACATAGGCTCTTTAATACTCTATCCTTTTACTTTGTAAAAACAATTTAATATGTAAATCTGATAATACATTCCCAGATTAAAACTTTCCAGTCATTTACCATTACCTTTGGGGTAAAATATAAACTCTTCCCTTCACTTTCTAAATCCTGAAAATCTGTTCTCCAACTCCCTCTGGGAGCTCCTCCCCTATCACTCTGCCTCACTCATAGCTTTCCAGCCACACTGGCCTGCTGATTGTTTCTGGAATAAACCTAGCTCATTTCTAACTCAGGTCCTGGAATTAATTTTTCCAGATTCTGGGTCACAGGCTTTGCTACTTCCACATCAAAAAATAGTCCTTATCCCACCATTCTCTCTCCTTCTATTCTGCTTTAATTTCTTTCTAGAACTTCTATTCTCATTATCCAGAGTTATATTATGCATGTGCATAGTTGTTTATAGTCTACTTTCGCAATTAGAATAGCTCTGGTGGTACAGTCTTTGCCTTACTCCCATCACATCCACCTCACTCCTCCCCTCCAGCTTAGATTAATGCTTGGTAGGTAGAGGGTACTCAGGAAAGATTTGCTGAATGAAAGAATTAAAGAGCAGCATGTTGAGTAATATTACTAAATCTATCACTGGGATCTCCTCTAAAGACACTCTTCTAAAAATGCTCTTATAAACTGCAACAAAAGATGAAACTTTTACACTTTATTAGAAAACATTTATAAATATTCATTAGAACACCTATTTTAAAACAAATAAACTTTAAATATTCCAATGAAATAAAAATGCTGTTTTATTCACTAAACAAGGATGCCTGGGCCATACAATTACCTAGTTAATAATAACTGAGTATCCTGTCATAGTCTGAGCATGACAGCTAAAATAACATAAGGAAACTGTGTTCTTGTCTGCAAGGACAATTGTCCTGAAGAGAGAGGACACTCATAAACAATGGAAATTATTAATGCTAGTAAATTAAAAAACACAATTTGTGATGTAAAAGATATGTAATAAAAATTTAGAAAATGGTAAACTGTATTCAAAGCATTTATAGAAGAAATAACACAAGAGCAGCTTACCTTGAACTTCATTGGGTAAGGAGCTCTTCTTGTCAGACCCATCCCTCCTGAACACCAAAACCAGTTTCTCTAGTTAGGCACATTAGAATACCTCAAAGCAGTCTCTAAGCAGAGAACTTTATAAACCTAAACTGGTAAGGTTTGTGGAAGGCTTGGTTGATAAAAATGAAGCCCACATTTAGAATACATTTTAATATGTATGTGAGTTCATGTTTGTATTCAAATTTATGTCTTTTCTCTCTATGTATAGGTGTTTTTCAAAAATAAATAGAACTGCATATTTAAAAAACTCAAGTAACTTCAGTAAGATGAATATGTGACCTTATTTTTCATATGGAAGAAATTCAGAGTCAGGATTTCCTGAATTTCTATGATAACTCTCAGATTCCACTGGGGAACCAGGCTTCTTTGATTTTCTGCTCTGCATTTTTAGTGTATTATTTCTTTCTTCAAGTTGTCTCAGAATCACAAAATGACACCTTCAGCTCCAGACATTATATCCATGTTCTATATAACAGGAAGGAAGAAGGAGCTAGTGTAGAGGGATATGTCTCTCACTTAAAGAACTTTTCTGGAAGGCTCAACCTTTGACTTTTGCTTACATTTCATTGGACATCTCTATTTTAAATGGAGGTGGGAAATATAGTTTTATCTGAACACATTGATACCCTGATATAAGAAGTTTTAGTGGTAGAAGATAAAACCACCCACAACATTCCCTTAAACCAAAGCCTAATACAGAGTACGGCCCTAACTCTTCAATTCTGTGAGAGCTGAGAGAGTCTCTAGCACTATACAAATATTATCAAACCACCAGAAATATACATTAAATTAGAAGCCCGGTGCACAAAATTTGTGCATAGGGGAGAAGGGGCCTCAGCCTGGCCTGCACCCTTCTGCAATCCGGGACCTTTCGGGGGATGTCCGACTGCTGGTTTAGGCCCCATCCCACAGTGGATGGGGCCTAAACCAGCAGTTAGACATCTGCCTTGCAATCTGGGACCACTGGCCCTAACTGCTTGCCTGCCTGCCTGATCACCCCTAACTACTCTCCTTCCTGCCTGCCTGATCACCCCTAACCACTTCTGCCTGCCTGCCTGATCGCGCCTAACCATTTGCTGGGGGACAGGGACAGCCGGTAAAGGGGCCTTGGTCGTTCTGGTCTCTGGTCATCCTGGTCATTCTGCCATTTCAGTCGCTGGGCTTTTTTATATAGGATAAATGAAGTGTGAGTTCTGTACGGAAGAGATTGTATGTTTTTTGTTCACTGCTATATCCCTGACACCTATCATAGTGCCCAGATATCAATCAATTATGCAGTCCCCAAAATTAATATATAAATGAGTGTCTGATGAAATATTGGTCTATAATTAGGATGCAGCCAGGCAAAATGTCTCTGCTGCTGTTCTGGTGTGGGCCATTTCCTCTTTAATCATCTGTCTCTGTGTCATTCCATGAGCATCATCTGTGTCCTATGTCAGGCTGATCCAATCCAATTCATGTCAACTATTTTCTTAACTATGTAAAACTTGATAGGCTAATAACATGTTATTCAAAGTTTTTATTTTAAAAGTTCAGAATATTCACCAGCTGTAATTTTATATAACAATCTATTTCTCTTTTCTAATGCACACATATAAGCAAATACTGCAATTTCAGGCTAAGCGTTCCAATTTATAAGTAAGTCTACTATTATGGAATTTAAAAAAAAATCTGTATTGTTAAAAGTATTACTACATATGTCCTATTTGTCCCCCAATGTATTATGGAATTTTTAAAAAGGCCTTTTCTTTGATGCAGTGGCTGTGGCAAGGAGAGACAACTCAATAGTCTTGGAATCAAAGGTTCCTTCCTATATCAATTACCCACTAGAAGCAAAGGTTAAAAGCAGTATACTTTCCACCTAACAATAGTTTTCTATTTCCATGCTCATCTGTGTTTAGGTTAAAGAAAAAGCATCAAAATAGCTTTCTTGAAAGTCCCCCCCCTTTTTTTTATTTCTGATCTGTCTACTTTTAATTGAGATGGGTATAGTATTTACACTTTGTGAGGAATGCCCCTTATTTTCTATGCTTTTCTATCTTCTTAAATTATTCAGGTAATCAGAGAATGAAGACTGGTTTAAATATGTAATGTTAAATTTAAGACCCAAATTAAACTTGTACTGGCTTAACATATCTGATGAGACATCTGATAGCATTGGCACCATAGAAACTAGACCTTCACACACACAATGACTTTGAGTCTTTCCATGTTATGAATCCAGATACAAGAAAATAATGGAGAAACTGAGAAAAAGGTCACTAAGTGTGGAAATAAATGTGAGAAAGAACAAATGAAAAAAAGGTGAGAGATAATGAGACCCATATAAAGTAGGTGTCTAAGGCCTTAGGCATAGAGGTAGGACTCAGAAAGCACAGGAACATAACAGATAAAATGGCCAAAAACAAATTGAAAGAAGCTCGGTAACATAGGCACCTGCTTTATCTCAGAATTTGCTTTTGTTATTATTCATTGACTATAGGAAAGTCTGTTTCCACTAAACATCTCAGCATAAAGAAATGGATTAAAAAATGAAAGACATTGTTCTACCAATTGCCATATAGATACATCTTCAGTATGATGTTTTAATGATCCTGCAATCTTGAATCAAACTAATGGTAAATGAAAGTTATAAAAAGGCATATAGTCTATAACTAATACATTGCAATGTAGTGTATGAGTTTGTTCCAGAGATAAAATTCAGTAGAATGTCCATTGCATAGGGGCAGATATTTCTGTTTCATTGCCCAACTCCAGCACCTAAAAGGATGCCTGGCATATAGTATGCACTCAATAAGCATTTGGTAAATGAATGAATAAATCCAGAAAGAAAAAAAGTAACTCAACATTCCATTAAAAGCAAAAGATGCATTATCTATAATGTTTCCATGAAGTTAAAAAAAATCAATTATCTACTTTAGTTGAGAAAAACATGAACTATATTAAATAGAAATGAAGTCTAGAATTTAGAATTTTTTTTAATTTACTGTAGTAATAACCCAAATTTTATAAGGATTCACTAGAAAGCATTTGAAAGCCTCTTGCATAATGTTTATCACATAAGAACTCATAAGTTTCTTCTCCCATTCCTACTTTCTTTATAAAAGGAAAAGTAAAATTTTTAGAAATCTAATTTTAAAATAACTGTATTCATGTAATTGAGAACTAATATTAAGCTGGGGTCCACATGATAAAATAGAAAATACATATATAGGCTTTCATATTAGACTAGATGCCCAGTGCATGGGTTTGTGCACCGATGGGGTCTTTCGGCTTGGCCTGCACCCTTTCGCAATCTGAGATCCCTTGGAGGATGTTGAATAGCTGGATTTGGCTCAGTCCCCACAGGCCCAATCCAGATAGGAGGAGTCCAATCCTGTGCATTTAACATCTGTCCCCTGGTGGTCAGTGTGCATCATAGCAACCAGTCGACTGGTCTTTCAGTTGTTCACTCGCTTAGGCTTTTATATATATAGATAACCCAACCTCAATTTGTAAGTATTATGGCCTTGGCAAATTGCTTGGCCTTGATGATATCAGTTCTTATATTACAGTATAATTATCAGGATAAGACAAGATAACATATCTGAAATTTTTAATATTATATCAGACACATAGTAGATCTTCAATAAATGTTCTTTAATTGTACCTTGTGGCCAAAGCAATATACACTCATCACATCTCACATGATATTTTACCTC
This sequence comes from Myotis daubentonii, assembly GCF_963259705.1. Classification (NCBI taxonomy): domain Eukaryota; kingdom Metazoa; phylum Chordata; class Mammalia; order Chiroptera; family Vespertilionidae; genus Myotis; species Myotis daubentonii. The sequence continues at coordinate 68,171,595 of NC_081843.1, forward strand.
ATCTGTTTTTAAAGCCACAGAAAACATATATGCAGTTGCTGGGATGCAAAAGTGTAATGTTATGTCACATTATTTAACTAACAATAGCAGAGTCACTTTCTGAGTTATTCTAGAAGGGAGGAAATTGGAAGGCTAAAGCCCCAAATTTGACCCAGACCACACTGTAGTTCTCTGATAGGCAAATACTGAAGGACCTGAGAAATTCTGCACTCTTTTACATGGCCACAAGGCAGAAGATGACCAAATGGTGACAACAGAAGACTGGTGTATGGTGAATAATTTCACTGTAGAAAATTTTCTCAAGGTATTTGACTTTCTAGAGAACATATGACCTCTCTGATTTATTTAGCCAGTCAATGACTGCCTGATTTCAAGTCAATCAAAAGTGATGTGTTTATAGAACTAGAAATTATGCTTAGAAAATATTAGACATTTCATATTGAGTCACTCATGTTTTCCTTGGTATATATTTGCATTACTACATTGGTTAAATAAATTGCACACATATATTTAACAAAATTTTCCAAAGAATGAATGGTTCAATGAAATATTTCTATTAATTTGACACTTCACACTTAACCCATGTTTTTCATTCCAGACCAAAAAGAAAAAAGAAAAAAAGAAAAATAGGAGAGATAGTAATAAAATATTCATTAACTGCACTGAAACCCATTTACAGCAGATGGTCTCTGGAGGGTAAATTTCAAAACATTTGCTAGAGAGCACTGTGTAAAATGTGCAGTTGTCCTGAGACAGCAACTAGTGAGAAGAACGGCAAATGCAATAGTCATTAGTAGTAAGGGAGAAGATCATTCAATGTGAATCACAATTCAGCTATCTTTTACCATTTAAACTAAAAAAGGAGAATCCCATTTGCTGTTGTTTATCATTTTGGAGGTTATATAGATAGATTAAAAAGCACAAGTTATGATTAATTCTCATCAAATATTATGGTAATCCCTAAAAATTCTTGATTAATCTTTAAACACTCTAAATTCTTAGGGAAATTTAAAAATATGGGAGCATATGACCATAGTAAGCACCATAGATATTGCAGGTTGAAAGGAAGGAGGAAAATTATGTATGCATAGATGGATGAACAGAGGGGTGAACATGTGGGTGGATGGACAGGCTAAGACAGATGGGTAACTAGATAATTTAAAATATCAGAAACACAAAATGATAAAAATTCTAATCAGGCTTCAAAACAAAAACTCTACCAAATGTAAGTGGATAATATCTTAGAATAAAATGAACAATTTCTGTTTTGCTCAATCACCTGCATGTTCAGCATAACAGTTACCCAGATTTTTCAAACTCTAACTTTTTGTATGTTACTGACTTTCACTATAAAAAATACTTTGAAATTATATTGCTCTTCCTTCAGAAATTTTAAAAAATATATTTTAAAAATTTGTTGAAAATCAATTCTTATTAATAGTGAAAAGTTTAGCAAAATCATTTCTGTTGGCTAATGCAGGTTGAGTTATTAATTATTTTTAACTGTTTAATTGTGGTAAAAAGCACATATTATTGATCACCTTAATTATTTTAAAGTGTGCAATTCAGCAATACATTTACATTGTTGTATGATCACTAGACCTTTAGCATTTTAATTGAAACTCTATACGCATTGAACAAAAATACTCCCATTTTTCCCTCCCCCCAGCTGCTGGTAACTACCATTTTACTTTATTTTACTATGAATTTCACTACTTTAGATACCTCATATAAGTAGAATCATATAGTATTTGCCTTTTAGTGACTGGCTTCTTTCACTTAGCATGATGTCCTCAAGGTTCATCCATGTTGTAGCTTTTTAAAGCTGAGTAACACTCCATGTTATATATATATATTAGAGGCCAGGTGCATAAGATTAGTGCACTGGGGTGCAGGGGGGAATCCCTCAGCCTGGCCTGCACCCTCTCGCAGTCTGGGACCCCTTAGGGGATGTCAGACATCCCTCTTGCAGTCCGGGGCTCTCGCAGTCTGGGACCCCTAGCTCCTTACTGCCCACCTGCAGCGGTGGCGGGAGAGGTTCCCACCACCGCTGCTGCGCTCCTCAGCCATGAGGCCTACTTCTGGCGAGTGACACTCCTCCTGTGGGATAGCACTGACCACCAGGGGCAGCTCCTGCATTGAACGTCTGGTACAGTGTGCATCATAGTGACCGGTCATTTGCCATTTGGTCTATTTGCATATTACACTTTTATTATATAGGATATGTTTTTATACACACACACACACACACACACACACACAGTTTTGTTTATTTATCCATTGGTAGATATTTAGATTGCTTCCATCTCTTGGCAATTGTGAATAATACTGCTATGAACATAGAGGTACCATTATCTCTTCAAGACCCTGCTTTCAATTATTTTAGATTTATAAAAACTTCTGGATCACATGGTAATGTTAAGCTTAGTTTCTTGAGAAACTGCCATACTGTTTTCACCATCCCACCAACAATGCACAAGAGTTCCAATATTTCCACCTCCCCACCAACATTTGTTATTTTCTGTTCATTTGATATTAGCCATCCTAATCAATGTGAAGTGGCATCTCATATTGGTTTTGATTTGCATTTCTCCAATGATTAATGATGTTAACATTTTCTTCATTAGTTTGTTGACCATTTGCATATCATCTTTGGAGATGTATCGGAGTTCTTTGTTCATTTTGTAATCGGGTTTTTTGTAGTTGTTGAGTTATAGAGGTTCTTTATATATGCTGGACGTTAACTCCTTATCAGTAAATGATCTGCAAATATTTTCTTCCATTCCATAGGTTGCCTTTTCAATCAGTTTATTGTGTCCTTGATGCACAAAGGTTTTTAAGTTTGATGTAGCAGTATATGTCTATTTTTACTTTGTTGCCTATACTTTTGATATCATACACAACAAATCATTTCCATTTTGAATACCATGAAGATTTCCCCTTGTTTTATTCTAAAATTTTTATAGTTTTGGGTTTTAGATTTAGATTTTTAATTCTGTTTGAATTAATTTTTGTAAGGTAAGGGTCCATTTCATTATTTTACAAGTGGACATTGCAATATTCCTCTCTCTCTCCTCAACCCTTCCTCTAGGCATTTACACAAAAGAATTTTTTTATTAAAAGTTTTCATCCCCTGCTATTGCTCCATATTTTTCTCTTAACGCTTTCATCTATTGTTTAAAATGTTACAGTCAGCCTCCATAAAATTATTTTGGTACAATAATCAAAGATTAGCATATCAGGTGGAGAATAAAAAGGAGTAAATAAATAACACAAAGCTCTCCTCTGAGATAATATAAAGAGAAAAATTTAAAAATTTTGACATAGAAAGGGAAGTGTTTAAGCAACATAATTTAAAAACTTGTGACTGCCTCTTAGTAGATGGCCTCATATGAATCCCAATACTTATAAAAAGTTATTTATCATTTATTTCTCACAGAAAGAACAAAAAGAAGACATACAATGTTTGATTTATAAAATATAAATGCTGGCAATATAATGTTGCATTGTGAATGTGAAAGCATGATAACTCTTTTCCAGGAGAGTCCTGTATAATTGCAAGATCTGTTATGAGATTTGAGTCTATTCCCAGCTTGTTCCATTATGTCATACAAATCTGCCATCAGGTAAAAATCCTATCAGGTTGCACAAAAGTACTGAAAGTTAATTATAAGTAAAAACCCTGAAGATCTTGATATTACTACTTTAAAAATATTATTTATTGTCTCAGATGTATCAAGAAACAACCACTATTGAGACTTTATTCTCTATTCTGTGTGAAATCAAATTCTCTCCAGGGTACTTTGTATGACTTATTAAGATAGTCTGTTGGTAGATAAAATTCTTCTCACTGTGACCAGAAGACTTTAAAATTGGTGGCAAAGGAATTTGGATATTCTCAGAGAAAAAGAATCACTGAGTTGGGTATTTGAAGTTAGGTTTAATGGTCTAATTTCATGTGAAAATATAGGTGCAAGCTCAGACATATTTTCATACAAGTATCTGGAAACTGGATATTGACAGGCCTTGAAATAAGTAGAAAATTATTCCTGATCTCATGTTAAAAGCAAATATAAAATTGATCACATAAAAATAAAAATAACCATGACAAAAATATGTCAGCAATGTATGATTTGGAGAAAATTATTTTCTACATCTTGGATCACTTACATATAAGACTAACATTTCAATAATTATTTTCTTCTCAAATTTATATTACATTTTTAAAACAGATAAATTAACCAGGAGCTTTATTAACTAATGTAGGTCAAATCAGTATTCTATGAAACAAACAAAAAAAGTATAAGGGAGGCTATAATTGATGACAAAATTCTAATGTTATAGCCATCAGTCAAGGTTACTATATGCCACAAAACTTGATCATTTAGCTAAAGTATTTTCTTCAAAAAGTTTTTACTTTCTTTTGGCTTTTATATAAGTGCATTTGTATAAAATCCCAAACATTTTCCATATGTAGCTTCAATTTGTGTTACCAGGCTAAGAGAGAAGAAATAAATCTGGTGTGTGTAACCAATTCTTTTTAGGGCATTGTACAAACTGGTGAGTAAACAAGCAAATACACAAAAACCACCTCTTCATACAGATAAGAATTCAATCTGTGATTTGGCCGGGAGGGGGGGGGACGGGGGGGGGAGGAGGGCTATTTATTAACTGAGAATTTAACATGACTTACTGTTAAACTGCGAGATGTATCAATTTGATTTTACTGAGAAAATACTTTCAAAGCAAGTGACTACAATACCGATGCACTTTTTTATTAGTTTGGCCTGGTTTTGAGATAACTTTATATGTGGTCTACTCACAAAATGGAGAATGCAAAAAACACCAACTAGATTTAGCAACCTTTTATATGGGTCTGAAATGATCATGTATTATATTGTGAACTTTTTACCAATATATTTTCTAAGCAATTAATGCAATCATGTTTAATTCTAACCACAGCATATTCTAAATACTACTCTGCAGATTGAATTCTTGCTGTCAAAATTAGAGACTTTCTTGAAAATTTCTTTTTTAAATAATTACATTACCAGGAATTGCAAGACAAGAGTCTTTGCAAGTAGATTTCTTCAAAGGCTAATCTACTCATAACCATGTGATATGGTGTAGCTGTGATCTCAAGACAAAGGGTTTCAACATAACAAAGAAATTCACCAAATAATAACTAACATTCCACTTTATTTTATGTTTATGTGAAAGTTCCAGTGATTTCCAGAAATAGAATAACTTTTTTAGAACCATAGAATTTTAGATCTAGAGCAAAGCTTAAAGACAATCTCTAAGGAACTCAAGACCATAAGCTTTAAAAAACAGAAGTTAATAAAATAAAGAATAAGGAAACAATATAGATAACAAGAAAAACCCAAAACTACTTCTTTGAAAGTATTGATAACAGACAAACTTCTTGCAAGAACGTCCAAGGAATAAAATAGAAGATCACAAATAAATAAAATACAAAGTGAAAAAAAGGGATATATTACAAATACAGTAGACATTTTGTACATCATAAGAAATTACAATGAATAACTTTATGTTAGTGAAGTTGAAATGTGAGATTTAAAGAACCATTTCTTAGAAAAGCATACATGATCAAAATGTATACAGTAAGATATAAATAACTCAATTGATCACTGACACTTAAATAATTGAATCAAGGAGGGGGGGGAGTGGCTGTCCCAGATATACAAGTAAGGAATTTATGCAAAATTCAGTGTCAAAGAAAAGAAAATAGTAAAATTGCCCAACACATTTTATAACGCTATTATAATTTTGATACTAAAACTTGGCAAAAAATTATAACACCCAATTTTTTACCTAGCCTCACACCTATAACTAGAAATGCAAAAACATTATATATAATACTATTTGAATCCAGTGTAATTTATTTAAGGTTCACTATTAAAAATCTGTAAATTTAATGCACTATGCTAACAAATAAAAAAGACTACATGGTAATCCTGAAAGAACCTCCTTATTAAAATTTTTTCTTAAAGGTCTTTCTATTTTAAGTACTCATCCCAAGTAGATTCTCAATATGTCATATACAGGGGCAGGCAAAAGTAGGTTTACAATTGTGAGTATGTGATTTTATTCTTGTATTATTATTTATTTATTAATTGTTGTGTTATTTATTATTATTAACCTACTTTACCAACTCCTGTATGTCTTCTATAAACGATGTGATAGAAGGCTGAAAATGTTTTATTTCTTTCCAAAATAATTACAAATTATCATTTTTTAAATATTTTACTTTTAATTATAAATATTATTTCTTGCTCTCCTCATCACTATGTTCGGAATGCCACTGGGTCTATTATACCTAGGAAATTTCATAAAGGTTAGAACTAACAATTTAATAAAAATACATACTGTTATCTAAGCCTATGGCATCCCTAATCGATAATGGTTGGCAACCTAAATATGATAACAATCATATTCTAAGAGTAATTGTACAAATTTATCTTACCCAATATCTTTACATAACCTCCTTTAAAATACTGAATCTGCAAATTCTAACTAATGAGTTGAGCAATCAGAGAGCAAGGAGTAACTCCAATCAGAACAAGAGAAGTCACCCTGCCACTCCCCTCCTCCTCCTTATCCTCCTCCATATCAATATATATATAACTGGCTAACTCACACACAACGGTATTAAACAAGATTTATTCTGCCTATCTGTATTTAAACAGTATCAGTTCAGGAAAATTGAAAGAAATTTTTAAGTATATTTGCAAATTTAAATGATCGGGTTCCCGAGATATGAGTCGCTCTGGATGGAGGGATATGTACATTGGGTGATCATATTATACACTTAGACCATCAATTAGATTAAGATCTCTTAAGGAATGTTCTAGCTTCATTGAGACCATTCAGTCTTTGATAAACATGTAAGAATTTGCTAGGGGATCCATACAGGGTAATTTATATCTCTTGCCTTAGGGTGAAATTCAATTTCAAAACTTTTGTATAGACAAATATTCTTTAAGTTTAAGGTTTCACTTTGTGTAGCTCAATTTAGGTTTTATTCAAAGTAGTTAACTATAGGTGGATTTAGCAATGATACATACACAGCCTTAATTGCTTAAGTCTCTTAGCAACAGTTTTTGACAATGTAATCAGAAGATTAAAATGAGGATGCAAATATTACATATAGTAGTATCTGAACATTTATTTTTTAATCAATCGATCAATCAAGTATAAGGTGATCAGATGTTAAAGAAAAATGTCCTTTAAATGATAGTCTAAACTTATATATTATGTCTCACTGCTTTTCTTTTTAAATGTCTAAAAATAAAGAATCACTATGTGAAGTAAGACTATAGTCACAAGAAGACACAAATTGTTTTTCTTCCTTAAAAAATGTAATGCCTTATAATTTTACTTATATCATGATTTATTTAAAAAATTTAAATAAATGCTTTATTTTCTTTAAACAAGGCTTAAACAGTACAAAATTACTTCTGCCCTCTAGGAAGAATCTCTTACTGAAATGGAAAGTAAATTCTTTGGCCATTTACTAGCTTTGCCATTTCCAACTTTATTTAAAATATGTGTTCTTTAAAAGGGCTTCAATGATTACCAAAAATAACATAAATGGCAAAAACATAAAGGAACTCTAAATTTATCACATTAAGTTGGATATTTTACAATAGTTCCATCAAAAAAACATTAATGAGAATTTTTCATTTTCAAAAGTATACACACCTAAAATAGAATTTTAAACATGCTGTCACAGATCTAAAGGAAGACAGGACTTTCTTCTGAAATTATAACTATTCATTTCTTCTTTATAAAATAATTTGGGCTTTTTGAATTGAAAGGAATAAATATTGAAAAAATGTAAGTTTAGTTAATTTCCTATGAAAAGTATTCAACAGAATGAGCATCACAAGAATCTTTGGTTAAGTAGTTTCAATTCCACAATCTTTATCTAGTTTGGTAAAAATTGTTTGGTGTTTATTACAGCTGTAAACATTTAATGGCTGATAATTAAATAAACAGCATCTATACTGAATCTTGCAAGATTTAAACATAACACACTGCAGACGTGAAATTTAAATTACTATTTATAATCATATGTAAAACAATTGTTTTAGTACATAGAATTCTGAGAGAAATTTGCAATTTCATCTCATTTTAAACAATTTTTGTTTTGAATTCCTTATTCCACTTTTTATTATGAAGTGTTTTGTCAAGAGAAAAAATAATAAGTATGTCAAATGTGCTCATGAAAGTTTGTTCTGAATGAAGAAATATTGTCTCAGAAATATTTCTTTAATATATTTATTCAAAAATTTAGTTAAAAATAAGAAAGAAAATAGAAATAGACCCTCACCTAACTACAAATAATTTCAATAAAGGAAAATTGAAACTATCAGAACATTATCATTAAATGTATAGAGGGCTAGGAAAGGAAATAAAAGGAATTTATTTTTCTCCAGTTTCAGTATTGTATGAAACTGGTATTTGGATATTATTTACAAAATTCAGTGAAAAATGTTACAGTGTAATATTGATTTAGAGTGAACTTTAAAATTTTTGTATGGAAAAGCTATTAAATACTGAGAAATTTTCAGCCTTCTTTATTCATTATTAAAGATACATATGGTAGTTTTAGCCACATAATGCATAGGAAATACAGTGAACATGGAGAATTTTATAGTTGATTATACAGACTGATTGCACATATCATTCAATATACCTTTCATAACAGTAATTGTTCAGCATCTCATTTGTGATACATTCTTCTATAGGGTAGAGAAACAAAAATGGAATATGCCAAAGACTAAATTTAATTTACACCGTTCTCCAACCCTGTACGTCTGTAATGTTTCAAGATCACAAATGTTTACAATGAGAATCTTGTCAGTGAGGACTCTGAGACTGGAATGCAAATGGCTAATGTTCAAGTGACTAACAAAGAATGGTGTGAATCTTCATATTCCTCATCTCCACAATCATAAAGAAAGGCACAGTATATTTTAGTAAATTATAGGAGTGAATTACACCCTAATATCTAAATTAATTACCTGGTCATTCTTGATTAACACTTCCCTTGTCACTATTGTATTGCAAAGAACTGCCAAATTTAAAAACCTGCAGGTGGACTGAGAGGAAAATATAAATTATGCATGCAACAAGAAATAATTTGTCAAATCATATATGCTTATTCTATGCATATATAGTACCATACTTGTCCATGGCACTTAAAAATAGATGAAGCAGTCTCCAAGTTATTTATTCAAAGAGGATTTGGATAAAGAAAAATAGATGGATCCTAGCAATGGAGCTGTCCAGGGCACCATATGCATGTGACAGTTTCTTATTTACATGTCGCTCATGTTTATGCATATTCAGAAGAATACAGCTGCTACCCCATTCTCCAGAAATCACAGACACCGGTCAAGTCTACAAATGGTAGCCACATTTGAGCTTGTAATATACTTATCATGAAAAGCTAGAAGTTCTCATGTTAAGGAGGAGGAAAAGCAGCACAAATTTGCTTTAAAAAGATAAGACATTTTTCAAAAAACAAATACTGTATATTCAGTTCAGCTCCTTTAGGTGCTTTTATGTTATAGGAATTCTGCTGGTGATGAAAACAGAATTCAGCCAATCAAATGGCGATACCCTAGTGCCATCCAAAGTAGAAGCCTAGTGTTTAAAATAACCCTGATGAATAATTCATAGAGCCGATGTTTATGCAAATTAGAGAATCATGCACCCACCTGACCACCAAGGGAAGAAAAAAATACAGGGGGGAAAAAAATCCACCATGCTTTTAGCATTCTCCAGAACGTATGTAATCAAATGATAATATTCTTTCATTAAATGCATCAAGGAATTACAATCCTTACCTGGTTAGTTTGTAGGGCCTTCAGATTTTCTGGATGAAATAACTGACTGTGCGTGCAACCAATAAAACTGAACTGAAAAGCTGATTAAGGGCACTTACTTAATGCAAAGCCACTCACTGAATATTCATACGATGCCTGTGTTTATGCAAATTAAAGCAAAAGAAAGCCCAAGGGGATTGGTTGCCATAGCCCACAAATACTGTGTACAGCAGAAAATATAGAGAGTAGTGACAAATAAATCTTGAAATTCATAGCTTTGGAGCAACAAAGGAGAAATAGTAAAATATTAAAAAGCCTAGGTGAATTATAATTTTAAAGTGCTTTATTTAATCATATTATTTTAGAACTATTGATTATTTCTACCATGTAATGATCTATAATTATCTTAATGCCAAAAGATACTATCACGTGTGCTTGTCAGCTTTATTTATCCTGCAGTCATTTATATGAGCATATCACTTAAGCATAAATGGTAAAGAAGAAATAATTATAATAAAATATTATTTAACACACTGATAACCAAACGCAGGGCCAGGTGTGACCCTTTTTTAACTCTTTCATGTGGTGAACCTACAGTGGTAAAATCTTAGTAGGGTGTGAAGTATCAATGAAAGATCTCCAACATTAGTTTGAGCTCTTTACTTTCTTAATACTGATCTGCTTCATTTGAAATGGAGATTATTTTACATTAGAATAGACACTGTGGATCTTTTGGCCAAGAAGATTCTGGTACATGCCATTTAAAAATCCGAGGGCCCTAGCTGGTTTGGCTCAGTGGATAGAGCATCAGCCTGTGGACTGAAAGATCCTGGTTTCGATTCCGGTCAAGGGCACATGCCTGGGTTGCAGGTTCAATCCCCAGTGGGGGCCAGGTGGGAGGCAGCCAATCAATGATTCTCTCTCATCATTGATGATTCTATCTCACTCTCACTCTCCATTCCTCTCTGAAATAAATAAAGTATATTAAAATAAAATAAAATAAAATAAAATAAAATAAAATAAAATAAAATAAAATAAAATAAAAATCCTAGATTTTTCACTTTTGAAGCCCAAATGCAATAGTGTTCTCTGGCATGCATGCTGATGTGTAGTGTCTTAACCATGAAAAACATGTGACTCCTCACATACAGTGTGTGTACATGAGAACCAATTACAGCCATTGGCAGGACCCGTAATATTAAATGATATAATGCATGTCTGGCATGAAGTGCTTTACATTGTCAGATAATCTCCACTTTCTACTTTTTAATAAGTAAGAGTTATAGATGACTAAAAGTGCTGGAATGCATCTGATAACTTTTTTATTTATATATTTCCTTTTGTTTTCTTGAGCATACTTTCCAAACTTCAAAAATAAGAAGTCAATATTCTTCATGGTAGTTACCACTGACTGAAAAATATTTATCATTTCCTAATAATTAAAACATCCTTACTTCACAATCATTCTGGTCTCCCCCATGTAACATAATAAAGTCTCAAATACATTTAAGATAAGATTTTTAAGACAATTTAAGCATCTATACAAAGCTGGCTATGCTTACCATAAGTGCTATAAAGACTAGCTCCAATATTTATTACCTTGTTTGTGATGGTATTATGGCTATATGCATATGTCTAAACTCATCAAATTGCATGGATTAAATATATGCAGTTTTGTGTATCAAATAGATATCAAAAAGCTGGAGGAAGAAAAAATACTGGATCCACTTCTTGACAATTATTTTCCTAGAAGGCATTTAGAAAGAAAGAGACTTCTTTGTGGCACCTTACATTTGCCTAATTACAGCTTCCATGATTTCAATTAGTTTCCTTTCTTTTACAGTTGCTCATTGGCCTTCCTTGAGAGTAATCTTCATGGATATATATTTATCTACATCCATATATATTTTCTATAACTGATAATATATGTATATATTGATTCTAATTACTGTCTCCTTAAAATTCCCTTAAGTTTCAGAATTGACTTGGAACATATAATGTGATTGACATATTAAGTATTTAAAACAAAGTGATTAGAAGCTGTAATTTTCCATTATTGTTTCTTGGTTACTTGTTTCAAAATTATTATTTTTTTTAAAAAAATATATTTATTTCAGAGAAGAAAGGAGAGGGAGAGAGATAAACATCAATGATGAGAATCATTGATTGGCTGCCTTCTGCACGCCACCTACTGGTTGGTGGTCAAGCCCAAAACCCAAGCATGTGACCTTGACCAGAATCAAACTTGGGACCCTTCAGTCTGCAGGCCAACGCTCTATTCACTGAGCCTAACTGGCTAGGGCTTAATTTACTAAGTATTATATATATTCCAAATTACAGAATAAAAATTAATGGATAACTAGTAGTATACCTGCCTAATAATCATGCAATTATTTTTCTTCTATTGATTTAACATTTTCATTCTGAGGTGTACTGATAATTTCTTAAAATTTCTAATTAAAGAATTCTAAATTTAAACTTCTAAAAAATAACATTGTTAATCAGCAACAGTTGCCTTTTATTAAGCTTCCCCATCCATAAAAGTTGTTTTTGGAAAAAAGTTTAGTGGATGTGGTTAATTATCTGCCCCCCTCCCATTCTTTCTCTACAGAACATTTCTTCATGTAGCTTAATTCTGAAAAGAAACATTTTTTTGATTAAATATACTTCAATAGTTAATAATAATAATAATAATTTTGTTTTTAATATAAGTACCCTCATTGAAATCTCTGGGAGAAATGCTAAGATTAAAAAAAAAAATCAACAACATGACATTACATTTTTATGTAAGTGAATTCAGATTTTTTTTAAACATCAAATTTTCCAACTTTCAAAATAAAGTTTAAATATAGTTTTACCAGGACTAGTTATTGCTTATTTAAGCTGCAGTGGTCATGCTTTGGTTGTAAGAAAACTAAGGCTTCCTTCCTAAAGTTATTTGTATTTTCAAAGAAAACGCATTACACAGACACACACACACACACACACACACACATACACCCCTCAAATGAACTGTGAGAGCAAGATGTAAGTGGCTACCATTAATGTCATCCTTTGTCCAATTCCTGAAATCATTAATGGGATTTTTCTCTCCTTTTCTTAAATTGAACCTCCAGCTCTTGTTTAACTCTGGGGTATTTCTGACAACTTTAAAATATTTATAAACCAAATCTAAACTGCCCTAGGCCATGGTCACCTCAGACCTCATATCCCGTATCTATGCAGGGAAAGAGTAGCTTATTCAGTGAACTAGGTTCTGTAGAAAACCAAAACAGTCTATTCCATGTGAAATAACCCAATGCTTTTGAGACCGAGTTGACTGATTTAAATGATGGATTCATAATTTCCAGGTTCATAGCTCATTCAGTTGTTTACTCTGTGGTCACAATGAAATCCTAAAGGACTATTTATAAATTCTTTTAAAAGTTTCATGAAGATAAAGTTCAGCTTATTTGTCATTTGTGTTAGAAACCAAGTCTCTCTTTTGAAGCCAACTCTTCGGGCTTTATATAATCAATCTTGAGAATGTGAATGAATATGCAGAGGTAACTAAAACTCAGTAAATCAATCAGGCGAAGTTGGAAGTCCACTGGCCCAAATATAAAATTTGGTTTATAAATATTTTTAAATTATAATTACAAGATTTTACATTAAAAAACAACAGAGTCTTCTTGAAAAAATTAGAAGGAGTGTCACTCAGGGCTGGCACTCCCACAGAGTAACAAAGCCCGGAAGCCAGGTGGGGTGCTCCCTCTACGCAGGCCCTGAGCTCTCCTTCTATCAGGAGCTCCCGCCAGGATGTTTGCTCTTTTACACTATCCCTAGAGGCTCCCGAATTTGGGACCTGAGGCATTTGAGTTAGAGTTGTGAAATCAGATAGTCCTGCATTTTGAGACTGTTTTCAAAATGCTGTACATGTCTGATGTTTATATTTTTATTTGATAGGTGCATGTTTGTAAATGTTCAAGAAGTGATGAAGAATGAAAAGGAAACTACACAAAGGGTAGATTGCCACTAGGAAGCCAGGCTGCTTCCATGTGTACATTTTGACAGTTCTGCTTATGTCAGATATTACCATCCTGTTCTCTTTATAACATTAACAAAAACATCTCTCATAGAAACGTGAAATAAAACATCAGTATGCACCCTAGCCGGTTTGTCTCAGTGGATAGAGCGTCGGACTGCAGACTCAAGGATCCCAGTATCAATTCCGGCCAAGGGCATGTACCTTGGTTGCAGGCACATACCCAGTAGGGAGTGTGCAGGAGGCAGCTGATTGATGTTTCTAACTCTCAATCCCTCTCCCTTCCTCTCTGTAAAAAAATCAATAAAATATATTTAAATGTTTAAAAAAACACATCAGTACGATATTTTACAGGTTATTTCTCTAGAGCAAACTTACACACACGCACTCTCTCTCTCTCTCTCTCTCACACACACACACACACACACACACACACACACACACACACACACACACACCTAGGTATACTAGGTATATTACTAACTTATTAATGTCCTTTTTTAGTAATAACTTCAAAAAGAGTATCCCTGCATTCTTTCCTGTTTTCTCCTTCCTTCAGTTTTTAAAGATCTCTATTCTGGAGCCTGTGTTTTTACCAGGGATCACAGTCCTCATGGTTCTCCTCATAACTTTCATAGTTCATACTTGATGCTAGGACCCTCTCATTTGGAAAGGGTGGAGGAAAAATAAAAAATGTTCTTGGACAGTTTGGAGAAGTCCCTCATCTTCTCCAGGTGGCCCTAGCATAAAAACAAGATTATCATTACATGAGTCCAAAGGAATCTTTGGCAAGAAAATGTACCTTCCAGTCCAGTCATAGAAGGCTCCTCTCACTATTTGTAATGGCGAAACAACCTGTACACTCTACAATCTCACCTACAATAACTAACCTTTAGGTTTGGGCTGCAATTTATTTAAAGTATCATTTATATCTCGAGTCCTTAGAAAATTTTGCCCACAAGGGTAAGCAAATACACCTAGAGTTAGATACTTACCATTCTTTAGTAAGATCATTTGGTAGACTTCTTTTTCTTAAAAATGCTCTAGTTTCACACAGGGTGGAAATATTTTAAATCAACTAAAGGAAGCTTAACTGCTTCTTGAACATTATGCTTTTGTTATAGGTAAAGATGGGGAGTTTGTGCATAGATGGATGACTAGGTCTTCTCTACCCCACGTTGAAAAGTAAGCAAAACATTTCTTCCTCTTTCTTCCTCTCCCTTGCTTGGTTTGCATGGACCCTTTGTGATGCTCGCTACGTTTAGTTCTCCTGGGAAATATGCTTTGCTCTTGATTTTGTGTTTTTCCTACATTTCAAAGTTCCTTTCACTGCCACCTCTTTTTAAGGTTTCTGTGTGATGTTTATTGACATTAACTCAATAAATTCATTTGAGAAACAGTTTAATAGATAATAAGAAGGCCTCTGGCAGAGACAATTTGGTTCAAATGAATCTTTCAAATTACTCTATATAAGCAAGCATCTGGCAAAACAATTTTCGTTCTAGTGGCACCTAATTTAAGCTTTAAAAGCAAGCAAGGAGGGAAGGTTAAAGTAAATTCATTGGGAAAAAACATTTGCAAACATGGTACAGCTCCCATTTCAGTGAGGAAATGGGGAATCTAATTGATGGCTTGGTTTAACTTACTGTTCAATACTAGTGTGAGTACTATGGTTGCAGCCCAGAGTCTTATGTCCTAAGGTAACTTCTGAACTCACATATTTCAGAGCATAGGCTGGTGTTTTCATTAGAATATTTGCAGACTACTAAGCAACTACTTTTCTTCAAGTTATTGTTCCACTTCGATCGTGCAATATATATGTTCACTCTATCTGTTTGCATCATAAGCTCCCTGTTTTCATTGCCATAACTTCATTACCACAATTTGCAGGCTTCCTATTGTGTTATCTTTCTCAAATATTTAATTATTTGACTTAATGGTTTTATTTCCAATACATCCTTTAAAATAAATTTTGCCAGCTTCAACTTACACTTATGTATCTTCCTAAATTCTGGACCTAACATCCTTATTTCAAACATCTCAATTCCATTTCTATAAATTCAAAATTTGTCATTACCTGAAATATTTCTGCACTTTTCTTTTTCCTGTACCTACAACTCACTTATTTTCTCTGTTCCATTTAATCTTCTTTTTGTCATTGCATCTAGTGTATCTCTTTTTATTTTGCTCTGTACCAATCTGATTTACATGATCAGCCATAGTAAATGTGCTCTAATTCCCTCAAATACCTATCTTAAGAGTTTTCCTATTTAGAAGTAAACCCCTCATTTATTTCCTTTACTCTCCTTCCCTTATAGTGAGGTATGTGAAATTTAGGGTTTGTTTTTCTTTTTAGTCCAATATGAATTCACGTTATCACCTTCAATCTTAGCAATGAGATAGACTTCCCAGGTAACTTCCACTATATGCTCTACCTTCCACCCAAGAAAATGGGATATGCTATTGAAAAGGCGTGCCAATTGCCAGTCATATCTCTGACATATGTCCGTGCATAAATCAACCGCTACAACTGAGATACAGATTATCACAATTACCCAAAAATGTTCAATTATGCTCCTCTTTGGTCAATCTTTATCCCCCATGTCTGGCACCAGACAACTATTAATCTGCTTTCCTTCACTATGAAATAGTATATTTTTACTTTAATTTGGAATATTCTATATAATTTTACATAAATGAAGTGTAATCTTTGTGTCTGGCTTCATTTACTTAATACAAATGTTTGAGATTCATTCATTTTGTTGCATGTATCAGTGGTTTATTCTTTTTTAATGCCGAATAACATTATGTACGTAGTTCACAATTTGTTTATCCATCCACCAGTAACTAGACATTTTGATTGTTTCTAGTTGGGGCTATTACAAATAATTTTTGAGTATTTGCATATAAGTCTTTATTTACATATGCATTAATATTTCTCAAGTAAACACTTATGATTAGAGGTGGTGAGCAATGTGAAAGTACATATTCAACTTTATTAGAAACTACCAAACTATTTTTCAACCTGAATGTGCCAAATAGACTTTTAAGATAGCCCCCATGATTCCTTCATCCTGGTGTTCATTTTTTTTTATAACTCCCACCTCTTAAGTGTGGGCAAGACCTGTGACTTGCTTCTAACCAATAGAATATGGCAAACGTGAGAGGATGTCATTTCCATTAACACATTATCTTACACTAGTATAAGACTGTGTTGCCAGTAGACTTATGCTAGAGACTCTCTTTCCCTTGCTCTTTGAAGAAGGAAGCTGCCATAAATTCTATAGCCACAAGTAAAGTAATTCTTGTGGAGTTGGAAACGGACTTCAAGCCTCAAATCAGAACCTAACCCTGACACAGCACAACAGCATCCTGTGAGTCCTAAGCAGAGGCCACCTAAGCCATGCTCAGACTTCTGACCTTCAGTACTGTGAGTTAATAAATGTGCATGATTTTAAGCTACTGTTTGTGGTAAGGCGTTACACAGTAATGACAGATGATTAGTAGAGCAGCTGAAACACTTTGTAATCCCACCACGAATGAGCCTTCCAGTTCTACATCCTTGACTTGGTGTTGTCAGTTCTTTCCATTTTAGCCTTTCTAATCAAATTTGGGAAAACTTTATCAATTCCTAATTTTTAAAAGTGGTTTGGATTTTTATTAGGATTCCATGTAGGACTAAACTATCAAATCTACAGATGAATTTAGGAAGAATTGACATCTTAATAATATTGAGTATTCTGATGAAATGAACATGATATATTCTACATTTATTTAAGTCATTAATTTCTCACAACAATTTTTGTCATTTTCAGTATCAGGTCTGTCACTTGGATACATTATATGTTTATCCCTAAACAAGCCATAATTTTAATGCTAGTTTAAATAGTATTTAAAGTTTTTAATTTACAGTAGTTAATTTGCTGGTATATACAAATAAAAAATAGTTTTGTACATTGAGCTCATATTCTCCTACCTACTTAGGCTTTAGATTTTATTTGTGGCTTCCTTGGTGCTTTCAACATTTGTTGGGGTTCACTTAGAGTAGCCTGGCCTCTAGGGATAATTTAGCCCCACTTGGCTCTTCTAGGGTTTCTATTGAATCCCCTGAGTGAACATTAAGTAAGAACTGTCCTCTCTGTGAGCTCTGGAAAGTGTCCAGTTTAAAGAAGCAGATCCCTCTTTGCCCCCATGCATGCATATCACAAGAGAACTCCTATGCAGAATTTTGAAGCTCTTTTTCTGCATACCTCCTCTTCTCCTTAACTCTGGCCTGCAAATCCCAGGTGCCTTAGCCTCCCTGAACTCCAATCTCCATGTTGTCAATTCACCAAAAATACAATTCTGCCCTCCATGTTTCACAGAATGTGCCTCCAGGCAGAAAGCCAGGCAATCATAGAGCTCACCCACTTTGTTTCACTTAATGTTCCTAAACTGCCTTTTGTCCAATGTTTTAAACAGTTCTTCTGGACATTTAATCCAGTTTCGTGTGGAAATATAAATTCAATCCCTGTTATTTTATCATGGTAAGAAGTGTACAACTGTGCCTGTGTTTTAAACTTTTTAAATTATCCAATCAGATGCTATTCTCTTTCCCCCCCACAGATTACTCATAATTTCTGGTCCACCAGATACTATTTTTTTGCATGTTAACAAAATTGACAGAACACAACCATATTGAAAATTGATGAGTACACAGTCATTAGCCATATTTTTCAGATATCAACAAATAAAATTGAAAAAAATTAGGTAAAGCAATAGAAAATTTTAATAACACATTTTATAGCTTTAATGGAATTGATTTGTAGAGAACATTCTACCAACAATAGAAAATATGCATTCTTTTAAAACACTAAAAAGATAACCATTTGGCTTGAACACAACCTCAACAATTTCAAAAAGCATGATTCATTCAGATTATAAACTAGCAACAATGTAACAAAATTTGTAATTAATAAGAAGAAATAGCTAAAAATATATGCTTATTTGGAATTTCAAGATGTGCTTTGAAAAAAAATTGTGTTAAAGAAGCCCTCAAAAGAAAAATTACAGATAATAATGGAGTTGCATCACATGCAAATTTAAATTCTGCAGATTCAAACATGATTACTTATACGAGAGAAAAAGAGTGAGATAGAAATAACTATATAAATAATGTGGTTGATTCTGACTGCCATTTATTCAAAGAGCAGATGCATATGAAAAAGACAATGTTCTGCTGTGTTAGCTCTGTTGCTCTCCATGATGTGAATGTCAGACCATGTTACACCATGTTAAATAGGGTACTTGTTTTAAAGATACAGTAAGGAGCCTTCCACTGTTGGTAATGACACATGAAGTAATTTGGACTAAGTAACCTACCGAAGCCAACCAGAGGAAGATTTACCATGACGCTAATTAGGCTTAGGCTTCAAGTCTCCTCACTCCCTGCCTCTCGAGGCCCTGTAATTCACTTTGTTTTATTTTTCTTAAAAAGAGACCTACACATTGTACAAGTGTCAGGCTCCACAACATCTAATAGCTAACCAAAAGCATTAGAGTCAAGGTTCAGGGGAACATAGACATCCAAGTACACCTGGTCCTCAGGGCTTCTTCTGCGAAGGAGACATCTGCAGATTTCGGAAGAACTTTGGGAAGCTGAGCAGTGCTGTTGACAGCTTCTTCCAGAGCAACAGAAGCTGGAGTCCAAGATTTGGCAACTTTATGGCCTACACTGTAAGAGTAAGGACAAGTAGGAATAAATGCAACCTTTGAAAGCACTGCAGCAAGCTCTAAGTCATACTTGCACAGAAAACCTCAAACCTTAAAATTGATTTAAGATCATCTGTTTTGCTCGTGTTCCCAAATATTTGATAAATATTTCTCTTTGAAGGAAGATAATGTCATTTTAAACTTCAAATTACTTCTATAAATTTATTTTTCAAATAGACCATCTAGAACACAACCTAATATGTGGAAAAAAGACAGCATAAGAAATAATCAACACAGTACACAAATAGATCCATCAGTACACAAGACAATAAAATTACCCAATCCAGACTGCAAAATAATTATGCTTACCATGGTCTCAGGATTAAAAGGATATTCTCCAAATGTCAGCCAAGAAATGGAAATTATGAAAAGTGGGATTGCCTATTAAAAAAACTAGACATTCTAGCTGTGGTGTTTCTCAATGGTTAGAGCATCGGCCTGTGCACTAAAGAATCTTGGGTTTGATTCCTGGTCAAGGACGCCTCTGTTGCAGGTTTGATCCCCACCCTAGTTGGGATGCACGTGGGAGGCAACCAATCGATGTTTCTCTCACATCAATATTTCTCTTCCCTTCCACTCTTGTAAAAAAATCAATGAAAAAAATATCCTTGGATGCAGATTAACAATAACAATAAAAATGTAGACATTTTAGAGCTAAAGTACAAACAGAAGAATGACTTCCTATATAATACAATAGCAAATATGACATGGGGATTGAATTGGAGAAATGAGAGGTAGATGGAACAAGTTGCCTATTTCAGGGCAGACGGCTTTCTGGCCTATACAATCCTCATTGGGGACAAAGTGGTCTTCACATCCATTTGTTATTACAAGAATCTCATGGAGAAGTTGACTCTGTCTCACTTCCAAATCTAATCTGGGCTTGGGAAAGGACTCCAAATGGGACATGTCATATGAAGGATCCATCCTTCATCTAATCAACTGTGCTTAGGAGAGGTATGCATTTGAAATGTCCCCCAAACACACAGGTGAGGGAATGCTTCCTGTAATTAGAAATGCAGAACCTGAAATCAGTACTGTAAGTACTTAGAGTTCTTTAAGACTCTTACTCTGAGTCCTTTTTATGAATGCAATTTTGCCTTAAATTTTATTGAAAATTGTAATTAGAAATTTCTAAAGATACTTCACTATCTTTACTAAAATTTTCTAGAATGTTATCCTTCTTTTGAAATACTGAATACATTTATTGTTGCGGAGTTTTCTGTTTTTATACTTAAAAAGAGAACTCCATCTTTATATCAAAGGGACTTTTACTTTGTAGCTTCATTCCCCTCTATCTAAACATTAAGTATTGGGTTTTCTTAAAGTTTTGCCCAATACTTACTCCCTAGGCAATATCTTCCATGTTGAGAGCTTAAAAAACTACTTATATGTCACCAATTAGAAAGGATATATGCACCCTATGTTCATAGCAACACAATTCACCATAGCTAAGATTTGGAAACAGCCTAAGTGCCCATCAGCAGATGAGTGGATTAAAAAACTGTGGTACATCTACACAATGGAATACTACGCTGCGGTAAAAAAGAAGGAACTCTTGCCTTTTGCAACAGCATGGATGGAACTGGAGAGCATTATGCTAAATGAAATAAGCCAGTCAGAGAAAGGTAAATATCACATGATCTCAGTCATTTATGGAATATAATGAACAACATAAACTGATGAACAAAAACAGATCCAGAGACAGAGAAGCATCTATCAGACCATCAAACCTCAGAGGGAAGATAGGGGAGGGTGGGGGTAAGGGAGAGAGATCAACCAAAGGACTTATATGCAAGCATATAGGCCTAACCAATGGACACAGACAATAGGGGGATGAGGACATGAGTGGGGAGGGGTAATGTGGGGATAAGGACACATATGCAATAACTTAATAAAAAAAATTTTAAAAAGATGATTACTTATATTTATTTCTATTCAAGTATAATTATTTTATTCAATAAATTTAATTGTACTTGAATATATTTAAAACACTACCTATATGCAGATCAATGGAATCGAATAGAGAGCCCAGAAATCGGCCCGAACCAATATGCTCAATTAATATTTGACAAAGGAGGCAAGAACATACAATGGAGTCAAGATAGTCTCTTCAATAAATGGTGTTGGGAAAATTGGACAGATATATGCAAGAAAATGAAACTAGACCACCAACTTACACCATACACAAAAATAAACTCAAAATGGATAAAGGACTTAAATGTACGACGGGAAACCATAAAAATTCTAGAAGAATCCAAAGGCAACAAAATCTCAGACATATGCCGAAGCAATTTCTTCACTGATACAGCTCCTAGGGCACTTGAAACTAAAGAAAAAATGAACAAATGGGACTACATCAAAATAAAAAGCTTCTGCACAGCAAAAGAAACCATCAACAATACAATGAGAAAACCCACTGTGTGGGAAAACATATTTGCCAATGACATATCTGATAAGGGCCTAATCTCCAAAATTTATAGGGAACTCATACAACTTAACAAAAGGAAGATAAACAATCCAATCAAAAAATGGGCAAAGGACCTAAATAGACACTTTTCAAAAGAGGACATTCAGAAAGCTAAGAGACATATGAAAACATGCTCAAAGTCACTAATCATCCGAGAGATGCAAATCAAAACAGCAATGAGGTACCATCTCACACTGGTCAGACTGGCTATCATCAACAAATCAACAAACGACAAGTGCTGGAGAGGATGTGGAGAAAAAGGAACACTTGTGCACTGCTGGTGGGAATGCAGACTGGTGCAGCCACTATGGAAGACAGTATGGAGTTTCCTTAAAAAACTGAAAATGGAACTCCCATTTGACCCTGTGATCCCACTTCTAGGAATATATCCCAAGAAACCAGAAACACCAATCAGAAAGGATATATGCACCCCTATGTTCATAGCAGCACAATTCACCATAGCTAAGATCTGGAAACAGCCTAAGTGCCCATCAGTAGATGAATGGATTAGAAAACTGTGGTACATCTACACGATGGAATACTATGCTGCTGTAAAAAGGAAGGAACTCTTACCATTTGCAATGTCATGGATGGAACTGGAGAGCATTATGCTAAGTGAAATAAGCCAGTCAATAAAGGAAATATACCACATGATCTCACTCATTCATGGACAATAGAGACCATTATAAACTTTTGAACAATAATAGATACAGAGGCAGAGCTGCCTCAAACAGATTGTCAAACTGCAGCAGGAAGGCCGGGGAGGGTTGGGGGGCAGGAGGTAGGGGGGTAAGAGATTAACTAAAGGACTTGTATGCATGCATATAAACATAACCAATGGACATAAGACACTGGGGGATAGGGGAGGCTAGGGGACTGTCTAGGGCGGGGGGATAAAATGGATACATATGTAATACCCTTTGTAATACTTTAAGCAATAAAAAAAATAAAATAAAATAAAATAAAAAATAAAACACTACCTATATGCAACAATCCCACATTTAACCCCTAGTCAGAATTGCTCCTCTCATTTTATAAATATTTAAATCCTTCAACTCAAAGTCATGTAAGATGTTAATAACAGAGGACACTGAATATAGGTTATATGGAAAGTCTTTTTATTATTTTCACAATTTTTAAAAATAAATGCATTTAAAGAAAAACTTGACCACAAAATTAAAACATTCAATGGATAAATGGAAAAACTGGTAAAGGAACTAG
This sequence comes from Myotis daubentonii, assembly GCF_963259705.1. NCBI lineage: Eukaryota > Metazoa > Chordata > Mammalia > Chiroptera > Vespertilionidae > Myotis > Myotis daubentonii. Next base: position 68,194,918 of record NC_081843.1, read on the forward strand.
TAATGTTTATTCGGTGACAGAAAATGGAGTATTAACGTCTACAAAGTTGTAAGAGAAAGGAAGTTTGACCCAAAGATTTTATGCTCAGCTAAATTATCATCTGAATTAAAGACAGAGACAAATACCTGACTCTTCTGGAAAAGAAAAATGAAAAAAACAAAATAAGCTTTAAAAATGAATAAAAAATTTTAAATCAAGACAAAATGCTGTATTAATTATCTCTTGCTGCATTACAAATCACCTTAAAACTTTCAGCTTAGAACTAACAGTTATTATGTCACAATTCATTCCTGTGGGTCAAGAATTTGGAGGTGGCTTAGCTGTGTGGTTCTGACTCAGCAATTTTCATGAGTCAAGATGTTGGTTAGAGTTGAGTCATGTGATGGCTTGACTGGGAATGGCGGGTCTGCTGGAGGATCACAGGCTATTGGCAATGGACTCAGTTTCTTGCTGCTATTTCCAGGAAGCCCCAATTCCTCATCAAACAGACATCTCCCAAGAGCTGGTTGTCTCAAGAATGAGTTGTCTAGGAGAGAGACAAAGTCAAAAGCACCAGTGCCCTTCATGTCCTAATCGCAAATGTTACTTCTTCCCATTCTCAAAGGTGTGCAGGAAGGGTGGGGAGTGAGAAAGAATGGGACAAATTAATTATACCTCTCAGTGAAAAGAATATCAAAGAATTTGTAGACATATTAAAAAATACCTGGTAAAAAGAGTACCAAACTATTTATTTACTTATATTTAATATTAGAGAGTTCATTGATATCTAGGAGTTTTCAATTAATTAAGATTTTATTTTAATTCCTAATGAATTTATAGTCCTCTCCCCCTCAACATTTTAGGTATGTTTTAGAAACTAACATAAATTGTAGTGAAGAGGTATTTATGTGGTTGCAATTATTTCCATTTCAATTCATTTTTTTCTTTTGTTACATTAGAATAAAACTAATATTTTCAAATAACATGTATAGAAATTCCACTTATGAAATTATTTCTATATATCTCTACATTCCTTTGTCCTCCTATCTATAGATGTGAAGAGAGATGTCTATAATATTTGCCTAGTAAGTGATTCTGTTTCTAGTTGATGTGATTTTTTTTAACTTTATAACTTTCATCATTCTGCATTATTTGAGCGAAATTCTGATCATGTGGGTCTTGCTTTCTCAGAGTTTACAGAATCTCCAGACTAAGGGCTTCTTGCCAGATCTTGACATTATAAATTGCCTTATAAGTTTTTGTTCAGAGAGACAGGACCGACTAGATGGCACTGCTGGTGGGAGGAGGATGCAGAGTAGTAGGAAGAAAATTATATTACTCCAAGGGTGATAGCTGACCATCTCCCAAAAAAGAACACTTCATGTGATTTCGCACATGCTGTCCTTGCCCTAGTAGTCGCTCTTTCCATTAAAATTCAGGTAGGCAGAATAAGTGTGAAGCTGGCTAGCATCATCAGTCCATTTAGGACCTTAGTTTTACTCCATTTATTGTATTGTTTTACTTTTTGTTCCCTCCATCCCTAATCCCTAACCCCCTTTTCCACCCACTCTATCTATCCAGAAATAAATATTAATCAAGCATAGTTTCTTATGTTGATGTTGTTAATCCTCACTCAAGGATATTTTTCCGTTGATTTTAGAAAGAGTGGAAGGAAGGGGGAGAGACAGAGAGAGGGAAACATAGATGTGAGAGAGACATATCAATTGGTTGCCTCCTACACCTGTCCTGACCTGGACCATGGATTGAGCCTGCAACACAGATACGTGCCCTTGACTGGAACTGAACCCAGGACCCTTCAGTCCACTGGCTGATGCTATTTACTGAGTCAAACTGGCCAGGGCCATTTTAATCAAGGGTTTTTAAAAAGTAAAATTTGTATATAATTTCTTTTTTTGTACTCTTAAATTTCTGTTTTGGTATTGAGGTTCTATTAATTTCATAATTTCTTTTTCTATTTTGAGGAACAACTTGCATGAAACATTATTAATTCTAAAGTGTTTGTCCCAGTTGCTGTTGCATACATCTGGTGAGTTCTGTGAAGAAGAGCTGGGTGTAAATACTCGCTGTGTCTGTGTCTCTCCCAGATATTCTATATCATCGAGTTAGCCCACATTTGACCTCTACTGATTAGTTACATTTTTTAGCTGAATTCTTCTTACCAGGTTGTATAGTGCCAGAATAAACAAGTGCTCATGTCCATCCTCTCCTTGGAGGTTCCTGTCTTTCCTTAGATTTCAGGTTAGTTACCTGGAAGCCTTACCCTTTCTGTTGCATTAAAAAAAATTGTGATTTGGTAGTTATCTGGAATTTGTGTTGTTGTAATAGTAGGAGCGATGCATTTTCCAGCTCTCTACATCCTCAGCAGAAGTCCACTCCTCTGTTCTGATTGACCTCCAAATCAAAGTCAAGTTCTAGGCTCAAGTGTAATTACCCTATATGAATCTATGGTATGCAACATTGGTTCCACTTTTATATTTGGCCTTATTTGTATGTTTCACTGTATTGCATATATTTTTTAAAATATCCTATGTGGAATTAGTGATGAATAAACAAAGGGATAGACAAAAAGGTTTATCTTCTTTTTTTCTCTTCCTTCTTTTAAAGATAATTCCAGCTTCCCACTGAGTTTCTTTTCTTCTCTTATTTTTTGAGGGCTATTTTCTTTTGTACACATTTTCATTTGAAATGAAAAATCAAGAAGAAAAGGGAAAAGAGACAGGATATATGTAAACTGAAACTGGGGCAGGAATTTTAGATAGTTATTAAGTGTGAAACATGGAAGCATCCTGGATATGTGAAGAAAAAAAGAGGAGCAGGAAAGGAGAATGTATTAGTACCATTGCAGACCATGTATCCCTGCATGGTGTATAAAATAGACAAATAAGTAGATTATTTTAAAATTTCTTTTTGGCTATGAAATGCTTTTCTATTACCTGGAAAATATAGGCTAGGCATTTCATCTCATGGCTTTATCATATTGTATATATAAATAGCTTGGGGATTTGGGGGAGAAATCACTAAAAAAATTTCTAATATCTCTTTTAACTTTAAGATATATTATCCTAGATACATACTGTTTCCTCCCATTAAGTAACATATCTGCTGCAATATAATTGATTTTTAAAGCATGTGTTTTGTAGACTTTTTCTTATTTTAAAAACTGCTCTAATGGAAATCCTAATATATAAAAGACTGGGGTTGTAACTACCAATCACAACCGAAGGCTGACCAACCCAGAAATCCTTCAGTCAGCGCTGGGTGGCTGTGGTGCCCCAGCACTGACGGCCCAGGGGGCTGAGACCCAGAGAGAGAGGCAGGATCTGATCCACAGCCTCAGTGGCAGCTGTTGATCATTACCTGCTTCTTTCTTTCTCTCCCTCTTTCTTTCTTAGCTTTGCCAGCAGCTGGGCTTTTCTTTCTCTTCTGGCCTCCATGGAGGCTGCTGTTCATCCCCGCCCCTCTGATCAGGCCCAGAGATTGGCCCGGAGATGCTGACTGGCATAGGAACCGACCAATCAGAACCAAATGTGGGTGCTGTGAAGAACCAATAGCTGTCTAGGAGGTGGAGCTTTTGACGCTGACTGGCATAGAAACTGACCAATCAGAACCAAATTGGCCAGCAGAGGAGGGCAGTTGAGGGTGAGATCAGGCCAGCAGGGGAGGGCAGTTGGGGGCAATAAGGTCATCAGGGGAGGGAAGTTAGGGGTGATCGGGCTGGCAGGCAGAGGCAGTAAGGGGCAACCAGGCCAGCAGGAGAGGACAGTTAGGGGTGATCAGGCAGGCTGGCAGGTGAGCAGTTAGGAGCCAGTGGTCCCAGATTGCGAGAGGGATGTCCCCAAATGAAGAGGGTGCAGGCTGGGCTGAGGGAAACCCTCCTCCATGCACAAATTTCATGCACCAGGCCTCTAGTATCATAATAAAGGAAAAGATGTATGCACTGTAACAGGGATTCCTTTTCAATGAACCTATCCCACAAAAGCAATAATATAATATCAGTAAAAAGATATGTACTTCAATATTATTTCTGAAGCAAAACCTAGAAACAATCTACTGTCCATTAAGACAGAATGGCTGAATAAATTATTATGTGTCAATAAGTGGGTATTATATAAGAACTACAGGCCCAGTGCATGAAATTCATGCACTCGGGGGGTCCCTCAGCCCGGCCTGTGGCCTCTCGCAGTCCAGGAGCCCTCAGGGATGTCCGATTGGCACAGAGGCAGGAGAGACTCCCGCCACCACCACTGCGCTCACCAGCCGTGAGCCTGGCTTCTAGCTGAGCGGTGCTCCCCCTGAGGGAGTGCACTGACCACCAGGGGGCAGCTCCTTCATTGAGTGTCTGCCCCCTGGTGGTCAGTGTGTGTCATAGCGACCAGTCATTCTGCTGTTTGGTCAATTTGCATATTAGCCTTTTATTATATAGGATTAAACAGAATAGGATATATTTATATATGTTAATTTGGAAATCTGTACATATATTCTTAACTGGAAATAGCAATACAGTGAGTAGTAAGTATAACAAATTATGTTTTTCTAAAACTGTATCTATATAAATATATGTTAGTAGATATAGCTGTAAAAGCTTAGAAAATAGTGAAGAATAAATAGCAAATTTTAAAACAGCAATTGTTTCTAGAAGTTGCATCTGCAGAGAGTAGAAGTGCAGAGGGGGATACTTGCCCTTTATCCATCTATTTTGTGATGGATGTATTCTTTGTCTACCCTCAATCCGTGGAGATAGTCTTACATCTCTTAGCTTTACAGACATACTGTCTATAACACATTTCCAAATTTGTATGTACAGCTTCAGCCCCCAAACCTTGCCTGAACTTCAGATTTATGTATTTGTGTAACATCTTCACTTGGTTATTTAATCACAGTGCAAAATTAAGATTCTGGCCTCTGCCTTTCCTTCCTTCACAAGCCCTCTGCCAGATCCCCATCCTGATAAAAAAATAACCAAACCTACTTCAACCACAGTCTTTTCAGGCCCACAAAGTGAGTAGTCATGGTGTTAGATCAAAAACTATGCCTGGGCCCAATAGCATGGGGTTCTTATATAGACTGCAAGTCTGCTTGTCAGGCATGGAATCTGATGTTAATTGTTCAATATGTACCTACTCACCAATCAGCCATTTGGTGGCAACTTAATTTAATCAAGCTATGTCTTCCCTAGGGGTGCATTGATCTGTTGGGATGAAAAAGGGGTAACTAACGCTTCAAAACTCTCTCTGGATCAGCTTTTGTCCAAAAAAGCACCTGTTTAACTTCAGCCTCTTCTCTGTCTTGCTTTCTCCACCCTTTATTGGTTTCTCCAGGCAGCACTTTCTTTTTTTTTAATTTTATTGTTTAAGGTATTACAAATAGTAGTACATATGTCTCTTTTTTTCCCCTACACTGACCTCCCCCCGGCCTCCCTACCCCCCGGCACTTGCCCTCGTCCCTCCGCCCCCAGTGTCTTGCATCTGTTGGTTGTGCTTATATGCATGAATACAAGTCCTTCAGTTGATCTCTTACCGCCCCCCCCCCCGCCCAACCCTCCCCTACCTTCCCACTGTAGTTTGACAGTCTGGTTGATGCTTCTTTGCCTCTGTCTATTTTTGTTCAACAGTTTGTAATGTTCTTTATTATCCAGAGACCGTGTGGTATTTATCTTTCACTGACTGGCTTATTTCACTTAGCATAATGCTCTCCAGGTCCATCCATGCTGTTGCAAATGGTAAGGATTCCTTCTTTCCATTAAAGCAGCATAGTATTCCATTGTGTAGATGTACCACAGTTCTCTAATCCATTCATCTGCTGATGGGCACTTAGGCTGTTTCCAAATCTTAGCTATTGTAAATTGCGCTGCTATGAACATAGGAGTGCATACATCCTTTCTGATTGGTTTTTCTGTTTTCTTGGAATATATTCCTAGAAGTGAGCTCACTGGGTCAAATGGGAGTTCCATTTTTAGTTTTTTGAGGAAACTCCATACTGTTCTCCACAGTGGCTGCACCAGTCTGCATTCCCACCAGCAGTGCACGAGGATTCCTTTTTCTCCACATCCTCTCCAGCACTTGTCGTTTGTTAATTTGTTGATGATAGCCGTTCTGACAGGTGTGAGATGGTACCTCATTGTTGTTTTGATTCGCATCTCTCAGATGATTAGTGACTTTGAGCATGTTTTCCTATGTCTCTTGCAGGCAGCACTTTCTTAATAAATCACTTACACATGAATCCCTCTGGGGACTCCAGCCTGAGACACTGTGGCACTGGCCCCATTTCCTCGGGGTACACTGCTGCCTTCAGTGTGAAGCTCTGGCACTGGCAGTACAGGACTTCAGTAAGTGCCTGGAATTACTCCTTCCTAATACTGTATCATTCACTTACAGTTAGAGCTGAAAACACTCCGATGAAGGTTTCCTTTTGCCTTGGCATATTCCATCCAAATCCAGGAGTAGCGACTTATAGAGGCTTTATTTTTAGAGGTCACATGAATTTCTGCTGATGTGTTTAGTGCAAGGTGTCTGAGAAATACATACATGCTGCCCTTACTATTATAAAACCAACTTAAAACAGAAATTTTTAATTTTTAAAAATACTAAATTTTAAAAAAACATACAAGGCTAAACACAATGAGTTTTGATACCATTGGTCTACCAACAATCTAAATATAAGGACCCAGATTTTACCATCTGAAAATAAAATCTAGTATTGAGTAATTGCTCTGGTTTTTAAGACTATTTTAAACAATCACCACGTGTCATTCTAGTTGTACCTTCATTGTTAAAACAACATGCACATTTCATTCTTTTTAATTCAAGCCCTGGTTTAAGAAAAAGCATAATTGGGAACAGAACTGAAACAACTTTGGATTCACTTTCTCAGCTAAACTGATTTTTTCATGTTTTAATTGCTCTCTAATTCCTCTATTATAGCTGCGTGTCCTAAAATAAATTTTCCATCTGCTCTTTCCATGTTTGATTGTCATGTTGGTTCCCTTTAAAACTGCTAAACAAGCAGCTTTTCTAATCACAGTTTGTGGCTGTGGTACATTTCAATGCTCACTCTGCATATAGAAAATGCACTTGCTGTTTAAAAATACAGATAGATTGAATATAACTAGATAATTCCATTTGTGGATATAGTCTGTACTCTGCAGCAGTTTTATTTCCATGTTTAGTAAATTCTGGTGAAATGAACAATTTCTGGGGAAAAGTGATTAAAAGGGAATAGGGAACATCTGTGCATATATCCTCCAAATTTTTCTCCAACTTTCACCAGGCTTTCAAAAGTTCTCAGTTCAATTTAAAAAGAAACACTGCATGTTTTTAAAAAAAACAAACAAAAAAAAAACATACAAACATAATGACATTCTATAATTAGACACCTTTCTTATAAAAGGAAACAAGTAGCTACGTGAATATGTTTCATTCATCTGTGTAACAAATTTACATTAAAGTGATTGGAATGACAATGAATTATTTCAGTGACTTATCAGTATTCAAAATTAAAGAATAATTAAAAGTGTAAAATTAAGCCCTAACTGGTTTGGTTCAATGGATAGAGTGTCGGCCTGCGGACTGAAGGGTCCCGGGTTCAATTCCAGTCAAGGGCATGTACCTTGGTTGCAGGCACATCCCCAGTAGGGGGTGTGCAGGAGGCAGCTGATCGATGTTTCTAACTCTCTATCCCTCTCCCTTCCTCTCTGTAAAAAATAAATAAAATATATATTTTTCTAAGTATAAAATTAAGATTTTCTAGTATTATATTTAAAAAACACAAATAATAAAAGAACACATATTTTTTAGTAGTCAATTTAATTTTCTATGCAGGTGAATTGAAAAATCCAGTAGTTTGACTCTATGGCTTAAGGCAGTTCATGGTCCATTGATTGTTAAACTTTTATTTTCACCATTCAAAATTTATTATGGCTATAAAGTAAAGCCAACTCTACTTTTAAGAGAGCAAATTACTAAATTTGGGGAAGGTGATTCAGTATATTTTAGTGTAATAAGTCTATTACAAGCAAGTTATTCTAAGGAGATAATCAGAGATTCATACAAATGCACAGTCAATGATATTCATTTCGATGTTATTTATGATAGTGCATAGTGTAAATAATTTGACTTTCCAATAGGAAGGGAATGGTTCAAAAATTAGGGTTTATCCACATATGGACAATAATTTAGCAATTAAAATAATTTTAAGGGAATATTTGTTCTGTTATAAATGCTCACAAAATATAATAATATATATATATATATATATAAAAGCCTAAGTGACCAGTAGCTGTGATGTGCCCTGACCACCAGGGGCAGACACTCAATGCAGGAGCTACCCCCTGGTGGTCAGTGTGCTCCAACAGCTGGAGCACCACTCAGCCAGAAGCTGGGCTCATGGCTGGCGAACACAGTTGTGGCAGTGCAAGCCTCTCCCGCCTCTGCAGCAGCGCTACCAAGCCACAGTGGCGGCAGGCACAGCGGGGTCCGGGATGAGCAGGAGGCATGGTACCTGGCCCCAGCTCGGGCTCCTCCCCAGCCGCTTGCTGCTTCATGCACTTCTACATCCCTTGGGGGTCCCGGATTGCAAGAGGGAGCAGGCCAGGCTGAGGGACCCCACTGGTGCATGAATCCATGCACTGGGCCTCTAGCAATGTTTTAAATAATATATTTATATGATTATAATTTATTAGTATAGATATAGAAAAAATTATGGCAAGTCATATGTAAAATGTTATAGTGGTTTTCTCTGTCATGAAATGATTGGTGATTTTTATTTTCTTCTTTACATGTATATATTTTCCAAATTTTTACCATAGTAATATTACTTTTAAGAAAACTACAAAAAGTATACACTAAAAGTTTTATGTTGAAATGCTAAAGCACTACTTTACATTGACTACCTTAATTAGCCAATAAGATTGGTGTGAAAAGAAACATGCGGCCTGTGACTTTAAGTTATAGTGAAAGATGCTTGGAGAAAGTCAAAAGTTCTTAGTATTTTTTTTAGTTTTCAGAGTAGTTTTCAACATGAAGAGATTGGGAAACTGTTACCTTTTCACCTCTAGTTTTAAACGGGAATGCATGTGCATAACCTGAATCTATGGGACTATAATATTTTTGTACTCTAGGCCTGTCAACCCTGTACCTTTCCAGAACACTAAGCCAATAAAGTGAATTATTTTCAAGAATAACGAAACAGAGAAAATGTGATCCATAAATTGACTTCTTTGTTCTGCCGATTGACTAAGTGACACTTAGTCATCTCTAAGTGCCTGGAGAAAATAAAAGGCATTTCTTTTTTGAAGCTGATGAACAATTAGGCAATTATAAGGCATTGAATGACAAAGTGGAGAATGCAGGGTAATATTGTTTTATGTGTCTTCCTTTCTCTTTTTATTTTTATTTTTGGAGAAAAAAAATGCTTGAGGCAGATATTTTACTCTCCCTCCTACTACCTAGCTTTTAAAATAATGATGAACTTTTGCTATGGCTAACGTAGAGGAATACAGCCATAGTTCAAACAGAGCAGTTGTTTTCTGAGTTAACTAGCACATTGTTTGGGGGCGTGGGTGGGGGTGTGAGAGATGCTGCCAGGCTCCTTCACTTTGTTCAAAGTTCAGAAGGTCTCATAAGTATTTGCAAACTTCATTCCCTGAAACAACTACAAGGTTTTCGTGTTGGGGATTATAGTACACTGCTGTTCTCAATACTTATTATCTTTCAAACTCAACTGAGATGGTTATAGAGTGTCCCCTTTAAAACCACAAAGTCTTTGAAAGCTATCAATAATAAAGGATTATCTTTAGTTCATAAAAATAGATTTTTTTTATCAAGTTAATGCTAACAAAAGCTATATTATATGGAATCATGTGAAATATATTTGTTTTACATTATCACTAAATTGATACATTCACATATATAAGTATATATACATAATTATTTGTGTTTGATGACAATTGTTAAGTTGGTAAACAACTATGAAAGGCAACATAATAGACTAAACTCTGTAATGTAACCCTTCCTGTTAGCAACACAGAAATGCTGGAAAAATATAAAAAATAAACAAATAGGCTCACTATAAATGTCCTTTTGCTGCAAAGGAAAAGCTCAAAGGAGCCTAGTTAGTAAGCATTAGGCAGCCCACGGAGTGTTAGGTATAAGTGAAAAGGAACAGGGCTGGATTCTAGCATCCACAGGGACATAGAAGTTACGTCATTAAGGCTAAATCGCAATGGGAACATTTTAAAAATGTACGGTTTCAGTGTGATAACAATAAAAGCAAATAAAGAAAATTCTAACAATCCAATTGTTAGTCTAAGAGAAGCAGAGGCAAAAGAAGCAAAAACAGAACACAGTAAATGCAAAACTCAAATTAATATAATAGAAATAAGTTTAAATAACAGTAATCACAATAAATATAAACTTAGCTGAGAGAAGACAGATTCTCAAAAATAAGATATTGTTATAAAAGAGTTAAGAACCATATGATTTCACTTATATATGAGATATAAAACCAAAAGCAACAAATGAACAAACAAGAAAAACAAGCAAACAAAAACTCATAGGCATGGACAACAGTATAGTGGATACCAGAGGGAAAGGGGATTAGTGGTAGTAAAGGGTAAAGGAGGTCAAATATCCTATATAATAAAAAGCCTAATATGCAAATCGACTGAATGGCAGAACAACAGTCAGTGGGGGGCAGGGCCGGCGAGCAGGCGGTGCCAGGCCAGCCAAGGCACGTGCCAGATAGGGGTTGGGGAGATGGCATCGACCAGTGGCGGCCAAGGGGTGATGCGGTGATGGGGTGAGGCCGTGCCGGCTGGTGCCGTCCCCTGATCAGCCGCCTGGTTGCCTTCCACAGAGGGAAGCTGGCAGCAGCAGGTGGGGTGATGGGGGCAGCGCCATCCCCTGATCGGCCTACCTGGTAACCTCCCGCAGAGGGAGGCCAGACTGCACCTTAAGCTGTCAGTAGGACATCCCCTGAGGGCTTCCAGACTATGAGAGGGTGCAGGCTGGGCTGAGGGATCCCCCCACCGAGTGCATGAATTTTCATGTACTAGGCCTCTAGGCCTATATAATAAAGGCCTAATATGCAAATTGTCCCCTCGGGCAGTTGTTCCACCAAGACTTTGACCACTCACTATTCTGTGTGCTGACCACCAGGGGGCGGCACAGAACATGGCGGGCATCAGCGATGCAGTACTGGCAGCAGGCAGTAGTGGAGGCGCTGCCAGCCCCGATGGGCCCGATGAGAGCGGGACAGCAGTGGGATGGTGGAGCAGGTGAGTGGGCAGCACTAGGCCAAGGCAGGTGTGATTGGGGGCCCGATTGCCCCGCCGATTGCCCCACAGATGGCAACCCGCAGTGGTGGTGGAGGGCAGGGCCGCCACCCGGCTCCCAGGTGCTGAGGGAGCCGGGCTGGGGACCTAGCCCTGATCCATCACCCTGCAGGCAGGATGGTGGAGCAGGTGAGGGGGCAGTGGCAGGCTAAGGCAGGATGCCAGGCGGGGCTTCGGGGCTGCGAGGCTAGGGGCATGAGCTCAGGCCTAATCCCCAAAGGCCAGCCTGAGGGACCCCACCCATGTAGGAATTCATGCAACGGGCCTCTAGTATGGTGATGGAAGAACATTTAACTTTTGGGTGGTGGGCAGACAATGAATATACTGGTGATGTATCATAGAATTTTACACTTAAAACCTATATAATTTTATTAAGTAATGTCACTGTTAATATTCTTAATTTAAAAAATGAAGATGCAGCAACCAAAAATGGAAAGAATCATAAAACCAATTCAAGTGTTTTTACCAAAAATTGAAGGAGAGAATTTTATAAATGAAAAGGGCCCATAAAAATGGGGCAGAATTACACACATGCCAAATTATATTGTCATGAAAGTTTTGATCACTGGGGGAAAAGAGAAGATCATAAGTTTCCAGAGGAAACAAAGGGTCGAGAAAGCAGACTTCTCAATAGTAGCACTTAGAAATTATTAGATCCATTCTCAAATGGATCTATGGATATAACTCAATTTTAATTAAAATCTCAGTAGAAATTTTTATAGGTATAGATAACCTGATTATAAAATATATATGGAAAATAAAAGGAATTAGAATAACTAAAACAATTTTGAAAAGAATAAAGTTGAAAGACTCACACAGTACCACAACCTAGGTATTGCTCTCATGGGGAATCGAACCTGCAACCTTTTGATGTATGGGACAATGCTCCAACTGAGCCACCTGGCCAGGGCAGAATCACTGTGTTTATGGAAGAAAGTATCAGCAGGATCACCAGTGACCAGGGAAGAAATCTGAGTTTCCAGCTTTCTCATTGTAAAGCCATCGAAACAGGAATGAGGCTGTGGGTGATGTGTTTGGAATTATCAAAGTTTTTGGAATTATCAAAAAGGAGGTAGAGTGAAGGAACCATGACAGGAAAGAAAAGTTAAATGGGATCCGAAACATTTAATTTGAGTATTCCGCAGATATTAATTTATTTCCTACCCCCAAAACTGGTAAAGTGGAGCAGTCCTGTTTATATATAGCACACTTATATCTAAGTCATAATGTAAATGAAAAAATATTCTTTCTCCTTCAGTAACATCATGCAAAATAGAGACAGACTCATAGATAGAGAGCAGGCTGACAGCTCATTGGAGGGGGGGTTGGGAGAAGTGGAGGGATTGAGCAAAAAACAAAGAAAACAGAAAAAAACTCATTGACAACATTGTGGTGATTTCAGTGGGTGGAGGAGGAGGATATAGGGGGGATAAGGGGAGAAGGGAAAAAATAAAGAGAATAAATAAATAAATAAATAAATAAATAAATAAATAAATAAATAAATAAATAAATAAATAAGAAAACAAGTATGAGGTAAGCTAGAAACATATTTATAGTCATGAATATGAAGCTTTTGTCTGGTAACCTCTCCCATTACCTAAATAGTCACTCAGTACTTTAATGGCAGGTTTTGTAAGGCAGAACCAATTCCCACGTTAAAAAATGACTGCTTGACTGAGGCCTGTCTACTTAATAATTCCTTCTGCAATCTGTTTGCTTGTAGAGATAGGTCTGAACTCACAGTTGAGATGATTGCATAATCGGTGAAAGGAGAAAGGATATTTATCTTGTCACTTAAACAAATTAGTGTTTTAGGCATATAGGCAGCCCTCATTTTCATTCACTTATAGTCATTAAAAATGTTTTTTAAGATTTGGCATTTTCCATTAAATTATGGAGCCATTGTCAAGTTAGTTTGAAATCAGGTTCAAAATAGATAAGACATATGATGAGCTTTTAGCATGACCACATTTAATAAATATTGTTTTCAGTAATTTCAACAAATATTCTTTCTGGCACAAAATAGAGTTAAATGCTGAAAGTTATTGGAAAAAAAATCATCTTCACTTTGATAACTTTGGCTCTATGTGGGAAAATATCCTACTCTTAATTTTAAAAGTAACTTTATTTTCTATTACCATATCTTAAAATAAGACCTTTTAAGGATGTGGCTCATCTGCCCGACCAGAGTGCACAAGACCAATTTACAGTTAGGCCCGTGCAGTGTGATGAAAATCGGACTTGCTCTTTCCACTGGCCATCACATTGCAAGTGTTTTTGTGACAGCATTGGATTCAGAAATTAGGCACAGCAGGAAGGAAGATCTTACATAGATTCAAAATATATTGCAAGTCTTGATATTATAGCCTGCTTTTATGGGGAGAGAGGCCTAAAACCCCTCTACTGTACTTAGGGGAAATTAAACCGGGGACGAATAATATGTTTCTTAGGGGCGGAATAGTATGTTTCTCCTCCTAAAGAACAATCGTCCCCAAAGTTTGCCAGTAGCTAGTCCTGGTGTGTCATTCTGACTTAAACATGTATGATCACAAGATTATTTCCAGGGTAGCAAACAACCAACATTTCCTGATGTCAAAAAACTAAACTCTATTTTGAAAAAGTATTCCATAGTTATATATAATGCATGTAGAAAATAAAAACGTATATCTCGGAAAATTAACACAGAGCAAACATTCATGTTAACGTCAAACAGATCAAGAAATAGAAAACTGCCCGCACCCCGGAAATGCCCTCATGCCTCTTTTAAATTAAAACCTGTGTCTCTAGCACTGTAGTTTAGTATTGCGTATTCTTAAACTTCATACAGACAAAACCTTAGAGTGTATATTATTTCATTTTTTGTTTCTTTTGCCCACATTATGTTTCTGAGATTTATTAATTTATCAATATAAATATAATTCTTCCTTTTTGTTGCTTTATAGTGCTTCATTGGATATGTAAATACTTACAATTTATTCAATCTTGGGTATTCTGTTGCCATGAACATGGATGCATACTTATTTTGACACACGTGTATGTAGGAATGAAATTGATAGAGCATGTAATAGTTTCAATTTTACAAGATAATTCTAAAAGACCGTCCAATGTGTTTAAAGCAATTTGCACTCCACCAGCAGGGTGTGAGAGTTCATGTTGCTCCATAAGCTTAGTAACTCACCAGTGTTTAGTAATGTCAGACTTTTTCCCCTTAAGCCTAGCCATTTTGGTGGGTATGGAGTATGCAACACTGTAGTTTTAATTTTCATTTTTCAGCTTGTTAATGATGTTGAGCATATTTTCATATGTTTATTAACTTAAATAGCCTCTGTTGTACTTTAGGTTTTTTGTCTATCCTTTTGCCAAGAACACACTGTATTAATTACCATAACTTTTTTTAATTCAATTATCTATCTTTTTCATATTGACTTGGAAAGCTCTTTTTTTTTTAATTCTCACCCGAGGTTATCTTTCCATTGATTTTTCTTTTTTCAGAGAGAGTGGAAAGGAGGGAGATAGAGAGAGAGAGAAACAACAATGTGAGAGAGACACATTGATTGGTTGCCTCCCACACGAGCCCCTTCTGCTACTCCTTGGTTCTGAGCTTAGCCACACGCCTTCCTTTGGCCTCTGGATGTCAGCAGATCTGATATAAGCACTGGCTTCTCTACCGTTGCTGTGAGACCATAGCTGGGCTAGTCTGTAAAAGAATGAGACATGAGAAGCAGAGCGCAGTCATACTAGTTGTCCCAGCTGTGGCCATCCTAGATCGGTCACGACAGCCAACCCATAGATATTTGAGCGGCAGTGGTCATGATCAGTCTCCTAAACAACCAGCTCACATGTGTGACAATAAATGATTATTGTTGTAGGTTCTGTGATTATTTGTTACACAATAACAGGTAGAGAATGATTACAATGCTGACAAGAGATATCCTTATGCTTTAGGGTTTTTGTTCAAAAATAATTAAAGGTACTTTGGGATACTTAGAAATTCACACAACATTTTAAGGTGAAATTCTAGTTTTATATTTCTAAAGAAAACAGAAGTCTTTTATACACTAAGTTTTGGAGTTAGAAGCATTACTGATTTTAAACATCGTTCTTTTTTAACAAAATATATTTTCATTGATTTCAGAGAGGAGATAGAAATATCAATGATGAGAGAGAATCATTGATTGGCTGCCTCCTACATGCCCCCTGCTGGGGATCGATCTGTGATCTTGTGGTTCATAGGTCAACACTCAACCACTGAGCCATACCAGCCGGCTTAAACATCTGTCTGAAGCATGGTCTTAACATGAGCTAGATGTTACTTATATAAATCAACTCAAAATAGTCTTATTACTAATTTCCTGGGAAAATATTGATTTTCCTAATTTGATTTCAAGTATTATCTTTTGTCTTGAAGAATATTACCATTAGGTTAAATACTTTATTTAATGCTTGGTAAAACAACAATATTTCAAATAAGCAAAGAGGGTTGATTTCTCTGACGGAATCATATTACCAACTTATGAATCCTATTTTTCAATAAAATTACATATAAGCTTATGCCATGATCAAAGATTTTAGGAGAATAACATCTATAATGATAGAAATTTATACATCTTAATATAAGTTATGTGGCTCATCTGTATGCATGCTGAAGTGTTATAAATTCTATATTTTACTTTTGGAGAACAGATTTCCATGTAGTTACTCATGTCAGTCCTATGAGCAAAGTTCAAGACCAAGAAAATACCTAAATGAACAGAGAAGGCCACAATTTAAACTTGCACATATCATGTACCTTAGAAATATGTAATCTCAGAATTTTAAAGCACTTAACACATAAATTATTATGATATATTTATATTTAAATTACTTTGGCTAAAATAGGTAAGTAGTAATATTCTTTTAATTCAAATAGAATGTTATCTGTAGAGTTTACAGAATAGAATTATAGTTGGAAGGGAAACATGTTGAACTGTATGGCTACATTGCCTTAATGCTTTGTCAAATTATCTTTTTTCCAGTTATGCACATACAAGTTTTATCTA
This sequence comes from Myotis daubentonii, assembly GCF_963259705.1. Lineage (NCBI taxonomy): Eukaryota > Metazoa > Chordata > Mammalia > Chiroptera > Vespertilionidae > Myotis > Myotis daubentonii. The sequence continues at coordinate 68,211,286 of NC_081843.1, forward strand.
TAATTCTTTGCAACATGATCACACCTACTGAAAAAATTGTAATTTTCATGAAAAAAAAACATGACATTTCCATATACATGCAATTGTGAAAGTTGTAACAGTGCATTATTTTCACCTGGCACTATAATTAACAAATTGTCAGGTTAAAGATTATTTAAATGTAGAAAACACTACATAATATAGACTACTTAGGTAAATAGTAAATAAAAGTCATAAATTTTTAGCATAGCCCTGCAGCACTATGTTAGAAACAAATTCTTTGCTTAACTATTTAAATTTTACTTAAAGAGGCAGAGGAGCAAGAATACCTGTCCCAAATTTTCAATTTAATAATGCCAGTTAGGGGACTTTATAGGAAAAAAATATATTTTTCTTACTAGACTAGTTGGGAGTTTGCTATCAAATATCTAGGATTACACATTTTGGGAGAGAAAAATTACATGCATATCTATATTGCATTCCTAGCCCACTTGCACAAGACAAATTTGAGTAGAAAAAGATCACAGAAACACCACAGTTGCATTAAAAACTACAATTAAGGTGTACAATGTGTGTGCACAAATTATATCCCAGGAAACTCTGTCCTTATAGCAAAGGATAAAGCTGAGTCCAGGGTCTTCCACTTCTCAGAAATCATTGTGAGCTAAGGTGCATGAGAAGAGTTTGTCTTTCCTTTCCTCTCAGTTTGTCTCCAGCAAATGCTACTCAACATATTTGATGAGGTGCTACAGTATATTATGGCAAATAGCATAGAATAATTATAGTGCTTCTAGTAGCTTTACTCCATCTTAATGAGATTGCCTGTTTACCACATGCAGGCTTGGCCTGACTGCCTATTTCCTCAGATGGCTCTGCCCCATTTAAGTGGGAAGTCCAGTTGGTCACAGAATAGAGCTATAATGAAAACTAAAGTGAAAGTGCTTAAAGGGGTAAATAAAAAGACAACAACAATTATCTTGAATCATTTTAACCCCTTTTAGAGGGTAAGAAGCAAGGTAACTTACATACATTCCCTAAGGATTTTACACTAATGTAAGTACATTAGTGTCACACACTAATGATGACACATAGAAAATATAAAGTAGAACTAATAATACTCCATTTGTGATTTTACACATTTCTTCCATGTACTGTTCTTTATACAAAACATCTTTGGTGAATAAGCTTCTACATGTCACACAAGTATATTTATATCTCTATCTCATTTATGTCAGAGAAAGACTTTCTACGCATCAAAAAACTAGACCATATTTCCCCCCTTTGCCTAGGCCTATTTTGTTAGTGGATCATATAAGTAGTTTATATCAGTTCAAGGTCTCTTTTTATAAAGTACTAGAGGCCTGATGCACGAAGATTCGTGCAAGAATAGGCCTTCCTTCCCCTGGCTGCCTGCACTGGTTTCCCTCCGGCACCCAGGACCTGAGCCTTTGCTCTGGCCGCCGCCTCCCACCTTTGCTCCGGGCCCACCGCCACCATCTTTGTCATGTTAATTTGCATATTCCCTCCTTATTGGCTGTGGGTGCTGCCATCTTTGTCATGAACTGACGGTCAATTTGCATATTCTATCTTTATTAGATAGGATTGGTTTGATAATGCTTCCTGCGGACAGAAAATGTTTTGCTGGCAAAATTGCAGTTCCCCTTGACCTTCTTTTAGTCTACTTGGTACATGACAGTATTGTTGTCAGGCAACTCATTTACAAATAGTATAATCAAGTGCATTATGGGATGTCTTTTAAAGCACTGATGGTATATCCGTACTGCCAGCTGCTTTAATGATGGAGAAGCAGCATTATTTTAAGCTTCAAATACACTCATCACAGTGGGAATCTATGGTGTGTGTAAATGTGTGTGAATGTGTGCATGCATGTGTATGTATATGTGCATCTGCACCTGGACATGCGCATAAGCCCATGCACTTAACTGAATTTATTGAATTTTGATTGACAGTTGAACCCAATTCAGGGGTTCTACTCTGACTTTTTAAACAGCAACCTGCCAGGGTAAGGTAAATAACTTTGGTGCTGAGGGTTGAATTAAAATGTATTTATAGTTTCTAATTCATCCTCCTCAAAAGAGAATGAAATGTAGGATGGCAGAATATACTCTATGCTGGCATACAGAAACTGCTTCTAGTGTTTTTTCTTTCTTTGCTGTTGTTAATTTTAATTTTAATTTTTTTATCTTCCTTTCTCCATTTTTCCCTCCATCTCTCCCATCCTTACTTCTTTCCTCCCTTTCTCAATTTGTTTCATTTTTCTTTTGAGAGTCAGAACTCTGAACTTGGAGATAAAAAATCTGTTGGAGGGACCATCACATCTGTACCATAATCTAAAACATTAATATGCTTTGAGCTGAATCTGTGGCAAATCAGCATTATTCACATTTCAAAGTCAACCTTAATATGACATTCCGGACCAGATCTTAGTGGTCCTGAGCATAATTAAATTAGTTGCAGAGATTGTAGTCCCAACATGTAATTTCAAGTGTCTCTCTGTGCCAATTACCCAGAGGCGGTGTTTTGAGTTACTTCTAGGACACTTTGAGGATAGCAATGTTGCCTGTGTCTAGTGATCCAGCAGTCATGTTTATCTAATTTCTAATTCACCTTCCCTATGACTGAGTACAGAGGATTTTACCCTATATCAGCACTGAAGTATGACATCAACAGTCTCACAGATGTGCCAACCTTCCTTGCCTACTTTGCTAGCAAGTCTTATTTTAAAATATTTTCCTCTGCTTATTTTAACCTACTTACAAATGGAAAATTTTTGTTTGCATATTTTTATTCTTATTTCAAGCTCACTTGACAAGTTCTGTTTTTTAGAGTCTCAGCTTTAAAGAACAAATAATCCAGGTCGCCCTCTTAGTACAGTAGTCAGCGCAAATCATTCTCATAAAGAACATAATCCAAAAGAAAAGGAAGGATAGGTGTGTTACTACCCAAGACCCAATGTTTTGCATGGCATTGCCCACAAGGAAAAGACACAATGTTATTAGTTGATTATTAATATTTTAACAGTAAAATCTCAATTGTCCAAAATAAGAAAATATATAGATTAGGAATAAAATAGAATTTCCACATTTACTATTCTAGTAGTCTGATAAATTTTTATGCTACAGCATATCTCAATTCCAAATTTTCATTGGAAAAACTTAATTTAGATATAAAATATAAAGTTGAAATAGTGGATTCATATACTAAAGTTATTATTCTTCATATTGATCGGTGTTTTTAAAATGTATAAATCATCATTAATTTGTATTATGAAAACTTTATATTTCAGTATTTTGTACCTGCCTAATTAGATCATAGATAAGAGTGGAACTTCAAATTTCTAAGAAAATCTTTACTTTGAGTTATCAACAAATTTTTTTCAAAACAATTATCTTTATAAAACTCTTCCAAGACTCAACCAATGGACACTGACAAAGAATACAGGATCACTAGATTAACTGCCTATTTTCCCCCAACAACTTCATAAGCAGGTGCTAGCATAGCTTTTACACACATATACTAATCAATTTTAACAATCCTATCCACAGCACTTTCCATAGACTCTGCTTCAGAAATCTGAGCATAAATGCCTTCAATGTATATTGAATGAAATTAAAAAGAGAAATGAAACAATAAAAGAAATAATAACCTTTTGTTTAAAATTCCAGCAAATGTAGATGTTTGACCTAACATAGCTGGAGCATTGTCCAGTGTGATGTTCTAAAAATGTAAACGAATTTTTAAATATCTAGTTCAAATTATTATTTGATAGATGTAAGGTTCAAAATTAGCAATACCATGAATTTGATATTTTTGGTCACAAATTAAAAACATTTCTTCATCTCTCCAATTAAAAAAAAAATTGTGTGTGTGCAGGAGTCTCAATTTATAGCTGGTTAAAGAAATAAGCTTAAGTCCTGTTAAAAATTATTTTAAAATATTTTAGGGACATTTCATTCTGATTTTATATGACCAATTTCACTAATTCTCTTTTAATTAAAGGTAAACTTCTTACCAAATTCATTTTTTGTCAAAATGCCTCTTAATTAGCCCAATTTTGCTTGAAAAACACTTTTTTACGCAAATAACTACATTTTTCTCCTTGTTCTAATTGTGTAATTGCCAAAATTTGTGATATAATCTTTTATAGTCTTCTTTTCTCTTTACTGCGCTGTGGTATTACTGTTTACTGTTCGTGGCTCTTCCATTATTGCAGTCTCTTCTGCTTCAGTAGAATGCTTTCATTTAAAATTTAAAATGTGTCTGTGCTTATTAATATTAAATGAATAACAAATAGTTACATTTAATTACCAGTTAATTTTGATTCTAAATTCGAATGGCCTAATGTTTAAGGTGCTCTTTTGCCAAAAGATAGGTGTATTTGGAAACTACACTCTTTCAGGCTGGAATGACCAACCAAAAAACAAAACAATACAAACAGTCCTGAAGACATTAATGCAGAATCCAGACAGCCAATTCACATTTACCGAGTACAATTGGTAGTGAGTAACTCTTCTTCACTAAATGGTATGTTTTTCACATGAAAGAAAGCTTGATTTCAGATAGCAACTATCTGCCTGGGTTGGGCGGACAACTATGATCCTCTATTGTTGTTCTCGAAATAATGGTTTTAACAATGTTGCAGTAATGTGGTGCTCTGGTTTAAAGTCTGAAGCACTTGTTTTAATGGCCTGACAAAATATAAATCATAGTGAGACAGTTTATTTGCTTGGAGGCCATGGATATTTTCAGCTCCATTCTCCTTCACTTGGCACACTGTGTCCCCTAGGTTCCCAATGCATGTCACCCCATCAGAATCCCCCTGAGTGTTGTCCTATTCTTGTGAAAGGCCCCAAATTTGACATAATAAGATACCATAGTTCTCAGCCCAACCACAGTGATGGGAATGCTCAGAAGGGTTTCAGGAATGATTTAAAGAAGAAAATGGAAAAAAACACTAAACTTTAGAAAATATAGTGAGAGTTAAAATGGACTTGGTGAAAATGTCACCTCTCTATCCTCTATATGTCTCCAGACTTACAATTTTAGTTCCTTCGATGGTATCTGTTCTTTATCAGTGTCAGGAGCCCAGAAGAGTGAGCTGTACTGTCCCTGAGTTCAGGCCTGATCAAGAGATGAGAAATCATGTGACAGATGATTTCTGACCTAAACTTTTTACTGCTAGTGCTAATGTGCACAAGAGAAAGAACCATCAATTTGCAGAAATAATACTGGCTTATAATATCACTAGAAGCCTGGTGCACAAAATCCATGCATTTGTGGGGTAGGGGGAGTCCCTCAGCCTGGCCGGCACCCTCTCGCAGTCCAGGAGGCCTCGGGGGATATCTGACTGCTGGCTTAGGCCCGCTCCCCGCAGGCCACCATCTCTGCGCTGGCCAGCCATAAGCCAGCTTCTGGCTGAGTGGCACTCCCCATATTGAAGTGCACTGACCACCAGGAGGCAGCTCCTGCATTGAGCATCTGCCCCCTGTTGGCCAGTGTGCATCATAGCAACCAGCCATTCTGCTGTTCAGTCAATTTGCATATTAGCCTTTTATTAATATTATATAGGATGTCCCTATTTCCTCCCTTTTGCCCCCTCTACCCAGCTCTTGCCCCCACTTCTCTCTGGCCATCACCATACTGTTGTCTGTGTCCATGCGTTGTGCATATATTTTCTTTGGCTAATCCCTTCTTTAAATTCAGTTCTTTGAATTTTTATTTTCAGATCAGTGCTTATGACTGCACTATTATATATTTTCTATTATATCATTTAGAATTAAGATATTTTTTAATTGACCCTTGTAAATTTTAGCACAATTTAATAAAATTATGCTAGAAGCAATTAGGAGATTTTTCATGTACTGCAGATACATTTCAATTAATATTTTATTAATTTTTAATTTTTTAATTTGAAATAATCTCATACATGTAAAAAAAACTATAAAATACTACAGCATATTATATGTACCCTTCACCCAATTTCTTAGGTGTTAATAATTTAAACATAACCATTATACAACTAACAAACTTTGGAATATATTTTTCTTATAATCTCTTTAATGTTACTTAATCTATTTACTTTGTTTTTGTTAATCTTCCCTTAAGGATATTTTTCCATTGAATTTTAGAGAGAGTGAAGGGAAAGGGAGAGACACATTGATTGGTTGCCTCCTGCACATGCTCTGAGAGGGACTGGGGATCAAGCCAGCAACTGAGGTACATGCCCTTGACTGGAATCAAACCTGGGACCCTTCAGTCCACAGGCTAATGCTCTATCCACTGAGCAAAACAGGCTGCAGCTTAATTCATTTACTTTTAATCTATATGTGTCTTTATATTTAAAGTGGGTTTTGTTTTTGATTCACCCTCATAATCTGTCCTTTAATTGGTGCTTTTATGCCACTGACTTTCAGAGTGCTTACTGATAGAGTTACTACCATATCAGGCAGCTTCTGGGGCTTCCGGGGCCGGCCTGTGGCCCCCGAGACCGGATCCGATCACGGGGGCGGCAGGCAGGCGGCTTCTGGGGTTGCACATGGGGGCCTGGATGGCGGCTTGCGCTGGTGGCTTGCGCTGTCCCGCCCTGCCTGCAGTATGCAAATTAGCCACCATCTTTGTTGGTGGTTAATTTGCACATCTTGCTGATTAGCCCATGGGAGGCATAGCGAAGGTACGGTCAATTACCATGTTTGTCTATTATTAGAGAGGATGTCTTTGTCTGATAAACATGGGAAATGTAATGAAGTGCTGCCTGAAAAGGAAAAGATAGAATGCTTAAACTTCTTAGGACATAAATTTCATTTTGAGAGCAAAAATTTCATAGTGAAAGCAAAAAAAGGAATTTTTTCAAAGGGGACTCAGTGCATCCAGATTCAGCCAGGTGAATTGTCTCTCAAAGGACTACCAATTGGATTTATCAAGGAGAAATATTAAAGTTCAAAAGGTTTCTCTATATTAACTTCTGCTAAATCTATAAAAATTGGATAGATGGCATCTCAACTGCCAAAGGCAGGTCATTTAACTGTTTGAATTATTTTATTAATGCAAAGTAGAGCTCAGGATCCAACATGGAAAAGAATACAAATTTCAAAGGAGGAGCAAAAGCAGTGATAATTATAATAGCAATGTTATTGAATGATAGCATTGTCTTGGGGGCTTTACATATGTTATACCATATGATCCTCACAACCAACCTGTGGAACTAGTGTTTTCATTCTCCTTGCTTTAAAAAGGAAAAGTCAATTGAATTTTCCCAAGGTCACTCTGGGTAAACTCAGAATCCTGACTGAAACCCCGCCTTCCATCTCTTATGCTTTATATGCAGAAGATTTATACTTATAAATTACTGAGTAATGGAGTCATATGCATTTTAAGATTTAGAAAAAAAATAACTTACCTAGCAAGGCAAAGAAATATTATTGTTTTTCTTTCAGTGTATTTTTAAAAAATGTGTTTTTATTGATTTTGGAGGGAAAGGAAGGGAGAGAGAGAAATGGAAACATCGATGAGAGAGAAACATCGATTGGCTGCCTCCTGCGTGCCTCTTACTGGGGATGGAGCCCACAACCCAGTCATGTGCCCTGACCCAGGAATTGAACTGGTGACCTCTTGATGCCTGGGTTGATGTTCAACCACTGAGCCACACTGGCCAGGATTCAGTGTGTTTTTAATGTCCTTTTCTGTTTGAAGACCAATTTTATTTCTTTTGAGTAAAAATTTTCTAAATTATCATTATTGAGTATATTTTAGACACCGATCTCCATACCGAGGGTACAAATATTTCATGTCCTCCTACTTTGAGTAGCATATAATCTAGAGGAGAAGACATTTTCATAAACAAAAGTCTCTAACACAATGGGGCAAATGCAAGAAGAGCCAAAGGAAGGAGAAATGAACTCAGCTGAGGTCATAAAGAGATATTGTTTTTAGAGAAGCACCAAAAAGATTGACACATTTGGGAAGGAATTCTATGAGATTGAGGTTTGGAGTATGTGGGCAGGAAAATAATAAACATCCTATATAATAAGAGGCTAATATGCAAATAGACCAAACGGCAGAATGACCGGTCACTATGATGCACACTGACCATCAGGGGCAGACACTCAACACAGGAGCTGCCCCCTGGTGGTCAGTGCGCTCCCACAGGGGGAGCACCATTCAGCCAGAAGCTGGCTCATGGCTGGCGAGTGCAGCGACAGTGGTGGGAGCCTCTCCTGCCTCTACAGCAGCGCTAAGGAAGTTGGACATCCCCCAAGGGCTCCTGGACTGCGAGATGGCACAGGCTGGACTGAGAGACTGCCCCCTACCCATGAGTGCACAAATTTTATGCACTGGGCCTCTAGTTGAGACAATAAAGGAATATTGGAAGTAAAACACACAGTGGTCTTGAAATGTAACCATCTTGTTTTGTAAGGTAAGATCTACATTCCAAAAATACTGAGAAACATTTATTAAAAAAACATTTTAAAAGGAGAATACATCCTAAAATTTTAGAAAATATTCCATAAGACTTCATGTTAATTTTGAGGAGAAAAAAAAACAAGTGCTGAACACATGACACTAAGTCAAAATTTCTTCTGTGAATTGCAATTTATATTTAGCTTTACAAATGGGATGAACTAGAATAGTTTGTAAAATTAGCATTCAAGGCCACGAAGAAGAGATGCATTAATATTCTGCCATATGCCATCTAAACTCCCTTTTTTGAAAGACGGACAAGCTTCGTGCACTGCTCAACTTTTTTTTTTTCAATTAATTACCCAATTACTTCACAAATTATATACTTGCTGCAAGTTGTGCTATTTTGAGATACTATATTTAAACCCATTTTCTTTTTGTATGTTGAAAAATTCCCTACTGATTTCATGTGGATGAATGCCCCCTATTGCAAAATTTTAATTCAATCATGAAGTTCAGCTTGAAATTTATTGTATATTTTGCTTTTTACAGAGTCTATTGGTTTGCATTACATTAATAATTCACAGATTGCTCACATGTACACACACTCTCTCATACACACACACACACACACACACACACCCCTAAAGTAATAGTCCAATTTTCCAAATAAATTTCCTGATCCAATATACTATAGTTATATGTAACTCTATATTTTAATAATATGCAAATGATACATCATTTAATAATGATTAATGTAATTATTAAAATATATTTTAGTAACTCCTCTCTAAGGAATCAGCCTTTTCTTAACATGGGTACTTGAGTCTTTCCTTCTTACTAAATTTCTAAAACTAGGTAATAGAATTATTAATGAGACAATGACATTTTTATCTTGATATAGAAGCATATAAATTGGAATTTACAAATCACTATAACTGATACATTTCAATTGAAGGATCATTGGTGAGTCTACTATGTGTCCAGCTCTCAGTTCTCAGCTTGTGTTTGGATCATCACCTAAATTCAAGACATACATCTGTCATAGAGCAGTGAGATTTTACAAAATTCAATCTGTATGGCTTGAAATACTTACAAAGCAAGTATAAAATGAAGTTCCTTTATTTTATCTAGAAGGCCTTCACTTTATGAAATAATTCAAAAGAGTATTATTCTAAATAGCCACCTTTGTCTCTTTACAACATCATTCACACAGGTTTTTAAAAAAAGGATATTATGTGAACTAAAGCAGACCATCATTTCCATTCTTTTAGAAATGTGGTAGAATGTTTACTATGTGTAAAAATAACTGAAACAGAAAAGAGTACCAAAGTTGATGATTTGGAGTCAATAAACTTTCAGGCAAGAAAACTGAAAATCATATGTATAGTTATAATCTTTTCTCAATGATAAAATGCCATTAATTGCAAGATGATTTAGTTTCAAGTATGACAGCTTTTTGACACACAAGATGCAATACCGCATTACATGTGCACTGATTGCTCGACCTATCCAAATACCAAAAATATTAAAATATGAAAAATGGAGTTGAGCAAATTTAGTTTATGCATACCAAGGAATATTCCCCTCTATTACATGCATATTTGCGCACACACGCGCACGCATGCCTATAAACACAGAGGGAAAGCAGGAGAAAGGAAGACTGGTGACTACCTGACACAGGTGCATACAGACTTGCCTGTTTCTTGAAATCTCTTCCACTGTTCAATTGCAAATGCCTCAGGCATTCAGCTGCAGCATGCAAAGAGACAAATACCCACCTACACATCAATTCTCTATTTAGTAGTTTAAAATACCTATCACCTAAAACATAGTTCTTTAAAAACTCTAAATACAACTGAAAATCAGTTACATAATGACAAAAGAGAAGAAAGATGTGTGCTCAGGGCAGTATCTGTAGGAGAGGGGAAGGGTCAAGCTTTGAAGATTAGATTCCCTCCCTATGCTGCTTTTTAACTTTTCACAGTAGTTACTAAGCTCATATCTGTCTTGTGTTCTTGATGCTTTAGCACCCTTTAAAAATATTAAATTACCTCATACCAAGAGAGGGAAAAAAGATGGTAAGACTTGAAAAAGAAAATCATATAGCCCCTGCAGGTGTGGCTCAGTGGTTGAGCATAGACCTATGCACCAAGAGGTCACCTGTTGGATTCCTAGTCAGGGCACCTGCCCAGGTTGCTGGTTTGATCCCCAGCAGGGGGTGTATAGGAGGTAGCTGATCGATGTTGATGTTTCTCTTTCATCAATGTTTCTATCTCTTCCTCTTCTTTCTTCTCTCTCTAAAAGTCAATAAAAACATATTTAAAGAAAGAAAATCATATGAACTACATTTAAGTTTTGTTTGACAGCCCTCAGTTAAATATTAGCTAAGAGGACTGTATACATTTTCTCTCCCAATATCATATACTCCTAGTACTTTCAAAGCTTAGAACAGGGTTGTCGATAGTAGAGTGGGAAGATGGTCCATTTACTCAATGCACTTCACAGAGTCTCATGAACAATTTATCTCATAAATCCAAAGCAATAATAAACAGTTTATATAATTTATCCTGATACTGTCTGTTGGCCTGCATATGGTTTTTGTTACATGTACCAATACACACAACTGCCATATTTTTTAGCAGAAAAAAGATGTAAGCAGAGAGTGTAGTATCCAGAGAGCAGGTTCATACTGATTCACAAGAAGCCTTTAAGCCCACTTGGATTTTTTAAATCATTTTTTTATTTTCAATTACAGTTAATATACATTATTATATTAGTTTCAGATGTACAGCCAGTGATTAGACATTACATAACTTAATAAGTGATCAACCCGTGGATCTTGCACTCATCTGACACCATACATAGTATTATGACTATACTAGAGGCCCAGTGCACAAAATTCGTGCACAGAGGAGGGGGGCCCTCAGCACAGCCTGCACCCTCTCCAATCCAGGACCCCTCAGGGGATGTCGGATATCCCTCTCACAATCCTGGACCACTGGCTCCTCAACTGCTAGTCACCCCTAACTGCCCACCCCTTGCCAGCCTGATCACCCCTCACTGCCTCTGCATGCCAGCCTGATCGCCCCCAACTGCCCCCTCCATGCGGGCCTGGTCACTCCTAACTGCCACCCCTGCCAGCCTGGTCATCCCTTACTGCCCTCTCTGCCAGCCTAGTTGCCCCCAATTACCCCCTCTGCTGGCCAGGTCACACCCAAATGCCCTCCCTGCTGGCCTGTTCACTTCTTACTGCCCCCCCCCACTGCCCTGGTCGCCCCTAACTGCCCCCCACTGCCAGCCTAATCACTCCCAACTGTCCCCCCTGCTGACCGGGTCACCCACAAATGCCCTTCCTGATGGCCTGTTTGCCTCTTACTGCCCCCCCTGCTGGCCTGGTTGCCCCTTACTGCCCCCCCCACCAGCCTAATTGCCCCCAACTGCCCCCCTGCCTGGTCACTCTTCACGGCCCCCCCACCAGCCTGGTTGCCCCACACAGCCTGCTGTTCAGTTGTTTGGTCATCCCTCACTACCGCCCGGCTGGCTTGGTCATAGGCAGCCATCTTGTGAGGGCGCAAGTATTAATTTGCATATTACCTCTTTGTTATAGAGGATTCCCTATGCGTACTTTACATCCCCATGACTATTCTGTAACAACCAATTTGAACTTCTTAATTCCTTCACCTTTTTTTCCCATCCCCAACATCCCACCCATCTTGCATCTGTCAAAACATTCTTTGTATCTATGATTCTGTTTCTGTTCTGCTTATTCATTTATTTTGTTTTTATTTTTTTATTAAATCTTTATTGTTCAGATTATTACAGTTGTTCCTCTCCCCCCCCCCATAGCTCCCCTCCAACTGGTTCCCACCCCACCCTCTGCCCTTACGCCTCACCCACTGTCCTCATCTATAGATGTACGATTTTTGTCCAGTTTCTTTCCGCACTCCCCGCACCCCTTTCCCCCTGAGAATTGTCAGTCCACTCCCTTTCTATGCCACTGATTCTATTATATTCACCAGTTTATTCTGTTCATCATATTTTTTATTCACTTGATTTTTAGATTCACTTGTTGATAGATGTGTATTTGTTGTTCATAATTTTTTATCTTTACCTTTTTCTTCTTCTTCCTCTTCATAAAGAATACCCTTCAGCATTTCATATAATACTGGTTTGGTAGTGATGAACTCCTTTAGCTTTTTCTTATCTGTGAAGCTCTTTATCAGACCTTCAATTCTGAATGATAGTTTTGCTGGGTAAAGTAATCTTGGTTGTAGGTTCTTGCTATTCATCACTTTGAATAGTTCTTGTCTACGGCTATACCACCCTGAACGCGCCCGATCTCGTCTGAATATTTCTTGCCACTCCCTTCTGGCCTGCAAAGTTTCTGTTGAGAAACAGCTGACATTCGTATGGGTACTCCCTTGTAGGTAACTAACTGTTTTTCTCTTGCTGCTTTTAAGATTCTCTCTTTGTCTTTTGCTCTTGGCATTTTAATTATGATGTGTCTTGGTGTGGTCCTCTTTGGATTCCTTTTATTTGGGGTTCTCTGCGCTTCCTGGACTTGTAAGTCTATTTCTTTCACCAGGTAGGGGAAGTTTTCTGTCATTATTTCCTCAAATAGGTTTTCAATATCTTGCTCTTTCTCTTCTTCTGGCACCCCCATAATTCAGATGTTGGTACACTTGAAGTTGTCCCAGAGGCTCCTTACACTATCTTGATATTTTTGGATTTTCTTTTTGTTTTTCCAGTTGGGTGTTTTTTACTTCTTTGTATTTCAAATATTTGACTTGATTCTTGCAATCTTCTAGTCTGCTGTTGGATCTCTGCATAATGTTGTTTATTTCAGTAAGTGTATGCTTAATTTCTAGTTGGTCCTTTTTCATATCCTCGAGGGTCTCACTAGATTTATCAAGGTTCTCACTAAATTTATTGGCGGTTTCTAGAAAATTCTTGAAAAGCCTTATAACTGTGGTTTTGAACTCTATATCCAGTAGTTTGCTTTCCTCCATTTCTGTCATTTGTGACCTGTTTCTTTGTCTCCACATTTTGGCTGGTTCCTTGTGTTGATAGAGTGGCTTTTTGTGCTAGGTGTCCTATAGGGCCCAGTGGCTCAGCCTCCCCAATTACCTGAGGTGGACACTCTTGGTGCACCCCTTTGTGGGCTTTGTGCACAGTCTTATTGTAGTTAAGCCTTGATTGTTGTTGGTATCACTGGGAGAAATTGACCTCCAGGTCAATTGGCTGAGAATCAGCTGTATCTATGGTGGGAGAACTTTTGTGCTGGAGACACCCTTTTGGGGCAAGACTTGTTTTGGTGCTCAATGAGTCTGCCCCTTGAGTGTGTCCCTTATGGATCTGAGGAGTTGTAATCTGGATGGTCCCACTCTGACCACTGGGTACACTGGCTCTTGGATCTCTAGGGAGGTGCTAATATAGCCTCTGCCTGAGGCTACCCAGCAGGAGCTATGGAGAGATCTGCAGATTCCTCTTCTTTGTTTGGGGTTTGGAGGTGCCCAGATGAGGCCCAGCTCTGAAGCAATGCAAGCTGTTGTGGGGCCTTGGGCCTTCTTTTGGAAGTTCTGGGTCTCTCTGACCCAGCTGCAGTTTGTTAGGTAATTTTAGATTGCAAAGGGCTAGGCCATTCATATGCAAAAGCCTCTGTGCACAGTTTGGGTGGGGTAGGGTCTCAGGGAACCAACATAGCAGAGCAAACAGCTATGGCTGATCCTCAGCCCTGCCCTAAGAGGCCCCAGGTCTCAGTGTCCCGCAGTAATCACTGCAAGCACCTCTGAGAGAAAGCCGCACTCCAGTTCCGCCCTGTGCCAGACAGTCCAGTTTCTCCCCATATTAGTCTGGGTCCCCAGAGACTCACCCACAACTGGAGTTCAGAGCAGTTGAAAAAGACAATCTCATGCTCAGTTGCCAGCCCTTTCCGCGTGCGCCTCCATACCTCTGCACTTTCCTTCCGCACCTCCTCTGAGTCTCAGTGTGCTTTTCTCTTTCCTTCTAGTTGTAGAATTTCTACTCAGCCAGCCTTCCTGTGGTTCTGGATGATGTCCGTTTTGTCTTTTAGCTGTAGTTTTGAAGTGGTTGTGCTAGGCAGCAATTTCAGGTGTTTACCTATGCTGTCATCTTATTTTGTTTTTAGATTTAATTGTTGATAGATATGTATTTATTGCCATTTTGTTGTTCATATATTTTTATTTATTTTATTTTTCTTCTTAAAGAAGACCCTTTAACATTTCATGTAATTCTGGTATGGCAGTGATGAACTACGTTAGCTTTTTCCTGTCTGGGAAGCTTTTTATATGTCTTTCAATTCTAAATGATAGCTTTTCTGAGTAGAGTAATCTTGTTTGTAGATTCTTGCTTTTCATCACTTTGAATATTTCTTGCCAATCTCTTCTGGCCTGCAAATTTTCTTTTGAAAAATCAGCTGACAGTGTTATGAGAGCTCACTTGTAGATAACTAACTGCTTTTCTCTTGCTGCTTTTAAGATTCTCTTTTTGTCTTTAAGCTTTTGCATTTTAATTATGATGTGTTTTGGTGTGTGCCTCTTTGGGTTAATCTTGTTTGTGACTCTCTGCACTTCTTAGACTTGTATGTTTATTTCCTTCACCAAGTTAGGTAAGTTTTCTATCATTATTTTTTTTCAAATAGGTTTTCAATTTCTTGCTCTCTCTTATCTACTTCCAGCAGTCCCAAGATGCGAACATCTGTATGCTTGATTATGATAAAGTCATTTGAATATAGTCCATGTCATAATATGCTAAAGTTACTCATGAAAATAAATTAAAACACAAATATGCTTCATATACACATAGTAAGTAAATGTAGGGCAGATTGTATAATATAAAAGCTACATTGCAAATATTCCTTTGGAGATAAATTTTTGTAATTGTTACTATGCCTATTTTAATTACAATAAAAATTTAATAAAAGCAGAAAGGCACATTTTAAGATATTATGTCGGCTTTTTTCATGAAAGGAAAAAAATGTGATAGATTTTTACTTTTTATTGCGTTTTTTAGAAAGCACTACAATTTCTTATACTGCCTCATTTCATCATTTATATGACCTATTTGGTAAAATTTTGTGATCTAGTACTTATTTTGAGCTGTTTCTTTAAATTCTAAATAAACAGGCAGCTGAAAGTCTTTGGATAACACTAAAATAACATACAGGACTGACTAGAATAAATCGTAAGATCTGTAGATAATTTCAGCTGAAATATATCAATGTGGTGGTTAGAGGAAAATAAACGAGTTGAAGAAAGAACAAGTATGCATAATTAGAAACATCATTATTGACAATAAGTTAGATATCACATTATTGCCTGAACAAAGATAATTATAGTCTGTGTGCTTCCAAATTTTTCTGCTTTACATACCCCTATTTAAGACTTATAACTTACTAAGACTTACTAATGTTATTTTTTTTCAGCATTTATTCAGCAAAAGACATTGTCCTCTTGTTATCTCAAGTGTTTGACTGTATATTGCAGGCATTTACTTCTACACTCAGTTACAACCATAATTTATTCATCCCAAGGTGTACCCTGGCCAACACTGGACAAGGTTGTTCTCTTTGTAAAAGAAGTGATCCCTGAGAAAGGCTCTTTTGATGCTATTATAGTGCTGGCTTGGTTATTAATCAGCTAAGGTGATCATGTCCTTCTCCAAATACCTTATCCACATGCAAGTGAATCACATAAGAAACTGCATTCGTGTACTTGATTATTGGATTTACTTCATTGTAATTTTTAAAAGAATATGGGCATCTGAATATGTAAATTGAGGGTATAAATGAAAGTCTTTCATTGCAACCTCCATTCTCCTACATTCTCTGGTGTTTCCTCTAAGCTGTTCTGCATCTGACTAGTTGCATGGTTTTAGCCCCCATTAAAATAGGCCTGACACTTCAACAAAAAATAAATTGTGCCTGAAATTGGGACTATTAAATTTCTACAGTGTGATCCAGAAGCCAGCTGTGGCACTGCAGAGGGCATGTAAAGAACAAAAAAATAAAAACACAAATGTGATGATCTGTTCGTTGTGGCACATCTAACATTTTTAAGCTCCAGAGTTTTATAGAGTTTCATAGTTTTATCAGGTTATAACCTATAAAACCAAGGTTGGAGCAAACTAACTTCATGTCACTTAGAAAAATTTCCTTAGGAACTAAAATTTTCTCAATGACAAATATAATCATCATTGTAATCAGCATTCTTTCTTATACATAGGTATTTACAAGGTAATTTAGCAAGTAAAAAAAAGAAAACATTTATTGCTCTAGAGTTAGCCATTCTAAAAATCAATCTGCAACAAAGATGTTTTTCCATGCATACATTACATATTGATATGGGTAATAGTGTTTTTTGCTTATAAGGGGAAAAAATTAATGCAGGAATTCAAAGAAGGGGGAAATAAGTTTGGGGTCCTTAAAAATGAACCTCCTTCTGCAGTATCTGTTATTGCTGCCATCAGTAAAAACACTCCCCAGATCTTTAAATGGCTCCCTAGAGCCCACAGGCAAGTTACTACAGTACACAAGCATTTCTGTGTGAGCGCATACACATTTCATTATAATCTCCCTCCTTCTTATACCTAAAGAAGATTCGAGCTTTTAGAGTCAGTCCCATTAAACAGAATTCTCAACCCCAACTTGAGTTTTGACACAGATGAAGCATGCAAATATGTCAAGGTTTCACACCTAAGGTATGTGCGTACGGAAATTGCTCTCCTTAGCCAAACAAACCAATTGCTCTGGAGCATCAAGTCTGGATTCCAAAACAACTTACACGCTGACTCAGGGATAAGACGCAGCAGGCAGTCACAGATGACTAGCCTAGGATTGTCTGGTCTGTTCTTTCCAACACGGACAGCTGGGTGGGGATGATGGCTGCGATATGAAAACTGGCCATACTACACATTTGTAAAAAGTCCCCTGTGTGCTGTTGTGGTTAGTATTCCACGTGGAATGGGAAAGCAAAAGCGGGAGGGAATGGGAGAGGCACCTGAAGGTAAATAATAAACCTGAGAATTTGCTTGCAAAAAGGAATCAGGTGTATTGTGGGGATAGTCACTCTGCAGAGATCCCGCAGGCACTCTATTTAACAACCAGAAAAATGGCCCGCCTTCAACTGAGCCTAATTCAAGATAGGAAAGCCATAACTGAAAGTTATATTATACCTACCTATATTTTGCAAGTCTATTAGGTTCTGAATAATTCTTATACTGTTAATTATATTCTATACCTAACATACTACTGAAAACTTATATACAATTTGGGAGACTGTTCAGTAAAGTAACTGTTCCTCCTCAACAGGCGAGTCTTGCAACGCATTTCTGAATAAATATGTATTGTAAAATGTCTATTCCCATATCCCACAGCTCATCATTGTCACGTCAAACAGCTTTCTCTCTACTAAAGTCTTCACTATAGCAACACAATACCAATTAGTTGATTATAGTTGTCCAAACCTGTCAAAAAATAAACTTATTTTAAATTACACAAAGAAAGCCAAACAGTCTGATTTAAAGGAATATACAAATAGATACAAATCTTTGAATTATAATCAACCAGTTTTTCTAAACTACATAATCAAAAGGAATTGGTACTTAATCCTCATGCCCTACCACACATTACTTTCAGTGGGAGTGTTGAACAGGCACATTATCCTGGGTTTAATAGATGAGGAGGTCTGTAATACCCCATCATCTAAAAATAGGGTATGGCTCAGCTTTAAAGTGCATACTCAAAAATGCACTGGCGTCTTGGGTAGCTATTATAGTACCAGCCCACATAGTTAACTCAAGGCAAAAGCTATTCCGGTGTAATTACCATTTTTAAAGTTTATATATCAATGTATTTTGAGTGCTGATGTCAATGTGAAGTTTTCTGATATTCCTAAAGACCAGATATTGGGGAAATCAAATCTTAGGAATACAATATGACATCTATGAAACTTTTGATTTAATTGTGTTGCAAAAGTTCAGCTCTCCATGCATATGTTAGCTTCACCTCAAAGCCATTAATTCTTATGTTGGTCTACTTCTTGTCTTTGTTTTTTCTAGTGCTAACAAAACAAGTTTTGCCCAGCGAAGCAAACACTCTGTTTAATAAACTACCTAACATATCTGTAATTAATAACTCTTAATTGAAAAAAACATACATTATTTTTTACTTAATCATTGTATATATCAGTTGATGTGTGTGTTTGCTTTTCAAGTGAATGTATAAATGAAAGAGTCTTTTCTCTCTGGTCTTTTTTGAGGGGGGGGGATATTTGGATATTTGAAATCTTGTCTGCTTCCCTGACATTTTAAATACATGCTGTCATCTTCAGGTTAATCATAAGTATTATCTAGTAAGGAAAGAAGAAGGGAAACTGAGGGAAAAAAAGAGGCCAATTCAAACTGAACAGCAACAGATTAATTGGGTTGAGTCAGAATAGAAAGAAATGGTAGCAATTCTCTAAAAGCATTTAAAACTATTCTAATGAGATAATAGAGTGAGAACATTTATATTCAAGAAGTTCCTGTGGGGGCTCAGGCACTAAGTCAGTGATGGCGAACCTTTTGAGTTCGGCGTGTCAGCATTTTTAAAAACCCTAACTTAACACTGGTGCTGTGTCACATATAGAAATTTTTTGATATTTGCAACCATAGTAAAACAAAGACTTATATTTTTGATATTTATTTTATATATTTAAATGCCATTTAACAAAGAAAAATCAACCAAAAAAATGAGTTCGCGTGTCACCCCTGTGTCGCCATCATTGCACTAAGGAAAGGCCTAAGAGTTAGAGAGGACTGTGGATTCTGATGCTGAATCTAATCAACTGATTCTCAGCAAGTAGTTTGGCTTTACTGGGTTTTACTTTCCTCACAAAGTTCATCTAGAAAATAAGATTTTATTTATGAGAATTAAAAATATATAATATCAAGAATGTTACAAATAAAAAGATTAAAAAGCATTCTTCAAAAAACAGAATAGGCATTGGTATATGAAGTATGTTACATATTAAATTCAAATATGGTTATTATATACATTACAAGAGTAGGAATATTATAATCAATTTACTGTAGCTAGCAAGCCTTTCTATGTGAGTGTACACATATTTAGCATAATTCTTCTAACCTTTGATCACTTAAGTAAAAAATGTATTGAGTTTTTAATGACATCAGGTTGAGTATTTTAAATAAACAATGTTTGTGATATAAACAAAATACTATACTCTTTAGTAACCAGCTTGAGTTTAAATACAATTACATAGAAGACAATATAATAAATTTATCTCCTAAAGAAATTAGTTTTCAAGAGTTGCCACAAATATAAATTAGAACTTGCTTTTTTTAATTCAGTATTAGGTTACTTATATTTTTATGTATGTTTTTAAGTTTTATTCATTTGAAATTCTAGTGTCATAATTTTCCCATCTTTTATTTACCCTGAAGAGTATTCTAGAAGATGAAAAAAGTAAAGACCTAAAAGTCCTTCAATTTTATTTATTTCAACTTGAAGTTACATGAAATGGAATAAACTGAATAATTACAGGAACTAAATAGGTTTGAATTGGAATCAAAAAGAGATACATAAAAATATAATTTAAAAATATAATAAATCATAATACAATATTATAATTTTAAGAGGCAAGAAATAAGATACAAACTGCTCAACTTATACTTTCTCTTTTTATTTTAATATACTTTGTGTGAGAAGATGCAACCAAAGGTAACAAAGCTTTCTTTTTAATGTAGCATATTAGTGATATCTAAAATAGCTGTGCTAAGAAAAGGCCCTAAAAAAAAGGGGTTCCATTCTTCTTAGAGGTCACCATTTATGTCTAAGTAAAAGTTATTACAGATAAAATTATGACCCAGTAATAGATACAGGGTAGTAAAATTATCCCTTTCCAATATTCTGAATTTGACTTAATTTTTTTTTTCTTTTTCACTTCCCAAGTTAACTGTCTTTTCCCTTATAACCCATCTTAAAAGCTCACTAATTGGCTCTAACCAATTTGGCTCAGTAAATAGATCATCAACCCAGGGACTGAAGGGTCCCAGAGATGATTCAGGTCAAGGGCATATACCTTGGTTGTGGGCTCAATCCCCAGTAGGGGGCGTAAAGGAGCCAGCTGATCAATGTTTCTCATCTATGTTTCTAACTCTATCTCTCTCCCTTCCTCTCTGTTAAAACCAATAAAATGTTTGTTTGTTTGTTTGTTTGTTTGTTTGTTTCAAAAAGAAAAATATATCCTCGGGTGAGGATTAAAAAAATTTTTTTTTAATCTCACTAATTGCTTCTTTTTTAAAATTGAATTTAGTGGGGTGACATTGGTTTCCCAAACCATACAAGTTTCAAATTTACAACTCAATAGAACATCGTAAGCCTATTGGAAGCCTATTGCCCCAAGCAAAGTCTCCTTCTGTCCCCAAGTCCCCAAATCCATCCCCACTTTGCCTACCTTCACCTACCCCCAACCCCCTTTCCCTCTGGCTATCACCACACTGTTGTCTGTGTCTGTGTGTTATGCATATACATTTTTTGGCTAATCCCTTCACCTTCTTTCATCCAGTCCCCCACCCCTGTCCCCTCTGACAGCTATCAGTCTGTTCCATATATCCATGCCTCTGTTTCTGTGTGGGTTTTTTTTTTTGTCAATTCATTTAGTTCATTAGTTTCCACATATAAGTAAGATCATGTGGGCAAAGGACATGAATAGACACTTCTCCAAAGAGGACATACAGATAGCCAATAGACATAAAAAAAATGTTCAACATCACTAATCATTGCAGAGAGGCAAATTTAAACCACAATGAGATATCACCTGACACTTGTTAGAATGGCTACCATCAATAAATTCACAAACAACAAGTGCTGGCAAGGATGTGGAGAAAAGGGAACTTTGGCGCAGTGTTGGTGAAAATGCAGATTGGTGCAGCCACTGTGACAAGCAGTATGGAGTTTCCTCAAAAAATTAAAAATGGAACTGCCTTTTGACCTAGTGATCCAACTTCTGTGAATATGTCCCAAGAACCCCAAAACATTAATTTGAAAGAATGTATGTACCCCTATGTTCATTTCAGTGTTATTTACAATAGCCAAAATTTGGAAACAACTTAAGTGTCCATCAGTGGGTGAGTAGATAAAAAACTGTGATACATTTACACAGTGGAATACTACTTAGCTATAAAAGAGAAGGAAATCTTACCTTATGCGACAGCATGCGACAGCTTGCTGAAATAAGCCCATCAGAGAAAAACAAATTGCTTCTTAACATCACGCAAGAAATGTGTAACCTATTGAAATGGACTGACGTAAAATCACACAAAGCCCCCCAGAGTTAAGGTAGATAGAACTGAATACAAATTTTTGAACTACATCAAATTATCTTTGTATTTGATAGATCCTCCCACCAGTTGAGGGGAAGGGAGGATCTGTCATTATTATCAACCAAAACAGTATTCGCATCCAATAAATGATGACCTTAACTGCCAGTAAATATCTCCGTAAACATTATTTACATTTTCATAATTCGAATAACTTGTAAAAGAAACTTCAGAAGTATAAAATACAGCCTATGAAATCTTGAGTCTAGAGGGCTCTTGGGAAAAGAGTTACCAAAAGTGGGAAACCAGACTGTATAACCCCAGAAAGTCTATCAAAAGCATGTCTTAAACAGTTAAACTAACAATTCTAGTGCTCTTTACTAGCCCATAATAATGAAACTTCCTGTTTTGTGAAAACACCCATTGTTCCCAAAATACTCCCAAAATGTAACAGTCTTTCCATCCCCCAAGATGTTCCCCAACTGTGACACTGAATCCATTTCACTCAGACAAGTCTGTTTCCTACCCAATCCCGTCTCCTGAGTTTATAGCATTTGTTGTACATAATGGAAACCACTAAGACACCACTTTTTAAAGACACACATCTCCAGGCTACCTCTGCATAGCTGTCCCCTAAACAATCTCAATAGGAAAAGGGCATTTAAGCCTGTCCAGGCAGAGGACTGATGGGCAAATTCTATCTACATGTCTAGATATAAAACCAATTGTACACTTATTGGTGGTATGGTGTTGATTTGTTCCTAGAAAATAGTAAAACAATATTTTAAATTTTTATATAATTTCCATCTATTATAATATTAGGCAGTTTAATATCCATATCCTTCCTATATTCAGGATATATGTTTTTGGATTTTTAAAAAATACTACACCTGTAAGAAACAGAACAATGTTTTGTTTTAAAAATCATGCAGTAAAATGTTATCTAATCATACCCACTACTTTGACATCTTCTGGAGAAATGTTAGCTCTAAAGAATTGAAATAAGTACTGGCTTTGTAACTAGTAAATTTTACTAAATGTATGTACCTGCATACCTTTGTGAAGGAGGTAGCAGAGATAATCTTTGATAGCTTTTTCCTTTAAAAAAAAAAAAAAAAGATCCTCAAGGCCACTGTTCTCATAAAGAATGACAAAATGATGCACCAGGTCTATTCCGCTTCGAAGCAGAGAACCTCGGCCTCTTCTCAGGAGAGTAATACTTTTAATGACTCCAGAGACAAGGTTGTTACTTGGAAATCAACAAGCACAGCCTGAACCGACAGTGGCCTCTTCGTGTTTTACCTTTTAATGTGAACTAATACTTTCTCCAATTTCTCATTTTTCCCTACCTATAAATAAACCGATATAAAGCGTGAGCTATAATATTCATCCTACTCACTTCTCTATTCGATATGGCAGTACTGATGTCCCAGGTCCCTAGGCTATCCTTTATTTGGGGAAAGAGCTTTTTTTTTTTTTTTTTTTACCCCCAGAATAAATAAAAACAGAAATTTCATCTTAATAAGGCAAGTGTCCTCCTCTGCTGCAATTTCAGCTGGTGGCAAACAATCATTCTGTGCATCAAGTTGGTTTTCTTGGAAAGGAAAATAATGCATAGTTTCTTTCTCATTGTGTGGAGTGCAGATCACTAGTACACTAGAAACGCATCTATAAATGAATGAACAAAGATGCATGTACTGCATAATATAATACTCTGTAGAACTATTTAGAAATGAAAAACTTAGAAATATTCAGGAAAGAATTTCAAACCCGGGAAGACAATAATCTAATGGGTTTGTGAAATAATGTTTAAACAATACAACTTTACCACCATAGCACAGCAATCTAAATTACTTTTATTATTTCATGGTAATATTTCTTCTCAGGCAGTCATAAGCCTAGACATCTCAAAAGTAGCAAGTTTAAGAGAAGAATGTAGATGTAGAGAAACTAAGTCACTACCATGGCACATAACTGAGCCAGAATAAATGAAAAAAAAATTTTTTTGATGTTTTTTTCCTCTTTAAGAAATAATGTTGCCTACTCCTTTACAACAAAATATTTTTTTGCATAAGTTGCTAAAGTGGAAAATGATGATGACTTTGGGGGGGGGGGGTGTTTTGCCCACATTAGGAAATAATGAAAACAGTCTCTCTTCAAGCATTAATTCTGAATTCCCTGTGAAAAAAATCAATGAAGTTCATAAAGCATAGTTTCTAATGATGGGGCCATAGGCCACATGAATCAGAGTCCCTTGGAGTGTTTGTTAATAATTCAGATTTCTAGACTCTATCCTAGATGCAGTCATCTGAATTCAGGGAATCTGCCTTTTGATATGGTTCCTGGATATTCTCTAAAGCTTTAGAATCATTTGTACAGTATTATTAGTACTTTTACCCTTAAGTATCAACATTACAAGCCTATATAAGAGCAGTAAATTAGCACAGTTATTTAGTATCACGAAACTATAAGACATAATATTAATGGGAATATGGGTGAGGGAATTCAACCATAAAGACTTCTACTTACAGAATAATAATAATAATGATTAAAAGTATTTTTGTCATGCTTCCTGAGTATCAGAAACTAAGATAGGAACTTCAGATGCAATGATTAATAGTGCCTGGTTTCTATACTTTGATGAGAGGGTGACTTGGGGCAATAAATATTGATTGTTTTTTCTGTATTTTGCATATCATCAAGTTTTCTCAAACTCTCAATCATAATATTGAATCCCTTTTTAATCTTGAGACCTTTCTCTAAGAAACGATGAGACTTTAATCATTCTGCTCCAGACTAGATTGGTTGTCATCTGGCCTGCCAAATAGCTTTATCCTTCTCTAATTTTTTGAGTTGGAGCTGCTATTCCCTGTAACCCATGATGTCCTCTTTTTTGTTTTCCTCCCTGTTTTCCTGGTGTACATCCTCAAATAGCTAACTAATAAATTGTACATAGTAAGTAAATTTTCTGAGCCCTTGCATATCTGAAATTGCTTTACTCTGTCTTCACTTTTAATTGGTAGTATGATTGGGATACAATTCTACGTTGAAATTACATTTTCTTTGAATTTTGACATCAATGATTTTCTCTTATCATTAATGTTACTTTCTCTCTCTCTCTCTCCCTCTCTCTACTTCTCTGAAATCAATAAAAAATATTTTTTAAAAACTAACACATGATTTTGGTTTTGGGGAGATATATATAACTGTGTAATCAATGTCATAAGTGGCTGAGTAACAAAAGACCAGACAAACCAGTGAATAGTATGGATAAAACAGGCAGGTGTATAAAAAGATGATCAAGATTGATTTAAAATGAGATGGAGCTAGATTTGGTGATGAGAGTCATCAAATATCTCAGGTCATGAAGAAAAGCCTCCATATTTTGGCTGCAGCCTGTCTACACACAACTGCTATTTTTGCCACCATAGCTCCTATTATAAAGTTGAGCTGACAAAGGTGCTTTTGTTGTGATTGGCAAAAAGAGAAAGAAAAGGAGCAGTTGGGTAAAGAAAAGATGAAAGAGGTAAAGGAGCAAAAGAGATGAGAAGGAAGAAAAAGAGAAAATGAGGAAAGGAAAGATTAAGTAGAAGATTAAATGAAGGAAGGTCAAGAACAGATTATTTATGAAGGAAATTAACACCATTAAGGGCAAGCTTTTAATCTAAATGTCAAGCAAGAGAAGGCTCAAAGGAAAGTTTGTACAGAAGAAAGGTTTGATTATCCATTGGTTTGCTTAGCACTTTACTTGTCCTTACTTAGTCACTTGGCCAGATTAACTTGAGTAAGAAAAAAATTTTAAGGGTCTCATTTTAACCATCAAAACCTTAAATTAATAGAGATACAAGCACAAAAACGCATAGCCACAAAAGAAGGAGAATAAAGAAGGTGTGGGTGGAAAGTGGTGGTCAGCATTCAGGGCTTGTGATACCAGGATCCTAGGATCGACATCTCGCCATCTGCTGCTTGATCTGTGGTTCTTGGGAAAGCTGTTTCCTCTGAGGTACTGTCTGCTTCTGGAGAACCCTGAGAGATTCTCACTTTTTAGTTTCCTATTGGCAGGAAGGTTTAGGAGGTGGGTACAAGATCTCTTTTTAACTGGGAGACATTAATCCAAGAGTAAATTCCCTTGAGTTTCACTTCAGTGTTTTACGGATAAGAGGACCTGATAAGCCCCCTTCTAAGGAGGTTCAAAAGCAGTGACTTACTGGTGTCATTTCCAGTAAACCAGGTCTCTAGGCTGAAAGTCACAGGGATTCTTTAGCTTGTCTTTGAACACCTTGGCCTTTTTGTATACTGCATTATACAAAACACCTTGGCCTCTTTGTATACTGCATTAAACCTCTGAGAGGTTTGGCCATATCAGCCTTAGAAAGAGAAGAGGTAAGATCCCCAGTAGGGCATCCAGAGACAAGGTCATATGTGGGTAGTCTATGAGTTTCTGTCGAAGAAGACTTAATGGCCATAAGAGCTAAGAGTAAAGTCTTTGACCACAGCAAACGAAGTTTCTTGGATGGTTTTGCAAGTTTTTGTTTCAAAAGTATCATTCATTCTGAATACTGGAGACGGTAGGGACAGTAAAACTTCAGCATGACAGACAAAGTCTTAAGAATTCCTGAATTACTGTTCTAGTGAAATGGGTAGACAAGTCTATCTCTACCACTAGCCAAATGTGTGAATATTACCTAAGTCTAAAGTTTCTTTATTACTATTCAAACAGTTACTTCATAACAAGGTAAAACTTCTAGTCAACAGATAATAGTAAAGAAATATAGCTACATAGGTGGAATAACTGAATACAATCTACTGTGCTATTGAGTTAGAATCCTCATGTGAAAAATATAATAAATTTTCATGCTGACCTGGGGAGGGGGGTTAAGTTACAGAAGATAGTCTCTAGAGAGTTTGGCCAGGTCAAGAGCTCAGCTATGCCAGTTTTCAATAGATCATGTATAGGGACAACCAGCTCAAAAAAGTTAGATATCCAATGTCTACCTTGTCCAATGAGACCAAGAAATCCTCCAGATTGGTACTTGGCTAGGAGAGTTCACAAGTAGCTCTTCATTTTTTAAGGGAAAGAGGCTTTCTGTAATGTATGATGCCATGGCCTAGATAACAGACTTGCGACTAATACAATTGACATCTGTCTTTAGAAATTTTGTGTATCTTATACACTAAACACGGTCAGCAAAGGGAGAGGATAAATTCTGCAAGACTTTCAATCTATCAGAAAGTAACAGAGACCATTCACATGTTGTGTGTGTGTGTGTATTTACAAACTATGTATTTTTACTAGTATGTAAGAGGGAGCTGGGTGTCTCTAAACTGTCTCTAAGGTTGGGGTTATATAATTCTAAGAAGTACTTCTCAGATGTTACTTCTGTATGCCTTGGGACAACAACTGTCTGTGTATTGTTGATTTTTCCCAAGCAAATACCAATACATGCAGTGACTGAGGGCAAGGCCATTCTAAGGAATGCTGAGCATAGACCTACCACTGTAAGATGTAGTGGCCGTTTCTATACATGAGGAGGAAGTGGTGCTAAGTTTGAGGACTGCAGGGAAGTAAGAAAACAAGCTCATTAACAGCCCTTAAATCTTGTGGAAAGCTGTAGCCATGCCTGTTTGTTTTTCTAGGGGTGAAGCAGAGTTGTTACAATGGCTAGTACAGAAGATAATGAGTTTTTCCTGTAGGTGTGCAGAGAGGGTGCAGCCCTTCAAAAACTTATTTTTAAAAGTTATTTTGGGTCATTTTCAGTAAAGGCATAAAGTAGTTGATTAAGATCTGAAAGATACATCCTCCATTATGTGTTCCATATCTGAACTCTCTTTGGCCCAGGGACAGCTGGGCACAGATTCAAGTTCAACGATGTTGGCAGGGGGAGCATCAGATGATAGGTAACCACGTCATCAAAGTACAGTCCAAGGCTGCTTCTCTTTCTGGGAGTTCCAGAAAGACTGTCAGGCCTGTGTTTAATATTGGTGCCCCACTAACAAACATGGTCTCTTCTCAACAGATTTATCAAAAAAAAATCACTCCGCAGAAAAGCATATTTACCGGTGAGAGGGCCCAGAGAGACAGGAAGTAGCTAAGAAAACAGCTGAGTCTGAGAGATATATGAGACAACTACCACTGACACTTTTTTTTTTTAAAAAAAAGCAGCTTTATCGAGGAATAATTAATATAAAAAGAAAGCTATGAAACATTTTTATTAGAGAAAGAAATGATAAAAAAAAAAAGTAGTCAAGTTTATAATCCAGAGTGTAGTCCTAATAGCAACATGAAATGGAACATTCTTGGTTTTGCAACTGTATGGAAGGCTTTTGTTTTTTGTTGAGGGCAATTGTTGGCAGATCAGAGCAGCTAGTCACTCTGAAAGGTATTTAGTCTGTCAGACAGTTTGTTTTTTTCTTTTTAGATATTATCTTTTGCTCTAAGAAGGGCTAGTGTTCTTTCAATGTGCTTTGTCCTTTTGATATCAGCAGGTGTCTATCTAGACTAGACGTAAGTATGCCCTTGTCCTTGTTTTTTTTCTAATTGTTTAAACCAAAAAGCTAAAGAGCTTTCATTTGTTCTTAAAGTTTTCTTTTTCCTAAGTGAGAACATATTTATTTTCTCACTAAATCTGCAGCCTCAGATTTAAGACCATCAGAAAAGAAAGTAAAAAAAGGCAGTTGTGAGATCTTATTTTACAACCCTTTTTATATCAATCTGTAGTCAATTTTTGAGCTGTATGTCTTACATCAGTTTGCCCATTAATTCTGTCTTTTTTTTTCTAACCAAGTTTTAGTATTTTGAGGTTTCACAAGGACCTGAACTAATTGATAAATATCCGAAAGTACCACAGTCCAAAATTATTCAGTGCACTTTTGTCTTATTTTAAGGAGGTTTATAAGGCTTGAACTAGGTTGTGCAAATCTGATCTTGACCAGGTTAAAGCTATAAAAGCGAGGAGACTCACTGCCTAGGTACTAGCATTTGATAAAATGACTTCCTCAGCTGTCCTGTCACTGAGACTCCAAGGAGGGAGAGGTCAGGATGCCCAGCACTCTAGCCTCAAGGAAGAAGCCCAGGTTGAGCAGGAGTGGGCCCAATCCTGATCCAAATGAATGTCACCGCACCAAAGACTGTGGAGGAAGATTAACCAGAGCAGCTGTTAGCATACTCCAGTGGTTCTCAACTTAATGGGGTCAGGGTGGAGGGGAAGTGTCAGGGGGAGGAAGGAGAGGGTTGGCACAATGGCACAAGGGACATACGTCCACATCTGGAGACATGTTTGGTTGTCACAACTTAAAAGGTGGGTGTGCTAGTAGGTAGAAGCCAGGATGCTGCTAAACACCTTGATATTTAGATTTATTTTCTCAATATCTTCTAAAGAACTATCCAACCCAAATGTTGATAGGGCAGAAATTGAGAAATCCTCACAAGTCTTAGTGCTAGAAATGCCAGACACCAGATGACTCTGATGGAGAGGTTTTTTGGGGGGAAAGAGGGTAAAAGTTTTAGACCTTTAACAGAAAGGGTCAAAGTTCAGTTAATTTGGGGACCCATTGGCCAAAAATAGTTCTCTGAATAGGGAAGAATTATTCTGGCAGGTTAATATTTATTTGTTTATAAATATAATTCAGATTTATCAAGAGGGGTGGGGGAGAGTGAGGAACTAAGGTCATGGACACGAGAGGGTTGAAAGGAACAGCTGTGGGGGGTCAAAGACAGGTGAAGGCCACAGTAGAACGTTCTCTTATAAGAACGATAGGAAACACATACAGGAGACCCGTGAAAGTGGGAACGTTATCAAATTTCAGGATTCTGTCTGGTGGAGGAGTTTTTTTCCCTTTAGAATAATAAATAAGAATATGAAGCATAGTAATTAAGTTAGTTTACTATTCAAAGAACTATATAATATGGGATACAACCTGTAGTATTACTCTGGTCAATAACATTTAGGTAGAGATATTAAACCTGTTTCTGCTATAGATCCATATTGAAGATTTTTAATTGACTAATTTTAACCTTGCAACTTCTTACCAGGCTGATCCTTACATAAACTAAACTAAAGTGGGCAGGATTCTTACTGAAGGTGGAACATCTCCAAAAACAAATATATGTTTAAAAGTAGTTAAGGGAAAATGGTGTGGAATAAGGACTCTGCATTGCTTGAACTGGTTGAATGAAATCTGTAAAGATTGCAGGCTGTTATTCAGCATTACAGAAGCCAAGTTTCTTTGAAAAATGTTCTTAAGTACAAACATCAATTCCTCATTAAATCTGCATGTTTTTAAATGGCCCTCCACTAACTTTTTCTAAGAGTTAACAAAAATAGTTGCAGGAAAT
This sequence comes from Myotis daubentonii, assembly GCF_963259705.1. NCBI lineage: Eukaryota > Metazoa > Chordata > Mammalia > Chiroptera > Vespertilionidae > Myotis > Myotis daubentonii. The sequence continues at coordinate 68,241,359 of NC_081843.1, forward strand.
TTAACAGGTTTCAATAGGTGAAAACGACGTCCTATCACAACCAGGCTGAGAAAATGACATTTTCATGAGTGGAGGCCTGCCATGGAAATACTTTAACAAAGGCCCTTCCACAAAGAAACCTGGTCAAAGACTGAGGAACAGAGATATGCATATGAGAAAGCACAATGCTTGGTAATAAACAGGCCTGTTTCTTTTTAATGTGTAATCTTTTAGCTTTCTGCCTGGATGATGTTATATAAGGCCATCATAATCAACAAATTTCACTGCTTCTGAGGAGAGGGGGAAGTCTAAACACATCAGCAATTTCTTAAGAAAGTAAAAATGCCAAACAAATCAGGAATTCATTAACTGGATGGTGCTGACATTTCCCAGTGGCTTTTGGAGAACTGAACCATTCATTCTTCAATCTTTACCCAGGAACGGGGGTGCTCTTTGATAGTACGTGTGAAGTGTGATTTTGTTTAGACTTAAAGAAAAGAAAAGAAACGTGATCTGATGTGCATTTCTGCCTTCAGGTTTTAGGATTTTATTGACCTGAGGTACCTCCATGGGCAACAGACCTTCCATATCTTATTCCCAATCCATGCTCCTTGATCATCTCTGATGGGAGACTCTGAAGGATCTGCATCATCTACAACTGGTTATATCATAGAACAAATAGAATAAAATTTCTTTCGAAACAGCTTTTATGTCTTTCTCTAGATTACATTAGTTGTTCTTTTAGAAATACTCATTTTACAATTTCATCTTTATCATATTTGATTCACTGGAGTTAGAATCTATTCACAGTCTATAAACAGCAAGGCTAAATAATAAATGCCAATTCCTTTCTCTTTACCACATGAATAGACAGTCCACTGGTCAGAGTAATAGATGTCCTAAAAAGAAGACAATAAGGATATTAAATATGAGCACACATCTTCAGCCAGTGTGGCGCAAGTGGAAACAGTCTGTGAATTATTATGTTGAATAATTAAATAAAACAAAATCTCACAGCTTAGGCTCCTGGATAAAAAACTTCCCCAAATCCTTCCTCATATTTATCTTTCATAAGCTAAGACACTGATTGATTCTTGAATTGTTATAAACTTCTTGTCCACAAAAAATGGAAATTTTGATCTTAGTTGCATTAAGTAAAAAAGAAGATACATTCAAGAGTCTAGTACGACAATTTTATGTTCATATTTCAAAGAGTTTCTTACTCTAAATCATGCTGGTATGCCTTTGGGTATTTTGGGCATATTGGTATGACATTGGCCTAAAAGCGTTTGTTGAATTATATATTTTTTATAAGTTATATTTATTTTAATTGTTTATTTTCTGAATTAAAAATTATTGAATTTTGACATTGATTAAGCAGCTATAGGCACTCTTGCTTTGAGTATTATTTAGGAGTATCATTTTAGAAAAATTTATTAAAATTATGCTTAAGTATTATTTTAGAATATTTTTGGCATTTAGAAAGAAATTAGAGAAAAAAATATGCTATTGATTTATAAGTGTAGCAACTAACACACCAAAATATATTTTTCAACTCCAAGAGTTCATAAGTTTGTCAAATCACCACTATTTGCTTAATCAATTGAATTCTTTCAGGTTTCATGTTTTTCAGTCTTACCTACTATACTCTAAAGTATTTAAGTTATTTTCTGTTAGAAATAGAAAGTCATGTTCCATCAAGCTGATGACTCCCTTACAATGAAAACCAAGATTCACAATTGTTAATGGACTCTAAAATTGGATTCTGTGTGTATAAGATCATGGATAAGATCATAAGCCCATGGCTTCAGTGCATTCATGTTTCCCTCTGCATACTGCCTACAGAAGGCTAGGGAAATTGATCCATAAATTTGATATATAGTACTAAATTCTAAATTATCAGGTTACCCAAAATATTTTTGAAATATATTTTATTGATTTTTTACAGAGAGGAAGGGAGAGGAATAGAGAGTTAGAAACACCGAAGAGAGAAAAGCATCGATCAGCTGCCTCCTGCACACCCCCTACTGGGGATGTGCCAGCAACCCAGGTACATGCCCTTGACCGGAATTGAACCTGGGACCCTTCAGTCCCCAGGCCAGTGCTCTATCCAGTGAGCCAAACCAGCCAGGACTTTCCAAAATATTTTAAAGCCAAGAAGTGCTCAAGTATATCAGCAAAACTTTTATAGACAGTAGTAGAGAATTTTTATAATTAGGAGTCAAGCCTCTAAGTATACAATTATAGTTATCATCTGTTAGTCTCCACATTCTACTGCCCAGAAGTTTTAACTATAAGTTTTAATATGTTCATATGCTAGAACATTCACTGTAACTTTAGAAGTCTTCTGAAGATTCTAAAACTGCTAGTCCTTTTTCCCAAGTGTTATCAGTTATCTCTTGATTATTTGAAGTCTGCCCTCTAGTAATTTCCTCAAAAAATTTATTTGGACAATATTTTGTAATCTCTTGCATATTCAAAACTGTCTCACCATAGCCTTTATACTTGAAGCAAACTTGATTGGATATAGATATCAAGGGCTTTACATATTGTTTCCTTGGATAATTGTAAGTTTTACTAGACATCTTTATCTGTAAAGTTCAACAGTTCTTCTAAGCAATGTGGATCATTCTGGGACCATTTTTATCTGCTAAAAGTGTACCCTTTCAACTTCACATTTCAAGCACTTTTGTTTTTTTCAAGAAAGTACTTAGTTATAGTTTTAAATAGTTTTTTTGTCTGTTATTTTAGTTTTCTTTTTGGGGGGACTCCAGTTACTCATTTCTTGGATCTCCTTTGTGATTTGTATAGTTTATCAATTTCCTATAATATTTCACCTATTTTTATTTCATTTCATTCATTTTCTTTCCTTTTTTTTTTTTTTTGCATTTCTATCTCCCCTTAAAGTGTTTCTGTGCTCTTAGTAAATAATCTTTATTTCTCAGGTTTTAACTTTTTCTTCTATTTCTCTACCAAATTATTCCAGTTTAGTTTTACACTTATCTGTCATCTGACCATTATCTTCCTGAGGTCTTCTACTTCTATTGTGTAAATTTTTCTTTATGGCTTCATCTTTCTTTTTAATTCATGTTGGTATGCTGGCTACAGTTTTCATCTGCTTTATCTCAACATATATGCTGGTACTCTTTTATCACCAGCAGGAAAATTGTGCTACTTTTCACATTTTTTTAATATTTTGTCTGAATATTATGAATATTACTTGTTATTTGAATAATTTAGGGCAAGGATGATTTTTTCAGGTTTTACCAGTCAGGGACATGCCAAGCCAAGGGCCATTCCCCCATTATATAGGCCTCTGTAAAGACAGGCCTCCCCAGCCTCTTAGAATTTAATCAGGTTCTGAAGGACTTCTGCTAGCCCTCAGTTTACCTGGTTTCTTTCTAGGTTGTCATCACAAAAGGATAGCCCTTGTCTTTGAAATAAATTTTTTTTCTGGATGGAACTTTCTATTCTTTCTACCTTTAACAACCCTAAATGCCATGTCCTGTTCAATATCTCACTCTCAAGATAGGGTCTTATCTTTCTGGGTGAATATTTGCTGTAAATGTATGAGAACTGCTATAGCACAGCCCCTCTGCACTCATTTTTCTTCCCCATAGCTCTGTCACTGCCTCCCATGTGGGCCTGCTTCCCAGGTCAACTTAGTTGCCTTTGAAGCCCTTGCAAATAATTTTGAGTTTGCAGCTACTTTCTCTCTCTCACCAAATTTGTTAAAAATATAGATTGAATTTTTTATTTGTTTGTTCTGTGGGGTTTCCAGCAGGAAAAACAATGAGATGATTCAAAACTATATTGCTATCTTCCAAGAGGAACTGAAAACCTCTTAGGAAGTTTTATTAATTATAATTCTCTGACAAAATCAAAATAAAAATACTTTTCTAGAGTCAAATTACTAAACAATGATATATTTTGACAGCAAATTCCCTCGCATACTATAATTTAATAAGTCAAAATTAAATTTAGCATACTATCCCTGGCTGGGTGGCTCAGTTGTTTGGAACGTTGTTCCATACACCAAAAGGTTGCAGTTTCCATTCCTGATCAGGGCATCTACTTAGGTTGCAGGTTCAATCTATGGTCGGGGTGTGAGCTAACCAATCCGTGTTTCTCTCTCACATCGATATTTCTCTCTCTTTTTCATTCCCTTCCTCTCTCTCAAAATCAATAAAAACATATCCTCGGGTGAGGATTGTTTTATTTTTTTTCAAAAAAGGTAGCATACTACCATGGAATATACTTGTTTGACTGTATTTCGGGATGAATTTTGTCTTTCCAAAGTTCGTATGTTGAAGACCTAGGGTGGGTCCTTACAAGAAGAGAAAATTTGGACACACAGAGACATCAAGGATGCACACACACAGGAAAGGCCGAGTGAGGACAACCAACCATCCCAAAGTTCAGCCGTATCCCAGTCAAGGAGAAGCCTCAGAAAAATCTAAACCTTGATCTTGAACTTCTGGCTTCCAGAACTGTGAGAAAATCAATTTCTGTTGTTTACGCCACTCAGTCTGTGGCATTTTGTTACAGCAGCCCTAGCAAACTAATATACACTGCTAATTCTGAAATCCAGTCTCTAGTTATCCAAGGGGAAAGAAAAGGGACGTTTGTTGTAATGAGTCGAGGTTAGATGATTTAGAATGTTGTCCTCAGTATTTATGACTAAACCCCAAATCTAGCACCTGGGCCTGTTTTTATGTGACTAATATAATATGATTTTATTTCTGAATAAATAGGTTTTCAAATGATGCATTGAAAATTTATTAAAAATTAGCAATGCTTACTTTTTCCTATTTTATTCCATCTTGCCATTTCTTCCATCTTTCTACCTAAAATATTTGTCCTCAATGCCTAACATTCATTATCTTCCATATACATGCTTATTTATCACTTTGTTAAAACCCCATTCCAGTCATGAGGATTTTCTAGAAAGTAACAACACATTATTTGTACCTGCACATACATTGATGTTGCCACACAGCTGATTAGGGCTTAGAGATGGCAGGGAAAGAAGTGTGGGAGTCATTCAGCACGTGCCTTGGTATTTCTACCTTGATATCCTTGAGGTGATTCTAAAATGTTTCCTACGCCCAGAGCTCCACCTCAGCTATAGCCCAGTAACTCTGTGGTCAAAAGCCTAATTAATTTGAGAAATTTGAGGAATAGCTGGTGGAAAGTCTTCCATGTTTATAGTAACCCTAAAATGTTTGAGATCATTAAATAAACACACTGTCCCTAAGATGTACAGTATGATTTTGTTTACTCTTATTTCTCAGAAGTACATTTTTAGCATGTTATATCTTTTTATGCTGGTCCATTCACATTTTGGTAGGCATATTTTGGGGGGAAAAATCTTCAAAATGATGACTTAAATAAAAATGTAGTTCATATCTAAAAAATTTATGTATACTTGCAAAAGATTATATTTATCTGATTATATTCTAAAATTAAATACAAATTAGACCACTGATCTTAGATTGCCATTACTCTTCTTAACTCTACAGGTGTCTTATTATTAAGATTCAAGATGAAGTTTCCTATCTTTGAAATGCTCACGTAAAGTACCTGTACTGATATTTTTAGGCAAATGTTTTTGTTTTTGTTTGTTTGTTTGTTTGTTTGTTTGTTTTTATTGCTTAAAGTATTACAAAGGGTATTACATATGTATCCATTTTATCCCCCCGCCCTAGACAGTCCCCTAGCCTCCCCTATCCCCCAGTGTCTTATGTCCATTGGTTATGCTTATATGCATGCATACAAGTCCTTTAGTTGATCTCTTACCCCCCTACCTCCTGCCCCCCAACCCTCCCCGGCCTTCCCGCTGCAGTTTGACAATCTGTTTGAGGCAGCTCTGCCTCTGTATCTATTATTGTTCAAAAGTTTATCATGGTCTCTATTGTCCATGAATGAGTGAGATCATGTGGTATTTTTCCTTTATTGACTGGCTTATTTCACTTAGCATAATGCTCTCCAGTTCCATCCATGACGTTGCAAATGGTAAGAGTTCCTTCCTTTTTAGAGCAGCATAGTATTCCATCGTGTAGATGTACCACAGTTTTCTAATCCATTCATCTACTGATGGGCACTTAGGCTGTTTCCAGATCTTAGCTATGGTGAATTGTGCTGCTTGAAAAAATAGGGGTGCATATATCCTTTCTGATTGGTGTTTCTGGTTTCTTGGGATATATTCCTAGAAGTGGGATCACAGGGTCAAATGGGAGTTCCATTTTCAGTTTTTTAAGGAAACTCCATACTGTCTTCCATAGTGGCTGCACCAGTCTGCATTCCCACCAGCAGTGCACAAGTGTTCCTTTTTCTCCACATCCTCTCCAGCACTTGTCGTTTGTTGATTTGTTGATGATAGCCAGTCTGACCAGTGTGAGATGGTACCTCATTGCTGTTTTGATTTGCATCTCTCAGATGATTAGTGACTTTGAGCATTTTTCATATGTCTGTTGGCTTCCTGAATGTCCTCTTTTGAAAGGTGTCTATTTAGGTCCTTTGCCCATTTTTTGATTGGATTGTTTATCTTCCTTTTGTTAAGTTGTATGAGTTCCCTATAAATTTTGGAGATTAGGCCCTTATCAGATATGTCATTGGCAAATATGTTTTCCCACACAGTGGGCTTTCTTGTTGTTTTGTTGATGGTTTCTTTTGCTGTGCAGAAGCTTTTTATTTTGATGTAGTCCCATTTGTTCATTTTTTCTTTAGTTTCAAGTGCCCTAGGAGCTGTATCAGTGAAGAAATTGCTTCGGCATATGTCTGAGATTTTGTTGCCTTTGGATTCTTCTAGAATTTTTATGGTTTCCTGTCGTACATTTAAGTCCTTTATCCATTTTGAGTTTATTTTTGTGTATGGTGTAAGTTGGTGGTCTAGTTTCATTTTCTTGCATATATCTGTCCAATTTTCCCAGCACCATTTATTGAAGAGACTATCTTGGCTCCATCGTATGTTCTTGCCTCCTTTGTCAAATATTAATTGAGCATATTGGTTCGGGCCGATTTCTGGGGTCTCTATTCTATTCCATTGATCTATATGCCTATTCTTGTGCCAGTACCAGGCAGTTTTGAGAACAGTGGCTTTGTAATACAACTTGATATCTGGTATTGAGATCCCACCTACTTTGTTCTTTTTCAGGATTGCTGCAGCTATTCGGGGTCTTTTTTTATTCCAGATGAATTTTTGGAGAGTTTGTTCTAGATCTCTGAAGTATGCCGTTGGTATTTTAATGGGAAGTGCGTTGAATTTATAGATTGCTTTGGGTAGTATGGACATTTTAATGATGTTGATTCTACCAATCCATGAACACGGTATGTTCTTCCATCTGTTTATGTCTTCCTCTATATCTTTTTTCAGCGTCCTGTAGTTTTCTGAGTAGAGGTCTTTTACCTCTTTAGTTAAGTTTATTCCTAGGTAGCTTAATTTTTTTGGTGCAATGGTAAACGGGATTGTTTTTATAATCTCTCTTTCTGAAAGTTCACTATTGGTGTATAGAAATGCCTCAGATTTCTTGGGGTTAATTTTGTATCCTGCTACATTGCCAAATTCATGTATTAAGTCTAGTAGCTTTTTGATGGAATCTCTAGGGTTTTGTATGTATAATATCATGTCGTCTACAAATAAGGACAGTTTTACTTCCTCTTTTCCAATTTGGATGCCTTTTATTTCTTCTTCTTAGGCAAATGTTGATGTATTAATATGTCAGGACTGGACTGAAGACTCACAATATATTTACACTACAACTTCCATTTCAAAATAAATCCCCAAACGGTCTACTTCCTTCATCTTCACTGTTACAGCTATTGTTATCTGTCACCTGGGTAACCCTAGTAATTTCGTTATTTCTTGTTTCATGCTCTTTTACTCTTAGAATCCCTCCAAAGTGATTTTTTAAAAATATGAAGTAGATCATGTCACACACCTGCTTAAATCTGTGCACTGTCCTCCCGTTGCTCTTAGAAAACAATCAGACCTCTTGTCATGGCCCTAAATAAGCCGCCCAACTATCGACCTTTATCTCCTAAAGTTTTCCCTCTTGTCTATTGGGCTCTAGTTCCATAGGCCTTACTCCACATTCATTCTTACCTTAAAGCCTTTGCACTTGCTGTACCCCTGCCTAGAACTTACTACCCCCAGGACAGTCCTAGGGCAGGTACTTTTTGTCACTCATGCCTCAAACATGTTACACCCTAAATGTGGCTTTCTCTGACCATCCAATTAAATTATTTAATCTCCTCCCATAAGTCATCCCTTCATATAATCCTATTTTACTTTTTATGGCATTTACCACCATTTAAAATTATCAGTTTATTTGCTTTTTCTTTCTCTCTACTCTCACATAATTTCCAGAAGAGTAAGGAACCTGTATGCCGTCCTCCCCATAGTATCCCAGTACCAAGACATGTTCATACTAATTGAGTGGGCTTTCAGTAAGTAGTTGTCAAGTATCTGTGATTAAATGAAAGAAAAAATTGATTCCAAACATTGCCATCTTTGCAAGCTTGCTTGGATTTCACCTAGATTAGAGTGCCTTAGTTTAAAATAATGCATTTTTCTAGTAAAAAGCAGAGTCTAATTCAATAGCTATGCCTATAAAGATCATAGGAATCAGACAATCTAATTAGTTTGCTTAGTATCTTTATGCCTCCTACTAACCCATTAAAATAATCTAGGTAACATTTCATAATAACAATCTCAATTACTCATGTGCAATTGAGACATAGGATCCCAAATAAAAGACAACTTTAAAAAAAAATCAATGAAAGGAAAACTTTTTTTCTCTTTTATTACACAAAGAAAGAGAACTAGCGCATGAATCTCTGGGATCCTGCGCCTTGTATGCTGGAAGGGCCAAGATGACTGGGTGGAGTGACGATTACTCCTCAATGGGTCTGCACTGAGAGCTGTGCTCCCTAAACTGGACTGAAGGAAATAAAGCACGAGAAAGGTAGATTAAGAGAGCATCGGGGTGGCCAAACAGCTTGATTTACTCTCGTGTCTCAGAAACTTTCATTAAGATTTACATCATGATGCTGACCTAAGTGGCAAAGCAATTTTTTCAAAGCTGAACAAAAAAGCTAATACTCTCCATTGGGTCAAGTAACCTTTTTCTTGCTCACAGCAAGTAATGGAGTTTCCTCATGTGAATGAGACTGACCAATGGCCGTGTATCGCTGCATTCCCGGGAAGCAGGTTCCTCATGTGATAAATCTGCACTCCACTTATTAAGTTTTTCTAAAAGCCCTTTCTCATTTTATTCATTTTTCTTAGTGAGCCCAAGAAAGGCTATTTGCAAACTCGTTTTAAAAAATGTGCAGGCTGACATTAAAATGCTCAGTGTGATTTTCAAAAGCATCTAGAGGAAAAAATGACCCAATACCTCAGGAATCAAGTTCCTAAAATTAAAAAACAAAGCAAGCACAGAGTGTGTGTGCACGTGCGCGTGCGCATACACACACACACACACACACACACACACACACTATATTAAAGAGATTTAAGTGGTGGCTAAAATTAATTAGAATGTTGTTTTTTATGTAATCAATTTCAGAAAAACTGATTTTTGTGAGACTAATCACAGAGCGGAAAAGGCCACAGAGAAACCAAGTGACATCTTAGAAACTGTTTTTTCCTAACTATTCCAACTAGTTCTCTCAGGTCACACCACTAACACTTGTGAATATAAAAAAGAAAAGGATTCTTTATTCAGTAGAGAAGTTTTAAAGGAGCATATTATTTATCTCAAAATAATAACAAAAAGCTAATTTCATATAAGTCATACAAATCAAATAATTGAATTAAGGCAAAAGAAAACTGGGAATTAAGAACTAAATCATTAGGATGTAACAATTTGTTATAAAATAATTTCTCTCACTTTCATGAAACAGTATTCTCTGTGGCAGTTTCAATACTTACTTGTTCCAGTACCTTCATTTTTATAGAAAAGGTAACCACACAGAAACTTTTTCCTGAGACATTAATGACTTTAAGTTTTTAATAATCTGTAGTGTTTAGATGCAATGTTCTACAATGAGAATGATATTGGAAAAGTCAAATACATACAAAACTATAAAGTATTTAGAAATCATTATATTAAATTATTACTGCAAACATATCACAATACTTCAGCAGGAATCATATCACATTTTCAAAAACAGCTGCAGTTATTTTAATATTCTCTCTCTCCATGTATAGATATACACATGTATATATCAATGGCCCATCAATATCACACTCCTTTACTATTTTCATTGTTAAATGTCAACTGTAAGCTTTATATAGTTGTATTATTTCACTTTCATGTAATTATTCAAATTATATATCAATCTAGAACAGTGCTGCTTGAGCACTAATATGCACATAAATCACATGAGATCTTGTTAAAATGCAATTCATGTTTCAGGGCCTGAGATTCTGCATTCCTAAGAACTTCACAGGATTCTAATTTTGTTGGTCTGTGGGCCACACAGAAAGGTCAAACTATTCTTTCAATGTTGTAAAGCATTCCTTAATAGGAATTAGTATTTTATCTTAGAACTTGTAGTTTTTAAAGTAAAATGTGTATATTAAGCTGCTAAATTTTAACAGCTAACTTTGATATTTATTAAAGTTTCATATTAATAGATAATTTCTATAATATTAGCTAAGTATCATTTTGTAATTCTCAATTTATGTTGAGCTAATACCTATTTTGTGGATTATTAATGGTAAATGTATATAGATTATTTCATATTGATTCATGTCAGATGGAGAAACTTGTGAATTTTAAATGGGGACTTAACAGTAAACAAATGGCAGAGAATATAAACTGAAAATTAAAATAAAAATAATGCCTTGCTGGTGTGGCTCAGTAAGTTGGAGCTCTCATACACTGAAAGGCTGAGGGTTTGGTTCCCAGTCGGGGCACATAACTAGGTTGCAGGTTTAATCCCTGGTGGGAGCACGTATAGGAGGCAGCCAATGAATGTTTCTCTCTCTCCCATCCCCTTTCTCTAAAGTCAGTAAACATGTCCTTGGATAAGGATTAAAAAATATCTTGTTAGCCAGTACGCTCATACTAAAAGGGTTTATTATTTTAAGATTCCATTCATAACATCAATGGGAAAGCAGCAGAAGCTCCTTGTGGAAATGTTGTTATATCAAAAAGGTCTTTCAATTACTGGATATGTTCCTCTAGAAAAAAAAATATATCAATTCTGTTAGAACAAGATATTTTACTTTCATTTGTCAGAAAATTATTGTAATATGCTGAATTTTTTAGAATAATATACTCTACTGCCATCTGCTGTAAGATCATCATACGAAATATAAAATCACTTACATGTGGAGACAACAAAGTGATAATAAAAGTGCAAACATTTTTCCAACTAATAAGACATCTACAGATGTCCAGTGTGCCCTCAGGTGCGGCTCCTTGTGTGGTGTGCAACCTGAACAAACACCCATGGGAGTCTGACTTCCCACTTCTGATCTGAATGAAGGTAAAGGAAGATCCTTAAGTGGTCTCAGGCCATTGAGAGAGGAATTGATGCTGTTCACATGGCACAGCGTCCCCAAGGGCAGTCGCAGAGTCGTTAGTGCCGACAAGGTTCAACATTCGACCTGGGGGTCGAATGAGCCTGGAGCCTGGAGGGTCCGCAGGGTCTGACTTGCATCCACGTGGCTTACACTGGTGCTGGGTGGTGCTCGCTCAGGCAGAAGATGGGCTTTCACTTCTGACGCAATGACCACTTTCAGTAGCTGTTGCCTTTCGAACGTCCAGCTATAGAGACTTACTTACCTCAATACTGTCAGGAGGGGTAAGCGGAAATCATATAATGTAACTGGATCTCTTTCTCCCTTAAATTTACACCGCAGATTGGGAAACTTAAACCTGAAGAATACGACGTCTCTCTCTGCTCTCTTGTTCCTCTTGCCCATAGGGCCTCTGCCTGGATGAGAGCCTAGACATGGAAATGAAAACCCTCCGTGGTTTTAGTATTTCACAGTATAATTCCACACTGATTTATAAACTGTAATGAGAGGTGTGCCATTAAGATAGTATACCATGTTCCATTTAAGAGATAACACTTAAGCTAAATTACTTTTATTACAGTGGTACTAAATATAGTACCTGCTGGAAATATTTTTGATAAATTCTAAATAGAAACATCTGTCATCCTCTATTTCTGTCCTTTGATGGATATCATTTAGAAAGTGAGCACATAAATCTGACAGGAAAATACTTAAAAATTATCTCAAAGGGATATCTGGCAACATGGTGGGCCATACTGGTACAAAAAAAACCCCACATTTTTCTCATTACAAACTCATAGATAGGCTGGATACAATAACCAAAATTTTGTATGCAGAGTCAAATTCCAAATGAAAACAAGGAAATCTCTGGGTTTTAGAAAGAAGAGAGAAACAAAACTAGAGCTGAAATTTTGCAGGTTCATGGATGTTTCTAACCAGGGATAGCCCCTGGGTGCCAATGATCATCTCAGGGTAGAGCTATAACTACAAGTGGTAAGCAGTGAATGACTTAATGCATAAACATTCTATTCACTGACAACTCCCATGTATATCTCTTCTGGCCAAAGTCTTCTCCTGGAGCTTCATCTTCTCTTAGCTTGTCCCTTCTGGGACAATTCAGTCGAAAACCATTAAGTGGGTCTACATGTGATGGGAGTGGGATCAGAGGTCCAATGTGGAGAATCAAAGCCCAAATGAGATGAGGAAGGAATCCATGTGAGGTGGGAAATTGGCCCGGAGTGAGTTTTGGGGCCCAGATGGGGTGAGGAGGGCTCCTGTGCTGTGACACGGAGCAGCGCAGGGGATTGAAGCGAGAGTATAAAAAGGAGGGAATCCAAACAGGTTGTCAGAGCCAGTGGGATGGGGCAAGCACATGCATGGGACATGGGTTACAAAGAAATGCTGAGATAAATACATTTAACCAAATCTCTCACTGTCAGAAAAAGAAATCACAAATATGAAAAGGGGGGGAAATTTTCTTGAGTTCTGTAGTGTTGGTCTGGAGTCAGGGGTATCAGTGAACTATTGGTTTTCAATATTTAAAAGTACAAATATATATAAATAATGTGTATAGCATATATACATATTCCTTAGCTCTATCTAGAAAGCATGGCACCAGTGAAAATCCCCCAAAAGAGTGAGCATACTAGGAGCTAGCATCAGATCTCAGTTTTAAATATCATTAGTCATATAAAGGAACCAGGCCTCCTGAGAGAAAGGTCTGATTCCAGGGCTGGGGCAGGAAAAGTACCTGAAACATTTCAGGCCTGAAACATTTTGCTATACCCACAGCGATAAAGTGCTCTAAGAGTCGTGTCAAAAAAGACCCAGGAATCAGCTTCAAAGAGCTCCCAATGGTCAAATTTTGGGCAATATTAGCTCTAAATAAAGATTCTAGTGGATTATAGCCTATTGAATAGAAAATCACAGTCCATTCTGACAAATGAATAAATCAAAAGCTTTTGAGAAAAAATATGTTAATCTAGGCATTTCCTTAAAATACTTATTAATTACAAAGTTTTTTTAAACAGTAACTTTTAAAGAGATATCCTGGCAAACAACTTCTTAATCAGCGATCAAGGGAACATCATAAGTAATAGGACAAATCAAAGTCTGTACACCACCTCATGATGGTGAGAACACAGCATCACTTTTGTAATGTTTTTACCCAAGATATTTAACCTGAATCTAATTGTGAGGAATTATCAGGCAAAACCAAACTGAGCGACATTCTGCAAGAAAATACTCCTGCAATTTCAAATGTGTTAAGGTCATGAAAGCCAAGGAAAGACCGACGAATGGTCCAGACTGAAGGAGGTATAATAACTAAATACCAATGTGATTCTGAAATGTACCCTTTCCCTCTAAGGAAAATTATTGCAATGATAATTGATGAAGCTTGACTGGAGTCTGAGGATTTTATATGTAAAGTATCAGTGTTAATGTCTTAATATTGACAATAGCACTTTGGTTACATGGGATGATGTATTTGTTTGCAGGAAATGCACATTATTTGCAGCATGGCAAATAATTCTCAACTGATTCGATGGAAAAGTTGTTTTTTATTCTATTTCAACTTTTGTGTAAGTTTGAGGTTGTTTCAAATTTTTTTAAATCATTATTTTTAAAAATATATATTTTAATTGATTTCAGAGAGAAAGGGAGGGGGAGATAGAAACATCAATGAAGAGAATCATTGATCGGCTGTCTCCTGCATGCCCCACACTGGGGATCAAGCCGCAACCTGAGACTTGAACCATGACCTCCTGATTCATAGGTCAATGTTCAACTACTGAACCACACCAGCAGGGGAAAAAAAATTATTTTTAAAATGTCAATGTTTCATCTGTATAAACAGTTACAAGTACAAAGATATTTATATAACCTAAATTGTGTGATATAAAGAACAATAAAATAATTTAGAGCACATCTATGCTAGGCATAATTCTAATCACTTTTTACATAGTATAACCAATGTAATTTCACATCAATTCTATCAACTCTATAAAAGGCCAGTCTGAGGAACATGAAGGCTATATAACTTGCCCAAAGTTATACTTAATCTCCTCTCTAACCATATGTAAATGTAATTGGTCCAGAGTAATTTTTTCTCTGGGATTTGCTTTAATACTACCTTTATTCAAATAAAACTCTCTTGATCCTTATAAACTATTATGTCAAGCTTCAGATATAGGATGTTTGTCCAGGCCCTTCCACAGGGAGCCATGGAAAATCTCCCTGCTCAAAGTCAACAAATGCAGACAGCAGGAGCAATCCCAGCATAATTAATTGAAGAGCTGGTCTCCGCGCAGCTGAGTCAGTGGACCCACTCTTCCCCTTTCTGCTTTCCATGTTACAGAATATGATCCCGTTGGCAGCAAGGGTCGAACTTGGGCGGAGGATAAAACCCAAGAGCTGTTCTCTCAAGACAGTGACCATCTTGATGGGCAGAGTCTCACAGTGGGTATTGGGGCAACAATAATAAAAAATCACTAAGACCTTCAATGACACACTGAAGAAAAAAAAAGAAAGGTCCACTGAGGAGTCAAATACTAAAGCTACTGTTGCCTAGAATACAGTCCCATTTACTTCTGCAGCCAGGAAGACCTCTAGGCTGCCTGCTCCATACACTTTCACAGGAAACCATGCTTGTCAACACTGAATAAGCAGTTAACCCTCCTTCTACATGCCCCCACCCCAAAATGCAATGACTATTGAAGAAAAAACCATTTAAATAAAAAGAAAGCTTATTCTCGTCTTTCACTCATAGAGGACTCTGACAACCAGAGTATCCAGCACTTGTTAAAACCATCAGCAAGAAGAAGGAGGATGAAGATGAACATGTGGAACAGCCACTATTCAGAGGTCACCAATACAAAAATGGACAATGGATATGAGCAGCCAATAAAAGAAGAGAAAACCTGGATTGCTAATAAAGATGTAAAAAGATGGTCACATTGAAGAAGAAAAAAATTGTCTTGGTATGAGATGATTCTGCTCAACCTCAGGTCTCACCCAGGGTTGCTCTGAAGGAACTGTTTAAGGGAAGTCCCCTCAGGAGGCCAACTGTAAGCAGGGCACCTAAGGGTTTGTTTTACCTGGAAATGGCAACAGCCGGATACACAGATCTATACCAATACATGAGCTGTAGCTAACAGTTTAAATGGGTGGTCAGAGACTTGGTAAGAAAACTTTTAGAAAATCCCTCTGAATGGGCAAAGAGTGTGACGATATTTGCATCACATGTGAAGGCTTCCTCATCAGAGGATGATTTTGATAATTAGGTGGAAGATGACCTGATCCAAGGACATCAGTCCACATCCGTCTCTAGTCTCTTAATTCATTGCTCAATAGGCACATGAAGAGAGTGGCCATGGTAGCAGGTAGGAGGGTTAGACATGGATCAAGCAGCATGACTTCTATTTACTAAGACCCATCTGGCTATAGCCAGTGGCTGAATAATTTTCCAAAAGCACAGACCCACACTGAGCCTCTGGTACAGCACCAGTTCTGCAAAAGAGCCAGCTACTTGGTGGTAGGTTGATTGAACTGGATTGTTTCCATCATGGAAGAAGCGGTGCTTTGTTCTTACTGGGCCGGACACTGACGATGGATTTGCCTTTTCTGTCTGCAATGCTTCTGCCAAAACTACCATCTGTGGACTTACAAATGCCTCAAAGACCAGCATCTGCTTTTTCCCAGCACCATTTCTAACAAAGGAACTAATTTTATAGTAAAGTGCAGCAGTATGTTCATGCTCATGGTATTCCCTGTCGTACCATGTCTCTAGAGCAGCTGGCATGGTAGAACAACGGGATGACCTTTTGCGGATAGCTAGGAGCCTATAGGGTGGCAGTACCTTGTAGTGCAGGAACAATGTCGTCAAGGATACAGTATATGCTCTTAATTCATGATCAGTACTTCATGCAATTTCTCCAAGAGCCAGGATTCCTGGGTTCAGGAAGGAAATGGGATTAACTTTTATCACAGTAGTAACTTAGCAACATTTCCATTTCTTGTCTCCACAGATTTGGGTTCTGCTAGTATAGAAATCTTAGCTCTCAAAGGAGGAATTCTTCTACCAGGGGACACAACGATAATTACATTAAACTGGAAGTTAAAATTGGCACATGGCCACTTTAGGCTTCTATGTTAATAAATTAACAGGTGAAGAAGAGGGCTGTAATATTGTCTGGGGTGATGTATCTGTCTTGACAACCAAGAGCAAAATGGGTTGCTACCACACAATGGGATAAAGAAGGAGTATGTCTAGACTATAGGCAATTCTCCAGGGCAACCAATAATACTCCAGTGACCTATAATTAAAGTCAATGAAAAACTAAACCCAATTGAAAGTCTGCTAATGGCTCAGACCATTTGAGAATAAAGATTTTGGTCACTCCATCATGTAGGAAACCTCACCAACTGAGATGCTTGCTGAGGGCAAAGGGGATTTGGAATAAGTAGTGCGGGAAGTTGTTATAGATAACAACTACAATGATATAACCAGTTGCAAGAATGAGGCCTGTAATAGTTGTAAACATTCCTTTCTGCCGGGGTCCAACCCCAGCAGGTCCAGGGGTCCCCAAAGGTGTGGATGGAGTCGGCGAAGAAGGAAGGACACGGAGATAGCGTTCAGTTGATCAGCAGCCTAGCCAGGATCTCTAGCCAGGATCTCCAGCCAAGTTCTGGTCTGGATCTCCAGAGAGGTTCTGCTTTTTATTGTCTTGTTACATCCATATTTATACCAGTTGATTTTAATCCTGTCAATTTCTATTACAAAGGTTAGGGCGTTTCTTATCTCCATTCCAGGGAGTAAAGATTATGTAGCTTAAGCATGATTGTTTGTAGTGATTAACTACCCACCTGGCACTTAGTTAAGGAGTTTCATCCCCTCCCTGACTTCAGGGAAAAATTCCTACCTGGGGAAACAACCTTTCTAGGAGAGGTGACCTTGGTTAAAACACACAGTGCTAAGGGGAGCAAACATATTAAGAACAGTATGCTATATACGCCAGGTCCCTTGAAACATATGCTGTGCAGATGTTTCTTTCCTGCAGTGACTGTGTCAAGCAGCAAGGATGGACCGGCTTCCGGCACCTTTCTAATTGTGATAATGAATAAATTGGTGAGTGCATTGCCCATTTTTTCCTTCCCTCTTCTTATCCTCCAATCATTTAATATAAGGTATTTTCATAGTAAACTTCATACTGCCATATTTACGTTAAAGGATAGAAAAGGGAGTGTGTGATTCAGACAGATAAAGAATGAACATCGCCCAAAGATGGAAAGTGGGACATTGTATCCTTTTGTGGGGAGAGGGTTACCATGTTTAATTTATACCTGAGATTGGTGTTTCATTGAGTTAGTTTGCTAAGTTCAATTACATTGGCCATGATTCAATTCCCTGAATGTTTCCAGCTAGACTTGCCACAACAGAAACTTGCACGAGATCAAGAGGGCAGAAACAGGAATATCCAGGGTTTCCTGTCTGAAGTCAGTGCCCTTCAGGCCCTGTTCGGAGCCCACATGTTTTCACTAACCTAGCACCTCACTTTAATGGCATTAGCAGAGCAGCCAGCTCCTGCCAAATATTTTCTTTCAGTTTCTCAAAGTTCTGGGCCTGGTACAAATGTGGCTCCTAAGCAAACCAACAGCTTCTTCAGCAGGTTATCCATAGAAGCGAGGTTGAAGGCTTGGCGTGGGAGCCCGTGAGTGACCAATGCAGTTTTCAGCTTGTTCCTCCTGGTTTCTAATTGTTTATGCTGCCCCTCACTGCCCTCCACTGCCGGCCAGATTGCCCCTAACCGCCTCTGCCTTGCCCCTGCCACCATGGCTTTGTCCTGAAGGATGTCCGGAAGATGTCCAGTCTAATTAGCATATTACCCTTTTATTAGTATAGATGCCTCCCTAGGTAAAAGAGAGAATTTGAGACAATAACAGACAAAAACTTATTATATCGTTAAAAGTGGTTTAGGAATAGATATGCATTAAAAGAAGCGTTTTATCTTGGATTCTTGAGAAAGCAAACCCTGAGACAAGGGTTAATATATTATTTGGGAAGTCCTGAGAAAGGGGTGAGAAAAAGGGACTGCAGTAAGAAAAAATGAGAAGCACTCTAAAGTGGAGCGTGACAGTGCTAAATTCTGCTTCACAAGAGTGACAAGGGAAGTCGCCAGCCATGTGGCAGATGCATTAGCTGCATGCAGGGGACGTCTCTAGAGAGGCTGCCAAGAGAGGCTGCCTGGAGTCCTCTTGGGAGGGGGTAAAGGGAAATGTACCTGCCGGGCCCCTCCCATCTCCTGCGTCTCAATGATCAAAGTTCAACACAGAGCCTGCTAACCCCCTCACACTTTCAGGTTTCAGTATTGGTCCCCTTCAGACGCCAGAGCCCACCCTACCCTGTGTGCAGCTGTATCAGGGAAGCCAGGGCTGAGGGAGCGCCACTCCCTGGGCCCAAGACCTTTTAGCCTGAGAGGGATAGTGCTGCCTCTTCAGAAGGAAAATAAGCCTCTTTTTCCATCAGAAAAGGACCATCTGAGGGGCCCAGTGAGCCTTGTATCTGTTAAAGTAAACAAGTCAAAGGGAGATAGTTAAGGCAGGTGCTTCTGATGAACAGCCTTGGGCAAGTCCAGCGAGAAGGACTTGGTTCTGCGGGCTGAATTTAAAGGGGCAGCTAATTAAATGTCTCAGCACATCATGCTTGATGAAAAACACTAAAGCATGCCTATAAAAGTCAAGATCAAGGCAAAGATGGCCACTAGGATAACAAGTACTTAGCATTTCTCTGCAGAAACTAGTCGATGTGTGTATTAAAAAGGAAGAAATTTTCACTTTAAAATGGAAAATGCTAGAGTGTCATTGTAGATAGCATAATTGCATCTTGGAAAAGGTAATAGGACTACTTGTACTATTACAAGAGATTTAAGAGAGATGGATAGATACATAATTAATAAACAGAAATCATCAGCATATTTTATAGGTTGAAGGCTACAATTTGAAATGAGCATGAGCTATATAAAGAACATCTTAAAAGGCTACTACAGTCAATAAAATAACATGCAGACAAAGAATGGGAAGATTCTTGATAGGAAGATTCAATATCACAATATTTTCAACTCTAAGTTAATTTATAAACATATCACAATTCCAATAAAAATAAAAAGGAGATTTTTTTAGACTGACTTTTAATTTTTTTTTAATGTGGAAAAATAAAGGAGAATAACCAGAGAAATTATAAACAGAAAAATAGTGGTAAAGGGTGAATAGTCCTCCTAAATATTAAATTGTATTGTGAAGTATGTAAGTGGAAACAGTACAGTACTGACTCATGAGTAGAAGACATTTTAAAAGTCCAGAAATATACTCAACTTCATATGAGAATTTAATGTGCGGTAAATGTTGAATTATAAATCAGTATGTCAAATATTTGTAATTCAATAAGCAATATTAGGGGAAATGTTAGGGAAACTACATACATGGAAATAAATATCAGTTGGGTCACAAGTTTAAATGTAAAAAGAAAAACTGAAAAGGATATTGAAACTTAAAATAGCAGAACATGTACTATTCTTGATACTCTCCACGTGGAGACCATCTGTGATGGGAGGCTGACAGAGACCCAGAAAGCTGCCTCCTTGCCTCACATGGTGGGATGAACTCACTGTAGTTCGTGTTCCTGAGATCGTGTGGGATAAGACTGGAGCCAGACCCAGTCCAGAGCACTCTGTCCTACTTCTCTCACTCTCCTTTTCCTGCAAGCTCTTCCTAATAACTCACCTACATAAGAATGCCCCTCAGGATCCACTTCCAGAGAACTGGACCTAAAACACTGGTGACTTTATTGTCTATTAGGAAATTAACTCAAAACAAAAGTGGAAATACAATAAAATGTACATTCTGCTCCTGGACATAAGTGAGTTTTACTGCTAAGCACATAATTCTTTATTTACTTGATTCTTTGAGATCCAACTTCAGCCCCATGAATTCCCTCATAATTTAAACTTTTGCTAATTAAAACATTAAAAACTATATTAATAGAGGTCCGGAAAAAAAAAAACCCAAGATAACATTCTTTAGCCAATTACTGCATCACCAAATATAACTTATGCTAAGTGTATGTTGGCTAGCATACATCCAATTTCAAGAACTACTGGAGAAGATGTGAACTCATTGACTAAGTAACTCCTGTTCTAGTTGTTTCTATTAAGAAAATCAGAAATTTAGAAATTAATATTTGCAAAATGATGTTTGACATTGTGTTGCTTATTCATACACTTTCAATAAAAGTTCTAAAATTGAAATTAAGCAATTCTATTTACCACAGCAACACAAAGAATAAAATACTTAGGAATCAATTTGACAGAATAAGTTCAAGACATACACTGTAAACTACAAAATATTGTGGAAAGAAATTAAGAAAGACTTAATTGGAAAGACCACTCATCTTTATTGATTGTTGCCACCTTAACAATATTAAGTTTTCCCATTTATAAATTGATCTACAGAGTCAGTGCAATCTCCAGCTAAATTCTTGTAGCCATATTTTGTAGAAATTGACAAGCTGGTCTTAAAATTCATATGAAAATGCAGGGGGCCCATAATAGCCAAAACAATATTTACAAAAGAACAAAATCGGAGTGCTCACACTTCCCAATTCAAAACTCACTATAATATTGTGTCATTCTGGCATAAGAATAATCACAGATCAGTGGAATAGAATAAGATTCCAGAAATAAAATCATGTATTTATGGCCAATTGATATTAGACAAGAGTGCCAAGACAATTCAAAGGGGGGAAGAATAGTATTTTCAATGAATTTGTTGGGGAAACTGTATATACATGAAAAATAATGAATTAGGACCCCTACCTCTCATCATATACAAAAATTAACTCAAAATAGATCAAGGACATAAATATATAAGCTAAAACAATAGAACTCTTAGAAGAAAACAGATATATACCTTAGTGATCTTAGATTAGGCAATTGTTTCTTGGATATGAAATGCAAAACACATATAAAGTAATCAAATAAAAACTAGATAAATTGGATTTCATCAAAACAACAACAACAACAAAAATTGTACCTCAGAGAACACTACCAAGAATGTGAAAAGACAATTTACAGAATGGTAGAAAATATTGGGAGCCATGTACCTAATAAGAGTTTAGTATTCACAACCTATGGGGAGTTTGTATAAATCAACCATTAAAATGTAAACAACCCAATTTTAATATGGTGTATATTACTGGTTTGAATGTAAAATGGTTTTTCAGCCACTACAGAAAACATTTTGTCATTCCTAAACATGTTAAACTTAGAGTTACCATATGACCCAGAAATCCCACTCCTAGATATGTACCCTGGAGACTTGAAAATATATGTCCATCCAAAATGTGTGCATGTTTGTTCATAGCTGCATGTCTCATAATAGCTAAAAAGTGAAAACAACCCACATGTATATCGACTGGTGAATATATAAACAAATTGTGGTACATTTATAGAATGGAATATTATTCAGCCATAAAAGTAAATGAAGTACGGACACATACAACAATGAAGAGAGACATTGAAAACATTATGCTAAGTGAAAGAAGCCAGTCACAA
Organism: Myotis daubentonii; assembly: GCF_963259705.1. NCBI lineage: Eukaryota > Metazoa > Chordata > Mammalia > Chiroptera > Vespertilionidae > Myotis > Myotis daubentonii. The sequence continues at coordinate 68,263,478 of NC_081843.1, forward strand.
GAGGCCACATATTGTATGAGTCCATTAACCAAACTATCCAGAATAAGCAATTTCATACATAAAAAGTAAATAAGTGGTTTTCAGGGGCTGAAGGCAGAAGGAAATAGGGATTTTTCTGCTAATGGGTATGGAGTTTCTTTTGGGGTGATGAAATGTCCTAAAATTAGATAGTGGAATTGGTTTCACAACTCTATGAACATCCTAAAAATTGTTGAATTGTATGCTTTAGAGTGGTGAATTTTGTGATTTTTGATTATAACTCAGGGTAGTTGTTATTTTAAAAAAGGGTGGGAGTTTATGCGAGGCTACCGTTACAAAAGGAATTACTGAATATACACAATATTGCCAAGAGTAGTAAGAAATGTTATTGCATCCATAATAGAAAATTGGGTTTCTCTGAAAAAGGAACAATTAAAGAACAAAAAGACTCTAAAAAATTTAAATTTGCTAATTAAAATATGAAAAAAATCAATAGAGGTATTAGGAAATAAATATTTAAAATGATCCAGAAAGTAGAACCAGAATACAAAAATAAAGAAAATAAAATAGATTTAAAAATAAAATCAATCTAAGTAATACAAGTTCCAGAAGAAATAGGGGAAAGGGAGGTAAAGAAGTAATCCTATCTAATAAAAGAGAAACATGGTAATTGGCATACGACCGCTACCCTTCTCATTGGCTAATCAGGGCAATATGCAAATTAACTGTCAGCCAAGATGGCGGCCGGCAGCCAGGCAGCTTAAAACTAACATGAGGCTTGCTTGCTTCAGTGACGGAAGACTCCAACGTTCCCCGCCTGCCGCTGCAGGCCTCTGAGCTGCAAGCAACTATGTAACAAACATAGAAGCTAAACAAAACCCCAGAAACCTGCCGGGCTTCAGCCAGCAGGATCGCAACATTGTAAGCAAAGGCCAGAAACCTACTTTAAGCAGCGGAGGCCTAAGAGCTGGAGCTAAGCCTCAAAGCTAAAGCTGGCCCAGAATAAAAAAAAAAAAAAAGAAAAAAGAAAAAAAGGAGCGGTTGGGAGCTTCAGTCACCCCCAGCCTGAAAACAGCCCTCAGCCCCTCACCCAGACTGGCCAGGCACCCCAGTGGGGATACCCACCCTGAAGGGTGTGTGACCAGCTGCAAACAGCTATCATTCCCTCACCCAGGCTGGCCAGGCACCCCAGTGGGGACCCCCACCCTGATCCAGGACACACTTCAGGGAAAACCAGCCGGCACCCACCCATGTACCAGGCCTCTACCCTATATAGTAAAAGGGTAATATGCCTCCCAGCACCAGGATCAGTGGAGCCGCGAGGCCTCCCGGCACCGGGATCAGCGTGACAGGGGGCAGCGCTCAAACCCCCTGGTAGCCCTGTGGCTCTGTGTGTGACAGGGTGCGGCGCCCCAACCCCCTGATCGGCCCTGCTCTGTGTGTGACGGGGTAGAGCCATGACCTCCCCATCGGCCCTGCCCTGAGTGTGAGAGTGGCGGCACCCCAACACCCTGATCGGCCCTGCTCTGTGGGTAATAGAGGGCGGTGCCCCAACCCCCTGATGGGCCCTGCTCTGTGCATGACAGGGGGTGGCGCCGCAACCTCCCCATCGACCCTGCCTTAAGTGTGACAGGGGATGGTGCCCCAACCCCCAATCGGCCCTACCCTGAGCGTGACTGAGGGTGGAATCACAAGCTCCCGATCGCCCCGCTCTGTGTATGACAGGGGGCGGCACCCCAACTCCCCAATTGGCCCTGCTCTGAGCCCAACCAGGGGCTGCACCAAGGGATTGGGCCTGCCCTCTGCCACCCGGGAGCAGGCCTAAGCCAGCAGGTCGTTATCTCCCGAGGGGTCCCAGACTGAGAGGGCACAGGCCGGGCTGAGGGCCCCCCTTTACCCCCGAGTGCACAAATTTTTGTGCACCGGGCCTCTAGTCAAAAAATAATAGAAGAAAATTTCCCAGAACTAAAAGCCATGAGTCTCTAAATCAAATGATCCCACCAAGGATCCAACAAAAAAAATAATAGTAATCATTTTGTTGATGGTTTTCTTTGCTGTGCAAAAGCTTTTTAGTTGCATGTAATCAAATTTGTTTATTTTTTCTTTTGTTGCCATTGCTCAGGGAGACATGTCCAAAAGAAAAATTACTAAGACCAATGTCAAAGAGTTTACTACCTAGAAGTTTTATGGTTTCAGGTCTTACATTTTAAACGTTAATCCATTTTGAGTTTATTTTTATATATAGCATAAGAAAGTGCTACAGTTTCAGTTTTGCATGTATCTATCCAGTTTTCCCAACACCATCTTCTGAAGAGACTGTCGTTTACCATTGTATACACTTATCTTCCTTGTAGATTAATTGACCATATACATGTGGGTTTATTCCCAGGCTCTCTATTCTGTTCCATTGATCTATGTGTCTGTTTTTGTGCCGGTACCATGCTGTTTTTATTACTAGAGCTTAGTTTGAAATTAGGGAGAATAACACCTATAATGTTTTGTCAATTTGGGTTATTTTGTGGTTCCATATAAATTTTAGTATTATTTATTCTAGTTTTGTAAAAAATGTCATTGGTATTTTGATTTGGATTACATTAAATCTGTAGATTACTTTGGGTAGTATGGACATTTTAACAATATTAATCCTTTTGATCCATGAGCACAGTATGTTCTTTCATTTATTTGTGTTGTCTTCAATTTCTTTCATCAGTGACTTATAGTTTTCAGAGTACAGGTATATTATGAGAGAGAGATAAGTCTTTGATACACAAGGTATGGTAAGGACCTTACCATAGGCATCTAACTAAATTTGCCACGGGAAGCCATGATAGTGACTTTATAGAACTCATCATGGCTTGTAATGTTGCCAGTGATAGTGCAGTGACAGAAATGTTCTTCTCTCCTAACTGAGGTCTTATAAGTGTTCCACATTTTACTGTATAACATATTAAAAGCCCCTAATGGAGGCCGCAGACTGACTAAGACCTTTGAACGATTCAATTGCAGAATTGAAAATAATGAGTAAAGAAAGATATAATGGCTTTCCAATCATCATGCAATTGTCACATGAAAACCTCATATTATGAACTTCAGGCACCTATACAATAAAGACCAGAGTGAATAAGTATTACAGGATGTGGAAGATGGAAACCAGTTAGTCATCAAAGCCAAAGGGGCATCACCTCTGACTCCCCGATTCCTGCTTATTTCTACCCCTTCAAAATCCCCACACCCTCTAAGAATACTCAATTCTTATTTTTACTTTTGGGTGCAGAATGCAGGTTCTGTTCAGGAGATATTTCTTTCTCTTATTAAAAAAAAATTTCCAAGAACCTTGGAGGCAAAGAATAAACTTAGATGAATTTTACCAGTCCTTATTTTAAGGTCTTTAAGGCACAGGCTTTTTCAAGGTTTCTATATTATCTCCTCACCAAAGGGGAATATTAGAAATAGATATTCTATTCAAAACACATTAAACATACTAGTAATGAGTCTAGGAGAAAATTTTATTTCTATAAAATTACATGCTAACATATTTCCTTTCAAATATAATTTCTTAAGCTGAATTATAGATTGGTATTTATAATTAACTGGTTGTTTAGTAGAACTTTCAAGTAGGTGTGGTTTATGGTATTTTTGTAATTTTTATGCTGTCAAATTTTTCTGAAATGTACTATAATATTGTAAAGAGTACAGAATAGATTTTTGCACCTTTTACCTTCTTTCAAAGCAGACTGGTACAGGAGCCTGTATTGAAAAGCCTTCATCAATCTTCAGTTCCTTGTTGTTATTTTATTGTTTTTGTGTTTGTGTCTCTCCTTCCCCTGAGTAGTATAGCAAAGGCTGGCAGGGGGAGTAAGTGGATCTCTACAGATGTGGGAAATAAGGGGTATGGTGTCTGTAGAGAATTCAAAACAGTAATAAAATCCATTTAGAGTGGGTCTGCTTTTTATTATTACCATGCTACTGCAATTCTAAACAGTGTTAGTGATAACATTTGCTTCCCCAAAATGACGTGTATGTTCTAAACAATTATGGCTGAGATTTATAATTTATATATAAGCTTCAAATTAGTAGAATTTTATTACTTATCCTCTAAAGAAATGCTATATTCTCCTTAAAAGTTAATAGTTACCTCCTATGTAGATGTGGATTCAGCTACATGCATTTGTTTGGAGAGTAATTTCCAAAAGGTTGCAGATTTTTGTCTTGTTTCCAGTGCTGTTGGTATCTTCATCCCCTAAGGTACCACATATCCCTGCCTTCAAAGAGTAGACTCAAAATAAACAGTGATAGTGCAATGGTCATAAAGACAAAGAAACAAATAGAGTTACCTCAACCTGTCATTCTGTGTGAACACATGGAGTTTTTAATTTTGCTTAAAATGGAAGAAGTGTGCACAGATGTGTAGCATTTTTTGTAAGTGCAAATTTTACCAATGTGAAAAATACATGTGACTATGCATGAAATATATTCTTTTTATTTTATGATTATTAGTAAGAATGGTTTTCTTAAGGGGGGGAAGGTATTTTTAAGTGATCTTCTTTGGAGTCAAATAAGGAGGTATACCACGGCCCACTGCCCTCCCTGCTAAGCCTCTCTCAATCAGTTTGTCGCACATACTGCTGACTTTGATTAGTAAATATTCTGAGAAGACACATTCAGAATCTGATTACTGTTACAAAAACAAAAAATCAAATTAACGTGTAACTTAAGCAGCATAAAACTAATTTTAGAAAGCCCCCCCAAAGAATTATAACCAAGTCATGAGTAAGCTATAAATAAACATGTGTTCATGTATGTAAAACAAGTATATATAGTTTATATGCAATTGTTTTATATACCCTCTTGGAAAAATATGTAAACACCCTTCTAAGTAACTCTGAGGTGAAAGAGGAAATTAAAATGGAAAATATATAACATTCAGAAGTAAGTAGCAATGAGAAGGGGTTATATACCAAATCTGGACAACAGAATTGAAAGGAAAATTCAGAAGCTTTAATGTCTTTATTAGCAAACAAAGTATTTTAATAACAAAATAATTAACCTTTAAATCAAGGAGCTAGTGGGAATATTAACTCTATAAAAAAGAGAAAAAGAAAATAAAAACTAACAAAATAGGATAAGATAGTTATACTAAATATAACAAAAACAATAAGAATTAATCATTTTAACTACCTCCTATAAATTTGTAAGGAAATTACAAAAGATATAATTATTTAATGGACTAATGATATGAAAAGGCACAGATATGCTTAAATTAAGGAATTACACAATAAAATAAGGAAATAAAACAACTTTCCCATTTGATGGGCAAAATTTATTTCCGATAACATCAAGTGATAGGAAAGCAATAAAAAAAATGAGATTTCTGATACATGATTGAGGGAATTTGAATAATGCAGTCTTTTTGGAAAAAAAAATTGTCAGTACTTAACATTTCAAGTGACCATATCCTTTGACCTGACAATTCAACCTATAGAAATTTGTTTTATAGGAAGACTTGTTTACATGTTTACAAAGATATTCATACAGGAATACTAATTGTATCATGTTCTATAATAATAAAAATAGGAAACAACCTAAAAGTCAGTCAATATCATATTTCCACCTTATGGAATGTTATGTTGTTATTAAATAGAATGATGCAGATCTGTATTTTCTGAAATAAAAAACTCAGTCTCCCTAATTCCCAAGCACATTATTAAGTGAAAAATGCTAACTTATGGGAAAACATATAGTATAGTCTCATTTTTGCAAATAATTTTTTAAAACTAGTTAATATTCATGTCTATCTTTATAAGTAAATGCATGGATCGAAATCTGGAAGAACACACAACAAACTGTTTCCTGTAGGGATGGAATTAGAATTGGGGTGGAGAGATAATAGAAGACTTTCATTTTTCATTCTATATATTTGTATAGTAACTGAAATTCTTACAATGATGCATTGATGAATAATTTCTAATTGTATAATGTCTATTACATATCCTCTAATATACATATAAAGATAGCAAAAGAGTGGTCAATGGAAGACAGCTCAGAAGCTAACATCAAAAACAGATGTAGAGTGGTCTCTGGAACCAGGCTGCCGGAGTTCGAGTCCTGCCACAGTGTGTCCTTGGAGAGATCATTAACCTCTTTGTCTCAGTTTCTTCATCTGTGAAAAAGGGGTAGTTAATGGAGCATTATCCAAGTGAATATGTGTAAAGTCCTTAGGCCAGTGTGTAGCATATACAAAGCACTCAAAGCATATAGAAAAATAGGGTTAGCAATTCTTAATAAAGTCAGAGGAGCATTTTCCCAGAAATCATGTTTGATATGCCCAAGTTGGGAATGGATGAGAAATGAAGAGAAACACTGAAATGTTATTTTGACAGTTGCAAGGACTGAATCAAAAGAGTAGTTGTGTTGAATCCTCATGATAATAAGAAGCAAAGTGTAGTTATTTAGGAAAAATACTAATACTTTAAACATATAAGAAAAAATGAGTGATGACAATGTAGATTAATTTGTGGGGGCAGGTTTGAAGTAAACACTATTAGAATAAAAGTGTTCAGTTTGTTTGTAGTAATGGAGAAAGAGAATCACTGTACAAGAGACTGAAGGGGTGTTGGGAGCGGAGGGTGACTGATAGAAAATGATCCCAGAGGGGACAGAAGGAGATGGAATCAGTAGCACAGAAAGAGATGGTAGGGAATTACTATTTTCAGAAAGGATTTAAACCATGGACCCAAAATAGTAAAAGTAACACAATTATAAATCCTGAGTTTGAAATCTACTTTGTACTGAGAATACTTACATAGTTTATATAGAGGAAAGGAGCAGTTTCCATGGTGGCTGAGTGTGGCTATCAGACTGAAAGACAAATTAGGGTATTAGAAGGACAGGAAGAAATTGCAGTGCCTCAGAACTATAGATGAGAATTTAAAAGAATTGTGGAAATATGAGGGAAAGTTAAATCTAGGTGTGGAATCTTAAGAAAGACTGTATTAAATCAATCAGTTATAAGAAACTCTGAAGTTTTAGTGAGATTTTGAAACTCTTCTCTAGCACAGGAAATAATGGAATTGGTGAAATGAGCTATCTACATAAATCTCTAAGGGATGTAGACATTACATTTTTGGTGTGATCTTTTCTTTTAGCATTTTGAATACCGTGTATTTAACTGTATTACAGTGCCTTCAATCATGACATACTGTGTTTGCTACTATACTTTTAAATTAAGTGAAGACATTCAACATATTTAGTGACACCTAAATTTCAGTGTATGTTTGTTTATATAATTAGAAAAGAGAGGTGGAAAAGAACCTCAAGCATACTTTCAACCACTTTAGTTACAACTAGCTCCTCTCATGTCTGCCATGTTCTAAATCCCTAGGCAAAAAAAAAATGTCTGAGGGGAAGTGAGACAAGGATGAAGAGTGAGCATGGGGCATAAATGGAATGAGGACATATGACATTTATTCCTCCACAAATTCTGACATGACTTTCTGGTGCTACAACTATTCTAGTGGGAGTCCTCTTTTCTTTGGCAGATGTTTTGGAAGAAGATAGATAAAAAGAGTAGACAGGGGGACAATATATGCCTTTGTGTCAAGGAAATGTACTTTTGTGCATATGTACACGAATCCTTGAAACTTATAAGACTGTATCTCACTTTAAGTAAACTCATTTACTTTACTGTAATATTTACTTTACAGAAGACTATTTCTTTTCATGAATGTTTTCTCTTGAGTTTTTTTGTTTTGGTTTGGTTTGTTTGTTTTTAAAATTAACAAGCAACCCCAGGAAACTAAACATAGGACTTGACTTATGCACAATGCTTTAGAAATGTATCAACTTTTGCCCAAATCCCAAAAGCAGAAACATAGCTATGTCAAATATGGCTCAGTAATACAGTTCTTAGGGAGTAATCTAGGCAAGAATGACTATAGAACAAGCCTAATAACACTTTTGTTGGATAGAGAGGTTTTCCTAAACTACTTCTAAAATGAAATTGGAAGAATTAATGAGGAGGAAGTTGCTGTTCAACAAGTGGCTTGGTTAAGTGAGAAGTATTTTTTTTTTTGCTTTGCTGTGTATAAAAAAAATCAAGAAATTGTTTTTATAATATACACTTGAATATCTTCTATTTTTTCTGGTCTTAGATCTCTATAACACTTAGAGTGGAAACTTTGCCAGGCTTTATCTCTTTTTGATATCTAATTAAACCTGATTTAGTGGAAAATTTATCAGCATGCCTTTTTCCTCATATTTCATCTTTGGATATGGACAGACACCCATTTTTACCATGGACTATGTATGTTGAAAGATCAAATACATCAGCATAATTTAAATAAATCTGCGCCCTATAAATTCCCACTGGATACAAGACCACAAATGGAAACAAGAGCAAGGGCATGTTCAATGACATTAAAATGCAACTGATTTAAAACACAAAGGAAATACGTTTCTATGGAGTGCCTAATAAATCTAAAGCAGTCATTTTCACGGGATTTTAGTGAGCCAAATACCTCAGCAACTTTCAAAAGAGAATTACATATTCATAGCATAGGGAAAAAAATATTTGTGGCTATAAGGCTACATGGACTACCAAATTACACACTTTGTTCTTTAGTCATAAGACTCCAGCCAACTTTCTAGATTAGTAAAAATTCCTTGATAATTAGGTAGTGTGCTAAAGTGAAAATATCTCTAGAGTCTTCGTTTACTTAATTCTTTTATTTGACTGCTGCATTTATTTTAAACAGCACTAGTGGTACAGATATACCAAAATGATTTTTAATTGATTACACCAGTAGATCATTAGCATAATCAAATCAACCTCTGAACAGAAGATTGTAACACAAATATATAAGAATATTATATATTACTGTAACACACGTATATTTGCATAACAATATTAGTAGAAGGAAAAGAAGAGAAAATGATAAAGAGGGATAAGGGAGTGAATGAGAGCTGGAGGGGAGAGAGACGGAAAAAGACAAGGACTAGAGGTGATAGCATGGCTGGAGCCACAGACTAGTTCTGAACAAAAACAGAAATAAGAAGTCAAGCTTTGCTAACCAAATAGCAAAAACCTTTATTTTCCCTCCTTATTATTATTATTAATGTTTTTAATGAATAGCCTTCCATTTAATGTAAATCCCAATGTTTTCCTTTTTATCTCGGCTCCCATGCCAGCAATCCTACAAAATAAAGAGCTAATAGGCTAATGAGACATGATGTTGGAATGACCTTCCAGAATGACCAGTGGATGGGGCCTTGGGGCTGAGAGGCAGCCAGGGCTGTGAAGGCCCAGCTCCTTGCACAAATTTCATGCATTGGGCCTCTAGTTACCAAAGAAGAGAGGTTCATGTAAGCTTCCCTTTATCCAGATATGTTTCTTACAATCTTTCTGAGGTTTTAGAAAGCCAGTTGTTCCTTCTATGAACCCAATCTTCTTATGTCTTTATGAACTCAGCACAATTCCAAGCCTATGATCCTTCCATTTATTCAACCACTTAATTAACAATCTGTTCTCTCCCAGGCATCCTATCTAATAAAAGAGAAACATGGTAATTAGCCATACGTCCGCTACCCTTCCCATTGGCTAATCAGGGCAATATGCAAATTAACTGCCAGCCAAGATGGCGGCCAGCAGCCAGGCAGCTTGAAACTAACATGAGGCTTGCTTGCTTCAGTGACAGAGGAAACCAACCATCCCTGCCTCCCTTGCCAGCCTCTGAGCTTGAAGTTTGAAACATTGTTACAAATATAGAAGCTAAACAAAACCCCAGAAACCTGCTTTCAGCGAGCCGGGATCTCAGAGCTGGAGTTGATACAGTGTTTCGATTATAGAACCCAAACAAACCAGATACCTGCTTTCAGCAGCAGAGGCCTCAGAACTGGAGCCAGAGCTAAAGCTGGCCCAGAATAAAAAAAGAAAAAAGAAAAAAAGAAGCGGTTGGGAGCTTCAGTCACCCGCCAGCCTGAAAACAGCCCTCAGCCCCTCTCCCAGACTGGCCAGGCACCCCAGTGGGGACCCCCACCCTGAAGGGTGTGTGACCAGCTGCAAACAGCCATCATCCCCTCATCCAGGCTGGCCAGGCACCCCAGTGGGGACCCCCACCCTGATCCAGGACACCCTTCAGGGCAAACCAGCTGGCCCCCACCCATGTACCAGGCCTCTACCCTATATAGTAAAAGGGTAATATGCCTCCCAGCACCGGGATCAGCAGAGCCGAGAGGCCTCCCGGCACCAGGATCAGCGTGACAGGGGGCAGCGTCCAAACCCCCTGATAGCCCTGCGGCTCTGTGTGTGACAGGGGGCAGGGCACAACCTCCCTATACGCCCTGCTCTGTTCGTGACAGGGGAAGGCGCCCCAATCCCCTGATCAGCCCTGCTCTGTGTCTGATAGGGGGGAGCTCCCCAAACCCCTGATCACCCTGCAGCTCTGTGTGTGACAGATGCGGTGCCCCAACCCCCTGATCGGCCCTGCTCTGTGTGTGACAGGGTGCGGCGCCCCAAACCCCGCCCCCCGCCCACGGGCCCTGCTCTGTGTGTGACGGGGTAGAGCTATAACCTCCCCATCGGCCCTGCCCTGAGTGGGAGAGTGGCAGCACCCCAACCCCCTGATCGGCCCTGCTCTGTGGGTGACAGGGGGGAGCCCCAACCCCCTGATCCACCCTGTTCTGGGTGTGACAGGGGGCGGTGCCCCAACCCCCCTGATGGGCCCTGCTTTGTGCGTGACAGGGGGCAGCACCCCAACCCCCTGATTGGCCCTGCTCTGTGAGTGACAGGGGGTGGCGCCCCAACCTCCCAATCAGCCCTACCCTGAGCGTGACTGAGGGTGGCATGGCAACCTCCTGATCCACCCTGCTCTGTGTATGACAGGGGGCGGCGCCCCAACTCCCCAGTCGGCCCTGCTCTGAGCCCAACCAGGGGCTGCACCTAGGGATTGGGCCTGCCCTCTGCCACCCAGGAGCAGGCCTAAGCCAGCAGGTCGTTATCTCCCGAGGGGTCCCAGACTGTGAGAGGGCACAGGCCGGGCTGAGGGCCCCCCCTTACCCCCGAGTGCACAAATTTTTGTGCACCAGGCCTCTAGTTATACTATACTAGCCTCTAAAGAAATGTCAACAAAACAGACAAAAATCCCTGCCCTCATGGAGCTTACACTGTACATAGGGAGGGAAAACATGGGAGAGAGGTGTATAATAAAGAAAAAAATAAAATATAGAGATAGTAATACATGCTGTGGAGTAAAACAATGCAGGAAATATGAGTAGAGAGTGTGTTTGTGGAGGTTGAGAAAATTTTGAAGTTTTAGAGTGGTAAGGAAAAGCCTTACCAAAAAGCATCAGTTGAACATTATGCAATGTGTTAATAAAAGAGTAAGTCCCTGGTATAAGTGCTCAATGCAAATCCTCAGAGTCAGATAATGATTCTGGATGCAATTTTGATAGAGACAGGGAGTCTTTGGGGGCTAGTGACAGAGTTGTGTCATGATCTGACTTGTAGGTTAATGGATCATTCTTGTTTCGTATTGAGAGTAAAAGAATCTGAAGGTCTGTGTAGGTAAACTTAGGGTGGAAGATGTAGAATTGAAATTCTTTAGTACAGATGCAGAAGTCAAAACCATGAGGGTTGATGGGGACTTCCAAAGAAAACATGAGACGAACAATAGAATAGGGGCAATGATGAAAGCCTGCTGGATGCTGATATTGAAAACCGGAACAGTGAGCTGAGGTGTTTTCCCGGGGTGGTGTCTCACAACTCCGAAGAATTAGCTCCTTGGACCAGAAGATTGAAGCAAAAGTGTGGAAAATGTATTACAAGCAGATTCAGACTCCCCAATGTGGAGGGGGCCCAAAGAATGGGCTCCCGTTAAAGCCTTGTAGTCCAGGGGTATATATTTGCTATGAGCCTGCTTCTATATCCATCTGTGTCGTTGCCTGATTGATTTCCTCAATTGTTCTTGCCCATCAGTGGACCTGAACTTGCCCTGTTTCTGTGTGTTCTTTCTCTGTTCCTATGCTGAACTTTCTCTGTTTCTATGCGTTCGTACACCTTGTGACTGCAGGCCCTCCCTTGGTTTCCCATGCCTCCCGCTTTTAGTCCAGAAACATTTTATTATTTCTGCTTGGTTGGTTCCTGTGGTTAGGCTGCTCAAACTGCCGTGTCTGCCCCTGCCTGTGTTTCACCTGCCATTTTTCCCACTGCACCCCTGCCCTGTCTGCCTGCATTTCAATTAACCCTCTCGGTGTGTAAGGGATGGAAAGAGATGAATGAATTTAAGGAATATAAGAAAGAACTGGTCAGAAAAGTATTGTTAGAGGCACCTCTCACTGACACCAGAGAAGTGTTATTGGGCAGGACAGCCCCCTGAGCCAGTGGGAGGGGCTGTCCCCAACCTCGATCCTTGTCTTCTCATATAAGGGAATTTATATGAGAAAACTTGACTGCATTGTGAAAAGCCATTGACTTAAAGTAATTAAATCATTCATCTTTATTGAAAAAAAGTAAAAGCAAAGCAAGCAAACCTATACATCTGGTTTATGAAGCACAGACAGGCTCTCAGCTAATCTGAAGAGCAAGTTGGGTGGCGGTCCAAGGCGTTATATACCCTCCTGTCAATTGGCTTCAAAATTCCTCTGCTGACTATTTTGGTACAGATTCATTCTCAAGGTCCTTTATTTTTTTTTTTTTTTTTTACTTTTTTGTGGCTTTCCCAGAATTCATGAAAAGCACCTGGCAACTTTATCTTGCCAAGCCTTGGGATTGCTGGCTTCTCTGGTAGTAAAACTGCCTTCCTTGCGTCCTCCGACCACCCCCCACCACCACCCCCCCCCCCCACCCCCCGCTTCCCTTTCTGCATTCTCTTATCAGAGAGGTTGTTGTTGGTTTTTTTTTTACCATTTGCTCTATGTCCTTGGCTGGGGAAGATAATAGTTTGTTAATTACAAACTGGCTGCAAATTGCCCACTCTGTTTTGCCTTGTTTTAACTTTCCTGTCTCCGTTTTCCTATTTCTCCTGCCCTGGAATCCTGTAACAGTTTTAGCTGGCTCTAAGGATCACATCCATATTTCCTCCTTCCTTTCACCCCTTACCCTGTCTGCCTAATTCTGTTTCTAACTCCTGTCAGTATGAAAAGAAACAAACAAACAAATAGAAAGCATGCACAGTAAAGACAGTTGAGCTTCACTAAGAATCCAGGTGAACTTAGGCATCATGAGTTTGAACTGACCTAAATTTGGGCTGACATATGGTTGTTTCATACACTTAGGAGTACTCTATGCCAACAATAGCATAGAAGCTTGATTAAAAATTTGATTCAGAGTTGTGGTCTTGCTGAGCAGGTACAATAAACAATAGGAACATCAAATAACAGATATTGATAAGGGACAGTGAATACGATGTTCACCCATGTGGTTCCCAGGCAGGGGAAAGTAAATAAATCAAAAATAGGATAAATAATGAGGGAAGATAAGATTCAAGAAGTGTGATCTGTATGAGTTTGAAGAGCAGATTTATTAGAAATGAAGTTGAGAGTGAGAGTAGGAAAGGGTTGTTAGAAGTTGCTTAAGGTTGTTTAAGGTTTTTAATGTGGAATATAATATAGCAAAACATAATGATATTAAACTTAATTAAAAGTCAATGTCTAATGTATCTTAGGTTATAGACAGTTTCAGTTTATGATATAAATTTAATCATTTCCATTGCCATTTTTGTTGTCATAAAACCCCAAGTTAAATAATTCTCTTCCATTTTTTGCATATATCTGTCCAATTTTCCCAACACCATTTATTGAGTAGACTGTCTTTACCTCATTGCATGTTCTCGCCCCCTTTGTCAAATATTAATTGACTATAAAGGCATGGGTTTACTTCTGAGCTCTCTGTTTTTTTATTAAATTTATTGGGGTGACATTGGTTAATAAGATCTGTTTTGCCCTAACCGGTTTGGCTCAGTGGATAGAGCATTGGCCTGCAGACTGAAGGGTCCCAGGTTTGGTTCTGGTCAAGGGCATGTGCCTTGGTTGTGGGCACATCCCCAGTGGGGGAAGTGCAGGAGGCAGCTGATCGAAGTTTCTCTCTCATTGATGTTTCTAGCTTTCTATCCCTCTCCCTTCCCGCTGTAAAAAAATCAATATACTTTTTTTAAAAAAAGATCTGTCTCTTTTTATATACATATCTGTTTTTATGCCAGTACCATGCTGCTTTGATATGGCCTTGTAGCATAATTCTTCCAACTTTGTTCTTCCTTCTCAAGATTTCATGACTATTCGGGGTCTTTTGGTTCCACATCTATTTTTGGAATATTGGTTCTAGCTCTGTGAAATATGCCATTGGTATTTTGATAGGAATTGCATTGAATCTACAGATTACTTTGGATAGTATGGAATTTTAATGATGTTAATTCTCCCTGTGAACACAATATATATTTCCACTTATTTGTATCCTCTTCAATTTCTTTGTCTTACAATTTTCCAAATACAGGTTTGTTTGTTTTTGCATCCTTGGTTAAATTTATTCCTAGGTATTTTGTTTCTTTTTTTAATGCATTTGTAAGTGGGATTGTTTTCTGAGTTTCTCTTTCTGATACTTCACTAATGATGTATAAAAATGCAACTGATTTGTGGATATTTATTTTGTATCTTGCTACTTTACTGACTTCATTTATCAGTTCCGGAAGTGTTTTGGTAAAATCTTTAGGGTTCTCCATATAGTGTATCATGGATGTGGAGAAAAGGGAACCCTGGTGCAATGTTGGTGGGAATGCAGATTGGTGCAGCTACTGTGGATAACAGTATGGAGTTTCCTCTAAAAATGTTATTATATACTAGAGGTCCAGTGCACAAAATTTGTGCACTGCAGGATGGAGATCCCTCAGCCTGTCCCCTCTCACAGTTTGGGAGCCCTCAGGAGATGTCACAAGTCACAGTCTGGCCGTGGAGGTTCAGAGCAGGTACCCCCGTGTGTGTGTGTGTGTGTGTGTGTGTGTGTGTGTGTGTGTCCACTTGGGGCCTGCCCCTAGCTGCACCATGTAGGCTAGGAGCAGGTGCCCCATGTGTGAGTGTGTGTGTGTGTGTGTGTGTGTGTGTGTGTGTGTGTCTACTGGAGGCCTGCCTCCAGCCACACCGCAGAGGCTCAGAGCAAGCGTTCCTCTGTGTTGATCTCTCAGGCTCTGGGCCACACCTGCATGTTGTTCTCTCAGGCTCAGGGCCATGCCTGGCCCCTCCTCCTGAGCTGGTCATAACGGTTACGGAGTCCTGACCTCATTTGCATATTATTTCTTTTTACATATATAGAGAGAGATTGCCAGTAATTCGACTTCTTGGAGTATAATCAAAGAAACCCAAAACACAAATTTGAAAGAATATACACACCCATATGTTCATTGCAGCATTATTTACAACGAGGGGACGGTTGCACGAAGAGATTCGTGCAATAGGCCTTCCCTTCTCCTGGCTGCCAGCACAGGTTTTCCTCCAGCACCGGGGACTCAGGCCTTCGCTCCAGCCAGAGTCGCCTTCAGTCTTCTGTTTTCGCTGCTCTGGCTCGCCTTCAGTCTTCCCTCCTCTGCTTGGAGCCTACATATGCAAATTAACCGCCATCTTTGTTGGCGGATAATTTGCATATCATGCTGATTAGCCAATGGGAGGCATAGCAAATGTACAGTCAATTACCATGTTTGTCTATTATTAGATAGGATAGCTAAGATTTGGAAGCAGCCCAAGTACCCATCAGTAGATGAGTAGATAAAAAAGCTGTGCTACATTTACGTAATGAAATATTACTCAGCTGTAAAAAAGAAGAAAAGCTTACCATTTGGGATAGCATGGATAGATCTGGAGAGTATTATGCTAGGTGAAATAAGCCAGTCAGAGAAAGACAAAGGCCACATGATTTCACTTATATGTGGTTGGAATCTAATGAACAAAATAAAGAAAATAGATACAGATAAGAGCTGTCTGTCTGACAGCTATCAGAGGGGAGGAGGATTAGGGGGCTGGGTGAAAAGGTGAAAGTTTTAAGCAAAAACCAAAACTCATAGACACAAACAACAGTATGGCGATTACTGGAGGGAAAGGAATGTGGGGGATGTAGAAGAGCATAAAGGGGGAGGGGCAGAAATGGTGAAGGAAGAAGACTTGACTTTGGGTGGTGAAATGCTATATTTTTGTGCTACATTTACATAACAAAATATACAGATGATGTATTATAAAAATATATACTTGAAAGCTATAACATTTTATTAGCCAATGTCACCAAACAATTTCAGCAATTTAAAAAAAATTCTCTGCCAAGTGTTTTTAATCAGAGATATCTATTCTAGTATATGTCAACTGACCACGATAGGGAAACTGAGGCTCCCATTGTAGGAAAGCTGCCCTAGCTTACAGAATTCTCTTTTCACATGACATTTCAGAGTGGATATGAGACTTTCCTCAAGTTTACAACATAGTTCTCGAGAGTCTAAATATTATGAAAGAAGTTTTGACTGATCAATCAATTCTTCTATTATTTTTTTTTCTGTTAAATAGTCTGGGTTAAAAGTACTCACACTAATTTAGTAAAACCAAATAAAATCAGATATAAGGAAGCAAAGACATATTACTTAAATAAGAATGTATTGCCTGGCCAGGGTGCTCAGTGGTTGAGTGTCAACCTATGAACTGGGAGGTCATGGTTCGATTCCTTATTCTCTCTCTCATTATTGGTGTTTCTATCTCTCCCTGTCTCTTCCTCTCTGAAATCAATAAATATATATATATTTAAGGAATGAATATATTTTTTACTACCAAATATAACCACAAAAATTAGATAGATAACCTTAATTCTAATTTTAAACTGAAGTTGAATAACTCCCTTGAAGTTGAACAATTGTGAGTAATAGAAACAGGGCAGAGCCAATCAAATGGGTGTGTGTACTAGTGCACTGTGAGAGTTGAAAGCCCTGCATTTAAAATAAGGCTTATGCATAATTCATAGACTAGGTAAAATAGTTGACTAGCTCTGCTTATGCTTCTCCAACTTTTCTGTCTTTTTTTCAAAATGAGAATGCAAGGTCTACCCGGGATAATTCTGTTTTTCAGAGTGAATGCTGAAACAAATTGCCTCACCTTCTCTTGGTGAAATGCGTTACTTTGAGTTTGCTGCTGGCCTCCTTAAGTTTCAGTAGCTGAGTGTAAACCTGAGTTTTCGGCTTCACACCTCTTTAACTACTGTTTATTAAAGTCTGTCTGCTGTGGGATGTATGCATGCTCAGTACATTAAACCTATGCACAGACTTATGATAAAATGACCCTAAACTTGGCTTTTCTCTGGCCATTAATCTTCAAGTGTCTCTCTCTAATGTAAACCCACAAAGGAAGAACTTGGTAACTCTCACTGCAACAGATTGAAATCAAAATTTTATGGTCCTCAAAGGTAAAAGTAAATCTGGCAGCACAAACTTCTCCTTTTTCACTTAGACCAAATATCCATTTTCGTGTAGCATTAGTACAGAATTTATCTGGAGAAAGAAATTCTCATAAAACCTTAATTTGATGTTAAGAGAAACAAGCTAAAAGAAAGGATTAACAAAAAGGGAAGATAATTTCAGGCATAATTGGATGAATAATGTCCACCAATCTGTTAAAATAGAGAATAAGAGAAAAGTTAGGCAAAAAGTGAAAAAAGAGCTGAGAATAGAAAAAGGAACAAAGTCCCAGAGGTACATAAGAAGAAAATAAAGAAATGAAAGAAAACAATGAAAAGTACATTTAAAAACAGAAATAATGAAAATACCCCACCATTTTAAAGTATAGTTTTATTATTTTAATAATATTATTAAAATATTAAATCACAGGGTGATTAGTAAACAGAGATTAAAATATTTTCTTATTAAAATTCTGTTTACATGCTGGGCTGTATTATTTTTACTTAACGTACTGCCACTTTTGTAAAACTATCTATATCTTTTCCCCTATATTGTTGGATGAATTATTTTATATAGATAAGTTCACATGAAAACAGAAAAATCACACAATATCTCAAATGCAGAGAACTTATATGTACATTAATCAAAAATTCAATTCTACTTGAATAACCACAATAATAATACTAAAAATGTTTATCTTTTCAGCATGCCTAACTATTTATTCCATCAATGTTTTAAGATTGCCCATTTATTTCAAGCACAATTGGGATAGCCCCAAAAATCTAATGGTTGCTTCCTCATTACAGCCATGTGCTCACATGTGCTCACATTTATTCAAATAGAGAACAATTTCCACAGCATCCTTTAAATATTAAATAAATAAATAAATAAATAAATAAATAAATAAATAAAGTATCTGATCGTGACTGCTGTTTTGTAGGTTCAGACATTTTAATGTATTCTTCCTTGGAAAAAATAACAACTAGGAACAACAATCACGGGCAAAACTTTGCAACACCAATTGCCTTGAAAAGGAAACAAATATTTCCCACACACACAAGAAAAATACTGTCCATTCCTGTCAGCCTTTTCACCTTCTTTTGTGTTCCAAGAAATTGCGAGTAATGAAAACAGGGCAGAGCCAATCAAATGGGTGTGTATACTCGTGCACTGTGAGAGTTGAAAGCCCTGCATTTAAAATAGGTTTATGCATAATTCATAGACTATGCATGTTTATGTAAATTACCGAAGGCGGAAGTGTACACGAAACCAGAATCTGAGGTAAAATGACGATATTATAATATACTGCTGGACTTGCATCTCGCCAATTCAACATTCCCCCGTTTTACTATTCTTGAAAATTACATCATGTGCCAGCCCACACTGGGAAACCTAATAAAACTTTGAGTCTTACACACGTTCTATATTTTTCAACATTTCTTTCACATTCAATATATTATTAAACACTGAAACTTAGCCATCTATAATTCAGACAGCCTGGGAATAAAGATGTATTCTGTTAATGGATGTTATAAAAGTTGAGAGAAATAGAAACATTGCCTAGAAATTTAATTTAAAGATAGAAAGTTTTTTTAATGTATTAGGATTCCACTTTTTTAAAAAAATGATGTCTTCCTTTAATGGTAACAGAGCCAGTGAATTTTGGAAAGTAGAATATTAGTTGGAAGGCAACCTCTCACCTAACATGGGACACCGGGTGCCTTCTGGCTGGTGATAGTCAGTTCAGACTCATCTTGGGTTAAAGTGTTCTTTTGAACCAGTCATTGTGGGCTGCCTGCAAGGAGAAGAGCTCATTTGCATGAGCTCTCCACCTCCTGGTCAGCTCTGAAAATCTTGGCAGCTTAGCACTGTTTCAAAAATAAATAAATAAGTCCTTCCAAAGAAAACACTGTCACTGAATTAAGTCCAATGCACCTGAAATTCATTGCTTTGTTATCTTTTTAAATTGTTATAAATATAGCAGGCATTTTAAAATCATTTCTGTTTATTCCATTCCTAATGTACTGTGTGGACCATTTTTCACATGTGTTAACGTACTATATGCAAATGACATTTAATGTGTTTTATTCACAGAATGCATTTACAAATCATTTTGCGTATGGAGGAAAGCAGTTCCTTCATTTTTGCATGTGAAACTGAAAAGGGAGGAGTACATATCACTGCATTTCTAAAATGAGAGGAAATTTAAATGGAATGAGGAAAGCACACAGATGCTATAATAGAAATTTTCTGTTACTGATTCATACATTAGTATCTTTTTCTCACTTCATAGACTTTCAAAATCTGGTGCTGGATTTTCTTCCTTAAGAATTTTAAGGTCTTGTCACTAGAAATAATTACCCGTTCCATTATTTGTGGTTAGGTCCAAGTGTACTATTCTTAGCAACCAAGAAAGAAAAAAAAGAAAAGAAGAAGTCAGAAATAGCAAACAATTTTTGCTTTTAGGTGAAGCAAAAATTAATTTAAACATTTGTGTCACATGTACTACCATAGTAACTGAGAATAATTTCTTAGTATCTAATCATCATGTGTTTTATTTACAGCACTTAAAGACTTTCAAATAATTTGCAAGAAATTTATTTTATAAATTTTAAACAGTCCTCATACACTAAACTATGTAAAATACTTAAGTGTTTAAAAATGCAGAGTAGATTAAATATTGAAGGTGTATTAAAATTCCATTTTTATATAAATTAAATATGTAACAAAAAATGAACACCTCTAATTGTGATAAAAGTAATGGGGAAAATGTGTGCAATATAATGCTTTTATTCTGCTAATTTATAGAAATAGGTCCCTAAATGGTTATTATTTTCATTCCATGTATGGAATAACCAGGAAAAATGCTGGCAATTACTCTGTGAATGGTGTTCTACCCTGGCATGCAGCTATAACTAATTTGCATATAGCATTGTTGGAAATGAAGCCTCTGACATACAGATCATCATCAACATTGGGAATTCACACTGCCAACTGTACCTCCTCCTACAAATACATACTGCCACTTATGGATCAAAGGGGGTGTTGCGACTGCAGTCCTGAGCTATTAAAACACATCATGCTACTGGAATTTTAAACATGTTTAAGAAAGGGGGTCTTTATCATCAGAAAGCTGTTTTTCTCTTGTTATATAAACAAAAGGAAATTTCTTATAAACTTATTCTATGAAAATAATGATCTTTTACCTGCATAGTTATATTTTCTCAAAATGAAAAAGGTATTTGACACACACAAAAAATTATTTGACATATTAGTAAATGGCACTTTGCATTTTTTCTTTAACAGGAAGAAAACTAAAAAGTCTTCTTTAAATTTAAAAATAAGAAAGGGAAAGATCAAAATGCAGATACAATCCACTAATATTTGAGCAATGGTTTGGTAGTTTCCATGTTGATATACACTCAAGTGAGGCAATTTTGACCTCACTTATCATAAATAAATAAATAAGAAGGCAATAGAGAATTTTACTTAAAATTATCTAGATAATTATTTCAGAATTTCCTTCATGTTATACATACAGTCACTGATTAGTTTATCTCCTACTACACATCTTTTTTTTAAAAAAAATTTCCTGGTGCATTTTTGAAGACTAAGTATTTTGAAAATAATTTAATGAGAGATTATATAATTTCTTTATGTAAATAAAAAATCTTTCTTGATAACAAAATTTTGAATTGGTTATAGAACTTGAAAGGAATTAGCTCTTTGTGGAAAGAAAATTTTTTACCGAATTTTTTAAAGAGGCCATGTGAATGTAATAGAGAATTTACATCTGCCCTATGCGATTATCTATGTAGATTGTATCTGTACATTATATGTCAAGACTTACATATTGAGAAATATACAACAGGTATACCCTAGAGTATAATTTATAAAGTATGCTTTCAAGAGATTTCTCTAATGCTCTCACCTATTGCCTATTACCTTTCTTGTCCTCTAATCTTCATGAGGCTCTATTGTGCATCTTAATTTTTATTTAGTGAAGAAGCTGAATAATTGGTTATTGATGATAAGAGAAAAAATCAGTCAAAAGTGGATAAGGACGGCTTGATAAAACTGAAATGAATTATGCTTTTGGTTATGTAATAATTTCCAACTGTGTTCTAGTTTAAGAAAATGCTCAATATGACACTCCTAGCTTAACTCAGTCACACATTTCAGGTTGTGTTTTTCAGATGATACCAAGTTACAAGAGGTTGCTAACACTTCAGAAGACAAGATCAGTATTCAAAGTGACCTTGATAAATTGAAGAAATAGCATGAACCAGATGGAAATACTGGCTAGCCAAAGGTCCTAGAGGGGGAAAATACATAAGCTAGAATTTATCACTCATTTATTTTTTTTATTCATCACATTTATTGAATGCCTACTATGTGCCAGCCAAAAGTTAAATGTTATTTAATACAAATGCATTGTAGAATGGGATTCAGTCCCTTCCTTCAATGCATGCTTGGCCTTTTTTAGAAAATCAATCCCTTTCAAAATTGTATGTTTCTACTTAGTGCAAAACCAATAGACTTAAGCAGAAAAAAAATACAAGCAGATCAATAAATACCAGCATCATACTGATATATAGATATATAAATATATATATATATATATATATATATATATATATATATATATATACACACACACATACACACACACACACACACAACCTTCATTCTTTTAAAGGTGAGTCACTTTGGCAGACAAAATAAGTTATATTTAATGTTTGACTTTTAATTATCATTAAGTTATCTATACTAATAAAAGGGTAATATGCTAATTAGACTGGACGTCCTTCCTGACAAAGCCAGGCCCAGGCAAAGCCGTCTGGGGTCCCGGGTGCCTGCAGCCTGCCCAGTGAAGCCGCTTGTGTGGTCCCAGGTACCTGCGGCTGCGGCTGGCCCTAGTGAAACCAGCCTGGGTCCCAGGTGCCTGTGGCCGGCCAGAGGGAGGAGAGCCTGAGTCCCACTTGCAGGGGCTGAGGCAGAGGCAGTTAGGGGCGATCAGGCCAGCAGGCAGAGGTGGTTAGGGGTGATCAGGCAGGAAGGCAGAGGGATTAGGGGTAATGTGATCAGGCAGGCAGGCAGGCGAATGGTTAGGAGCCAGCGATCTCGGATTGTGAGAGAGATGTCTGACTGCCGATTTAGGCCCGATTCCTGCAGGGTTCCGGATTGGAGAGGGTGCAGGCCAGGCTGAGGGACCGCCCCCCGCCCCCCCCCCCCAGTGCACAAATTTCATGCACCAGGCGCCTAGTAAATAATAAAAGTAATTAAAAATATTTTCCTGGTTCAACTCAGAAACAGTGTCCCCCTTTATTCTTGGTTTTGCTTTCTGTGGTTTCAGTTATCTGTGGTAAACTGAGGTCTGAAAATATTAAGTAGAAAATTCCACAAATAAAAAATTCAGAAGTTTTAAATTGTGTTCTGAGTATCATGATGAAATCTCACACTCACCCTCCATGGATGTGACTTCGTCCTTTTGCTCAGTGTTTCCACTATGTGTACACCCCTTACCCATTAGTCGCTTAGTGTCCCACCTCAGTTATCAGATTGACTGTCCTAGTATTGCAGTACTGTGTTTAAGTAACTCTTATTTTATTTAATAATGACCCCAAAATACAAGAGTTGTGATGCTGGCAATTAGGATATGCCAAAGAGAAGCTATAAAGTGCTTCCTTTCAGTGAAAAGGTAAATACAGTGCAATAAGATTTTTTAAGGGAAAGAGCACCTTTATATAACTTTTATTACAGTATATTGTTATAATTGTTCTATTATTATTTATGATCTTTTTCTGTGCCCAACATATAAGTTAAACTTAGATAGATCTATATCATAGCATATATGGGGTTCAGTGCTATTCATGGATTCAGTCACCCACTGGGGTATTGGATCATGTCTCCCACAGTATAGAGGGACTACTGTACTCAATTCACATCTACAAATTTGATCCAGTAGTGTCCTACCTTGGTTTCCAGTCAGGCTGCCTTGAAGAAGAGTAATAGTGCATTCTGATTTAATTTGGACAGTTTACATCTGCTTTCCCAGCATAATTATTAATATCTTTCACTCTCAGAAGTAATCAGTTTAAACAGTAAATTTTGTGATCCCTAGTTTGAGGTTCCTTGTCCCTTGTAACCAAGAACTGCACATTTTGATGATGTCCAATAAGATGCCATTCCTGCCCCTGGGGTGTTGGCTGGACCCTGGAGATATAAATGTCAACAGATCTTTTCAGGGGAAATCAAGGACCTGAAGGATGAACAGACTCCACACAAAGGTACCGATTAAAGGGGGCTGGTACTCAAAAAGCCATTAAAGCTGTCAAATTGGGGGGAAAAAAATAGGACAGCAAAGCCTAATTGTCAACTTATCAGACACAGTTCATCTCTGAGCAAAAACCACTTTAGATAGGTATGTTGAGCTTGAAAACAATGTTCCAGAGATAAAACAGGCAAAAAAGATAATAGTATATAATGGCAATATTCATAAATAAATATATGCCTATATATAATGAAAAATACTTCGCTACTCTTTCAGCCTTTTCAGCATTCCTTGAAAATGGACAATGTATATATTTTTTCTGATAAAATTATTTCATAACTGTTCTTACTTGGATTAGGTTTCTCATAATGTTTTTCTCCTCTCAATTTTGTAACATTGGGTGTGAGGAAATAAAGAGTTAAATTTTTAAACAGTAACTGATATGCTCTCTAAAGCAATTATTTCTTCTGTCACCAAGAGATAAATGTACTACCACAAGACATTACAAATGTGCTCTTCTAGACTCTAATACAAATTACTGTCAGACCACACCACTTAAAGCCTTCCTCTTCTTATTTAGTAAAAGCCAATCTTTTTATTTTTTATGTATAAAGAAGAAAATATCTTGCTCTAATGATTGTTGAAAACATTTTAACAACTTTTAACCCTTTTAAAATAACATTAACTGTTTATTAACTCTTAACATCATTCAATACTTAAGGACATTCTGGAACAAGTTGGTAGGAGATAAAGCCTCGAGTATGGGGTGGGTTTCCTACCATCTGTTAGAGTTACAGAAAGCACCTAAATCAATGAAAGGAACTCTAAAGTTAGTCACAACCCCAAACAAGCCTTATGAAGAAGAATTTAAACCACAAAAGTTGGAGTATAGGTTTACCTCCATTATAGTCTCATCCCAAGCAGAAATTATCTCAGGGTCATTCAGGGTATGTCAGTCTGCCAGGAGATTATGAATATAATGCATACTTTTAAGTTTGTACTATAATTTTTTTTCAATTCATTGTGCCTGTGCAAAGACGTCCAATCAGCAACTCATTTTTGGGGAACTGAAATTAAAAACCTAACAACATGGCAGTCTACAGGCCATGAAAAGGTGCCATGAATTAGGCTAAGGGTCAAGCAAACTTGTGAGAGAACATTGAGTTTTAAATAAAGGATTCCAATCTATATAGTGGAGAATGATATAAAAATACAGAGCAAAGGAGAGGTTTAACATCAGCCCAAGAGACTGACCAGGCTTTAGATAAGTTTCGAGACCAGCCCCACACATTCACTCTAACCATCAACCCACTTTAATTAGTATACCTTACAGCTCTCTGTTTTGTTTTGTTTTTCAACTAAAAAATCTATTTAGAAAAAAAAGTGAAGAATTAAATTTATGAATAAGTAAAGTGTGGGACTGAGAAGTAATTGCTTTGAGTTCAGAGTAGAGGCTGTGTGTTGAAATTAATGATAAATGGGTTAAATGGTATGCTGAGAGACTTGGAAAACCTAGCTTCAAGACCATTTATCATGAAAAAAATTATCTATGCTTGATTTGGAAAATTTTCACTAAGTTTAGAGTAGGGGACCACAAGGTCTTGACCTTTTCTCCCACAAGATAATTTATACCAGACATAACAATGGCAAGAAACAGGAACAAGGCATATTCTGCATGTCATGATTTCTGTTTGGGGAAATAATGTCTACTTTCTATTTTATAATATTTCTATTAGATAGTAAAATCACTTCTCAGTGTCCTAAATTTGGATGGTATCGCTTTCTTTCATCATATTTATTAAAAATGGTAATCCCATCACCCATCCTTCTTTGAAAGTAGTCAGCAGATAATTTCCCTGGAGTTTGGGCCGTAGACAAAAAGTTATTTTTGGTAGCCCCTTAAGCACTGATGATAAATCTTAACTTACTGGAATTTTGAAACAACAAAGAGAGAAACAGCAAAGAAACAAGATGCAATACACATACTATCTATTACTTAAAATTAACTTATTAGTACTTAATGCCACCAAATCATACACTTATAGTAGTTACAATGATAAATTTTATATACAACAACTTAAAAAATTAGCTCAAGTTAAAATTTTAAAAAAAGGCTTTTTCTTTCCCATCTTGCAAGATGGCAGGTGAAAAGGGAGACTAAGAAGAAGAAACCTGAGCCAAGAAGGCTGCTGCTGGTGGCAAGGTTAAGGGTAACCTCAGGCCAAGGCGCCTAAGAAGGGGAAGACCCACTGCAGCTGAAACTTCGTCCTATTCAGAGGAATTGGCCGTTATTCCACATTGGCTGTGCATTCCCCAAAGGCCATGTACAAGAGGCTAAATCCAGGCTTGAAAAGAAATAATAGGAGAGGGTTCTTCCTACTGTCACAAAACCAATTGGTGGTGACGAGAATGGTGATATCCGAGTTGTTAAAGTTTGCAAAATGCTTAGGTATTATCCAGCTGAAGACGTGCTTTGAAAGCTGTTGAGCCGTGGCAAGAAACCCTTCGGTCAGCATGTGAGAAAACTGCAGCCAGCTTCACTCCCGGGACCATCCTGATCATCCTCACTGGGCACCACAGAGGCAAGAGGGTGGTTTCCTGAAGCAGCTGAGCAGAGCTTGCTACTTGTCACTAGTCCTCTGATTCTCAATCTAGTGCCTCTGCATAGAACACACCAGAAATTTGTCATCGCCACCAAAATCGCTATCAGTGGAATGAAAATCCCCACTTCAAGACACTGTGCAAGCCCAGGCACCAGGAGGTGAGATCTTCGACAAAGAAATATAAGATCACAGAGCAGCGCAAGGTTGATCAGAAAGCCATGGGCTCTCACATCCTTCCGAAAATCAAAGCTGTCTCTCAGCTCCAGGGCTACAGAGCCTCCGCTCTCTGTTGGCTCTCACCAGTGGGCTTTATCCTCGCAAACTGGTGTTCTAAATCTCGTACGAAGAACCTAATTAAATACCTGATTTGTTTCAAAAAATAACAACAAAAAAAAGGCTTTGTTTAAAAAAAGAAAAATCCTTTGACTTCTTTCTGCCTTTTCAACTGCTGAGCTTTAGAGCCACGAACTGTAGGGGAAAAAATAACTAATTAGGACTTGAATGGAGAAAGAAGAAGAAATCGGTAGGATTGGGCCAGAATAAGGCAGGCCTTGAGACTGTTATCTCAGGAATGCATTTGGAATAAAACAAGTTTAGTCCTCAGCCATCTTTATTTTTGAGGTTTTTATTGCCATTGTGGGGAGAATTAAAACAAATGACCAAGGAAAAAGAAGAGGAGACAGGTGGTAATTAAGAGCGGAAAAAATTAATTTTTAAACATTGAGAAGTCCTTGAGAACAGTGATTGCTTTGCTACAACTGCAGTGATATGAGGACTATTAATTTGTCTAGAAAAAAGAAAAATAGTTGAAACACCAAAGAATTAAGCAAAGTAATACCTGCTATATGTTAAAGGCATATAACCAGATGTTACCCCTGTAGAGATTGCATTTTTCAAAAGACCATCAGAATCATATTTAATAAAATATTTTCTCTGTTTTCCCCTTTTGAATTCCTAAAGCTGAGAGAACTCAGGTATTCTTTATGCAGTGCAAGCCAATAAGTTAAATTTCTCTATCAAAAAAAAAAAATGTATGCCGTAGGGAATTAACTTAGCTTAATTCCCACTTATGGACTATTTAATGGGCCTGTGATACTTCTCTATGCTGCTCTGTGATGCTATTCTCATGCTCCTTCTTTTCCCATTCATTGTTCTCTGCCAGAAACAACTCTTTCCTCCTGCTTCCTTGGTCACTGTCAAAACCAAGCAAGAGATAGATGAGTTAAAAACCAAACATGATAACAAACTACCCACTGGCAGATAGTTGTAAACGCACAGGTCTGCTTCCTCAGGGGAAAATAAATGGCAGACAGAGGCTTCACTTCTAATAGGCTGATGTATTTCTAAAGAATTATTTATAACAAAATAGTTTCTTCTCCGTTTTGTAGAAAATTAAAGACAAAGATACAAAAACATCATGAGCCTTTGCTTTTGTTTGGCATTTTAGTGACATGCTGACCCAAGTCCAAAGACAGAGATAAAAAGTTTTGATTACGGTTCTTGGTAATAGAGACTTTCCCTGGTTTTCCTCCTACTTGGCTTCCCTTCAGAGCAATAACAAATGAAAGCATCGTGGCTATATGCATCAGCTCTGAGCAGTTATTCATTAGAAGAAAGTCCCCACTGGGGCTTCCCATCTCTCCTTTCATCGCCCTCCCTTGTTGGGGGGATGTATGTTGGTACAGCCTTTGGGGAATATCTTTAAATTTTAAAATACACATGCTCCTTGATCCTGGCACTTGCATAAATATTTCTGTAGGATTGATTTTGAGAAAGAGAAAAGCAGCCCCTGACATGCAGAAACTGGGCTAACACTTACAGCTAGACCTTGATGGTGTTAATTACTTGCCTGGCACCTACAGCAGGACAGAGGTGTTCTTCTGCTGGACATGAACAATCTGGTGGAACACCAACATCAGACAAGGTCACCTTGTGACCTTGATGAAGTGAGACCAAAGAAAAACAAACAAAACAAAAGACAGCTTCCTAGACTCTTTCCCATAATTGCCTAACCATACCCAAATTTTCTAAGTGCTTTCGAACCCTCTCTTACAGAGATCCTCCATGGTCCTCCATGATGGTGGTCTCTCTTAACTGTGACAAGCAATAGCGCAACTTACTTTCTGGTGGTCTTTGGTGGGAGGGCATGAACAGTTCTTAGAGAAAGAATGTTGTTTATAGCAATATTTATAATAACAGAAATTGAGGATGACATATTTGTTCAAAAACATGGAAAAGATTCTAGAACTTATGATACATCTATTTTATGAAATAGCCTTTGAAGAGTAAGTTAGATGCATGGCTATTGGAATGGGAAGGAGGGATCTCTAAGACTTGCTGCTATAGGGGCGGAGAGGGCAAGCAAGTGAAATAAAATTACAAAGAATAGGATACTAGATTATGTTTAAAGAAAAACAAGCCTGTGTGTTCTGGAAGAAGAAGGCACATCAAACTCTTAAGAGTGGCATTGGGAAGGGGTAAAAAGGATATTTTCATATTTCAACTTATATACATCTATAGTGTTTTAATTTTGACAAGGTTTTGTCATTTTGTAATTTTTAAAAAATTGGCTTGTCAATAAATGCATATATATATATATATATATATATATATATATATATATATATATATATTTATATATAGCATAATATCCTAATTAGACCGGACATCCTTCCAACATCCTTCCGGACGACCTTCCAGACAAAGCCAGGGCTGCGAGGGAAGCCCGGGTCCTGGGGGCCAGAGGGAAGCTGGTGCCGGCAGCCGGGAGAAGGAAGGCCTACTCTTGCATTAGTTTCATGCATCGGGCCTCTAGTATATATATAATGTGTATGTGCATTGTAATGTTGAGGGAGTGGTATATACACATTTCTCTGCATCTGCTTTTTATATACATCACAAAAATTCTCTAAGTCAACTGGTGTAGTCCTAAGTCAGTATTTGTAATCCTATATAATAAAAGGCTAATACGCAAATCAACCAAACAGCAGAACGACCAGTCGCTGTGATGTGCACTGACCACCAGGGGGCAGACGCTCAAAGCAGGAGCTGCCTCCTGGTGGTCAGTGCGCTCCCACAGAGGGAGCACCCCTCAGCCAGAAGCTGGCTCACAGCTGGCAAGCACAGCAACAGTGGCAGGAGCCTCTCCCGCCTCTGCAGCAGTGCTAAGTATGTCTGACTGATAGCTTAGGCCCACTCCCCGCAGGGCTCCTGGACTGCTAGAGGGCATAGGCTGGGCTGAGGGACCCCCCTCCCCCAAGTGCATGAATCTTGTGCACTGGGCCTCTAGTAGCTATATAATGTTTCATAATAAAGATGCTCAGAAATTATTCATTCATTCTCCTATTGATATATATTTGTTTTATGTACTTTTTTGGCCATTATATATGATATATTTGTATATATTTTGGCCACTGTATATATTTTCTTGTATGTGCATAGTTTCATTTCAGTGTTTTTTATCTGTCATACAATGACAGGAATGAAATTTGAAGGTCAACGGGCATGGACTATTTCCAATTTAAATAGATATTGACAGAGTTTTCCTCAAAATAATTTATATTTCTATTTGCAGTGTTTCAGAATACCCGTTCCTCTAAATCCCAGTTAACAGTAGGTGTTACCTTTTTCCCTAAATTTTGCTATGCAGATATAAAGTAATAACCTAATTTTACATTATTTTGCATTTCCTTTCATAAAAGTAGTTGGGTATATGTTCATTTATTTGTTAGCAATTTTGAATTTACTTGTCTGTTATGTAGCCATCCTTTTTACTTTGTAATGCATCTTAGAGATTTAAAAGGTAAATTTGATCAGTATACAGAAATTTCATATGTGGATAGTTTTTAATTGTTCATCTATACCTTATAAACTAATATAGTCATCACATTCCATAAACAAATATTTATATTATTTTCTCCAGAAAAACAATGAATTGAGTCTTACAGTCAAATTTATTTCTTTAAACCAATGAGTAAACAAGCATACTGTACCTTGGAAGACCAATTCCAAACACAGAATTAGGAAATACAAAGTATCATAAGTGTATTTTCTCCACACCAAATGCAAAGCTTCAGTTATTTATTTTCTAAAAATAAAAAAGTCACAGAAAATAATTCAAGTGAAACTTCAGAATAAAGTTATTAGTCAGAAAAATCTATCCAAAGTCATCACAACCAGTTACTATAATTTGAACATGTACTGTACTGCAATCTGAATAACCTTTAGAAGTCAGTGGTTAGTAATGACATTTACTTTTCAGTGAGTAACAATAAATGGTTTGTTGTAAGACCCCAGAGCTATATTAAAGCTGTTAGAAAAGTTTCTACACACACTTTAAAAAATATCTATTGCAAAGGATATTGTTCTCTAAAAATATTTTCTCTAGTTTTTGAAATTATGAACAATGAATTAATGTTCCAACTCTCTGACTTGCAGCCTACAACCTTTTATTGGTCACCCAACCACATAGAAATAATAAAGACCATATTCCTCATAACTCATGTACTTCATAAGAGCAATAATTTTGGAATGATCTCAAGTCATGCTTACAAATATGTGTTAAACCCATACCAATTTCACCCTTTTGTTTATAGTAGTCTCAGAAGCCACTCTTTGTTACCATTCATCTAGCAAAACTTTTCACCAGCTAAAGATAGATGTGTAAATAACAATTTAGAAAGTTGCTACAGATAGCATTACACTTTTATTTGTACTTTGTTGATATGTCTTAGAGTTTTCAAATACTTGTTTTTATTTTCTTAGAATGTTCACCTTTTGATAAAGATGAGAAATAAGGTAACCCATGATAAAAAAAAATAAGTGGGAAATTTTGCTTATATACTTATTATAAGCATATAATTAATTTGATGCTAAAATTATCTGATTCTACATTTTAAAATGAAAAGACACTATCAGTTATAACCATTCTGTCTTTTAAAAGTATATATTAGTTTTTAAAAGTATATGTTAGTTTTAATTCCTATAGAATTGCTTGCAAATGCTTATAATACTAATGATATTTCTCTATAAATCTACTTGCTGCTGTTCTTCACTTATGACACTATAGGTAAAATATTATGATTGGAAGTACAACTGTGGCTGAAAATTCCAGTGTCTTAACTAGTGCTTCAGTTCACAATGAACACAGGATAGCCTGCAGCATAGATTCAGAATCCACCTACAGTTTCCCTAAATCGTGTATCAGCTAATTAGCCCACATGTACTGATAACACATGAGCAATTTTCAATAACTTTTAACATCAAGATAATATGTGTTTGTTATGAGAATTTGGGGGAAAACTGTAAAGAATTTATAATGTTTATCTGTAAGCCTACTACTGTCATATTAATATATACATACATATATAAATATATATACATCTACATAAATATATATCATACATACACATATACATACACCAACTTTATAAATATACTAGTGGCCTGGTGCATGAAATTCGTGCATGGGTGGGGGTGTTCTTCAACCCAGCCTTCACCCTCTCCAATCTGGGATCCCCCATAGGGATGGGGCCTAAACCAGCAGTCAGACACCCCTCTCACAATCTGGGACTGCTGGCTCCTAACCGCTCACCTGACTGCCTGCCTGATTGCCCCTAACCACTCTGCCTGCCGGCCTGCTCAGCCCAACTCCCCCCCCACACACACTGGCCTGCTCACCCCAACTTCCCCCCTGCTGGCCTGCTCACCTCCAACTGCCCCCCCACCAGCCTGATCGCCCCCAATTTACCCCCACTGATTGCCTGCTCACCCCCAACGCCCCCCCACCACCACCAGCCTGATCACCCACAACTGCCGTCCCATCCTGGCCTGATCAACCACAACTGCCCTCCCCCTTTGGCCCCTAACTGCCTCTACCTCGGCCCTGCCACCATGGCTCTGTCCAAAACATCTGGAAGGTCTCCCAGTCTAATTAGCATATTACCCTTTTATTAGTATAAATAGAGGCCTGGTGCACGGGTGGGGGCCGGCTGGTTTGCCCTGAAGGGTGTCCTGGATCAGGGTAGGGGTTCCCTTGGGGGGCGGGGCAGCCTGGGCAAGGGGCCTGTGGTGGTTTGCAGGCTGGCCATGCTCCCATTGGGGTGGGGGGTCCCCACTGGGGATGGTGCCTGCCTGGGCGAGGGGTTGGGGCAGTTTGCAGGCCAGCCACACCCCCATGGGGTGAGGGTCCCTGCTGGGGGGCCCTGGCCAGCCTTGGTGAGGGGCTGAGGGCCGTTTTCAGGCTGGCCACACCCCCTTAAGGGTGGGGGTCCCCGCTGGGGTACCTGGCCAGCCTGGGTGAGGAGCTGATGGCTGTTTGCAGGCTGGCCACGCTCCCCAGCCAGGACCCTCACCCTGATGGTGGTGTGGCCAGCCTGGGAGAGGGGCTGAGGGCCATTTTCAGGGCCCTCCCTCAGTGGCCGGCCCGAGTGACTCAAGCCTCCCACGCTCAGGCCAGCTCCATGGCCGCCGCCATCTTTTTCCCACTAATTTGCATATTCCATCCTGATTGGCTGTGGGGTGTTGTGAAGGTATGGTTGATTTACATATTTGTCTATTATCAGTGTAGAATACATACAACCCACAAAAATTGAGATCATATTATATGTCTTATTTTGAAGGCCATTTTCCATACTACATACGTCTTACAAAAATTTTAAACATACTCGTGCTTTGCATATCTTTAAATCATACTTCTACATTGGTATAATAGTAACTATAGTAACATTCTATGCCCAGAATAAATCTGTTTCTTACAGATATCCAACTTGATTGGATATTTTTGAATTTCAAGATATCCTTGAATTTTGCTTAGATATTTTAAAGTATCAATTCCTTCTTTTAAGTAATTGATAAGAAATCAGTACACTGGTGTCTTAACTTCACACTAGATGTGGCTTTTAAAAGGTGAAAGGTCTCTTAGTTGTTGTTTTATAAATATTGAACTCCAATTTTAAGAAAGTTAAGAGGACATGAACAAGCTGGGTTGAGCTACTACATATGGAAGCTAGTTTTGTTTTTATCTTTTAAAGGCACACTTAGGAACATAAATCTAAGTGATAAAAAGTATTTAAGGCCTCAGTAATATATACATATTAAAAAATACCATTCATAAGTAGATAGTAATTTTTTTTTGTTTTGCATCAAATTTACTTAAACATTTCCTTTATATAAAGGATATTTATAAATTAACCATAAGGCCATTATGGGACTGAACTATATGCTTCCCTTCAGTCTCAGTGACTAACACATTTTTGTTGGCTGTTGCCACTGCTGTTTCCACTGTGGGTAAAACTGGTAAGAAAGTCATCTTGCTTTCTTCTTCACTTTATTGCTCCTCATAATTCAGGGAAGCTAATGAATATTTGAGTGATCTCTGAAATAGAATTCAACAAGTATGGAATAATAAAGCAAAAAATATAAGTCTTAGCTCTTAGTGAGATTATTGAAAAGACTTTTAAAGTGGGGCATTCATACTGAATTGAGTTGAGCAATCTTGTGTGCCCAGGCTACAGGCAAAGATCTTACAGTGGATGATTCACATTCCCTTATTACTCTGAGTTGATTTTCTCTCCATTCTTACACTCTAAATAATGTCCTCCATCCTTGACCTCTTACTCTACAGATAATGTTATTTATGGCAATTATTACTGATCTTTAAACATGCTGCAATCTCATTAATAATCTATATTCTTTATGAGTCAGTATATCTGCTACAAAATACCAATATATTCTTATGGTCAACTTATTTGTTGTTGCTGGCTGTTAGAGAAAAAAACATATGACCTGAGTGGTATCCCTGGACCCTAGGCACCAGAGTCCTTCAGCCTTTAAGTGTGCATTGGTTGGAACTATCAGAGGTCACCACCTGCAAATCCTCAAAGGATGGGGCTACTGAAGACAATCACTGCCAAATTGGAAGTGAAACTCTCATTTTCTGGCTTCCTCCTCCATCCTTGCTAATAATGAGAAGACTAAACTGAGATGGCAACATGAAAACTGTTTCAATGAGAGAAGAACATAAATAAAGTTTTGCAAAACTTTGGAGAGGTCGGCTTTAGATATTATGTTCTATTTACCATGATTTCATTGTACACCAGGAGTTCAGTAGGTTTTCTTGGATTCTGTAAATCAGACTGGTTAGTAGTCTTCACTAGATTATCCTTGTGATTTCATAGAGGCTTAGGCTACAAGGGTGCAGGGTAACACTAATAACACGGTATTTCTTAGATGTCTATATTTTCCTATTAAGAATAAATTAGCTTATAACATTTCCTGCAGGCTAATGTGAGATATATAAACTTTTTACAACAGATTCAGGCAGTGGGGTCTATCAGAAACTGGAGGTTATGACAGAAAGAAGATATCATAGAATGGGGAAAAGGGGAGTTAAAACAGTGATTAGAAAAACTCCATGAATATGAAATAACTCTGTATATTCATTTCCTTGAACCATTTAAGATCCAAATCAATGATGTACTGTAAAATGTTGACTAGTTGAGATTCACTTCACTGAAGTTTTGACAGTGAATTGTAAGCTGTGAAAATAGTTTGTCTCCATTTTCCTCATTCTTGGAAACTCTCTCAATAAAACTGTTTTGTTTTCTACCCTACTCTTCCATGAGCATCTCCTTCTATAAGAAGTGTCTTTGTGCATATAACCACATACTATTATCTTCTCGTTTTTTCACTTTGCATGAATTCCCAGATATGTGCTAATTAAAATGCCACCCCCAAAAAAGTTATTTCTAAGTTGGGCTGCTGCTAATCTAGCCCTCCCAGTATATTTGAAATGCCCTAGGATGCACTAGGGTATTGAGAAATATCAACCCTAGAGAACAAGATTTATCACTCCTGTCAAATAGCACTGGCACTGATGAATTCTGACATTCACCTCAATATGTCAGAACCCACTTATTATTTAATTAGCCAATTCTATGTAACATTTGCCATTAAGGTTGACAACATATGCAACCTCTTTCTTTTCTTGTGTTATGGTGTAATCTAACATGAATTAAAGAGGAATTTTACATTGAGGGTTCAGTCTTCAAAGTCATGTATTCTTTAACCTGCAGCCTGGCATTCTTTGATTGATATGAGATTCTATGAAGAACTAAACCCTATTATAGCATTTTAAGATCTGGTGACATTTTTTAAATACAAATTTTTGACATCCAATTGAGAATTATTTCTAAAAAGGGGTAGTTTAGGAGTAGCACATAATGATTCATGCAGTTTATGTGAAATATAATTGTTGTTATTTAAGTAGACTCTCTCAAGTATTTGTTTATTGGGATTGAATCAGATCTTCTACTTCTAAGGGAATAGTGGAGTTTGACTATAGATTTGAAAGTGCTTCTAATTCCACATTCTGCATTGCAATGAAGCTAAATCTCTAAGTCTAAAGTGAAAGTGGATAACCATTCTATTCACTACCCCCTTGTCTCTAAAATTTTCTTTCTTAAAGAAAGAGAAGCCAAACAAAATCCTAGTTTCTAGAAATGTTTGCAGCTGTTTTGTTAAACCAGCATGCTGCCCCATTACATTACTGTAATAAAAATATCCCCTTGTTTTGTGGAATTTCTCCTTCACCCATCTAGCCATGTATTTCTAGTGTGGACTACCATTAGTATATTACTTCCCTAGCTAAAAGTTGAGTGGGACTCATACTGAGCCCAACTTATTGCTCCATCCCTGAAGCTCTAGTAATTAATCTAAAACCAAATGGGTGACTCAAGCTAGACCAGAGGACTTCTTAGTAGGATCTAATTAGAGATTGTCAGGATTTTCCTATTGTGGTTTTTTTTTTTTCATTATTGGTTAAGGTATTATATATGTGTCCTTATCCCCCCGTTCCCCCCCCCCCCCACACACACACACACTCATGCCCTCACCCCCCTACTCTCTGTGTCCATTGGTTAGGCTCATATGCATGCATACAAGTCCTTTGGTTGATCTCTCCCCTTTACTCCCACCCTCCCCTACCTTCCCTCTGTGGTTTGATGGTCTGATCGATGCTTCTCTGTCTCTGGATCTGTTTTTGTTCATCAGTTTATGTTGTTCATTATATTCCACAAATGACTGAGATCATGTGATATTTATCTTTCTCTGACTGGCTTATTTCACTTAGCATAATGCTCTCCAGGTTCATCCATGCTGTTCTATTGCCTTTTGAATGCTATAGATGGAAGATTCTTAGGAAGATTCTTAGTCTGAGGTAGCCTAGAGCCATATTCCCAACAATGAAGAAAATTCACATGAAACGGGGTGTGTGTGTCGGGAGGGGGGGGGAGTCTGACATTCAGAAGAATCAGACACAGGAGTCAGTGAGAGGAAACCTGACTGTGTTAGGTCTATGAATCCTGTCATCTGTGTCCAAATTCACCCTTGCACTTGCTGTTGATTGGTTACATGAGATGAGAAATTCTCCATATTTGTTTGTTAGTTAATTTTTTGTCACTTGCAACTATAGGGTTCTGAATGACTAAATAAAAGTTCTGGACCCTGAAATACTTGGCAGTCTTACTATTTTTTAGAAAGCCTGGAAGCTTTCTTATCAAGTACACATGGAATGGTCATTGAGGTAGGACATATTTGGACCAGATTAAGGAGACTGAAGTCTGACAGAGTGTGTTCTGTGACTATAATGGAGTTGAAATAGAAGCCAATAACAGAAAGATATCTGAAAAATCCCCAAATATTTGGAAGTTAACACACTTTGATATAACTCATACACTAAAGAAGAAATGAATAGAAATATAAATTATTAGAAATAAAATGTTTGAACTTAATTAAAATTAAAACTTAATATATTAAAATATGTTATGATAAATGTTAACATCTGTTAGTGTATCAATTCTCCCCAAATTGGTCTGTAGTTACATTGCCTAGTATGATAGCCATTAGCCACATGAAACTATTGAAC
The DNA here is from genome assembly GCF_963259705.1 of Myotis daubentonii. Lineage (NCBI taxonomy): Eukaryota > Metazoa > Chordata > Mammalia > Chiroptera > Vespertilionidae > Myotis > Myotis daubentonii. Next base: position 68,300,666 of record NC_081843.1, read on the forward strand.
AGTTGATATATGGCTAGCCTGAATTAAGATGTTCTATAAGTATAAAAACACCAGATTTCAAGGATGTAGCACCCAAAAAAATATGTTAAAATGTCACATCAAGACTTTTATGTTGATTACATGTTAAAATGTTTATGAGTTAAATAAAATGTTAAATTAATTTCACAGGTGATATATTTTTATTTTTTAGTAAAGCTACCAGAAAAACTTAATGTATGTGCCTCATATTTTTGGCTTGGATTGTACTATGGTCTGAATTTTTGTGTTCCCTCCAAATTTATATGTTGAACCCAAGGGGATGATATTATAAGGAATGGTAGATAAGGAAATAAAAAGATGAAAAAGATGCTCTTAATCATTAGTGAAATGCAAATTAAAGCCACAATGAGATACAACCACAAACTTATTAGAATAGGTAAAATATTTAAAAATTGATAATCCTAAGTATAAGCAAGAATATGGAGTGAGAATTGTCATACATTGTTGGTAGGGATATACAATGGGACAACTACTGTGGGAAACAGTTGCATAGTTTCTTATAAAGTCAAATATCTCCTTACCATCCAATCCAGCAAGTTGACCCTTTGGAATTCACCCAAGAGCAAGGAAAGCAGGTCCACACAAAGATTTGTTTATGAAACTTTATAGATTATTTCATAATAGCCTTAAATCAGAACAACCGACTGTCCATCAACAGGTAAATATATAAACAAATTATAATATCTATTCAACAAAATGTAATAGCAATAAAAAGGAGTGAATTTCTTTCTTTTTGTTCCATTTTGTGCAGTAAAGGCAGGAATGAATTTCTGATACCGTCAACAACCTGAGTAAATATCAAAAACATTGTGCTGAGTGAAAGACTTTAGATGCAAGAGTATATATATACCTTTTGATATGTGAAGCTCTAAAAAAGGCAAATTTAATCAATAGTGATAGGTCAAGGTTGCCTGGACCAGAGAGCAGGGGCAGGACTAGTGAGGGAAAAACAGAAGGGAATCTTTTGGGGTGTTGGAAATTTTCTACATCTTGATTGCAATGGTTATATCAGGGTGTATATTTGTCAAAACTCATCAAAATATTCACTTAAAATGAATGCATTTATTTTTATGTAAATTGCACTTCAATACAGTTGGGGACATTTTTAATTGGTGAGAACAAAAGAAATTTTTAAGTGGGATACAAGACTATTTTAAATCTTTAAAGGTAGCCCTGGCTGATTTGGCTCAGTGGATAGAGCGTCGGCCTGTGGACTCAAGGGTCCCAGGTTCGATTCCGGTCAAGGCCATGTAACTTGGTTGCGGGCACATCCCCAGTAGGGAGTGTGCAGGAGGCAGCTGATCAATGTTTCTAACCCTCTATCCCTCTCCCTTCCTCTCTGTAAAAAATCAATAAAATATATATATTTTTTAAAGTCTTTAAAGGTAAATTCTTACCAGTAACATTCCTTTTTTTTTTTTTTTTTTTTTTTTTACTTCACCCTGTTCTTTACTTCCCCATAAAATATCTGTTCTCATTTTATGGTTTTGGTATGCCTTCCAATACAGCAACAATGTTAAGATATAGTCACTTCCTGGTATGGTTCAGTGGATAGAGTATCGTCTTGTGGACCAAAGGGTCCCGAGTTCGATTCTAGTCAAGGGAATGTATCTTGGTTACAGGCTCCAGGGCTCGTGCAGGAGGGAACCAATTGATGTGTTTCTCTCACATCAATATTTCTCTCTGTCTTTCCCTCTCTCTTCCACTCTCTCTAAAAATGGATGTTTGGGTGAGGATTAAAAAAAAAAAAGATATGGCCCAGTTTTAGGGATGCAAAAAAATTAAGAAACAATTTATATACAATTTATAAACCTAAGAAGTGGATGGCTCACTAGCCATTTGCAAAATAATTTTGTTTTTAAGAAGAAAGGAAGAACTTCTCTCCAGATTTCTTAACTTCTGATGTATATCAATAAAGGAAAAGTCACTTTTGCAAATAGTCTGAGAAATAATTTCCAGGCAGCCAAGTGCTGTAAGCCACAAGCTAGACAGAACATCTTTGTAAAAGAATGAAAATTCTATCTATAAAACATATTACTAAAGCTATTGTCTCTTTTCCCACAAGGGAAAATAAAGTTATAGAAGCTCAAGTCATAAATATATGGATCATAGCTTGTGAGTTTTGTAACATTTTATCACTATTAAAGAAATCTAGTGAAGCTAAACATGTGCATTTTGGTTACTCTTGTATGCTATCCTCAAACTATTATCTGTCAGTAGTCAAACAAAACTCTTAATGCTAACTGGAGGTGAGAAAGTTCAACTTGTTTATCAAGAGAGAAGTATTTTATTGCTTATGTCTTCCACAGTGAAGCAAACTGATATGCTTTAAAGAGGAAATCTGCTCATGCTAGGAATATGATAAAAGAAATTATTTTTAGGCTTAAACTTACCTTTTGGCATAGGCATAACAAATACAATCTTCAAAATGCATTATTTTGCATCAGGCTAGCAATTTACATTTATATACATTTAGAAAAAAAATAGTCAAAAAAAGTCTTCAACTGTGTTGATGGATAAAAACAAAAAACATGTATGTCCCTGTCATTTTTACTTAGTAAAAGGTCTACTACCCTCGCAAGTCTAACCTGACTATAATTATAGCTTTGCCCCAAACTCACCATGTATCTTTGGGGAGTCACTCATTCTCTGTCTTACATGTATGTCTGACAAAATGAAAGTATTAGACTGGACAATACATGAAGGACTTCATAAAAGCACACAGATTTTAAGTTAAGGTCTGCTGGTTCCTGGCCCCACATTCATGCTTGTGAATGTCCTATATGTCTTTGCCCTAACTGGACATGCATTTAGTTTTTGTTTGTTTTATTTCTTCTATCATCTTCCTTTCACTATAACATTGAAAAAGACTTATCACTTCCTTCTTCGTCATAGCCAGCAGGCTACAGAGCATTTATATACTAATATTCTTATAACTGCTTATAGACTTCCTCCTTTTTCTAAAGTTTTAGTTCCAATTGGAATACTTATCAGTAGACACAAAAGCACAGTGAGTAGCTTTATTCTAACATTGATAGAATAATTTATTTATCCATGTAGAAGGAAAATGAATTAGGTTTCTACTTCATACCATACCCCAAAATCCATTACCGAAGGAATAAAAATATAAATGTGAAGGGTAAACCATAAAAATTTTAGATAAAATATATTTATGACATCAGGACAGGAAAGGATTTCTTAAACAAGACATTAAAAGCAGTATCCATACCAGAAAGGTTTAGGAGAAAATTATAACTTCATAATAGGGAAGAATTTTTGAGCAATACACAAAAATAATTATAAAGGAAGAGATTGTTAAATTTAACTACATTAAACTAAATAAATTATGCCCTGGTCAGGTGGGAGCATCATCCTGCATTCCCATAGACCTACAATTGCAGATTCTATTCCTGGTCAGGCCACAGGCCCAGGATGCAAGCTCGATTCCAAGTAGGGGGCGTGCAGGAGGAAGACGTTTGATGTTTCTCATTGATGTTTCTATCTCTTTCTCTCTCTCCATTCCTCTCTCTCTCTGAAATCAATTTTTGAAAAACCATTTAAAATTAATGAAAACATTTCCTTGGGTGAGGATTAAATTTGTTTTTCTGATCATCAAAATACACATAAAGAAAATAAAAGTAGACTACAAACTACAAGAAGATATTTTTAACAATATGGGCAAAAAAAGTTAGCATCCAGGTACAGAGGAAAACTCATAAATAACAAGAAGATGCACTAGAAAAAATTATCCAAAATATAAAAAGAAATGAAAGCATATTTTTAGAAAACATCAATAGCTCATAAACATAAAAAAAACAGACTCAGCCCCCAACAGGGGTGCCTCAGTAGTTGAGCATCAACCTAGAACCTGGAAGTCACGGTTCTATTCCCTGTCCGGGCACATGCCTGGGTTGAGGGCTAGATCCCCAGTGTGGGGCATGCAGGAGGCAGCTGATCAATGATTCTCTCTCATCATTGATGTTTCTATCTCTCTCTCCCTCTCCCTTCCTCTCTGAAATCAATAAATATATTTTTTAAAGAAAAGAAAAAAAGACTCATAACAATTATTAATTGTCAGGAAAACATAAATTAAAAACAGAACTTTGTATTATTTGACATCTACTACTTTGGCAAAATTTACAAACCTGTTAATATTATGTATTAGTCACAGTACAAATCATTGAGAAATCTTAGACACTGTTGGTGAGAAGATACACTGGCACTATCACTTTGTCAAACGATTTTGTCCTGTTAAGGTGAATAATCATCTCCTACAACCCAGTAATTCCACTCCTGGGTATAGAGCATCTGTCTTACATGTGTGAAAGAAATATATACAAGAGTAGCATGGTTAGTAACTGTAACACCTGAGAACAAGCTAAATCCTATCAAACAAAGAATGAATAGCTACATACGTATATAGTCACCTAATAGAATATTATACAAGAGTGAAATGAACGAACCATATCTTCATATTCACTATGGATGAATCTTAGACACAAGATTGAGAGGGAAAATAAAATCACATAAAACTATATACAAAATGATGTTATTTTTATAAAACCCCCAGAACCTCAGTGTATTAAGTACATATGCATATGTGGTTTATCTATTAAAAGGCAAGTAATTGGTAAACAAAATTCAGGGTGGTCTTTACTCCTTAGAGGGAAGAAGGGGGATGAGAGAGGAAGGAGCACACAGTGGTTGCAAAGATCTTTACAATGTCCTAATTCTTATGTTGAATTGGGATTTCATTGGGATTTCATTATTTATTTACATGTCTCAAATACTTTGTAACTATATACTTTTTGTTATAGGGTGAGCTGTGTCTTTACCCCCAAATTTGTATTTGAATTCCTAGCTCCAAGTAATTCACAATGTAAATTTACTAGTATTTGGAGACAGGGTCTTTAATGAGGCAATTAAGCCAAAATGAGGTCGTTAGGGAGGGACATATTCCAATATGACTGTTCTTATAAGAAGAGGAGATTTGGACACAGACATGTATAGAGGGAAGAACAGGTGACCACATAGAGAGGAGACAGCCATTAGGTACAAGCCAAGGAGAGAGACCTCAGAAGACACCAACCATGCTAAGACCTTGGTTTCAGACTTCTAGCCCCCAAGAGTGTGAGAAAATACATTTCTGTTGTTTGAGCCACCAGTCTGTGGTATTTCATTATGGCAGCTCATGCAAACTAATACAATGCGATTCCATAAAACAAGATAAATTACATTTATTACTTTTTTTTAGTTATTTGTGCACTTAATTCATTTCTGTTATTTGGAAACATAGCCGCCATTGTGTTTTTCCATGAGGAAATACATTCCACATTTAAAACAACTGATTTACAAATTAGCATTTTGATGACAGTCCATTCACATACTCAGGGCTCAGGTTTTCCCATCTCAGCTTTCTATCGAGGGGCCCAGATGTAAGTTCTCTAGTCACCTCATTACCTAACCTTGATATTTTAAAGTACCCAATTCTTTTTAGGAATGGTGATTTTTTTGTTGTTGTTGTTCCTTCACAAAGCAAAGCCTGAGACCTTGGCTTGGATGCAGGTGGTTTATTTGGGAGGTGAGTCCCCTGAAACAGGAATGAGGGAGTGGAAGGTGAGACGGGTTGGGTTGGGGGGGGGGGAGATAGTCAGTAAAGGTTATGCTAGGGGGCTGGTTAACATCATGGACAACGGGGGCTCCATAAACCTGGAGCCCTGATAAACCTGACTTTAGAGTTGTCCCTTGACAGACAGGAGGATGAGGCTGATCCAGCAACTCCTGTCCTCCACTAGTTGAAGGTTGCTCCAGGCATTAACTCCCTGGCAGTTCCATACCGCCCTGTTCCTGGCTCAATAGTTCTATGCTTGCAAAAGGCTTAAAGTAGAAAAGCTGAGAGGCACTAGAAGTAGAGCTGTGCATAGAAACTGTCCACGTAGATTTTTGCTCAAGCCTGAGGCAGGCTGAGGGCATGTGACATGGGGCACATAAGGCACCTGCTACCAATATATAGTTCGCCGATCTAAAACCAGTGTCTGCACTGCTCACAGTGGCAGAAAGTGTCTTACCCTACTGTGGGGGAATTACAGCATTGGAGGAGAAAAAAGGAGTCCCAAATATTAGCACCATGATATCAGCAAGGAAGATGAATAAACAAGAAATCAATACTGAACTGCCTGCTATTTAGCCTTGATGCAGTAAAGGTGCAAGAATGTTACATGTTATGAATAATCAAGCCATAGAATAATTAGAATAAAACAAATTGAATACTTATCAAATTTGGGGAGACAGGTAGAGGGAATTCAAGCTAAATATATAAGTAATATAAGAAATCACTAAAAAAATGCCTATAGATCTGATATAGACAGCGTATAAGTAGGATCCCAGATATAAAACATAAAGCCAAAATATATTGAATAAATAATTGCTCATATATTTTATTGATAACATAAAATATTAACTCATATTGTTTTAACTAATCTCTCCCATTTGATATAAATAAGTTATTTTTATTTTTGCTGCCTAAAGCTTAATGCCACTAATATCAATATTGACAAAAAGAATAAATGAATTAATGACTCCCTGACATAGCACCATACTTGAGAAACTGGCATGTGCTTGTGATTGCAAATAGAATTAATTTCACTGGGAGCTATAATCAAAAGAGATGCCTTAGTTAAAGAATCAAGTCTGAATTGATCCTGAAAAGCAACATAGAATCACCATTATTAATGTGGTAAAACTTTCCATGCAGAAAAAAATCTTTGAGAAATGCTTATATATCTAGTACCACTTCTAAATCAGATTTGTCCTGTGTTCCCTCAAGAACCTTGTCCTTGCTATTATTTTTTCTACCTACATACCCTATCCTTTTTTGTGAGACTAAAATCTTTCTCATTCATTAAGGACCAGCTAAAATCGACTTCCTCTGGAGAGTTGCTCTGTCTCCTTTCAGCTACCCTGAAAATCAGTCTCTCTTCAGATCTCAAGATTTTTGAGCCTCCATTATAGCTACTTATGGTCTTTTCTTCCCCACTAAATTATAAATCCTTAAGTGTAGAATTTACATCTGATTCGTCTTTGGTTCCTACTGCACCTAAGACAAGCAATTTGTATACAATGGGAGTTCTAAAAATATTTATTGCTTTAATAAGTTAAACATGATGTAATGTACCATAAATTATTTGTTGCTGCTTGCTTCAACATCTTACAAGTCACTTTCATTCCTACATATGCAGAAATCTGGTTCTTATATTAATTTCATCTATTTTATAATAGACTAGAGGCCTGGCTGGGGGGGGGGGGGGGGCGGGGGGCGCAGGAGGGATCACGGGAGGTTGGCCGGCTGTGGCAGTACACTGACCACCAAGGGAGGCTCCTGCATTGAGCATCTGCCCCCTGGTGGTCAGTGAACATCATAGCAACAGGTCAACCAGTCATTCGGTCGCTTAGGCTTTTATATAGAGAGATTAGACAGCATTGTTCTGTGCATTTAACCAGTTTTACTCAAATTAGAAATATTTTTTCAGGATTATACACCAACCTATTCATTACTCTAGATTTTATCAATTATTAGAAAATTTAAGAAAATAATAGAAAACAACTAATTTTTCAAAATAGGTCAGTGTTTGAGAGGTAATAGGTAGACAAGTGAAGACTTTTCATCAATAGTTGTTTTCAGATATCATAACAGCTTTTTAACTTAGGCTGTGTGCGATCTCAGATACCAAAATTATGCCTGCTTGTGTAATATGAGATGTATAAATATAGATATATGTAAAATGCTTATCAGCAAATATGGAAAACCATATTCAGCATATCACTCCACATTTAATAAATATTTAATAAACAACTAATAATCACATCAAAATGTTAATACTCTAATGTCAAAACATCAATAAAATAAGTGCAGAATTCAGAAAAGAATAATTTAAAGACTTTAAAATAAAAGCCCTAGAAAGAATTAGAATGAAGTTATTAGAGTGACTTTCTTGACTTTCTTATACCAACTAATCTAGAGATTACTTTTTGGCCACCAGTTTAGAAAGGAACATTTTTAAATGTTAAGGATAGAATGACAGTTTTCTAATATTTTTTAAAAATTTGGCTTTGCAACTTCTTGTTTTGTCTTTGCAAGAGAAAACTATTTTTAGGTTCAAGTCACAAAAAGTGCAAAAGCAATGGCACACTAACAGGAAAGAGATACTTTTGGAGGTGTCTCTTAACTTATAAAAGTGTATTTCACATTTATCAAATTTCCAAATTCTTTTTGGACAGTGCTGGTTTGCTACCGAAATAATTTAGAATCGGGTACTTAGCATTCAGATCCCCTGTGTTACTTAAAGCTCAGCAAAAGAGACCTGAGTAGTGGATAAAGAGGGTGGCTTCCCTGGCAGGGTTATTGCTGCTAATCCCTTGTATTCAGCCTGCCCATCCCACTATCTGGCATCATTGTCTCTCAAGAAGGGCAACATCACAGCATAGCATAAGAACAGAAAACAAAAAGGACAAAAATTGGTATATTATCCTGCTACACACACATTTCTCAGAAAATCTATATGGTACTACATTCTGGGAAATGAAGCAGAGAACCAGCCCCCTAAAACTGCTATATGCTCATGTGCTAGTGGCTAGAAGGCACTGCATTCACACATACAAGTATGCAAAAACACCAATTTCCAAGTCACACTTGTGATTGCAGAAGAGAATATAACTTGTCAGGCCTGGACAGGACAAGGCTTGGCAGCTCAGAGTCCCAGGGCTTCCTGGGTCAGTATGGAGCCTTGAGATCTTTCTGAGAGGCAGAGTCACTGGCAGGCAGCACGATCCAAGTGACTCTGTGGGAGCAAATTCTAAGAACCAGCACAAGAGGACGGAGACCCCTGAGGTCCTGGGGCCAGGCTGAGGTACACAAACAGACCTGCTAGCCAAATAAGAGCATTCTGAGTAAAAAGAAAGCTGACATGCCGGTAAAACAGCGATAAGCCACCAATGCGACTCTTCTTATAAATCCAATATGGGCTTCCTCCTGGACATCTTAGCAGCCCACTCACAAACCCAAACTGACTCTATAAAAACAAAAACTCTGAAAATTGACAATACACACTAACTACTTTGAATGAATACAGGGAAAGGTACAGTTCTAATTACTATCTTTTATGCATTTAAAGGACATCAAGTAATCAGTTCCTCTACTATTTTTTGTTTCACTCTGGTTTTCTAGTATTTATTGCATGTGTGTTCTGTAAACATGTGTTAAATTGAATTGAATACACAGGGCAAAGGGTAAACAATATCTACCAAATTCTGAAGACAGTTGGTGATATAAAAAAGCTATAGCCATAGTAAATAATTATGCAACTAACTCAGCTACAGTACTGCCAGAAAAAAATTAAACTGATCTGAAAGAACCATAGATCAAAAGTTGCTAATTATGAACCAGATGTATCAATGGGTACAACTTGTTCTAAAATTCCATTCAGTCAGTCGGCTTCCTTTATTCTTTTATAAAACTGCGACTTTCTTTTATACTGCCTTCACTGCCCCATAACACACATAGGCTGTGTCCTCTTGAGTGATAATAAAGAATGGTCCCTGAGCATAGCTACTATACAGAACACTTAGGAAGACCTCCTCGGATAACCATATTAATTTAAAAGGTTGTTTCCCTGGGCTCTCAAGAGTGACATTCCGCCGAAACCGGTTTGGCTCAGTGGATAGAGCGTCGGCCTGCGGACTGAAAGGTCCCAGGTTCGATTCCGGTCAAGGGCATGTACCTGGGTTGCGGGCACATCCCCAGCGGGAGATGTGCAGGAGGCAGCTGATCGATGTTTCTCTCTCATTGATGTTTCTAACTTTCTATCTCTCTCCCTTCCTCTCTGTGAAAAATCAATAAAATACATTTAAAAAAAAAAAAAAGAGTGACATTCTGGCCCTAGCCAGTGTAGCTAACTGGTTAGAGCATTAGCCTGAACACTCGAGGGTCTTGGGTTTGATTCCTGGTCTGGGGCATATACCTGGTTTGCAGTTTCCATCGGGTGCATGTGGGAGGCAACCAATCGATGTGTCTCTCTCACATCAATGTTTCTCTCCTTCCCTCCGCCCTCTGTTTCACTCTCTAAAAATCCTTGGGTTAGGATTTTTTTAAAAAATAAAATAAAATAATAATAATAATAATGTGACATTCTTTGCAATACCAAAACACCACCCCCCCCCAATTTAATAGTAATCTATCAAATATACAAAAATAGAAGCAAGTTGTCTCAAAATCTCTATTAGCCTAATCAGAACCAAAATTCATCCACTGGTTTCTTAATAGCTTTTGTAGGCAGTCTCAAAAACAAACAGATGCCTTCAAATTTTCCTTCGGTAGACATATTCAAATTGTCTCTGGAACTCTCCTTTCATATGTGTATACCATAAGCTTTGACAATGTCAGATATATCTAAGGTCTAGAGAGAAATCCAAACTTGTTTTTAAAGGATTATAAAGAGGAAAATAGTAAATTGCTATTAACCATACTAATTTTAATTCCCCTTTTTCCTAGATAAAGACTATCTTTCCTGTGACCCCAAAATAAATACAGGAATCACTTTTTAAAAATTTGATAATTTAGCTGTAAATGTGATGAATACCCAATCCCCATGTAACGTAGGAGGAGAGAATGTAGAGAGAACGGGGCAGGTAACATCCAAACTGTCTGTCTAAATGGGTCCTGTTTCTGCTCCCCAAAAAGCACATCAGAGTACTAGAGGAAGAGTCACACACAAGACAACTCACATTCCCCCAATGTTGTCTGTTTTTATTTACTCCATAATCTGATGTACGGGTGCAGCCCTTTGTGATGTCTCCTTTCTACCCATAATGTTCCTCATATGAATATAGCCTTACTTCATTGTTGGACACAAATCACAATGCAAGTTAGTAGCAGTGCTAATAGACATCATGAGGCATCAACTCTGTGCTTGACCAATCAGAGCATTTATGAGTTGAAAATTGTTGAATTAACTTATGGTCTGTTTGGTTCAAATGTTAGTCATTGGTGCATGAAAACCACAGAGCTATTTGAGGAGACTGCATATCTAGGGAAGTAATGTTTGCCAATTTACATAACCTCCAGTGGGACAAGACTTTATGAGTGAAATGGGCACCCTTTCCCTCACTGTCTCGTGGCCCACACCAATCCCCCAGGGGAAGTGCATTTGGATATGTACCATTTAGCTTCTGCTGCTCCTGCTCTCCGACAGAGAGTTCAAAATCCACTCCATAAAAACAATGAAAGACTAACTACCTTTCGCAGGAGGCTGAATGTGGTAGGAGGTGGTGAAGTGTCTGCTATGCTCCACGTGGGGAAGCGCAGGAGGATGGAGCATGGATTCAAGGAAACTTAAGGGGCTCCAGGAGAGACAGGATATGTGAGAAGATTGGAATCCCTTTTGGGGTGTTCTTGAAATGCTACACCAATGCAAAACTAGAACCTTTGGGTCTCGGTTTTATAAGCATCACACATAATAGTAAATAGCTATGATATTCCGTTCATAAATTTTTTAAAATATTTTTATTGATTTCAGAGAGGAGGAAGGGGGAGAGAGATAGAAACATCAATGATGAGAGAAAATCATTGATTGGCTGCCTCCTGCATGCCCACTACTGAGGATAGAGCCCAAACGGGGCATGTGCCCTGACAAGGAATTGGACTGTGACCTCCTAATTCATAGGTCAGTGCTCAACCACTGAGCCACACCAGCCATGCTATACTTTCTTTTTTAAGGCAAAATTCTTCAAACCCAAAGATTTCCTGGGGAAAAAAAAGGCTAAAGAAAATCACAAAACAATTCCATAACTTGGAAGAATATAGTAACATCATGTTTATGTGTGACAACCATGTGTACCTTATCTCTTGGTAGATTGGCTGCCTGCCAATTGCGTATAAAATCGTCCCTGCACACCCAAGCCGACAGCCTGGGCAGAGCTGCGTTTCCTTAACACCCGAGCTTCCTCCAGCCTCTCCTCACCTTCTGCACTTTCCTTTCTCTCCTAGTAGCCGAGAGCCACATTTTAATAAGTGACCTTCAGCAAGCTGAATAATTTCTTCAGTGCATGGGTACATTCAAAAGCCTTGGAGGGTTTAGCTGTAATAAGTAGTCCGGGCAAATATGCGGTCGTATGAAGCCTTTGAAGTCTCCAGAAACTTCCCTTAAGTAGCCTCAATTGGAGGTTCAGGCCAGATGACTTACAGAGCCCCTTGCAAAGCAAAAATCCTATGATATGGGATCAGCAGAACCAGCTAGCTATTACAGCTGACTGCAGTTAATATGGCTTTCCCACCTTTAAGAGTATTTTTGGAACCAGACAGGATACTTGAATTGTTAATCCATTAACTATTAATTAATGTTCGTTCTTCAGTGGGTAACATCCAAACAAGGCAGAGATTTGTATTCTCATTCTCCTAAGTTAAAGAAGGATGTGATAAAAAAAAAAAAAAAAAAACACTAAATGCAATTAGAAAACATGGTACGGTTCTGCATAGCCAAAAATATTTTTCTTGTCACTCTGGATCAATTGTCATTTAGCAAATTCAGGGTTTGTATTTTTCCCTCCAACAAATTCTTGCTCTTACAACTCATACCTTCCACATGTATTTCTGTAACTTTATAAATAACTTTGAAAATAATATAACAATACATTTTGAATATTTTTCCAGTTAGAGATGTAAAATATCAGAGAAATTTTCTCTGGTTGGTCAGTGAACCCGCTGTCTGGTGTGAATGAATCAAAATTATACCTACATTTTTTGTCAGATTGGCAATAATATTTTTTGGTGTGCTGCAGAATTTTAGTAATTAGTTTGTGTGTGCCATGAGATGAAAAAGGTTGAAAATCACTGCACTAGAGAAACTGTGGTGATATTAGAAAGAGTGGATGAGGCTAGTAAAAATGTGATGGTCCACTAAATATATTGGTTAGGTAATATATTTCTTGAATCTAACTTTAAGTATCAAGAATAGGCGACTTATTTGACCTATAAATTTTTGTTGGTTTTCTGAACTCAAATGTCATAAAATCTACTTTATAGCTACAAAATGTGCAGTGGCTGTATGCTTTTAAGAATTGTCTAAGCTTGCCCTAGCCGGGTTAGCTCAATAGATAGAGCATTGGCCTGCTGACTGAAGGGTCCTGGGTTCGATTCTGGCCAAGGGCACATGCCCAGGTTGCAGGCTCAATCCCCAGTAGGGTGTGTGCAGGAGGCAGCCAATCAGTGATTCTCTATCATCATTGATGTTTCTATCTCTCTCTCCCTCTCCCTTCCTCTCTGAAATCAATAAAAATATATATTAAAAAAAAAATTTCCTAAGCTTGCCAGCAGAGAAATCTTCCAAAAGAATTTTATGTATACCACTGAGGGTGAAGCCTAAACTTAGAGACTTTTTAAAGCTCTCCAAATAATGCTTAAATAGAAAACCACTGCAATCATTCAAAATTATCGTTTTATGACTATGGGCCAAGGGGAATCACAAATCCTTGAGCCTTGCAGTTCTTGTGTTTGGATTATATGCCAGACACTTTTATAAGTGCTTAACATGTATTAATTTTTTTTAATATATTTTATTGATTTTTTTACAGAGAGGAAGGGAGAGAGACAGAGAGCCAGAAACATCGATGAGAGAGAAACATCGATCAGCTGCCTCCTGCACACCCCCTACTGGGGAGGTGCCCTTAACCCAGGTACATGCCCTTGACCGGAATCGAACCTGGGACCTTTCAGTCCGCAGGCCGACGCTCTATCCACTGAGCCAAACCGGTTTCGGCTTAACATGTATTAATTAACTACATTAATAAATAGCGCAGGATATAGGCTTGAAAGGGTATTGGATTTTAGTCTGTTACTTATTTTTACAAGATGTATATATCTTTGGGTGCTTTACTTTGCACCAAAAGTCATGCTATTCCATCTTATGAATAAGTCCAAACCATTTAAAAGAGCATCTGCTTAGACTATGTAAACTACAGGCCAGAAAGTTAAAATTTGAAAATTTTGTCTGCAAAACACTTAAATTAGATTCAGTCATAATTAATATATATCCATAAAAGGACAAGAGATTTTCACACAAAAATGTATTAATGCAAGAGAAGAGAAGATAGCTTATGTACACAGTTATTGCAAACACTGAGAGACAAATATAAATTTATGAAGTCAATAGCTTAGTAAATAATCAAACTATAGCTAAACTTGACCCAGAATACAAACTTAAGGTGAAAATTTCAAGTTCAATAATTTTATGTTACATTTCTTTAAAAAAAAGTTTAACAGATGATATGATATCAAAGGATCTTTATATCTCTCTGGCCAAGTATAAAATTTAGGTTTCATTTTGCCCAAATTTCAAGGATTTGTCTTACTTGCTATGGGAAAATTAGATATAACCTGGCATTATAATTACATAATTCTTTTGCATTTTCCTGGTCAATATTCTTTCTCCTTTTATGTTTTTATATGTCAGAATTAAATAAATAGTAATGATGGAAAAAATGAGACTTGGGGAGGGGGACCTAGCAATCTGAATCTAGTCACTGCCCCTTTAATTCTCTGGTCCTGCAAGACCTGTTTACCCAAAATACTACTCCCATTTTAGAGAGGCCATAAACCATCCCCAGGCAGAGTTATCAGTGCTGGCGTCAGGCCAGGCCTTGAGATGTGGTCCCACTGCCCCCATCCCAGCACATGGGGCTTTTTGCAAAGCCTGCGAAAGGTCCAGAAGTATGATCCATATTTGGGGGACAAAGAAACCAAAGGGGTATAAAGGGAAAGCTTCCTCCGTATTGGGAGGCTCAGGATTTGGAGAGAAACAGACTCCCCTGAGTCACTGTACCGGTACGTGTGAAATGTCTGGAAATAAATGGGTTTTTCCTGTGCCCTCGGTACTCCTGCATATTTTTTTTGGTCATCTGGTAAATTCTGTAAAAGTAATATTTTGCCCTAGCTGGTTTGGCTCAGTGGATAGAGTGTTGGCCCAAGGACTGAAGAGTCCCAGGTTTGATTCTGGTCAAGGGCACGTACCTTGGTTGCAGGTTTGATCCCTAGCCTGGTGCAAGAGGCAACCAATTGATGTGTCTCTCTCTGTCTCTCCCCTTTCCTTCCACTCTCTCTAAAAATCAGTGGAAAATATCTTCAGGTGAGGATTAACAAAAAAAAAAAATTATAACATTTTTACAAAAAGGAAGTTCATAGAAAATATTCTTCAATATAGCAGGTTTGCAATATCTAACTTTATTTCAAACAACATATTGCTTCTTTACTGTTATTTCAACAATTAAAGTTATCATTAAACAAGTTTATCCTTTAACAAAATGCAAATAATTGCTCCTTCCCCTTTACCACATTTGTGTTAAGTTTTAGTTGCATACCTATAATTTAATATCAAGTTTAGTGCTTACCTTACACTGTCAAGCACACAAAGAGTTTCAAGCTTCCAATAGTTTTAAAACACTAATTTTATTTGGCTATTACTTCAAATAGTATCTCCATAAGTACATTAACCAAAACAATTCCATCCTACAGTTGTTAACTATCAAAAATGAAGCCTTTTCTTTTATTTCTCGCCTCCACTGCCATTTGACCCTCAAAACCTGAGAAAAGAATAATGTTGCATTAATTAAAAGTGATGATATTCATATTTTGGTTTGGTCATATACAGCTAAGAAAGCAGCCATAAGAAACATGAATTAGTTATACCTATTTTTTTAAATCTTTATTTTTGAAAGTATTACTTATGTCCCCTTCCCATTCCCACCCTCTACTCCAAACCCCTGCCCAGGCCTGCACCACTCCATTGTCTGTGTCAATGAGTTATGCATATATGCATGCAAGTTCTTTGGTTGCACTAGTAGCTTTAGGAAACACAAGTTGGAGATGGGGGTTACATGAAAAGACAATACTAGGAAAAATTTTGTATAATGGCGGCCTTGAAAATTACAAGAAAGAAAATTCTTTTCTTTATGGGCTTAGTCTCTCCTTAATATTTGCCCTGGTAGAGGGGGGTGTATATGAGTGTGTGTGTGTGTATGCGCGTGTGTGTGCATGTGTGTGTATGTGTGTGTGTGTGTGCATGTGTGTATGATTCAATAGGTACTCACTGAACAGTAAGAGTAAAGATACCCATCTGCAACTCACACCATTTGGGAGACTTTTAGAGACTAAGTTTGGAAAGGCCACTCCCATTCTAGATCTTTCTATGAGATTTGCAGTGTGAATGTTTAATCTGAATTGTCCTTCATGAGTCCCCGTTGAAAGAACAGAATTTTAGGAGAAGAGAAAATAGATTCTGGAATAAAATTAATCCTTGTGGATGAGGTAGAAAGTTTCTCACAGTAGTTTGAGAGGTTGCGAAGGAGAAACTCTTAGAAATCTGGAGATAGAATGAGGTTGAGAATGGAGACACCTTCCCAGGAGGCCCCTCAGGAAAGGTGAAAATCCTTGGGTGCTTTCCCTTTGGGTTCTGGGAAAGCCATATCTAACATACTCACTGATGATTCTTTCTCCATTGCTCTTAGTATTCTTCAAACCTTTAATAAATTCAGATATGAATTAATAATTGTAGTGGTTGTGAGGTGGACGTGAGGAACAGGGCCATAAAGACAGAGTGGGCTGCACTACTTTAACTGCACACATGTTCTGCAGAGGGTTTAGCCAGTAGCACCATGTTCCTGAGGGAATCTGAAGTGCATGAACAAATAAAAAAAGTCATAGTAAAAGCTTTCATCTATTTTTCTAATGTATGCCATTACCTTCCATGTCTCTTCTTCCTTTACACATTGGATATTGTGGGAGACAATATTTTTAAAACTGAACTTTTATAATAAAAAAATGGGAAGGAAGAAAGGACTAGAAAGCAATAGTATAGAATATTGAACTTCTGTTCCCAGTTCTCACTGAATTTGCTTCTTCCTCAACCTTCTACAGATGAACATGGACTATCATAAAGCCATTGTTAAGGACCTTGGATATTTTGGTAATAAAATACCAAAGAAGCAAAGTCTTCGAGTCACTAAACAAGAGTGTGAACTTATTTCATTTGAAACATTCTGTATTTAAAAACCTACATGTTGATGTGAGTACACATGGGCATAAAACAGGTGGATTGACCAAAACCCGCAATTAGTAAATAATGAAGCAAGAGTCTTGTGTTCCCCATTATGCTATACCACCCCATAACTGTGTGAAGTCAGCCTGCACAACTAAGAGATCATAATGAGCCTATCAGTTCTCTGGGACTTAGGGAGTGAGTGAAAAGAAGCCCTGGTAGAACCCTGAGGGCAGCTTGTGCCTACATCATTTGAAAATATAAAGCCCAGTTCACTTACCAGTTACTAAGCATGTAAGGGTACCAATACTTTCCGTTCTTTATTCAGAATTAAGAAAACATAGAGCAAGATTCTCTTGTCTATAGTCCTGAGAAGCTGAGATATTTACGTAGTTAAAGGTGACTGGCAGGAGAATCCACTGTGTCCACTGCCTTGACACATACTCAGAATGTTGGGTAACAGTAAAATCCTGAATGCAGGAGAAGGATTTCTTGTCATATATCATGTTTAATAGATGTATTTAATATTCACTATTGAATATTAAATCTATATTCCCTTGAAGCAATAGAGGCATCAAGAAAAAAGAAAAATGACATGTTATCTTTTTTGACATAGTGAACATTGAAAAAGACTTGGAATAAATACGAACTTAGTCATGACAGGTGTGTCTGGGGACAGCACGTGGTAGTTATTACAAGCATGAGAGCATCAGATGAGGAGTCCGGCAAGCCCACTTCTATTCATGGCTGCAACACCAATTATACAACCTTGAACAGCCTTAAGTCACTCACCTTAATTTTGTCATCTGTCAAAGGCAGCTAATTATATGGCCTGTATTTATTGTTAGGAGCAAATAAAATATTGGGAATGATTATAGCAAACTATTACAAAATATAAGTTAATCTAATAGTTTAATGAGATAATACACTCATTAACCACATATTATTTTAATTAGAAACTATAGATAAGCTGAGCCATTCATGTAAAATTAGAAAATACAAATATTAAATATGAGTATTTAAACAGGAGTAAGAGAAACATTGAACCATTATTTATTGAGAGTAGCTTCAGGAGCTGAATCAATTCTCATCCCAATGACATGGCATATCTGTTGTTTTCCAGATAAAGTACACCAAACTCTTGAAAAATTATTGATACTTTAAAAGTAATGTTTTCAATTAACATTATGTCCTAAGTGGTACATGGATTTTAAAGGGGAACTAGTTTAAACAATAAACAAATATAAATTAATTTTCAAGTCTAAAATCTTAAAACTGTATAAAGTTAGAATTGAAACAGTAAAATAATAGACTATAGCATATGCGAAAATCAGCATATTTCTAGCTCCAGAAGAGCTCCACACTTTGGAGTGCCTTTCTATAAATTTCCTAAAGCATCCTCTGGTCCATGGCTGGTGGTGTCGCTAGACCTGCGGTTCTCAACCTGTGGGTCGCGACCCCTTTGGGGGTCGAACAACCCTTTCACAGGGGTCGCCTAAGGCTATCGGAAAACACATATATAATTACATATTGTTTTGTGATTAATCAGTATGCTTTAATTATGTTTAATTTGTAACAATGAAATCGGGGGTCAACACAACATGAGGAACTGTATTAAAGGGTCGCGGCATTGGGAAGGTTGAAAACCACTGCTCTAGACAGTGTTCTCTGAGCTCAAATCATGAACCACAAGAGCTTCAGTACCCATTTCTTCACTTTGGGGAACACTCCAACTCTCTTCCCAGGGTTTGAAGTCAATCAAATACTCCCAGGAACTCTGGGACTCGCGCTGATGGAGTTGTCCTGGATGCCACAGTTGGTCCCTATTCCAGGAGGGCAAGCTGATGAGTAGATAACTCCCAATGTCAACACAGCATTTCTTTTCAAGGGATCAAGTGAGATTGGGCTGCCACAATGGCACTTACAGGCAGCAGATGTTGGTTGACATTATCATCAAATATAAGACAAATTCAGGACTGGGTTACCAAGAATCCATTGCTGAATCTTGGGCTTGAACTATGTGTCTAGGTTTGTGAGTGAGCTCTCCTTCACATCTGTTCTGACCACAGTGTCACCTCTGGTCTAGTATCTAAGGGTGTTTTTTACGTTGTGTGCCCCTGACTACTGGCCCCTGGTGCCACTGCCCCTCCCTTCTACAGGTTCCATGCCACGTGACTGCAGCCCTCTGAATGTGGATGTACTTTTTATCCAGGGGTTGGATTAAAACTACTCTTGCCTTTGATCAATGTGGTAATGCCATGCTCTCCTGAGATGATTTCCTACACAAATTGAAGTGTTTTTTGCCCTTCCCTTCCCCAAGCCCCTCACCTATTCTCTCTGCTGATGGCAGTGTGTGGAAGGAAGACAGGCAGTCAACACTGGATGAGATCACATGCTAGGAATGCAATGGTTGTAGCATAAAGAGTTCAAGAGAAGACATGGTTAGAAGACATGTTGTTCTATGTTCATGCTATAAAATTCTAAATGGTAAATTTAACATGAGTGAAAAGTGAGAAAATTCTATGAATTTGACCGTTAGTTTGATATAGTCCCATTCATTCATTTTTGCATTTATTTTCCAAGCAAGGAAAATGAATAAATGGGACTATATCAAACTAAAAAGCTTGTGCAAGGAACAACTCCCAGTGTTTGCTTACCTTTTGGTGGCTTGGAGTGCAGAATGTGGCATAGGATTAACCAACAAATGTTAAATATATTCTAAAGCAGACACTGTGTTCTGCCAACTTATTCCATTCAAAAGAAACATTTGAAAGCTTTTTCTATATTGTACTTCTTTTCTATCTAAAATTTTCAACTCTAACATTTGTGGTTAAGTCAAGAGCCATTTTATATTATTCATTTAACCATTCAATAAATATTAATTAGTGTTCATAGGGATATGAGCCCACGCCTGGTGGTGTGAAGAAACCTGGTGAGTTTAGGAGCCTGTAAGTAATTGTGTATGCTGAGTCTCTGTGTGTGTTGAACTTGATGGGAGATGGTGGTGATGACACTAGAAATATAGTGATTGGATTTTAAAGGGGAGCCTCGAAACCTGCCGATACTCAGAGCCCACCCTGCAAAGATTCTTGTTCAGTTAGCCTCAGGTAGGGCCCAAGCAAAAGGGTTTCTTAAAACTGCCCAGGTGATTCTAAAGTGCAGCCAAGGTTGGCGAACCGGAGCTTTGGAATGAAATAAGCTGCACTAATGCTAAGTGAGAGATAATAAGGCACTAAGCTAATAGTACCGGAGAAACCTGGATGTAGAACAGGAAATTTGGTTGGTTGTATTTACCATAAATTATTTTAAAATGGTTAGTATAATAAAGCCAGCGTCTCCAGGATCTAGCCGCATGGCTCCACCATGTGGATAAATTGTGATGCATCAAGTCATTTGATGGCTTTTTTCCTTCTGATCCTGTTTGCTCGTTAACATGAGAATATTAGTAGAGATATATTTTTAAAGCCAAAATTAATGTGTTTTTAGAAGAAAAATATGTATTGACACCTGAAGAGTTTTAGAACTCAGATATTTTATGCAAATCTGATATATAATTTTTTACATATGAAATTTCTTTATAGTTGTTCCTTGGGCACAACATTTTTAAAAAGGTGTTTATTTGCATTTATTAACCTTAAAAATCTATTAAATAGTGAAATTATCACAGTTGTTTTTAAGTAAAATATAAAAAGAGTGTGGCTTTGAGGACTTAAAATGCCAAACATAATTATTTTTTATCTCAACAGGATTTTTGAAAGTCACTTCATATTCATACCATTATTATTCTTGGCATATACTTAAATAATTCGGGTAGAAATTTAAAATTGATTAGAAGAGCAAAATAAACTGATTAGTTTTATGACTGCAGAAGTTTCTCATCTTATTTAACTATTCACCTAATTCTCTTTAAAAGCTTAGAAGGTGTGATTCTTAGTGGCAAAATAAGACATCTTCATAGTCTGTAAACTTTCATACATGATTGGCTATTGTAATTTCTCAATATCTCTTCAAGCAAATTCTGAAAATGAGATTATTAAACTAGTGAAATTAACATTGCATTTCTAATTCTCCAGCCTCCAGACAACTTGCTCAATAAGCACTTTGCCAGTTCATAATTAAGTGGCACTTTTCATCTCAAGGTTTAAACCAAGTTTAAATTTCAACTCTATAATCTAATTTAATATATTATGACAAAGATTTATATTTTTACTTCAAAACTGTCTTTGTTCTGGAAGAAACATAATCTTCACGACTAAAATATATCAAAGTCAATTAAAGAAAAATAAATTCATTCTAAATATGTGAATGGATAAAAATATTACCCCAATCATTGTAACGGCACTGTTGACAATAATCGTCTTTTCTAAGTGTGGAACAGTAATTAATTTAATAAATATATTTTAGAATATTTGCCAGATATAAGGTATTATGTGAGCATCATAGGTGATAGGTGTCTAAATAACAGGATCCCTATTTTGAGGGAATTTAAATCTTTGAAGGGTGGAGTTAAAATAGTCACACAATAAAAAATCAAACAACAAGGCAATGTAGATTACTTTCAAAGGCCATAAAAGTGAAGTAAAGTACAATGAAGAAGAGATCACAGTAAGCTAGAACAGTTAGAAAAAGTAACAGAAGTAACAGGATTTAAACTGGATGGAACTAAACGAAATTTGTATAAATAGGAGTTTCCAGCACTGCCGTCAGGAACAGTAACAAGCACAAAAACCGAGAAATAGAATGCAGTTTACAGACCAGCAGTATTGGTCTCACCTGGGATCATGCCAGAAATGGAGACTCTTGGTCTCCACCCACTGAATCAAAGTCTGCATTTTAACAAGAACCCTAGGTGATGTGTACTTATATTAAAATTTTTAAAGCACTCTCTTAGAATGGCAGTTTGCAAACTTTTTTCTTAGCGAGTCAGATTATAAATATTTTTGGTCTCTGTCTCAACTATTCAGTTCTGCTGTTCAGCATGAAAGCAGCCATAAATGACACCATGTAAATGAACGAGCATGGCTGGGTTGCAATAACACTTTATTATAGCGATGGTTAATTTTATGTGTCAACTTGACTAAAACAGGGGTGCCCAGGTATTTGGTTGGACATGGTTTGGGGTGAGCATGTTCCTGGACAGCATTTGCCTGGTAGACTAAGTGAAGCAGAATGCCCTCCCCAAGGTCAGCGGGCCTCATCCAGTCTGCTGGAGACCCGAATGGAACGAAAGGAGGGCGTAAAGGTGAATTCACACTCTGCCTGCTTTCCAGTTGGGACATTGCTCTTCTCTGCTCAGACTAGAACTTACACCAGCAATTCCCCTACATCTCCAGTTTGCAGAAAGCCGATCAAGAGACTTCTCAGCCTCCATAACTGCATGAGCCAATTCCTTGTAGTAAATCACACACACACACACACACACACACACACACACACACACACACAAAATCTCCTAATGTATAAAATATGATATGTAGTTTTGGGTGCCAAAATGTGAATTTCATATAATTTTCATGTGTTGTTACATATTATTCTTTTCTCAACCATTTAAAATATTTAAAAACCATTCTTAGCTTGTAGGCCATACAGAGACAGACATGGGCTGGATTTGGTCTGTGGGCCAGAGTTTGCTGACGTCTGTCTTAGAACACTGAGCAGAGCACAGACTTCCTGAAAACAAGTTAGCCCTTCAGATAATTTTAGCATCTAAATTTTAGACTCTACAACAACAGAGGTATAATAATGAAAGAGGTTGGCATTTTTTATGACTCTATTACCAAAGGATATTTTAATCCAATTGTGGAAGAATAAATTTTTTCTTCATCTTTTTCAGCCAGTGAGAATGTGGTTATTAGTAACTTTTTTCAAATGGATATTGAATTTCACCATGCTCATTTGTGTGTGTAGAAACATAAGGCCAACAAATGATTAAACAACTTTCATTATTTTATCTCACAAAGGTAACTTGAAATAAAAGTGTAGCTTCCAGTAATCCACCTAACATACCAGACCAACTGTGATAAGGGCATTGTCATTTTCCCCATCATCTGGGTTTAAAATTCAACTGCATTGACACAACTGAAATAGCAGTTCTCAAAGTGTGATCCATGTTCCCAGCATCATCCAGAACCAGTTAGAAATCCATATTCTTGGACCTGCATCCCAGTAATATTTGTTTTTACAAGCTCTTTACGTGGGAATGTTGAACACTAATGTTTGAAAACCGCAGAACTCAAGATAACTCTTGTTTCAGAATCCAGATTCCTAGGGCTCCACTCCAGACCTATTGAATGGAAACCTCTGGTTTGCACTTTAACAAGCTCATGGATAACTGTTCTGCTTATTCATATTTGAAAGCCATTACTTTAGAGTTGCTACTTCTCTTTCATCCTACCACCTCATCCAACCTATAGGACTTTGCCAAGTCCTACAAATTTTACATTTGCAAAAACTTCCAAACCTAATGCTAATCATCAGAAAAACCTAAGATTTTTATAAACACAGATTCCCAGGCCCTGCTCTGGAATTATATCCAAAAGGTACTATGTAAATGTATTACATCTCATATAGCACCTGCTATATGATATACATGATATACTGCCTACCTCCCTATCTGGGAGCATGGTGGGGAATTCACCTTCATAATCCTGAGTTTGATGTAGTTACTCCCAAGAGAAGACATTGGGCCCTCACCATGAGAATTGACTTCCTTGTTCTATTTTAATGTGGAGTTTATAAAGTCCTCATTATCTAAACAATCACAAATACTTTCCAAATTAAAGTAATGCAACGCTGATAATTTTACTCTCAACTCGAAAAATTTTACTCTATTACATACAAATTACTCAGCTTGACATTCAAGACCCACTGTTAATCTTCTTACTAGTTCTTTGTTAATTCACTTTGTCCTCCAACCAACCAAGCTATGCTCTTTCCTGGCCTCTAGATTTGCACCTTGTACTTTGTGCCCATTTACTTTGCCCAAGCATATCCCATCCACCTAAAGTGCTCCTTCCCTCAATATCAATAACAATTCAAATTCACATAAATCAGCGGTTCTCAACCTGTGGGTCGCGACCCCTTAGGGGGTCGAATGACCCTTTCACAGGGGTCGCCTAAGACCATCGGAAAACACATATATAATCACATATTGTTTTTGTGATTAATCACTATGCTTTAATTATGTTCAATTTGTAACAATGAAAATACATCCTATATATCAGATATTTACATTACGATTCATAACAGTAGCAAAATTACAGTTATGAAGTAGCAACAAAAATAATTTTATGGTTGGGGGTCACCACAACATGAGGAACTATATTAAAGGGTCGCGGCATTAGGAAGGTTGAGAACCACTGACATAAATATTATATCCTCAATTAGCCTATTCTATATATGTACATTAAGTAATAACTGATATTTATTAAACAATTTGTAGAAGCCATTCACTCTGATATATCTTCACATGCATTGACTAATTTAATCCTCACAACCACTTTATGAGATAGCTATAACTATGTTCTTCATTGTTCAAAGGATAAAACTGGGGAGGAAATAGATTGAAGTGGCTTTCCCAATAATACTCAGTAGCAAGTAGTCAAGGTGGGATTCTGATTTTAGATCCTGAGTTCTGAAACATGAGATCTACTGAGCCACAAATAAAATATTTCCACCCTGTTAATTGTTACAGAACTGTGTTGGAAATGACTCACTTTTGATTAATTGGTATTTAAAAAAAAATAAAGGAAAAGGTGGTAACAGAGCACTCCCAATCATGATTGTAATAGTACTAACGCTAAGGACAACTTTGGTGTTTTTTTAATTATTATTATTATTACTAGAGGCTGGTGCACGAGATTCGTGCATTGGGGGAGCGGGGGGTTCCTCAGCCCGGCCTGCGCCTTCTTGCAGTCCAGGATCCCTTGGGGCCTAAGCCAGCAGCCAGACATCCCTCTCGAAGTCTGGGGCTCTCACAGTATGGGACCCCTCGCTCCTTACCACCTGCCTGCAGCAGAGACAGGAGAAGCTCCTGCCACCGCTGCTGCACTGAGCCTGGCTTCTGGCTGAGCAGCGCTCCCCCCGGTGGGAGCACACTGACCACCAGGGTGCAGCTCCTGCATTGAGCTTCTGCATCCTGGTGGTCAGTGCACGACATGGTGACCCGTCATTCCGCTGTTTGGTCGATTTGCATATTAGCTTTTTATTATATAGGATTGTTATTAACAGTAATTTTAAAAAAATGCATGGCATGACCTTCAAGTGGACCACCTATCCCTGGCTAGCAGAAAGAGACACTAACATTTTAACTGAACTGTGACTGGTTGGGGATGAAGGAACTAGGCTCTGTGTCTTCCATTGGATTTAAACCACATAGGTGTTTTATCTACATTAGTATCAGATACTGGCATTCAGGGATAAGAAAACTTATTAGCTTGCTCCCTATAGGGCCCTATCCAAGGTTGCTGTCATTGACAGAGGGCTGTGTTTGTGCATAATTGTTCCATTACACTTTAAGGACCCTGAAGTAGGAACTGTAAAAGAGCCATTTTTATGTCACTATTACCATCATCACCGCTACCTAACAATTAGTATCAGGACTTGAGTATAGCAGTGATTTAGTAAGATATGCAGAAATGGATATGAATTTAGAGAATTCTCTCCTCAATATATTGTCAAGCCTCTTTACACCTTAATTTTAGGTAGTCCTAAAACAAAAGAAAAAGTGTTTCAATTTAGGGAGGTTACATTTAGATCACAGGTATTTTAAAATGCTGTTTGTTATGTTTATTTCTTTTCTATTCTTTTAGAAGCACTCTGTTTTGGATAATCCAACCAGGTATTTGCCATAGGCAATTCCTCTTCTCTTAGTCCAACTTGACAAGTGGGAAAATAAAAACTAGAAAAGAATTTTAGAGCCAATGCTAATTATATATATCAAATAGAATTGCAAATGGCTTAATTGTTTTTGAACATCATTGTAAAGCTACACTGAGTGGCCAGATTATTATGACCACCTGACGTTTATAGGCAAATTAGCTATAATTTCATGTTGAAGTTGCTACAGGGCCAGAGCATTATAAATAGGAAGCAGGTTGTTTACCACGATAGTAGAAGTGATTTTTTTCTGAAGATATGGGTAAACAATGCGATTTAACAGCCTTTGAACGTGGGATGATTGTTGGCGCTTGGAGCCATGGAGCCAGTATCAGCAAAACAGCTGAATGCCTGTTCAAACACCTTTGCTGTCTGCAGTTACCAAGATAAAACGTCTCCAGCCGAAACCGGTTTGGCTCAGTGGATAGAGCGTCGGCCTGTGGGCTGAGGGGTCCTGGGTTCGGTTCCGGTCGGGGGCGTGTGCCTTGGTTGCGGGCATGTCCCCGGTGGGGGATGTGTAGGGGGCAGCTGATCGATGTTTCTCTCTCATCGATGTTTCTAGCTCTCTATCTCTCTCCCTTCCTCTCTGTAAAAAATAAATAAAATATATTTTTAAAAAATGTCTCCAATTTGCATAGCAACACAAGGATTGGACAGTCGAGCATTGGATAAAGGTCATGTGGTCTGATGAATCACATTTCCAGTTGCATCATACAGATGGCAGAGTGAGAATTCGGCAGAAATAGCATGAAAGCATGCACCCCACATGCATGAGCACAACCCTTCAACTGGTGGGGACAGTGTTATGGTTTGGGGCATGTTTTCCTGGCATGATTTGGGCCCTTTAATTCATGTGGAACAACGTCTGAATAGCACAACATACCTAAGTATCATTGCTGATCAAGTTCATCCTATCATGTTGATGGCGTATCCCAATGGAGATGGCTTCTTCCAACAAGACAATGCGCCATGCCACGGTGCTCATATTGTGCAGGAGTGCTTTCAAGAACATGAGGGAGACTTTACCTTGCTTAGGTGGCCCCCATAATCACCAGATCTCAATCCAATTGAGAATTTGTGGGACGAAGTTAAAAGAGCCATCAGGCAGCTGGTTCCACAACCATCAAATCTCACAGAACTGGACAGTGCTATTCATCAGGCATGGTGTCAGATTCCTTGCATCACCTTTCAACATCTGGTGGAGTCAATGCCAAGAAGAATCGCCGCAGTATTGAAGGCAAAAAGTGGCCCAACGAATTACTGATGGGATGGTCATAATAATCTGGCCACTCGGTGTATATTTAGAATGTCAGAAACCCATGTCAGAAGCTGGGAAGGTAGGGGAGGGTGGGGGTAAGGGGGAGAGATCAACCAAAGGACTTATATGCAAGCATTAGGCCTAACCAATGGACACAGACACCAGGGGGGTAAAGGCATGAGTGGGGGGGGGTGGTAATGTGGGGATAAGGACACATATGTAATAACTTAATAAATTTTTTAAAAAAGAAAAGAAAAGAAACTGAAGGGTTACAGTTTTGTGTCAGATTTTAAAGCAGGAGAGACATTGTGTGTTTTGTGAGCATAGATAATGGTTTTATTCTGCCCACCACCACCACCTTCTTTTCTCTTGTGGCACTAAAATCAGAAACTAGGAATATACTAATGTGTTTGGGAAATAAGGACTATAAATCAGACCACTTATTAGAGTGCAAAATTATTCCAATTGCGCACATATTTATTGATTCCCTCTGTCAGCCTTCTTATTCCCTTCTCTTCCTTTAATCCTAAAATCAAGGCCTCTGATCTTTATTACCCTAAAATATTAAGATACTAGGGCAGAGCCTGAAGAGGGAAGGTTATCCTAAAGCAAGAGAGAGGGGAAACTTTGGCATAGCACATGGGTAAGTCTAGAGCAGTGATGGCGAACCTTTTGAGCTCGGCGTGTCAGCATTTTGAAAAACCCTAACTTAACTCTGGTGCCGTGTCACATATAGAAATTTTTTGATATTTGCAACCATAGTAAAACGAAGACTTATATTTTTGATATTTATTTTATATATTTAAATGCCATTTAACAAAGAAAAATCAACCAAAAAATGAGTTCGCGTGTCACCTCTGACACGCATGTCATAGGTTCGCCATCACTAGTCTAGAGCCTTTCTTCAGTGACCAACAGATGAGAACTGCTCTACATCACTTGAGCCCTGACTGGCAACCCTTGGCCTTGAGGTAATGCCTGCAGGCAAAATACTTAGTTTATCTAAAAGTACCTACTACACACAGTTTAACAAAGGTGGCACAATAAATGAGATTGTGTTTACTTAAGTAAGTCACTGTGATCTTTCCTGTTAACATTCACTTCTGGATAGTGCCTAATGAATTAGTAATAACTTTTAAAAAATATATTTTTATTGATTTTGATTCAGGTTGTTTTCTTGAGCAGGATGCAAGGGTGATTTCTGTCCTGGGTTCTTGTCCAGATGGATTCGAAGAATGAAGCCACAGACAAAAGGTGGTAGATGAAAAGGGTGCAAATACAAACTCTCACGTAGGGAGGGGGCTCCTCGGGGGTAAGCCACAAGGCCCCCTTTTCTAGGGTTTATAAAGGCTGTAGTTCTCGGTTTCTTTATGCTCCCTTCTAATTGGACCCTTCCCCACTTTATGACCCGATGCTCTTCTAACTGGTCACTCTTTCTGCAGAATATCAGCTTCAAAGCATAAACCCCATGTGGGGCCCCTCCCTCGCTCCCCCTTATCTTGTAACATTTCTCTATCTCCTGTGAAAAAATCTGTTTTCCTCTTTTTGCCATTTGTCGGCATTTATTTATCCTCTGTGAAAGTTTGTTTCCTTTTTTCCCATACTCTGTGGCTTTTCCTTACCTACTATGAATAGATGTCTTCCTCTCCCTTTATCCTGTGGCACCTTTTTTTTTTTTTTAAAAAAAAAAATACTTTTATTGATTTCAGAGAGGATGGGAAAAGGAAGAGAGAGAGAGAGAGAAACATCAGTGATGAAATAGAACTGTTGATTGGCTGCCTCCTGCATTCCCCCTTCAGGGGATTGAGGCCACAACTCAGGCATGTGCCCTTGATGGGAATTGAACCTGGGACTCTTCAGTCAGCAGGCCGACGCTCTATTCACTGAGCCAAACCGGCTGGGGCATGTGGTGTCTTTTTTTATTCTCTGTGACTGTATGCCTTCTGGTTGCTTCAAGCCCTCACCTAAGCATTCCTCCCCCACGAATCCTCTTTATTCCTAAAACTCCCTAAACCTGCCTATTTTATCCCTAAAACTCCTTTCAATATCAGAGAGAAAAGGAGAGGAGAGAGAGAGATAGAAACATCAGTGATGAGAGAGAATCATTAATTGGCTGCCTCCTGCATGCCCTCCACTGGGGACTGAGCCTGCAAACCCAGAATCGAACCTTGACCTTCTGGTTCACAAGTTGATGCTCAACCACTGAACCACACAAGCTGCGCAGTAATATCTTTGGTTCCAAGTTTTAAGTTTTTCTATTACCTTCTGGGAAGTATAAATTAATTGTTTGTTTTGTGTTTGTTGTTTGTTTGAAACATCTCCATCAAGTGGCAGAGAAATTGTTATTTAAAAGTAATGGGGTGGGGCAAGGAGTAGAAGGAAATTGGCCATGCATTGATAATTATTTTAATATATCTCTCTCTTCCCAGATCTAGGGATTCTCCATTTACATTAGTTGTCCATTTTTCTACTAGCCTTTTTGTTTTCATCTTTTAAATTTAAATTGCAAATATCCTGTGATTCTTCATGTCCATTGGGATCTTAGTCTTAGCTGGGGCATGTCAGCATAGAGATATTCACAAACAGGGGTGTCTGCTCCTGAGATAGGTGTCATGGAAACAGCGGACAACACAAAATAAATTGTCTGGAAATGACAGGATTTTCCACAGATAGGGCCATTGTTTAATATAATTAATGATGATAAAAGTATGTTCTTAAATATTATGCAGCTATTGAAAAGAATGAATTGCATGTACACACGTGACATTAAAATACTCCTGTTTTAAAAGTAAGCAAGATACCTGCATATGCATCCACATCAGCACTGAGAGTGACATTCAAGAATGGAATTCCAGGGGCTCAGGGACAAGCGTTCACTTTTATTCTGTTTACCACATACTGTGTGCCTGGTAACAATGATCTGATGTTCCTTTTATAATTACAGGAATTAACAAACTAAAGAAAACTTGTCTGGATGGAGAACAGCAAAAAAATGAAATAATTTTTAAAATAAAAAATACATTTCTCTCTATTCTTAATGTTTTAACTTTTCTATAAATAAAACATACAAGTGGAGAGAAACACTTGCTACTTGAAACTAGAAATGAAAGTGGGTGAAGGCGCCAAGTTATAAGACCACAGTCTGCCTTCTGCTGTAGCGGTAGCACAAGCAATATTTGTGCTCTACAGGTTGAAAGGGAAATATCACTCAGGCAGATTGGCTAGCCTAGCTCACCTCAATAAGAGAAATCATACATGAGTATTAATGTTAGGGCATCAGCAACAACTTTATTCTGTAGTTGGTTAAGTTAGGTACAATTTCTTCTATATCCCAAAAGTATGCTGTTAACCTAATAGACTAAGATTTATTAAAGATTTTTAAAAAATAGTTACACCAGATTTTTTCATATTTGTCTTCCTAAATGAACTATGACATTCAGCAATTTTACTCATATCCCCGTGAAAATCAAATTCTGCCATCTGCCCCAAATGCCCATTTTTATTTCCCTTTACATAAAACTAAAGGAGTTGTTAAATGCCTTTCAGAAAAACAAAATTTAAAAAATTGACACGGTATATATAACAGTCATGGGCCTAAGATTTTGTGCATACATTTATTTATCGAAATCACTTCTTTATCTAAATCTATCCTTTGTAACTTTCTGGTTTTCATTTTAAGTTATTCTTTCCCATTTTACAATCTTTTAGGGCACTCACAATCCATTGGGTTCATAACTTGCATGTTCCTCCTTAACACAGTAAACAGTTGACATAAGTGGAACCATTTACAATAGAACTAGGGAAGCCATTCCAGAGGAACTGCCTTGCACGTCTTTTTCCTAAAACCTTTCAAATGTTTGAACTGGGCAAAAGAACTCTTAGACTGGGCCAAACCAACTTTGTATTCCAAACACGGCTTGTGCAGCTAACAGGAAAGCAGACGTGCTGACTATGAGGAATGAACGTTAAGGACAGTCTTCAGAATTAGCACCACCATGTATATCTAAAAATGAACCTAGCTCATTAGCACCAATAGAAATTCATTTTTTCTATTCAAGTAATTATTTCCCTTGCCTTTCTCATAAAAACCCCTTCACCCCAAAATCATAACATTATTTGGGTTTCTGCCTGAATCATTGCTGCCCTAATAGCTATACTTTGATCTCAAGCAAATGCTTGATGCCTATCACTTTGCTTTTTATTTTTTAGGTTAACATCATCATATTTTCTTTATCCCTATTCTCATTTTTTCTCTTCCCTCAGCTAATTTACTAGTCCAGTGATGGCGAACCTATGACACTCGTGTCAGAGGTGATACGCAAACTCATTTTTTGGTTGATTTTTCTTTGTTAAATGGCATTTAAATATATAAAATAAATATCAAAAATATAAGTCTTCGTTTTACTATGGTTGCAAATATCAAAAAATTTCTATATGTGACATGGCACCAGAGTTAAGTTAGGGTTTTTCAAAATGCTGACACGCCGAGCTCAAAAGGTTCGCCATCACTGTACTAGTCCAAGTATGGACACATGTTCAAGGAGTGTCTGGATCTTTAAAGTTATAAACTACAAATGGTATAAGTTATTTGAATTCAAATAACTTTGGCAAACTCTACCCTTAACTGCACCCACCTAAATGAAACAAAAAAAAGAAGAAAAATTACTCCTTTATTAAGCCTCTAAAAACTTTTTATAAAAAGCAGTTAGAAATATTCTGCCACCTCTTTTTAATTGTGTGGCCTTTTCAACGTCTAAACTCTTTGTGTCCCATCACCTTTATCTGTTTTTTATTTGTTGTTTAAAAATGATTTGCTGTAGGTAAATCTCTTTCTCACCTGATGTATGATGCACAGGAGAAGAGAGTGTGCCTAAATGGACAGAGACTAAAACAAAGGCTTTTGAAATCAATGTAAATTTTGTATCTCAAATGCAATTCTGAAAGTAGTAGTAACAAAAATAAATTGTAAATCTCCTAAGTATTAACAGATAGCTTATTGTAAGATTTCCTTGGGGCAGTAATAAAGATGGGAATCTCAAGAAAACCCTAAAACTGGCTTTAAGAGATGGAAATAGAGGATTGGCAGAATCCGATCCAACAGAAGGGGAAGGGAAAAGGCCCAGAAAAGGATGGGCCACATTAGTGGCAGAGCAGTGAAAAACAGCTCTCCTTCCAGTCTTCCAGCCGCGTTCCAGAATCTCCGGGCAGAGCTTTTTGGCAGTGCCCCAGGCACGGCCTCGGAACCTGGACAGTTCTATCCGCCCCAACATCACTCCACCTGACCGATAGGGCGAATTCCCAACTCTTTCAAGTCTTTGCTCAACGTCACCTTCCCGTGTGGCCTATTTAAAAGATGACACCCTCCCGGGTCCTTTCCCCGCTTCTGGTTACCCTCTGTGAATTATTTATGTTAGCCTCTCCATATGCTCAATTTGTATTCCTTCGGACACCCCGCCTGTCGCTTCTCCTTTAAGTTTTGCAGGAGAGGGGCGGAGCCAGTGCCGGGGCTCACCGAAAGGAGGGGACACATCCGTAGGCTCCGCCTACTTACGTAGCAGGCGGTGGCCAGACCACGCAAGAGACGTTCTACTCCGCACCGGAAGCGCGAGTGCGGACGGAGTGGTCACGTGATCGCGACGTCAGTGCCCCCGCGCCGGCCAGCCAGATGCCTTCAGCTGTCCCGGGTTAGGCGCTTTCCACCGCGTCGTCGTGGCTTTCGGGGTCCTTTCCTCCACACTTCCTGGGCCTGGAAAAGTGAAGTTATTTTCCTGCCCTGACAGCTGAGAATGTACCACAACAGTAGCCAGAAGCGGCACTGGACTTTCGCCAGCGAGGAGCAGCTGGCGCGACTGCGGGCCGACGCCAACCGCAAGTTCAAATGCAAGGCGGTGGCGAACGGGAAGGTGAGGACTCGGACGGCCGCCGGCTGCTCTCCTGGCCTCTAAACTCCGGAACCGCTGCGGGGCCCCGCCTCTCCTCCCCGGGGGCTCGCTGCACACCTCCCCTCTCCTGACTGCGCGGCGCGCGGTTATCTGTTGAGTAAACAGGCGAGCACCTTGGCAGGCGCTGTAGCTACAGCGACGGACAGCGCCGGTCCCGTGGGGGAGCGGCAGACGAGTAACCGGTAGCATGGCGAAGAGGAGACGGTGCGGGACGTCAGCGTAGTGCGGGACCAGGGCCGCTTCCTGGCCTCGCCGGGGTGCCGAGGAAGGCTTTCCCCGGTAACGGATGCAGGGAGACGGGGCCAGGCCATCCTAGGCGGCCAGAGCCCCAGGTGAAAAGTGGGAAGCCGGGAGCCGCCGGGCGGGCGGGCGGTCGGGCGCGCGCCTGAAACGCTCCAGGAAGGTCGTGTGCGGCGGAAGCTAAGCGTTTGTGCAGGAAAGGCTGGGGACGGTGGGCGATTCGTAAGCGGAAATAAGGAGTTTGAACCTGACGGTGAAGGGATTGAGAACTTGTGAAAGGTTTTCAATGGCAAAGGGACTTGGTCAAGTTCTGCCCTAGAAAAGGCCCTCTAGCGTCCCGGTGGTGAATGGATTGGCTGGGGCAGGTTGGAGGCCGGGAGACAGGAGGCCGGCAGCACAAACCGATTGGAGGAGGATGGTGGCCTGCCAGCCAACTCCTTCCTGTAATTAGCTCCCCGTCGCTCGAAAGTGTCATCTTCCCTCGCGAGCACAAAGCCTCCCTCCAGCAAGTATTCGACGTCTCAGGCGTGGAACTGAGATACTGTGCTTTTTTACCTCGGTCACGTATTTCTTCTCGCTTTAAGCTTGTGCTGCTCAAAGCCGTCCTTAGTATGTATGCATCATGCTGTTTGCTAGGCGCTGTTCTAAGCATTTGGCACGCATGAGCTCTTTCAATCCCCGGAGGTAGGTGCTGTTATTTCCCTGCCCATACAGCCGAGGAAACGGGACAAGGAGGTTGAATAGCTTCTCTAGGCTCTGTTGCGAGTAAGTGGCAGAGCCAGGGTTGGAACCCAAAGAATTTAGTCCCAGCATTCCTGCCCTAAACCACAATTACATGCTGTCTATAAAATTAGGGCCTGTGTTAGTTTCCTAGGGCTGCCATTAAAGAATTTTTTTTTTTTTTTTTTAACCACAAACCGGGTGCCTTAAAACAAGAGAAATGTATTGTTTCATAGTCTGGAAGCTAGAAGTCTGAGATCAAGGGGTTTGTCCATCCGTGTTCTCTGCAGCTTCTAGGAGAAGATTCTTCTCCGCTTCCAGCTTCTGGTAACCTCAGGTGTCCTTTTGCTTGTGGAAGCATAACACCAACCTCCACCTTCATCTTGCCATCGTGTTCTCTCTGTGCCTGTGTCTGCACATGTCAAGGGTAACAGTCATATTGAATTAGGAGCCATCCTACTCCAGTATGATCTTCCCTGAACTAATTACACCTGAAGAGACTATCCTATATAATAAAAGGGTAATATGCAAATTGACCCCAACAGCAGAATCACTGCTCGACCAGTCACTATGAGGCGCACTGACCACCTCTTGGTCTCTTTCCCCAGCGGCAGGCTCTGATCGCCTGATGGCCACCCCCTGCGGGGCCGAGGCCGGCGAGCGGGCAAGAACAGCCAACCTCTCCGTCCCTTCCCCCAGCCGTCAAGCACCGATCACCCGATGGCAAATGGGGAACCAGGGGTGGGTGGCGGCAGGGGTCGGGCCGGCTGCGGGGAAGATGGCCCTGATCGCAGGCCAAGCCTAGGGACCCGTTCCCGCACACGGTGCGCCGGGCCTCTAGTTTCTAAATAAGGTTACATTCTGAGGTACAGGCATACCTCAGTTTATTGAGTCACTTATTGTGCTTCACAGATGTTTTGTTTTTTTATAAACTGAAGGCAAGACCCTCCACCTGTAAAAAGATTACTGTTTGCTTTATTGCGGTGGTCTGGAACGGAACCCGCAATATCTCCGAGGTATGCCTGTACTGGGAGATTAGGACTTCAATATATCTTTTATTTTGGTAGTTGTAATTAAAGCAGTAACAGCAACTAATGGATATTTGTTGTAAAGTTGTATTTGCTAACCATCAAGTGTATCCTGTAGAGAGTTTACAAAAATGGATGAGAGGTAATGTTTTCAGAGTCAGAATTATCCTTGAGATATTTGTTGATTTTTATCTCAACCTGTGTGACTGAGAAAGGGGTCTTGAAAACTTTCCAATTATTAGCAGTGTATATCTTCTTTTTTAAAAAATATTTTATTGGTTTTTTTACAGAGAGGAAGAGAGAGAAATAGAGAGTTAGAAACATTGATGAGAGAGAAACATTGATCAGCTGCCTTCTGCACACCTCCTACTGGTACACCTCCTACATGTACCACAACCAAGGTACATGTCCTTGACCGGAATCGAACCTGGGACCTTTCAGTCCGCAGGCCGACGCTCTATCCACTGAGCCAAACCAGTTAGGGCTATATCTTCTTTTTTATTTCACTTACCTGTGAGCGTATGCACACATACCATCAGGATTGGTTATACCTTAATGAAGCAATGTCCAGCTGACACTCTGAGAAATTGTGAAATGATGGTATAGTTTTAGTTAATTAAATATTTTCCTAACGCTATTTTATGTAATATTTAACAACTCTATAAAGAGAAAATGAGATGTAGTGTATTTCCCTTTGGCTGGAGATATAAACTAATCTGGACAGGGAAAAATATTTTAAGATCATTTAATTTACTGAACTTTTGTTGTAACTTTTGATCTAAAGGTTCTTCCTAATGATCCAGTCTTTCTTGAGCCTCATGAAGAAATGACACTCTGCAAATACTATGAGAAAAGATTATTGGAATTTTGTTCAGTGTTTAAGCCAGCAATGCCGAGGTCTGTGGTGGTAAGTTATGTTAGCGATGAAGTATGTCCTTTGGCTGACTTCTGAAATATGAACTCTTCTAAATTTATAGCTCAATCCTGTATCCACTTCATTCAGGAATGCAGCTTAGTTATATAAATATATAATTTATGTATTTAAGTTTTTGTCACATTATATATTTTTTAATAACTGCCTTAAATTATGAATTCCTATATTATATCTTACGTTTCAAGTCTAATTTCATAGAAGAATTCTGAGGTCTTCTAGATGTATGATAAGCCATGACATCCTCACTTTATAAAGAAAGAAAAAATTAAATTATTTTCCCTCCAGGTCCTCAGTAGAACTAGGACCAGAACATAGATTAGTGCTTCTTCATCTGTATCACACTCAGAAATATGTTTGCAATAATGCAGTTATTCATATTTTTAATCAAAAGATCCCTAGCTGAAGCTCATGCCATAAGGAATGTTTAAACCTGATTTATAGAAGCTGGAGATTTTCTTTGGGTGAAAAATTGTCTTACGATGTTTCAGATATATGATTCTGAGGACCCCATTTGTGTGTAGGTGTGTGCTTACTGTGATGGGGCAGTGGTGAGGAGAAACAGGTAGTTAGAATTTTTTGGCTATATGGATTAAATACACTGTCCCTGTAACTGTTCCTATTTTGTGTATTATTTTTTTATAGAAGATAAGCTGAGATTAAAAACCTGAAAGATACAGAAAAAAGAGGGAGGGGTATAAAGTATTTTTTCCATATTTCACAGATTTGTCATGAAGATCAAATATGAAAGTCTCTTAATTATAAGTCTTAAGTTTTAAAGTCATACAGAGTGAATATCTTAGTACACAGTATGGATTAACCTCCTAGGAAATAATCTCCATTTTTATAGTTGAAAAATTTGAACTTTATTGAACATATTAAGTCTAAAAGTATTCGTAGTGTCTTCTTAGTTTACTAGACCTTCACCGGAAAGATCAAAGATTCAGGAAGAATTTTAGATATACTTGATTAGCTTCTATCTCTAGATTTAGTTCTTTTCTGATAAGAGAATTATAGCATGAAGTAGTAGGTTTAAGTGATCTTTTCAGCTGAAGAAACTGAGTCCTTGAATGAACAACTTTGTGGAACTTGTCTTTATACAACACTAGAGGCCTGGTGCACATATTCGTGCATGGGTGGGGTCCGGCTGGCCCGCCCTGATGAGGGCTGGTTGGGGACAGGGCCGGCCGTGGGCAGTTGGCCAGCCGGCCCCACCCCTGATCTGGCCTGGCCGGTGGGAGGGGCCGCCCCCAATCGGGCTGGTTGGCCAGCTGCAGTGCATGTCATAGTGACCTGTCTGATGGTCGCTTGGCTTTTATATATATACTAGGGGCCCGGTGCACGAAATTCGTGCACTGGGTGTGTGTGGGGGGAGTGTCCCTCAGCCCAGCCTGCCCCCTCTCACATACTGGGAGCCCTCAGGCGTTGACCCCCATCACCCTCCAATCGCAGGATCGGCCCCTTGCCCAGGCCTGACGCCTCTGGCCTAGGTGTCCGGCCCGGGCAGCGGGGACCTGCAGTGGCAGCGGGGGGGCGCCGCGATTGCGCGGGCTCCGCCCCTGCCCCTGCAGGATGCCTCTGGCTGAGGAGTCCGGCCCGGGCAGCGGGGACCCACAGCTGCAGCAGCCCCGCGATCGTGGGCTTCGCTTTAGGCCCAGGCAAGGGGCCCCTAGCTCCCGGGACTGCCAGCTTCGACCGTGCCCAGCTCCCATCGCTGGCTCCACCCCTACTTCCTGCTATAGCTGGCCAGGGCGGAAAAGGCACCTGATTCTCCGATCATGGCTGGGGGGCAGGGCAAAGGCGGGCCCAGGGCCGCCTTTGCCCTGCCCCCCAGCTCTTAGCTCCCCCCTGGGTTTCCGATCACTGTCAGTGGCAGGGGGCTTCTTCCTGCTTTCCCTTTCGCCTCCCTGCATTGTGCCTACATATGCAAATTAACCGCCATCTTGTTGACAGTTAATTGCCAATCTTAGTTGGCAGTTAATTTGCATATAGCCCTGATTAGCCAATGAAAAGGGTATTGTCGTACGCCAATTACCATTTTTCTCTTTTATTAGTGTTGATAGATGCTTATTTATAATTGACTAAGAATTTTGTTTTTTGTTTCACATAAGATATATAAAAGGAAATACTCCTTTTGTCTATCATGAAATAGATAAATGTTTATTTCATTGGTTCTAGCCATATGACATAGTGGTTAAAAGTGCTGGCAAGTCTTTGTTGAATCCAGTCCTGTCCCTTATTAAAATGTGAGACCTTGACCAAGTCAGTTTATTCATTGATACTCTCAGTTTTCTTCTCCGTAGAGTGAAGATAGCAATGTTTCATCAGCTGTTGTATGGTTTAAATAAGATGGTAGTTTTGTGTGTGGCACAGAGCCTGGCACATGCTTGCAGTCAGTAAGCAGTAGGTGCTGCTTCTCCTGTTTGGTTTGGTAGCAGCAACCATGGTTAATATCACAGACCTGGAGGAGATTTA
The DNA here is from genome assembly GCF_963259705.1 of Myotis daubentonii. Classification (NCBI taxonomy): domain Eukaryota; kingdom Metazoa; phylum Chordata; class Mammalia; order Chiroptera; family Vespertilionidae; genus Myotis; species Myotis daubentonii. The sequence goes on from NC_081843.1 coordinate 68,339,257, forward strand.
GAGAGAAGGCTTATTGCCCCAACTGTGTTATACTTAATATTTTTACATTGACTGGTTAACCTGTGAACATCATTTTCTTCCTTAAATTTTTCTAAATTGGGCCACTTTTATTAATCTGAATTCTAAAATAATCACAACATTTTTTAATAAGCCAATAACCATAGGAAGGATAACCCAGGGTGGGTGGTAAAGGACAACAAAGGGTCTTGGCTGTGGTGTTTCTGTAACATTTCATCACAGTTATTTTGATTAAAGAATAATTAAGGTTTGATATTTTGTATGAATAACTTTAAAAAAAATTTTAACGTAAATTTATTGAGGTAACGTTGGTTAATAAAATCACGTAGGTTTTTTTTTTGTTTTTTTTTTAAAATATATTTTATTGATTTTTTACAGAGAGAAAGGGAGAGAGATAGTCAGAAACATCGATGAGAGAGAAACATCGATCAGCTGCCTCCTGCACATCTCCCACTGGGGATGCCTGCAACCCAGGTACATGCCCCTGATCGGAATCGAACCTGGGACCCCTCAGTCCGCAGGCCGACGCTCTATCCACTGAGCCAAACCGGTTTCGGCTCACGTAGGTTTTTAAGTGATACATTTCTATGATATGTGATCTGTATATTGCATTGTGCCTACCACCCATAGTCAAATCATCTTCTGTTACCATTTGACCCTCCCTTCCTTCGGGTAACTACCCTACTGTTTGTGTCTATGAGTTTCAGTTTTATATCCCAAATACGAGTGAAATCACATGGTCCTTAGCTTTTTCTGACTGATTTAGCTTAGTATAATATTCTCAAGGTGCATCCATGTTGTTGCAATGACAGTATTTCATCTTTTCTTATGGCTAACTAGTATTTCATCGTATATCTGTACTTTATCTTCTTTAGCCAATCCTATTGAAGGACACTGGTTGTTTCCATGTCTTGGCCACCATGACTATGCTTCAATGAAGATAGGGGTGCATAGTTATTTGCAAATAAATGTTTTCAAAGAAACTTTCGACAAATAAATTTTTTTAACTAAATTTAACATATAATGTATGTGTGAATAGATTCTGATAATATATATTTTTTTAACCTTAGGGTACAGCTTGTATGTATTTCAAGCGTTTTTATCTCAATAACTCAGTAATGGAATATCACCCCCGGATAATAATGTGAGTATAAGTCTGTCTAATTTATTGATTTTTATTTAAGAAGACGTTTATACCACTTGAGAGAGTGTGTGTGTGTGTATGTGTGTGTGAAAATTACTTCCTAGTAAAGGGTAATTTAGACTTGCATTCTATTCTGAACTGAAGATCCCCTAAGCATACTTCTTATATATCTGTAACACTTCCCTGTAATACTGATGGCATCTGAACTTTAACTTGTCCAGATTCAAATTGTGTGTGTTTTCCAAGCTAGCTTCCCTAATACCCCTTTCTGTTAGTGGTACCTTTCTTCCCCTAGTTGCTGAGTGAGAATCATTAGTGGTAACTCCTGTCTTTCTACATCCAGTTAGTTTACAAGTCTTATAGGTCCATATAGGATTAATTTAAATTGAACAAAGTCTTTGTGTTTCTGAGCTCTGCTGAGCACTATGCTTATTATTAAAGGTAAAATTGAAAATAGTATGAGACTCATCAAAGAGCTTTCTGTCAATTGCATTGTCCCTGTTTGTTTTTTTTCTCCTTTTTCCCATTTCTACCAATCTAGATCAAGCCCTTGTTACTTCCAATCTTGATTTTTGTGGTGATTTTATTACTGGTTATGAGAGTTGCATAGGTTTGTTCAGAAGTTAATAATCCCCTATTTAAATACCCTTGGAGACTTCCACTGATAAGCCTTCTACAAAGGTAGCTCTTTAACCTATCTTTTATCCCATATTCATATGGTATATGTATATGTGTACTATTGTATATTTTTCTCTTCCATCTGTATTTCATGATACAAAGTACTCCTATTCCTCAATTACTTTGTTCTTCCAGATATTTAGGTTGAACTATATGAAACTGCCAATACGTCAGTAATGGTTGAATGCTGTGGCAGTACTGCACAGTTCAACCTAATTTTATAGTATCCTATGAATTTAAAACTTTGAACAAAACTATTTCTCTCTCTCTCCCTCCCTCTCTCTCTCTCTCTCTCTCTCTCTCTCTCTCTCTCTCTCTCTATATATATATATATATATATATAGTACATATATACGTATATGTATATACATATATATTATATATCCTGTAATGTCTACTATAGTGACTTGTGACTATTAGTCAATTTTAGAATGTAGTTTTAGGAATAAAATATTTACATATTTTTCAAAGTATATACATATCCCTGGTTATGTGTGTGAGAGAGAAAATTACTTTCTAATAAAGGGTAATTTAGATTTGCATTCTATTCTGAATTTAAGATCCCTCATCATATTCCTTATATTTTCCTCTAGGCTCACGTGTGCATTTTTGGCCTGCAAAGTGGATGAATTCAATGTATCTAGTCTACAGTTTGTTGGAAATCTGCGGGAGAGCCCTCTTGGACAGGAGAAGGCACTTGAACAGATTTTGGAATATGAACTGCTTCTTATACAGCAACTTAATTTCCACCTTATTGTCCACAATCCTTATAGACCCTTTGAAGGCTTTCTCATTGATTTAAAGGTAATCTTTTTGGTAAAAAGTAAACTAGTAGAGTGTACTCCTTTGCTATCGTTCTCTATGCAAACGAATCCAAAATTTTATCATAACTTTTAATTATCTTAATTGTTAAAACATGGGCTCAGCTAAAAAGTGAGCGTGGCCTGGACCTCCATGGCAGTAGTTCTCAAACTTCAGTGTACATTGGGAATCACCTGGAGGGCTTGTTAACTCCTTGTTGGGCTGCAGTTCTAGAGCTTCTGATTTAGTAGATCTGCAAATACTGATTCAGGGGCCATAAGAAAGAACATTGTGAACTTAGAGTAATGCTTTTAAAACTTAAGCATACAGGAAATAAGTAGGTGCTGCTTCTCCTGTTTGGTTTGGTAGCAGCAACCATGGTTAATATCACAGACCTGGAGTAGATTTAGAGAGAAGGCTTATTGCCCCAACTGTGTTATACTTAATATTTTTACATTGACTGGTTAACCTGTGAACATCATTTTCTTCCTTAAATTTTTCTAAATTGGGCCACTTTTATTAATCTGAATTCTAAAATAATCACAACATTTTTTAATAAGCCAATAACCATAGGAAGGAAAACCCAGGGTGGGTTACAAAGATTTCTTGTAACTCTGAAGTATACTGTCATAGATCTTATTTAAAGAACCTTAAAAAAAATTCTTAATTTTAAACTAGAAAATTGTTAAGTGACTTCTAGTTTTAGTACATTGTGATCTGGAATCAAAGTATAAGCGTAAAAAATGTAAGTAAATAAATATCGATAAAAACGCCCTAAGTTTTTTTGTTTTGACCCTGAAAAAGGACTTGGATAGTTAGCATAAAGTCAAACATGAATCAGAAACTGGTTCATTCATCTCATTTAAAAGGTGAAATTTGGGTACCTTCTATATGCCAAACATCGTCCTTGATGATGAAGCCAAGAACAGCCTCAACATTTATTCGCCTTATAATCTAATGGGGAAAATAATCATATTCATTGTGCTCAGTGTTACAGAGAGGAAAATACAAGATATGTTTGAAGGAGATAGCAGAATTGAGAGGAAGGGAAGGTAGTTCTGAGAAAGTGTCATTTTAAAGTGAAGTTCAAAAAAAGTAAATAAAAATAAAGTTCAGCTCTGGCTAGTGTTTCTCAATGGTTAGAGCATCAGTCCATGCACTGAAGGGTCTCAGGTTCAATTCCTGTTCAAGGGCATGTACCTGGGTTGTGGGTTTGCTCCCCACCCATGGTAGGGGAGTGTGTGGAGGCAACCAGTCCTTGTGTCTCTCTCACATTGATGTTTCACCGCCCTCCCCTCTCTCCACTTTCTTGAAAAGCAGTGGTGGGGGGAAAGTGAAGTTCATAGCATGAGTAGAAATTTGGCGGTGAAAGAGCATCCCAGCAGGACTTCTCCAGTCGAAGGCCCAGATTCAAGAACCATGTTGCACTGAAGAACCTAAACAGCTTAGAGATAGAGAGGAAGACTGCCACAGAGTGCTGCCTGAGTGGAAGGTGGAGCCAAGACTGGAAGTGATGTTAAGGGTTTTGAATAGAGGGGTAAGCCAGTCAAAGGTTAAGTCTGGAGAAGGTCAAATTAAGTTTACTCCTTTAAACAAATCATGTTTGCAAATTCATGCATCAGTGTGCATCGTATACTTATTGCACATCTGTATGTGTCATGGTAATGTGGAGAATGTATTAGAATGGATGAAAGGATACCAGTTACTGTGCTGTTACTGTGCTACTCATGTAGCAGTAGGGGGTACAGAGAGCTTAATGGACTTCAGAGATAGTAAACAGAATCAATAGACCTTGAGGTTTAATTACATAAAGAGGTTGAGGACCCCCACCCCTCGGGGGAGTGGGAGTTCTGCAGAGGGCTCCAAGGGTTGATGAAATTGGTTTGAAACCTGCTGAATTTCCATTGGCTGCAACACATCCAGGTGGGTAGTCATTTGTATCTGGAGGTAAGAGACAATGGCTAGACTCGGGCATCATTGCCCCAGGAAAACTGAAAGTGGAAAATTTAAATGAGGATCATATAAAGGGTAGGTTGAGAAATATAAGAATCTAGTAAGAAGACTGAAAAATAACCCAGCGAGATAGGACTTTCTAGAAAAGTGAAAGGAAGTAGAAAACTTTTAGAAGATGAATATGAGCAACTCCCCACTCGCACTCAGAATTTAGGCAGAGTAAAAGTAGATGGTTAACGCTTGCTGGATTTAGTGCCAGAAAAGTGATCTGGGTGAAAGTAGTCTCTGTGGCGTATGCAGGGTGAAAGCAGATTGGAGCCATTTGGGGAATAAATAAGTGAGCAAACAGTTATATGTAACTTGGATTAGACAGCTTGTTTTTGAAGTGGAAAAAGAAGATGGGATTATTGAGAAGATGAGGGGAACTGCTAAAAAAAGAGGAAAGGGATGGCTTTCTGTTGAGTTTTGTTTTGTGGAAGAAACTGATGTGGGGAGCTGGTAATGAGAGAAAGCTTAAATGGAAAGGTGGAAAATCTGTAGCTCAAGTTAGAAGGGCCTGCCCTGGGTTTCAAAGCAAGGTACAAGGATTGGCCTTGGAACAGTCGCTCTTTTAAGGCAGGGAAGAGGAAAACAGTGTTATGCCTGGAAATTTAGTGGTGAAGGACACAGAGTTTCTTTGTTAAGAGCAGATATCATTTTCTATGAGTGATAGAGTTTCTGAGAATTAGTAAAAACATTGAGAGAGATGGAGAATGTTTAGCATAGACACTGAAAAATAGAACATGTTTTCTATGGAACATTTATAGGTAGGCAGTGTTGAGAGCCTTGCTAAGATAAGGGAACCTAAATCTACATATATAAAAAGCCTAAGTGATCGTTATGACCAGATGACTGGCCAGTAGCTATGACACACACTGACCACCAGGGGGCAGACACTCAATGCTGGAGCTGCCCCCTGGTTGTCTGTGTGCTCCCACAGCCAAACTCCCATGGTCCATCCCCCTGGCAGCCAACTTCCCATGACACGGCCCTGATTGGCCCAATCGCTGGTCAGGCCGAGGGACCCCACCTGTGCACGAATTCGTGTACGAGGCCTCTAGTTTATAATAATAATACCAGACCTCTTAGTTGTATTGTTTTCTCTAGCAACACCAGAAATCTAGGTATGATTGCAAAACAGGAGGTTTGTTGAATTCACCTGTTGAACTTTTGCCAGCAATGTGTTGGTAACATATGGTGCAGGGAAATCAGGAGGGAAATAAGGACCAGAGAACACGGGTGAGTAGAAACAAGTAGAGAGATAGAGACCAAAAGTTCTAAGGAGGAAGACAAAGAATAGCTGTGAAATAATTCAGCAAATGTATTGGGAAAAGTGGAATGTCAGAGGTTAGGCATTTTGGGATCATGACTACACCTGGGTGTGACTACACAATTGTATCTGATTGTGTGTGTGTGTGTGTATGAATCCTCACCTGAGGATTTTTTTTTCCCATTGATTTTTAGAGAGAGTTGAAGGAAGGGGGAGAGACAGAGAGAGAGAAACATTGATGTGAGAGAGCCACATCGATTGGTTGCCTCCCACATGCACCCTGACTCAGGGCCAGGGATGGAGCCTGCAACTGAGGTATGTGCCCTTGACCAGAATGGAACCCATGACCCTTCAGTCCAAGGACCGACCTCTAACTACTGAACAAAACAGGCCAAGGCTATATCTGAATTTTTGTTTCAGATTATGGAAAAGATTTCTTACTGCGTTTGGAGCTGATTGTGGGTATCTACAGTAAATCCAAGGATTTAGGGCTCATGTTAAAGGGTAAGAATTGTCAGGAAATATGGGAACTTCCATATTTCTTAGGCATATTCTAAAAATAATTCTGTAATTAAACCAAGATTTATTTCCATTTGCTTCTTCCCAAAAGTAAACGTTAAGTAGAGGAATTTCAAATCAAAATGAGGTGATGCTTTGGTTCCTAAATATTGTCTTACATCTGAATCACCTGGATTACCTGGGAAGTATGTATTTCTTGGGTCAACTTCAGACCCAATGGAATTTCTAAGAGCCTCCTTTCCCATACTTCCTTTTGTGGAAAAGGACAAAAAGAGAGATTAACATAAATCAGAATAGCCAAGTACTATGCTGGGAACTTGAGCTATATTATTTTAAAGCATATATTTCTTACTTAACAACTGCACTTTCAGTACATTCTAATGTGGAGTACAAAATAATCTTACATGGAAAGATTGTTGTTACTAGAGTATAGAAAAAAGTTTTATAAAAGCATCTTGTGTTAATTTCTGATTAATATGAATATTTTGAACTGTCACTTCATTAAACCCTCATAAGTAATAACATTTGCAAACTTACTTTCTAGACCCGCTATCCCGTGTTGGAGAATCCAGAGATTTTGAGGAAAACAGCAGATGACTTTCTTAATAGAGTTGCACTGACGGATGCTTACCTTTTATACACACCTTCTCAAATCGCCCTGACTGCCATTTTATCCAGTGCTTCCAGAGCAGGAATTACTATGGAAAGGTATTAATTTGTGTTTTAACTTAGATCATTCAGTTACTTAGTTTATTCTCTACTGGAATCTGAGTTTTTAAGTAAGGTTCATTTTGTGAATATAGTCCTTTATATCTCCTATGGCTGGAAGGGTTAGGGCAGCTGAGGGAAGAAATGAAATCACTTTTTAAGGAAATCTTTAAAAATCGAGTATGATATTTTTGAGCTAAGAGGATTCGTTTGTGACTAAAGTAGAAGTAAATCAGGTTGATCTTCAAAAGACTGATACAGCTGTCAGTATATGGCAAATTTAAAAGTTTTCTGAAGTAGTGGTCAACATGAGTGCCAAAATATGTCTGTCTTGATTTATCATTATTCTCCTGCTATAAAGTATGTGTGACATGGAATTTAGTAAAGATTTATTGAATGAATAGTACTTTAAAGAATGTCCAAATGAATTGCAATTCAGTTGTAAATAGTAATACTTAATACATAAATGCACAATGAGAACCAGGTTCTATGATAAGCACTTTACATAAATTGAATTCACTTGATTCTTATAAAAATATCTTCAGTACAGATTAATTAAATATTATTATTCCTGTATTATTTGTATTTATAACTCCAGCACAGTCTGGCAGCAAACTCAACTTTTTGAACTTTTGTGTTAAATTTTTTTAAGATCTTTGAAGTTCTGATTTATTTTAATCCTTAAAATAGCTGAGGAAGGTGTTCTACATGTCATCCCTCATCCTTAATTTCAAAATCCATTGATATGGGGCAGCAGACATGAGCAGACGTTGATTTAGTCTTTCATTTAATGGGAATATGTTTTCTTGTGAAATATTAATATTACCAATTACAGAATACTGCCCTGGACATCATAGTATATACACCAGGTTACTTTTAATTTCAAAACAAGCCCAAGATAAGGATTTGTGGGCTTGCATTTTGCTTAATTTATGGTATGCCTCTTCTCTGCAAATGCAGCTTGCCAACTGTATATAAATATATACATTTAATCCCAAAGTGATATATACATCTATCTAATTACTTAAGCCTTTACTGAGTGCCTAAACTGTACTATACTTTAGGAATGTAATAATAATATATAAATCCTTGACTTAATTAAAAAAGATATTCATGCAAATAATTGATATCAGTGGAGTTCAGGTGTGAGGCTTTTAGTCTCAAAGGGAAGAAAGCCTCTTTCTAGAATTCAGATAATCAAATGTTTGATTAATGTGTTTATGTATCATATAGAGAGTACATGCATATTTTTCAGTAGTGAAATTTTTCTTAGCGATACAGAATTTTTTTATGTTTTCTTTTTCTGTGCAAAACCTTTTTAGTTTGCAGCAGTCCCATTTGTTTATATTTTATTTTGTTTCCCTTGTCTGAGGAGACTTATTAAGAGCGATGTACAGAAGTTTATTGCCAATGTTTTTATCTAGGAGTTTTATGGTTTCAGGTCTTATGTTTAGTCTTTAACCATTTTGAGTTTATTTTTCTATATGGTCTAAGAAAGTGGTCTAGTTTTATTTTCTTTTGCATGTATCTGTCCATTTTTCCCAACAAATTTATTGAAGAGACTGTCTTTACCCCATTATATATTCTTGTCTCCTTTGTCTATATAGGCGTGGGCTTATTTCTAGACTGTACTCTCTATTCTATTTTATTGATCTACACATGCTGTTTTTATTACTATAGCCTTGTAGTATAGTTTGATACCAGGCAGCATGATACATCTAACTTTGTAGTTTTTTATCAAGATTGCTTGGCTATTTGGGGTCTTTTGTGGTTCCATATAAGTTTTAGAATCATTTGTACTAATTCTGTGAAAATTGCCACTGGTATTTTGATAAGGATTGCATTCATTCTATAAATTGCTTTGGGTAGTATGGACATTTAAATGATGTTCATTATTTCTATCTTTGAACATGGTATTTGCTTCCATTTATTTGTCTTTTCATTGTCTTGTAATTTTCTAAGTACTAGTACAGGTCTTTTAACTCCTTGGTTACGTGTATTTCTTTTTTTTTTTCCCCCTCATGCAGTTGGATTTCTTTCCTTAGCTTCTCTGATAGTTTGTTATTGATGTTTAAAAATGCAAATGATTTCTGAACAGTAATTTTGTATCCTGCTGTTTTACTGAATTCATTTATTAGTTCTAGTAGTTTTTTGGGGAAAGCTTTAGGGTTCTTTACTTGTTGTATCAAGTCAGCTGCAAATAGTGACAGCTTTACTTCTTCCTTTCCAATTTGTATGCCTTTTATTTCTTTTTCTTGTCTGATTGCTGTGGCTAGAACTTCCAATACTATGTTGAATAAAAATGGAAGGATGTCTTGTTCCTGATCTTAAGGAAAACATTTTTAGCTTTTCACCTTGAGTATGATGTCAGCTGTGGATTTGTCATGTATGACATTTATTATATTAACGTATGTTCCCTCTATTCCCACTTTGCTGAGAGTTTTTATCATAAATGGATGGTGGCTTTTGTCAGATGCTTTTTCTGCATCTTTGATATGATTTTTATCCTTCATTTTGTTTATGTGGTGTATTACATTAATTGATTGTGGATATGGAACCAACTTTGCATCCCAAGAATAAGTCCCAATGGATTATGGTTTATGATTTATTAAATGTATTGCTAAATTTAGTTTGCTAATATTTTGTTCAGGATTTTTGCATCTATGTTCATTAAGGATTTCGGCCTATAATTTTTTTTTCTTTTTAAAATTTAATTTTCTTTTTTTTATAATGTCTTTGTCTGGTTCTGGATTCAAGGTAATTAATATTGGCTTCACACAATGAGCTTGGGACCCTTCCCTCCTCTTCAATTTTTTTGGAGTGATTTGAGAAGAATTGGTGTTAATTCTTAGAATGTGTGTTAAAATTCACCTGTGAAGCTTTCTGGTCCAAAAGTTTTTTGTTGGGATTTTTTTTTTACCGATTTGATTATATTAGTAGTTAATTGGTCTGTTCATATTTTCTGTATCTGTTTGATTCAGTCTTCAAAGATTGTATGTTTCTTCCAGGTTGTCTAATTTGTTGGAATATAATTGTTCATAGTATTTCCTTATAATCCTGTGCATTCTTGTGTTGTCAGTCATTAAGCCTTCACTTCTTTTTTTAAAAAATATATTTTATTGATTTTTTACAGAGAGGAAGGGAGAGAGATAGTCAGAAACATTGATGAGAGAGAAACATCTATCAGCTGCCTCCTGCACATCCCCCATTGGGGAAGTGCCCGCAACCCAGGTACATGCCCTTGACTGGAATTGAACCCGGGACCCTTCAGTCCACAGGCCAACGCTCCATCCACTGAGCCAAACCGGTTTCGGCAAGCCTTCACTTCTTGATTTTATTTTGGTTCTCTCTTTTTGTGATGAGTCTGGTTAAAGGTTTATCACTTTTCTTTATCGTCTCAAAAAAACAACAACACAGCTCTTGGTTTTAATGATCTTTTATATGTTTTTAGACTGTTATTTTATTTCAGCTCTGATCTTTATTATTTCCTTCTACTCATTTTGGGCTTTGCTCATTTTCTAGTTCCTTTTTAGGTATAAGGTTATATTGTTTATTTGAGATGTTTCTTGTTTCTTGAGGTAGGCCTGGATTACTGTGAATTTCCCTCTTAGAACTATATCCCATAGATTTTGGGTTATGTTTTCACTTTCATTTGTCTCAAGGTATCTTTTGATTTCTTCTTGACCCTCATTGTTAACCCATTCATTGTTTAGTAGCTTGCTATTTAGCCTCCATGTGTTTGTGTTTTTCCATTTTCTTCTGTAATTGATTTCTAGTTTCTTAACATTGTATTGGAGAAGGTGCTTGATATAATTTCAATCTTCCTAAATGTGGCCTAACATGTGGTCGATCCTGGAAAATGTTCCAATTGTACTTAAAAAGAATGAGAGAACTGTTCTAAAAATACCAATTTTTAGAACAGTTTAGATCACTTTTTTTGAGTGAACTGTTCTAAAAATATCAATTACATGCATCTGGTCTAATGTTTCATTTAAGGCCACTGTTTCCTTGTTGATTTTCTGCCTCGATAATCAGTCTATTTATATCAATAGGGTGTTAAAGTCCCCTACTATTACTGTGTTACTGTTGATCTCTCCTTTATGTCCATCAATATTTGCTTTACATATTTAGGTGTTCCTACATTGGCAAGGGATGGAGATATACACACACACACACACATACACATACATAATACACACATACACACACATACATACATACACACACATATATATTTTCTCGGTCCCGTACTCTTACTTTTCTTCTGGTACCCCTATGATGCAAGTAGTGAATGTTTAATCACACACACACACACACACACACATACATACATACATACATATACATATATATTTTCTCGGTCCCGTACTCTTACTTTTCTTCTGGTACCCCTATGATGCAAGTAGTGAATGTTTAATCTTATCCCACAAGTACCTTAAACTATCCTCACATTTTTTATTCTTTTTTCTTTTTGCTGTTTCGATTGGGTATTTTTTGCTGCCTAGTATTCCAAATCACTGATTTGATTATTTGTTTTATCTAATATGCTGTTGATTCTGTCTAATGTATTCTTCATTTCAGTTATTATATTCTAAATTTCTGACTGTTTATTTAATGGCTTCTCTTTGTGTGTGTTCTCACTGACTTCATCTGTTCTCCTAAGTTTATTGAGCATCCTTATAACCAGTGTTTTGAATTCTGTATCTGGTAGATTGCTTGCCTCCATTTCATTTAGTTATTTTTTTAAAGTTTTGTCTCATTATTTCATCTGAGACTTGTTTCTGTCTCATTTTGGCTACCTCCATGTGTCTTTCTGTGTATTAAGTATATCTGTTACATCTCCTAGTGTGGTCAGTGTGGCCTCATTAGTATGTGTCCTATTAGTTTCAGATGTATAACCTAGTAAATAAACATTTATATAACTTACAAAGTGATCACCTAATAAACTAGTACCCATATGACACTATACATAGTTATTACATTATTATTGATTATAGTCCCTATGGTAAAAGTAACATCCCCATAACTGTTCTGTAGCTACCAATTTGTACGTCTTAATCCCTTTATCTTTTTCATCTAGCCCCCAACTCCCCTCCCATTTGGCAACTATCAAAATATTCTCTGCATCTATGAATCTGTTTCTATTCTCCTTGTTTACTTTTTTAGATTCCACATAGAAGTGAAATAATATGGCATTTGTCTTTCTCAGACTTAATTCACTCAGCACAATACTCTCTAGGTACATCTTTGTTGTGGCAGATGGCGAGATTTCATTCTTTTTTATGGCTGAGTCATCTTTCATTGTACAAGGTGAGGCAAAAGTAGGTTTACAGTGGTGGGTATGCAAAACAGAGTGTACTCTTGTATTTTTTTTTTTTACATATGAACAACTGTAACCTACTTTTGCCCCACCCTATATAAATGCACCACTTCTATATTCATTCATCCATTGATGGACACGTAAGTTGCTTTCATATCTTGGCTTTTACAAATAGATAGAGGCCTAGTGCACGGATTCGTGCACTGGTGGCGTCCCTTGGCCTGGCCTGCAAGGATTGGGCCAAAACCGGCTCTCCAACATCCCCCGAGGGGTCCTGGATTGCGAGAGGGCAGTTCTTGAGTGACACACCCTGAATTTGGGCTCCCTCCTCTCTGGTTCCAGATGCATCACCCAAGAACTGCAGCTGCCAAGTTACTGCAGCTCGACAGCACCTGTGTTGAGCATCTGCCCCCTCGTGGTCAGTGCACATCATAGCTATGGTCGGAGCCTCTGCCTCCTGGTGGTCATTACGTGTCATAGCTACCAGTTGGACGACCACTTAGGCTTTTATATATATAGATGCTGCAATGAACATAAGGATGCATATGTCCTTCCGATTTAGTGTTTTGAGTTCCTCCAGATAAATATCCAGGTGTGGAATTACTGGGTCCTTCTTTGTGTCTCTTTATATATATTGCCTTTGTTTTAGGGGCTATTTTGTCTGGTATGAATATTGCTGACCCAGCTTTTGTTTTGTTGTTTTCTTTCCTTTTTCATGAAACGTCTTTTTCTATCTGTTTACTTCCAGTCTGTATATGTCTCTTGATCACAAGTGAGTCTTTTGTAGACAGTGCATGTGATGGTATTGTTTTCATATCCATTCAGCTATCCATTCAATCAGTCTTTTGATTGGAGCATTTAATCCATTTGCACTTAAAGTAATTGTTGATAGGTATGTATTTATTACCAGTTCATTTATATTTTTGATCTTCCTAAAGATGATACTTTAACATACCTTGCAATACTGGTTTGGTCATGATGAACTCCTTTATCTCTTAGTTTTTTCTTGTTTGGGAAGCTCTTTGTCTGTCCTTCAATTCTAAATGATAGCTTTGCTGGGTAGAGTAATCTTGGTTGTAGGTTCTTGCTTTTCATCACTTTGAATATTTTGTGCCAATCCCTTTTGGCCTGCAAAAGTTCCTGTTGAGAAATTAGCTCACAGTCTTATGGGAGCTCCCTTGCATGTAACTAATTGCTTTTCTCTTGCTGCTTTTAAAATTCTCCTTTTGTCTTTAACCTTTGGGATTTTATTTTATTATTTTTTTAAAAATATATTTATTGATTTCAGAGAGGAAGAAAGAGAGAGAGAGAGAGAGATAGAAACATCAATGATATTAGAGAGTCATTGATTGGCTGCCTCCTGCATCCCCCTACTGGGGATCAAGCCGCAACCTGGGCATGTGCCCTTGGCCAGAATCGAACCTGGGACCCTTCAGTCCGCAGGCTGACGCTCTATCCACTGAGCCAAACTGGCTAGGGCACCTTTGGGATTTTAATTAGATGTGTCTTGGTGTGTTCATCTCTATACTTCCTGGACTTCGGAGCTTTTTTTCTTCACCAGATTAGGGAAGTTCTCAGTCATTATCCAATAGGTTCTCAGTCCCTTGCTTTTTCTCTTCTCCTCCTGGTACCCCTAAAATGATGGTGTTATTATACTTGGTGTTGTCCCAGAGGTCCCTTAAACTATTTTCTCTTTTTTTTAAAAAAAAATTTTCTTTCTGCTGCTCTGAATGGATGTTTTCTGCTACCTTACCTTCCCAATCACTGATTTGGTCCTCTGCTTCATCTAATCTGCTGTTGATTTCCTTCTGGTATATTCTTAATTTCAGTTGTTATGTTCTTCATTTCTTACTGGTTCTTTTTTATGGTTTCTGTGTCCTTTTTTATGCTGCTGAAATTTTCACTGCATCCATTGAGCATTTTTATAACCATTGTTTGGATCTCTGTAATTTGTAGTTTGCTTGGCTCTGTTGCATTTAATTCTTTTTTCTGGAGATTTCTCCCATTCTTTTATTTGGGACATGTGTCTTAGTCAACCATTTTGGCTGCCTCTCAGTTTTTGTTTCTATGTATTTAGGTAGATTTGCTGGTGTGGTGGCCTTATGTAGTAGGTGTCCTGTAGGGACCAGTGGTGCAGCCTCTCTGGTCCCCTGAGCTGGGTGCTCCAAGTGCGACCCCATGCGAGTTGTGTACGCCCTCCTGTTGTAGTTGAGCTTTGATTGCTATTGGTTTGTGAATGGGAGGGATCAACTCCCAGGCCGATTAGCAACTACAGTGTTGGAGCTGCTATGCAGGGGCTGACCCTATAGAGCAGAATTTGCTTCAGCAGAGAGCTCTGATGCCAGCAGTATCCGCCCCTTGAGTGTGTCATTTGTGGAGTAGTCAGGTGATACTTCAACATAGTCTGAAGCTAGCTACCATGTTGCACTGTCTCTGGGGCCTCCTGGAAGGTGTAGGCCATGGTCAGCTACCATCTGTGCTCTGCCCAAGGCCACCCAGCATGAGCCTCAAAAAGATATGTAGATGATTGTTACTTGTGCTGGGCTTGGAGTTGCCCAGGAGAGGCCAGGCTGTGAACTGAGTCTGGCTGCTAGTGCCCACTTAGCAAGAGGTAAGCAGCATGCTGAGGCCAGATGTTGCTTGTTTGGGGTTTGTGAACTTTTGAGAGAATATAGGAAAATCCAGATCATAAGCCAAGACAGGATGTGTATATGGAAAAGCCATTGGAAGTCGATTGGGTGGGCCAACAAGTAGGGTGGGGCAGGTCTCGGGAAATTTCCAGGGCACAAACAGTGTTAAACACGTTGATGGAAACTCATATGTGGTGCCTGTCTGCATCTGCAGGAGGAGGGCTCAGCAAAGGAGCAATAGCCTCTGCCAGCACTCTGTGTGGGAGAAAGCTAACCCTCCAGCCCTTGCCCCAAAGCCAGACAATTCAGTTCCTTCTTGAATGTCTGTGGTGCCTTTCCAACTGCTGCCCCAGTGCTGGATCTCAGGGAGTAAGTCCATACATGAGCCCTTTAAGAGGATAGCCTGGGACTCCAGCAGCCCTCCCTCTTACTCAGCCACAATCTCCACTGCTTTTCACAGCCAGAAGTTATTGGATCTTCTCTTCCCAAGACTACGACTCTGGGCTGGGGAGCCTAGTGTGAGGCTAGGACTCCTTAATTCCTACTGGGACCTCTACAGCCAAGATATGCCTTGTGATTTTTAATCACCACACATGGGGGCAGACCACTCTGTTCTGCATCTCCGCCCCTCCTACCAATCTCAAGGTGGCTTCTTTATATCCTTAGTTATAGGACTTATGTTCAGCTAGATTTCACATGGTTCTCAATGATGGTTGTTCTGTAGTTGTAATTTTAATGTGGTTTTTGGAGGGTGCAAGTACCATGTTTACCTTCTCCACCATCTTGAATGGAAGTCTCCCTTCTAATTCTTAATTGCCACACCCTGGGTGATGGAACAGCTCATTTTGCATTCTCTATCCCTTTTACCAGTCTTGGTGTGGCTTCTGTTTTCTATCCTGTTCTAAAGATGGCTTTCTGTGATGGTTCTGTAATTTTATTGTAGTTTTTATATGGTCATGGGAGGAGGCGGGCACAATGCTAACCTACTCTGCCACCCTGAATGAGAGTAGGATAATTGCTTTTACATTATTCCTGATTTCAAAAAGGGATAGAAAGCCCTTGTGCTATTGTTACATTCTGGATGCTTTAGATTATTACTCATAGGATGTTCTGTTGTTAGTTCTAGGTTTTCTTCTTTTTCATTGGATTTAGAGCTTTATTTCTAATTTCCTAGTTTGACTGCTTAGATATTCTTGCTTGCCTTTGGATTTTTTAAATCAAAATTCTAATTCAAGATTGAAATTAAAAGTTGCTAACTTAAAATAATTTCAGAGTTAAAGAATGTGGTCAGCAAATGCATTAGAACCAAATGCATTATTTTTATACTTAAGGAGTTTTACAAGAAAGGGGAAAAGGAAAACAAATTGTTTTTAATTACTGATAACCAGTAATATATTAGTTGTAAAGGGAGTTACTGATTTCTATATCTAAAGTTATCTCCCACAATAAATGATGAAAATCTAATATTAAACTTAATTAACAAAACTCTAATATAAAATGCCCGGCTGGTATGGCTCAGTGGTTGAGTGCTGACCTGTGAACCAGGAGGTTGAGGTTCAGTTCCTAGTCAGGGCACATGCCTCAGTTGTGGCTCGATCTCTAGTGGGGGGACATGGAGGAGGCAGCCAATCACTGATTCTCTCACATCATTGATGTTTCTATCTTTCTCTTCTCTCTCTTCCCCTGAATTAAAAAACAAATAAAACCTCTAATATAATTTAAATAATCTGGATAGTTTAAAACACATATCTCAACACAGTTTCTTAAAGAATTGTCTTTCTATTTTTGTAACTGTTTTACCCAAGAGAAGAATTAATGTTTTTGTGTTTATCTTTGAAATGTTACTTATGCCTTAAGAATCTGTTCACTTGGGCTGTTATCAATTATAGATCAAATTCAGGTACATAAAACCTCAGAGTAAACACTTAAATATAAAGATTACACTTTCATACTACTGTCATTGGTTCTGGAAAAAAATGGGTAATTGAGCTTTATATTCATCCGTGAAAAACTATTAATACCTTTGATTTGGACTCAATGTAAATAAGATGCAATCGAATTTTAAGGCATGGGATGATATTTTTACTGGTTGAAATAGCTAAGTCCCAGGAACAACTGTAATTAACATGGACTTGGTAGTAAGGAGAGAAAACCCTCACTTGTGCCGGGTTCCACCTCTTTTACTTCTTTGCTTTATATTGGGCAATTTACATCGCCATGACTTGTCTGTTACTCGAGTCCTCGTCTGTAAAATGAGGTTCAGACTCATAAAGTTTATATATTAAACACTTAACATTAAATGTAATAACTGTTGCTACTGTTATTTTCATACCTCTAAGCTTATATATTACAGAAATTGAACACCTTTTAATGTAATATAAATTGCAAATCAGTAAGACTATAAGAGCTATACATTATAGCTTTGTGGAGTTCAAATTACTGTTTTTTAATACATTGTGAATAAATTAATTTTAAAATTGCCTTGATGATGAGCCTTGGCCGGGTTGCTCAGTTGGTTAGAGCGTCATCTTGATACATATACCCATGGTTATTGTTTTGATCCCAGGTCAGGGCACACACAGGAATCAACCAATGAATGCATAAATAACTGGAACAACAAATCAGTGTTTTGTGCCCTTTCCCTCCCTCTTTCCCTTTCTTCCTCCCTTCCTTCCAAACTCCCTCCCTCTCTCTCTCCAAAATCAATAAGAAAAAAGTTTTTAATTGACCTTGATGATGAAATGAACATGGAGGAAAATAATTTGTCAGGTTTTTTCAAGATGCTGTATGTGTCTAATAGATTACAACTTTTTTCCTCTTTTACCAGTTATTTATCAGAAAGTCTGATGCTGAAAGAGAACAGAACTTGCTTGTCACAGTTATTAGATGTAATGAAAAGTAAGTAAAAGAAAACTTTATAAAATATTCTGTAACAAAGTTACTTTGTAAAATATCTTAATATTTAACTTGAGATAACAGATTGTTTATGTTTACTGTCATTGAATTATTGTATCATGGAGGCATGAAGGATATATTGGTGGGGATCAAATAGAAGATGCACGAAAAGCAGTTTTTATACATATAGAACTTAAGAAAGTAAAAATACAATCAGATTTAGAAAGGGTTGTTTTAAAACAGGGTTCTTTTAAAGTGTAACCGAATATGTGATAGGCACTGAAAAAGATCTATAGGAAACTAAATTTAGGGATATTTAAATTTGGAACTTCTATTTTGTAGATACATCAGCTTTAACTAGTTAGTTAGCATGTGTCATTTGCTAGTCATTTTGTTAGTTAATATTACAAAAACTGTGGTTCTCAACTGGTTGCTATTTTTGCAGTATCTGGAGACCTTTTTGGCTGTCACAACTTGGGGCGTGATGGTGGCTGCTATCAGCATCTAGTAGGTAGAAGTAAGAATGCTGCTAAATATCTTATACTTCACAGTAAAGCCCCTTGGAAAGCTGAAAAAGATCTCCCTCAAAGATATTCATGTCCTAATCCCTGGAGACTATAAATCTTAACATATATGCAGATGTTATAAAGTTAATCTTGATATGGGGAGATTATCTTGGATTATCCAGGTAAGGCCTAGATGCAATCACAGGAGTCCTTGTTAAAAAAGGCAGAGAAGGAGGTGTGACACACAGAAGGCAATGTGAAGACAGCAGAGGGAGATTTGATGATGCTGGCCTTGAAAATTGGAGTATTATGGCCACAAGCCAATGAATGCTGGTAGCCACCAGAAGTTGGAAAAGGGAAGGAATCAATTTCCCCCTGGGGTAGGAGTGGGGATAGTCTAGCTGGAAGGCCTATCCCTGTCTAGGCATTAGGGATGAATTAATTAATGTTTGACCAAATACAGCAGGCTAATTCTTTTTTAAAATTCTTTATTTAAATATTACATATGTTACCTTTTTCCCCATTGACCTCTCCCTGGCTGCTCCCACTCGCCAGCACATGACCTCACCCCCCTTAATTCTGTGTCCAGTAGTCATGCTTATATGCATGCATACAAGTCCTTTGGTTGATCTCTTACCCTCCTCCCCACCCTCCCCTGCCTTCCCTCTGAGGTTTGATGGTCTGTTTGATGCGTCTTTGTTTCTGGATCTATTTTTGGGTTCATCAGTTTATGCTGTTCATTGTATTCCACAAATGAGTGAAACATGTGATATTTATCTTTCTCCGACTGGCTTATTTCGGTTAGCATAATGCTCTCCAGGTCCATCCATGCTGTTGCAAATGGAAAGAGTTCTTTCTTTTTTACAGCAGCATAGTATTCCAGTGTGTAGATGTACCACATTTTTTTAATCCACTCATCTGCTGATGGGCACTTAAGCTGTTTCCAAATCTTAGCTATTGCAAATTGTGTGAGCAGGCTAATTTTGAAGTTGGTAATTTTGTATGGCTGGCGAATGATGTTATAATTATTCAAATGACCCTCGGCATAAAAAAGGTTCACCACCCCTGCCCTGGGGCCTCCTGAGAGCGGGTGGCTTTGCCAACATTTTGATTGTGGCCTAGTGAAATAGATTTCAGATTCTTGGGCTTCAGAACTAAGAAAGGATACGTTTATGTTATTTTAAGCCGTACTAAGTTTATGGCAATTTTTAATAGTAGCCTTAGGAAACTAATATAGCCCCTTGCAACAAAGAATTATCCAGCCCAAATGATCATAGTGCTGATGTTGAGAAGCCATTTTAGGGGTTGAGTAGAACCTCCACTTAACTGATCTGGCTACCCCGTCTGTTCTTCATTCTTGTCTGTGGCACTGAATGCTCATGGCTACTTGCCTACTCTTTAGGATTAAAAGTAAATTGTATTTTCCCCCAGAACTTTTTGTGCCAATGTCCTTGTTAATTAAATTTGTAGTTTAATTAAATGCTGAATAAACCAGTAAAATTTGACATTGAAGATCTGGATCTTAGATGATAATAGAAAATGGGTATAATTTTTATGTTTTTAAAGTTTAATATGCTTCAGGACATAGAAGCATCATTTCTTGCTATCTGTTTGAAGTGATCTTAAGAGTTTCCCCCTTTTAATTGATTTATGAATGATAAATTATAGGTTTTCAGTTATACTACTACAGGGTTCACTTCCAAAGCTGTAAATTGGAACATGGAATTTAGTACTTAGAAAGGGCCTAAAAAATAATAAACTGTGATCATTATATAGCTGACAGTTTTATTGCTGATGTCTTCTAAATTTTACTCCTCTTCTTTTAACATGAAATAAGGAATAGCTCTTGATGAAATACTCAGAACTTTAACAATATTAAGGTATCTTACCCATCTTTTTGCAGAACCAAGATACTATCCTGGGGCATTGAGTCACAAGTATTAATTCAGTTGAAAACACTGCTTTATTTGCATTATGAAATAAGTTAGTGGAATAGTTACCCATTTGGAGCATGTGGCTGGCTAATAAGCCCTGGATCTCTCATCATTTCCTTTATAAATTTTGATACTTATATTATTTGATTTATTGTTGTTGGATAACAAACAGTTTAGGTAGAGGAGGCTTCTGCAATTATAAAGTCACTGACATAGTAGTTTGCTTTAAGCCTATAAAGGACATTTTTTGTTTTCTTGATGTTTCATTACATGGGTTCTGTATTTTATTAAAGCAGAGAATCATCAATTATACATTTTTACTATGTTTCCTCCCTTTATTACATATTATGTAACTAGAGGCCTGGTGCACGAGATTCGTGCACTGGGGGGGAAGGGGGCGGTCACTTAGCCCAGCCTGCACCCTCTCGCAGACCGGGACCCCTTAGGGAATGTCCTCCTGCCTGCTTAGGCCCAATCCCCTAAGCCAGCAGTCAGACATCCCTCTTGCAGTCTGGGTCTCTCACAGTCCAGGACCCCTTGCTCCTTACCGCCTGACTGCTGCAGAGGCGGAAGAGGCTTCTGCCACTGCACTGACCAGCCATGAGCCCGGCTTCTGGCTGAGCAGAGCTCCCCCTGTGGGAGCACACTGACCATCAGGGGGCAGCTCCTGCATTGAGCGTCTGTCCCCTAGTGGTCAGTGCACACCATAGTGACCAGCCATTCTGCCGATTTGCATATTAGGCTTTTATTATATAGGATAACTGGAGGCTCAATGCACAAAATTCATGCAAGAGTAGGCCTTCCCCCAGCTGCTGGCCCCGGCTTCCCTCTGGCATCTGGGACCCGGGCTTCCCTCTGGCTGTCGGCAGGCACCCAGGAACTGGGCTTCCTCTGGAAGGACGTCTGGTCCAATTAGCATATTATTCTTTTGTTATTATTATAGATGGTTTCCTTTGTTAATAAGTACACTCTTGACCCAGGATAGAATGTTATGAATATGGTTGGTGTCAGGGAAAGCATGTTGACTAAATCATGAAGGAATTACTATAAAAAGCTTTAAAACAGAGCACAATAGGATTTGAAAAAAATACTATATTGTAGGGCATGCTTATCTTTATGCTATATGTAATATAGCATAAGTGCAGGCAGCTATAATTATTTGAGCTAGAAGTATGATGTTCATTATATTATAATGCAGAGTACAAATCCTGAAAAGGAGAATCACATCATTTCAAGTGTTTTATGTTGTTCCACAACAATGCGAAAAAAATATTCTACTACCTTATGAGAACAAGGCTTATTATCTAGTACTAGAGGCCCAGTGCACGAATTCGTGCCTGGGTGGGGCCCATCGGGGTGGCCTGCAGGGATCGGGCCCCAGCTTGTGCTCCCAGGCTCGCAGCCCCGCCTGTCAACCCCCCCCCCACCTGCTCCACCATCCCACCTGTGGGGCGATCAGTTGGGGCTGGGCCCCCTGCCGGTCACCGTCTGCGGGGCGATTGAGACCCTGCTCCCACCCACCTTGGCCTAGCGCCGCCAGCTCACCTACTACACCATCCCACCGCAGTCCCGCTGTCAGCAGAGCCAGTAGTACCTTCACTGCCACCCGCTGCTGGCACCCGCCACGTTCCGTGCTGCCCCCTGGTAGTCAGCACACGTCATAGCGAGCAGTCGAACTCCCAGTTGAACAATTTGCATATTAGGCTTTTATTATATAGGCTAATTTTTTTCTCCGCATAGGCATGAGAAACTTGGTAAAGAAATATGAACCACCGAGACCTGAAGAAGTTGCTGTTCTGAAGCAGAAGTTGGAGAGATGTCATTCTGCTGAGCTTGCACTTAACGTAATTACGTAAGTAGTTGGGAGACTGTTATTCAAAAATAGATAATGGGACTCCTGAACTTCTTGCCCTTTTAATTTTTGGATTTTTTGCAGGTTTAAGATCTTGTCTGAGGACCAAGTATACTGTTCCAAACTTATTTTAACTACTCTAGGTAGGGAAATGGCATATTTTCTTTCAGAGGTAAACTATATTAAAGACGGAACCTATAGTAAAATGTGCTGTTAGACCTTCTTTTGCAGCCATAAAGAATACCCATAATGTCTCTCAGTGACTTGTAGGCTGTATGTGGAAATCACCATATTCAGGATCTTTATGCTTTGCAAATTGAAGGATCTACATAAATGTAGTCTTTTAGGAGTTTAAACAGTTGAGAATCTGGTCAGGTTACAGGAATAGAAAAACTAAACTGTGGCTTAGCATAGAACTTAAAATTGGTTGATTTCACTCCTGGGTTTCATTGTTAACTAACAGGAATGATTACAGAGAAGAAAAGAATGTTGACGTTAACGAGTGAAAATAGTCCACAGAAATGAAAAATTCTAGATATAATTCATAAATTTTAAAATTGTGTACAATTCTGAGTAGTATGATGAAATCATGCAATGTCTCACTCTGTCCCACCTGGGACGTGAATCATCTTTTTGTCCAGCATATCCACACTGTATGTACAGTACAATAAGGTAATTTGAGAGACTGCATAACTTATTACAGTATGTTATTACATTTTATTAGTTACTAGAGGCCCGATGCACAAAATTCATGCAAGGGGTTCAGCCCTCGCAGCCATGGCGGTTTGCAGCCCCGGCTTTGACTGGAAGGTTTGGCTGTCTGGTCTAATTAGCATATTATGCTTTTATTATTATAGATTGTTAATCTCTTACTGTGCCTAATTTAGAATTAAACTTTATCATAGGTTTGTATCTATAGGAAAAAACAATATCTATAGTTTGGTACTGTCTGCAATTTCAGGCATCCACTGGGGGTCTTGGAACAATTTCCCCCACTCCCCACAGATAGGGGGGATTACTAAATTGCAGCACTGGTAATTTTCTTTTTATAAGAGATTTGAAATGGGCTTAAACTATGGCTCGGCAAACTATGTTATATAGCCCATGGGCCAAATCCAGCCCCACTACCTGTTTTTAGAAATAGTTTTATTGGAACGTAACTACACACTTAGTTTTCATACTGTCTATGGCTGCTTTCACACTATAGAAGAAGAGTTGGGTATTTGAGGCAGAAATTGATGGTTATAGCCTACAAGGCGTAATATATCTACTATCTGTCCCTTCAACAAAAAATTTTTCCTGTTAAACCTCTGGATTAAACAATAGAATTTATTAATCTTACCCTTCTAGCTAGTTAATTGAATGGACCATAACCTAAAATTCCTAATTGCCAGAGTTTACATCTCACTCAGATTTACCACCCACTTTGTACTGTGCTAAGCAGATTCTACATTTCTATGTGGACTTGAAGGGTGCTTCTCAAACTAAAGGACTGTTGTTGTTTTTAATTCATTACAGACCTATATGTTTATAAAATATAACAAATTACTAAAAAATGAGTAAAAAACATACAATACAAGCTTAAATTTTATTAGATTCGATAGTCATAATTTATCAAATTTCTGTACACACGCTCAGTTTCTGTATTTATTGCACACTGGTAAGCACTACTTTAGGATAAAATATTTGTTTTCGTCTTTGAAATTCTTTTATCTTTTTTATTACACAAGTAATAGCTATATCATCATTGTGAAAGTCAGTCAATCAGTACAGGTAAACCAAAATTCTCTTTGACCAAAAGCGAAACCCCCGTTTCGTCCTCAGAGGTAACTTACAGTGTTTACCTTTGCCAGCCTTTTCTCCTGTATTAGTGTATGAAATAAAGTTTTTCTCTTTTTATCGATGTTTTCACACATATAATACAACATTTAATAGTATCTTTAACTCTTCCTTGTCTGGATGAAAAAAAATTAGTATTTTAATTTGCATTTCCCCTATTACTCTGAGGCATTAACATTTGTATGTTTAACAGTCATTTGTATTTCTATATTGCTTATTTAAAACCCTTGCTCAATTTTCTGGTGTTACTTTCTTGATTTGTAGATCTATATTTTATATACTTATCTATTATACGCCTATTTTTCTTCTGTTGTTTCTTTTACTTTGTGACATGTAAGGAAATTTATCATTTGCGTTATGCTTTTATATCTAAATACCTTAACCTAGTTTGCCTTTTCAACTGTTAAAAACATTTAGAATTGTGAATGATCTGAGGTAGAAATCTCATATTTTCAAATAACCTGTTGTAACAGCCATTTTTAAATATTTCATAATTTGCCTTATTACAGATTAAATTCCTATAGTTGTTTTACCTATCTAACCATTTTAATCTGTTTTAGTATTTGCTAATACCACACTTTTAGTTATCATAGCTTTTATGTATGATGTTTTGATGAGAACTGTGATACAGTCCCCACACTTCTTTTTCAGATTTAGACTTGATGAGTTCCATGAAAAATTTTATTAGGGTTTTAATTAGAATTACATTGAATTTAAGGATTAATTTGAAAGATGTTGTCTTTATAATTCTTCATCTCTTTCCATGTATCCAGGCTTTGTTTTCAGAAAATGTGTTTCATATAACTATAAAATAAATTAAGACTATGTTGCCGTTTATTACATTGCTTCTTGATGGTTGCCTAATTACAGGAAGAAGAGGAAAGGCTATGAAGATGATGATTATGTCTCAAAAAAATCCAAACATGAGGAGGTATGTTCTCCAAAGGTATCTATTATTCTTAATTGTGCATTCTGGTATGACCATACTATTAAGATTTTATTCTTCCAGAGAAAAAGCATTATATATGTATGTGTGTGTGAAAAAAAAAATATATTGAAAGCATTCATACTTTTTTGCATCCTCCTCCATGTACATGGTCCATTATTAGAGATTCTTCTCACTTCTTAGTGTGTTCTGAAGCAGTATAATAGTTACTTGCTGAAGAATCCTTCCTATGGTCATTAAAGGGATAGACATACATGCTATACATTTTTAGTCTCCAAGGATTCTTCTCTTGTCCTTAATGTCCTGTAATCAGAGTAGTCTGTGGGACCATGCCTATAAACAACTAACTATAAATATTCTTGATTTATCTACCTTCTGTAATCAGCATATTAAAAGAACATTTTCATAAAGGGAGGCAAGGAGGTAAACAATATTGGTTATGCTTCAATATAATGTTATCCTTATTTCATCTTCTTTCCTTCTTAGGAAGAATGGACTGATGATGACCTGGTAGATTCTCTCTAACCATTTGAAATTGATTTGTCAATGCTAACAAATCAACAGAAGGATGAAGCATATCTGGCATTTAAATTTCTTTAAAAAATGAAATAATGTGAAAGCATCAAAGTACAGTAAACTTTATTTATTTGAAAGTTTTTCCTTTCATGGTAGCTTGATGTAAAATAAGATATGTTCAAAGGACCCACAATAGCACCTGGTTTGGATAATCTGACCCTCCACCCCCATGACTAATAATCAAATTAGTCTTCCTATAGTAGCCAAAGCTGTAACTTATTGCATTTTGTTTAAAACAACATAGGCAAATAAGCAAACATCCCTTGTGAAAAAAGGCACCATTATATGTGGTTTCTCAAATGCCATCTGATGTACTTAGCTATTTGTATGTTACCACTTAACTACAGAATGTATGAAAGCTAGTGAACCCGGTATTTTTTTTTCCTCAGTTAGTTAACTGAAAACATCTCCAAATGGTTTTCTTAAAAAGAAATCAAACAAGCAGTCTTTAGTAGTTGTCTAGATTAAAAACCTAAAGGTTGGGTAGCAGGAAATTGTATGTTCATTTTTATAATTAACCTGTTAGATTACCATATAAATGTGTTACAGTTAGTAGAAAATTTTCAGATTAAGTATATTATTCTAGAAATTTATTTTAAATAGAAAGAAGTAGATATAAATGCACAGACTGTAGCACCAGATTACTTTGGTGTGAATCATGGCTACCTCCACTTTGGGTAAATTACTAAAGTTCTGTGCCTATTTTTTCCCCAAAGGAAAATAATGCATCTGTATACTAAGTGTTCAATAAATGTTGGCTATTAATAGCATTTGTTTAATTATTAATCTTACTATTCAGTTTCTAAGTTGGAACCAAATTATGGTTATTTGTCCAGATTTCTTCTGGAAAACTGGGTTGAAGGAATTCTGAGAAACTCAACTGCCCTGAATCTGTTTTATGGATACATACCTTTCCTCATTGTCAATGCATCCATGGCTGCGCTTTCTATAGGAGTGTAGGTACCATTTTAATTACATCTTAGTATTTGAACACAATATTTACTGTACATGTATTCTCTTTAATAATTCCTTTCATTTTAGGGATGAGCTTTTTTGGTTTATTTTTAGAATGAGAGGAATAAAATTTATGAAGTGTGACAAAAGTGGAGGAGCCTAAATTGACAGTCCTGCAGGCCAGGTTAAGTACCAGGGCTGCTAGGCTCTAGCCAGAATTGCAAGTGTTCACCAATACCTTGTTTCTCTTTTAGGTCACTAAACTGGCATCAAAGCAAGGTCCACATTTATTTCAGATTTTCCTACCCAGTTTTAGAGGTTTTATTTCATCATTGACCAGCTAGTTACTGCAAGGCCTGCAAAGGTAAATAACAAGTTTCCTATTGTAGCTTAAGAGACTGGGAGGGAACCAAACCGCCTAGCACTAGGTTTTTGGAAGGAGACCAAGTTGGATACTACCGTGGTGATCCCCCTGAAAAGCAGGAGGGAGGGAAAGGAAAGGAATATGATACAGAGAAAAAGTGGAACTGAATTGACATTAATAAAAGGTATAGTACAGGGTAAGCTGAGTTTTCTGTCATTATTCAACTGTGATTATAGCTATACCAGGGCTAGCTGCCTCCACAGAAATCTTTTAACCCCTCATATTTAACACTTTGTTTTTTCCTACATTTTAATCAGGGGGATATAATAAAATGTTGCTCTTGGAATATAGGCCTTTAGAAAATTTCTTTAGTGTGGGAAATAAGTTTCCTAATAATCTCCCTTGGTTCCTGTCTCATCCACTTTTGATATGCTGCTTAATACCTATCCCCTATACAGTTATAGGAGTGAATGAATTAATATGATCCTTCTAAAGAGACCATTAGCAAAAAAAAAAAAAAAAAGACCTGAAGGTTTATCTTCTCTTTGGGCCTGGCTTTAATACTAAATTTGAACTGTTTCTAAACAAGGAAGAAAATTAAATTAAATGCTTACCTCTATTTAGACAGAAGTAATCAATTAGTTAATATCCCTTGGTTTTATTTTAACTTAACCCTTGTGAATACTTCACAAAGATACACATACAGAAGCAAATAAAACTATACAAACTAAATACCCAGCAGATACAACAAGTAGTCAGAAGTTCAAAGATGGATAGCTGTTAAGTGACTCATGAGGTTGTTTGCATAATCAATTTGGAATTAATGAATACTTTCAACAAAAAGCATTCTAGGTGTTTTTTTAACACAAAAGAAATTGGTAGTCTAAAATGTTTGGGTAACATGCATCGATCAGTACAATGACCAATATTTATTGAATTTAAACTATTTACTGTTGTAAACATTTAACAAAAGCATTATGAGATCTAAATACAGTTTGAACAAATAAGTGGTATGTTTAAAAAATAAAGCTGATGAGCAATAGTTCCATCTATATTTTCTTTCAACAGTTCTAGCAAGAGAAGTAGCACAGTATTTTAAAAAAAGTATACAGCAAAGGTTGTTCCTATTATAATGGCAAATTCTGGAAACTGTAACAAATAACAGTCAAACGGTCATATTCCTAATCAGGAAGAAGTTACAGTAAGAACAGTATGCAATCCAGTTGTACTCACTTGTTGACAGAGAATGCTTTTTCTTGTCAGTTGATTTCATAGTTCTTTTCCCAAGAGACAGCAAAACTTTGGCAATTGGATGTATTGAAAATATATTCTCAAAGTACAGTCATATGTTGTATGAAAGGTGATCTGTACACCAAGGCTCAGAGGTTGGTAAAGATTGATTCCATAATGTGGAAAAAGTGCAAATATCCTGCACAGATAGCTTACAAAGCTGCTGGTACAATTATCCACCAGCAGAATCTAAGGTTTTGTTTGCATAGCTCACACATCACTGGAATGTGGAAAGGTGTGCTATTTTTTGGCAAGAGCAAAGGAGACATACTGATGTGAATTACCATGTTGGCATGCTGAATCCATGCAGACACTTGGGTGAAGGCTGCTACCTGACATCATTGGTTTTTGTATACTGGTTTTGTTTTTGTTGAAGCAGTTCTGTTATAGCCAGAAGCTTTTTCAGTACATGCTAGACAAAGAAAAATGGTATGAAAATAATTAGTAAATGAATGAAAGCTTGGTCAGAAATTTCAGGTATGGAAACCTAGATTTGAAAAAAAGCCATAATCTATTAAAATCATAAACTTGTGAAAATTTTGGAGTAGATTTAGTCATAATATTTTTTAAGTTAGACTTTTGTACACTAAATTCATTCATGTGTTTGGCATTCTCACATCTTAGTCCAGAACACAGATTTATGAATGATACATCTTAAGCCCAATAAGATCACATAAGGGCAATGAGCTTGTAACATAGTGATAACTTTAAAGAATCATGATTACATTTGGCTTAAAATTAAAACAAATATCACCTTTACCTGTCTTACAAAGTTTTAATTGGGCCAAATCCTCCAATAAAGATTTAAGTAATAATAAACCTAGCCCGAGTATAGCAAGGAGAAAATTATGCATGCCATGGTACATACTCTACCCAAATTTCTAAAGTGATTACAACCTTAATGAGCCAGATTATTATCTTAAACTTTTATTTTAGAATCTCAGATTGAAGAAAACTCAGTCCTTTGTCCTATAAGGTCCTTGACAAATGGTTGGCCAATGTAGTGACCTAATCTGGAAGAGCTTATTAGAAATCGCAGTTTCCAATGTCACATCTAGAATTTCTGGATCTGGAGCTTGAAATATTTTTATCAAACTTCCTGAATACTGTTTGTGAATCACTTGCACATGTACGGTGTGTGAGAGACAAAGCCACATCACTGCTGACTTATTAGCTCATTTCCCATTTTCACACATGCCACTGAAGTGTATCATTTTTTCTGTAGAGTTAACAGTTTATATAAAACAGCAAGATTTGACATTTTGCAATATCAAAAATACATACTCTGAGCCTATTATTGCTGTCTGCTGAGAGCCTTACTGGGATTATGGTTCATTCTTTAAAATGTAAATATAACTGATAAAAGTGTTGACCATAACTCAGCTACTTATTACCTCTCAGAGAACGTAACTGTTAATGAAACATTGTTAATGAAGACTGGCAAAAACCTACCTGCTGTGCACCACGCTCATTACTGAGCGTTCTCAGTTCATCTGAATGGGCCACACAAATCTCATGCAATGCTGCTAAATCACGGGAGAGGTCAGTCCTAGAATGCTCTGTAGTGTCCGGAAGTTCAGGTACATTCTTTAAGGAAATCATAAAACTGCATTTAGAAATATAAATCTTAAAATTTCTTCTGAAAAGATCCTAATTGGTTATAATAGAATTAGCACATAATATCCTTTTAAATTTCTGTTAAAATCCTAAGGACTTACTGGAATGAAATATTCAGTGCTAATTCCGCTAAACAGACACTGTGCATTATTATTGCTATTCTAAATAAATGGGTTTCATGAACTTTATAGAGGTTTGTTTTGTTTTGTTTTTAAATGTGGAATACATGCCAAAAAATCTAAGTACTGTCTGTATTGGTTGCTAATATGGATTAAGTGCAACCCAAACTTAAAATTCCTTTCAGACTGAATCTCATTATTAAGATATCATAGTTTGTCTAAATTTATCAACATATGTGAGAAGAATGTGTCAAGCCTATAGTTAATTATCTGTGGATTATTCCCAAAACACTTGCTAATGTGTGAATATGATCAGTGGTAATTATGGTACTTCAGATAAGGTTCGTAAAGTAACAGTCACTATAGGACATTGATAGTACTACTTTATTAACAGTAAATACTGATATTTTGAGCCTCAGCCTCAGAATAAAATATGACATGGGCTCCAGAATGGTGACAATATTTGCTATACAATTCCTAAATACTGCAAAAACACTGTTTAGTATAAAGAAATAATTAGAATATAATTCATTCTTATTTATTAAATGACTCAGTAATGAAAGACACTAGTATTTGCCCTGAGAGAGCTTACAGTCTAGTTGATATGACAAAACTAAACTGATCATAGCAATATAGAATTTTATATCACAGACATGCAGAATATACTTAGGAAGCAAAAGAAATTTCAGTTTTTTAGGGCTCAGCAAAGCCTTCCTGAAGGAGAGATTTGAGGTGAGTCTTGAAAATTTGATTTATACAGGAAGGAAAGGAGTGGAAGAGTATTAGAACACTGGGATTCTAAGCAATTTGAAAGGCTAGACTACACATGTGGCATTACTAGGAAAGTGGTAGAGAAAGCTGAACTGTAGATAATTATGATTATGGAAAATGGAGTTCCAACCGTGAATCTGAAAACCTAGAAATGTGGCTTAAGATAAAATGAGCTAGCCTTAAATATTGGATAAACAGTTTTCCACCACTGACCAACTAGATTTCTTAGAAACTAGAAGAATTTCTATCTTCAAAACTTCCCAGGAGGTCACATATGGAAACATGATGAACACAATTATTTGCCCCACTTTGTTTCATAAGAAATTATTTACAGCATAGATCCATATTTCTACAGTATTTTTTTATACCTGAAATTGCAAACTAGGGGCCCACAAGCAGTCCTGATAGGTTTGACTGCATAGTGGTATAGTTGTTGTTTTTCTGTTATTAACTGAATTTGAATGCATTAAGGCAGAACATGAGCATCTCACTTTCCTACTGTAGCATTCCCTAATACCATGTCTAAATTCACATATATATGTTCCCTTTTTGGTTTCTATATATATGAACTGAACAGCAAATACATTTATTTGATTTTAAATTGAATCAATATCTGAAAATTTATAACTAATTAAATTGTATTAAGAATAAGAAATCCAGGGTCTTAGAAATTATTTTCTTTGAAACTCCCATTCTTAATTTCATAATCACTATTTTACTTATAAAGGCCCAACTAAGGTATAGGTAGTCGTAGTAACTGAAGTATAACTCCAAATCCATGTATGTTATTCCTAGAAAGCCATAAGAATATTCATTCTCCAGTCCATTTACTTGAAAGAAGCAAAAGAATGTCACAATAGTAAGGTGAAACAGCTAATAGAATAATGAAAGAAAACTAGAAAATGACACAAATCCAAAAGCTCCAATAATGTATGCTTGGTATAAATCATTTAGTCTAAGAATAAATGGTTAAAACTATAGTCAAAATATTTTGTTTAAGAAGGTAAACGAAAGTATGCAGTTTTTTAAGTTCTGGATAGAAAATCTCTTTAAAAGTTTGTTGCTGCCCTGACTGGTTTGGCTCAGTGGATAGAGCGTCGGCCTGCGGACTCGGGGGGGTCCCAGGTTCGATTCCGGTCAAGGGCATGTACCTTGGTTGCGGGCACATCCCCAGTGGGGGGTGTGCAGGAGGCAGCTGGTCGATGTCTCTCTCTCGTCGATGTTTCTAGCTTTCTATCCCTTTCCCTTCCTCTCTGTAAAAAAAAATCAATAAAATTATTTAAAAAAAAAAGTTTGTTGCTAAAATGAGTTTACTTTCAGCTATATTAACTATAGGTCTCAAAGTACTTAAAAAGTTATATACATACCCCAAGTTCATCTAAAAACATGATCATACGATGTTTGTTACTTTTGATGAAAGGATTGACACCTTCCATATAGGGTTCCTAAAAATATAAACAAAAAGCTCACTTTATATGCATCAAAAACAAACACTGTCTGATCTATATAACAAAACATACATGTAGTAAGAATTCTTATGTATCTGTATCAGTAGCAATACATGTTCACAGTGACAATATTTTCATTCTGATATAAGCAAACAGCTATACTAGTGAACTGGAATTTTTAAATGAAAAAATAAATTCTGGAATGAGAACAAATCAGAACACATAACCTAGCAGATACAAACTGCTCATATGTAATTCATTCAAAAATAACTACTAAGAAAATATTATTTGTCAAGCACCAAGACAAACATGGGTTCAACCCTGAGGGTAGAATCTAGCCGAAAACGTAGGGAATTAAAATACAGTGTGCTAAGGACTATAATAGGAAAATATGTATGACACAGATAAATCCAAGAACTAAGCCAGACATACAAACTGCTCTTCAAACTAAAATCTTATATGCTATGTTGTATTATAGGAGGTTAGTATTAACACAAGCACTTTTAAAATCAGTAAGTTCAATAAGGAGATGAGATAAAGACCTCATTAATTCCAAGAAATAAACATGAAAAACCATTCAATTTCTGTATGAGTAATGAAACACCGAAGTATCATTATGGCTGTGGGGAGCAAAAAGTCTTACAATTTTATTCCCAAGTTAGTTTAAGATAATAACTAGATGAGTTTGGAAGGGAAGACATATAGACACTTGTTACAGCAATATTTATGATAGTGCCAAATTGGAAGCCATCTAAATAGCTATTAGAGAACTATTTAACATCTACCTACATGGTGGCATACTAAATAATCATTAAGCACTATAAAAGTTAAATATTTCCAGGTACAGCAAGTTTGTTACATTATGATGACAGCAGGTGATATAGTATGATTCTTATCATGATATTAATATTAACAGTATTCAGTCATGGGATCTCACATGAGTTTTTTAAAAGTTCATCCAAGTTTTAAAGTTTATAGTGAATGTTTATTGTGAAATAAATTTTTAAAGATGGGCTGGCAAGCATTTAACATATGCTGACTGACTGAAGATAGTATTCTATACTGAAAATTGAAGATATAGTTTTCTATAATGGCTAGAATAGTGGTCTTGAAAATTCCATTATATACAATGTAAAATCTAAACAAAACATTTTTTAAAATAACGTATCAACAAAAATATAAATTCTCTATGAACTATCCATTATTGTACATATTATTGTACATTTAAGCTATATTTTATGATTTTATGTCAAATTTCATTCATGAATATTTTAAAGAATAAAGAATGTTTTTACCTTGGCTCCAAATTCCACAAGATTAGCTAAGTTCTGTACAGACTTAGCCACTAATATCAGTGTTCTTGCAGCAATAGGAGATGGGGAATCTGTAAGAGAATTAGGCAGAGCTAATGAGACCAACTCCAAAAGTACTTCCAGGTAAGACCATTATAAATTTAGGACATTAATATTTCTTTCCTGTTAAAATACTAATGTTCTCCCATTCAGAACTCACACTTTTTTTGAAAATATGTGACCTCTACAATTCAAAAAAAACTTGAGTAAAAGGGGAAAATGTTGAAGCACTTCTCAGTGCTTTTAGTTTTGCAACTCAGCAATTCCCAACTAATGAATGTTTCAGAATACCTCAAAGCTTTATTTTCTTAAAACATACATAAAACCTATCACTCTATACAACCTCCGTGACAATTCACAAAGCTAATTTCAACCCACTCAGGTTAGCAATTTGCACTCTGAGCAATTCTCTGCTCCAACCCCCCACTGACCAAATAATTCACTGTAAAGCTCAGTCTGGGATAACCCCTGCTCTATTTTTAAGAGAAAAACAGGCAATTTCATAAACTGTTAAAATATGTTAAAGGTTAGTCAGGAAACAATTCTTTATAGAATATACATAGTAGGATGTAAATGAAAAGTTCCTATTAAACGCAAGCCCTGAAATAAGATAATTACTAAAATTTAATAGTAAAAACCTATAGGGAGTATGAATGCCTGATTTTACTAGATTTTACTCTGTATCTCAAGCTATAAACTATAGATAGTATTGCCTAGTGGTTCAGAGGCCAACATTCAGATAAGTAAATCTCTCCAAAAGAATTCTAAACGCTTAAATTTTAATAGACCATAGATTTAACCATTTTAGTAATGATAGAAGACAATAACAGAAATTGGGTGCTATAAAGGTAAAAATTAAGATAATCCTAAATATTTTTAATACAACTTTAAGCTTTAAATCATTAAGATAAAAATGGTTCAGACTCCTTATTCTAATAATGGCTCATTATTATATTGAGTCACAAATATCACGTACAACATCTGCAAGTCATTACATAGTGGACATACAGGTTATAAGCAAAACTGTATCTGGTTTATTGGAATTAAAAAACGGCTGATAAACATTATATAACTGATGATAAGAAATTCCTAATGGAAAATCTCTAAAGAGCCACTATAAGTATTCATAGAGCACTACTGCAACTATAGCACACAGAAAGCTCTTCTCCCCAGCATGAAAAGGACAAGATTCAGATAGGAAAAAGGCATTGTAATAAGAGTTTGAGACACAAGTAGAAATGGGGAAAAAAGGAGTATGTATCTAATCATGCCACCTCTGGCTTCATTAGATGAGAAGGGTAAAAGAAGAAAAATGGCAAGAAAAGGTAAAGAGAAACCATGTAACCTCATTAAATAGAATGAAGTTTTATTCTAATTTTTTAATTTAAAAATGTATCAAAAATTGATTACCTGAGATGATGTTAAACATCCGTGGATTCAGGATGGCAGGACAGATAAGTCGAAGAAAAACAAAACCACTGAATGGGAGGAAATAATTTTATTTTTTTAGAAAACTCCATTAAAAAAATAAAAATCTTTAATACTCAT
Source organism: Myotis daubentonii (assembly GCF_963259705.1). Lineage (NCBI taxonomy): Eukaryota > Metazoa > Chordata > Mammalia > Chiroptera > Vespertilionidae > Myotis > Myotis daubentonii. The sequence goes on from NC_081843.1 coordinate 68,374,348, forward strand.
AGAACCATGAACTTTGAACTAATATGGGGAACCACAAACAGAGCTTTAAGAAAATAGCTAACAGTGTCTTACTTTAAGAACATATATATCCTTCCCTAACCGGTTTGGCTCAGTGGATAGAGCATCGGCCTGCGGACTGAAGGGTTCCAGGTTTGATTCTGGTTAGGGGCTTGTACCCTGGTTGCAGGCACATCCTCAATAGGGAGTGTGCAGCTGATCAATGTTTCTCTCTCATCGATGTTTCTAACTCTCTATCCCTCTCCCTTCCTCTCTATAAAAAATCAATAAAGTATATTTAAAAAAAACCAAACATATATATCCTTAAACATACTCACTTTTCCCAATTTTGGAATTTTAGGTTTATGTTGGGCAGATTTAAATTATATTTATAGTACTTAGTATCTTGGCTACTATTTATTTATTTCAAGCTAGTAGTACATTTTAAATTTAATTTGAGAAAGCAGTGTCCTTAAAAACACTAAGAATTTCTGGAAAAATTACAGGAGCACAAATAAACCTTTATAGGGATACATAGTTCTGAAAGGTCTTAAAACTTACATTCTCTCAATTTTCTTTCTGTATTTTAAGCAGAACAACCCAGTAAAGTCTGACATAAGTCAAGTTCATTCTATTGATTCTGTTGATAAGTGATACGAAAGTAAGAATCCATTTTACTAGGGAATAGGTGACTCCTTGACAAATTAAAAATATATATAAGAGGATGCTGAAAAGCTTTTATGGCCATAAAGAAAAAGATAAGCTTTCTCAAGTTAAATATGTTCTCAAATTACAAAATAATAAAAACCAAAAAGTAATGTTAAAGAACATGGCTTAACAACATTGTCATATATGATTTTTACCTGTTAATCTTACTCTCTTAGAGAACAATATATTATGTAAGACTGCAAGCTATTTAGCTTTTTCCTAACCTGCCACCTTCAGTTACTGATAGGAGTATAAGTTTTCATGTAGACAATTTTTCTCTAATTTCCTTTTAAGAGGAATACACACTAACAGTTGACCTCTTATTTGCCTCTTATAAAGACAAGCATTATTAACAAAACTAGATGCCTGGTGCACAAAATTTGTGCACCTGGGTTGGGGGAGGGTGTGGTGAGGGTGAGGGTGTGTGTGTGTGTCCCTTAGCCTGGGCTGTGCCCTCTCGCAGTCTGGGAGCCCTCGGGGGTTTATCTGACTGCCAGGGAAGCGGGAGAGGCTCCCGCCACCGCTGCTGTGCTTGTCAGCTGTGAGCCCAGCTTCTGGCTGAGAGGCGCTTCCCCTGTGGGGGCACACTGACCAACAGGGGGCAGCTCCTACATTGAGCATCTGCTCCCTGGTGGTCAGTGCGCGTCATAGCGACTGGTCGTTCCACTGTTTGGTTGATTTGCATATTAGCCTTTTATTATATAGGACAGTTGATAAAATTCCTTTTAGAGGCTAAAATCATCAGTACCATCTCTATTCTCAGCATTTACCTTCCAAAATCTGACACTTCATTAATTTTGGACTCTTAGAAAGTGAATATGCAGTTGCAATTAGAATATACGCTAACAATAATTAAGTCTTTAAATTTGGGTTTATTTTATATCTACGAAGACTCTTGTACAGATTCTACCTGAACATATTTTGATACTTAAGTGTTAGAGGCAACATCAAACCATAAAAGAGTTTCAATGTGCAAATCTACTTTCTGTTTTAAGAGGGATACTAAGTACCTACACATACATTTAAAAGCTTATTAGGGGCAAAAATCATCACCTTGGGTATAAATGCTCCTTAAAATACCCGGCAGTAGCAAACAGTCCACAGCAGAATTTCCTGCTGTGCCTGCTTAACACATACACTTGTTTGAAACTTAGAGTTTATAGAAGTGTTAATTTACATCACACATATAATTGTGCAGAATACGCTTGTGATTCTTTTTTATTCTCAATCACTACTAAAGCCAAGAAATACAGAATCTATAATTTTTAAATATTTTGGTCATATGATTCTAAGATTTTTACCTAAAAAGACTAGAAGCCTCTAAAAAATTTAGGTTGGGGGCCAGATTAACACACACTTTCAAAACTAATTGTATGTTATGGTTTTTTTTAGTGGTTGGGTAATATTTTTAAGGGGCAGAACATGACTGGCAAAATATATTCTAAATAGTAAATTCTATCATTATTAGACTACTATATTCTCTGATGCTTTATCACTAAGTTTCCAATTGGTTTGAATGGATTGGGGTGTGCTTTACAAAAGCCTGCAATAGTACTCAGAATATTAAGTTGGGGCCCAGCCTGTGTGGCTAAGTGGTTGAGCATTAACCTATGAATCAGGTCTCACAGTTCCATTCCTGGTCAGGGCACATGCCTGGGTTGTGGGCTCAATCCCCAGAAAGGCATGCAGGAGGTAGCCGGTCAATTACACTCTTTCATCATTGATGTTTATCTCTCTCTCTCTCCTCCCTTCCTCTCTGAAATCAGTAAAAAATACATATATTTTTTAAATACAATATTAGATTGTGTCTTAGAAGTTTAGTCTTTAGTTCTGTCTTAGCCACTAACTTTGCAATTTCTCCTAATTGCTACAATGAGTATACCAACAAAACTTCAGAACTAGAGGCTCTGATTGGAGATTAGCCCACGGGCACAAACCGTGTTACAAACCAATTAATATCAAAATGGCTCAATTATTGCTCTTCTTAGCACCAAGTTAATCTCTGTTTTTCTTTCCTTCCTTTCTTCCTCCCTTTGTCTATAGGTAAGTATGTATATGTGGGTGTGTGTGTGTGTATAAAGAGTACTATAAAGTTAGCTACAGATTTTGTTGATTATTTGACTTTTAACCTCATGATATAAAATAAAAATCTCCAATAGTTAACTGACTATAAATGAATGTTTGGGTTTTTAGAAAATGCAAAAGTTATCTCGGTAATCATAGTAACTCCCAAAAAAACCCCAAAACACCCCAACAACACTGAAAGTTAGTTTAGGAGCCATTTGAACTCAGAACATATTCAACAGGGTTCAGAATAAAAAGAAAAGGTTTTGAATTGTACACTGTGTACTCTGAGTCTTCAAATTTTCACAATTATCCTCTTGACTCTCAGTATGTACCATATACAGTGATGTAATAAATGAACTGCTTCGCCTTACCTAACAACTCTTGTTCTCATGGTGGTATTTGTAGGCCACTTGTGCTGAACAGATTTCTGTAAACACCCATAAATATATCTCAGTGTCCTGCCAAAATAACACAATCATCTCAATACAGAAAGCAAGTGAAAATACTGATTTCAATATACCCAAAGTTTAATTTACCAAATACATAACATTTTAATGCAACTGACCTTTTCCCAAAGTAATGAGAGAAACAATTTTTCATCATTAATCATTTAACCAATTTTTTTACATTTGCTTTGGAAGAAATCTTACCATATTTAGATTATTCTATATTTATGAAAAAAGTATTGGGATAAGGATGCAGAGGAACTAATGAGTTCAGGTTTTGGGGAGTTGTTGACTTTAACAACTTCTACCTGATTGAGTTAACTAACACTGGAAGCCATTAAGCAGACTGGATAGAGATAAGTCTTTTATCATTTCCTCAAATCTAAGACTATACCTCTATTCATTCCCCAAGTCACTATATAAATCAGACATGAGCTTGTATAAAAACATGATTTGTTTTACTTAACGTAAATATTTCACACGCTTCTTCAGTCTTCTTAAACACAATTCATTTTGTAAAAATTAAAACCCCTCTTTCAAAGTATCCTAACATCAGCACAGTGGAAAAGCTTACATTTTAGAAGTACAAATTTTTCAAAATGCAGATACACAATTTCTTGTCAAATTAAAATTCACCACTTACGGTGGAAGTATTTCTGAAGCCATGAATATTTTCTCCACAAGCTCTGAAAGTATGTTCAATAGGTGTGCTAAATTAGTGTTCACATCTTCATTTTTTTCTAATTTTGATGGACTTAACTAAGAGAAGGAATAAATCAATATAAATGCATCTTGGCAATGATAAACACAAATGAATCAAAGTAATCAAACAGTTCTTTTCAAGGTTCTCTATTTTTTCCATCTGTATTAGACTTTCGGCAGGTGGGGGGGGGGGGGGGAATATAAGTGGGAATTTTAAAGTAGTATATGCTATGAAGCTCCTTGGGTTTGTTACCATTAATTTCCAATTACAGTTGACCCTTGAACAACATCGGTTTCAACTGTACCGATCCATTTATACGAGGACTTTTTCAATAAATACCTTTACTTTTTTATCTGTGGTTGGGAGGATGAATGCAAAGGGCCAACTGTAGCACTGATCTGTGATTTTCATATAATAAACTTGCACATCCACAGATTTTTATATACATGGGTGTCCTGGAACCAATCTCCCAGCAATACAGAAGGAAAACTAAGTTTTGAGGGAGTCATGAATTTTATGTGGGTTTTTGACCATGCAGGAGTGGGAGTTGGAGAGCACCCCTAACCCTTCTCCCCTCCAGATTGTTCCAGGTTCAACTGTACTGAATTGAAGAACAAGCTATGATTATTCAACAACTTTCAGTTGCTTTGGAATCAATGCCAGTATTAAAGTTCTCTTCTGTTCATTTTATCAGATTTTACCATAGATCTTTACATTCACATAAAATTGGGTTAGACTTTATTTTAAATACAGTATTCTAAGCTAAAAGACCAAAAATAAAAAACAAAAAAACAACAACACAGTTTTAGTGGCCAAATAGTCACAAATATACTAGGAGTATTTAAATGGGAAGAAAGATCACCATACTGTTATTGTAATGTCTGTCTTAATTCTATTTATTTGAGGGAAAAAATGGCTTTTCTGAATGGGATAAGACTTATTTATCACTAGAAAATACCAAATGCCTGGGGCAGAATCATGAACCTTTCTCAAAACTTCCCTGAAATGTAAGTGTCCTGATCTAGACTGGAGTACATTTCTCTAGAGATGTCTAAATTCCCCAGCCTGGATCCAGCAACCAGACACTCTGCAGACTTGCTGAATTCCTATATCCTTACTAGTTAGACCATCTGTGGTGTTACCTCAAGTTTTCAACACTAATTCTCTAATTAGTAAAAATTGACAACTTAATGCAGAATTAACATGTTCTCAGTGTACATTGTCAAAAGCAATTTCTTATTTTATTAGAGTTAAAAATATATTTAGTATCTTCTGTAGTTGCTCTACCTTCAGAATAAAATGAGAGAATAGCCATAAGTGAGATACCACTCTTTCTCTTCAATGATTTACTAAGAATTTACACTGAAGCCTTTTTTTTCTTTTGTGAAGATTATATCATATTACCCCACACCCCCCAAAAATGCCTTAAGGACAAATCTAAATGTTGTGATGAGCTACATAGAATTTAACTAGGTTATACAACAGAAACTTAAGATTCTGTTACTCCCAACTTCTGAAAGTAGCATATATTTATCAGTATAGTAGGAGAAATAATAAAGTACTTTCATGAATTCCTGGTGCAATATGAGGTTTTAATCCCCAAGTAAAGCCATCTTTAAGAAAAAAAAAATCTGTTTTTTAGGTAATATTTTCCAAAAGTAGTAGTACAACAGGTATAACTGCTCTGATAATTTTAGAAAGCTAATGTAGTTCCCTTAAAATGTAATCCTTCCTATATAATAAAAGCCTAATATGCTAAGTGTCCAGTCGTCCATTCAACCAATCAAAGTGTAATATGCTAATGATATGCTAAGGCACTCAACTGCTCACTATAATGTGCACTGACCACCAGGGGGCAGACAGTTGACCAGTCACTATGATGTGCACTGACCACTAGGGGGCAGACGCTCTGACTGGTAGGTTAGCTTGCTGCTGGGGTCTGGCCAATCAGGACTGAGCAAGACCGGCTGGACACACCTTGGAGCCCTCCGATGACCCTCCCCGGCTGGCCAACCTTCCATGTCCCTCCCCGGCCCCAATCGTGCACCGGTGGGGTCCCCTGGCCTGGCATGTGCCCTCTCTCAATCTGGGACCTCTCGGGGGATGTCGGAGAGCTGGTTTTGGCCCAATCCCATAGGCCAGGCCAACGGACCCCACTTTTGCATGAATTCATGCACCGGGCCTCTAGTTAACTATAAAGTATTACCTATTAAAATATGCTGTTTGTCATACCTCACAAGATTGCTTGCTTTCCATTATCTTTAAAATGGAGTCTTTCAAAGCATGATGGACAAATTGTGTGGCAGTGGCTTTCATATACTGCTCCATCAAGGTGCTTGCAAGTGTTGTGGCTCGAAATAAGGTAGTGGCTTCATCTACATAAATATATTAAAAAGTTATCTGTAAATAACTGTACTAATGTGAACCGACTAGAAATTAAATAAATTCATTTTTACTTCAACGATTTTAACCATTTAAGTATGCTTATTTCCATCCAGCATTAAAGTACTGATTATAATGACATCCTACTATATTCTATAGACTTAAGTCTTCAAAAAGCTAATACAGACAGTCTTCGGGTAACATCAGACTTGATGTATGTTGTTTCGTGGTTACATCGCCATTTCCCATTAATTTATAAAAAAAAAAAAAAAAAAGTCCCGCCGAAACCGGTTTGGCTGAGTGGATAAAGCGTCGGCCTGCGGACTGAAAGGTCCTAGGTTCGATTCCGGTCAAGGGCATGTACCTGGGTTGCGGGCACATCCCCAGTAGGAGATGTGCAGGAGGTGGCTGATCGATGTTTCTCTCTCATCGATGTTTCTAACTCTATCTCTCTCCCTTCCTCTCTGTAAAAAATCAATAAAATATATTTAAAAAAAAAAAGTCCCATCATTTCGATGTATGTACATATGTGCTTTATGTTTTTCATTATTTATTTACCACAAGTAAAGGTCAGGAATTGTTATCTTTCTTTTAAACTTTTTTTACTGTTGTTTCACTTCATTACTGCTGTGTATGTGCTCCATGTGAGTGACGTAGGTGCTTATGTAGGTAGGTTCCAACTTAAGGCGAAAATCGCGTTATGCTGTGCCATAGGAACGGATCTCCGATGTAACCCGAGGACCTACTATATCTATTATTGCATTAGATTATAAACAGGAGAAGGGATTACTACTATCGTGTTCATACCAAAAAAAAAAAAAAAAAGGTTTAGACTAGTTAACATAAAACCCCCAAATAAATTAATGTATGAGCCTAAAACATGGCTACTAATCCTATATAATAAAAAGCTAATATGCAAATGGTCATTGCACCCTTGCGCCAGGCCAGGGGACCTGAGGCTCCTCCCCCCACCCTGCGGGGCTTGACAGGGGTGGGGCCCGCACAATCTGGGTCTTGTGCAATTTTGAGGTGCGCACGGGTGGACGGGGACTTGACTCTGGGTCCTGCAGTGCGCCCCAGACTCTGACAAGAGGGAGATTTTGATATACATTTTACTAATTTTCTTTCATCTCTGACACTTCTATTATAGAAAAAGGGCAAATAGCAATATTAAAGTATTTCCTCTAATTCCTTTTTTAAAAAATTTATTTTATTGATTTTTTACAGAGAGGAAGGGAGAGGGATAGAGAGTTAGAAACGTCGATGAGAGAGAAACATCGATCAGCTGCCTCCTGCACACCCCCTACTGGGGATGTGCCCACAACCAAAGTACATGCCCTTGACCGGAATCGAACCTGGGACCCTTCAGTCCGCAGGCCGACGCTCTATATACTGAGTCAAACTGGTTAGGGCTAAATAATTCCCTTTTAATGTGCATGAAATTAATGCACTGGGCCAATAGTGATTTAAATAAAATTCTAAAAAACACAAATATTGCCAGTGTAAAATACATATCACCACTTGATCTTTCCTGACACATCTGTATATTACATTTTCTATGATTAAAAGTAAATAGTTTTAGATTTTACAGTTTATTTGGGGGAGCCTAGAGGCAAACACTGTCACTGAGTCAAAGCGCTGGCTGAAAGTGATTATTTTGACATATTTGTAAGCTGTTACAAAGCACTGTGTGCCTAGCTATAGTGCCCAGGAACTACTTATCTGCAGAATTTATTTATTTATTTATTTATTTATTTATTTATTTATTTATTTATTTATTTTTAATATATTTTATTGATTTTTCACAGAGAGGAAGGGAGAGAGATAGAGAGTTAGAAACATCGATGAGAGAGAAACATCGATCAGCTGCCTCCTGCACATCCCCCACCGGGAATGTGCCTGCAACCCAGGTACATGCCCTTGACCGGAATTGAACCTGGGACCTCTCAGTCCGCAGGCCAACGCTCTATCCACTGAGCCAAACCGGTTTTGGCTATCTGTAGAATTTAGAAATGAAACTCAGCTGGCACCAATTTCTATGCAATAAATTAGTAAGTAAAAAGTAAAAGAACATGGTATGTATGTCACACTGTTCTTAATAAAGGACTAGAAGTCATTGATCTGCACACAGAAGTCACTTTCTTATGACTTCTAATACTAATTTGTCATGACAGAAACTTGTATTAAAATAACCACCACCCATACTAGCCAGCACAAGAATCAGAACTGGCATTCTAACTAATTTTTAATAAAGGAAAAACATAATAATTTATTTTGCAAGATGATTAAACTGTTTAATATATTCTAACATAGAATCCACATATATTTGCTATTTAAAATCTAATTGTTGACCAAATTTTTAAAAGTATCACATTAACACATCCATACTGTACCTTCCATGCTTATTTCTCTGTCATTTAGTGTACATAGCAACAATGATTCAAGTTTTTCATGAAGGAAAATCCTCAGTAGGATGCTAGCCAGTAGTGTTCGATCCTGTCCACACACATGTGATAAAGCATAGACTACATGAAGGTCCTTTTGCAGTATAAGCTAAAAATGACATCAAGAAAGATTGTTGAAAGTACAGCATTAAGCATTCGCAGTGAGATTAACAAAATATATTCTTTTATGTTCTTACTAGAGGCCTGGTATATGAAAATTCATGCACTGGGGGGGTGGGAGGAGGGTGTCCCTCAGCCCGGCCTGCCCCCTCTCACAGTCTGGGAGCCCTCAGGGGCAGGAGGCGACCTGGCGATCAGGGGAAGGCGACACCATCACACCTCTGCTGCTGCCACTGCCAGCAGTGCAAACCGCGGGCGGCTGGGGGGCTGAGGGGACTGGGTGCCGCCATCCTTGAGGGCGTGGCAGTCAATTAGCATATCCCCTTCTTATTGGCTGTGGGCATCACCGTCTTTGAGAGCATGGTAGTCAATTAGCATATTCCCTCCTTATTGGCTGTGGATGCCGCCATGTTTGCAATGGCATGAGGTTCAATTAGCAAATTCCCTCTTTATTAGACAAGGTATTTACAAATATGTTGTATTGAAAAAATTTATTTAAAAAAGAATAAGTTTGTAGCCTACATATTTTTGTTTCCTGAGACTAACCTCATACTACCAAAGGGTGTTCAACCCTCTTTTGTCTGTTAGTGTGACACTAAGCTATGGAATTATTACACTTAATGGGTCTTTTATTAAATGTTAAATATTTCTGTTAATGCTGTAAAAAATAAGTAGACTGGTAAATAACTGATTACCTCTTTAAATTCACTGTATTCTTCTTCTGGCATGATTTTTTCCATAGAATATCGTGCCCGGACACGCAGGGATCCTGGTTCAATACCTTTTAATGGTATATGGGAGCTGAGCAAAAACCATTCATCTGTGGCATGCCCTTTCTGTAACCGGCTCAATTGGCAGCGCATAAATACTTGGATAGAAAAACATGAAATGATTACTATCTAAAAAGATGACACTATAAATTAGTCATACACGTAAATTATTCTGATATTTTGCCTTCTCTACAGTGTTAAATGCTTTTTATTAAAGAAGTTTACTTCATTTAATATTTACTTCATTCATTTCTTGAATGTCTACTATGTGTCAAACTCTGTTATAGGCAATGATTTAGGATACAGGCATGATTAGGGAAATAAAGGAAACATTTTATAGAGAAAGATTCAGGCTTGGACCTATCTGTTAATACAAAGCACTTCTTTCTCTAAACATGACTTTTAAGAAGGTATTATTAACCTAATTCACAGATATGTGAATTGCTAAATCCCACTGCCACCTGTTTCAGCAACAGGCAGGGAAAAAGTGAACAAATAGTACACTCGTGTTTATAGAAAAAAGTTTTTTAAATAGACTGCTTTTTCCCACTTACTTGCAAAGTAGAAAAGGAAAAACCTAAAAAGGATAAGAAGGGATAGGGGAAGAACAACAGAAAGATGACCACTTTCACTGTTTTCTTGTTCTTCCTACTCATTAGGAAGGGGAGGGTGAATAGATATATAATTTAATCTTAAAGGCTTCAGTTTAGAATATGTATAATTTAGTCATATCAATTATTTTTAGAAGAACAAAAAAACTACCTCAAATTATACTACTTGTACTTCTATTTTTAATTTCCATTTTCTATTATAGTACATTATGGATTTTAAAAGTACACAAATATGTTTGTCTTTTAGTTTAGAAAGAAATTTCTGTATCAACTTACAGATATCAGGATCTTTGCTTTTCTTTGTTTTATTACTAAGAGTTATTTCAAATCTGTTGATGTCAGGAGGAAGATCACTAAAAGAGCAAGAAGAAATAGAATTAACAAAATGTCCTGGCATTAAGCTATTTAATTCATTTATTTCTAGTATCCAATAAGGCTCCTAGTTTGCTACTAAACAACCTGAATATGTGAGATTTACAACTAGATTCAAAATGTTTTATTGCTTGGCATATGGGAATATAGACCAGCAAATTACACTTTCCCTAACATCTTTATAACCTCCTCAGGTAAATCCTGGAAACCTTCGTAACATTTTATATTTGTATGTCAGTAAATGGTTTAGGACTTGTCATTTATGCTAATTCATATTAATTACTAGGTGGAAAACAAAAGACATAGCACATTACTAAAAAAAAAAAAAAAAAAAAGTGTGTGGGGGGAAGGAGGGGGAAGTACTATCAAAAGGACTGGACTTGGTGCCCTGTTCTGACAGTTTAGATGCAGAGACAAAAATAAATACATACATACGTACATACATAAATAAATAATAAAGGAAAGAAAAAGTAAGGAATGAAAATGCAGTATGATAAAAGAAAATGATTTAATGTAATGATAAAACAAGACTTACTCAAAGACAAACTCTTCTGACCATACAGGGTTTTGGCCTTCCCTTGCATGAGTTTTTGCTACCTGGACACTGTTCAGGTAGATGTTGCAATAGGGATTAGTAAAATGTTTTACTGGGAGTTTATGGGCTTCTTCAATATGTAAAACAAGGCTGCTGACCTAAAGAAAGCAAAAAAATTGTTACACCAGATTTCAAATATTATGCATTAAGTTTCTAAAGCAATTACTATAACTGTAATTTTGTTTTACAAGTTATTCCTCTAATTATATTCTTGCAGAAAGTGAAATATACCTTTTAATATAAAACCATGGTTCAGAGAAAAGGAAAAGGATTCTTTATTAACATAAGTAAACTGTCACAACTCAAATCAAAATCCTATTTGTTACATAATGCTCATCTGAAAGATTTAATTTAGAAAAGAATTCCACAGCTATAAAGTATTTTTAAAACACACTCTACCTTTTCATTCTACAGAAAAGGAAACAGATCCAAAAAAGAATAGATATTTGTTAGTTTTGATGCCAAAACTTAGACCAGATACCTTCTAGTATCAGGTCTTCTTTTCCCTCCTGCCACCTATTACCTGCATTAGGCAAGTTGCTTATCTGAGCCTCACCTTCCTCAGACATAAAATTAAAACAAAGTTTACACTGCAAGTTGCTGTAAAGATTCAAAATAATATGTGTAAAGCACACAGTAGAGTACCTGACATGAGGGTTTCAAGAGCTATTAGCCATAGCATATTATATTATACCTATAAATGATAATTTCATGGCTAAAATTTCACACAATCTGTAAAAATTCAACATGCTTTTCCATTGCTTACAAAATGTTAACATATGTTTTGAGAGCACATAGTGATTATGTGTATAAATTTCCTTGTGGAGTCAGTCTGTTGGTACAGGGGATGATATAAAATAGTAATCTAAATATTAATATCCATTTCCAATAGAACAATATGTTCAAATCATCAAGCTTATTGGAAAATTCCTACAAATAAAACAAGAGTAACTTTGGTCAATAAACACTGTACTAAAATCACCCTGAAAATCAAGAATGTTAAAATTTCTTGATATTTAACCAATTATCTAGGGATAACTATAAAGAAAAAAAAAAAAAAAGCAAAAGAAACAGAGGATATAAAGTTGACTTTATACACTTTGAAAGAAAGAGCCTAGCCTAACTCTCTATGAATGAACATACAGGACATGTTAATGTTTCAAGTAAGATAGTATAGGATACTATCTAAGAGTTATGAAATGACATTTCAAAAATAAATTCTATAAAATGAAAAACTATTGGGATTAGTGATTCAAGGAAGATGATTTTTTCAATAAGTACTTTTAGTTCCACATTTTTGAAATAGTCATTTTTAAGGAATAAAAGTGCCCAACAGAATAGTTTCTGTTACTATTGGTTTGGTATTTTTATTTTGAGTGGAGGGGGAAAAAACACCCTTGATAATGTATTTAAAAGATGCCATTATATGCCCAGCAGGTATATAAAGAAAATTCTCTTTCGTAAGGAAATAACTATTTCTCCTGCTACTGAAACAAGTGGGAGCTTTAAATTGCCTGACAAAATTAATTTCTCTTAAGAACTCTATAAAGTATCTGAAATACTGCCCCAAACAGTTCATAATGTAATAAAAATAAAGAACAAAGTGATAAAACAAAATGTGACAATCACAAATCAAAGAAAATTAAGTTTCACCTGACGCAAGCGTTTATTAGATGTCCCTGGACTACTTTTCCGTAAATTGCAAAATGCCTGCAGACCTTTCATCCAATCCTACAAGAAATAACAGTTTAAAGAAATATACTGTAGTACAGTTTAATTTCCAATCATCAATTTGTTAATTCAATATTCTTTCCTTTTTGAGATTGCCATTTTTAAGCTCACAGTACTGCAATATGCTTGTACCCCAATAAAGTAAAACAATGATTTAAAAAAGTTTAATTCTGAAAAACTTGTGTTTCTGTAGATTTTCTAAATTAATGTTAAGTGTACAAAGAAGGGTACATTAATTAGCCAAAATATTTTTGAATAGGTAAGCTGTTACACTTGAAATACCTAAAGCAGAATTTACTTCACGTATTTTATGAAAGGAGGGCTGACTGCAAAACCAGTGGATAATGTGATGACTAATTTGATGACAATCATTTTAATCTTCAACATTAGACTATGATATAAGTAGACATGTATAAGGGTATCTGGGTTATATACGTGTTTGAAATATAACATTAGATTTTAAAATGTTTACCCGAATATTCAAATTAAATTGTAGCTACCTTTAAACACGTTTAACCCATCTAGTGCTCTGGAGAGAGAGAAATTTTACATCTATCAAAAATAAATCTAGCCGAGACCGGTTTGGCTCAGTGGATAGAGCGTCAGCCTGCAGACTGAAGGGTCCCGGGTTCGATTCCGGTCAAGGGCATGTACCTGGGTTGCGGGCACATCCCCAATGGGAGATGTGCAGGAGGCAGGCTGATCGATGTTTCTCTCTCATCGATGTCTCTGACTGTCTGTCTCTCTCCCTTCCTCTCTAAAAAAATCAATAAAATATATATTAAAAAATAAAAATAAAATAAAAAATAAATCTAAATATTTCACTTTGGAGTACATGTTTCTAGAAAGCTCTATATACCATTGCTTTACTCAATTATTTCTTTAATTTGTAGGCTATTTCAGTGAACCTGAACTTTGTCAATGTTTAGAGAACATCTTTATAGTAGAGCAAATTAAGATCAATTATTACAGCTTTTAGGAATAGAAGAGAGGTCAAGCCTGTATGGCTCAGTAGTTGAGAGTTGACCTATGAACCAGGAGGTCACAGTATGATTACCAGTCTGGGCATATGCCTGGGTTGCAGGATTGATCCTTAGTGTGGGGCATGCAGAAGGCAGCCAATCAATGATTTTCTCTCATCATTGATGTTTCTATCTCTCCCTCTCCCTTCCTCTCTGAAATCAATTTTTTAAAAGAAATAGCAGAGAGTAACCAGAAGAGAGCCACCAAAGTAATGAAAATTAGAAATATCAGTGGTATTTTGGACACTAGTATTTGGAAATACAGAATATAGAAAAAGTATATAAAAATGCAATAATAAAATGTTCTATTCATACAGCTCGGTGAGACATGCAAAACATACTGAAATACCAAGGTATGTAACACATCTTTATTTAGAAAGAGGACATGGTAAAATAACTAGAAGATGGGATAGTAAAGTTTAAATTTCTTTCCCAATTCAATTTCTAATATTTAAAAAAAGGTTACCAAATGTTTTGAGCCCCACTTTTTCATCTACGTTTAATAAAAAATTAGGGATATATACATATAAAATGTTTTTGTGTTATATGCTGAGTATTTGAGATATCTTGCAAAGATTTGAAATATGACTTGACTATGAGTCATAAAACAATGTTTCATTTATCAAGTTATTCTAGAGTCTAAGATATTTTCATAATTTTTAATGGATATTTTCATAAATTATGAAAGCATCCACAACATCTGCCTCAATGGCAAATTATCTTCTATTTCCAACGAAGTTGCTTACAAAGTAGTTGCTTTCTTTGACCTCTTAACCACCTTCAAGTTCCTTCCATAGAATATAAGCAGAAATATAGCCATATTTTCACAAAATACCACTAAAAAACAGGAAATACCACTAAAAAACAGGAAAAAACTCAAAATATCTTAAAAGGAATTTTTTTAAAAAACATTATTTCTTCATAGTATTAGTTATACACTAAAGGTTTTTATAAGGGCATTGCACATAGATCATTGGCTAGTCCAAAAAAGCAGACATTATAGTTAAGACTTATAAATAAAAAATTCCTGAAATAGTTTTCTTTCTGATGACCAAACTTCTGTTTTTGGATATGGAATTCAACCAGTGAAAAATAACAACACTTGTGAGCAAAACTAACTGGTTTACCTTTTGATGGTACTGAGAATATCTATAACCTTTCTGCAAAGAGGATTTTAAATGAGCATTCTCAGTTGGACTCAACATCACAGAATATTTAAAGACCAATTTAAAATGGAGTTTTCATTTATAATAACCCTTCACTGTGTTTTTCTGCATTTCTTTAAAAAAATAAGTTTTATACCTGAAAGATCTCATTCCTTAAAATAAAAAGATGATTACATTTCAAACATCCTTTTTATCACAAAACAAAGGCTTGTGAAGTATATAAATTTCTAATCTCTGTGTGTGTGTGTGTGTGTGTATTAATGTCAACTGTAATTGAAAAATAAATTAAAGAAAACATGGGCTAAATGTTTACACTGAAGAAACAATTAACTTACCTCTGCTTGTTCTGGAGTTTCGCCTGCAAAGTAAAAGATGTAATGTTCTTCACTAAAGTGCTGAACTACTATCTGAAAACAGTTTGGCCTTTAAATACAAACAAAAAAGTTATTAGGCAGCTTAACAAAAAGTACTATTAACTTAAGCTACTTAAAAAAAAAATCACAATATATTAAATAATTTATATAAAATTAACATAACTCTTAGAGAAATTCTCCATTGTACGAGGTCATTACTAAAAAGAAAATGTCAGTTGCATATATTTTAGAAAACTTTTTAGACAAAAATTTTTAAAATTTTATTTATCTGTCAATGTTTAAAAACTTTAAAGCTACTGTATAAATTAATTTTAAAGGACATTAGAAATAGAAAACTTACAAAGGAATTGAAGCAGAAATGTTAGAATTTCACATAGCTATTCTAAACACTTTTTAAAAGCAAATAAAATGTTACTAAACGTATTGATTCAGGATGATATAAAATATACATTTATCTGCACTGGAAAAAGACTACAAACATATTTGTAGACCAAAAATGTTCTTAGTGGTTATCTCTGAGTAGATGGGTCGATTTTCATTTTCTTGTTTATAATTTACTAGCGTTCCCTCAGCCCGACCTGCACCCTCTCCAATCTGGGAGTTTCTGTCTGTCTTTGCAATCATATGAGCAAATTGTCTGAGACCCCAACCCAGTTTGGTTTGTCGCTCACAGAATAATAGAGGCTTTTTTTTTTTCCTTTGCTTCATTGGTGGAGATTTCCTGGAAATTCTAGGATATCTTCCCTTTAATTTTTCCTAGACACTCTGATTTTACTTATGTCTCTCACCTTTGCTTTCCCTCCATCTCCCACCACAACAGTAACTTGCTCCAGGCTCACTTTGCTCTAGTGTCTAGGACAGTGGTCGGCAAACTCATTAGTCAACAGAGCCAAATATCAACAGTACTTCTTCAAAATAGACTCGCCCAGGCTGAAAACCAACTTCTGCGCACGGGCCACAAAGTTTCAATCGCACTGTATGTGTGCCCGCATGTGGTATTTTGTGGAAGAGCCACACTTCATGGGGCCAAAAAGCCACATAATCAGATATTGAGGTTGGATATTGAACTTTCAAACACTGTAATTACAATGTTCAAGAAGATAGATAACAAGAGAATTTTTCCAGCTAACTAGCTCTATAAAAGAAGAATTAAATGGAGATCCTGGCTGGGTAGCCCCATTGGTTAGAGTGTCATCCAGATATGCTAAGGTCGTGAGTTCTCTCTCGGGTCAGGGAGCATACAGGAAGCAACCAATGAATGCCTAAGTAAGTGGAACAACCAATTGATCTCTCTCCTTCCTTTCTCCCTTCCTCTCACTCTAAAATCAATTAAATTAAGATTTAAATAAATGCATTAAATTTTAAAAGAATGGCTTAGTGAACTGAAAGACAAATCAGAAAAAAAATCCAGCCTAAGTCATAGAGAAGGAAAAATTATGAAAAGCATAGAAAACTATATAACAGACAAATGGACATAGTAAGAAGATATAATGTGCAGCACAACTCCCAGAAGATGAAAGATAATGTGGAAGACTATTTAGAGAGCTACTGACCAAGAAAT